>NC_057864.1:33969859-35169859 GCF_019393635.1 Dromiciops gliroides
CTGTGAGACACTTGCAGGGTATTCTCAATTATTTACTTAGAGAGAACAAGCCATTCTTGGCTAGGCAAAGCACTCAAGATGTGGGAGGCAGAGAACTCTTTAGCCCTATGAATGGAGCCCTCTCTCTCTCTCTCTCTCTCTCTCTCTCTCTCTCTCTCTCTCTCTCTCACACACACACACACACACACACACACACACAGACTCACACACAGTTTGATCAACTATAGGCTCTACCTCCAATGAGACCATCCAAGATGGTATGGAAATTAAAAAATTAGGTCCCAACTTTCCATATTTGCCTATGCGGGTAGGTTGGGGCAGCTCGGTGGCAAAATGGATAAAGCACTGGCCCTGGAGTCGGGAGGACCTGTTTTCAAATCTGGCCTCAGACACTTACTAGCTGTGTGACCCTGGACAATTTACTCAACCCCAATTGCCTTAAACATGCAGGGCTATCTCCAGTCGTCCTGATCTATATCCTGCCACTGGAACCAGATGGTTCTAGAGGAGAGAGTGAGGTTGGTGACCTTGCATAGCCCTCCTCCACTTAAATCCAATTCACTGCAAGTCATGACATCACCTCCTGATGTCATGGTCCTCTTTGAAAACGAAGGACAAACAACAATTCAGCTACCTGTTGAAACTGATAGAGCACTAGACCTTGAGTCAGAAGACCTGATCCCAATCCTTCCTTAGACACAGCCTAGTTGTGTGACCCTGGGCAAGTCATTTGACCTCTCTCTGCCTCAGTTTCCTCACCGGTAAAATGGGAATAAGAATAGCACTTCCCTCTCAGGGTTGTTAGGAGGATGCAGTGAGAAAATAAACATAAAGCTGTTATGGGGCAAACTAAACCAAAGGACAGACACACCTAAAGAGATAAGTGGCACTAGAACTGGACTGAGCTAGCTCCAGGACCACCACCCTTCATTCCAGTCTCCCCCACCCCATGGGAGATAAGATTAGGTGTGGCTGCTGCCTTTGTGGCATGAGGACAGAGATGGCTTGAGAGATCCAGAGCTGCCCCTCACCCAATTTCCCCCAGCCACCAACCAATGGGGAATGGTCCTCCCCCAATAAGGGAACTTTCCACAGTCAGATGATTACTCCATCAGTCCACTATAAAAGTATTTGCCTGTCTCCTGCTCAGGGAGATAGGTATCTCAGAGAGCCATGCCTCTGTGCCATGCCTTCTCCCCATGAGAAGAAGTCCAAGGATTTCTCTCTTGGTTTTCTTTCCCTAGCACCCTAAATAATCTATTATTTTATTCTAATTGGATTGGTGTGCAAGAGGGTGTCATTCTTCTTTTTTTTGGTGAGGCAATTGGGGTTAAGTGACTTGCTCAGGGTCACACAGCTAGTAAGTGTTAAGTGTCTGAGGCCTGATTTGAACTCGGGTCCCCCTGAATCCAGGGCTGGTGCTCTATCCACTGTGCCACCTAGCTGCCCCTGAGGGTGTCATTCTTTAAAGAAGAATTGCTAGGGGCCCCCATCCCAAACCCACCGGATTTCCCCATAACAAAGTACTTTGTCAACCTTAAGCCATGTGTATGTGCTCTCTGTTAACATCACCTGATTATTTGCCAGGCCCCATGGCAACGTTCTGGTCTTTTCTGGGATCCTGGAGGCTTCCTGCGGGCACAGGCAGTGTCAGCTGTGCTGGACTCAGTAACTCACGGTGAGGGGGCAGGTGAGAGTCAGGAGTGGTTTCTCTTGCTCTCCTCTGCAGCACATTCTTCTGTGAGTTTTGCTGCTCCGATCATTTTCCTATGGCGTTATTTGGATGGTTTTTGGAGTGATTGTGTCATGAGTTCGGGAGCTCACTGCCTTTCCTACTTTCTTTTTTTTAATGGTTTTTTGTTTTGTTTTGTTTCATTTTGTTTTGTTTTGCAGGGCAATGAGGGTTAAGTGACTTGCCCAGGGTCACACAGCTAGTGTCAAGTGTCTGAAGCTGGATTTGAACTCAGGTCCTCCTGAATCACTTTATCCACTGCACCACCTAGCTGCCCCCTCACACCCGACTTTCTTAAACTGTAGGGCTCACCCAATGTGGGGGTCATGAAAAATCTGATAACTGAATGTGGAGGTCGTTTTACTATTTGGCAATAGTAAAAGGTCATGGAGGCCATGTGTATAGTCAAAGAAAACAAATTTCTGCGTTGGCCATATTTTCATCAAAAAAAAAATGCACACACACTTGTGTGTATATCATTCTGCCCTCCAAGCCCTGAACATCTCTGTCTGCAAGTGGGTAGGACGTTTCATCATTAGTCCTCTGGAACCTCCATTGGTGGTTATGTTGATCAGAGTTCCTAGGTCTTTACCATATTGTCATTATATAAAATGTTCTGCTTCTCATTTCACTTTGCATCAGTTCATAAAGTCTTCCTAGGTGTCTCTGAATCCATCCATCATTTCTTTTTTTTGGTTTGTTTTTTGTTTTTTGCAGGGCAATTGGGGTTAAGTGACTTGCCCAGGGTCACACAGCTAGTGTTAAGTGTCTGAGGCCGGATTTGAACTCAGGTCCTCCTGACTCCAGGGCCGTTGCTCTATCCACTGCGCCACCTAGCTGCCCCATCCATCATTTCTTATAGCACAATAGTATTCTATCCCATTTATATTGCACAACAAGCTGAACTATTCCCCAGTGGATGGGCATCCCCTCAGATTCTCATTCTTTGCCACCCCAAAAAGCGCTGCATCCTTGGTCAGAGCGTTTAGCTCACAAACAGGATCCATTAAAGAGGAATAGAAACATTGCTGTGTTGTTTTTGCCAGTCTCAAGAATAAAGATGTATTTTACACATTCCTTTTATACCGGCCACCTAGCAGCAGCAGCCTTTTGGGATGAGTTTTAGCCATCAATAGAAGTGGTTTTGTGACAACATTTCCAATGACAGAACTGATTGTAGATGAAAGCTTTAAAATAGATTCACCTAGAATTGGATGAGGCAGCTAGGTGGCTCAGTGGATAGGGTGCCAGGCTTGGAGTCAGGAAGACTCCTCCAGGGCTGGTGCTCTATCCACTGCACCACTGAGATGCCCCTCTCATGCTCGCTTGTTTATGTTCTATGGCCCTTCCAGCTTTGATATATTCAATGTTCTAAAGTCCCTTCCAGCTCTTACATACTTTGCAAATAATCTTTCAAATCTTTTCCATCTTTCTTTCTTTATTATTCTGATTCCATTTTTTACCCCTAAACTTTCTTGGGATGACTTTGCTTAACTGAATGTTTTCCCAAGATCTTACCATTTGCTATTTCTCTCTTCATTATGAGAGGACACTATTCATAATCACTTGTAAATGGGCATGTGGATATATCAATTTGGTTCCCCATGATGGAGGAGGCTAAAAGGGTTAGCAGATAATCTATCAATTGTAGCTAAAAAGGGGTTAACAGATAACCTAAGACTTGATCAATAGTAGCTAAAAGGGTTAACAAAGAAACTAAAGTTTGTGTTCTTACAGTAACCAAGAGGGTTCATCCCTATCAAGCAATACTATCAATGCAAGCTTAGACAGTAACTAGGGACCATTACCCATTAATAGCTATTAATATTCCTAGATGACAGGACACCTAGAAATCAGATCTTAAGTAAAGAGATATCATAAATGCAGAGACCCTCTGGGTCTGACAGGTTTAAGCATGTATTTAGGAACATGCGCAGAAAGGGCCAAATGTGTCCTTAAATTCACCTTATGATGTGCAAACCCCAAAAACACACCTCCGTGGAAAAAGGTACCTGCCTCAGGGGTTGTTTTAGGACCCCAGGAAGTCCAGATTAGCATAAGACATCCCATGTACCTTGTTAAGGAGGAGATTAAGATAATGAGGAGATAACTTACTTTTTCTCACTATAAATATAATCATTTCCATCTCCCAAATGGAGACACCTCCCTGGTGCTCTCTCTGTGGTGATAAGTGTTTTAATAAAACTTGGGAAACTGAGTCACTGAGTGTTGTAATTCTTTGGGATGCCTCATAATCAATTTGATCACTTAAATCCACACCCCCCACATCATCCCTACCCCACCCCATCCCCATTGGTATTGTGAGAAAAAAATGGGATTTGGCAGATGCCCAAAGGCCCCACCTGGAGATTGATTTACTTAGAATTGATTGAATTAAGTGAGACTGGCTGAGAGACTTACTGAGAACCTACTTAAAGTTAATTAAATTGAAACCACACCTGGCAAGCCCTAAATAGGGTATTGAACTCAACAAGGAGACCACCCTAAAGTCCAGTCAACCAATCTAACCAATCAGCTTGAAAGACGGCCTCCTCCAGAGGAAGGAGACAGGAAGTAGGAAGTGAGGCTGGCTCTTCCTGTTGATGGCTGAAGAGAAGGAGAAGGAGGCCAGTCTGAACCCTAGGGTAGATAGGTTTGTTTCTTAATTCTCTGAACTCCACGTGTTCTCTTTTTACTAACCTCTAATATACTTTAATAAATGCTTAATGCCTAAACTGTTGCCGAAGCTTCTAATTTGTAAGTAAATCCTAGCTAGTTTCCCTCCCCACACACTGTGGACAGAAAAAGGTGACCACACATTAGATTTTAAACGTCACAGTGTAATCCAACTGGTTGATGTTGGAGTTAGAACTCATCAGTCCCGAGAATTTATCAGTTCAAGGTAAAATCAAGACACAACCAGCAGGGAACAGAAATTACACATCTTTTTTTTTTTTTTTGGCAGGGCAATGAGGGTTAAGTGACTTGTCCAGGGTCATGCAGCTAGTAAGTGTCAATTATCTGAGGCCAGATTTAAACTTAGGTCCTCCTGAATCCAGGGCCCATGCTTTATCTACTTCATCACCTAGCTGCCCTGAGAAATTACATATCTTAGAGAGTAGCAGCACTCTGAGCAGGAAACTGCTTGGAGGAATGGGACCTTTGGTAGCAGAGGAGACAGCTAGTCATGGATTCAAGAGAAAAGTTGTCCACCAAACTCTACATACCTTTTGAGCCAGGCATCCTGCTAAGAGAGCAAAGACAGAGAGGAAGGATCCAGGAGTACAAAATATTTATAGCAGCACTTTTTGTTATAGAAAATAATTGGAAATCAAGGGAGGGATGTCCATCAGTTGAGCAATGACTGAACAATGATGGCATATAACCCAGTTGCTAATGCCTCCCTTTCTCAGATTACCTTCCACTCACTCTGTATATGTGTTGCCTCCACTATTAGAATAAATACTCCTTGGAGGCCAGAGCTGGATTTTGTTTGTTTTTTGTTTGGGGGTTTTTTGGCCATTCTTTTTTCCCTAGCACTAGGCACAGTACCTGGCATATGCTAAGTGCTTAATAAATGCTCATTGAAGGGGCAGCTAGGTGGTGAAGTAGATAGAGCACCGGCCTTGGAATCAGGAAGACCTGAGTTCAAATCTGGCCTCAGACACTTAACACTTACTAGCTGTGTGACCTTGGGCAAGTCACTTGACCCCAATTGCCTCACCAAAATAAATAAATAAATAAATGCTTGTTGACTGACTAACTGTATGAATGTAATGGAATATCATTGTGCCCTAATGATGAAAGGGATGAATTCAGAGAAACCCAGGAAGACTCATATGAACTGATACAGAGTGAAGTAAGTAGACCCAAGAGAACAATTTATGTGTTTGTGGACATGAGCCCTCTAATGCTTGTACCAGCAGGCTAAAGCTTTCCTTTTTTTTTTTCTTTTAGAGCTTCCCTTTTTCACAGGGGAACCAGACAACAAAATTAGCACAATTAGCCAATCGGGAAGACTTCTGAAGCCCAGGGCTGCTGGACATACCAGTGATCCTTTGCTTGTAAACATTAGATGGACTCAGAGATGCCTGCCCCTGCTGAAACCCATCTTGACCAGCTCAGAGAGAGCAGCAGACATTGTGGTTCCTCACTTATTTAAAGAGAAACAAACATTCTGCTTTTTGATTTCTTGTGTTTGCAGATGTCTTCTCCCTAGACCCCCATCTATTGTATTTCTCCTTTAACCCCTCACTTTAGCCATGAATACCTCAAATATGGATAAATACCTCACCCTTTCCTCACTTCTCTCTCTCTCTCTCTCTTTTTTTTTTTTGCAGGGCAATGGGGGTTAAGTGACTTGCCCAGGGTCACACAGCTAGTAAGTGTCAAGTGTCTGAGGCCGGATTTGAACTCAGGTACTCCTGACTCCAGGGCCCATGCTTTATCCACTGTACCACCTAGCTGTCCCTCCCCACTTCTCTTAAAGCAGCTGAGAATGTTGTCCCTCTGCTCCAGCTTGCAAGCTGCTTCTTCTCAGGCAGTGAATGCAGTTATCATCTTTGTAAACTGCAATCAGACTCTGTCTCATTCCATGTCCCCATTTTTGGACCTGAGGTTTCTTCTGTTTTAGTAGTTCACAGGGGTTTTTATTTTAACACAATAAACACAATGTTGTGAAGCAAAACAACTTTGAAAAACTTAATAATGCTGATTAATACAATGACCAGTCACCATTTTACCAGAGCTCTGAGAATAGTCAATAAACAATGAATACATGGAAATCTACTATGTGTTAGGTGCTCTGCTAAGTGCTGGGACACACATACAAAAAAGAAAGGCAGTGCCTGCCCTAAATTAGCTTATAATCTAATGGGAGAAGGTAACACAAAAAAGGGGCAGCTAGTTGGTAGCCTGGATAGAGCTTCAGGCCTGGAGTGAGAAAGACCTGAGTTTAAATGTGGCCTCAGACTCTTACTAGCTTGTGTGACCCTGGGCAAATCACTTAACCCCGTTTGCCTCAGTTGCCAAGAAAACCCCAAATGTGATCACAAACTGAAACAAATGGACAACACCACACAAAAGGAAGCTGAAAAGGGCTGAAGGGATCGTTTATTTTGTCAGGGGATAAATTATGCTTCCTCTCTCTCTCTTTTGTTTTTTTTTTTTGCAGGGCAATAAGGGCTAAGTGACTCATCCAGGGTCACACAGCTAGTAAGTGTCAAGTGTCTGAGGCTGGATTTGAACACAGGTCCTCCTACATCCAGGCCCAGTGCTTTATCCACAGCACCACCTAGCTGTCCCTCCCCACTTCTCTTAAAGCAGCTGAGAATGTTGTCCCTCTGCTCCAGCTTGCAAGCTGCTTCTTCTCAGGCAGTGAATGCAGTTATCATCTTTGTAAACTGCAATCAGACTCTGTCTCATTCCATGTCCCCATTTTTGGACCTGGGGTTTCTTCTGTTTTAGTAGTTCACAGGGGTTTTTATTTTAACACAATAAACACAATGTTGTGAAGCAAAACAACTTTGAAAAACTTAATAATGCTGATTAATACAATGACCAGTCACCATTTTACCAGAGCTCTGAGAATAGTCAATAAACAATGAATACATGGAAATCTACTATGTGTTAGGTGCTCTGCTAAGTGCTGGGACACACATACAAAAAAGAAAGGCAGTGCCTGCCCTAAATTAGCTTATAATCTAATGGGAGAAGGTAACACAAAAAAGGGGCAGCTAGTTGGTAGCCTGGATAGAGCTTCAGGCCTGGAGTGAGAAAGACCTGAGTTTAAATGTGGCCTCAGACACTTACTAGCTTGTGTGACCCTGGGCAAATCACTTAACCCCATTTGCCTCAGTTGCCAAGAAAACCCCAAATGTGAAACTGAAACAAATGGACAACACCACACAAAAGGAAGCTGAAAAGGGCTGAAGGGATCGTTTATTTTGTCAGGGGATAAATTATACTTTCTCTCTCTCTCTCTTTTGTTTTTTTTTTTTTTTTTGCAGGGCAATAAGGGCTAAGTGACTCATCCAGGGTCACACAGCTAGTAAATGTCAAGTGTCTGAGGCTGGATTTGAACACAGGTCCTCCTACATCCAGGCCCAGTGCTTTATCCACTGCACCACCTAGCTGTCCCTGAGCTCTCTCTTAAAGTGGAAGATAAGAATTCTTGACTCCACCCTCTAATCAGAGAGGCCGGAGGGTGGGTAGAGATCAGGTGGATCATTTGAGGGACAATGAGGTGTTGAGAATTCAGTCAGAGGAGGAGTCCCTGTAACAGGTAGTGCTGCCAGATGAGAAATGAGATGTCTGAGCCAGCTCTCTCCTTAAATGATTCTGAAGCATGTCGCCCACCTCCTGTCAGAGAAGCAGGAGCCCCCAGGGGTGGATTGAAATCTCCATTCTCAGACATGACTCATGGATTCTGCTTGATGCTGCTGCTTATGTGTCAGGAGGGAGGCTTTGCGGTGTATTGGGATTGTTATTTTTAATTTGGGGGGAGGGGTGCTTAGAAGGGATGCCTAGAAACATGCAGGAGACAGTTATTGGAACATTTTTTTTAAATGCACAGAAGAGAAGAGAAGGTAATTGAGGAGACCCAGCCAGGCAGGGCAGCTTTGAAACCCTCCTATTGAACTTACTATGTGTTTTTAAAATGCCAGCTGTAAGTCATAGAGATTCGTGGTCTCATGGACATTCCTCCTTTTTGCTTCTTCTGTGGGAATGGAAATTATCCTGTTTGATCATGCTTGTCGAGTACAGGAAAACAGACAAACAAACAATAACCTGAAACTTCAAAACAGCTCTCGAGAGAAGCCAGCTACAGTAGAGAGAGAGAGAGCTGGGCCTGGAGGCAGAAAGCCCCGAGTTCAAATTCAGACTCAGATACTTTCCTAGTGGGACCCTAGGCAAGTTACCTATGCCTGCTTCAGTTTCCTCAACTGTGAAATGAGGATAGTTTTCCCAGGGTTCTTGGGATAAGGACAATAAAGATATATTACTAAAGTGTTTCACAAACCTTCAAGCACTATATAAATGTTATCTATTATTATTGTTGTTGTTGTTATTAGCTGTTATTATGGAGAGGAGTAGGCCCTGGTGAGCAATGGGGCCATCAGAGATGCAGCATGGGGAGTGTGAGGATTCCCAGAGGAATTTCTGGGTCCCTCCAGTCCTATAATGTAGGCCTCACTCTACCATTTTCCCCTGATGTTGTGAGTATTTAAGAGAGACTCTACCCGAGGAGACTTCATGGGGGAAGTGTATGTTCTGTGGCTACTAAAAGCCTTTGTTGTTCTTAGCAAATACCCTTGCTTTGAGCTAAATTGATTCTACTGTTTGACTATTAAAAGTAGGTGGGGCGGCTAGGTGGCACAGTGGATAGAGCACCAGCCCTGGAGTCAGGAGTTCCTGAGTTCAAATCCGGCCTCAGACACTTAACATTTACTAGCTGTGCGACCCTGGGCAAGTCACTTAACCCCAATTGCCTCACTTAAAAAAAAAAAAAAAGTTGGTTTGGAGGGGCAGCTAGGTGGCACAGTGGATTAAAGTACCAGCCCTGGATTCAGGAGGACCTGAGTTCAAGTCTGGTCTCAGACACTTGACACTTACTAGTGGTGCCAGACAGTGCTAAGTGCTAAGATAGCAAGAAAACAAAAGCATGGTCCCTGACCTCAAGGAGCTCTCATTCTAATGAGGGAGATATCATGCAAACAACTCAGTCAATCAATCAAGCATTTGTTAAGGGCTAAGTGTCTGGCAGAGTGCTAGAGATGTTGTGTTTTCAGTCATATCCAACTTTTGGAGATCCCATTTGGGGTTTTCTTAGCAAAGCTACTGAAGTGGTTTTGTCATTTCCTTTTCCAGTTCATTTTACAGAGGAGGAAACTGAGGCAAATGGGGTTAAGGGACTTGCCCAGGGTCACACAGTTAGTAAGTGTCTGAGACCATATTTGAACCAAGGTCCTCCTGACTCTAAACCCATTGCTTTATCTACTTTGACACTGTGTCTTTTAAAATATTGCAGGGCTAGCCTGTTTCTGTTCTAAATTATTGGGGAACTTGGCTGGGGTTTTCTAAAATATTGTTACTTATAAATTAAAGGCTATTGCACCAGTTTTGGCAGCAATAATTTATTATTAATTAAGATCATATATTACTGAGGGTGGGGCGGAGCCAAGATGGCAGAGGAAAGGCAGTGAGCTCTTGAACTCACAACAGGATTGCTCCAAAAACCCTTCAAATAATGCCATAGGACAGTTCCTGGAGCAGCAAAATCCACAGAAAAACATGCTGAGATCATTTTCCAACCAAGGATGTCTTGGAAGGTCGGAAGGAGGGCGCTGCTGTGCTGAGACAGGAGTGGAGCCCAACCCCCAAAATCGTGTTGACACAGATCCAGTCCCAGGAAGACCTCGACAGAGAAAGAGACCCCCAGAGCCTCTGAATCACTGTCTGGTGAGAGGGCTGAAACCTTCGCAGGGGGGGAGATTATAGGAGTCTCTGCTGGTGCTGAGGCAGAACTTGGGTTTTTCACCCTTGCTGAGAACCAGGAGGTAGGCTTGAGTAGCAGTGGCCCACATGGGGGAAGGGCACAGGCTCATCAGAGTTGACAACCACAACGCACAAAGCTGGTTGATTGGCAAGTTGGTCTGGGGTCATCTAAGGACCAGGGAACAGGCCGGGTGAGTGAAGAACCTGATTCTCCTTAAATCATACCACCTGGGACTTCTTAAGCTTGGGATACTGCAGCCTGGAAACAGTGCCCCACTTTAAGGAGCTAAAAGTCTAGTAAAAGAAAGGTAAAATGAGCAGACAGAGAAAAGGGAGGACCATAGAAAGTTTCTTCAGTAACAAGGAAGACCAAGGGGCACCCTCAGAGGAAGATGTCAACATCAGGGCCCCTATATCTAAAGCTTCCAAGAAAAATACGAATTGGTCTCAGGCCATAGAGGTGCTCAAAAAGGACTTTGAAGATAAAGTTAGAGAGGTAGAGGAAAACATGGAAAGAGAAATGAGGGTGATGCAGGAAAGACATGAGAAAAAAGTCAACAGCTTGAAAAGCCAAATGGAAGAGGAGGTACAAAAACTCTCTGACAAAAATAATTGCCTAAGAATTAGGACTGAACAAATGGAAGCTAGTGACTTTATGAGAAACCAAGACACAATAAAGCAAATCCCTTTAACACATACACACACACACACACACACCCCAATTGGGTGCAGTAATCTATTTAAACTGAGCAGTAAATGAGCCCAACACTCATCAGAATTGGCTCAAAGATCTTAACCACATCAGAATTGGCTCAGGGAGGGAATAGCATACACACTCAATTGGGTGGAGTAATCTATCCAAACCCACAGGAAAATTGGAGGGGAAGGGGATAAAGAGGGAGGGGCAAAAGAAGGGAGGGCAGGTTGGGGGAGGGGACAGCCAGAAGCAAATCCCTTTTGAAAAGGGATAGGGTGAAAGAAGATAGATAATAGAGTAAATACAATGGGGAAGGGAATAGGATGGAGGGAAACGGTTAACAATAGTAATTATGAAGAGAAAAGGGACAAATTGTACAAAAATATTTATAGCAACTCTTTGTGGTGGCTAAGAATTGGAAATCAAAGGAATGTCCATCAATTGGGGAATGACTGAAGAAGCTGTGGCATATGATTGTAATGGAGTGTTATTGTGCTCTGAGAAGTGATGGGCAGGATGATTTCAGAGAAATCTGGAGAGACTCATGTGAACTGTTGTATAGTGAAGAGAGCGGAACTAGGAGGACACTGTGCACAGTGACAGCAGCATTGTTCTAAGAGCAATTGTGAATGACATGATTACTCTCAGCAATGCAAGGATCCAAGACAATCCCAATGGACTAATGATGAAGCATGCTATCCACTCCCAGGGAAAGAACTGATATTGACTCAATACAGAATTAAAAAAACAAAAACAAAAACAAAAAAAACCGCTTGTGGATTGTACATATATAACCTATGTCAGATTGGTTGCTGTCTCATGAAGGGGGGAGGAAAGGGAGGGAGAAAATGTTTGAACTCAAATCTTATGAAAAATGAATGTTGAAAACTACCTTTACGTGTAACTGGGAAAAATAAAATGAATGGAAGATTAAAAAATAATCACATATTACTAAATATTGACTGTGTGTCTGAATAACTTCCCTGCTAGTTACATACCCAGTACATTTTGCCAAGTGGGAGAGAAGAGAAAGTGTGGATCATTCCTGCTGGTCCCAGGTACAAGAGAGCAAGTCTCTTGCAGTCCAGACACCTTCCTCCTTTGATAGAGGCAGCTCTTAAATACTGCTCAAAGCTAATTGGCTAGAATCATTCAGTTCCATTGGTTGATGTGACCTGAGGGTGGTCCATATTAAAATGAGCGGTACCATGCTGACATGTATGTGAGAGGGCAAAGGTGCTTTCAAAAAAGGTGTGTTTTCTATCTCTACTTTACTGAGCTAGTCTGATTTCTGTTGTCTCTGGGCTAGCTTTGAAAGAGATCAGCCAAGGTTCCTGAGCTAAACCCTTGAGGACAGGGGTTTACCCCTAAACCCCATTATTAATAATTATTTTCTCACAAAAAGGTGAAAGACAGTCTCTGCCCTCACAGAGCTTATAATCTAATGGAGGAGACAAGGTGTAAGGGGGGTGGGGGTGGGGAGGTAAAGCAAGCTATGGAAAACAATTAACAGAGGAAAGGTAATGCAATTGAGAGGGGTTGGAAAAGGCTTCCTGTAGAAGATGGGATTTTAGTTGGGATTTAAAGGAAGCTTAGTGGTCTGAAGAGGAGGGAGAACATTCTAGGCATGGGAGACAGCTAGAGAAAATGCCTGGAGCCAAGAAATGGAGAATCTTGCTGGTGGAACAGTCAGGAGGCCAGTGTCACCAGATCAAAGAGTGTCAGAGAATAAGGTAAAGAAGACTGGAAAGGTAGAAGGGGGTGGGGTGGGGCAGGTTATGAAAGGCAAACAGAATTCTGTATTTGGTTCTGGATGTGATTGGGAGCCAATGGAGTTTATTGAGTAGGGGTATGACATGATTGGACCTGTATCTTAGGAAAATCACTTTAGTGGCTGAATGGATGATTTGGAGTAAGGAGAGACTTGAAACAGGTTATTACAATAATCCAAACCTGGGGTAATGAGGGTCTGTACTAGAATTGGGGCACTGTCAGGGGAAAGAAGGCGGCAGTTTTGGGAGTGCTGCAGAAGTGAAATTGACAAGAGATGATAAAAAGGCGAAATTGACAAGAAATGCTGTGGAGGTGAAATCTACAGGCCTGGGCAATAGCTTGGATATGGTTGGTATCATAGTGAGGAGTCCAGGGTGACTTCTGGGTTGTGAGCCTGAGGGGCTAGGAGGAGGATAATGCTCTCTATAGTAACAGAAAAGGTAGGAGTCTGGGGAGGAGTTGGGGGAAAGATAATGAGTTCTGCTCTGGACATTTTGAGTTTAAGACGGCTACTGGACATCTAGTTGGAGATGTCTTAAGACAGGTGGAGATATGAGATTGGAGGTCAGCAGAGCGATTGGGGCAGGATGGATAGATTTGAAAATCATCAACATAGAGATGATAATTAAATCCAACTACCTACATACATATAAGATATATACAGAATAGATGGAAAGTAATCTCAAAGAGAAGGCATCAGCCCCTGGGGGGTGGGGTTGTCAAAGACCTCCTGAGAAAGTGGAATTTGAGGGGGCAGCTAGGTGGCACAGTGGATAAAGCACTGGATTCAGGAGGACCTGAGTTCAAATCAGACCTCAGACACTTGACACTTCCTAGCTATATGACCCTGGGCAAATCACTTAACCCTCATTGCTCTGCCCCGAAACAACAACAACAAAACAAGAGAGTGGAATTTGACCTGAGTCTTGAAGGAAGTCGGGGAAGCTGAGGCAGAGGTGAGGAGGGAGAATATTCCAGGCAAAGGGGACAGCCAATGTAAAGGCATGGAGGTTAGAGATGCAGCATCTTGTTCGAGGAACATCAAAGTATCCCAGGGGGTGCTCTTGTCCATCATTCTTTTCCCTAAGATTTTGCCAAGAAATTTCTATTCTAATGGATGTTGCCTTTGGCAGCCTGGAGGAAGTTTGGAGCTTACAATCTAATGGGAGAGACAACATGCAAACAAATCTATACAAAGCAAGCTATACACAGGATAAATAGGAAATAATTAACAGAGGGGAGGCATTGGACTTCTTCAGTGGGCAAGTAATAATAATAATAAAAACCTTGATTGCTATAAAATGGCAATAATAATAATAATTATTATTCTTATTATTATTGCCATTTTATAGCAATCAAGGTTTTCAATACACTTGATGTGGTAGTTATCTCAGCTGATCAGTAAGTCAGATGCTTGCTGGGCATCTCTTTACTGTTGCCATCATGTTTTGAGCTCCATCCCACTGTGTTCCCCTATTTTTAGGGGGCTGGTCACTGGGACCCCATTCCATTTAACTACTTTTGGATGTCTGGGGTTTTAATATGATTAATTATGTTGATTGTTTTCCTAATGTTGAACCATCCTTACATCTCCGGTATAAATCCCAGTTGTTCATAATGAATGAATGATTTCCTGGATAAACCTTAGTTTGTCTGAAATTGATATTAGCCTATGGTTTTTCCAAAAGGATATTTACTTCAAAGGGGCAGCTAGGTGGCACCATAGTGCATAGAGTGCCCTACCTGAAGTCAGGAAGCCTCATCTCCCTAAATTCAAATCTGGCCCCAAATATGTGGAAATCCCCCTGATATTAAGATATGTTTTCATAGAAAAGACCCGAGTTCCAAAAACAAAACAAAGCAAAAAACAAACAACAACAAAAAAGAAACACAAAAAAGACCTGAGTTCAAATCAAGCCTCAGATATTTACTAGCTGTGTGACCCTGGCCAAGTCACTTAACACTGTTTTCCTCAATTTCCTCATCTGCAAAATAATCTGGAGGAGGAAATGGCAAACCCTTCCAGTATCTCTACCAAGAGAATCCCTCAAAAAGGGTCACAAAGAGTGGGACACAACTGAAAATGACTAAATGACAACAATAGCCAGTCAAAAGTCCTTTTGAATGTTAGCTGTGCTGAAAAAGTTACTTGTCAAGATGATTAGGAATGTGGAAATGGAGCAATTAAAGGGTAAATGTGGATGAATGGAGTAAATTGGTGAATCCAATTTAAGAGGTTGGTGAAAGACTGGAAGGAAGGGGGTATGGCTTGGAGCTATTAAGACTAAGAAAATTTGGGCAGCTAGGTGGCGCAGCGCATAGAGCACCAGCCCTGGATTCAGGAGGACTTGAGTTCAAATCTGACCTCAGACACTTAATGCTTACTAGCTGTTTGACCCTGGGCAAGTCACTTAACCCCAATTGCCTCACCAAAAAAAGAACTTGACACTACCATCTAACTGGATTTTCTTAGTCTCTCTTTTTCTCTCTCTCTCTCTCTTTTTTTTTTGTGAGGCAATTGGGGTTAAGTGACTTGCCTAGGGTCACACAGCTAGTAAGTGTAAAGTGTCTGAGGCTGGATTTGAACTCAGGTCCTTCTGAATCCAGGGCCAGTGCTCTACCCACTGGGGCACCTAGCTAGCTGCCCCTGTATAAGTTACTTATTTATACTCAAGTGCAGGCTACCCAACTATTTGTATTTCTGCCACCAATGAGTGGATGCTTTCTTTATTCCATCCTCTGAGCTGATCTCCCTCTGGGAGAAGGAGGTGAAAGAACTCTGAGAAACCTCTGCTTCTGGTTGTTGCAGGGTGGGTGGAGTGGGGAATGGACTTTACCTAAGAGAAATTGAAAGTGAAGCTTCCAAGAGGAAAACAAAAAAGATCTAAGGCGGAAGAGAGTAACTGCAGATGCTGGTCAGGAAGAATTTTAGATAGAACAGAAAGGGAAGAAAAAGGGCAGCCACATACAGAGACCTTCCAAGCTCATCTTTAGGAAGATGAAAGAAGCAGGTGCTCTGAGGAGGAAACCCTGGGGGGCCTCCCAGGAGGGACCAGCCAGCCAGCCAGGACCAGGAAAAGGGAGGGAAGAAGAACACAGTACTTTGGGACTCCTTCCCCAGGGCACAAAGACCTGATAACAATTAGGAAAGTCAGTTGGCCCAGGGTCATGAATCTTTGACCAAACTTAGAACTGTGGAGAACACCTTATCAAAGAGATAACACAAACTTCTTTGTTTTGTTTTGTTTTGTTTTGTTTTGTTTTGTTTTGTTTGCGGGGCAATGGGGGTTAAGTGACTTGCCCAGGGTCACACAGCTAGTAAGTGTCAAGTGTCTGAGGCCGGATTTGAACTCAGGTCCTCCTGAATCCAGGACCGGTGCTCTATCCACTGCGCCACCTAGCCGCCCCCAGCACAAACTTCTTAAAGTGGGTGGCAATTAGCTCCTTGGGGGTGATTTCTCATGGACACTAATGGTGCTTCCAGCAGGAACCTAGAAAGTACCACTAGCAGGATGTTGTTGTTGAGTCTTTATTTTTGCTTCACTCTCATATTTATTGGAAAAGATTCTAGTATATTCCTATTGCATAAAATGCTTGCTCTTTGTTATAGATAGATGCTTTTTATGATATTAAAAAGGCCCTTCTATGCCTAGACTTTGTAGGGGTTTTAGCATAAAAGAGTGTGAATACTTTGTCAAATGCTTTTTCTGCATCTATTGAGATGATCATGTGGTTTTGGATGTTTTGGTTTTTAATATGATAAATTATGTTGATTCTTTTCCTAATGGCAAATCATCCTTGCATTTCTTATTATTTATTTATTTATTTTTAATTATTAAAAATTTTTTTTGGTGAGGCAATTGGGGTTAAGTGACTTGCCCAGGGTCACACAGCTAGTAAGTGTTAAGGGTCTGAGGCCAGATTTGAACTCGGGTCCTCCTGAATCCAGGGCTGGTGCTTTGCATCTCTGCTATAAATCCCTCTTGGTCATAATAAATTATTTCCTGGATGAATTGTAGTTTATTTGAAATTTTTGAGTTAATGTTCCTTAATGATATTGTCTTATAGTTTTTTTTCTGTGCTATATCTTTCCTTGGTTTAGGTATTAGGACTATATTTGTCTCATTAAAGGATTTTGGTAGTGTCTTTTTTTTTCCTCAAATTTTGAGAATCATTTGTGAAGTAAGGGTACTAACCATTCTTTTAAAAATTGATAGAATTCTCCTGTGAATCCATCATGATCAGGAGTTCCCCCAACCTGACTCCTTTGGTCATTCCTTTACAGCTAGATCTAGTTTCTTTTCTGAGATTGGGTTATTTAAGATCTCTATCTGGTCTTAGGGTAGTTTGGGTATTTTCCATTTTTTAAGGTATTCCTCTATTTCTTTTGTGTTCTCAGTTTGGGTAGCGCATAATTACATATAATATGTTCTGATTATTTTATTAATTTGATTTTCTATTATTTTCTTTTTGATCAGATTAAATAAGAGGTTATCAAATATTAGTCTTTTCAAAGAACCAGCTTTTAGTTTATCATTTTATATTTTTGTTTCCAGTTTATCTACTTCCCTTCTAGTTTTTAATATCTCCTGATTTGTCCTTATTTTAGGCTTGTTCATTATTGACTTTCTTTTTTTTTTTTTGGTGGGGCAATGAGGGTTAAGTGACTTACCCAGGGTCACACAGCTAGTGTCAAGTGTCTGAGGCTGGATTTTGAACTCAGGTCCTCCCAAATCTGAATCCAGTGCTTTATCCACTGCACCACCTAGCTGCCCCCTATCATTGACTTTCTAATTTTTAAAAATATACATAGTTTATTAATCCTCTTTTTTTCCTATTTTATTCACGTATATTTGTAAGGATAAAACTTTTCCCCTGAGCACTACTTTAGTTGCATCCCAGAAATTTTGCATGTTGTTTCCATGATCATTTTCCTTTACATAATTAATTGCTTCTATGATTCGTTCTTTGACCCATTCATTATTTAGGATTTCATTGTTAAGACTCCATTTGGGTTTGTATCTTTTGTTTGTGGTTCCCAAACAAATTACTATTTTTATTGTGCTATATATACACAGGATGTATTAACTATTTCTGCCTTTTTACACTTTTTGCAATATTTCTGGCTCTAGTACATGGTCAATTTTTGTAAAAGTTCTATGTGGTGCTAAGAAACACATATTCTTTTGCTGTCCCATTTGTTGTCCATCCTTCAGTTTGAAGAAAACCAGTGGCATCACAGGATGTTGTCTTGACTTGCTCATGAATTGGATTTAAGTGAGGCAGTACAAAGTGAGTTGTACAAAGTCATCAGCCAGCCTCTCTCTCTCTCTCTCCTAGAGTCATTAAAGTCCAGCAGAAAGATAAAGGTCAAGATGACTGGCAATGACCCAGGATACAGTGGATGACTTTGGTGTCTTCAATGTCTGACCAAGCTCAAAGCACTACACAGTACCTCATGAATGTTGGAACAAATTGTTCTCATCTGCCCATTCTGCCAGGGGAACTCTTCACTTGCTTGGTGGTAGACATCCCCTTAACTCACTCACTGACAGGTTTGAGACCTGTTCCATTTAGAAGATGCCAGCAGTCTTTTAAAACTCTAGTTACTTCAGAAATTTGTTCAGTTCATTACTTTCCCTTTTATTTATCTTTCTATTAGACTTATCCAAAACTGAGAGATATTGGAGTCTCCTGTCACTATTGTGTTACTATTTTTGTCCTCTTGTAGCTCAAAAGTTTTCTTTACAAATTCATATAAGGTATTTGGAGCATATAAGTTTATTACTAATATTGGTTTGTCTGTGGTTCCTTTCAGCATAGTGTAGTTTCCTTATTTATCCCTTTTTAAATGTTTTGAATTTTTGTTTTTGCTTTGTCAACATGATTGCAGCTCCTATTTTTTTATTCATTTGGTGCATAGTAAAATTTTTCCATCCCATTAATTTTATTTTGTGTCTATTTTGTTTGTCAAATGTGGGTTTTTTGGTAAGCAAGATTGTAGGGTTTTGTTTACTTATACAATCTGTTACTCTTTTTCATTTTATTGGATTGTTTAATCCATTCACATCTAAAGTTGTGAAAGTTAGATTTGTATTTTCCTCCATCTGTCTCTAATATTTTTTTTCAAGTTAAGATTTCCCCCCCTCCTGCTGTAAACATAGTATTATGTTCCTTCAGTTACTTTACTTAAATCTTTCTCAAGGTGGCTCTGTTTTCATTGGCTCTCTTTCCCTTACCCTGATCTCTCCCTTTCATTTGTTACCCTTTTCCTTTGTGGTCTTGCTTATCGATTCCTTTTCCTTTTCTGTTTTTATCTGGTTATATAATTCTTTCTCCCCTTTCCCCCTCTCACTCAAATAGATTCTGCCTTCCTCTTTTCCTCTTCAATAAGTCCTGTTTTAGTTTTAAAATTTTCATTTTTTGCACTTTTTTTCCAACAAAGGATTTCTCTAATTCTCCACCTTTTCTTTCTGTCTACTTTAGACCCTAATGCTCTGATGAAAGATCCCCATAATTATTTGGTCTTTCTCTTTTCTCTGGATTTCTCATATCAAAGTTTACAAAGTATCCATTCTAGGCTCTTGGTTCTAACCAGTTTCTGCTTCTGCCTTGTAGAATTTGACTCATCAATTTCCTCTTTTATACTGTTCCTCATTCCAGAATAAATGCCAATTATTGCAGGTATCAGAGAGGATCATGCCCCATGGTAGAGCCCCTTCCATACTACTTCCTTGCTTATACAGTCCACCATTTCCCCCCATTTGTTTATAAAACTCCTCCTCCAAATGCTCTCCCAGGAGCGATCCCTAGGAGACTCTAATTTATTTATACTGTAATTATATCTTTGTCATATATACAGTTGGAACTCTTGGTGTGAGGTGTGAGGTGTGAGGTGTGAATCTAAACCTAATTTTTGCCAGACTGCTAATTTTCCCAGTAGTTTTTATCAAATAAGGAAACCTTCCCCCACTAAAAGGGGGTCTTCGGGTTTATCAAACACTCTCCTATGTGTTCGTTTGCTTCTGTATATTGTGTATCTACTCTGTTCCACAGGTTGACTTTTTTTTTTCCTGCCAGTACCAAATCATTTTAATAATGACCACTTTGTAGTAAAGTTTAATATCTAGTACTCCTAAACTCTCTTCTCTTCTTTTTACTCTTTTAAAAATTTAATTTTCCTTGAAATTTTTTTTTTGGTGAGACAATGGGGGTTAAGTGACTTGCCCAGGGTCACACAGCTAGTAAGTGTTAAGTGTCTGAGGCCAGATTTGAACTCAGGTCCTCCTGACTCCAGGGCCAGTGCTCTATCCATTGTGCCACCTAGCTGCCCCTTTCCTTGAAATTCTTGACCTTTCATTCCTCCATATAAATTTCATTATTATTTTCATAGGTCTATAAAATATTCCTTTGATAGTTTGGTACAACACAACAAGTAAATTGATTTAGGTAGTATTAGGTGTTGGTTTTTTCCCCTCCAGTTGTGTCTGACTCTTTATGACTCCTTTTTGGGTTTTTGTGTCAAAGATACTGGAGTGGTTTGCAATTTCCTTCTCCAGCTCATTTGACAGATGAGGAAACTAAGGCAAATAGGGTTCAGTGACTTGCCCAGGGTTTACAAATAGTGTTTGAGGGCAGATTTGAAGCCCAGGAAGATAACTCTTCCTGACTCCAGGCCTGGTATTCTATCCTCTATATTACCTACCGGTTCCAAGGTAGTATTAACATCTTATTAAATTAGTTCAACCTACTTAATGAGCCACAATGAATGCTTCTCCAATTATCTAGAGATGTTTTTATTTTTGCAATGAGTGTTTTATAGTTAAAGGTTCACATAGCCTCTGATTAAATATTGGAGCTGTTCTCTGAAGTATTTTGAAGCTTCTGTAGTTATTTTGAAATTTTTCTTTCTAGATCTTTCTTGCTATATTTAGTTGGTTCTATAAAGGAATACTGATGATTTATGTGGATTTCTCTTATATCCTACAACTTTGTGGGAAACATTAATTATTACTTAAATTAACTTTATCAGTTATTTGATTCTCTGTTTCTCTATATTTACACCATCATATCATTTGTGAAAAAAATTATTTCATCTTTGCCCCTTATTATGCCCTCGACTTCTTTTCTTTTCTTCATCTTGTTATAGCTAGCATTTCTAGCATCACATTAGTAGTAGTAGTGGTGATGGGTACCCTTACTTTACCTCTGATCTTATATGGTAAGGCCTGAAACTTTCCCCTGTTCCTTTTCTTTTTTTAGTGAGGCAATTGGGGTTAAGTGACTTGCCCAAGGTCACACAGCTAGTAAGTGTTAAGTGTCTGAGGCCGGATTTGAACTCAGGTACTCCTGACTCCAGGGCTGGTGCTCTATCCACTTCACCACCTAGCTGCCCCTTCCCCTATTCCATATAATCTTCTCTCTTAGATTTAGGTAAATGATATTTAATATATTAAGGAAAGATATATTTATTCCAATGATTTCTAGAGTTTTTAATAAAAATGATGGTTAGATTTTGTCAATTTGGCTTTACTCTTTTTAAAATCAAGTTTGCCAATTTATTATTTTTTCATAAAAAGCATGATTCTACTCTTATTTATCAATACAAAGGTCTTAATCTAATTTTCATAATTTCTACTTTGTTATTTAATTGGGGATTTCTTGATTTGTTCAAGATTTTTTTTTAATTGCCCGCTGTATTTGTCTGGAATTAGGTTTAGTTGTCTCATTAACAACTCTTTTGTTGATGAAAGCATTTAGAGATATAATTTTTCCTCTCAGAACTGCTTTAGCTGTAACCTATAAGTTTTGCTATTTTGTTTCATTACAGTCATTTTCTTTGTTAAAATTGTCTTTTGTTTCTATAATTAGTTCTTTGCCACACTAGTTCTTTAGAATTATGTTAATTAGTCTCCAACTGCTTCTCAATTCTTTAAATGATCTTTACTGAATATAATTTTTATTCCATAACATCTAATCCCTCCATCCCTCAGTTTTTTCCCAGGTCTTCACCCCTGTCCTGGCTATGCTGTCTTATCTTTCTCATTTTGTGAATCTATCCACTGTCCTCCTTTCTCAAGTCCCTTCCCCTTTATCCTCTCTAGGCTCCTGCCCTGCTACAGGCATTGCTCAGCCTTGGATTGTTCCCACAAACCACTGCTTTTGCTCTTATTCATATGTTGCTGAATAGAGGGAGAGAAAATACAAAGACCAGGATGACTGAGAGGCAACCCTCATATGCCTCCCTAATTGAGTCACTATTCCACCGCAGCAGTCCCCCCCCCTAACCTTTTTGTTCCTTGTCAAGCCTTTCATGGCTCTCTTTCCTGTTTTCAACTGACAGCCATGGAAAAACTGATGCCATTCACCATTCCCTCTCCTCCCCTCCTCATCTCACATCATCCAGATGCCTTCTGTCCCCATTTCCTCCTTCACCTGTGTTTCACATAATGAGGTGGCTCTTCTTGCCAAGGCAAACCCTTCTCTGTCCACAAGTGATCCCATTACAGCATCTCTATCATCCTCATTCTCTCAATTTATTGCCAATCTCTCTCAGTCTACGGCTGTTGCCCGAATGTGTACAAACATACCCATGTCTCCTTCACCTTTAGAAACCCTAATTTAATCCATGGTTCTCTATCATCATCCCATCCCTCTCTTCCCTTTAGGGCTAAACTCTTTGAGGAGACTGTCCATAATAAGTTCCTCCACTTTCTTTCCTTTCATTGTCTTCTTAACTCTCTACAGTTTGGTGTTTTTTCTTTCTTTCTTCTTCTTTTTTTTGATGAGGCAATGGGGGTTAAGTGACTTGCCCAGGGTCACACAGCTAGTAAGTGTCAAGTGTCTGAGGCCAGATTTGAACTCAGGTCCTCATGACTCCAGGGCCGGTGCTCTATCCACTGTGCCACCTAGCTGCCCCTACAGTTTGATTTTTAACCTCATCATTCATCTGAAAGTGCTCCATCCAAAGTTACTAAAGATCTCCTAGCTGCCAAATCCAATGGCCTTTTTGCAATCCTCATTCTCCTTGACTTCTCTACAGCCTTTGACACTGTTGATCACCCTCTTCTCCCTAATATTCTCTTCTCTCAAGTTTTTTTTGGAACATTGTTCTCTCCTGGTTCTCTTCCTACCTCTCTGACCATGCCTTCTCAGTTTCCTTTGCTGGATCTTCATCCACGTCATGTCCACTAACTGCAGATGTCTCCCAGGTCTCTGTCCTGGGCCTTCTCCCTTCTTCCCCTAAACTACTTCACTTGATGACCTCATCAGTTCCTAAGGCTTCAGTTATCATCTCTATGCTGATGATTCACAAATCCTGCTCCAATCTCTCCGCTGGCCCCCAGTCCTGAATCTCCAACTGTCTGTTGGACATCTCAAACTAGATGTTCCATAGATGTCTTTAATTCAACATGTCCCAAACTGAGTTCATTAAATGCCTCCCAAACTCTTCCCACTTCCAAACTTTCCCCTTACTGTCAAAGGTCCCACCATGCTCCCAGTTATCCAGCATCATAACCTAGTTGCCACCCATTATTTCTCACATATTTAAAGTGCATAGAAGAGAACAGAAGAAGTTCAGGAGACACAAATAGTACTGTATTGGAATGACCATATTCAGTGAATTATAATTTTTTTTAGAAAAAAGCTGTTCATAAGTGAGATTCATAGTTTGCTATGCAGTTCTCATTTTCTGTTCTTCATATATGGAAGTGAGCCCATTTGTTTGTTAAAACCTGTCAAATTCATGTAAAAAAAATTGAAAAAGCAACGAGGGGATTGGAGCAGATGGCTTCCCAGGCTCACATACTCCACTAGCATCCACAAGAAAAAGGCATTTTGGAACCCTGTGACATAGCGTTGGTCAATCAGGAGAGAGGAAAATCTAGTGGTAGGAGAGAAAATAAAGAGGAAAAAAAGTCATTTTAAAAATGTATCCAAATCTGGACTGCAAAGAAATAATTCTTGAAAGAAAGAAGGAAACGGCTCACAATTTGATTTGGAAAGGGAAGAAAAAGAATCCCTTATATTCCCTGCAAAAAACCCTTCAAAATCTAGTTCAGCTCAAAATTCAGAAACATCCCCCACCCCTAACCCAATTGTGTGGTAAGCATCCTTAATTATGTACCTCCAGTGTATTCCTGAGGTCAACCTGCCCCCTAAAATCTATCAAAATGCTCTGGACAGGGGCAGCTAGGTGGCATAGGGGATAGAGCACCGGCCCTGGATTCAGGAGGACCTGAGTTCAAATCCAGCCTTAGACACTTAATGCTCACTAGCTGTGTGACCCTAGGCAAGTCACTTAACCCTCATTGCCCTGCAAAAATAAACAAAAAACAAAATGCTCTGGACAAAGCATCCCATGAGTGATAGCTGTGGACCACGGGTGACACTTTGACCAGATTGGCCAGCACACTGCCTTCCTGAAGCTCATGGAAAGGCATTGTCACTTCACTAAGGCAGGGAGCAAGCTGGGGCAGTGGATAGAGTGCTGGGTGAAGAGTCAGGAAGAACAGAGTTTGAATCCTGGGTCAGACACTTTTTAGCTATGTGACCCAGAGCAATCACTTAGCAACTCTCAATTTCAGTTTCCTCATCTGTAAAATGGGGATAGTAATAACACCTCCTTCCCAGTGTTGTTGTGAGGGTTAAGTGAGAAAGCACATAAAAAGCGGGTTTTTTAAAATAGAATTTTATTTTCCAAAATATATGTAAAATGCTTTATATGTAAAATTTTGTTTTTACATATAAAGAGTTTTGAAAACCTTAAAGTGACATATGTGCTAACCACCACCAACACCGCCATCATCATCGGGTCGTCCTCCTCCTTCTCCTCCTCTTTCTCATTCCAGGGAGCGCAATATCCTATTGGTCCACCAGGTGGCGTGCTCTGATTTGAACTTGTCACTGACCACTGCCCAAAGCTTTTGTATCTCTTTTCTGTGATTTTATGATGACTTTATTTTTAACACTCAGTCTACGGCTCAGGGTCAAAAGCATTTTTGTGTTTTGGAATCTATTGCTTCATAAAACTTCTCTAATATTTTGACTTCCAGTTTGTTCCAATTTTAGTTAACATTGTATCTAACAATATTGTATCTAATCAATAATGCAAAACCAAACGGGGTGGGAGAGGGAGAGGGAGGGCAAGACAAAGACAGAGAAACAGAGAAAGAAAAAGAGACACAGAGAGACAGAAGAAGAGAGGAGGGAGTGATAGAGATAGAGAGGTGAGAGGGTTGGGAGGAGAGAGACAGATAGGGAGGAGAGAGAGAGGGAGAGAGAGAGGAGAGGCCATCTATTCTCCCCAACTGAGTCTACATGAATCTATGAGTTGACATGGATACGAGGTCCCACCATTGTTCCTGTCCCCATTGTGTCTTTTATTTTCTGCCTTCAATTCTCCTGTAGGAGTATTGAAGGTGGAATAAACTGGATATTGGGAGTTTCAAAAGGTTGGGAGAATTCCCAGGGCCCCAGGAGAGAGAGTCCATGCCAGAGTTTGCAGCCAGCTGAGCCCAGTCGGCTAGTAGAGCTCCAAGAAATGACCAGGACCCAAGCCAGCGCACTGCAGTCCAGATGCCAGACCCTACAAGCAAGGGGACAACTCTGTCCCTCATCTACGTCCCATTTGGAATGAACTTGAAAGAAGTAACTCAAAATTATGAGAACGAGAGCCATTCTCCAATCACCAAAACTAAAAGAAATGCTGGGGGCAGCTAGGTGGTGCAGGGGATAAAGCACCGGCCCTGGAGTCAGGAGGACCTGAGTTCAAATCCAGCCTCAGACACTTGACACTTACTAGCTGTGTGACTCTGGGCAAGTCACTTAACCCCCATAGCCCCAACAAAAAAAAAAAAAAGAAAGAAAAAGAAATGCTAATTAAAGCAATGGTGAGGTTCCACCTCACATCCATCTTGCTGGCAAAGACTATAAAGGGGAAAATGACAAGTGTTGGTGAAGCTATGGGGAAATAGGCACACTAGTGAATTGTTCATGGAGCTGTGAAGTGGTCTGGCTCTTCTGGAAAATGTTTTGGAACTATGACCTTGAAGTCACTAAAATATGCCTTACTCTTTGATCCAGAAATACCACTACGAGGCATAAACTCCCCAAGAGATGAAAAAAAGAAGAAAAAGTTGTATATGTATGCAGATTTTTTTTTTTGTAATAGCAAAAAAATGGAAACTGAGGGGGAACCCATCTACCGAGAAATGGTTAAACAAAATATGGTATATGAATATAATGGAATATTATTACACCACAAGAAATGACAAATGTGCAGTTTCAGGGGAAACTGGAAGACCTCTAGGAACTGATGCAAAATGAATCTGAACAGAACCAGGAGAACAATACAAACAGCAACATTATAAAGAGAAACAATTGTGACTAACTTTAAATTTTTTTTTTTTACTGACTTTTTTTTTTTTTTTGGTGAGGCAATTGGGGTTAAGTGACTTGCCCGGGGTCACACAGCTAGTAAGTATCAAGTGTCTGAGGTCGGATTTGAACTCAGGTCCTCCTGATTCCAGGGTTGGTGCTCTATCCACTGCGCCACCTAGCTGCCCCTGACTTTAAATTTCTGATCGCTGCAAAGACCTGATTCCAAAGGACTGAAGATGAAATAGACAACCCTCCCTCCTCCACCCCCACCCCCAACTAGAATAAGACAGTTTTGTGGGGTTTTTTTAGTGAGGCAATTGAGGTTAAGTGACTTGCCCAGGGTCACACAGCTAGTAAGTGTTAAGTGTCTGAGGTCGGATTTGAACTCAGGTCCTCCGGACTCCAGGGCCAGTGCTCTATCCACTGCGCCATCTAGCTGCCCCCAAGACACATTTTTTAATACAACCAGGGAAGAATTTGCTTTGTTTAAAAATAGATACATATTTGTTATGCATTTTCTTTTTCTTTTCTTTTTCTTTTTGTTCAATTGGGGTGTGTGTGTGTGTGTGTGTAAACAGAAAATAAATGTTTGTTCATTGAAAAAAATTACAATTAATTAAAAGAAACACAGGCAGCTAGGTGGCACAGTGGATAGAGCACCAGCCCTGGAGTCAGGAGGACCTGAGTTCAAATCCAGCCTCAGACACTTGACACTTACTAGCTGTGTGACCTTGGGCAAGTCACTTAACCCCAATTGCCTCACACAAAAAAGGAAACAAATGACCTTGATGGAGACAAATGCCTCAAAGCTCCTGCTTTCAGTTTAGGCCCATTCTTCAGGGACTGAGGTAAGAGTATGCCCCCAGTTTTGGGGGATGATTTTTGCATTTTTGTTCTTCTCAGTAAATCTCAGTAAAAATCCTTTTTAAAAAATCATAAAAGTCTTTTATTATTTTCCAGTTACATTCAAATAGTTTTCAACATTTGTTTTTTTAAATAAGTCTTTTATTATTTTCCAGTTACATGTAGAATTAGTTTCCAACATTTGTTTATATAAGATTTCCAATTTCAAATTTTTCTCCCTCCCTATCCTCCCTTCCCCCCTCCCCTAGACAGCAAGTAATCTGATATAGGTTATCTATACATAATAACATTAAACATATTTCGTCATTAGTCATGTTATAAGAGAAGAATCAGAGCAAAAGGGAAAAACCTCAAAACAGAAAACCAACAGCACCAAAAACAAAAGAAATAGTATGGTCCAATCAGCATCCGTATTCCACAGTTCCTTTTTTTTTTCTTTTTTTTCTGGATTTGGAGAGCCTTTTCCATCATGAGTCCTTTGGAACTTTCTTGTACCATTGGGTTGCTGAGAAGAATCTAGTCTATCACAGTTGATCAACACATAATGCTGATGATACTGTATATGATGTTCTTCTGGTTCTGCTCATCTCACTCATCATCAGTTCATGCAAGTCCTTCCAGGTTTCTCTGAACTCCTCCTGCTCATCGTTTCTTTCTTTTTCTTTCTTTCTTTTTTTTTTTTTTTGGTGAGGCAATTGGGGTTAAGCGACTTGCCCAGGGTCACACAGCTAGTAAGTGTTAAGTATCTGAGGCCAGCTTTGAACTCAGGTCCTCCCTGAATCCAGGGCCAGTGCTCTATCCACGCTGCCACCTAACTGCCCCCTGCCCATTGTTTCTTACAGCACAATAGAATTCCATTACATTCATATACCACAACTTGTTCAGCCATTCCCCAATTGATGGACATCCCTTCAATTTCCAATTCCTTGCCACCACAAAAAGAGCAGCTATAAATATTTTGTTACATGTGGATCCTTTTCCCTTTTTTTAATGATCTCTTTGGGAAAAAGACCCAAAAGTGGTATTGCTGGGTCAAAGGGTATGAACAGTCCCATAGCCCTTTGGGCATAATTCTAAATTGCTCTCTAGAATGATTGGATCAGTTCACAGTTCCACCAACAATGCATTAGTGTCCCAATTTTTCCACAGCTTCTCCAACATTTATTATTTTCCTTTTTTGTCATTTTAGCCAATCTGATAGGTGTCAGGTGGTACCTCAGAGTTGTTTTAATGTGCATTTCTCTAATCAATAGTGATTTAGAGCATTTTTTCATATGGCAACAGATAGCTTTGATTTCTTCATCAGAAAACTGCCTGTTCATATCCTTTCACCATTTCTCAATTGGGGAATGACTTTCATTCTTATAAATTTGATTTAGTTTCCTATATATTTTAGAGATGAGGTCTTTATCAGAAGTACTGGCCATAAAAATTGTTTCCCAGCTTTCTGCATCCCTTCTAATTTTGGATGCATTGCTTCTGTTTGTACAAAACCTTTTTAATTTAATGTAATCAAAATCATCCATTTTACATTTCATAATATTCTCTATCTCTTGTTTGGTCATAAACTTCCCTCTTTTCCAAGGATCTGAAAGGTAGACTATTCCTTTCTCTCCTAATTTACCTATGGTATCATCTCTTATGTCTAAATCATGTACCCATTTTGACCTTATTTTAGTATAAGGTGTCAGATGTTGGTCTATGCCTAATTTCTGCTATACTATCTTCCAGTTTTCCCAGCAGTTTTTGTCAAATACTGAATTCCTATCCCAGAAACTGGGGTCTTTGGGTTTATCAAACAGTACATTACTAATGTCATTTACTACTGTGTCTCCCATGCCTAACCTATTCCATTGGTCCTCCACTCTATTTCTTAGCCAGTACCAGATAGTTTTGATGACTGCCGCTTTATGGTTTTTTGGGTTTTGTTTTTTTTGGCAGGGCAATGAGGGTTAAGTGACTTGCCCAGGGTCACACAGCTAGTACATGTCAAGTGTCTGAGGCCAGATTTGAACTCAGGTTGTCCTGAATCCAGGGCCGGTGCTTTATCCACTGTGCCACCTAGCTGCCCTGCATGACTGTCGCTTTGTAGTAAAGCTCCATATTTGGTACAGCTAACCCACATTCCTGTGCATTTTTTTTCATTATTTCCCTTGATATTCTTGACTTTTTGTTTTTCCAGATGAATTTTGTTATTATTTTTTCTAGATCTATAAAATAATTTTTAGGTATCAACATTTGTTTTTATAAGATTTTGAGTTCCAAATTTTTCTCCCTCCATCCATCCCTCCCCTTTCCTCAGGACAGAAAGCAATCTGATATAGGTTATATATGTACATTCACATTAAACAAATTTCTACCTTTTTTTTTTTGGTGAGGCAATTGGAGTTAAGTGACTTGCCCAAGGTCACACAGCTAGTAAACTATCAAGTGTCTGAAGTCAAATTTGAACTCAGGTCCTCCTGAATCCAGGGCCAGTGATTTATCCACTGTGCCACCTAGCTGCCCCACATCAAACATATTTCTGCACTAGTCACGCTGTGAAAAAAGAATCAGAGCAAAAGGGAAAAACGTCAAAAAAGAAAGAAAAACACAAAAAAATAGAAACAGTATGGTTCAATTTGCATCCACAGTTGTTTTTTCTGGATGTGGAGAGCATTTTCCATCATGAGTCCTTTGGAATTGTCTTCGATTGTTGTATTGCTGAGAAGAGTGAAGTCTATCACAGCTGATCTATCATCACACAATGTTGCTGTTACTGTGTACAATGTTTTCCTCATTCTGCTCACTTCATTCAGCATCAGTGCACTTAAGTCTTTCTAGGTTTTTCTGAAATCCAACTGCTCATCATTTCTTATAGCACAATAGTATTTCATTATATTCATATAATACAACTTGTTCAGCCATTCCCCAAATGATGGGCATTTCCTCAAATTCCACTTCTTTGCCATCACAAAGAATGCTGCTATAAATATTTTTGTACATGTGGGTCCTTTTCCCTTTTTTATGATCTCTTTGGGGTACAGACCTAGTAGTGGCATTATTGGGTCAAAAGGTATGCACAGCCCCACAGCCCTTTGGGCATAGTTCTAAATTGTTCTCCAGAATGGTTGGATTAGTTCACAACTCCATCAACAATGCATTAGTGTTACAATTTTTCCACAGCTTCTCCAACGTTTATTATTTCATTTTTTGTCATATTAGCCAACCTGATAGGTGTGAGGTGGTACCTCAGAGTTGTTTTAATTTGCATTACTCTAATCAATAGGGATTTAGAGCATTTTTTTCATGTGGCAATAGATAGCTTTGATTTCTTCATCAGAAAACTGCCTGTTGGGGCAGCTAGGTGGCACAGTGGATAGAGCACCGGCCCTGGATTCGGGAGGACCTGAGTTCAAATCCGGCCTCAGACACTTAACACTTACTAGCTGTGTGACCCTGGGCAAGTCACTTAACCACAATTGCCTCACTAAAAAAAAAAAAAAAAAAAAAAGTGGAGACCAACCTATAGGTGGCAGTGGTGATACCGATATAGGCCTGCCCATGCCACTCCTTGGCTTGAAATGCTTCCTGGCTCTCTGGTATTGGAGTCAAATAGAATCTTTTCCTTGGTGTTTATTTTTCTTTCTTTCTTTCTTCTTTTCTCCTTGGTGTTTAAAAAGTTGCTTCTACCTGCTGTGATCTGAGCCAGCACTAGAATTAGCATGACAGACTTGACTAGACCAGGAGCAGAAGCAGTGACCAAGTGTTTTTGTCTGGCATATAGTAGGTACTTAATTAATGTTTATTGACTTGATTTAGGAAGGAGATCCAGAGAACCAGAGATTTCGTTTCCATATGTGTTGTCTCTCCCTATTAGACTATGTACTCCTTGAGAGCAGGGACTGTCTTTTCTATTTGTTTTTCTAGCTTTGCAAACAGTAAGCACTTAATGCATGCTTCATTCATTAATTTCATCCATCCATCCATCCATCCATCCATCCATCCATCCATCCATCCATCCATCCATCCATCCATCCATCCATCCATCCATCCATCCTTCCTTCCTTCCTTCCATTCATCCATTAATTGTAAAGCATAGAGACCATTTCTAAGCTGCCAATCTCTTCCTGATGAGTTCCAAAGTCCAGAGCTGGAACCTTGCACACATACGTCTTCTCTCTCCACCCCCACCCCCCATAATTAACAGTCATCCTGTATCATCCTATCGACTTGACGAAAGTACAGGTGCCAATGCAGGGTGCTTACAACAGTGCCCCAAGTGTTGTGGGGTGTATATCAAGTCACCTGGATCATGTACCTGTGTCACCTATGGGTTTTCTCATCCAGGATATTTAGATTCTTTGCAAGCCACAGGTGCTCAGTGTTTCTCTTCTTCATTTTCCTGCCTTCACTAAGGTGCCAGAGAAATGAAGAAAAGCAGGCTGGGAGTGAATTGCCCAGGACTATAAAGATAAAGGGAAGGGGGGCAGTTAGGTGGCATAGTGGATAAAGCACTGGACCTGGATTCAGGAGGACCTGAGTTCAAATGTGACCTCAGACACTTGACACTAGCTGTGTGACCTTGGGCAAGTCACTTAACTCTCATTCCCCCCCCCCCAAAAAAAAAGATAAAGGGAGGAGTAGGGACATGGAGAACCATCAGAAGCATAGAGCTTTTACCTGGGGATCAACTAGGAAGTGAAGGCTGTTCCACCAAGAGTGGGGCTGGGGGAAGTCACCTCCCCCTCATCTGCCTTTGGGACTGGAGGAGCACTAGAACCCCTTGGAAAAATGTCCCCTGGTCACACCTGTTTCCTGGGTGAGTGGAGTTGGAAAACAGAGAACCTCTTGCAGAGAAGTTGGGGTTCCAGAGCTTCCTAGCAGAGGCTGGGCTCAGCTGCTTGAGTGGGGGAATTCACATTAGATTTTTAAACTTCGGATTCTATTCAGTCAGTGCTGAGGGACAATGTGAGTAGGTAGTCCTTTTGGGTCAGGTAAAGTTGGGAAGGAAAGAGGCATTGGGGAGGGGGTGGGGCGAGATTTTAATAAATTATGGCATTTGGTGGGGGTGGGGGTGAGTTTTATACCCTGGATAGAGAAGAGAGCAAAACTCTAAAGGGAGAGCTTGGAGCCAGGTAACCCCAGGTAACCCAGGGCACACCTGCACAACTCAGGGTTGGAGCGCCACCTGGTGGCTGTGGATGAGATATTGCCCTCCGAGTTGGTAATTCCAGCCCTATTGGAAGGAGGCACGCAGTGCTGTCTGTCTTTTACTTCCCTCCCTTTCCATCTGCTGTACATTCAGCAGAGGCTCATGTGAAAACCCCTGCCCTGAGGTGTGTGTGTTTGTGTGTCTGTGTCTATTCATTTGATGGTTTGGTTTTTTTTGGTTTTTGGTTTTTTTGCAGGGCAATGAGGGTTAAGTGACTTGCCCAGGGTCACACAGCTAGTAAGTGTCAAGTGTCTGAGGCTGGATTTGAACTCAGGTCCTCCTGAATCCAGGGCCAGTGCTTTATCCACTGCACCACCTAGCTGCCCCGTGTATTCATTTGTGTACACATGGTTTCCCTATGGTATAATGTGAAGTCCTTGAGGGCAGAGTCTGTCTCATTTGTATCTGTTTCCCCAGGGCTAAGAACACAGTTGGTGCTTAATAAATGCTTGTTGAATTGAATCCCTCCTTTACATATGAGGGAAGAGGCTTGGAGCAGGCAAGTTACTTTTAGGGGGTCACACATTTAGTGACTGTCTGGAGGTGGGATGTAAAGCTATGTCTTTGTCAACCACAACAGACATTTATTAAGTACCAACTGTGTACCAGGCACTGTACCAAGTGCTAGGGATACAAAGAAAGGTAAGGGGTAGTCCCTGCAATCAAGGAGCTCATGGCCTAAAAGGGGAGACAACATGCCAACAACTATGTCCAAACAAGCTATGGACTGGTTAAACAAAGACAATTGAGAAGGGGAATCCTTCCAGTAGAAGGTAGGATTTTGTTGTTGTTGTTTGTCCTTCCTTCCCAAAGAGGGCCACGACATCAGGGTGATGTCACAACCTCACTCTCTCCTCCAGAGCCAACTGGGTCCAGCGGCAAGATACACATCAGGACGACTGGTGATGGCCCCAGACGTTTAAGGCAGTTGGGGTTAAGTGACTTGCCCAGGGTCACACAGCTAGGAAGTGTCCAAGGTGAGATTTGAACTCAGGTCCTCCCAACTTAAGGGCCACTGCTCTATACATTGTACCACCTAGCTGCCCCAGAAGGTAGGATTTTAGCTGGGACTTGAAGGAAGCCAGGGAAGCTGGGGGTGGGGGGAGGCGGAGATGAGGAGGGAGGGCATGCCAGGCAGGGGCCACAGCCAGAGGAAATGCCTGGAGTTAGGAGATAGAACATTGTGAGGGTGGAATACCAAGACCAGAGTCACTTTGTGCCTGGGCCTCTCCATATGTCTCTCATCCCAGTCTGTCTTGGATCAGCCATTTCTATATGGTTTCCCCCCATCAAACGGAGCACCTGGGTTCTCTGGGCCACACAGAGGGCCCTATAAACAGTAGGTGCTTAATAAATGCTCGTTGGACGCTGTCCCTGTTGCTACCCCCAGTGGCTGATGCCTGATCCTGATGCCGGCTCCTCTTCTCCCTGACTCTCCACCTCCCAGAGCCTGGGGGCCATGTTCTCAAATTCATTCACCTAGGATAATGAAACCTTGAGAGATTGAATGTAGGTGTGGGAGAGGCATCACCTGTCCTTGAGCCCTGCACATACCTGCCCATTAGCCCCTGATCAGTGGTCCAACCTGTGCTTGAGGAGGCAGACTGGTTTCCACCCCCCTCCCTCATCTTTACCCTGCTGGAACTGGGGCTCACCCAATCAGCTTCAGCATAGCCTAGAGATTGGCTTGACTCAGCCCCGTGTGGGCCAGCTGGGGACCCATCAGCCTCAGGCTCAAGCACACCCTGTCCCCACGGAATTTCACCTTCCTCTATTTAGCCCAGGGTTGTAGGCTGTCCCCCACAGTGCTGGCCACGCCCTCAGCTCTGGGTCATTTGCACATGTGATGAGTGAGCCACAGGGAACAGTATTAGAACAGCTATGTTGCTGCCAAAGCAACATTGATTCCTAAGGATGACCTGCTGGGTCCAAACATTCTTCTAATTCTGAACCTGTCCAGCTGTCCCTCCGGCCCATTCATGCATATCTTTGGGTCCAGTTGTGACTGGGTCAAAGTTTGGCCCGTCCCAAGGAGAGCCGTCCCTCCCTCCCTCCCTCCGCAGCCTCTCCTCGTGGTGTAGGGAGCAGGACTGCAGTTGGCGCTTGGCCCTCAGAGGGTCGCTGGGGAGGGGTCAAACCCCCCCTCTGGGAGGTAGCGGCAATCCAGGAGTCCAGCAGGGGTCTGAGGAGATGGGGACGAGCTCTCAGGCTTCCCAGGGTTGGGGCAGACCCCGTACTGGGCTAACTTCCCTTGTTTGTGAGAGGTCTGGGAGTAGACAGCTCCCTGTGGAAAGCATGGAGAGGTTGGAGGGTCACTCAGGAGGTGGGCAGCTGGGCTAGTGGATAACTACCAGGAAAGAAGAGTCAGGAGCCCATGTATATGAAACCTGATTATTCAAATTTATTAACATCCAGAATTATGCAATGACGCTGCAGTCTCATAACAAGTAGAAAACAGACGCGTGGCGTACAGCCGCACCCACCCAACAGCACTACACCCACAAGGCAGAAATGAACATTGTCTCCTCCGACAGAGTGACCCTGAGTGCCCACCCCCCACCGGTCGGGCAGGCCCAGGGTGCTCCCCTGAGTGAGGAGGAGGAGGAGGGGGGAGGGGGGATGCGACTAGGTACACCGAGTCCAGTAGTCTGGCCACATTGGTTCATGAGGACACCCTGAAGTCGAACATTTGCTGTGATGATGAATTATTCCTATAAAACAGCTGCAGGTTGGTGCAGGACGCCAGGGTCTCTGAGATACCCCCCGTCCTGCATGGAGAAAATGTGCTTCCCCCGGCCGGCCCGGGATGCCACACAGTGTGGGGGCCGGCCTCTGGATTGTGCTCTTCCCTGTATGTTTGTGACACTCTGCTAATTCTTCTATTTGCAGGGAGGGGCCAAGTGCCTTGGCCAAGCCTGGCCCCGCCACCCACCCAGCACAGGGCAGCAGAGAACAGAAAGAGGAGGCGGCCGCGGCCACTGTGCCTGCCCACTGCTCTAGCTCCTGCCTTCCCGCCTCTCCCTGCTCAGGGGGAGGGATGGTATTTTTAATCTCCGCAAACACGGGGGTGATGGGAAACGCCCTCTCAGGGTCTCCCCAGACGCTTCCTCTGTACCAGGCTGTAATTGTTAAAACACGCATTGGAATAGATGATTGGAGCTGAGAATTTCCCTTCTCCCCCAGGTCCCCTTCCTGCCCTCCCTCCCCTCCCCCCAACAGCTGTGGCACCTAAAAAAAGGCCTTTAAAGAAAACCAAAGAGAAAACAGAACAAAATGAGTGGTGGTTCCCTGCAGCTGCAGGAAACCAGAGCTTCTCCCGGAGCGGTAGCAGCCCCTGCCCACCCACCCCCGCCCACTGCGGATCCTGGGTGTGGGGCTGCTCCCTGGAGTGGGGGGCTCCCCAGGAGGAAAGGCATCTTCTGTTTATTTGTATCAATAAGAGTAAACACAAAGAAAAGGAGCAGAAAGTAAGAAAGTCCCCAACCAAGCCCCGAGCGTGGACCCTTTCACCGCCCACAAAGAAGGGAAATCAGAAGCGGTTCCAAAACCCACCCGGCTACCCCTACTGAACTGAGTACAAAAGGGGGCTCTGCCCGCCTGCCCAGGGAGAAGCAGCATGAGAGAGTGGGGGGCAGCCGGCCCCCCAGACACGTTTGGCTCTGGGGTTGGAGGGGAGGGTCCTGGGCCACGGTCTCTCTGGCTTGGAGAGCGGCTCCCGATGCCCCTGCCCGGCCCCAGGACAGGATGGGGATGAGGGGGAGGACGAGGACAGTGGGTGAGCGAGCGGAGGTTACGTTGCATAGTGATCGAAGCTGCCCAGGTACTCCAGCGCCGCTCGGTAGCACAGTTGGTACTGGTCCTGCCAGCAGGGGTGGAAGATGAGGTGGTGGTCTGAGGGGAGCCCCACCCACCTCGGGTGCCACCCCCACCTGAAGGCAGCAGTGCTCATGTCCCTGGCCTTCTCTTCTTCAAGGTAAACACCCCCAGCTCCTTCAGCTGGTCTTTTCCAACCCTAGCTGCCTCTGCAGCTGATCTGAGGCCCAGGACTGACCCACAAACCTCCAATGGAGGGCTCCTCCTTCCTACAAGCTCTGCCTCTCACTGCGGCCTAAGATACCCCTAGTCTTTCTGGGGCGGGGGGTCACTTTTCCCCTTGCTTTTGTCATCCTGATGCTGACTCATACTGAGCATACAGGCAGTCCATTAGGACCCCTGGATCTTTTTCAAGCAGATTCCTTTGTGAATTTTAATACTCACATCAGACAGAGCCTCATCTTGTTGGATCCAGCTCAGCTCCCCAAGGGAGCCTTCCAACACAGACCCCACCTCCCCACTTAATGTGCAGGTGCCTGTACCTCTGTCTGCACCATGGCGGGTCTCTGTGTGCGCAGGGTCTTCACGGTCTGGAACATGTCCACCACACCCTCGTAGCGCATGCGCTCCAGGACGATGCTCAGTGTGATGAACACTCCCGTGCGGCCAACCCCAGCACTACAAGGGAGCAGCTACAGCATCAGGGTCTTTGTTCCCACCCGTCTCTTCTGCCCCTTGGCCCAGCCTCCTCCCCACCATAGGCCTCACCTGCAATGCACGGTGATGGGCCCGTCCTGCCCAAACTGCTCCTTGGTCTTGTGCACCTGCCCAATGAAGTCGATGAAGCCCTCCCCGGTCTTGGGCACACCCTGTTCGGGCCAGTCTGTGAACTGGAACTGGCGGATTGTCCTTGACTGGCCATCCTAGAGGGACAGTGATGGGGGGGGGGGTGACGGGAGGCCCTCCAGGCAGCTGTCCCTGAGTATCCTGTTCTCCCTCCCAGGCTTGGGGCACATGTGAGCCCATGTATGTGTGGGGAAAAAGTGGCCCGGGAGGCCGGGGAGGGGCTCACACCGCACTGTCCTTTCTCAGTGTGACCTTCCTCACACCCACATTACAGAAGAGGGGACTGAGGCCCTGAAGGAAAACCATCTGAAAGGGGAACATGAGGAGGGATTGTTTCCATGAACGTACAGAAGCAGGCGGCTGGGCTTCGGCTGACGTGACCGGCACACACCAGGACCCCCAAGAGCCAGGCTGGCAGGGCTGTGGGGTCCTGGAGCACCCCACGGGCACTCGCCACACTGGCGCTAATCTGGACCCACCCACTTGCCCATATGCACATACCCTGGCATCCGTGACCTTGAATTCGCGTAGGATGTACTGGGGCATGTTGTATTCAGCCATCGGGTCCACCACAAAATACTGGTAGCGAGCAGAACGTTCAGCTGGCCAATATTGATGGCATTTCTCCTGGTGGGGTGGGTCAGAGAAAGAATCAGGGCCTGGGGCAGAGAAGCCCAGGGGGCAGGGGGAAAGTCTGGGGGGCAGATGGGGTCCAGGGGCCCAGCCAGGGCAGTTGGGGGGGGGCAGAGATGGGGCCCAGGGGCCCAGCCAGGGCAGTTGGGGGGACCAAGAAGGATCTGGGGGGGATGAGGGAGAGAACAAGAGACTCACCCGTCCCATCTCCCGGAGCTTGGTCAGCATCACCACAATGGTGGAGTTGTGTTCCCAGAGCATTCTCCAGAAGTCCTCTGTACTCTCAGCCAGGGGCCCCTGTGTGGCGATGTAGGCCTTCTGCTGTCTGGGGTAGCAAAGGGGTGTCACCTGCACTGACATCTGGTGCCCAGGAGCTGTACCTTGGCTGTGTCTCTGACTCAGACACCCTCCCCGCCCCGCCCCCCCAGCCCAAACCCAAGCCGAGCCATGTCTTGTTCAGTTCTCCCCCGATCACTCTCCTGAGGGCGGAGGCTGAGACCAAGTTTTCCACCCTGGCACTGGTGGCCCCCCCTATCCAGCTGCCTCTGGCCCTCCTCCCCCCTGCAGGAGCATCCTTCCAGCCAGGCAGGCAGTGGTCCGGCCCCACCGACCTGTATCCATCAATGAAGCTGGCATTGATGTAGTCTGAGCCCTCCACGCCGCGGATGGGCTGCAGGCACACACGGGTCAGCTCGTATGGCATGATGTTCACCAGCCGGTTCTTGAACTTGTTGCAGGGAAGGTTGGCGCTGATAAATCGCGATGTGTGGGCCTTGGAACTTGCCAACAGCTGTGGGAGCAAGAGGGCTTAGTCAGGTGGACCTCTGGGCACCCTGCCCTGGACTGGGCTGGAGGCAGGGCCCTGGGGGCTCTAGACCAAGGAGATCCTCAAGAGCACAACTGATGCTTCAAGGAGGATTACTAAGGGTTCCACGTCAGTGAAGAGGGAGGTCTCTGGTGGAGGGCCCCAGGGGTCTGTGCTTGGGGTTACTGATGACTCAAAGGAATCCACGGCCTCTTAATCCAATCTGCAGATGACCCCAAGCTGGGAGAGACGGCTGGCACAACAAGGGAAAGGACGGATCCCCAAAGATCACGTCTGACAAAAGCAGGAGCCTGACTCTCGGAAGATGAAACCCAAGACGGACAAATGCAAAGTTACACTTGGGCTCCAACAACCAACCTCCCCAGGACAAGACAGGAAAGGCCCGCTTGGAAGGCTCTGAGCCAGCAGCAGGGCCCCGGCCACTAGGGAAACCTAAACCTTGGCTTTCGATGAGAGGGACAAGCAGGCGGCTGTCTCACGGCCGTAAGCCCTTCTCCGATCACACCTGGGGGTCACTGGTCAAGCAGAGTGTCCGGAGGATGGTGGCCGGGTTGAATGTTCTGGGGGTGTTTAGTGTGAAGGAGAGAAGGCCAGAGGGGGTGGGCAAGGGGTGAGACATGAGAGCTGCCCTATGGAGGAGGAATGAGACCCTTCCTGCTTGACCCCCAAAGGCAGAATCAGGAGCAAGGGGGGCCACTATCTGGGCAGGTGCTGCTGTCCCAGCAGGGAAAGGGCTGCTATCAACCTGAGGAGGGGCTGGACAACCACCTGTGGGGAAGTCCAGGAGGAACCAGATGCCTGCCTCTGAGCGGTTCAGACCCTGGTGCTTCGCCCACCTTGAACTCTAGCTCCATGGCAGTCACGCTCTCCCCAGGTGGCACCTGGCCCAGCTTCTGGATGTGGGCATAGAGGCTTCGGGCTGGCACCTCGGTGTGGCCGCACGTGGCAGCTTCCAGCAGGGCCTCGTGGATGAAGACGTATTGATCCTCCGTTTGTACCATGTAGTTACGCTGGGAGCGCATGCACGTCACGTGCCCGTAGATGTCCACAGTCTTCTCGTGTTTCATGCGCTCTAGCATGGCGTCTGTGACGATGAAACAGCCGGTCCGGCCCACACCAGCACTAGGGGACACACAAGGACCGGGATCAGGCCTGGAGATGCAGCTCTTCCATTCCCGGTCCCTCAGCCTGGGCCCAAACACGTGAATCCAGGCCCAGGCTGGTCTCAAACACGCCCAGTCCCATGGACCTGTGCTCTGGGCAGCTTCAAATCAAACGAAATGTAATGGGAAAGATGTCAAAAAGTCAACTCATAAAATATCGGGGGGGGGGGGGCGCCTGGGACGCATTAAGAGCCAGAGCTTCCTGTCCTAAGGAGGGGACAGACCCCCTGACTTCTGCCTAGGCCTGTCTTCAGTTTGATGCACCGGGGGTCAAGGACAGCACTAAACTGGAGTGTCCGGAGGAAGACACCTGGCACAGGGGAGGGGCCAGACTTCTTTAAAGGAAGTGGGGGCATGTGGCCCAGACAGAAGACTCGGGAGAGGCAGAAGGAACATCTTCAGGTGTCTGTGGGGGGCAGGGGGGTGAGTTCCCTAAGCCTCTTTGGGGAGGAGAAGGGAGTCGTGTCCAGGTAGAGGATGTGCTCGTTGGACTGAGGGTCCATCTGAGCTCAGGACCACAAGACTCGTCACTCTGGCCTTTACAGCTGTGGGACCCAGGCCTCGGTTTTCTCATCTGGACCCTGGACCCTGGACCCCTGCCCCACCCAGCGTGAGGAAAAGGGGCTCTCAGGTGCAGGCCTCACTTCCCAGCGTTCTCCGACCAGCTCCCATGCTACTCCCTCCAGTCAGTGTCATTGCTCACATGCTCTTTTGCATGGCCCTGGAGGGGCAGCACCTCTTCCTGGGGCTGAGCTAGGCCTCCTTCCACTCTCTCCCCATTGTTAACAGAGCTTTGCCTGAGACCTGTCTTGAATATGCTCCTTCCTCTCCTCTGACACTGCCCCCAGCCCGGTGCCAGCTCTCCTCACCTCATACTGGCACCACTGCCATAGCTGCTGGGGTGGGGTGGGGTGGGGTGGAGGGCCTGCCTGCCTGGAGCCTTTCCCCGCTCCAAACCACCCTCCATTCAGCCACTGAAGTGACTTTCCCACTGCTCAGGTCTGATTAGGCCATCTCCCACCACTCCATAAATGCCAGTGGCTCCCTATCACCTACAGGATCGAAGACAAAGCGCTCTGACACTCCAAGCCCTTTTTAACCAGTGACACTGGCCTGGCTGGCCCATCTGTCAGGCCTTGCCCCATGCCAGGAAGGCTCTGACTCCTGGCTGCCTGGAAGCCTGTCCCACCCCCTCTCAATTCTAGGGCTTTCCCTCTTTTTTCCTATTTTCCCTGCATGCAGCTTGTTTCTACATATTTGTTTGCTTGTCTCACCCATTAGATTGTAAGCACCTTAAGGACAAGGCTCGTCTTTTGCCTCTTTTTGCATCTCCAGTGCTTAGCATAGTAAATGTTTAATAAATACTTACTATGCAGATTATCTGTCTGAATTATGCTGGATCCCCCCGTAGAAGGTGAGCTTCCTCACCACAGGGATTGTTTTGTTTTCAGTCTTTATATATCTAGCACCAGGAACTGGGGCCTGGCACAAAGAAGGTGCATAATAGCTGTCCTTTTCTGAAATAAAGGAAGCTAAATAACTGGAAATTCATTGTCCATGATCAGGCTGTACCAATGTTAATAACAATGACTACACTACCTAATTAAAGGATTTGGTGCCACAGCAATCAAAATACTAAGAGATCACATGACAGTTTGACAGTATCATCAAAAATCATATAGAGGGACAAAAGGTCAAGAATCTAAAGAAAACAGGGGGCAGCTAGGTGGCACAGTGGATAAAACACCGGTCCTGGATTTAGGAGGACCTGAGTTCAAATGCGGTCTCAGACACTTGACACTTACTAGCTGTGTGTCCCTGGGCAAGTCACTTAACCTTCATTGCACAGCAAAATAAACAAAAATAAAAAATAAAGAATCTAAAGAAAACAATGAAGAAAAGCAGAAAAAAGGGAATATAAACATAGCATTATCAGATTTTAAACTATATTACAAAAAAGCAACCTACAGAACTATTTAGTTAAAAAATAGAAAAGGAGATCTCAGTAAAAAAGGTTAAACAGCAATCAATAAATGTTAGTGTTAGGTACCATGCCGAACAGTGGACACAGAAGTAAGGGAATATAGTAATGTAGCATTCAGGAAACTAAAAAACACAAACTGGGGTGGGGGGAAGTGTAGGGGGGTACAGAAATGGATTTCCTATTCTGACAAGAACCACTGGGAAAACTGGAAAGCAGTTTGGCTGAAATGAAGTTTGGAACAGCATTGCACACCACATACTATAAGAAGCTCCAAATGGAACATAATATATATAAATAGAAAATAGAAAAGGTCAGACCTTTAAAAATTAGAGGCTAAAAGAAGCAGGTAGCTTTCACACCTATGGTGAGGGAAGAATTCTGAACCAAAGGTAGAGATAATTGTAAAAATTCATAGAAGGAAAGAGCTTTTTAAAGATTCATTAATCCAGCCCTCTTATTTTACAGATGGGGAAATTGAAGCCTAGAGAGAGTAAGTGACTTGCCTAGGATCACAAAGCTAGCAAGTGAGATTTGAACCCAGGTCCTCTGATTCTAAACACAATGCTTTGCCCACTGTGTCATCCCAATAAAGAGACTTTTAATTACATAAAATTTTAAAGGTTTTTTTTTGCATGAACAAAATTAATATGGATAGAGTAAGAGAAAATGATGAGTGAGAACAATCTTGGAATGACACACATACTATTTTTGTTTTGTTTTGGTTTTTTGTAGGGCAATGAGGGTTAAGTGACTTGCCCAGGGTCACACAGCTGGTAAGTATTATATGTTTGAGGTCGGATTTGAACTCAGGTAGTCCTGAATCCAAGGCTGGTGCCAAGGCCACTGCACCTCTTAGCTGCCCCCTTGACACACATACTATTGACAAAAGTTATAAAGCTAAGTTATACAGAAAATTGATTCAAATACCTAATTCCAAGGAGTTCCCCCAAGTGATTAAGTGGTCAAATGATATGAACTTTGGAAAAGGAAAGAGCTTTGAAAAGAGAAATTACAAAGATGAACAACCACAAAAAATGTTCCACATCACTAATAATGGGGAAATGCAAATTGAAACAACTCTAGGGTTCTATTTTAACACTCATCAAATTGGCAAAGATGATAAAAAATGGAACTAGTCAATGTTGGAAGAGGGACAGGAAGAAAGATACGAATACATTTGTTGGTGGGATTATGAACTGCCCCCAGTATTCTGGAAAACATGGAATCACGTGAGAAAAGTCGCTAAACTGTCCAAAACTTGACTCAGTGGACTGCTGGGCATATACCCCAATGAGGTGAGGGACAGAAGGAATTTATAAGACAAAATATTTGGGGCAGTATTTTTTTGTGGCAGCAAAAAGCAGTAACCCAAGAGCACTTGTCAATTGGGAAATGGCTTGGACAAACTTTGGCCCATGAATGGAACGGAATATCCCCTTGTGACTTTTCCTGGTACTGGCGCCAGTCCCTGAACTCTGAGATACGGCCCTCGCATCTCTACCTTGGAGGTGCATAGTTTTTCTGCATGTTGTCTTCTCCCTGTGAGGTCCCTTAGAGCCAGGAGTGGGGTTTGTTTCCCCAGGGCATAGTACAGTGCCTGCCACAGTAGGTGCTTAATAAATGCTTACTGTCAGATGGCACCAGAAGGAAGCATGTGAAGAATTATAAGAAACCTGAGATGGCAGCCAGGTGGTGCAGTGGATAAAGCACCAGCCCTAGATTCAGAAGGACCTGAGTTCAAATCTGGCCTCAGACACTTGACACTTACTAGCTGTGTGACCCTGGGCAAGTCACTTAACCCTCACTGCCCTGCCAAAAAAAAGAAACCTGGGAAGACTCACAGGAGTGGCCACAGCATACCAGACACAGTGAAGTCAGAGCTGAAAAGGGAGCCAGGCTGCAGGAGCGCCTGGGAGGGAGCCCACTCCTCCTTGGCAGGGGTCTGCAGGCCCCACACTGCAGCCTGGAGCCCGTCGGTGCGGCTTCCTTGCTTACAAGGAGGGGCTCCGTGGCTGGGGCCGGGGCCGCCCAACCCACCCCCCACTGAAGGGACTTGATCGCTGAGCCCTTCCTCATCTGAAGGTTGTTCCCAACAGAGAAGGGCTTGCTCTCAGTGAGTCTCCTCATACCTGTCTTGAGAAGGGAAGATCCTTCAGAGGACAAGAGCCCAGAGGCTCCCAGCCGCAGGGACCTCAGAAACGCTGGGCAAATCCCGGGATTTGGCCCTCACTTTGGACAGCCTTTGTTGTGCTAATTAAGTCTTTTCCAGGCTGCCCCTCCTTCACCTAATGCTCCCACACTCTATGCACTCGCAACCCCTCTGGGGGGTCTAACTAGACGGCAGCACCCACACTGACCAGGCCCAAGTCAGAGATGGTCACCTCCCTCAACCTCTCCCGATGCAGCCCGAGGTCACGCTGGCTATTTCAGCCTGCTTCATGTTGAGTTTGCGGTCCACGCAAACCCCCCTATCTTTTTCAGTCAAACTGCTGTTCTAGCTAAGCCTCTATTGGGAAGTGAATCTGGCCAACCCAATGGTCAGACCTGGCATTTCTTCCAAGGGGACCTGGCCTGATGCTCAAGGCCATCAGACATTGTGGAGCTTGGGGAGCAGTCGGTCTCCAAGAGCAGACCAAAGTACCCCTGTGCCCGGCCCCTCGCACAGGCCCTCACCTGCAGTGTACCACCATGGGCCCAGCATCCAGGGGGTTGCAGGCCTTGACCCTGCGCAGGAAGGCCAGGGTGGGGGTTGGGTACTCAGGGACCCCGTGGTCAGGCCAGGCCAGGAACTGGAACTGCCGAAGCTCCCGCTTCTCACTGGAGCCGGTCTGGCAGGAGAAGCGTGGGCCAGGGCCGGGTGTCATTGTGAGTTGTCCATGCTGACGTCCAGCCCATTCCCCGCCTGCCACCCCCTCCTCCACCCCCTCTTCTGGGCCCTCTCTGCACCCTGCTTCCCATCTCTCCCTGGGAACCCCCTTGGGGCCCTGGCACCTTATAGAGGGCGAAGGTGCGGACGGTGTAGGTGGCCAGCTCCACAGTGTCCAGCAGCGTCACCTGGACGAACCCGTAGGTCTCAGTGCCCCGGCTCGGCCAGTACTGGTCACATTTCACCTGCGACAGGGACGGGCAGGGCTGGATGTAAGGGCTGGAGGTTCCCAGGATCTTGCCCCGGGACGGGACTCCTGGACCACTCCTCTCCCTGCCTGTCGAGGGTCAGCCAGCAGCCAGTCCTGGTCACAGTGGGTCCGGCCCATTTGCTGCTACATTTCTCTGTCATGTTCATGAGGTATTTCCAGGTGCCCCCTCCCAGTGACACACACCAGATTCTCAGGGTCCTCAGCCTGTTGCTGACGAAGAACCCCCACTACATTGTCCCTGACAAGTGTCACTCCCCTGCTGTTCGGAGATTTCCAGTGATGGGGAGCTCACCACCTCCCCAGCAGCTCATTCCTCTTTGGGCAGCTTTCCTCAACACCTGCGCCTCCCACCCGCTGCTCGTGGCTCTGCTTCAGGGCCTGCTAGAACCAGGCCAATGCTGGCCTGGTGACGCCGGCCCTCCTCTCAGCCCCCTCTGCCGCTCACCCGGGACTTCTCCTCCAGCCTCGTCATCATGACAATCGTGGCCGTGCGCTGCTCCCACACCATGCGCCAGAAGTCGCCAAGGGTCTCGGGCAGGGGCCCCTGGGTGGCAATGTAGGCATTCTGCTTACGGTAGCCGTCGATGTAGTTGGCATTGATGTAGTCGCTGCCGGGGACCCCTATGGGAGCCAGGGGCACACACAAGAGTGTGACTGCTGCTGGCACGGCCTGGGGTAAGGAGTGGGAGAGCTGGCCTCTGGGCAACCCCCGCCCCACCTTGGTCTTCCCTTCCGTAAAATGGGTGGAGGGTCCCCCAGCTCACCATCAATGGACGTGAGGATGACTCGAGAGTGGTCATAAGCGATCACGTTGGCATAGCGGTTCTTGGGCTTGTTGACCTCCAGGTTGGAGTTCTCCCAGGTGAACTGCTGCCCAGGGTCAATGGACTATGTGGGGAGAGGAGCAGGCAGAGCTTCAGCAGCAGGCAGACGGGCACGAGAGCCTCCTGCTTAGGCTCTGCGTCCACCCCCGCCCCTCTCCACTTAGTTCTGATGCTGCCTCTTCTGGGAAGCCTACCCTGATTCACTCCCCCTTCCCTGCACAGGTGGCCTGTGTCTGCCACGCATGGGAAGTCCCAGGGGCAACGGAAGGGCACTGACCAGGTCAGAGAGAGGAACCTATGTGGGACTGGTCCTTGCAGAGAAAGAGAGATGAAAGTAGGGCTTCATTGGGGCACTCCAAGTGGGGGAAACAGCATAGACAAAGGTGAACACAAGGCCTTGAGTGCAGCCCTAGGTGGTGATGTGGCCTGTGCTCACCAGAGCCCTGTATAATTGCCAGTCTGAGCACACACAGTTGGGGGGGGGCACTTCCTGAAGATGCCCTGTGGTTTATTGGAGATGGGGTTAAGGGGGAGAAAAGGGCCTGGACTGAACCAAAGGTCTCGGGAATGGGAAGGCAGATGTGAGAAGCTATGTGGGCAGCTGGGACAGGACTTGACCAGTGAAGAGATATGGGAATGGGGGAGGGAGGGGGGGGCTGGGATGGGGAAGATGGCAATAGGAGTGAGGGCAGGACCGGAGCTGGGCCTCAGCTTTGGCGGAGCCCCCAGAAGCCTCTCCTGACATATCAGGGCTTCTCAGCACAGGGAGCACACTCTTTTGCTGGGAGATGAGCCTCCCACCTCCCCAGCTCTCCTTAAGGGCCCAGACCAGACCTGACAGCATGTCCCCTCATATGGGGAACCCCCTGAAGGCAGGGCCCAGGTCACCCCCAATCCCGAGGAGGATGGCACTCCCTTTAAAACAGCCCTCTCCCCATAGCTCTGTCCTGTCCAGCTCCTCTTGCACCCTTAACTGGGGGCCTGCTTAGGGTCCCCCCACCCCACCCCAGGCCAGAGTCAGTGTCTGATTCCTACAGCCCTCTCACCTCATACTCCTGGGAGAACTTCAGGCCATCATTGGCCTTGAGCCGTTCAATGTTGTCAGCCAGGTCGGTTATGGGGATGGGTGGGTGGTCCCGCATGCCTGGGGATCACATAAGAATGTCCAGGTCAGTGGTGGGGCAGGGCAGGGTCTTGGGGGATAGCCACAATGCATGTGTGTGAACACATGTGAACACGCGTGACCATGGGTGAGCCAGCACATGGTGGTGTGATGATAGACAAGGCAGCACATGCGACGACACATATGGGTGGAGCATGTGAGAGAATGGAGGCAAGAAGATAAGGGAGGCAGGTGTGCGCGCACACGTGTGTGTGTGTGTGTGTGCACGCGTGCGTGTGGGGGGGGGAGGGTCCCGAGCCTGGGCGCTGGCCCCTGGATCCCTCGAGGACAGAGCAAGGAGGCACTCCTCCTGAGGGTGACAGAAATCTGCAGAGACATGGGGAGACAGTCAGACCCAGAGATGGGGAGACAGATGGCTGCCTGTACAGCGTCCCCAGCAGGGCCCTCCGCAGATGGGGAGCTCACTCCCTGGCCCCCTGCGCTGTCCCTGCTTCTGCCCCAGGCAGCTATACTGGGAGTCCCGCCCTCCTGAGGCGGCTCCTGGGCGCCCCAGTCTTCTCTTCCAGAGGAGGGGCCATCAGCCCTGCACCACCTGCAGTGACCACCCACGCTACCGCCTCTTCACTTGCTTGGGGTCTGCACTGAACAGCCTTGGGCTGCAGGGAGGTCTAAGCGGGGCTGAGGGCCCTGAGGCTGCAGCTCTGCCCCCTCCACGTAGGCCCAAATCCCAGGGGACATCACCCGCCCTTCACACAGCTCCACCAATAGGTACTGAGAGCAGGGGTGGGGCTGTGGCTGAGTGGGGAGCCAGGCAGCCAGCACTCAGGTGCTCTGACCCTGGGCCTCTCACGGACCTCAGGACTGATGGCTGCCCAGGGCCCTGGTAAAGGGGGTCTGGGGTCTCATCAGGAACCTCCCACAGGTTCAGAGAAAGACCAAAGAAGGTGCCCAGCCCTGTGCTGGGCACTGGGGAGAACAGGCCCTGCCCTCAAGGAGCTCACATTGGCCTGGGGATGAAAGCATATGAAAATGAAACAGGAGGCTCCGAAAAGAGAAAGCCCATCACCCACTGGGGGCATCACAAAGGGCTCCCTGTAGGAGGCAGCCGGGAGCGAGGACTGGAAGAGAGACAGATTCCAATCCTCAGTGCCCCAGGGAACCCGTCCTTCTCACCTCGCCATGAGCCTCCCTCAGCTCGTAGGGTCGCAGGTCATGGCCCCCCCCACTCACATCCCAGCTGAGGACACGAAGGGCCAGGAAAGCCTGGCCCAGGCAGTGCCCAAGGCCTAGAGCTGGAAAGGACCTCAGGGGCTACACAGGAAGCAAGGATCTGGGGCCGAGTTCAGGCACAGGTCTTCCAGCCTCCAGGGCCAGCACACTGTCCCGGGCCGCCTCACGCTTTTCCCTTTGAACCCAGAGGTAAATGCACCTTCTCCGATCTTCGGGGCTGCTGATTCAGAGGCCCAGCTGTAGCCAGACCCCAGGACTCACTCTGGAGATGCCCAGGGCCCCAGGCCAAGCCCTGAGACCCTCCCTTAGAGACCTCCCTGTGGGTCTGCCCTGTGCTCTAGTCCTCACATACACTGATGGTCTAAGAGACTCGCAGAGACAGAGAGATGGGAGAGATAGCAACATGGAGAGGAGATGGAAAGGACTGGGTGGGGATGGGAGGAGAAGCCCCAAGAGGAAAGGGAGAGAATGGCCCAGGCTGGAAAGATGGGTCACAGAGAAGATGAGACACGAGAATACAGAGACGCAGGAAGCTCAGAAACTAACTTGAGATGTTCGGGCAGCTGGGGGCACTGGAACCTGTGAAGAAAAGACAGACAGAACTCGGGGCGCGAACGAGGGCACACGCTAGGCCTCACCCCCCGGGCTGCTCGTGGTCCCCAGAGCAGGGCCCAGGCCAGCACTGCAGGGACGGTCAGAGAGTCAGGAACAGGAAGGAGGGATGACAGAGGCAGGGAGGCTAAGAAGGCCAAGGAGGCTGGGGCCAGGGACGAGGGTGTAGAGTAGGCCTCAGACCAAAGCAGGAAGGAGGGATAATGGAGAGGGGGAGGCCAGGGCCAGGGACGAGGGCATAGAGTAGGCCTCAGTCTGGAGCAGGAAGGAAGAAAGATGGGAGGGGGGGACAGAAATGACACGGTCTGAGCTTAGCCCCTCTTGGGGATCAGGCAAGGTCCTCAGAGGCACTGAGTGCAAGTCTGACCTGCCTAAGAAGCCCCTGGACAGGAGGGCTGACTGTGGACATCCAGCTGGGGCTTGGAGCCCTCCAGAGACAGGAAGCTTACTACCTCTACTCAGGGCGAGGGACAGGTCTGACATCAGGCCCCACTGCACCATGTTCTGAGGCCAAGCAGAGCAGCCTAGCCTCGGGTCATCTTCCTGGCACTGGGCTGGCCAGGGACACAGGCACTGCAGATTTCCAAGCCCTACACAAGGCCTGGAAGCAGCGAGGATGAGCCCAGCTCAGCCTCCCCTCCCACCCCCCCCCCCCGACCCTGGCAGCTCCCAAAGATCCTACCTGGGGTCTGGTAGTTGAGCCTTCTCATCTCCACAGGGTCAGAGGAGTGTGCCAGCAGCGAGTCCTTCAGCCCCACAGACTGCTCATCCTTGGCCGAAGGAGAGTTGGTCCTTTTCCTAAGAGGGCAGAGAAACGTCCTCTGGGTGGGGTGGCCTGGGATCTGGCAGTGGTGGGGAGCCAGGGCAGAGTGAGGGGGAGGGCAGCCAGAGTCCCGGCTGGACCTTGGAGCCCTGAAGACATGACATGGACGGCATGCAGATGACATGATCAGCACGGGGACAAGCACACCAAGCCCGGGTGAGCTCCCTGAAAACTTGCCTCAGCTCATCCTCCGCCAGGGAGGAGAGAGCCCAGCCTGGCTTACTGTGCCATGCTGGCCATAGACGGGACCCTCTCTGGTCTCAGACATCTGGGTGGGACGGCAGAGATCCAGGAGATGAGAGGAGCCAGGGAATGGCCCCACCCTCCACCTGCCCAGGCTGGCCAGGGGCACGTTCTTGCAGGCCAGGCCCTGGAGGTGGGGAGGGAGGGGGCATTGAATTGCCTACTTCTCTCTTTGGTCATGCCTGGTCCCAGCTTCCCAGGCTGGCCCTGTCCTCGTCTCCTGCCTCAGTCGCTCCAGACTGGCCCTTGGCTTTGCCCTCACCACACTGGCTACCTTAGGCTATGCTCTGTCATCATCTCCATCTCCACCGCTAAAGCCCTGGAGCCGGCAACACCCCCTTTCCCTGATCCTGTGGCCTCTGTACAGCCATCTCTCTGGCCCCTCTTCCTGGTCATTCTCTAATCCCTCAGAGACCGACCCATCAGTGTCCTGCACATCCTGATCCATCTGTGACTGATTCTTCTTCACCCTCTTCCCAAAACACCCATGTGGGCTGGTGCCAGGAGTGTGTCCACATCCCTGCCCTCCCTTTATTCCTGCCCCCACCAGCCCGTCCTAGTGCCATGCTCAGGCTCCAAATGCCTCATTCTCTCACCCTCACCTCTCTTGAATGTGCTCCCTTCCCTCCTCTGACATGGCCTCCCCCCATTCCTGGTGCAGGCCCATAACACCTCACACCTGCAACAGCTGCTAGGGGATCTGCCTGCCTCAAACAGGCTGCCCCACTCAGTCACCCAAGTAGTTCTCCTAAGGGCAGGTCTGACTGCGTCACTCCCCTACTCAATGAACTTTAGTAATGCCCTGCCTACTGCCTGCAAAGTTAAGTTCAAACAACTCCGGCTGTAAGGGCCCCTACAACCGGCCTCACCTCACACCACTGGCCTCCAAACACCGTCCCAAGCCCACAGCAGGCTCTGGTCACTCCCCATCGGGTAGTGCCCTGCACAACCTGTATCCCCTGCCTGAGTCATTCTCTCCCATCCCTCAGACTCAGCCCAGGGGCTGCCTCTTCTAGAAAAGGCTCCCTGATCTCCTCAGGCCCCTTCTTGTACCTCGCTTTCCCAGCGCTGTGTCTTGACAGTTGTGCTGGCGGCTCATGGGCCTCCAGATGAGCCACTGTCCAACAAGGGCAGCCACAGACTCTTCCCACCTCTCCCCATCTCCTGTGCTAAGCAAAGGGCGCTGAACGTAGCAGATTCATGGTCAAGGTTTGCTGAATGGATATGTGTGTCAAGGTTCACATGTTGTGTGTCTGCCTGGCTTGACTTCACAGATGAAGAAACTGAAGTTCATCAAGGTTGCTAAAAGGCAGAGACTGGCTTCCAGCTGCCTGACTGAGGTTAGGGTCCTGCACCCTCTAGGGAGAACATCCTGCCCCTGGGTAGGCCCTTTGCTTGCAGATGCAAGGAGGCCCTGGCTAGAAATGGGCCAGGGGGTTGAGAAATTAGCATTTGCTGGTCCAGGCAAAGCCCTCAAGTCCCTGGGTCACAAAGCATGGCTCTACTGGGCCCCCAGGATCATGGGAGTGTGTGTGTGAACCAGCAAGCAATGAGGAGGTGGGCTCTGCTGGGCCATGAGAGAATGCTGGAGAGATGTGAATTGGCAAGGGAGGGAGTCCCTGCTGCTGCTCCTGGGGAAACTGAGCCAGGGCTGTGTCTGTCTGTTCCAGCGAGGACTCAGGAAGAAAGGCTATGGGGGCGTGAATTAGCGCAGGAAGCTGGGAGCGCAGAGCGGGGTCTGAGTTCTGGTGGCTCAAGCCAGGGTGGGTCTTGCAGGTGAGGGGGCAAGAAGACAAAACGGGTTCCTACCTTTCTTGTTTACTAGATCCAGAGACAAGCAAGGACAGAAGAGAGGAGCCGTCAGTATTATCAGAGAGCCCAGGGCCCCACAGGACACGCATGATCCCCGTCAGTGAGCATGGGGAGGCCCTGGCGTGCCTCCCTTTCCTGGGATGTCTGCACTGAGCCAGCCCCCTCCACCGTGGCCATACACAGCACCCTGCGGGGCCCTGGAGGTCAGCAATGAGGCACGAGCTCCCAGATACATAGACGGGCACACGCATGAAGACATAACACGTGGACAAGAGGGATGTGGACGCCTGAGGGCAAGGACCATCAACTATTTCATCTGTCTCTCTTCCCTACGTCTGGCAGTGGGGGCTCGGAGTGGCCCCAGGGCCATCTGCTGCCACCCCTCACTGTACAGTGGGACTGAGAGTGGAGGGGTCACGATCACCCAGCAAGGAAGGCCTGCTGTACACGGGAGCAAACACAGCCAGCCCTGTGCTCACACACACACTACACCCCTACACACGTGCACACCCACACCCACAGATACACACACGTGCACACCCACCCGCCCCTTACACTCCCACATATGTAGACACACCCCAATACACACGCGTGCAGACACCCACACGTGCAGACACACCCCTCCCCCAATAGCCCCGCCCTCACCTCTTGAAGAGGAGAATGGCGATGACGATGAGGATGATGAGGATGACGGCCAACACAGGACCCATGACCCACAGCATCTCGGGCTCGTCCTGCTGCTTGGCGGACGACACCTCCACAAGGATCTCATCGGAGTAGGGGCTGGCCGCGTACTGCCGCTGCGAGGGGGGGCACAGCTGTGAGGGCTGGGACCGAATGCAGACGCAGGGTGTGGGAGGGTGGTCGGGGGAATGTGGGGGCGGCCTGACCTCAGAGGGAAGCAGCGTGAGGCTGGGCTAAGAGAGCTGTGGAGGAGTGGGACCAGAGGACTCGGGGGCAGACTGGGGTTGTTGGCAGGAGGACAGCATCGGGGGGCGGCCAGGGACCAGAGAAGGGGAAAGGGCAGAAGCACAAGGACATAGACATGAGTGGAGAGGAATTGGGAAGAGCCAAGAACACGCCTGAGGAGGAGGGAGACCAGACCCAAGTGGGGGTGAAGAGTCATGGACCAGGGGAGGAGGCACAAGGGCACTGGGGCAATGGGGGACAACCCCCGCCCTCTGGGGTTCTGGCTGTCCCTCACACGGCCCCCGTGGCCTTTCCCAGCCCCTGCCCATCAGCCTTCTACTCAGGAGCCCTGCCTCCAGCCCCTCCCCTCCCCCCTTCCTTCTCTGCTGCGCCTCAAACATGGGACTTGAGGGGCAGGCCTAAGCTCGGCAGCTACCGGATGCCTCTGGGTGAGACCGGATGCCTCTGGGTGAGAATGCCGGTCAAGGTGGCAGAGAAGGCCAGCCACGCACTGGGCACGGGGCGCAGACGGAGATACTTCCCGTTCAGAAGCCATCGGTAAATGTGGTTGGGCCAAGGCAGGAATAGCCCCGGTGGGAGCCCGGAGGGCTTTTGCTACATCACTGAGACGCTACCGACTCTCCAGTTACAATGGCTGTGATCTTCTTATGAAATCAGGGCCCCGAGACCCCGTCCCCAGCAGAATGGCATCTGCCCGCTGAGCGCGGCAGAGAAAACCGGCGGCATCTCTCTCCAGCGGGTGAGCAAGCTCCGTGTCCCATGGCCTTCTCCACCCCCAGCCCCGCCACTCCCTCACACGCGCCCACTGCTCCCTCACACTCACCGTGTCACCAGCCTCCAGCGCGGCCAGCACGAAGCAGTGGTAGCTGAGTTCTGGGGACAGAGGCCGGTTGTAGAAGCCATTGTAGCTCTTCTTGTCTCCGAGGGTGAAGGTCTCAGGCAGCTCATCCACCTGAGCTGCCACATAGGGCTTCAGCCGCTCTATCTGCCGCCGCCGCCGTGCCACTGTACCTCCCTGGCCGATGGCCTCCAGCAGCTGGAAGTAGGGGACAGGGCTGGGGAGGATGCCAGGCACCAAGCACTCTCTTACATACCCTCCCTGAATTGCCTCCTTGAACCCAGGAAGGGCACACTGAAGCTGCTGACCCTGAAACCTTGGGTGTTGCAGACAGAGCTGAGTTCAAAGGCTAACCACCTCTAGCAGCCCAGGGAAGGAGTCCAAAAGCTGACCACTTTTGCCCCTGCCCAAAGGCCTTATTCCTACCTGATCCAGCTCTAGCTCGTCCGGTGTCTGCCAGCGTGGGCTGAGGGGCCCGCTGGCCAGGCGGTCAATGGGCACCACCACAATGTAGAACCACCTAGGACAGACAGGAACCCCGAGGGTCAGCCCCACGGCCACTGCTCAGACACACTCACGCAAGACCTCTCCGGGAGGCTGCGGATGGAGGATGGTGCCTGGCTGGAGGCATCACCACCAGGTCAGCTGGAGGTACTCACCTGATGGCTGATTTGGTCTCTACCCTGGGGAGCGTGAGAGTAAAGCGGCCATCCTCCATGTACTTGGCCATGGGCAGGGGCTTCTGCAGCAGGAGGTCAGGGGCCGTGCGGATGGACACCAGATGCTGTAGGCCGCCGGCACTGCTCCCACGACTCATCAGCACAAATGAATACTCGGTGTTGGGTTGCAAATCCCGGATCAGCTTCTTCATGGAGTGACCGTCTACCTCCACACTCTGTCCATTATAGAGGATCTGCGGGGCAGGAGGCCAGAGGCCTAGCTCAGCTCTGACCTCAGGCCAGGGATCTACCTCAGGCCTGGCCAGAATGGAGCCTGCTCACCCACTAGGCCTCTCTGCTTCTGTCTACCAAACCCCAGACCCATGCCACCAAAGGCTTGGGTCCATCCACCCCCAAAGCCCGGCCTCATCCACCCCCAAAGCCCGGCCTCATCCACCCCCAAGTCTGCTCCATCCACACTAAGGGCCCTGTCCTGCCACCATTACGTATCCTCGGCCAGTGTGCATGGCAGATTCGGCCTCAGGAAGGGTACCCCAAGCACAGGGCAATATCTCTGCAGTGACCTGGAGCCTGGTTGGGGGGAGGCCCATCCTAGCACCAACAGTGGGGCTATGCCAAGTTCTCCACAGTCAGCAGGGCTGGGAAGATCAAAGGATCTTCTCTGAATTTCTGCCTGACTGGCCCCACCTGAGCCCAGCAAATGACCTTCTCCTGTGCTGCCAGCCCTCATGCTCCCCAGGCTGTGCTGCCAAGTCAGACCCTGCGCCTCAAGCCAAGGTCAGCCAAGTCTGCCCACAAACACCCGAGCCAGAGGACAAAAGAGACAGCCTGGTCCTTCGGGCGCTCACTGAACCTCGTTGGGAGGGAACCCAGTGTTCCATTCCCCAACATGACCGGGCCAGGACCTTCCCTAAAGCAGCAGAAGGGAACAGACGCCTTGGGAAGCAGGCCGGGGACAAAGGGCAGGGGGAGCCAAGAAGGGACGAGGGGAGGGAGGGTGGCCTGGCTGTGAAAGCAGATGAGAGACCGCCAGGGAAGGCCAGGAGGTTGCAAAGTGACCCGGCGCAGGGGCAGGGCCCAGAAATCTGTGGGGACTCTCCCTGCAAAAGCAGAGCAGCTCAGAGCGGCTGCAGCAGCCTTTGTGGTAACTGATGCTCTGAGGGGTCGCAGGAAGGACGCGGGGGGCACCCTTTGCTGGAGCGCCGTGGGGAGGGGAATCTGAGGACTCAGGCAAGGAGCCAAAAGGGGGTACAGAGAATGGAAAAGACCGCCATGGAAGCAGGCAGCCTCTCGGGTGCAGAAGACAGGAACCAGGACGGTACCCAGAGGACCCAAGGACAGTGTGGCTCAGAGGGCAGAAACCAGGGCCCAGAGGGGAATGGCCTTCCCCAGGAGGCAGGTGGTCTAGGAGCAGAGGCTGGACGCCCACTTGTCAGGCAGGCCAGCTTCCTGGTCAGGTTCAGGCCAGACCAGATGCCTCTGCGCTTCTGTGACCCCCTTTTCTGCCCCATGGGCTTGTTCACTAGTATGCCCTGCCAATCTCACTTGAAGCTCTCAGATGCATCCCTTCTCTCCTCTGACCCGGTCCCCACTGACCACTGCACGAGCTGCCACGGGGACCCTCCCTGGGTCAGCCTCCACTGAGCCACTGAAATGAGTGTCTTTAGCCAGAGCTCTGTCCCCTCAGCTCCCCGTGGCCTCTAGGATCAAAGCCCTCCTGCAGCTGACTCCCACGCCCTTTTCCACCTGTGTTCACGCGTGGTACTGCCCACAGCCTAGCTGGGCCCCATCCAGCATGTGGACCTTCGTGTCCTCTTCCACCTCCATGGGTGGTGCAGACTATCCCCTATACCTGGGACAGGCTCCATGCTCATGTGGCGCCACCTCCTCCTGGAAACCCTCCTGGATGCCCTCAGCACCCCCTCCTGGCCTACCTTGAATGGCACTGAAGACTTGTAGGAGTCAGGGACTTCCCAGCTAAGCAGCACTGACGTCTTCATCACAGCATTGACCCGGAAGTTCTTGGCGAACACTGGAATTTAAATCAACAAAGGTCACAGAAATGTTTTCTCCCTGGGGGTGTAGAGGGGTCCCCAAGTACAAGGTATGGTGAGGGGAATTTTCAGGACTGGCCCCTGGGGGTCCACAGCAGCAGGAAAGCATGCCCCATGTCAACGGGAGCTGAGAGTGACCACTAAGCTGATGGTGCCAGCAGCCACCAGGCAAATGTGATTGAAGGCCACCACCAGGGTCAGAGGGCCATTGCCACCAGGGTCAGAGGGCCATCGCCACTGATAGTCAGAAAGCTACAACCAGGGGTCAGAGGACTGTTCCAGGAGGGCGTTAAGACCCACCACCAGAAGTCACTGGGAAATTCCCTGAAGAAATCATTCACTCATCAAACATTTATTAAGTCTCTCCAGTGTGCTCCCAAGGAGGAAGGGCCTCTGCCCTCAGGGAGATGACACTGTGACTGCTTCAACAGAGGGTTCTGGGAAGGCCAGGGCATCAGGGAGGCCTTCCTGGAGGAGGAAGATCAGGAAGGGGATTCAGAAGGTGAGGTGGAAGCGAGGACAGTCCAGGCCAAGGACACAGCCCAAGCACAGTCCCGGAGGCAGGAGAGCCAAGGGCACATTGAGAGGATGGAGAGAAGAGCCTGGCCAGAACGGAGAGTAGGAGGTAACAGAAGATAAGCTCGGAAAGGTGGCTGACGCCCGACTGTGAAGGGCCTCGAATGCCAGACAAGGAAGGCGGTCAGAATCCACGGCCTGCCGCCACGGCCTCCCACCTGGAGCCCGCCCTCCCTGTGGCGGCTGGTCCCGCTGACGTGGGTGTGGCTCACACACCTTGCTCCACGGGCATGGTCCGTGACTGGATGCTGGGGCTGAGCGGGCCCGGGCCACGGCTGGTGTGGGCGCGGACCTTGACGTCATAGGTGGTGTCGGGCAGGAGGCCGGCCAGGGTGAGCCAGGTGCTGCCAGTGACGCTCTGCTGCTCTTGCTGGCTGTTGATGTCCCGATACACCACGGTGTAGTTGGTGATGCGCCCATTCCGCTCGGCCAGCACAGGTGGCTCCCAGCGCAGCTCCGTGGTAGACGTGGTCAGCCCCACCACCTGCAGGTTCTGCGGAAAGCCACTGGGGGCGTCTTCGGGGGTGCTGACTTCCTTCTCCGCCGCCTCGCCAGGGCCTGCGCGGTTCTTGGCCGACAGGCGGAAGATGTAGGTGGCACCCTTGTGCAGGCCGGTCACAGTAAAGTGGTGGTCCTCCTGGCCAAAGGCCACCGTGGTGGGCTTCTCCTCGTCCGCCCGCTGGTACTGCAGCCGGTAGCCCAGCAGCTCACCCGGCACGTCCTTGGGTGGGTGCCACTGGATGAGGGCCGTGTTCATGGCTGTGGTGCTGACCATCATGGTAGGCCGGCCTGGGACTGAATGAGAGGCCCCCCCACACCACTGCTGTCAGCGCCTCACTCGTCCTCTGGCCTGGGGGAGGGCCCCCCCAAGGCTGCAGCTCTCCCAGGGCACCCACCCTACCGTATCTCTGTCCCCCAGCCTGGCTCACCTGCCCCTGTAGTGGTGACGATCTTGGGCTTGCTCCGTGCCCCGTCCCCTTTGGTTGTGTAGGCCGCGACGGTGATGGAGTAGGTGGTCTCTGGGGTCAGGCCTCCAATGGTGGTTTCCTGGGGAGTAGGAAAGAAGAGTCCACCAGGGTCCTGGGGCTAACAGGATGGTGTCCTCTGAGGTCTCTGCCTCAGCCCAGGGGAACAATGAGCTCAGCTCCCTATCGAGCCTGAGGACAGAGTTGGGGGCTTTCTTTGTGCCAGGGATAGAAGCAGTCCAGAGCCACTCATGGAGGCCTGGCGGCCAGGGCAGGAGGAAACTGGGGAGTGCCCCTAGAGGGGTTTGCTCCTCCCTCCCCAGACTCAGTTTCCCCTACAAAGAGGGAGAATGACCCCTTCGTCCTTCTCCTCCAAGACAAATGTGGGCAAAGCTAGAAGCCCTCAGGAGCAGCTCATCTCAGCCCTTCGTTCTGCAGATGAGGACACAGGCCCAGAGGAGGGAACGTGGCTCAATTGGGGTCCCACATGTAGCTGGGAGCCCAGTCAGGTTCACACCAGATTCAAGGCCAGCAGGGCAGCTGCATGGCCCTGGGCAAGCCCCCTCTCCCTCCATGAGCCTGCTTCCTCTTCTGCTGAGTTAAAGGGAGTGGGGAGGGGCTGGAAGAGATGGCCTTGAGGGGCCTGGGGACAATCTACTCCCACAGTGGCCTAGTACCTGCACTCCTACCACCACCGTAGAAACCTGAGGACCCAAGATCCCAGGGCCAGGGGAAGGGGAGGAAGTGACAGGTGCCCAGACGGGCCCGCTTCCCTCAGAGCCCAGCAGAGAGAGAATCCAGAGTGCTGGCATCTACACTAGGCTCCCCACGCTGGTCCCTGCCTCTGCAGTACCATGCAGGGCACCTTGGCTCAGACACATGCCAAACCACACCACACCATGCCACACGCCACGCCACGCCACGCCACGCCACGCCACGCCACCAACCCCAGGTCGGGGGGGAGGGTCTCTTGAGGATCCGCAGACTGGGGGCTGTTGCCAAACCTTTCCCAGCCACGGGCTCATGGTGCCTGCATCCTAGGTCCTTTAAGCCCCCTCCAAGGTAATGAAGTCTGGGATTGGAAGGTGGGGGCTTCCACTCAAAGCCTGATGGGGCTCAGGGACCTCGGAGGCAGCCATCACCAGCCGCTCGACAGGCAGACAAGGGTCTGGACAAAGGGTCCCCGACAGTCCTGGGTCTCCTTGGCCTGTCCCCCCCATACCAAATTTTCCCCAGTGAGGAGGAGCCACTCATGCCTTTACTTACATAGTCCTCTGACTCATCTGGCCGCCACTGACCACGGGAGGGAGAGAGAGAGAGATGGAGACAGACACTAGTGAGGGAGAGTGAGGTCTGGCCAGGGGCGGGGGGGTTCAGGGATATGAGACAGCTCTCTGGGGAAGCCAGATGGAGGCAGGGCCAGCAGAACCCAGGCCCACATGGCCCAACTTTAGCTCTGCCTGCCCTGCACACAACATCCATGGGACAAGTAAGTGCCCACGATGTGGAAGACGGAAGAGACATTGCCTTGGAGGGCCCAAGACCCCCCCATAGGTCAAGAGGGGACGCAAGCAAGCTCATGGAGACTCAGGGAAGGAGTCTGAGAGCTAGAAAGTGGGCATAGGGGTGGGGAGTATTCCAGGTGAAGGGAATGATGTGGGCAGAGGCAAGAAACAAGAGATGTGACAAGGGAATGTGTGCAGTGTCCAGGCAGAGGGTATGTGGAAGGGAGCAACTAGCCTGATGGGGTATGCTGGGGCCAGTGTGGGGAGGCCTCGAATGCCAATGGGAGGAGAATGGGCCCAAGTGCTGGGAGTCTATCCATCCCGGGAAGCATTTGGGAGCTGAGCTCCGCTCTAACCCAGTGCCACGTCCCCTTGGTGCACACCCCAAAGAAATCCAAGGGGCAAGAAGGCCCACAAGTGTGGTGTTTTGCGGGGGCAAGGAGCTGGAGACCAAGGGGCACCCCCCACTATGGAGCAATGCCCATCCATGTGGAGAGGCTTTTAGGAAGGGGTCCAAGAAGCCAGATTGGGGGAGGGGAAGCAGCCCCAGGAAAGGTTTCCAGATGGTGAGAAAGCTCCAGGGGCCATGGAAGCTGCTTTGTCATGGGAAAGAGGGGCTGGATGTGTTCTCTGGCCCTAGTGAGAGGAGCAGAGCTATAGAGAAGCAGCAGCCTTCCAGCTGATGGACAAACAGCTCCCTAGCTGGAGCAGGCTGCTCATAAGGTAGTGAGCTCCCTGTCTCTGGAGGTCTGCAAGCAGACCAAAAGAATGCCCACTTCAGTGGGGTTGTGTGGAGAGGCAGGATGACCTCTGATATCCTTCAGTATCCCCGACCTTCTGGGGCCAGCCTCTGGGGGACCTCCATCTGGTTGCCCAGCAGTGCCATATGCTTCCCTGGGAATGGCCTCTGGCCTCAGCCGAGTCAGGCAGATGGGGTGGGAGAGAAGCCCAGGACGGGTGTCCTTGAGATGCCCCTGCTCAGACAGATGGCCCCCACCCCCAGGGATCACCCAGCCTGCAGAGGCCGTGTCAGGAGCTCCAGCTCAGAGTCTATGCCACATCACTGGGCGGCTGTCAGTGGGGGGCAAGGAGCGAGAGGGCAAGGCCAGTGGCAGGAGGCTGCCATCTCTCCCTGGGCAGCCTAGAGTGAGCGGTGTGTGTTCTGGGGCTCCTGGGGAGGCCCTGAGAAAAGAGGAAGGAGTCCCTGCACCTTGGGGGCCTGACGACTCTGTCCCTCAGACAGTGCCACGTCCCACCCCCCTCCCTGCTCCCCTGCCTCAAAGTGGCAGGTAGGCATCCTGGCCTGGGAACAGGGACACTTAGTCCCGTTAGCCCATCACCCACCAGGGGAAGGAGAAAGAACAATGAGGCTCTTTAGCTTGAGAAGCGGAAGCCGAGAGACTATATGGGGAAAATTCAGTCCAAGGCCTGGAAGGGAAGGGAGCTCGACTCCTGGGCCTAAAAGGTGCAGGGGCAGAATCAGGCATACTCAGCCTGATGGGCTCAGGAAGTCAGTCTGCTGAAAGATGAGAGGATTGCGGGAGCAGGGCGGGGGCGAGGAAGTGGGCAAGGGAGACGATCGCACTGTTCAAAAGGCACCCAGGACTTTCTAACAAGAAAGCAGGAGTGCCTGTCTCCGCTCCGCTCCCCAAGAGCAATGGGCTGCCCAGAGGGCCTTCAGCTGCCCTGGCTGGAGCAGGGGTGAGGGAGTGAGCTGCCAGGGGAGGGCTCTGAGCAGAAGCAGCCTTCTCAGTGGGCTCTGTGAGGAGCAGGGGCCATGCACCCATGTACCCAGCGTGTCTCTCTGGGGTCTGCCCAGGGACTGGCCTCAGTTTATCTGCCTGTGATGAGGCACCCTCCCATTGGCCCCCACAAGGCTCCCTTTCTCTGGGGGGCTGCTGCTGGGCCTGACTGCTGGCCTCTGGGGCCCCTGCCCTCAGCTCTCTGGGGGCCGAGGCTCAGGGAGTCGTCCCTCTGCCCAGAGAGCAGAGGCAGGTGGCAGGGATGGGTGAGCATGACCAAGGTCACGGGAGGCCTGATGGGCCATGGTGGAAACCCCAGGGGAGAGGCTGGGCTCTCCCTGCCCCACATCTGCTCTTGGGTCTCCCGGGAATGGTCTCTGCCCCGAGGCCCAGGGCCTCAGGGCCCGCTCTAGCCCCAGGCAGGCCGCCCTCCCTACCGTGGCATTCCCTGTTCCCGTGCCCATCCCTGTGCCCGCCCCCGTCCACCTGTTCCTAACTACTCCCTTGTCCCAGTGCCGCCCGTCGCTACCTGTGCTTCAGCGAGCATCACGTCCTTGATGATGGGCTGCCCGCGGGGCTCATTGTTCTCCAGCCGCACGTAGGTGACCTGGTAGCCACGGATCTGGCCATGCTGTTTGCCGGACACAGGCAGCTTCCAGGAAACATGCACCGCGGTCGAGTTCACCGACTCCACCTCCACCTTCCTGGGGGGTGCGCTGGGCACTGCGGACGGGGATGAGGCGTGTCAGGGCCGGGCCAGGCCCATGGGACACGCCTCCGGCTCAGCCCAGCCCCCGGAGGAGCCGCGGGCCCAGCTCGGCCCAGGGAGAAGGACAAGGCCCCAGACTGGGCATCTGCGGAGTCCGCTTAGGGCCTTGAGGCGCTGACCCGGAAACCCCACCTCCTCAGCAGCACAGCCAGCTCTGAGCCCGAGCCCAGGACCCTGCAGCCCATCCATGTCCTCTGTTGCTGCTCTCGATGCCACCAGGTTCTCTCTAGACTGGGAGTTCCCTGAGGGCAGGAGCTAACTTTTCTCTGTAGCTTCAGTGCCAAGCATGCAGTAGGTGCTTAACAAATGCTTGATGATGGATGAACCCCCACACCCTGGCTGCCACCACCACTGGCTGCCACAATAGAGAAACCCAGATGGAAGGAGTGAGTTTCTTCCTAAATATGCGAAGTCTGAGGACCTGGGCTCAGCACTCGCCTCTGCCCCAGGGGCTGGCACCAAAAACGGTGGCTGGGAATAGCCTCTCTTGGGGGCTAGGCCCTTGCAAAGGGGAATAAGCAGAGCACTGAGCCCCCCAGCCCCCTGCAGCCGAGGCCTATCCATTCTCCCGCATCAACGCCTCACATCTATCCGGGCCCTTGTCTGCCACTCGGGGCTGTCTTAAGAGCCTCCAGATTGAGTGTCCTGGGTCCCCTCTCTCCAGCTTGCCCTGCACAGAACTACCAAATACAGATGTCTGACCACGTCCCTCCCCGGCTCCCTAGTTTCTAGGATGAGATGCTCCCTTCTCTCTACCTTGTGTTCCCCTGCCCCCCTTCCTCCTCCACATGTGCCCCCCTCTACCTCTTATTTCCCTCCCCCTTCTTTCCACCCCTTGGGCCTCCCCTGTCCCTCTGTCTTCTCTCTACCTCTCACTCCCCCCCTTCTCTGTGCCCCCCATGCCAGCTTCCCTGCTCTGAAAGCTCTCCTGCTCTCCTCAGTGTCCTTGCTGACTGGTGGGGGTGTGGATGGGCTCAGGGCACAGAGAGAACCAGCCCCTATCAGGCCTTGACATCCGGGAGGCCAGGCACCCTGGCAGTGTGCAGCCTTGCTCTTAGCCCCATGCCCAGCACAGAGCGAGTTCTCCCACACTGGCTGCTGCCGCCACTAGAGTCTGACCAGACAGAGAAGAGCCCAGGAGTGCCGTCACTCACCTCCTTATTTCAGGGGGTGACACCCCCTTAATGAAGCACACAGCACTGTGAGCCCGCAGGCCACTAAAACCCCCAACTTCTTCAGACACAACGCTACCCAGCCAACACAGCTAAGTGGTACTCAGGAGGGCGGAGCACTGTACCAGAGTCAGGAAGACCTGAGTTCAAATCTTGCTTCAGACTATGACCCCGTGTGAATGATTTCACCTGCCTTCCTCAGTTTCCTCACCTGTAAAACTGGGATGGTAACACCTACTTCCCAGGTGACTGTGAGGATCCAGTGAGACAACACCCATAAAGCACTTGGCGCAGTGCTTAGCACACAGTAGGCGCCCTCCCTTCCCCTCCCTGGCTTTGGAAAGCTGCTCTTTTGGTACCCAAGGACAAGGCTTTTCATCCATCCATGATGAACTTCACCTGGGGAGGTTTTCAACCCAAGACTTCCACCTGTCAAGATCCTTCTGGCTCTTGGCCTGGCCCCCTCTTAATCCGAGTCACTGATAAAAGCATTTGTGGATGACAAAAGATATCCCCAGGAATTCTCCCTTCCCCACCCCAGCCAACAGGAGAACGCTGTCCCCTTCTCTGGCCGCCAATGGCCACAGAGCTGACCTCCTCCACCAAGCTCCCCCCAGCGAGGAACAGCCATCCAGTCCAACCTCTCATTGTACAGAGATGGAAACAGAGGCTTAGGGAGGGGAAGGACTTGGGGCCATAGCTTTAGAAACTAGAAGGAACATCAGAGGTCAGGGAGCCCAACCACCCCATTTTACATGAGAACACTGAAGCTCAGGGAAATTAAGTGACTGGTCCAAGGTAACTGAGTAAGCATCAGAGTTGGGATTTGAACCCAGAACCTTTGCCCCTATAGTCAGGGCTCATGCTTCCTGCCTTCAGACGGCTTTAAACAGTCCAGAGCTACACTGCCTAGAAGGGGATAGGACAGCGCACAAGCACTCAAAGCTGCTAGGGAGAGACCCTGGTTTGTTCACAAGGACACAGGGGGATGGGACACTTAGGGAGATAGGTGGGGTTGGGAAGGCAAGGCAGGGCTGGCTCTAGACTCACTAGAGTGGAGAAGCCAGCACGGAACTGGGCCAGGTGCTGGGAGCGCACTTACATTTAAGATCTACAGACACCCAGAGGCTGCTGCTGGCCATGCAGCTACGAGAGCAGGGGGGCCCTGAGTTCAAGTGTGAGAGGGGGGATGGGCCAGGAGTGAAGAAGGGAGGTGGGGAGGGGGCCACGGACATCAGAGGGGTCTCTGGAAGTACGGGGGGTAGGGAGGCAGGGAGGGAAAGAGAGAAGGGGGGGGAGGGAGGGAGGGAGGAGAGAGAGGGAGAGAGAGGGAGAGAGAGGGAGAGAGACAGAAGGAGGGACAGAGAGAGATGGAAAGGGAGGAGGAGGAATAGGGAGAGAGAAAGGGAGGGAGAGAAGAAGACAGAGAGGGAGAGAAATCAGCTGTGCCCTGTCCCCCCCAAACCCTCGCCCCTCCCTGCGCAAAGGCGGCACCTACCGTCCTCGTCGGTGCGCACCAGCACCGGGGGGCTCTCGGGGCCTGGCCCCACATCCGTGTGGGCCCGCACCCACACCCTGTACTCTGTCCACTTCTCCAGGTCCTGAATCTCCTGGCTGGAACTGTCTGGTCCAATGCCGTCCACCACGTGTCGGGCAGTGTCCTCGCCGTCCACTGCCTGGTAGGCTATGGAGTACTGGGTGATGACGCCATTGCGGCTGGCAGCCGGAGGCGGGACCCAACTTACCCAGACCGTGGTGGAGCTGGTACTGACACAGCGGACATCCTGGGGAGGGGCAGAGGGGGCTGGCGGGACAGAAATGGAGGAAGCGGCGAGATGGAGGGGGTGAAGCATGAAGGGGGCAGGCGGGCGGGGTTAGGTGCAATGGGGTTGGGGGGAGTCTCAGGCCCAGCCAGGCAACTGCTTCTGAGGAGGAATGGGGCGCCCAGGCTGAGCCGCCCCGTGGGGCCTCTGGCTCTGGGCCTGCACACTGACCGACACAGGCTCTGGTGGGTAGGGGGGGAGAAGCCCAGCTCTGGCACAGATGAGCTGGGGGACCCTGGTGGTCCTGGGCCTCAGTCCCCTCCCCTGTAACGTCAGACGAGTCTGGGTAGTTTCTAAGGTGCCTCAGGCTCCAAAGCCACAACCCTGTCTCCAGACTTCACGGGCCACCTCAAGCCTCACACATCTCATATGCACTCATAGAGACCCCAGCATGTGCTCCTCCTTGCACACACACACACAGACACACACACACACACACACACACACACACTCGCACACACTCACACATAGGCACATCTTCTCAGGGGACATCTTTCTTAACCCCCTTCCCTGGCTGCTCGGGACAGCCCTACATGAGGGTCATGGCCTCCGCCCTGACCTCAGTGGCCTGTGGACACCAGACAGTGCCCTGGGTCAGGTGTGTGACTTCTGGCCCTCAGATTCACACCTCCAACAGCCTGGCTGGGAGCCTCCCCAAGGGAAGAGATGGAGCCATGGATGAGATGGGGGTGGAAGGGAAGAGGAGAGGAGGGGCGGACCCCACATGCAGACTTACCTGAGCAAGGGTCGGGTTGGGGTCGGGGCAGATACACACAATGACTTAGAGGGGGTAGAGATGGGGATAGGGGAGGAGAGTTAGGCAGGGGAGGGGCAGGTGGCCAGACTGGGGTGTGTGGGCCCTAGCTTAGGAGCCCAAGCATTCACTCATGCCTCCCAGAGACAGGTACAAAGCTGCTTCTGTGAGATTGGACTGTCTCCGTGACCACAGAGCCAAGGCAGACCCAGTCTAGGAGGGTGGTGGGAGTTGGGAAGAGGGGCCTTGCCCTTGCCATATGCTTGGAGCTTGGGCAGCTGGGCATCTCTGTAGGTCAATTGGGCAGTTCTTGCCGATGGCTTTACTAAAGCCAGGCTGCCTTTGGGGGGGTCAACAGGAGCCCACCCCTCTCTCCAAGCACCCGGCAAGCCAAAGCACCACCTGTCCCGTCATGAAAGGGTTACTGGGCCAGGGCACTTCGGACGAAGTCTCTAGTTTTTCTTGTGGAAAAGGCAGAGGAGTGAGCCAGAGAAGTCAGATTCAGAATCGAACGAATGGCTGGCCTCACAGAGCAGTCCCCGGCGGTCTGTGTACCCTAGGGAAGGTAGTCTCCAGTGAGGTGCCCCAGAGATCTGTGGTGTCTGGCACTGTTAGTGCTGCCGAACAACGGCAGACGGCACCAAAGCGGGAGGAAGAGCCAACACGTGGGGGCCACAAAGTCAGGATCCAAAAGGACCTCAACAAGCTAGAACGAACAGAAGGCCAAAGCTAGAGATGCAGCTCCTCAGGGACAAACGTGAAGTCCTACGCTCAGGTTCAAATAACCAGTCAATTATGAATCTTTGCTACTGTCGTGGGTGGCTGCTAAGGCTGCTGACTCAGCGCACGGGGGCTAGAAGCAAGAAAGATTCAGCTGCACTCATGGCCACTTCACAAAGTGCCTTCTGAGGGGCAGATGGGGGACTGTGGGGCCCCTGGGGGGCAGGAGGTAAGCCTCCAGAGCCAGTGCCATCACTGGGCCAGAGGAAGAAAGATGACAGGGACTCGGACCAAGAGTTCCACCCTAGTGTGGAGACAAGGGCATATCAGAGCAGCTTTGGGGGAAGGATGCCCTGGGGCAAGAAGGGCCTACAGAGGATGGGGCAGTGATGGAGAGGCATGGCAGCACAAAAGAGAACTCCAGAAAAACAGGGCACAGAACCTGATGGGGAGAAACAAACTTCACCTCCTGGCCTGGGCTGGGAGTCACACTCCAGCAAAGTCAGGTCTCTAGGGCAGCAGGACCAACTGAGAAGCAGGTCCCCTTGACCCTCTAGCAAAGTAAACCCTTTTTACTTGAGAGGGAGGCTGATATTGCATTGGTCTCTGAGAAAAGGCAGAAGCTCCCTGCAAGAGGAAAGGAATCTCTTGGTGTGCTAGGGGCTCGGATGGCGCCCTTTACATATAAATAAAACTTGTTCCATGTTTTAAAGCCTTGTGAGTCTAAATGCTTATGAGGGGGAGCTGATGGCCACTCATGGGGTTAGCAAACACTTAAGCCCCTAAATGACATGTCAGAGGCCCTGAAAGTGTTTCAGGCCCTCTATGTCTGGACAGAGCTTTTCAAAGAAGAGCGATGGCCATAAAAAGGACCTGTGGGTTGAAGTGGACCACAAGTCCACGAGTGAGCAGTGTGGGAGGAATGACAGCCAAGAAAGCAAATGTGCTCTTGGGCTGCACTGAGAGAGACCCGAGGCTTCCAGGAACAAAATGACATGCCTGTTGTCCCCGACCTGGTCCAACCACCTCAGGAAAACTGGGTCCAGTTCAGGGGGTGGCTTGGCACTATTTTAGGGAAGTCATTAATAATCAAGAGAACATTCAGAGAAGAGGAGCAGGATGTGAGGAGGAATAGACATCGGGTCCCACGAGGGGCCACTGAATGTGCAGCCCAGAGAAGACTGGAGGTGGAGGGGGGAGTGTGTGGAGGAGGAGCCTGATCAGCCTTGTTCTGCTTGGCCCCCCGAGAGGCCCATCCCCAACAGGAAAGGCTTTGATGAACACGGGTGAGGGGGCCCTTCCTACTCCTAAACTTCTTTGTGGCTCTCCCAGGTACAGGTGGTGTCCAGAGGGCACCCCCTCAGAGGGGACATGAGAGCTGCCCGAAGGTCTGAAGGGCTGTCACAAGGATCAGACCCATTCTGTTCAGCCGGGCACGGCCACTGTGGGGTACGGAAGTGGGAGGTGGGCAGCAAGATCCAAAGAAGCCAGCTGAGGCTGGGTGGTACTCCTTAACCCTAACGCTATCCTACAGGGGACTGGCATCCTCCCTACAGGGAAGGAGGTGGGAAGGAGGGTTGGGGGGAGGGGAGGAGGTGGGGAGCAGGGCTGGGGGCCTTCGAGCTCCATCTCAGACTTGAGGCCACTTACCAGGTTCTCTCCTTATCTCTGAAGGAGCCCTAAGCCCAGGTCTCAGCAGCGTCTGACTGGCCTCGAAGAAGACGTAAGCTGGGGGAAGGAGTGTGTGCCCCAGGCCCTGGAGGCCCAGGACAGGAAGCAATGGCTTGGGACACTTACTGGACTGCTCCGTGCGTGTTTCGATGGGGGGCGTGAACACCCCAACACCCAGGTCTGAGCGGGCAGCCAGCTGGAAGTGGTACAAGGTGTCTGGCTTCAAGTCTTCCAGGACATAGGATGAAGTGGGGTCAAAGGTCACTTTTTGCTAGAAGAGCAGAAGAAACCAGTTACTCAATAAGGCCACTGTCCCTCTGCAGGTCTGATTCTCCCGTTCCCCGGCCTCCCCTTCAGACCGGGAGACCCCTGGGGCAGGCTCAACTGCCTCGGGCCAAAGACTGTCCACTGGCAGAACCTTCCTACTGTTCCTGAGGGTCAGAGAGGCCCTGAGAATCAGATTTAGTGCAGGCCCCCCATCTCAGACAAGTGGTCACCAGGCCCTGCCCGAAGACCTCCAGGGACAGAGGGGTCCATGCGAGGGGTCCTACAAGCAGGCCCGGTCCCTATTCCTTACACGTGCTCTAGTCTGTCTGGATGCCACAATCACTCCCAGCTCCATCTCCCCTCACGGCTCTGGCTCCTGGACTTGTTCAACTATGGGTATCTCCCTTAATCCACAAGGCTCACTCTCCTGCACCCCACCTCTTCTATGTCTCCGGCACCTTTAGAACCAGGAGGGAGGAAGGCTATGTCTGGAGCCCTGGGGAGGAGGAGCTATAAATGGAGCAGGGGAGCCCCAGGTCCTCTTCCGGGTCTCCAGACCGGTCCCTATGGCCACCTGGTGTGGGACCTCTCACTCAATTGCCAAACTGAACCCAGAGTCTTTCTAACCAGTCTTTCCTTGGATCTGGGTGTCTTAATAGCGATCTTGCCTCCTTGATGAATCTTTCCCTGCTCTGACCCTTGGCCCAGCTCACCTGAGCTCCATCTTCTCCTTCCCAGTACACCAGCTCATACTTGGTGATTCGCTCCTGGGGGGGCAGCAGCCATGACAGCAGGACCCTGGTGTCTGACTCGGCCTCGGCGTGGAAGTCCGCGGGCTGGGCTGGCACTAGAACAGGCCCCACGAGACAGTCAGTGTTCCCCCTGCAGCCACACTTCGCCACTCCCTGCCCATCCTATCACCTCGGCAGAACTAGCCCAGCCTCTGAGCAGACCCATCAACTGTACCCCTTATAAGTGGGCATCCCATCTCTACCCAGCTGGGGACAGGCCCAGCTGTTGGGATGTTCTCCTAACAACCCCACTCCCCATTGTTCTGCCCGCTGCGGCCAAGCAGAGCAGGGCTGGGGCCCCTCCCTCCTTCTCATCCCTGGGGCCTTGCCCAGTTGTCAGATGGCACAGCCTTAAGGCCTGCTATAACGTCCTCCAGAAGCGGAATGACCAGGCATATTACAGTAGGCTGGACTGTCACTTCCTTCATCCCAGCTGGAGAGCTAGGAACACGTTAGCTTCCTCCACCACTCCCTGATTCAGACTAGGCTTGCAGTCCACTAACCCCCGCCCCAGATCTTCTTCAGATGAGCTGCTGTCTAGCTATGCCTGCCACACCTCATGTTTGGCAACAGATTTTGGGGATCCAAGTACAAGACTTTACATTTGATTTTTTTTCGCAGGGCAATGAGGGTTAAGTGACTTGCCCGGAGTCATACAGCTAGTGTCAAGTGTCTGAGGCCGGATTTGAACTCAGGTCCTACTGAATCTAGGGTCAGTGCTTTATCCACTGCACCACCTAGCTGCCCCTACATTTGATTTTATTGCATGAGGTTTAGCCCACTAAAGACAGCCCCTGCCTGAGCTGGGCCCGGGCCAGGAGAAGCCATTCCCACCCCAACCCCTGGGACTGAAGACTGAGCGAGCCCACTGGACTCGGAGGAAGAGGGGAGAGAGCACGACCCTACAGAAAGCCTGCTGGTTCACAGGACACACCTCCCTGCTGTGTCTTGACCTGGATGGGGGGAGAGGGTGGCCCGTCGCCTACAGCAGTGAATGCCAGCACGCGGATGCTGTAGGTGATGCCGGTCACCAGGCTGCCCACGGTGGTGAGGTGGCTGTCGTCCGTGTTGTGCTTGTGCCAGGAGCTAAGAGGCAGCAGGGCATCGGGAGTGTAGTAGACGCGGTAGCCGCGCACTAGACCATTGGGCTCGTCGGGGGGCTCCCACTGCACGAGCATGGTGCTCGCGCTCAGCATGCGGGCCTGCACACGCAGCGGCGGGCTAGAAGGTGCCTGCTCCCCGGTGCGGGCCGTCACCAGCTCACTGGGAGGTCCACGCCCTATGTTGTTCACGGCTAGCACACGGAACTCATACTCTGAAAAAGGGCTGAGGCCGCCGATGCTATAGCGTGTGGTGGCCACGCCATCCACCTCCTGGAACGTGCTGTCGCCGGCTGTCGGCCGGTACTGGATGCCATAGTAGGACACGGGCTCTGCGTTCCCCGAATCCCAGGTCAGGGTCACGCTTGTCGCAGTGGTCTCTGTCACCTCCAGCTCGATGGGAGGCCTGGGCAGCGCTGGGGACAGAAGAGTGGGTCAGCACCACCCAACCTGGTCAGCCCTAATCCCAAGAGCCTAAGGCAGCCTAGCAGGGCAGAGGCAGCCCAGGACCTGGAGCCAGCAGAGAGATGTATTCAAGTTCTGGGCCAGCACTCTCCATCTGGGGGACCGGGAGTACTTTCTCTCTCTCAGTTTAAGATTCTTCATCTGGGACTGTCCATGTCACCGAGCCATGTGCCGTGAGGTCTGTGTTGTGCGCCAGGCTGGTGACAAAGCCAGCCAGTGTTTCGTTAGCCCACTATGGCTCACGATGACAGGTGTAAGCATACATCATGTCTGCCACGTGCCAGGCACTAAGTGCCCTCCAAACAGGATCTTATGGGAGCCTCACAACAACCCTGGGAAGTGGCTGCTGTTATCCCTCTTTTAAAGATGAGCAAACTGAGGCAGCCAGAGGTGCAGTGACTTGCCCAGGGCCCCACTGCAAGCTGAATTCAGGTCTTCTTTCCTCCAGGCCCAGGGCTCTATCTAGCTGCACCTAAATAGGACAGGTGAGCACTAAGGGACGTCACCAAAGGGGAGCTCGGCTAATGGGAAGGAAGATGGTTTCCTTGATAGCAATAAGGGAAGCTGGGAAAAGAGTGGGGGGAGGGGGGAGGGGAAGAGAGTGAATTGACTTTGGACATGTTGAGTCTGAGATGTCCAACAGGCAGCTGCCGCAGGGGATTGGGCTCAGTGGAGAGGGGAGGCCCGGGGACAACAACTGACCTATGGGGGCTGGTGAGCCCCCTAGAGAGTATGGAGGGAAAAGGGAGCCCAGGACAGAGAACTGGGGGCATGTGTGACCTGCAGGAAGACAGAGTGAAGGAGGCTAAGGAAGGCACAGCCAGGGAGAGAAGCAGAAGGGAGCAGCGCCACAGAGACCCAGAGAGGAGCGAGCTCGAGAAGTGGCAGGCGAGGCTGCGAAGGGTGAGGACAGAGAGCGGGCCTAGTAGAGAAGCGTGAGTGGGGGGGAGGTGTGTGTGTGAATGTGGGGCTGTAGGTGAGAGTGAGTAAGCAGAGGTACGCTCACCCTGACCACGCTGCTGCCCCCATCTCTCCCCAACAAGGGGGGACAAGGAATCAGCACACACTGCTCCGTGGTGCATCCTGGGAACAGCTCCTGACTAACTCTACGCTGCTCCTCTCCCTCCCTCCCTTGCTCCACGCCAGGGCATCTGGAGTGTTTGACAGTGATCTTTTGGCCCCCGCCCAAGACTATATTCACCCAATTCCATTCCAGTTGACATTTGCCCTAATCTTCTAACCTGCCAAGGGTCATTCATTGTCTCAGCTATCCCTCCCACCTTCATTCTGCATCCTCACATCTGATGAGAGGCTAGCCTATGGACCTTCCAGGGTAATAGCAATTAACTAATAATGTCTCCTAGACATTCTCATTCGTTCATTCATTCTCTCTCTCTCTCTCTCTCTCTCTCTCTCTCTCTCTCTCTCTCTCTCTCTCACACACACACACACACACACACCCCTTCCCCTCATTTTCCAGGCCCCTGGACTTGGCCCCCTCCAGCTCCATCCCACCCTGTCCCACTGCCCCTGACCCAGTACAGCTGACCTTTGACGGTGATCTGGGCAGTGGCTTCAATCAGACCCAGGGAGGAGATAGCCACACAAGTGTAGTTAGCCGACTGAACGATGTTGGTGAGCTCCAGAACGTTCCGGCCAACAGGCATCTCATCTTCACGCGTGAGCTCCTCAGCCCCAGCCATCCACTTGACATAGGGCATGGGTGCGCCCACGGCTACACAGGTCAGGTTCACGCTGCCCCCAGGCATCACCTCATGGTTACTGGGGGGGATGGAGAAACGGGGAGCCACCCGGCGCACTGCAGGAAGAGAGGGGCCCAATAGACTTGTGGGCCAGGCTGGGAGGGGCTGCACCCAGGCTGCCCCTCTTTCCCCTGGATGCCACTCATTGTCCCAGCAACCTTGGGCCAACCTTAGCTCACAGGGCAGTTCCAGCCCCAACCTTCTCAGGCCTGGAAGGGCCTCCCTGGGTCTTGTGCTTATAGGTTAGGGGTCCCTCATTTGGAGGGGTGGGGTCAATGGGCCTCCATGTCCTGCAGGACCCTCCCAGGCATCTGGAGTCAGGTGAGCAGAACTCCAAGATTTGGAGACCCCATTGAGTCCCACTGCCTCATTTTATAAATCAGGAAGCTGAGGCCCAGAGAAAGCCAGGGACTGGCCCAAAGTCGCATGGCTGGTATGGAACAGAGCCAGGCTCCGTGCCAACTGGCTCCCCAGAGTGAGAGAGGAGCCCTGGGCAGGGCCAGTTCAGTGGCCTCATTCAAACGAGCCAGTTGCCCGACCAGAGGGAGGACGCCTGCAGCTCCAGGGGCCCCATACCCTGACCTCCTGAGGGCCAATGGCCTGGCCAGGGGCACCCTGGGTGGGGACCCTGCATGAGCCCAGCCCACAGGCCACAGGAAGTGATAGGAGCCACACGTCCACAGGAGGGGGGCGGGCTCAATGGGCATGACGATGGGTTTAACATGATGGAGGGGGTGGTTCCAGGCATGGGGGGGCGGGCACCCTGAGCTTCTCTGGGAACAGGGTTTGGGCTTCCTAGATCAGAAGGTGTCCTGAGGTGCTCGGCCCAGGGACATGACCCTAATATTCCCCCCTCCCCGCCTCCAAAGCCAGCACAACACATGCTGTGCCCCTGGCATGCAGGAGGTCCAGGCCAGACTGGCAGGACAGGGAGCAGCCAATAGGCACGGCCTTGATGATGGCTGAGCAAGGGGGCAGACAGACTGCAGGACCGGCAGGCAGGAGACAGGATTAGAGAACCACGCTTAGCCTGGTCTGGAAGAAGCCATGCATGGGCACACAAACAGGCATGCAGAGGGAACTCCAGAACTACAAAAAAGGGCTGCCCTCCCTGCCCTGGGTCCCAACCCCCAGGCCCAGACTGGCTCTGGGAACTGCAACGGGTCATCGTCTCAGACCCTACCTACTATAGCATTAGAATCTGCCCCCTTCCTGGGGCAGCTAGGTGGCACAGTGGATAGAGCACCAGTCCTGGATTCAGGAGGACCTGAGTTCAAATCCAGCCTCAGACACTTGACAATTACTAGCTGTGTGACCTTGGGCAAGTCATTAACCCTCATTGCCCCACAAAACAAAACACAACAAAAAAAGAATCTGCCCCCTTCCTGATTGAGATGGAGACCTGGGAGCTGGTTGGCTCCGGCCCACACCGCCCACAGCTCCCCTCATTGGTCCGAATAACACAATGGCCCTTTGCCAGCTCATGCCCTTTAACCCAAGTGTTTGTTAAGCACCTGCTGTACCCCCGATTTACAAGAGCAAGGCCCTCGACCTCAAGGCGCTTATGGTCTATAGGGAGATGGGAAAGAGGATGGGCGCTGGGGAAAGGACACTTACACCTTTGAGTAAATACAAGATCTATCTAAAGAAAGTACTAAGCCATCACCAGACGAGAGTGCGGGGCCTGGCTATGTTAGAGGGATGTAGTCATGTCAAGAGAGGCTCTGAGAAGGACCTCAAAGATCCTGCAAGGCAGAGACAGCCTGGAATTTCATCTCTGGGGAACAGCTGCCAGGTCAGTCTGAGAAAGAGGCTCATAGAGGCCAATCCATTCCCCAATAAAGCTAATGAGCCTTTCTTCCTCCTCTTCTGCTCCCCCCAATTCCTCGAGGATAGTTTATGATCTTCTCTGCCTAGCCCAGAATCAGATCCAGCCCAGAATGCAGAACATGGTGCCCAGCTCGGCCTGGAGCTCGATGTGGAGCCCTGATTGGAATCAGAGGCAGGCCATAAGTCAGTTTGCCACTCAGTGCTTGCCCTCTGTGTCCAGGCCACTGCCTGTCCATGCCTATGGACTCTCTCTTGGATGGCATACTCATCCCTGCCTCCTCAAGGCCCCTTGCACGGACCCTCCTGACAGACCCAGCTTGGCACCCCTAGCCCTAGTGTCTCAATGCTACCTGGTCTCCACGATCCTGAGAGCCAAGGCCCTTCCCATCCCCAGGCCTGGAACACTTCCCCCTGCCTTCTCAACCCTCACGGCTGTCCCCAAGGAGGCAGTCAGTGGCATGCCGGACCGGAGGGATCGGCCAGTCACTTGTCCAGAACACTGGACGGGGAGAGCTCGCTCTGCCCAGCTTGGGCGGGCGCTTCCACCAGCCTTGCCTGCACTTGGGACTGGGAATTCTTGGTGGGGACAGCAATTTCCTGGGTCCCCCAGCACCTCTGCTGGGGTCCTGGCCTATCCTCTGCAATGTTCACCTGGGCTGAGAGGGACCTGGGCCACTGAGAACAGCTCCCTGAAGCCAGCACAGGGCGGGGCACACTGGAGGGGCCTTGAGGCAAGAAGGCCTGGCTTCAGATCCCTTGGTCTCCCCGGGTGTCAAGGCCCAGGCTTAGCCCAAGCTGGGGCCTGCTGGGCCTGTGTGAACTGGTTCTCCCCACATTCCCTCTAGAAGGCTGGAGTTTCCTATGGGATGGAGAAAGCTAGATGAGGACAGTCTTTTAGGAGGTCAAGGTTATGGCCAGGCTGGGGATCAGTTTGACTTTGGAGTCCCCAGAATGCTTCACCCCCAGCAGAAGTCACTGAAGTCAGGGCCCCTCCCAAGGCCCCTCCCAAGGACACCCCCAACAGCCCCTGACCCTCAGCCTGTCTCCCTAAGTCACCCTCCCCACTGCTCCTGGTACTGTCACCTGAGCCTAAGCCCAAGTGAAATGAGCCCATCCCTTGTCCTGGTGTACAGGTCCCCCCCCACACACACACACCATAGGGAGCCCTGTCTAGCCAGCTCTGCTTTTGTAGCCAGGAAGGCGACTCCCCACTAGACTTGGCCCCCTCCAGATGGTCTCTGCCCCCTCCCCCAGGCTCAGGCTACCAGCAGGAGCCCCAGTCGCTCCTGGAAGCCCAGGCCTCTCCAGCTCTGGCTCTGGTCTGGGCTTCAGAGGAGCTGGGGGAGGTGGGCCCTCCTGCTTCCCCTGAAGGGCCACCTCTGGGCTGCTGGGTCCAGGCCTTGGTCAAGGCTGAGCATGTGGTCAGTCTAAGTCCAAGGGCCTCCTTTCCCCTTCCTTCCTCACAGGGGCCTGGCCAGGACGCAGAGCAGGGAAGGGAAGAGGGCACCCGGCCTGAGAAGGCAGAGGCTTCCCCAGATTTATCTGCTCCTGACACTTCTGCCTCGGACAATTTCCCAAGCAGGGCCTTGCTGTTTGGGGATTAGATTTCAGCTATAACTTCTAAAGTCTAATTTCTGTATGGGAGGGGGGCAGGGAGACATCAGCATTCACAGAGTGACAGGCTAATGGAGAGGGGTGGAGGGAGCCCGCCCTGCTGCCAATTTGCATTCACTCCCTGAAATTTCTGTGATGAAAAGACCACAACATTAAGGTGGGGGGAAGGGAGGGATCCGCTGCACCAGGACAAAATACCTCTGATAAATAACCTTGTAGCCGCCATCACCGTCGGCAAGCTAATTAAACTCCTGGGCTGAGCAAAGCTGGGAGACGTGAGATATAATTATGCGGGCCAAACAAACCCTGGGCAGCCCGCCCCCCCCCAACTATTTAGAAACAGCTCTGCCGCCCACTAAGTATTTATGCTGTTTGTGCGCTGTCTCCAGCAGGCTCTGAGGCTGGCTGGGGGGCCCAGCCTTCCTGCTGATGAATGCCCAGTCAGCAAAACCGAGTAAGTGAATGGCCCCAGGGTCCAGGAAGGCCTGGCCAGAGGCTCTCATCCTGAAACCCGAGCTGGGCCAGGAGCTCTCTCCCTCTCCCTTTCCCGACAGGCTCCATCAAGCTTTAGCAACTGGATCCCCAGAGAACAGTGAGAAAAACCACCCAGCTCGGAGCCCCAGGGAAAGTGCTTTCCAGGGCCTGAGAGGTACAGCTGGGGCCTGGAGGAAAAGAGCGGGAGCCTGAGCCAAGATGAGGAGACCAGGTGCCATGGCTGGCTTCTCAGGGACGGGCGAGGAGCCCTGAGAATCTGCTGGGGGGATGGCTATCTCTGCAGGGGGCTGCTTCCTCTCCCTGGGCTTCAGCGGCAATGGGAGGGGCAAGGGGCAGGGCCAGCCTGGCCAGCTATGTCCATGGCCAGAGGGGCTCGGTATTTTAACAGCAAGTTGACCTTAGGATGCCCAGCATGCAGTACTAGCTCTTGTCTAGGTGCATGCAGATGTCACGCATGTGAGGGTATGCGTATACGCCTGTGTGTGTGGGCATGCGTAGGCAGAGGAGCTGTGAGGCAGGGGGGCCTTCAGGCAATGGCAGCATGCAGGGTGTGGGGGCACGTGAGGAATTGAGGCCCCCCTCCAGCCCTCCCAATGGGCCTGGCCCAGTCTGGCCGGTCCTCAGCCCCAGGCCAACAGGCAGAATTCAGGCAGGTGGGCCTCAGGGGCAGCCCAGGGCCGGCCAGAAGGAGCACAGCCCCAAGAGCCAGGCCGCTCTCCTGTCCCTGTGGCCAAGTCCCATCTGACCTGCGGGGCTGTCGATGGAGAGATAAGAAGTGAAAGAGACCAACCTTCTCGCTGATCTGAGAGATGAGAGTTTGGGTTGATGGCAGAGTGCGATGAGGATGAAGAGGGAATAAAAAAAGACAAGGAGAAACACAGAGAGAGTAAAAACAGACCAAGCTTCAGCTGTCCACACACCACAAGACGAGACAGACGAGACGTCCTCCTGCCCCGCCCCCGCCCCCACGTGCTCACGCACACAGGACCTCGCTCACACACACACATGGCTGGCCTGCGCCTCTCACACACAGACTCGAGACTCATGGAGAACGAGGTGGACGGGCCAAGGCCCCTGCGGACACTCTCGGCAGGAGCTGGGGCGGGGCACTTCCCCTGGGAAGTGGGACAGAGAGGGTCCAGAGGGGGCACCCGCAGGAGAATGGCCGGGTTGGTGGCAATGAGGAGGGAGGGAGAGAGAAAGGGGCTACCTTCCTAATGCGGCAGGGTGTCCTCCAACCAGAAGGGCTAGACCCCGAGGCCGTCCCCACCCTCCACACCTGAGAGAAAGCACTAGGGAAGAGCCCCCAGCGACCCACCTCCCTTCCCGGCCCCCACCCCCATCCGCAGCAGGGGAGTGTGGACAGCTTGGGCCCAGCCCCCTCCCTCCACGATCATCATGCTAGACACGGGCCTGGAGGCTTCGGTGGCAGTGACCTCAGCCTGCTGAGCTCCACGGCCCAGCCCCTGGAACTGGATCCCAGCTGGGCCTGCCCAGGGGCAGGGACGGAGCCAGAGAGGCTGCAGATAGAGGGGGACGTCTGACCTAGGGCCCCCAGGTCAGGAAGGCAGCCTCTAAGCTCCAACACCTCAACTCCAGCATCAGAGAGCAGCCCCACTACGAGCCTGGGCACCAAGGACTCAGACCCCACAGAGGGGAGGAGGGCCCCCAGAAGCAGGGCGAGACCTCACAGAGTGGGCAAGGGAGGCCAGCAGGCAAAATCAAGCCCGGGGCCCCAGCACGGCCTTCCCATGACCCAACCATGACCCAAGTGCGAACGCAGCGGGAGCGGGAGCCTGGGAGGGAGGGAGCCAGGATGCTGGAGCACCATCTCCTGACTCCGGGCCTTTGTAAGGGCCATTCCCAAGTCCCTCTCCCGGTCATGGTCCTCAAAGCCCCAGCTCCCTTTGGAAAGCCTTTCTTTAGGTACCATGGCCCCCCCCTTTCCTGGTCCTGGCATGTCAGGCCCAGCCCCGCCACCAATGTTCATCTGCCTGTGCACAAGAAGCTACTGCCTAGACCCTGAGACCCCCTACCCCCATCTGGGAGGGGCCTTACAAAGAAAGCAAGGATGGGGGGGTCCTTATGGAGCCATGGAGACCCCCACCCCCCTCACCTGGAGCCAGGAACAAGATTTGAGCTGAATATGGAGAGGAAGGTGGACTCACCCCCCCCCCCCATGGTGATCCCGTCTCCTGTGTGCAGCACAAGGCCTGGGAGAACGAGAGCAGGGAGAAGGTGGTCAGGCACCTGGGATGGCAAAGAGCCTTCCAACGCTGGGGCAGAAGGCAGAGGGCAGAGGGCAGAGGAAGGCATGACTAGAGTGGATCTGCAGAGAGCACGAGGCAGGGAGGGACGGCTCCTGACTGACTATAGAGAGGGACAAAGATAAGAAACTTCCCAAGTCCAGGATGGGGGAGGTCTGGTTAGACAGACACCAGTTTGTTTGAAAAAGATCAGCAGCTTTCAGTGGACCGCAAGCCCATCCTGCCAACAGTGCGACTGGTGAGGCAGATAGAAAAGTGTGTCTGAGTGGCTCTGGGTCCCAAGGTTCAGCAAGAACACAGATCTTTGGGTGGGGGAGTGTCCCAGGCTGGAGAAGAGCCTGGAATCCACATCCTGGGAGAAGCAGAGGAAGGAAACAAAGTCTCAGGGGAGTCACATCTTCAAGCATCTGAAGGACTGTGCTCCACAATGGTCAGAGGGCAGAAGCAGGAGCAGAGTGGGGGAGGTTCCCATCCCTGCTGGGATGCTAAAGCAGCCATTCCCTTCAGGTATAGGTTGGACCAGATGCTAATAAAGTCCTGACTCCTGAGACTCTGACTTGGTCTGGGTCTCTCTCACTCTGAGATGGCGTGATTCTGGGCAGGAGGCCCGTGAGCTGGGCTTTGAAGTGGAGGGGAGGCACAGGGGACAGCGTGAGCCACGTCTCTGAGGCCCCACAGATAGGACAAGCTCCCTCCGGGGAAGGGGCCTGCTGTGACCTTGAGGGCCTTGAATGCCAGGCTCTCAAGCCTGGGCTTGACAGAGCGGGTAATGGGCCAGGAAGCAGATTCCCCAACCACAATCAAGACCAGCGGCCCCACCCACTAGGGATCAGCTGCTCTGGGGAGCCCTGAGAGATCAGAGAACAGGAGATGCTTCCGCCTGAGGGAGCAGAGCCCTCTGGGAATCCCGGCCCTAGAATGGGGCAGAGCAGGCCCTCAGAGGATCAGGGACAAGGATGCTCCAGGCCCCACCGGGAGCACAATCGCGGAGGGCGCCAGAGCATGTCCTGGAAATCCCGGGCATCCCTGGGCCTGAGGCCTGCATGGCAGGGAGGGCACGGAGGGGCAGCAGGGGGAGGCTGTCTTCCCTGGGCCCCAGCAAGCTCAGCTGACTGGCCTGCATGGCTGGGTCGAGCCCCTTCAGGGGGAAAGATGGAGTGAAATTCTCCAAGAAGGACGGTGAGGGTCAAGACAGATTAGCAGTTGAGAGAGAGTACAGAGAACTGTGAAGTGATGAGCTCCCCATGCTTGGAGATGTTCAAGCAGGGACTAAAGCACTTGGGGATTCTGGGAAAGTAGCCTCTCTGGGGGGAGTGGCCCTTGGCTGGGGTCTAGCCTTCTTCCCATGACTCTCGTGGCTCCCGTCCTCTGACCACAGTGGTCAAACACGACCACGCACCCTCTGACCACACCCCTTCATCCCCACTGGGCCACGTGGCAGGGAAAGAGAAGCATGGCCTCTCCCAGACGGCTGCCTCTCCTTTCCATGCCCCTCCCTGACTGGTCAGGCAGGGTCTTGGGACCAGTGGTCAGTGAGCTCAACAACCCAAGATGCCTGCAAAGGCCTCAGCCCAAGGTAAGCCACGAGAGGAACGAGGATCTCATGGGGAGAGCCTGGGGTCAGTGATCAGAGGCTGCTCCTGGAGGCCACTACCGCTGCCTCCCTTGAAAGGCAGACACAGGCCCTGCCACTCTGATGGGGAGATGGGATACAACCAGTGAGCTCCTTTCACTGCACATGTGGCCAAGCGGAAGGGCTCCGAATGCCAAGTCGAGCATTTCGGACTTGCTCCTGGAGCTGACAGGAGCCAATGGAGTTTCCTGAGTAGGGGGTGACAAGGTCAGGCCTGCGCTTTAGGAAAATCTCTGGTGGCTGTGGAGCAGCCCAGGAGTCAGGTGATGAGGGCCTGCATGGGGGGGGAGGGGTTGGGTGGCATCGGAGGACGTGGGGATGAAACAGTGAGGGGACCAGGATGGCACCCAAGGGACTAAGGCTGGCAGTCACTGGTCAGTAACTGAGATGGCAAGCAGGCAGCTGGGGTGCAGGCCTGGACAGAGGCACAGGGGCCTCTATACTGGGGGGCCCCACCTTGTCCAGAGCAGGTACTTCCAGCTTTGTCACAATTTCTGAACAGTCCTGGGGGACCTGCTTAATAAACTGAGCTTGACCCAGGAGCAGGAAGGAGCAGCTACCCGAGCCAGAGAACACTTTGGGCAGGGGGCAGCACAGGGAGCGGCCACAAGCAGGGTGCGTAAGCAGACCCAAGCACCGGACAGCTTGGGTCTGGCTCCCATCTCAGACCACACTTAGGGGAGCATGGGAGGGGAGTACCCTCACCTCAAGTCCTGCCCAGGCCCACTGTGCACTAGTGGGCAGCTCCCAAGTGCCCCCAGCCATGAGCAGGGTAAGGTCTCGCCCACTCTGAGGTTCATTCAGCCTGCACTCACGCACCTGAGCCACGAGGGGAAGAAACACCCATATGAGGAATGAGGGAGCACCTGGACGACGAGGAGGGCCCAAGGACCCAGGAGCCAGGCCACGGCACCACCTCCCCAGCCCCATCTGGGCTTGTGCCAAGGGCCCCCCCCTGCCAGGGAGCACAGCTGCCTAGGATGAGGCAGTCATGGCACGCTGGCGGAGTCATTTGCAGGGGATAGGAGGCAGGGCCACAGGGGCCAGCCTGGGCTCCTTACCTCGCACATAGAGATTCGCAGGGGCTGAATAGCGCGTGCCCGCCGAGTTGGTCGCCACACACTCGTACTTGCCCTGGTCCGACTCCTCGCTGTTCTCAATCTGCAGAGCTCCTGTGTTCAGAGAAGAGACAGAAGCTGAGTGTGAGGGTCCCGCAGGGCAGAGGGGGGAGCATCGCAGGAGAGGCACGGGCACGGCCCACCCCCATGGGGCCTAGGCCTCGGCGGCTCCACTTGGAGGGCAGGAGAGAGGGGCTGCTGTCCTGCAGCAGCAGCAGCCTTCTGATCCTACCTCTGACCCTAACCAGCTGAGTGAGCCCAGGTGGACCCTTCCTCTCCCTGAGCCTCAGGCCCCATGTCAGTACAATGAGGCCAAGGATCTGGGGGCTACTGCTGACCCTGAGGGCTAGCCTTGGGAAGAGCCCAGGGTCTGGAAGGGCCAACACTGCACCCTGAGTCCCCAAGGAGAGAAGGGCAGCTGGCAGGGACCACAGGGACCGGGCAAGGAGGTGGGTGCGGGGGGCCTGGGAGGGCAGGGCTGGGCTCCAGGCATTCCTCCAGGCTCCCCCTCCTCTTCGACCCCAGCAGCGACTAATGGGCTCCGACCACGACCCCCTACATAATTCAGGAGGCCAAATGGAGGCTCCAGCCTGAACCTGGGCCCCCTGGGAAGGGCAGGGCAGGGGGAGGGAGGGGGAGAAATGGACTTCATCCCTGCTTTCATGCAATAAAGATGACATGATGGGCTGGCTCCGGGGCTCTGCAGCTGGGGGGAGGAAGCTGCAGGCAGAGCCCACGGGTGTCTAGGAAGAGAGGGCGGCTCCCACCACCTCCTCCCTCTGCCTCCAAAGCACAGGGCTTGGCTGCTCCTTCCCCCTGAACCCCAGTCCCTGGGGGTAAGGAAGGACTCCCCAGGAGTCCAGTGGGCTTGGGACAGGAACCCAAGTGTCCAGGAGCCCCAGGCAGGCCAGTCGGCCTGAAGAGAGAAGCAGACCGAGAATGAAGAAGAGAGCACCCCCCTCCCTGCCTCCAAAAAGATGCTTCTGCTTGAATACCCCCAGCAACAGCCAGCTTGCCACTTGCAGGTGAGGCCATTTGGCTCTAGGACAGCCGATGGGAAGGATGTTCCAGCTGACGTCACACCTCAACCTGCCTGGCCATACTTCCCCCCACAGTGCCTAGGCTGAGGCTGTAGCCAGGGGGCAGGGTGGGGAAGACAGGCCCATGTGGTTGCTGATTCCTGGTGCCAAATCAGTTCGGACTCAGCAGGTTATATCCTGCAAAACCTTTTTGAGTCCTCCACGTGGTGACAGCCTGGAACAAAGCCCAGTGCTCCTGCCTAGTTCTGCCTCTGCCTCCTCTCTTGCTGGTTTCCTCCTGGAGGTCTCAGGGATGCCCAGCGGAGACTCTTGGTGCACAGAAGCTGAGGCTGCAGGGAGTGCTGCTGGCTCTGGGCAGAGGTTTCTCTTGTCATCCTTAAGGCCTGATTGGAGACCTGCTTCCTGCATTTGATCCCAATTGGGGTCTACCTCACTTCATTTTCCCTTTAAGACCTCTTGGATCTGGAACCTGTCCTGGTTCTAGTTTTGTCAGTGTGGATTGTCCAAAACCTTGGCCCAAGCTCTCTCTTCCTGTGGGCCAGGTCACCCTGCCTTTTTGATTATTATTTATTTTTTTTGGTGAGGCAATTGGGGTTAAGTGACTTGCCCAGGGTCACACAGCTAGTAAATGTCAAGTGTCTGAGGCTGGATTTGAACTCAGGTCCTCCTGAATCCAGGGCCAGTGCTCTATCCACTGCGCCACCTAGCTACCCCCCACCCTGCCTTTTAAAAAAATTTAGTATTCCCCCCCAATTACATGTAAAAACAATTTTCAACGGTCATTTCTAAAACTGAGTTCCAAATTCTCTCCCTCCTTCCCCACATCCCTCACTGAGAAGGCAAGCACTTTGATAAAGGTTGGTTATACATGTGTCGTCATGTAGAACATATTTCCAGGTTAGTCTGGTTGCGAAGGAAAACACAGACCGGAAAAAAACACCAAACAACAACAACAAGGAAAATGGAGAGTAGGCTTCGATCTGCTTCCAGCCTCCACCAGTTCCTTCTCTGGAGATGGCAGCACCTTCCATCAGAAGTTCTTCAGAATTGTCTGGGATTATTGTACTGCTGAGAACAGCTCAGTTATTCACAGTAGATCATGCAACGTTGTTGCTCCTGTGGACACTGTTCTCCTGGCTCTGTTCACTTCACTGCATCAGTTCATCTAAGTCTTTCCGGGTTTTTCTGAGAACATCCTGCTCCTCATTTCTCGCAGCACAGTAGTATTCCATCACAACCACACATAACCACCTGTTCAGCCATTCTTGGGGATGGACGCCTTCCTGCACGACCATGTCTCCTCACAAGAGCCCCTCAATGCTGGGAAGGTGGAGGCAGCTGGGACCCCCACGCCCACCCGTTTCTACGCCTCTGTCCAGGTGGTGGGTCTGTTCTTGCAGGGCCAACCTGCTGGTTCATTTTCATCTTTCAGGACCTGGCTTCCCTTGCTTCTCCCTCCCATTCCTACCCCAACCTCTTCTCCACTGAGTCACTAGTTTTGGGACCCTGAGGGGAAAGAGAGAAGTGGGGCGGATGGAGGGATTCAGGGATGGCATCCTCCTCCTCCTCCTGAAGATGGAAGGGGGGCTGGGCTGCCACAGAACAGACCTCTCTCTAAGCATTCCAGTTCTAGCTCCTTCTCCCCCAAAGCATGCTGGGAGTTGGTCTCCACCGAGCCCTTCGCTAGAACACAAGTCAGGCTTGTTGGCGTGTAGTCTCCCCCAGAGACTGTCAGCTCTTTGAGGGGAGGCGTGGTGTTCCACCGTTCTTTGTATCTTCAGCCCCTAGAACTGAGCCGGAACACAGGCATTCCGTTGCCTGGTAGAAAAGGCGGGAAGGCTCAGACTTCCTCTGGGGTGGGGCAGGTCGCCTCGCTCCCCCAGACCATCTCCACCTCAAGGAGGAGGCTGGGGTGGGGGGAAAGCACAGCTCACTGCAAAGTGCTCCAGGCGAGGGTGTCAGGCCCTGGGCCCTGCACAAAGGTGCTCTACAGGTTTGGGTTGCATTGGGTTGAGAGGGACCGTTTCCTTCCCTGCCTGGGCTGAGCTGCCGACGTCCTCATGGTACGCAAGAGCGACGAGAATACCCTGGGACTGGAGGGAAGCAGGAGAGAAAGGCTCCCCTGGCATGGCAAACTCGACTCCCCCAGAGAGCCCCGAGCACAGCCCCCGGCCTGCCTCCCCCATTCCCAGGAAAATGTTGCCTCTGGGCAGCAACCAAGGCTCCAGAAAAGGGGGCACCGGGTGGCTCATGGCTGGTGATGACATCACTCGCAGGCCGTGCTGTCTGGCAGGTTTGTCCTGTGCCCCTAGAGCTTCCCACTACAAGGGAGATGACCCCAGAGCAGTGTGGAAGGTCTCCTGGCATTGGAAGATAGACAGGAAACCAGCCGGGGATGGAGAGTGCCCTAGGCACAGGGAGCAGCCAGATCAAAGGCAAACAGGAGACCAGGCACTTTACCAGTGGCAAAAGGGAGCCACAGAAGTCTTGTGAGTACAAGAGCAACCACATTGGACAGGAAGGACGGCCTGTGGGGAGCAGAGGGTGAATGAGGGAGCCAGTGCAGCCATCCAGACAGCTAAGTGTCGGGGCCAGGAGCAAGGTGGTGGAGGCAGGAGAAAGTTTTGGGGTGCGGGGGGCAGAGGATCCAGGGGATATGATGAGGCAGAGGGAGCTATACGGAGGAGCAGAAGTGGCAAAAGAGAAGCAGCTTGGCTTGGGGCCCCCAGGTTTCAGAATAGAGGTCAGGGCTGGTCAGTGAGATCAGGGGAGGCCTCTCCATGGGTGCCAGACCTGCGGGCACTCTGGGTACACCCAGGTTTGTGACGAGGACGAGGAATCCAAGGAGGGGCCAGACACTAGGAAGGCTCACAGCCGAGGAGGCCAAGTGCCCAGGTGGAATCTGTACCGGCAGCAACAACGAGAGCACAGAGCGGAGCCGGCGGCCTGAGATCAGGCCCCTGGACCTCAGGGAGCCCAGACGGAGCAGTTTCAGTCAGGGGCAATGGTCACCATGGGGTGCCACAGAGCACAGAGTGCTCAGCCTGAAGTTCAAATCGGGCTCCCACTGACCTGCTGCGTGACCCTGGGCAAGTCACTTAAGCCCAGTTTCCTCAACCTTAAATGGAAATAGGAAGAGTATGCACCTGCCAGGGTCATCATCTGGAGAAACAAATGAGATGTTTCTAAGGTGCCTAGTGTGGTGCCTGGCATTGTTTCCTTCCTTGCTTGCCCCTCCCCCTTTCCCAGCCCATAGGACTTCTCTTCTTGCTTTAGCTCATCCACCTCTGACAAGTTCCTGGAGCCGAGTGTGAGGCTTTCCATGGACCGCAACCACATTTCAGCTGCCCCTCATTCAGTGTCAGCCAGGCCACCCCCCACAACCGGTTCAGGGACAATAAATAGGGAAGGCTGGAAAGGTTTTGTTGGAGGGGTTGGCAGCTGGGCGATGGTGCTCGGAGGGCAGGTCAAAGGTCCGAAGCTGACAGGGGGCGGAGATCAGGGAGGGTCAGGTGACACCTGGGCTGCCAGAGGCTAGCAGTGTGGATCCTGGCAGCTCACTCTTAAGTGCCAGAGCACCAGGAGGGGATGTCCTCTGAGGAAGGACTCTTGGACTGCTCTGAGGCCTGGAGGCTGGTGGGAGAAAGGATAGAGAGCCTCCCCATCCCCAGCCGCCTCCAGCTCTGGCACAGCTCCTCACTCCAGGCCTCCCTTCCCCTTCCCCCCCAACTCCATAATTCACTGGGGGCCTCACTCCAGCCTCAGGGCCCTGGGCTAGCGGCCTCTCTCCTCTTGCTGGGCACCACAGCTGACTTACCGTACACCAGCGGGCAGTCTGGGGGCAGCGAGCAGGGGAGGCCTGGGCTCAGAAGAACACAGGCAGGGGCCAAGGGCCTGCTGAGGCTCCAGAGTGTGCAGCACCGACACACCAACCCTCCTCCCCTCCCCATGACATGGACAATGAGCCGTGGGACAGAAATGTGGTGTTCCAGGTGGGGAGTGGGATGGGGACAGCTGAGCAGGGATGAGAAGTGTGGACACTCCACCTGGGCTGACGGCTCCAGTAACTGGCTTCTGGGGGCCCCATGACCCCCAACAGGCCAGGTCCTGGACTCCCCGTCTCTCGGCAGACAAACCCAGACCCACAGTATGGTGTTTGCTGAAAGGGGGATGGGGGCGGGCAGAGGACTGAGGCTAGGCATCCTCTGTTAAGCCCAGGGTCAGGTCAATAGGGCTGAGGAAGAGAAAAAAGCCAGGGGAAGGCTAGGTGGGAGGGTGGGGGCATTCTGAGGGAGGGCTGAACTGAGCCAGGACTAGGGACAGTCACTGAGGCTCTGCCAGCCGCTCTCTTAGCCGCAGGACTCTGAGCAGGTCCTTTCCCCTTCTTGGTTTCCTCAACCCCTGGGAGCTGCAGGAGGGGCTAGCCTTGGAGGCCCTCGAGTGTCCCTTCTGCAGGCCTGGCTCCAGGCTCGGCTCACTGAACTGCCAAGCCCAGGCCCTGTCTCCTCTAGCCTGGCCTGCTCTAACCCGAACCCCTGACCCCTTGGTTGTTCTTACTTGCAGTGGGTGAGTCCACAGGAGGTAAGAGGGAGGAAGAAGTTAACACAAATGGGTGAGTGAGTGTAGCCCCGGGGCTGCAGCAGGCGCCGGGGATGAAGTGGACAGTAAATGGAGTGACACACAGGCGAGGCGGCGTGGCGTGGGGGCGTGGCATGGCGTGGCGTGGCGTGGCACGGGGCCACAGTCCGCACTCTTACCTCTGATCGGCGAGCCCCCTGGCCAGGTTATGTGGATGCAAATAAGATCAGAGAGAAGCATTAGTACAGGGAGAACTGGGGTCACTGAGGCAGAAGCAAGGGCAGTCAGACAGAAGGAAGAGAGACAGGTGGGGGTGAGGGCACAGGTGGCGAAGGAGATCGAGGTTCCTCATGTCCCCTTCCACTCTGCCAGAAGCCAGGCTGGACCAATGAAGGGGTGAGGGAGGGAGGGTCCCCCAACCAGGAGGGTTGGCAAGGCCTTGGCCTGGCTCTGCCCTGTCCAACCTTCCTTCCTCTCCTCAGAACTGTCCATGACCTACTCGGCCTTTTACCACTGCTGACCACACCTCAGACATGCCCATGGAAGACAGAGAGGAAGAAGAGGGTTGGGAGAGACAGAGGGAGGAAGAGAGAGAAATAGAGAGAGGAAAGAAAAAAAAGGAAAGAGGGAAAGATGGAGGGAAGGAGAGGAAGAAAGAGAGGACAGGTTGCTAGGCTCCCCCTGGGGCATGCTGGGATGGGGCTGCCTCCCCCCCATATTGCTGGTTCCCTGCTCCCCAGAGGGACGTGTGTATGGGGGACCCTCAGAAAACTAACAGTGACTTGCTGACATGAAGCACTGATTCAAGCTCCTTTAGAGAGATTTGAGGGCTTCCCCCTTTTAACAAAGTATATAAAATACATCCAAAGGGCCCGGGGATGCAGATGGGAATAGAAGAACTAGGTTCCATCTGTGGCTGTCCTGCTAATGGTGCTGTGGCCTAGGGCGAGCCCCCACACCTTGCTGGGCGTGCTCCTGCCACCCATCCCAGGCCCATTCTCCTAGGGGTAGGGGCTGAGCCTCCTAGAGTGCTCCTCCTCCCAGCAGCCATGACGTAGGGAAGAAAGGCTGGGGGTGTCTTGGAGTCATATCTCCTAAGAAAGGTGGCTCCTCCTGTCCCCCTCACCATCTTCCCTTGCTCCCGAGAACCAAGGGAAGCCCTGGCTGACCAGGTCTACAGCGCAGGGGCTGTGGGGAGGGGGCATCGTCAAGAGGAAGCAGCTGCTGCAGAGACTGCAGACAAGATCCCACTGACACAGAGGCAGAGCCAGCTATGCTGGCCAACTGGCCTGCAGCAGCCTCCAAAGGCGAGGCCCAACCACTGTGTGTGTAGGTGTAACATTTGAGACAGATTTAGGCTGGAAGGCAGCACTTCCCAACAATGCAAATTGTTCCACAGAGGCCTCGGTTGTCCTGGGAGGTGGCGAGATCCCCATCGTTGAAGGTCTCCAAACAGGCTGGCTGGCCACTTTTGCACAGGGGCAGATTCGCTCTGACTGGATGCCTCAGAGGGCTCTTCTGGCTCTGAAATTCTACAATTCTGAACGTGTGGCAGAGGCAGTGAGGTGCAGTGAAGAGGGCCTTGTATTTGTAGTTAGAAGGCCTGAGTTCAAATCCTGGCTGGGCCACTGGATCCCAGTGTGACCTTGGACAAGTTTCTTGAGCTCTCTGGGCATTGGTCCCTGTAAATGGCCATAGCCGTGTCTGCTTTGTTTCCTGGGGTCTAATGATTCCAGGGTGTGAGGGGGCAGGGCCAGTAGGACCAAAGACCCAGGGGTATGGGACCTGACTGCACTCCGGGCTGGGATGGCTGTACAAATGCCAGGCCTGGGAACCTGCCCTGGGCACTGTGAGGCCAGAGGGGCCGCAGAGTGGAACGGGCTGGGCAGTCTGCTGTGTACTGCCTGGGAGACTCTGGGCCTCCGTGTCCCAGCCTGCACTAGATGGCCAGTCAGGGTCCTGCCAGTTCGGGGTCTAAGAACCCCTGCCCCAGATGGGGGGCCCCCTTGGCTCCTCTGGGGTCCAGACAGCTGGGAGAGCCTGTGGCCAGCTGAGGCCCCACTGGGAAGATCGGGAGCAGCCCTGAGAAGTGACAGCTAAGGGTGGCTGGGCCAGGGAAAGGCCCTGAGCTCGGGCCATAGCGGAGGGCTAGGAGGAAGAGCTGGGGGAGAGCAGGCATGGGGCACAGGCCAGCTGGGCCTCCTGTGGGGGACAGATGGGCCCCGATGCGGATGGCCTTGGTGGAGGGGACATCAAGGCCAACTGAGGTAGGATGGCGGGAAGGCCTTCCTCCATGACAGCTGGCCAGACAGCAGCGACTGCCCCAGTGGTCAGTGAGCTTCCCATCATGAGGTCTCTGAGGTCTCGGCAGCATCCCTAGCACGTGGTCCCCGGGGCAGGGGCTCGGCGGATGCGGCTGGTGATCCCTCTGGCAGGCAGCAGGGCGTGGCCAGGCAGAATGCGCTACCCCAAGCAATGCTCAGGCACCTCCACGTCCACGGCTTTATTGCGGGTGCCTTAATTAACTGCATTACAGCTGCCTCCATCTTGTTGAGTTTTAATTAAATTAAACGAGCGGATTCCTTCCCCGCGGCCCAGACGGTGGCTGGCACGCAGTCCCAGCTGGTCTCCTCCCTCCTCCGGAGGCCTTGGGGGCCTGGCCTGTCTCCCCAGCAGCCGCAGAGGGAGGGAAAGCACGTACCCCACCCAGCCCCCCTCAAAGGGTAGGAAGACCAAGGGAGCCTCCCTCCCCATTGAGGGGGGGCCTCCAGAGGCTTGGTTAGGGCCTGCCCACGCCAGTGACTGAAAGGCTGGACAACAGCTGCCACTCCTTGACCCTCCCAGAATGATGAGAATGTCTGTAGGGACAGGGAGGTTTGCTCCAAGGAGTGGGGCCCAGAGACCCTGCCCATGGGGGCGTCTAAGCCCCCGCACAGTGCCCTGCAGGCAGGGAAAGAGACCGGCCCTTGTGCTGACCGCTAATTTCCAAGGACTGGCCCTCTGAGGCCACCTCTTCCCAGGATCCACAGCCCTTCCTCCCTCTTCCTCTTGGACACGAATGGCAGCAGGGGTAGCCCAGGATGGGCCAGGGGTATCGTGGGGGGGTCCTTGAGCTTCTGCCAGGGTACTCCTGGACACTTGTTCCCAGCCCTCTGCTCACAGCCCCCAGGGCCGCCTCTGCTGCTCCTGGCTCAGCCACAGGGGGAGGCCGGGGGATCACCGACGCTTCTGCGGGCCTAGCCACCCAGAACTGCAGAGGGGGCTGCAGCAGGTTCCCAGCCCAGGGCAGGGGTCCATTGGTTCTGCTCTGGGAGCAAGGTTGCACCAGGCTCCTGGCGTGGTCACTGGGTAGACTCTGAGAGGCTCTGATGCTCTTCATACTTACTCTGGCCCAACACAGCCTGCGGGCCTTGGGGCACAGATGTGGCAGGCCAACCCCCTCCTCGCTTCCTCCACTGAGGCCGCGGTATCACAAGGGGATGGACGCCGACTCAGCCCTCGGCTCTGGAGCTCACGGCAGCCGAGTCTCAGCGAAGGATAAAGGGGCATTGGAGTCCAGGATGGTGAGGAAGGGTTAGCACCCCATGTGTGCTCTCCTGAACAAGGAAGATGGCAGCGAGACCCACTCTAGGCCCACCAGCCAGTCTTGCAGCAAGTGACCAAAGCCTCCAGGCAGCACAAGCCCGGGGCAGTGGCTGCTGCATGGCCCTAGTGCAGCTTGGGTGGGGGACCAGTCCACAGGGGGTGGGGCCTGGGCTCCCTCTCACCTCTCCTCCGGCCTGGTGCCCCACCCAGCACTAAAAGTGAGGGAGGGCGGAGGAGGCACGGCCTCTAGGAGCCTACAGCAGAGGCTGCCCCAACAGCCCTGGGGGGCCAGGGACACACGTACCTGAGCGGAGCTGCTTGATGCGACCGTTGCTGGCAGCTGGGTCTACAGGCAGGAAGTCCTTAAACCAGGAAATCTCGGGGTCAGGGTTGCCCCCAGCAGCACAGAGCATGGTGGCTGTCCTGGCCTTCTCTACCACCTTCAGCTGGGGTCCCATGTCAATGGTGGGGAAGCCATGAGGCAGCTGATCCTCTGTGAGGACAAAGAGCAGAGGCACTGGTGAGCCCCGGGTATCCATCTACCTTCATGGAGCACAGTGTGAGGGGGTGGAAGGGGTTGGGGTGGGTACAGGAGCCCAACTCGACCCCATGGGAGGGCTGAGGAAGCTGTCCCCAAGGGAGGGCTTCCTGGAGAGGCAGGGGAGGGGAGCTGACCTGGTTTGACCAAAGAGGACCTAACACTGCCCTCCCTGCCCTCTCTGACTCCCTAGGGAGTCTCCCAGAACTCCAGAGGGTGAGGGAAGGAGGGAGAGCAGGGAGAGCCCCCCCTTAGGCTCCCGGTCTGGTTTTCCCATTTGGATCCTGGTAAGGCTGGCCTGCCTCTGTGGGCTCTGAGGGGCAGATAGCACTGGCTTTGCTAGGGCTGGGAGTCCCTGGGCCAGCCAGGCTGGAAGCTTACAGTACCCTGTGTGCCCCTTCTTTTCCCCTGCTGCCCACTTGGGCCAGCCCCAACCTCACATCCCCCTGTCTCCATTACACTTGCTGCTTCTTGTCTCCTAGCCCGGGACTTCTGAAGTTTTTTCCACTCGTGACCCCTTTTTGCCTGAGTAACTTCTATGCGACCCCAGGTCTATAGGTATATGTGAACTCCGCCTGCAGCCAAATTTCTCACGACCCCCCCCACATGGGTCATGCCCCCCAGCTTAGGCAGCTTTCTAGCCCCGCCCTGTGCTCAGCCTGGGAGGCATCGCCTGCCTCAGCTCCTTTCAAGGAGCTTCCTGACAAGCGGTCAGTTCCAGGGGTCCTGAATGCACCCCCCCACCCCAGCAGCTCCATCTGGGCCCCCCTTCACCTGCTCGACTCTTCCCCATGCTTTACAGCCCAATTCAAGCACTGTTCCCTCCAAGAAGCCCTGGGTACTCTCAGGCCCCCTACGCCTTCCCCAAAGGGGCCTACCCCATCTTCTCCCATTATCCCAGGGGAAGGCAGCTCGCCCCAGTGCCCAACACAGGGCCCTGCACGTGGTGGTCACTGGGTAGACAGAATGGCCAGGGCCTAACAGAGCCCAGGCCAACCCTCCTGGCTGCCCAGAGGAATCCTGGGAGTCCCTGAGGCGCCCTGCATCCCTGAGAACGGAAGGCTTCCAGACTGACGGCATCAGCACTTATTGGAGCTGAGAACACAGATTCAACGGGTCGATATGCCAATGGTGGCTGAACGCCGGCATTGATGAAAGAGTTAGGAGAACAGGAGCCAAGAACCCCCTGCTGCTTTGTCAAGAATGAACTGGCAGCAGTTTGGCCAGACCCCGCCAGGGCCCAGGGGAGGGCCTGCCTCTTCTGGAGAGCCCTCAGGCAGGGGTGCTTTGGGTGGCCACCAGCTGCCCACAGGAGCAGAGTGCCTCACGGGGAGTCCTCAGTTTCTTCATCTATGAATTGGAAACAATAACCCTCCTGCTGCCCTCTGTGTTGTGGCCATGGTCACCACTCACCAAAGAGAATGCCAAATGGCCCTGGCATCAGGGAAGAGCAGGCCCCTGGCACTAGGCCCACATCTTTGTCCGGGAAGATCCCAAAGGCCTAGGGAGGCCCGGGAAGTTTATTCTTTCCTCTTCCTCCATCTGCCCCAAAAGCAGGGACAGAGCCCCCTCCCAGCCCCTAGACCTCTCTCTCTGCCTGGCGCCGGCCCCTTCCTGCTGCCCATCTGGTCCCAGCCTCACTCTTCTGTAGCCTGGCAGTCAGCTGAAATCTAGACTAGACGCCTGCTGGGGCCACCCCAGGGTCCCTCGACCTTTAGCTCCAACATGGAAAGGGGCTTCACCCCAGCACTCCCCCATGCTCCTTCAAGCAGAGGGGGCACAACCACGTCCCCAGGGATGTTGTGGGGAGGGGCGCCTGTGTCTGGGAGCAGGTTGGGACGCTTATTGGGTGGAAGGGGTGCTCCCAGTTCAGAAACTTTGGGATCCTGGGGGCCACAGCATCAGGGGGTTGCCAGCTAGCCCTGCACATGGCCCATGGACCTGGCTCCCCACAAAGTTGGCGCCGTTCTGGCCCCTCCCAATGGTTCCGCTGCCAAGATCCTTCCAAAGCCAGCAGAATCAGAGGCTTGGCTGAGTCACAGCCCCACCCCCACCCCATGAGAGAAGGAAGACTCCCTGAGAGCCCCAAGGGAGGCCTGGGCTTCCACAAGGTGTAGGGAGAGGAATTGTGCCAGGCCACCTTGCCTGGGGTCATCCCATCTACCATCCTGGATTTAGAGGGAAGGAAAGCGAGGCCCAGTGAGGGAGAAGATCAGCCTGAGCAGACACAGAGAAAACAGCAAACACTAGGATTTCAATCCAGGTCTCTTTCCACTGCACATCGCTGACCTTGGGCCCTGGTAAGGCCCTCATCCTTTCCACAGCTGGGGTGACTGAGACCCAGGTCTCAGGCACCCACAAGAAATCCTCCTCTTCAACTATTGTCATTTAACACCCTGATACTAACCAGGACGGCAGGCAGATGTGGTCTAAGAACTAGAGGTCTGCAAAGTGCTTTGCTCCCACCAGAGGCCTACAAGGAGGAAGTGACCTGTCCAGGGTCACACAGCTTACATCAAAGCCAGAACCTGAACCTGGGTCCTTGGACCCCAAGGCCAGAGTTCTTTCTAGGACACCAGAGAGGATGTTTAAGTCAGGGGATGTCTTCGCCACCCCCGCCCCAATGCCTTCCATTCCCTGCTGAGATAGAGGGGTCAGAGCCAGGGGCATGAGTGAGGGGAGGGGGGTGGGGCTGCGGGCTGGCTGGAAGGCCAACCACAAAGGCAGCACCAACTGCTCCCAGATGCAGAAGTGAGGGCTTGGACCCATGGCCCACAATCCTTCATGTGCATTCACTCCGCTATCTGAGGGACAGCCAAGGGCTGCATGTCCGTGTATTCACAAATTAAAACCATGCAAAGTGACCTCCTGGCGGCTGACAGACAAGCCCTCCCCAGGATACGGCAGAGGGGTGCAGTCAGACCTGGGATGGTCTGGAGGCCTCTGGGGAGAAGGATGAGCAGTTTCCCCATCAACTGGGTGCTCATGACCCAGCCAGGGTCTCTCCCTCCTCATCTTCCCTGTGCTGCCTGGGTCTGGCCTGGAGGGAGGACCCATGGGCTAGGCAGCACTGAAGGCACAGAGCTGGGGTGGCTACTTAGCCCCATCTGAGGCCAGGGCAGACCCGGCTTCTTTTTAGTTCCTGCCAAAGCATCACCTCATACAGGAAGCCCTCCTGGGCCTCTCTTAATCCCAGCGCGTCCCTATTTATCCTGCTCCTTTGTACAGAGACTGTGAGCTCCTTGAGAGCAGGACTGGTCCTTGGCCTTTCTTCATCTTGCCAGTGCTTGGCACAGTGCCCGGCACACAGTAGGTGCTTATATGCTGCCTGACTGACCTGCCTCACTAGAGTCTGGGCCCCCTCCTGAGACATCCTGAACTTTCACCAGGACAACAAAGGCTACCGGCTGCTCTCCCAAGCAGGGCGGTGGGGACAAGGAGCTAGGGAGCCTGGCAAAGGGAACAGAGGCTGACCTCCAAGGCAGGGGACCTGGGCTGGGCCCCAGGAAAGGCCCTGCTCCCCTGGAGCCATTCTCACCCTCCTGGGCTGGGCACCGGGCTGCTGCCCCTGGAGCAGCTCATCGTCCACCTATCTGCCCAGGCCGACTCCCTATTTGGGCTCTACCACTACCACATGACCATGGGCAGGTCCCAGGCCTGTTTCCTTTCTACATAATGAGGGGTCACAAGTGCAGAACCTGGAGGTGGATATTGGCTGTCATTGAGTACGATCCTGGACCACAAGGGTTTGACTCTGTGGTCTGGGGACCCGGGCTGGCCACACCCCCAGGGGCAGCCAAGGAGGCCCCTACAGGGAGGGGGCACTGAGCCCAGCCTACTCTGACAGCAGGGGCCGCTTCAGGGGCCAAGAAGCATCACTCAGAATCCCTAATGGCCAAAGTTAGCATGGTCTAGTGCTGGGTGCTATGAGTGGGGCATCACTGAGGCCACAGGCTGGGTGTGGCAGAGAGGCAGAGGAAGATGGGGTTAGGGAAGTCCTCCACGTGCATCTGGGGCAGCATCTCGGGCCCCCATGCTCCTTCCCAGGCCCTCAGGCAGGGGATGCTCATGTCCTCAGATGGGACGCTCCACACAGGTGGGCCAGAAGGTTCCCCGCCCCCGGCCGTGTGGAGCTCCTCTCTCCTGAGTCGGGCCTGCACCTCTGCCTGCGCCAGCCTCACAGCACTGTTCTGGGAGCCTCCTCAGGGCAGGGCCTGTGCCCCATCTGTCTGCCCATGCCCAGGAGGGGTGGCCTGCCCATGGTGGGCTAAACAAATGAAAGACTTGAATTCTGGCTCAGTTATTGCTAGCAGGGTGACCTGGGCCTCAGTTTCCTCTTCTGTCCGATGAGGGAGGGAGAAGGGAAGAGAAGCTGTGGCCCTGTCCTGGCCATTCACTCGAGAGCTCGCCTGCCCACCTGCTCTCCCTAGCAAAGCAGGCACTGAGACCAGCCTCATTAAGCTGCTAGAGTGTGGGCACCATGGCGACGGGAATCACACCAACAGCAGCAGGGCCTCTCCTCCTCCAAGAGATGCTGAGTGAGCCGCTAGGCTCAGCCAGCCCCGGCACCATCCTGAGCTATGGGGCATCAGCCTGCCTATGAGCAGCACCCCCCACCCACGCACGTCTGGGCTTCCCGGGGAGATCTCAGGCCATGTCTCATCAGGAAGGAGCTAGAACATGCCACGGAGGTCAGGGAGGAGCAGAGGCCCATGGGCCCACGGCTGGCACAGGGGACAAGACTGGCCCGGAGGAGGAGGAGGAGGAAGGATAAAGGACGAGCTGTTCCCATACTGCATCTCTAGGGCAGCCAGACTCGGGGAGGCAGGAGGAGAAGTACTGAGCACCAAAGACTTAGGGACAGAGAATCCCAACCCTGAACCTGGGAGGGGTCTCCGAGGCCATCCAAGTTCTCACTGTACAGGAGAGAGCTCACTGGGCTGGGAGTCAGGAAGGCCTCCATTCAAAACCAGCCTCCGACACCTGGCAGCCTCTGCCTCAGTGTCCTCCCCTGTAAAATGGGGGTAAGGACGGGATGGCTCCTCCTTTCCCTCCAGGGACGTTGTCAAGGCTATTTCCCGTCCAAGCTGCACAGTCACCAAGAGGCAACAGAGGGTTCTAACTCAGGTTTTCTGATGCCACATTCTGTGCTCTGACCAATGGACCAGTGGCTGGCCAGCTCCTGCTAGGAGTCCTTAGAGGATGGGAGACTCACTCCCTCTGGAGGCAGCCCTTCCTCCGCTGGCAGACCCCAGCCCCGCCCTCTGGGGCCCAGCTAAACAAGGCCCATCCGTCTTCACAGGACAGCCCTGCAGCTCCCGGCAGAGGGCTGTGTGACCCCCTGGGCCTTTCCCTCTCCAGGTTCAAAGTCTCCAGCTCCTTCCACTGGGCCTCACACACCTCCAAGGACAGGGGGACTGTTGGCCCCCAGGTTTTCTGGCCAGGCCAAGGGGCCAGCAAACTTGGGCCCGGTCTGGGGTCCAAAGGCTCTCGGCGTGTCAGGACGGGGCCAACCTCACCAAGATCCCATACTGGGCCACCCCTCCCTCCATGCCCAAATTTCGGGGCACCCTGTGGGCATCTCCGGTCTTGAGTAACCCCCCAGGTGGGGGCCAGGCCAGCTCACTCTCAGCCCAGGAGAGGAGGCGCGCTTGGGGAGAAGTGGGGTGCAGGCCAGCCCATGCCCATAGCTGCAGGAAGGCCTCCCTCTGGGGTATTCCTAGCACATGGTGGAGGAGAAGGAAGCTGCCCAAGCCAGCCATCTGCTCTTGTAATTCAATCCTCTGGCAATTAGCTGCCGCTCTCAATCTCATTAAGACACTGAGCCTTGTAAACAGAAATCCCAGGCCAGCCAGGCCTCTGCCTGTCCTTCAGTCACATGACCCCCGTTCATGTAAAATTCAGAATGAGAAGCAGGGGTGGCAGCGGGCCGCAGGCGGGCCACCCATCTGTCCTGAATGTGCGGAGGGTCCCGGGCTCCTCCAGCCTCCTCCCTGAATTTCACAGATGGGGAAACTGAGGTACCAGGCAAAAAGGGACATGGCCCGCAGTCATACGGTGAGTTGGAAGCCAGAAATGTTCTTTTTTCTGTAAACCAGTTCCAAGCTCAGACCTGCCGCCCGAACTCTAGGCCTTCTGCCCAAGTTCTCTGACCACAGATATCTCTGAGATGTGACCTTGGGCAAGTCACTCAACCTGTCTGCCTCAGTTTCCTCAAATGAAGAATGGAGATTGTCACCACACCTGCCTCCCAGGGTTGTGGTGTCTGTAAATCACTGAGCCCAGTACGTGCTTGGCAGGCAGGAAGCAGGGGCTGTAGAAATGCTGACTATTATCATCATCGGGGTCCCATGCCCATACCCATTCAGGGATAAAAAAACCTAAGCCCCAGAAATAAGGAAGGAATATGCTCCAGGTCCCATGGAGCAGGAACTCGAACTCGGCTCCTTCTGGATGTCAGAGCCAGGATACCTACTGCTCTGCCCCCTCCCTCCCAGGGGCACCTGGACAATGGTTCCATATGGTGTGAGGACAAGTGTGAGGCTAGCAGAGGGCCCCAGGCCCAGTCCTCAGGTTCGTACCCGGCCATCTGGCATCTGGCCCAGATGGGACTTGTCTAGACCACCCAGGTACCCACACAGGCGGGGCTGGCCTCGGGCAGGCTCTCTTCCCATTATTCTCCAGGCTCAGGCCCATCTGGTTACCATGGTGATGGGGGAAGGGTGGGGGGAGAAAGAGGAAAGAAAAGAACAGGAGCCCTCCAAGGGGAGAGGGGAAGCAGGCCCTGTAGCCGCTCCAAGCTCGGCATTCAAGGCCCCTGCCCTCCCACCCAGGGGCCTCTGACCCAGCCCACCTCCATGGGCAGCCTCCCCTGACTGCCCTGGGAGGGTCTGCCTCTCACCTCTCTTCATCAAGTGTGGGGGAAGGGGGTACCTAACTCTGCACACACAGTCAGTCCTCACTCAGTGCTTGCCACTGTGTGACCCAGAGTGCACAGCACGCTCTCCTGTGGCCAAGGGTGGGGACGAGCCCTGAGCCAGGGCTGGGGGGAACCCAAGCTCCAGAGGGGCGCCAAGGGGCAGTGAGGAAGGAGCCCCCGGCAACCCTGGCTCAGGTGCCTCCTCTAGTCCCACCCTTGGGGGCTTCCAGTTTAGGACAGAGGGACAGGGCTGACAAAAAGGAGGCCAGCTCAGTTTGCAGGGAGATGGGAAAGGGGGCGTGGGGCTCCAAGCCCTGGCTTCCACAAGCAGGTGGATAAGGGGAGTGGAGAGGTAGAAGGACCCCCCCCCTTCCCCCTTTCTGGAGTCCACCTGTGCCTGGCACCAGGGAGGGGCCTCCTGGCCTTGTGCCCGGACCTGCCCTCCCTTGGAATCTCTGCAACCTCCCCCCATGCTTGCTCCTGTTCGGGGGGAGGGGGCCCCTGGGCTCTGCTCCCAGCCAGGAAGCCAAGCCAAAGCCGAGACCCCGGGAGCTGGAGGGCCCTTGGTGGCCGGCTCCTCCCTCAAAGGAATCCCTACCGAGTGGTGCCCTGGGGGGAGCCTGGCAGATGGGGCCCAGAGAGGAGACTGAGCTCTCCCAAGCAAACAGATGGAGAGTCTCGGCAGCCAGACACCCCAGCAGAGAGGAGGCCGCGGCGGCGTCTGTCGGGGTGACCTCCTCGCCCGCGTGTTTACCAGCCGCCAGAGCTGTGTGTGCACACCCGCACCCACACGCGGGAGCCCCTCCCCCCCACTCAGGCAGCGGCAGCCATTCTTCTCCTCGTCAAAGCTGGCACCTTAAAAGCCTGTTTTGTTTTTGAATCTGGAAGCTGCTGGGATCAGTCTAGAGATGAATGGCGAGGGGGGGGCCTTGCCGCAGCCCCCACACCCATGCCTGGCATTCAAGGCCTCTCCTCTCCCTCTCTGCTGGGCCTCCAACCTCCCCTCCGGCTCAGAACTGCCTCCCACCAATGGCCAGGGGAGGGTGGGGTGAAGATTATTCCCCTTTTTACAGATGACGAAACTGAGGCCTCTCTGGCTCTGCTCCCCACTGAGTGCCTGGAGCCACACCTCCTCTGACCATAGCTGCCTAGCTTTGAACACCATGCCCTTTCTGCAGTGCACGAACCCACAAACGTGGGTGGCTGCCAGGGTGGGGGGGCACCACTGACTCCCTGATGTTGGGCTGGCGGTCCACTCAAACCCCTGAATCTTTTTCAGACAAACCCCTACCTGAGCAGGCTCCCCAGCCCCGGCCCCATCTTCTTGGGAAGCCAACCCTTTAAACCCAGGGCAAGATGTGACATTGCTCTCTACTGAATTTCACCTCATTAGTGTCAGCCCCACGTTCTAGCCCATGGACTCATCTTCGGTCCGGTCCAACCCCACATCTATTTATTAAATGCCTAGTCCGCACGAGGCCTTGGTGACACAGACGAAAACACCAACAAGATGGGGGAGGAGGGGACGCGGGGAACGCACCGAGTGCATCAAGCCCTGGAGGCTGCGATGAGCGAGGGGCGCAACCCTTCTGGCACGGGGGCAGAACCCCTCCTAGATGGCATCATGCCCAACGATATGAGGAGGCACGATGGGGGCTCGAGGCTGGAGCAGCCTCGGCCATTCTGCACCCTCAGGGCCCTGCTCTGGTCCAGAGGTGCCGAGCTGGCAAGAGCGACATGCGATGTGGCCTCAGGGAGGGCTCCGGGAAGCACTGCTGACCCAGGCCGCTGGGAGCCAGAGATCCAGGCACAATTCAGGAGGATGCCAGCTCTCAGGAGCATCTCTGGGCTATTTCCCTCTGAAGGCTCACAAGCCATCCCTCTGATGACCCCAGCTGAACTTTTGTCAAGGGTCAGCTTGAAACAGACAACACGCTTTTCTAAAAACAGGGGCAACTTTCATCCGCCTCCAGTGTCTCTCTCTTCAAATGCCACCAGCTCGGGCACCTTGGCCATGTGCACAGACGGTCTCTCCACTTGGGGGCCACCCAACGTGCCGGACGCCTTCCCTGCTTTCTCTCCACATTACCTGTGCCTTGGGACTCTGTCACTCTTGTTCTACCTCTGGAGATGGCCCTTAGAACCCCTCCAGCACCCCCCAGGGTCCTCTCCCTGTACCCCTGACTGGGTCACAGGCCTACTCTGCCCTGGGATGCCCTCTCCGCCCCCCCCCCCCAGTCTCCCTGAGTTGCCTTTCAGCAAGGCACCTTTTCCCTGTTGCCTCAGCCCAGGATCTGAGCTGCAGGGATGCCCCTGGGGAAGAGGCAGCGCCAGTCAACGAGGATGGCCCGCCGCCAGAGCGGGACAGCCTGCCTCTGTGGAGGGAGCCTTTGGTACGTTTCAAGGGGATGCCTGCTCAGGCCAGATTGGATTAGATGCCTCCAAGGACTGCCCCAGGTCTGACGCAGTGTACTTCTGTCTCAGTGGCGCAAGACAGGCCCGGTCAATGATGAGATGAAGCCTACCCAAGAGACGGAGGGAGGGAGGGAGGGAGGGAGGGAAAGAAAGGAGGACAGGGAGAGCAACAGAAGTGGGAGAAGGACAGAGGAAGGGCACGGGCTGGCTCCAGGGGCTTTGGGAGCTGGCCTGCATGCCCTTGCCAGAGCAGGGAACACTGGCACTGAAGGCTCCCCCACCCCCACCCCCTCCAGGCTGGTCCTGCCCTTTACAGCTCAATCCATCTGGAAGCACGATCTGGTATCTGGGTACCAGGCGTGGAGCTGGACACGAGGGATAGGAACGGAAGGGCAAGACAGCCCCTGCCTGCCCCCAAGGATCTTAGCGTTTACTTGGGGAACTGCCGGTAAGTTAATATAGAGGAACACAAGATAAATAGACCGCAACAGGTGGTGAGATGGAACACTTACAAGAGGAGAACCAAGACAGGCCTCTTGGAGGAAACGGCCCTCAGGACAGGAGTAAAGAAGGGGAGCATCCCAGGCATGAGGCACAGCCTGAGCAAAAGCCTGGTAATGGGAGAGGACACGTCTACAGAAGCAGCAGCAGGCCAGTTTGACTGGACTGTGGATTGTGTTGAGGGAGAAATATATAATCAGCCTGAGAGGGCAGGCTGAAGGTGACTGTGAAGGCTTGTAAAAGCCCAACACGGGAAGATGTATTTTATCTAAAAGCCAATGGGGAGCCATAGAAGTTTCTTGAACAGGGCAATAACATGGTCAGACTTGTATCTCAGGAAGGTCATTTTGTCAGCTGAGTGAGGGAAGAGACTGGAGACAAGGAGAACCCCCAGCAGGCGACCTGAACTAAGGTGCTGGGTGGGGGAGTGGAGCCATCATCTTCTATGCTTCCCAGCCTCAAGGTACTCCTCAACTCCTAACTCTCCCTCAACACCCAGATCCAATCATTTGCTCAACTTGTCATTTCCACCTCCATAGCATCTCACATGCCAATGCTGTAACTGAAGCCAGAAGACCTGGGTTCAAATTTCACTTCAGACCCTTGCTAGCTGTGTGACTCTGGCCAAGTCCCTTGATGTATGTTTGCGCCTCAGTTTCCTCATTTGTATGATGAAGGGTTGGCTGTGTCTTCAGGCAGTCGGTGATAAAGGACAGGTGCTCAGGAGAGAGGTTAGGGCTGGATCTATAGTTGCCTAGAGAAGATAACTGAACCTATGGGAGCTGATGCAGTGGGTCTTCTAGGGAGAGCAGGTAGAAGGAGAAGAGAAGTCAACACGAGATGGAGCCCGTGGTGACACCGACATCTAGCAAGTGTGACCTGCAGGAAGCTACTGCAGATGAGCCTGCCTTCTGAGGTCCAAGACTGGAAGTGACCAGAACTCTCCTTCCCACACGTACCACCCCCATCTTCTCTCCAGGGGGCGAGTTCACATGACCAGGTCCACCCCAGGCTGTCTCTACTCTCTCTGCAGCATCCCTACCCTGCCAAAGACTGGACTCAGAGGGAGGTCCAGAAGGCAGCCTGGAGTGCTGAGAGTTGAGTGCGATTCCTGCCAAAGACACTGACTAGCTAGCTGCATTTGGAGCCTCAGTTTCTTCATCTGCCAGGTGGGGCAGGCACTATTTGGTTTCCAAGGTCCGAGAAGTCTAAATTGTCTGGCATTCAGAGCCATCCTTTCCTTCTCGCTGTTCCTCACACACAACTCTCTTCTCCCCCACACAGGGGATGCGCTGCCTCCCACCTGCTGCCTCCTAGAATCAGTTTCCTCCAAGACTCCACACAAGGCCCTTCCCTTCCCGACCGCAGGCTGGCTCCGCCTTCCTTGCCCAACTCCCCAGCCCTGGTTCTGGACACAGGTTCCCCACGCCAAGGAATTGCCTTTTTCCCCCTTTGTGACAAACACCGCCCCCACCCAACACACACAAAGTAAGGATGATTCGGCGGTCAAGCTGCAGCTCCATAATTGGAGCGGCTCTTGGGTCAAAGGGGAACTCGAGGGGACATGAGCCTGTCTTGAGTCTAAACACTTCCTGGGCAAAGCTGAGCTATGTGACATGAGACCCTCATTCTGTGAGCTTTAATCCATCCCGTTTGGCTCTTAACGCCAAACCAGTCCAGACCCTGGGACTCTGTCCGAGGGCAGGCAAGGTCAAGGCTGCCCTCTGTCTCTGAACCCTGACGCAGCAGCTGGTCCATGGCAGGTGCTTCCTACATATCTAAGCAGAGAGCCTGGGCACTCCCAGGGGCTGGCCTGGGTGGGGCAGGCCCAGGCGGGGCAGGCTTGGGCAGGGCCTCCCTTGGCAGCCATCGGCCATCGGCTACCAGTCACAGAGAGGAGGCTGGTGACCCCAGAGGGCAGTGCCTGCCCTGGTGTGGTCGCTGCTAGCATTCTGCAGCTCTGGCTCCACCCACTCCTGCCCTGGCCAGGCCAAGGTTTCCATAGCAACCCTGGGTGGACCGATGGGGGCAGTGAAGGGGGCGGGGCCAGGACTAAGGACTGCCAGCCTGTGAGGCAGAGCTGAGCCAAGCAGAAGAAGAGGCCTGCGCAGGTGGGTGGTGGGGAGGGAGGGAAGGAGCCAGAGGCACAAACAGAAAGACAACGGATGGGAGGGAAGGAGGGGGGTGGCCTCCAGGAAGATCCTGTTACCAGAAGGCTAGAGGCAAAGGAGCAGAGCCGGCCTGTCCCAGGCAGCCGCTGGGGAGACAGACGGACACACTGCTGACAGCCCAAGCCCTTTCTAAATCTTACTTCATGGGATCCTCACAATAACTCTGGGAGGTCAGCACCATCATTATCCCTGTTTCACAGATGGGCAAACAACTGAGTATCTGAGGCTGGATTTGAACTCAGCTCTTCCTGCTCTAGGTGCAGAGAAGTCACTTGCCCACAGTAACACAAGTGCAGAGCCCCAGAGAGAGCCTTGTTTTGGGGCCCAGGCGGGCCCATCTGACTCACCTGAGCCAACCTGCTTCCCGATCAGGACAAAGAGGTGGGTGGAGGCACTGGTGACCTCAGGGGTACCAGGCTCTCCTTTGAATGACTGGCTGTGCCCAGAGGCCATCCTGTGCTGGACAGCTCCCAGGAGGGTGGGGCTCAGCCTCTTCCCTAGCCTGGAGTGACCCAGGGCCCAGCAGGGCCTAGCCTCTCTCAGAAACCTCCTCAACCAAGGCTCTCCATGGTGACCTGTCACCTTGCCTCTCCAGGGCCCTGGACCAGGCTTGGTACTTTCTTCCCTCCAAGCCTTTGCTCAGGCTGTCCCTTTGCCTGGACCACCCTCCCTCTAACTCCCTGCTGAATGTCTCAGCAGGGGTGACCTCCTTCTGAAAGCCCTCCCTCCCCCACCTTCCCCAAAGACACACCTGACCACCCTGCAGAACAGAGGCTATGCCAGGGAAGGCTTCCCACAGTGGCCCCGGGACATGGCCGTGCCCAGGCGGGGCCCTGGGGCACGGGGCAGTCGTGTGCTGGGTCCATGAGGATGCCCCACCCAGGAAGCCCCAGCCATGGCCCTTGGCACAGAAAGGGAAGCAAGGAACTGATGCTGGCCTGGGCCCTACAAAAGCCACTCCTCCCAAGTCTCTCCACTACTTATGCTTTATCCTGGCACTCAAGGCCTCCCACAATCTGGGGCTGACTTGAGGGAGAAAAGGGGCTGCTTAGTCAGCAAACACAGATGGCTCCTGGGCCCCCAGTCTTGGTAATTCAATGGCTGAATCACAGGCTGAGCCCCACAAGGAAGCTCAGAGGCCGCCTAGACTTGCCCCAATCCTTTTACAAGGCCAAGGGACCTGTCCATGGGCCCAGGCCAACAGGGCTCGGAGCGGGAATCTGACTCGTCTTCCTCTGCTTCTGAAGATGTCTACACTGGTGGCCTCTCCTCCCACCGCTCACAAGTCCCGCTCTTGGGCGTTCTCTTCCCAACTATCCCCGCCAGCCCCCCAACCCCCACAGGTCCCATCCTAGGACCAAAGAACGGGACAGAAGCTGCCCAGAACTCAGGAGCCCCCTTCTTCTCAGAAGCCTACCATCTATACCTCCCACCTCCTGCCATCCACACTGTCCTCTCTCATCATCAGAGACCATGAGGGCACATCTGGCCTCCCTGAGGGTCCTACAGTGACCGCAAAGAAACCACTAGCGGAGACGCAACCTCACTGACCATCGCAGCACAAGGGCCAGCTCAGCAGCACCAAATTCCACAGATACAGCAAAGTGACTTCTGGCCCCAGCAGCCACGACCCAGGGGCCAAGAGGGGAAATTGAGCCTCATCAGCTGCTACACAGACCATGAGGGGCCATCCAGCCTCACTGACCCAGGGCTGGGGCTGGCCTCCCCAGCCTCTCCTCCACACCCGCTGCTGCCCGCAGCAACCCCGAGTCAGCATGCGCCACACATACCGTCCAGCACAGTGAGCTTGGCACTGATGTTGATCTCGCCCAGGCTGTTGGTGGCCGTACACTCGTAAATGGCCTCGTCCCGATGCACCCGCAGAGGCTGGATGCGGAGCACGGACCCGGCCCCATCATCAAACTCGATCACCTGGGGGAGGGGCACACAGGCACGGGAAAGGGGCTGTCAGGGAGGGATGCTCCGCTGCTCCCCCTTCCTGGCTGTCTCTGAGGCCAGGGCAGGCTCTGGGCACAGGATGAGGGAGAGGTGAGAGACCACAGTCCTTCACGCTGCATGGCGGCAGGGGGAGTGAGGCATGCTCCCCATGGGTGCACGGGCCCGAAGGCTGCAGGAGGTGGGGGGGGGCCTGGAGGATAAGGACGACCCTGCAGGCCTCCAGCCTCATCCCTACCTCTTGCTGATCCCCCCCAAACTCATTCCAAATGCCAAGGCCCCAGCCCCAGCCTGAAAGCCCCACGTCTAAGCCCCCAAGAGCGCCAGGGCTTGCAGGGCATCCTCTCCCCTGCCCCCCTGCTCCCCCCAACTCCTCTGGCCTGAATATTTGGATTAAGGCCGGCTTCAGCATCCTCAGTACTGCCTCCCCCCACCCAAGTCCATCCTATGCCCGCCCACCTTGGGGGCTGCCCTCCCCCTCCCCCTCCCCGTGTGCTGTGGCCAGGGCTGGCAGCCTCACCTCAAATCGCTGGGAGCTGACCTTCTTGCCTTTCTTCATCCAGGTGATTCGGGGCTTGGGCTCCCCCGTGGCCTGGCACACAAAGGAGGCCACTCCCCCAGAGAGGCCCGTTTGGTCCTCAGGAGCCTTCACGAAAGTGGGCTTACCTAGAACACAGGGGGCAGATGGGGCAGTCACCATGGACCAAGGGCCTGGCCCCGTGCCTCTGCTGGCTGAGGGTATGCCTGGCCTGGGGTACTGCAAAGACGCAGAGGCATGAGAGGGGCTGCCAGCTGTGTTTGGGGAGTTTCATGAAGGTCAGCTTGGCTGGAGTCTGGAGGTTTGGGCCCAATGCCTCTGACCTCAGGGGTAACGGCCATCAGGCTGTCACCACTGGATGCCTGATTTAGGGATCCTGGGCCTCTCGGTGACACAGCGTGACAGAGGCCTCGCTGAAGGTGGGCTTGGCTCTGGGAGGGGCCTTCGGAAAGGAGGCCTTTGGGCCCCACTGATTAGGCCCTCGTAGCCAGAACCCACCCCCTCATAAAGTCCGGGGCTGCCAGGTGCCAAGGAAGGAGGTAGAGCCCAATGGCAGAGCTTCAGTCAGGGTCTTCCCTTGGCTCCAGGCCTGGCCTCCCTCCCCCACATCCCCTTCCCCCTCCCGCTGCTGCCCTGGTTGGTGCCCCAGGAGCAGACTCCTCCCCCTCACAGGCACCTGTGTGCCCTTCGGGAGGGGGCAGGGCTGGGAAGGCAGGAGCGCCCAGAGGGTTTGCTGGGGAAGCCCCGCCCCCACTCCGACTCACAGCCTGTAAACCTGTCAGACCCGCAGCCAGCCCCGCCCCCACGGCCCAGACTGCAGGGGGGAGGGGCAAAAGGACAGGCAGCTCTTCTCAGGGGCATTTAGGAGTGGGATCTGGGCTCCAGCCCCTGGGACAGAGTCAGCAGCAATGAGCCTGGGGCTGCCTCTGCCTCAGTTTCCTCCAGCCCCCTCCAGGATCCTGAGGTTCCGAATACAGAGCCTTAGAGCACCTAAGATTGGCCCCTCCCCCCTTCCAGACCAACGCCCAGAGCCCAGGCCAAAGTCTAGCAGCCTCCCTGGCCCTGCCCAGACACAGTCAGAACCTGAGCTGCCAGGCAGCAAGTGCCCATCTGCCAGGGCCGGGCCCTGCCCTCACCCAGGTCCAGAGCCTCTCCTCTGCTCTCTGGCTCAGTCAGGTGGCACCCTGGACTCCCCTCCCCCCACACCCAGGCTGGGCCAAGGCCCCCATTCTCTCACAGTTGGGCCACCTAGCCAGGGAGAGCTAACCATCTCACCCCCGCCCCCCTCCCCGCTCCACAGGGCTCAGGCCCCTGGCCACCCTCCCCCAGCCCCCTTCTCTTCCCCAAACCTGTGGGCCTCCTCCCTCCAAGTCCAGCTGATGGGCCCCTTCCTCCATGCATACATTCAGACACTCCCTAGGGCTCTTAGGAAATGAGAAGGGCACTTACTGTCTGCCTGGGTGCCCACTGCGAATCCAAGGACCACCAGAGTGGGCAGCAGTGGCACCATCACCCACCTAGGGGCAGCTTCCAGGGCCATGGCCAGGCCGAGCAGCAGACCTAGGGTGGGGAGAGACACAGGCTGTGAGATGGAGGGACCCACCCCTCCCTCAAGGTCCCCCCCAGTACCCTGAGAGGCTCCTATGCAGGTCGCAAGAGCAGAGGGTCCTCTCAGACAGGCCTGAACTCTGGGAACCCTGGCTTGTGGACAATGGCCCACTGAGGGGGGTCCAGGAAAGAACTGGAGGAGGGAAGGCTTAGGGAGCATGGGAGCTGCCTTCAAAGAACTGTGTCATGGGGAGGGGAGACTCAGCCTTGTTGTGCTGGGCCCCAGGGCAAAGCTGGGAGTAGCAAGAGGCCAATAGAGCCAGAGGTCATGGAGAATGCCACAGGCACTGGGCACAAGTGGAGGGAGTGAGCTCCTTGTAAGAAGTGTTCTAGGGGCAGCTAGGTGGTGCAGTGGATAAAGCACCAGTCCTGGATTCAGGAGGACCTGAGTTCAAATCCAACCTCTGACACTTAACACTCACTAGCTGTGTGACCCTGGGCAAGTTACTTAACCCTCATTGTCCCACCAAAAAAAAAAGTGTTCTACCAGGGGCTCACTGGCTCCCTGAGAAAGAACTCTGTCGTCTGTGGGGGCAGACATCCTGAGACCCAAGAACCTCTTGCCCTGTCAATGTAATCCAGACTGGAAGAACACAGGGTGAAAAAGACCAGCGGCCCCCCCCCCCCGGGCCCCGCCTGCCACAGTACCCCATCAGGAGAAGAGCAGAGCCCCCCAGAGGCCCGGTTGCCCCCAGGTGAGCCTCTGTGCAGAGGGTGTGCTCCAAGTAGCTCCAGGCCCGGGCGCCAGGCCAGAGCGAGGCCAGCCCAGGCTCCCCAGGACTTGTTCCCAACAAGCCCCGGCCCAGACACCCTCGTCCCACCCAATTCCCATGACGGCACCCTCCACCCTAGTGAAACCCCCCGAGGCCATGTCTACCAGGCTGAGGTGGCTGGCCCACGTCACAGGGCCTATCTGCCCCCCCCCCACTCCCATCCAGTCCCTCTGTCCTGTGCGCACTTCTTGGGCAGTGCTGGCAAATCCTCTCCCCGCCCCCCACCCATGAAGAGACACCTGGAGGACAGGGATTCTAACTCCCAGTGCCCAGGCCGGTGTCCAGCACAGAGGAGGCCCTCCCTCCTAAATGCTTGACTGGCTGTCTATACCAAGAGTCCTCAAGGACACACTGGGCCCAGGGGTAAAGAGGACGCAGCCTCGGGGAGGGGTGGTCCAGCCCAAGAGGATGGGATACTGCCAAAGCATCCCCTGTTGTCGGCTCACCGGCTCCCTACTCCTGGGAGGTCAGGTTCAGGCCCCAGAGCCTGGCCTTCCGGCCCCTCTGACCTGGTCCCAGCCACAGTCCCACACTGTCTGTAGTGAAGAGGGCAGTGGGGTCACTGGGGGGAAGGACCAGGCCTGCCCTGCCTCTGTCCCTCAGGGCCCAGAGCTGTTCTCCTCCGCCCCTCCCCAGACTATGAGACCCCTAAAGGCAGAGCTCAGTGCTGCTCCCCCACTCCAGCACACACACCCCCCCCCCCCGCCAGACGGGCAGCCACCTGAGAGCAGGGCCCAGGCCTGGCTCTCCTCCACTTGCTCTCTGAATACTCTCCGGGACTCCCTGCCACTCTCCCTGCTGGGGCTTTGCAGCGGATGAATGAGCTCCAGACGCCCCCGGCCTGTGGCCAATCGGAGCCTTAATTACTTCCTGAGGATGCTGGGCCAGCAGCCCGGCTTCTGCTTGGCGGCTGAAATGCATTTCCCGGCCCGCCGCTGCTCTTGCCTCTTCCCTCTCATTAGGTCGAGCTGTTAATGCTACCAGCTCGCTCGCCCTCCACATCTCTCCTCCTCCCCCTCAGCTGAGGCCTCAGCTGCCCTCCCAGGCTCCAGCCCAGTTCCAGCCCGAATGCCCGGGCACAGGGAGCTGCCCTGACCCTTCTCCATTCCTCAGGCTGTAGCCCCTCCTTCCAGAAGCCCCCCAGCCCACTCACACCAACAGGACAAACAGTGCTCTCAGGGAGCAGGCCTGGGCCTGGGCCCCCTCTACACAACTGGACACCTGCCAGGGATGGATGTACCTTTCTATAGCCAGGGCAGGCCAGGCCAGCAGCCCTGAGAGCCAGAGGTAAACTGAGTCAGACCCAGAGAAAGTAACAAATCCAGAGTCAGAAAGAGCCAAACCAGGGCAGAAAGCCCCAAGAAGCCAGAGAGACGATAAAGAGCAACCAGTGTCAAAGCCAGAGCTCTCTCCAGGAAGGAGCCTGCCCTGCAGCCCCTCACCCAGGCCCAGCCCAAAGCGTCATTCAGCCCAGACCTGCCTAGGACTGAGCAGAACCAGGCCTTGAGGAAACCGAGCCCAGCTCTCAAGTGCCTTCTCTTGGCACCTCCTCATTTTGACCTCTGTCCTCACACCACACTGTGGTGGCCGGACCCCCTCATCAGAGGACGGTGGGGCTCTCACCTCTCTTCACGCAGACCCCCAGCATCCCATCAGCACGGTCCAACTGACTCATTCTCAGCCGGCTGGTAGGCCACCAAGACCCCCAGGGCTTCTTTCAGTCTGAAGCCTAATTGCACTTCCTCCACCTTGTACTGGGGAAGCTGAATGCTTGAACCCAAATGCTGGACTTCACATTAACTCCTTAGACTCAGCCCAGTGCTCCAGCCCATCAAGATCCCTCTGGATCCTGGCTCCGTCATCCAGTCTGTTTACTCTCCTTTCCACTTGATGTCATCTCTACGGGGGGGGGGGGGGCGGGCAGGCAGCTCCAGGCCTAGGATTTAGGGGCTTGTAGGAAAGTGGGGGGCTTCACCTGCCCATGCTGCAGTCACTTCTGGGGAACTGTGTCCAATTCTTTGTGCTGAGATTTCAGAAGGAAATGGATAAGCTGAAGAGTGTCTAGGGAAGCTCTAGCACCCGTGTGACCTTGGGTAAGTTCCTTCACTCCCTGGTCCTCAGGGAGTAAAAGGACAGTCTCCGAGGTCCCTTCTAGCTCTGGGTCCAGGGGCCCACGAACCAGGATGAGAAAGGGCTCGGAGTCTCTGGAGGATCTGACAGAAGAGCAGTGTCCCAAGCTCAGTGTGAGGGGAAACACTGTGGCCCTCCCCCATGGCTGTCCCCCTCTCACTGCCCCCCTCTTCCTGGCTTCAGGGAGAAGCAGCCACAAGTATTCGCCCTGCCCAGGACTCAGGGCTGTGGTCACTGACCCTCCTCCAGCCACCCCCATCTCTCAGTCCCGGGCAGCTTCCATTGTCTCAAGCCAACAGTCAAACAAGTCTTAGAAACACTGATGTCAGCCCCGCTGCTCTGCCGTGCGCAGCGCCCGGGTTCCCCACAGAGAGAGCAGGGGGGGAGACAAGCACAGTGTGTCTGGCAAGGCCCACGGGGGAGGGAGCCAGAAGCAGCACAAAACCACACGGGAGTGTGTGGGACCAGCCAAGAGACCACCAGTCTGGCTGGCATCAGGAGTGGGTGAAGGGCAGGAGCAAGAAGTAAGCCTGGAAACGGAGGCAGCCCTGGGCATGGAGGAGGGGGCCTCCAATTCCAAGCCAAAGCGGTCAAACTGTACTTGGGATCCACTGGAGAGCCAGCAAAGGCCTCTGGGCACTGACAGAGCTCTCTGAACTGGAGGAGAGGCCGGATGGTGGGGAAGAGGTGGGGGGAGGGATCCTGAAACATGATGGGCAGCCAGGGGGGGTCCCCACGCAGGCAGAGAGGCCCCTCGGGAGGAAGCGCCTGAGCTCAGTTTAGGGAGGGAGCCGCATGAGGAGCAACAAGAGGCACCCAAGCCAAATCCTGCCCTCACAGAGCCAAGGGCTTACCCATAAAGTCACCAGAGAGGCCCCTCCTTGGCCCAGCCAGCCATGCCAGCCATCTCCCCATCCCCATGCTCCTGCCCCCCAGTGTCACAGGACTGGATTGCAGAGGTCATCTAGGTACAGAGGGCAGGACCTGCAGACCTTTCACCAAGCTGACCACTCTCCATGGGCCACTGTCTTGCAGGCCTCCTCCCATCTCGCATACAGAAAGTTAACTTAGAACCCATGCTGGGCTTTACAGGATCTATCCTTGTTGAACTGAATCTTTTCAAGCTTGACTCCAAAGAAGTGGTTAATCAACAAACATTTATTAAGTCCCTCCTGTATGCCAGGCACTGTCCTAAGTCCTAGAGATACAAAAGCAGCCCCTGCTCCCAAGGAGCTCACACCCAAATGGGGGAGACAGCGTGGCCACAACTGGGTCTCTACAAGCCATGCCCAGAGGAGGCAGACAGTGCCCTCACGGTGGGGGAGGGGAGATGGGGAGTAGCCTCTTGCCCAAGGGGTGACTGGACCTGAGTTCTAACAGAAGCTCTGGTTTTGTCCCTGCGGGCACTCAGTAGCCACGGGAGGGAATGGGTAAGACATGCACTGTGGGAGCTGGGTGAAGAATGGCCTGGAGGGAGGGGAGGCTGGAGGCAGGGAGACCCAACAGGATGCCAGTGCAATAATCCAGGGAAGAAGCTGGAGGCCTGAATTGGGTGATGGAGGGAAGGGGGTGGATCACAGAGACGTTACAAAGGTGAAATCAAAGAGATCTGGAACTAGACTGGATGGAGTGGGGCGGGTTTGAATGAGAAGTCAAGGACGAAACCAAGGTTGGGAGGACTGGTGATATCCTTGACAGGAAGAAGGAAGGCTTGGGGGGACCATGTTGAGTTTAGGAGGTCTACAGGACATCCATTCTGAGATGTCCAGAGGTAGCTGGTGGCAGGTGGTACCTGGAGGAAGGGAGAGAGGTTGAGGGCTGGGACAATGAACCAGTGGGAGCCGAGGAGATCCCCACACACAGAACCAAGATTCTTTTTGTTTTGTTTTGTTTTTCAGAACCAAGATTCTTAACTCCACCTGTGTTCTGGACCACCCTTGGCAGGCAGTCTGGGGAAGCCTGTGGACCCTTCTCAGAAGTAGCTTTTTAAATCACTGAAGGAAATGTTGAATTTCAGTTAGAGATTAGGGAAAATAAAATATGTAATATTTTTTAAAAAAATCAACCGTGTCAAAGGCTGCAGAGAAACAAAAAAAATGAGGAAAGACCATTAGATCTGGCAATTTAAGAGATCATTGATACAAAAGAGAATATAGATCATTTTGATTACATGAAGCTGAAAAGCTTTTCCACAAACAAAATTAACGTATCTAAGGAAGCCGTTGAAAAGGGGAAAATCTTTTTATCCAATATCTCTTGTCAGGACCTCATATCCAAGATAGGAAGAATCCAAATTCATTCCTCAATAGATAACAGCCAAAAGATAGACACAAACAATTCTCTAAAGAATCACAAACCATGCAGAAAAATGCTCCAAATCACTAATGGTCAGAGAAATGCAGGTCAAAACAACCCTACAGTTTCACCTCAAACCCTGCAAGATGATGAAGAATGACAACAGACAGGAACAGTCAGTGTTGGAAGGGCTGTGGAAAGACAGGCACTCCGGTGCATTGTTGGTGGAGCTGTGAACTAGTCCAGCTGTCCTGAAAAACAATCTGGAATCATGCAAAGCAAGTGACTAACAGGTCTCCATACCTTTTGTTTTGTTTTGTTTTGTTTTTGGGGGGGAGGCAATTGGGGTTAAGTGACTTGCCCAGGGTCACACAGCTAGTAAGTGTCAAGTGTCTGAGGTCAGGTTTGAACTCAGGTCTTCCTGACTCCAGGGCCAGTATTTTATCCACTGTGCCACCTAGCTGCCCCTCCATACCCTTTAAATCAGAAACTCCACCACTCTACACAGAGTCTAAAATGATCACTGACAAAAAGAAAGGTCCTATGAACACCCAAACACTCAGCACTTTTCTCGTGGCAGCAAAGAACTGGAAAACAACCAGATGCCTGTGGGGTGAGGTTGGAGAGTGAAATGGATTCTTACTTTGCTATAAGAACAATGAACATGAGGAATAAGAAAAGCACGGGAAGACTCACTTGAACTGGTGCAGAGCGAAGTAAGCAGAAGCCAGAAAACAGTATCCGAAAGGCTCTAACAACGTAAATGGGAAACGCTGCTAAATGATCAAGAACAAGCCTGGCCCCAAGAAGGAGGAAGAAGAGGGAGAGATACAGAAAGAAATTTAGATGATTCAAAACCAAAGTATGTCATTCAAATCTGCTTTGTAAGGAGCAAGACTGGCAATGATGTTTGGAGGAAGCCCTTTCCATCACACCATGAGGCCAACTGCGAGGAAGCACCCATTGCAGAAGCCATTCTTGAGGACTCAGGTCAGAAAACTTTGGGCCCCAAAATTTCCTCCACAAAAAGGAAAGAGAGACCATCACCTCAGAGCAGCAGAAATAAACAAAGGGCAAAGCAGCAGACTCCATCTTAGAAACTTTCATCTTACGTACCCTGCAGGGGTCTGACAGCTGCAGAGAAGATTGAAAGACCTTCCACTGTCCAGGGATGCCAAGCACAGCTGTGCTGACCAAACGTGTCCCGGGCATGCACCTGGTGAATGTGGTAGTGAAGGGTGGTGACCCTGCAGAGTCCCTGGCTTCAGTTCCAGGGTAGAGAGGACAGCTGTAGTTTGCAGCCACCAGAGGGATCGCAGGGAGCAAGAATCATTTGCAGTACAGTATGGCTGGGGCCTTAGTGGTGGCTTACGAGTAAAAAGGAGAGCCGGAGGTTGGGCCCTAAGGCAGACCTCAGAAAATAACTGCTAAAAACTAAATAAAACTAAATAAATAAAAATGAGCAAGCAAAGGAGAAAGACCCCAACCATAGATAGTTACTATGGGGATAGAGAAGATCTGGGTTAATATTCAGAGGAAGATAATGGAACTTTAAAAACCATTTCTTTTTCTTTTCTTTTTTATTTTCTTACTTCGAGCAAATATTTTTCCACTCTTTTATTAAAAAAGAAATCAACATTTCATTTGTTTCAACTCAAGCTTATTGTAATAATCAAAAAGGGGACTTATGTACAAACAGAAGCAATGCATCCAAAATTAGAAGGGAGGCAGAAAGCTGGGAAACAATTTTTGAGGCCAGTACTTCTGATAAAGGCCTCATCTCTAAAATATATAGGGAATTAAATCGAATTTATAAGAATCCAAGTCATTCCCCAATTGAGAAATGGTCAAGGATATGAACAGGCAGCTTTCTGATGAAGAAATCAAAGCTATCTATTGCCATATGACAAAATGCTCTAAATCACTATTGATTAGAGAGATGCAAATTAAAACAACTCTGAGGTACCACCTGACACCTATCAGATTGGCTAAAATGACAAAAAAAGAAGATAATAAATGTTGGAGAAGCTGTGGGAAAATTGGAACACTAATGCATCGTTGGTGGAGCTGTGAACTGATCCAACCATTCTGGAGAGCAATTTGGAATTATGCCCAAAGGGCGATAAAGCTGTGCATACCCTTTGACCCAGCAATTCCACTTTTAGGTCTTTTTCCCAAAGAGATCATGGAAGGGGGAAAGGGACCCACATGTACAAAAATATTTATAGCTGCTCTTTACATGGTAGCAAGGAATTGGAAGTTGAGGAGATGCCCATCAATTGGGGAATGGCTGGACAAATTGTGGTATATGAATACAATGGAATACTATTGTGCTGTAAGAAATGATGAGCAGGAGGAGTTCAGATAAACCTGGAGGGTCTTGCATGAGCTGATGATGAGTGAGATGAGCAGAACCAGAAGAACATTGTACACAGTATCATCAACATTGAGTGTTGATCTACTGTGATGGACTATATTCTTCTCACCAATGCAATAGTACAGAAGAGTTCCAGGGAACTCGTGATAGAAGAGGATCTCCAAATCCAAGAAAAAAAAAAAAAGAACTGTGGAGTATAGATGCTGATTGAACCATACTATTTCTTTTGTTTTGGGTGCTGTTGTTTTTTTTTTTTCTATTTTGAGGTTTTGCATCACTGCTCTGATTTTTTCTCTTGTAACAGGATTAATGCAGAAATAGGATTAATGTTATTATGTGTATATATATGTGTGTGTGTATATATATATATATGTGGATATGGATATGGATATAGATATATAGATATATAGATATAACCTATATCAGATTACCTGCTGTCTAGGGGAGGGGGGAGGGAGGGGAGGGAGGGAGAAAAATCTGAAATTGTAAAGCTTGTATAAACAAAAGTTGAGAACTATCTTTACATGTAACAGAAAAAATAAAATACCTTATATGTAAAAAAAAAAAAAGAAATTGAGCCTTCAAGTAGAGAATTAAAAAAAAAAGGGACTTATACAAGGTGTCTGTTTTTATACAGTTTACAAGTAAAGCATTTACTTTACAAAAAAAGGGAGGTGTGTGTGTGTGTGTGTATGTGTAATAGTGATAGGGGCTGACCAAATGTTGGTAAAGCCACTCCTCTTTCAATGAGAAATGTAAAACGGTCCCAAGCACAAAGAGTTCCTGGAAAAACTTAATAAGGACTTTAAAAACCAAATAATAGAGATCAAGGAAAAATTAGGAAAAAAAAAGAGCAATCCAAGAAAATCAAAGAAAACTGGAAACAGAATAAAAATTTAAGGAAAATAATTCCTTGAAAACTAAAATTTGGCAAGGGGAAGATAATGACAGACTAGAACAACAAGAAATCATAAAACAAAACCAAAAGAATGAAAAAATAGAGAAAGTGAAACATTTCATTAGAAAAACAACTGATTTGGAGAACAGATCAAGGAAAAAGAATAGAAGAATAATCAGACAACCTTAAATTTATGATAAAGAATCTTGATACAATATTATAAGAAATCATCAAGGAAAATTACCCTAAAGTTCTAGAACAAAAAGGCCAAGCAGAAATTGAAAAAAATCCACAGATTACCACCTGAAAGAGATCCCATAAGAAAAACCTACAAGAATATCATGGCCAAGTTTCAAAGCTCCTGGGTTAAGGAGAAAATACTGGAAGCAACAAGAAAAAAAACAAAACAATTTAAACATCATGGCGATACAATAAGGATTACACAAGACCTAGCAGCTACTATGTTGAAGGACAGTAGGTCTTGGAATATTATATTCTGTAGAGCAAAAGAGCTGGGGTTACAACCAAGGGTAACTTACCCAGCAAAGTTAAGTATAATCCTGAATGGGGAAAAAAACAACAATGGACATTTAGTGCATTGAAAGACTTCAGGTTTTTATGCCAAAAAACCCAGAACCTAAGGAAAAACTCAACATATAACATCCAAGAGAAATATATGGTGAACATTAAAGACCAATAAATTATAAGGGGCTCAATAAGGACAAATTGCTTCTTATATGTGAAAATATTAGCAGTACTTTTATGATTGTCATTATTATTTGGGTAGTTTGATAGAAAGGTTGACCTGAGGATGATGGGGTGATTAAAAAAATAAAACTGTAGAGAAAGATAAAAGAAGTAATTATCTCATACAAATGAGGCACAAAAGGAAAAACTGATACAGAAGAAGCTAGTAGGGGGGTAGGTGGGTGGGTAGTGATGGAACCTCACTCATCAGGAATGGTTTAAAAGGGGATGGGGGCGGGGTGAGGATAAGGGAGGGACTCTTAGAGGGGTGAACAGGGTAAGGAACAGGAAGGTAAGGAAGTGGGTAGAAGTAAAGCAGAGGAGTGAGGAGGGATGGGGTAAACAGGGTGAGAAGGATAGTGAGGAAAAATAGGAAGGAGGAAAATACACAAGTAATTGTAGGTTAGAATGTGAATGGGATAAATCTACCTATAAACAAATGAATAGCAGAATAAAAATGTGAATTCGACAATATGTTGCTTTCAGGAAACATAAAAATGAGAGATACACACAAAAATAAAATGAAGGGTAGGTGAACAATTTATTATGTACAAAAAGTAAGAACAGTAATCATGATCTCAAAGTTAAAGTTAAAATCGATTTAATCAAAAGAGAAAAATAGACAAACTACATTATGTGTCAGCAATAGTATTCAATATTGTTTTAGACCATTTAAAATAACTAGACAGTATAAAACACCTGAGCATATACCTGCCAAAACAGACACAGGAAGTATCTGAATATAAACATCAAACACTTTTTATACAAATAAACTCAGATCCAAATAAGTGAAGTAATATTTATTGTCCGTGGGTAGGTAAAACCAGTATAATTTCTAAAATGACAATTTTACCTAACTAATCTACAGACTCAATGTCATCCCAATTAAACTACTAAAAAATTATTTTAAATGAGTTAGAAAAATAACAAAGTTCATTTGGAAGAACAAAAGGTCAGGAACTTCAAAGAAACCAGGAAAAAATATATAAAGGAAATGGTTTCAGCAGTATTTGGACCTTAAACTATGTTAGGTGAGAGCACTGTTGAAGTGCTAAATGGATAATTTTGATTGTTTTAAATTAAACTTTTCTTGTATAAGTACAACCTATGTAGCCAAGAATAGAAGGAATGCAGAAAATTGGGGGAAAAAACCTTTCGCAATATCTCAGAAAGTCTGTGACTGGGCTGGAATCTTGCCATGGTGTAGGAGATGATGAGCTTGGAAAGGCATGGAAAGACTTGGATTTGTGAAAGAAGATGCTATGAACCTTCAGAGAAACAGATGATGAGTGGAAATAAACATAGTACGGTCTTACACATACATGTATGAGTGTACATGTGTATGTGTATAGATAGCTATGTTTACATATATATATATATATATCTACACTTAATTGCATGTATATGTGTATATATGTTCCCTTCTTTGGGGGGGAGGGGAAAAATAACAAAGTAAAAAGTACACAGCAGAGAACAAAAGAAAACCAACCAGGAAGCAAAGAAAAGCTAGGCAGATGTGACAACAATGGGGAGGATGTATTATATAGGTTTTCTTGAAATGGCAATATGTCTTATATTGAATCCTTTCCTATGTTCTGCTGTGTACATGGAAACTTTTTTTTTCTTTTCTCGTTTTGTATTTGTCTAAAATAAATTTTCAAATTTATCCCCTCCCCTCCCCTCCCCCCCAAAAAAGGAGTTTAGCCACTAAAGGAAGGAGAAACATGGCACGAGCCAGCAGGGATGGACAATCCAGTGAAGGCTTTTTGAAGACAGGAGAGACACAGGCCTGTCTGAAGGCAGAAGGGAAACAGCACACAGGGAGGGACTGACAGTAAGTGAGAGAGGAAGAAGGGGTGAAAGGGCAAGATCTGCAGGAAAAGATGGGAAAGGGAAACCATCAAGGATGAAATGCCAAAGATTGCTGTCTCTTCATCAGAGCCAGGGCTAGGTGTAGGGACAAAGAGGGAGTGGGGGATGATGTCTTGGGGCTTGCAAGAGGAGGACAGGGTCATGATTCAGTTCAAGTCACCATTCATCAGGCACCTACTATGTGCCAAACAAGAAGCAGTGTGGCCCAGAAGTTGGCCTTGGAGGCAGGAAGACCTGTGCCTACATCGTACCCTGGCTGACCCCTCCTGAGAGCCCCAGTGACTACCTGAGACAGAACAACCTACATGCTTGGGGAGGGGGCATAGCAGAGCCCGTCCCAGACCCCAGCAGAGACCCCGCCTCCACTCTGCTGCAGTCTCTCCCTCATCAGCTCACACCTGGACTACCGCCATGGCCTCCCAGGCCCTCCTCCTCACGGCTGTCAAGGTGATCTCCTTAGTCAGGTCTGAGCCCCCTTCCCAGCACCCTCAGCCTGGCCTGCTCCTGCCTCTGCAGACTGAGCCCTGGCCATTCACCTCACACACTCAGCTCCCTCCACGTGCCCCTTCACCTCCTGGCCTCCGTGTCTGAAGTGCTCACCAGTCTCACCCTCCGGCTCCCTCCTGGCAAGGCTCAGTTCCCTGGCCACCTCCCTCAAGAGACCTTTGCTGATCCCTAAATTATTGGACATGACCTCTCCTACCTACTTCTTTCCACTTGCCTCCCCCCAGCAGAACGGCAGCAGCTCTCAGAGGGGAGGAATAGTTTCTTTTCTGTACTAGCACTGCCCCTCACGCCCAGCCCAGCACATAGTAGGACCTTCACAAATGCTCACTGAATTGAAGCTTTGTATCAGCAAACTGGTGTGGCTTCCTGTAGCCTTTCTCGACAGCGGGAGAAGGGGCCCAGAGAAGACAGAAGAATGTGTGTGGTGGGGCAGGGCTGTGCCCCAAGAAAGGGAGCCCCAGGTCTGAGAGCTGAGGAACATGGACCAGGCTGAGTGGGACAGAAAGACAGGAGGACCATGGTGGTAACGTCAAGTGTATTCTGGACCCCGGGGGCACTGAGGATGCTGGGACAGCCCAGATTGAGAGCTAGAAGGGACCACAGAGGCCATCTAGTTGGGAAACAGGCTCAAAGGTAAAGTGACTTTCCCAGGGTCACACAGCTGGCCAGTGTCCGAGGCCGGGTATGTCAGGTCACAGATCAAAGGCCCCGAAGGCCGTCTTGTTGTCCTTTTACAGACGGGACGCCAGACCCAGCAAGGGGAACAGACTTGCCTGTGATCATCCAGGAGTCAGTCAGGCTGGCTGCAGTGGTGGTGGGTGGGAAGGGAGAATGAACTGGCCATCGGGAGGGTTGTCCTGACTGCCCCTGGGACCCACCCCTCTAAGCCGCCTGCAATCGCCAGGGCCCCACGTGATGCCCCGTGCCTAGGCTCCATGCCCTGGTCCTTGCTTCCATCTTCTGGACATGCACATTGAAATCCCAAACTCTAAGTGCCAGCCCTTGCCCCCCAGTCTTGGAGGCTACTGAGGACAGGGCCCGGGAACTGCTTGCCCCCTCCCTCCCCTGGACTGACAGGGGCCAGAGCTCAGGCCCAGGAGGAGGGGGCCTCAGGAGCGGGGGACGTGCCTCATGTCCCTTCATTACCAGAATTACGGAGCCGGAGCCCACAGTAAGGACTCACGCTGACGGACGTGCCCTTTCCTTCCCCTGGTATTTTAATGAAGTCCTTTCTCTTGCTGGAGTAGGAAGCTGGGGGGCGGGGGAGAGACAGAGAAGATGTGCAGGGCTCACTGCTCGCCCGGGGAAAAAAGCAGCATATTGTCTGTTCCCAGCAAAGCCACTGTGTCATTATCCCAGGAACACGGAGCTGTCAGGCCCTGGACAGGCCTGGGGGAGGCAGCTTCACTGGCGGGAAGTGGGGGGAGGGGGGAATCCTATCCTAGGCTCAGCTCTTCTCCCTCATTAAATGAGCAGTGTTTCCCCCCACCCCCACCCCCAACCTTCAGTTCATGTCCGGGACACTCTACCTCTTGACCCTGAGAGCCCTGGGCTGCAGTGGCTGTACCCCTGGGGCCACCCCCCAAAACAAACTCAAGTGCAGCAGCGGCTCCTGGGAGCCCAGAGCACTGACCCAGCCCCAGCCTACCGAGAGGAAATTGATCTAACAAATGGCTATGGGGCCTCTACTAATGCCCTTCTGACAGGGAGGCCGCTACCCGGTGAGGCAGCTCTTCCCACTAAGAACCTGCTGTGGCTGACCCCACTTCTTCAGCCCCACTGCCGGTCCTGTGCTCTGGGGCCGAGCCAAGCAGCTCAGCGGGGCTGACCCCGGGAATGGGCAGCCGGCCCCTCACGGCTGACCCTCCGCCCCATTGCTTCTTGCCACACCCCCATTCAATTAAACAGCTATCAGGCAGCTACTGAGTGCTGGGCTCTGGGCTGGGCCTAGAGGCTGCCCAGGCAAGAGCCATACGGCCCCTGTCCTGGGGGAGCTTCCACTCTACCAGAGGGATGACAGGGACAGAGACCAGCTATGCCCGGCAGGGAGGCAGCATCAGAAAAGGGCCGTGCTGGGCAGACTCTTGAGGGACATGAGGGGCTCCAAGAGGCAGAGGGGAGAAGGGGCGGCCCCCAGGAGCAAAGGATGACGACCTGGGCAGGCCGGGGAGGCTGTTTCACCACTGAATCTGCCCCTCCTGGCCCAACCCCCACCTGCCTCTTCTCCCTCACGCCTGGATGTCCAGTCAATGTCCCCCCTCCCTCCCTTATGCCCACTCGCCATGGCCCAGGCCATGTCTCAGACGTGCCCCTCCCCTGCCACCTGACTGCTGGGGGGGGGTCTGCCTGCCCAAGTCCTCAGCCACCTGAGCGCAGGCCTGAACGTGCCACCCTCTACTGCCTCTGGGAGCAAACACACAATTCTCTGCCATTTGGAGCCTTCCAGGAGCTGGCCCCTCCTACCTTCCCAGTCAGGTGTAAGAAACACCTGACTCCCCAACAAGGAGTCCTCAATCCAGGGGCCCCGGCCTCCCGGCTGTGCCCCCTGTCTGACTTGCCCTGACTAGTGACCGCTCTGCCTTAAGTGCCTGCTAAATGCCCATCTTGTACAGCGTGTGTGCATGCATGCATGCTTGTACGGGAGACTGAAGTCAAGCTGGAAAGCACTTTAAATGCACAGTAGAGGTCGCATTTGAAGCAAGAGGGAGCTAGTGAAGCTTCTTGAACAGAGGAGTGACACAGTGAACTTGGTACTTTCAGAAGCTGAGGGCCCAAGGTGAGAGGCCAGGGGCTTGGGGCTGGCTGGGTGGGGCAGTGACAGGATGAGCAGGCTGCCACTGACAACAGATGGCAGGGGGAGGGCTGGAAGAGGGGACCAGGGAGAAGGACCATGAGGCTGCCTTTGGACAGGCTAAGATTTAGGTGTTTATGAGACATCTAGTTCCAGATACCCAAAAGGCAGCTGTGATTTGGACTGGAGGTCAGGAGAGAGGTTAGGGCTGGATAAACAGACAGAGAATCATCTGTTCAGGGCTGATGAGGTCACCAACGGAGTGCTGGGGAGGGGGAGGGGAGGGGCCCAGATCATTGCCCTAGAGACACCCAGGAAACCTTCCCTTCAACTGGTCTTCAGTCCCTCCCCCAACATCCAAGCTCCAAACGTCCCAGCGCTGGGACCCCTCCACCTCTCTTCCCTCTGGCCCCAGAAGAGGAGAGGCCTCCCCTGACCAGGGTAACCCTAGCCCCACGGCCCTAAGGCACTGGCTATCTCTTCCCTCCCCTGCTCTGGTGCTTCACTCCTCATTCCCCCACTGCCTAAGCCATTCCCATAACCCACTGCACCCTCTGCCCTCCACTGGCTCCCATTACAGGGCGGCCGGTGGTGTTTGTGACCATGGCCCTCACCCTCACTCCTCAGTCCCCCAATCACCAGGCCCTGATTCCCTCCAGCAGCCACCAGACCCTGGACGACAGGCCTGCGACCCTTTCTGCCCTTCTGCAGGATGAGTGCCCTGCCCCAACATGGCCCTATGCCATGATTCTGCATCTCTTCCTCATTTGAGTTTTTTGGGGGGACCTGACTGGGAACTCCCTGCAGCCAAGTCCCTGAGCACAAGTCCAGCCCAGTCCTGTTGCCCTGCTCCCCACACACATACTTCTGCTGCACCGGCTCCCCCCTCACTCACTTCTTGATTCAGTATGGATGTTTAATTTCTGATTTGGGGGCAGCAAAACTGAGTGATATATGTGTCATCTGCCACACGGACATGGCTAGAAGGGCCACCAGGATGAGCCTGAATCTGGGCTTGTAGTGAGTCTGGGGCTGAGGCCGACCCCAGGTTGCCCAGCCAGGGTGTACAGGGATAGGGAGAAGCATCTACCTCATCGCCTGTTTCCACTGGCCAGGACTTTATCTAAGGCAGCCCCAGTCAAAGCTAAGAACCCATCTCCCCCATGCTCCCCAATATGCAGAACCAATCTCTGTCTGTTCTGAGCCCACATCCCCAAACTTGGACCCTAGGAATTCAAGCTAGATCTCTGGGCCTTGAATAAAAAGGGCTGATGGGGTATCCGGCGGGCCCCCTATCAGGGACCTCAGAAAGAGCAAGAATGATGAGAACAAGAGAGGCTCCGTGGGCTTGGAGAAGGGCAAAAGCCGACCTGAATCTGAAAACAAGAGGTCAGTGTGGGTAACTGATTCCTGGGAAAATTCCAGAATAGATGTAAAGGGATGGCCAATAACTGTCTAGAAAAGGAAGCGGGGACCACAGAGAATCAGTCTGGCCGGCCAGCAGGTCATGCCGGACCAAGCTCATCTCCCTTTAGGTCCCTGGGCCAGGAGGGGAGGGAAGGCTGGGGCTCCCGCCTGCCCCGATTTTAGTGACATCTAAGACTTTCACACAATTCCTGCGAACAAACGATATGGAAACGTGCGGCCACAACAGCAAGATCCGGTGATCTGGACCAAGGCTGATGTCCTCTCTCTGAGGAGGGGGAGGGCTGTAGTAGAAGACCCAGGGACCTGCCTGTGACTTGGTGAAGGGTGGAGCTGGCAGGCTCGCCGATTCACAGATGGCACAGAGCTGGGGAGCTGATACATGATGGAGTCAGGACCCAAAAAAGGGTCTTTGTAAGCTAGAATGCTGGCCTAGCCCTAAGGACATGGAACTAAATAAGGTCAAATGTAAAGTCTGAGGCCTGGGCTCAAGGAGTCAATGCCACAAGGACAGGTGACGGGGGAGGGTCTGGCTAGGCAGCAGCATGCCCCCAAAGCCTCTGGGGTCTCAAAGGCCCACAAGCTCAGTGAGTCATCAGCAGGATGAGGCAGTGAAGAAACCAAAGGGGAGTCTGAACAATTCAGCCGGCTTCCAGGAGGGCAGGGAGTGTGCTTCTGTCCTCTGCCCTGGACAGGCCTCACCTAGAGGCACCAGCATTTAGGAAGGGCCTCGGAGGGCTGAACAGCATTTAGAGGGGGAGACTTGGCTGGGGAAGGGACTCCAGAGCATGTCTTCCACTCGTCAGATGAAGGGTCAGGGAGCAGAGACATCTCAGGAAGGCTCAAGAGCCTTCAAGGAGATGAAGGGGCTGTGTCATGGGAAGGCCAATTCAAACTGGACGTCAGGAAAACTTCCTTCACCATGAGACTGTCCCTGAGTGGCCTGGGATGCCCTGACATGATGAGCTCCCCAACAGAGGCTGGATGTCCACTAGTTGAGGAGGTTGGAAAGGCATTTCCTGTGGAGCTGGGGATTGGACTCAATGCTGCCAAAATGCCTCCTGACCAGGCAGCCCTCTACTGAGGGATGACAACTGAGCATAGGGAAGCTAACAAGGGAGGGGGTGTGGAGGAGGAAGAGGAGAAGGCCCAGGGACAGGCCTGGGGCGGGGGTGTCATACAATGAGACAGCAAAGGAGACTGAAAGGGGCAGGTAAGGTGGGGACAAGGGTGGGGGGCTGGGGTGGACAGGGTCAGATGAGGGAATGGGGACTGGGGGCAGAATCAAATGTTGTCAGAGGGAGGAGGAGACACAAAAGGCAGTCCAATTAAGAGATGATTAGGGTGTGTAATTATAATGACCAAGCTCCTTCCTTACAATGGAGGAGACCCAGGAGACTTGGAGGTGTGCAGAGTTGCAAACACAATTGCTTAATTGCTTTTAGGGAAGGCTCAGGTTCGAGGTGGGGACACGGCCACTCAGACAAGAGGTAGCAGTAAAACTTTCAAAGCTAGGGTCGCTGGTGGCCAGGTAGGAAGCCGCACTCGGTGGGGCAGAGGAAGGGAGCACAGATGCAGCCTTTCCAAGAGACCTAGGGGCCCATGGATGGGCGGGTGATGATGACAGTTTGGGGGACAGCAGAGTCGGGGGAGAAGACCTGGGCTTGGTGGAAAGTAATGGGGAAGGAGGGACTAAGCAGAGGGGGTGACTAGAAGGGCTCAAGCCTGGAGAAGGTGAGGGGGCGAGGGCGGAAGCTGGCTCCCAAGCCTCCTCCCAGATGAGAGTAAAGAAGGGGGTGATAGGGGCAGCTAGGTGGCACAGTGGATAGAGCACCAGCCCTGGAGTCAGGAGTACCTGGGTTCAAATCTGGCCTTAGACACTTAACACTTACTAGCTGTGTGACCCTGGGCAAGTCACTTAACCCCAATTGCCTCACTAAAAAAAAAAAATGAAGAAGGGGGTGATGGGGGAGGTTAAATGGAGAGAAATGGGGCTCATGGTGAACAGCCTTCCTGGCAAGGGTCTGGCTGAGAGGGGAAGGGGACACAGTGGTGTAAGACCTGAGGAAAGATGCCAAGGGAGGGAACCATCCTTTTGTGACTGAGCCCAGAGGTGGGGAGAGCCTCAGTGAGACAAACGGAGGCCCGTGTCAGGAAAACAAGAGCTTTGGAAGGGGGGAAGTTCTCCATCCCTGGAGGTCTTTGAGTAGAGGCCGGGATACTGAAGATTAGGGTTCTTAGGTTTGCATTCAGAGCCTCCACAAATCTGCCTTTCACCAGGTCTCCAGCCCCCAAAGGCCCTGCACTGGCTGCAGCCGAAGCCTGGCAGAGGGGCCTCGTGGGGCAATAGAAGGAGTGCCAGGTCTGCAGCCAGAGGCCTGGCTTGGCAATGCCACTTACTCCTTAGTGGTATGGTGCAGTGGAAAGAACACTGGGCCTTGGAGTCAGGAAGACCTGAGCTCAAATCTAGCCGTGTGACCCTGGGCAAGTCATTTAACCTCTGCTTGCTTCAGGTTCCTCGCTGCAGAATGCAGAGCACAATCGCACCTGCCTCCCAAGGTCACTGTAAGGACTAACTGCTATTTGTAGAGGGGCTTAGCCCAGGGCCAGGCAGGTGGCAGATGCCACAGACAGGCCCCTTCCCTCTGCTTCCCTTCCCCATGTGACCTGTGGTGGGTTATTTTCCCCCTCTAGACCTCAGCTTTCTCCCCTGCCCCTCAACACTCCGCACTCGTGACGCAGCCCTAGGATCGTCTGGCCCCGGCCCTGGCCTCTCCTCTGCCCCTCTCATCTTTAGGACTTCCTGTGTCACTTTCCTTCGTTAGAATGTAACCTCTTGAAGGGAAGGGCTGTGCACAGATACTAGCACACAGCAAGCACTTAATAAATGCCTGTTTCCTGACAATAGCCTGTACCCTCCACTCTCACGGCCACTGCTTGGGTGCAAGGCCCTCATGGCCTCCCCCTGGACTATGGCAACACCAGCCGGGGGGCAGCCAACCTCTAGCCACTCTTTCCGCTTGGCTGCCAAAGCAATTCCCTAGAGTGCATGTCACTCAATGAACTTCAGTGGCTCCCTCCTACCCAGAGAGAACAAACACACTTCCTGGCATTCAGGCCCCCAGTCACTGCCAGGGCACAGAGTCCAGCTGTGCCGTACTCACCTGAGTCTTCAATCTGTCACCTTTACTGCACAGATGCCTGAGAGGCCTGGCTTGGAGCTGGGGGTCCCTGATTCATTCCTGCAGAGACAGAAAAGGACACAGGAGTTAGGCCTCTGTTAATCAAAGAAGCCTGAGGTCCCCACCCCAGATGATGTGGCCAAAGCACTTGTAGCTGGAGAGGCTCAGGATCTGGAGGAAGAGGATCTGAACTGGGGGTCCCTAAATGCTGGGCCATGCAGTCTACATTCCTTCCACCCTGGGAGACCCCAGTTTGGCAGTGGCCCCACTCCCCCTCCCCCCTTCACTAGGTACCAAGAGGGATCACAGGGTAGGGAGCTCTGGCCAGCCAAAAAGTGACCCAGACTCCCATCCTCCAGGGGTGTGACTGCTACCCCCTGCCCCAGCCCCTCCGCCCCCAGAGCAGCTTCAGGATGGATGGCTGGTAAGGCGGACTGGCCAAATCACCAGCCTTGGGGTCTCTGTAGCCCGGCCCCTCAGCACTAAACGCCCGCCGCCCCTGCTCTGCTCTAAGCTCTGCTTTCCACGGGCATCTGTCTTCCTGTGCTGGACGTCAGCACCTGAGCACCCCCCAGGCAGCCATCGATCTCAGCCCCGGGCCCGCCCGCTGCCTAGATTCACAAACAAGACTGAGCGGAGGCTCCCCACTGACTGAGGACAGAGCTCTCTCACAGCCCAAAGACCAAGCCTCATCCCCCACCCTCTCCCCCAGAAAGGCCCAATTAACCTGCCCTGAACCTCACTGTCCATGGCTCCAGCTGCCCCAGGATTAAGTTTTAGACCGGCCTTCAAACTCTTCCCTCCCCAACACACCCAAGTGTCCCCCCGCCAGGCCACCATCCATCCCTAGCACACACAGTTCCTTCCAGCCTCCATGACTTGATTTCCCGAGTCCCTTCTCCCAGCTGGGTCCCAAAGGGTGAGAAAGGTTCCCATTAAGGTAAGGACAGCAGCTGCCACCACTGCAGCCACCACAGCACCCACAGACGAGCCTCCCACAGATGAGCCTCCAGGTGGTTCAGTCTCATTCTGTAAGCAAGGCCATGGAGGCTCAGGGGGCCCCAAACCTGCCGGGGTCACCCAGCAGCTAGTAAGTGTCAGGGGCGGAGTCCGATCCAGCAGAGAGAGGAGGAAGGAGGGAGGGAGGTGTGAGGACACAGCCAGAGGGAAGGAAGTCATCAGAAATCACTTGGGAAAGGGAAGTGGGAGCTTGGAATGCCAAGCCCAGAGGCAGTACTAGGGAGCCACAAGAGGGACATGATATGATCAGATTTTTGCCTTCCTCAAGTAGAGGAATGTGACAGCAGTGTCAATTTTTTTTTTTAAACTTTCCTTCACTTTTAGCATATAGTAAGTGCTTAATAAATGCTTAAAAACAGATTGACTGAAAGACGTTAAATGCCCCCCTTGGGGAGGCCCAAAGATGATGCAAGTCTGCAGGGTGTGGAGCAGAGACCTAACCCAGCTTCTGGAGAGACTCTGGGAGGTTTGGGGTGGGGGATGGTCCATGAGCCTGGGCTCCACTGACCCACGCTGCTTCCTTTTCTAAGGTCACTGCACTGGACACTCAGGAGGATGCTATGGAGAGCTGAGCAAAGGGTCATGGTATTCTGGCAAATGAGGGCCGCTGTGGAGGAAGGGGGGAGGGGGCAAGGCTGGTCAGATGGCTGGGAGGCAGTCCCATCTCCTTCTAGATCCCCCTTTGCAGAGCCCTCCTGAGACGGTCTGGGGCCCATTGCTGCTTGATACTGACTTGTGCAGAGACAGAGAGAGAGCACCCCAAGTGAAACAGCAACAGGAGGGATGGGGAACCTTCTAGGGGCAAAAAGTAGGATCCCAAAGGGACCGGGAGTAGGAAAAAGGACTGGAGAAAAAAGGCCTGGAGCACAGATTCAGAACTAGAAAGCACCTTGGAGACCACTAAGGCTAAGCCCCACGTTTTATGAAAGGATTGGCTTGTTGTGGTGAAGGCTCTGTTGAGTGCAGATAACATAAATTTGTAGTATACTCGGCTTGGTTAAACAATATCTAAGCCCCACATTTTACAGATGAGGATACTGAGACTCAGAGAAGGGAGGTGACTTGCCCAGGGTCATACAGCTAGTAAGTGCCTGAGAAAGGATTTGCACCCAGGTCTTCTTGACTCTAGGTCCTTCCCTCTGCCCACAGCTCCTCTCTGGAGGGCTATGGCCAAGAGCAGCACTGAATGAAAAGAGTTTCAGCCAACCAATGAGCTTGTGCATCTACTAAAAAGGGCAAGTCCTGCACTTGGATTGGAAAAAAAGGAAAAAAGCCACCAAAAAGTCCAAGGCAGGGGAAGGCATGGCTAGAGAGAACAGTTCACATGAAAAAGATCTGGGGGTATCAGCGGCCACCTGGAGCCAACAAGGAAGAAGTGGCATGTGCCCCTTTAGTGCTGGAGGGTACCTGTGGCTGAATAAAACCAAGTCTTCCCTCCCTTGGGGAGTGGGACTGGTCCTCAGAACACAGAGATTCAGGCCCAGGAGGTCCCTGTTCTCTCCTCCCCAGGCAGAGCACAGCGCTGAGGCTGGAGTTACCTAGTTCACTAAGGACCCTGAGAAGGTGGGGAGCCGCTGGGAGGGTGACCAGGAGGGCAGTGAAGGGCTTTGAGACTGGGTGAAGGAAGGATGGATGAAAGGAACTTTGGGAGAGAAGGCTCAGAGCCAACAGGAGCTGGTCTCCAGGTCTTTTAAATAAGGCTCCAACGCTGTTCTGCTTGGTCCCCAGAGCACAGAAGAAACAACCACAGTGGGGACAGGAGGGGTTGCAAAGGGAGATCTAGAAGGAGATGGGGCTGCCTCAGTAAGTAGTGAGCTCCCCATTCCCAGAGGGCTTCCTGGGAAGGCCCAGTCTGGAGGGGTCTACTGTTCTCCCACCAGAGGCCAGCTTGCTCCGAGCCTCCCTGGGGAGGCTTTGACTTTGGGCACTGGGCAGACTGGCTCTTGTAAATTCTGAGCCTCCCTGGGGCCGAGCCCAACCCACCCAGCACCAGCCCCAACCAGGAGGGGAGAGGAGGGGGGCTCTCCGTGTGCCCACCTGCATCCAAACCCTGTCCAAACCAGGCTCGGCCACCCTTCTGCCCCTGACCGTCCCCTCCTCCTGGTCAGTCTTGGGGGCTGCAGCCTCAGTGCCCTGCCCGCCCCCCCCCCCAATCCAGTGCCAGTTCCGAGCCTTTCTTCCCTCTCCTTCCCGTAGGTCCCAGGTGCAGGCCTCCCACCCGCACTCTCTCCCCTCGAGTAGCTCAGCCCACGTCCCCCGGCCCACCCCTGCTCAAGAAGCCTCCATGGCTCCCCATCCACCTCCGAGTCCCCCGTATTCCCCCACCCGCCCCCGCCTAGGATGAGGGGGGAGGCGGCGGGGGGACTGGTCGGCTGGCCCCCCGGCGGGAGGGGCCACCCCTACCCCCGCCCCTCCTCCTCCTCCTCCTCCTCTGGCTCGCCCCAGCCCCCCACATCAGCCGTGCCCTCCCCCCTCAGGTAGCCCGGGCCGGCGGGGCGGGGCAGGGGGCGGGGCCGGCCGGGCTGGAAAAGCCGGAGGGGCGGCATTCCTGCGCGCGGGCGCCGGGGGGGAGGGGGAACGGGGACCGAGACTCCCAGAGACGCCCCCCCACCCCGAGAGGCAGGGCGCCCCTGCCCCCCCACTCCGCACGTGCCCCGAAGAGGGGGGAGGGCCTCGAGGACTTTGCCTCTCGCGGGCCCCGCCCGGGCCCTGGCCGCGGGCACGGACACAGGGCGGGCGCGGACACGCGGGGAGGTGGCGGGGAGGTGGCGGGGAGGGGGGGGGTCGGAGCCCGGGGGCGCGCTCACGGGGAGGGGGGAGCAGGGGAGGCGGCGGTGGGGTGGAGTGACCGGCCAGGACGCGCGCCCCCTCCCCGTTCCTCTCCTCTTCCCTCCCCTCCCCCCCGTCGGCGGCCACGGCCACGGCCCCCACGGGAAGACACGGACGCGGGGGGCCGTACTCACCCGCGCTGCTGCTCCTGCTGCCGCGAGCCCCCGCGCCCCCGCTCCGCATGGCCGCCCTACTCGGGCTCCCCGCGCCCCGGGCCCCGTGCCCGTCCACCCGCCGGTCCGGCCTCTGGAGCGCCAGCCCAGCCCAGCCCGCGAGCCGAGCCGCCGCCGCCGCCGCCGCCGCCTCCTCCTCCTCGCCCGCGTGCCCGGCGGCCGTGCGCGTCCCCGAGCGCCGTGCGCGTCCCCGCCCTCGCGCGCGCGCCCCCACTCGCCGGCTGAGGCTCGGGGAGCGGGGTCGGTGCGCGCGGGGTTCACCGCATGTGCGCTCTGGGCGCGGGCAGGGACCTCCCCCGCCACGGCGTGCCGACCCAGGCCTGACCCGCAGGGGGAGAAGAAGGGGGCCGGGGCTGGGCCCGCCTCCGCTCGCAGTCCCCCCCAGCCCCTCCCCAGGCTACTTTGGGGGACACCGGGGGATTGGGCCGAGAGCCCCCACCTGCCTCCCGGGCGCCGACCCGGGCCGGCCAGAGCGAGCCCGCGGACCTTTCTCGGGCGAGCCCCCTGATCTCGCAGGGGGCCTTTCCCTCGGGGCCACGCGGGCCCTTCGTGCCTCTCCCCCTATCGGCTCCAAAGCCGGGTCTCCGGGCTCCCTCAAATCTCACCGAGTGATGGAGAAGGGGGGTTCGTCCTCCCCGGCGCCCCTGGCTCCCGGACTCGCGGAGGGGGCGGGGTCGTTCACCTGCTTCAGGTGTTCGCCTCCTCCCGCGCAGCCCCGGCTTCTCCCAGTGCTTCCTTCCTGATCCCCGGCATCCGTCCTTGTCCTCTCCCTTATGGTCCAGAGATGAGTCTCCAGACAAAGAAACCAGACGCCGAGCAGGAACCGAGCGCTTGGAACTCGGCCCTGCCCTTAGCTACCCTTCAGTTACCAGGGTGCCCTCCGAGCGAGCAGGGCCAAGCTTCCTCTCAGCCTCTTCTTGTCTCCAGGAGAACTTAGAAAATAATAAATCCAGCCCCTTTGTTGTCCTAAACGCCCCCCCCCCCTTCCCCTAGCAGGTTAACCTCAGCCCCTGGAGTGGAGCCGGGCTGTGCCACACTTGTATCCCTGGTACCTGCCCCTCCCGCTTCCATCTTCCCTCAGCTGGTGGGCTGGGGAGGTCCCTGTGTATTCACATTGGTCTCTTCAGACAAATTCCCTTTTTCCTCCTCGGAATTTTTTCCCTTTGTGCTCTCAGACTTGTTGAGCTTCTCCCATCCCCTCCTGGGCTGATCTCCCCTGTGGAACTTCAAACAATCCTCTTTGTCCTCCCTCTGACCCCCTTGCAGTCCACTCTCCCCACACCTAGGGTGCAGGCCTGCCGATGCCTAGATTTCACAAACTAGGATCAGGGAGTCACTTCCCTCGAAGGCTCCCATCATTTCTCCTACCACTGCAACCCCCTCCCCCCAATCAGAGGCAGGATGGGATTTCCTCTGGTTGATTCCTCCAGTTTTCAAAGGATTAAAATAAATGATCAATTAACCAAACAAGGAAAATTTATTAAACACCTACTCTGTGCTAAGCACCGAGGGTACAAAGACAAAAAAAGAACCATCCCCTATCTCTCCCCCCTCCCCAATCCTCGCCCCAGCATATACTCTGTCCCAGAATCAGAATGGCCTCTGACCAAAAATCGATGCAAGGTGATTGATGGTGAGCTGGTGAGGGGTAGCAGAGACACTAGCAGCCTGGGGGCAAAGGTGGAGGTGGGAGATAAGAAAAGCCTTCCATCAGTCAGGGAACAAACCCTTATCATGTGCCAGGCACCGTGCTAAGTAAAATACAAGCAGAAAGACAATCCCTGCCTTCAAGGGGTTTACATTCTTTTGGGGGAAGTCATTGGAAACACCAAGCAGAGCATGGTGTTTGCATAGACTTTTGTGGGGGGGGGGCAATGAGGGTCACACAGCTAGTGTCAAGTGTCTGAGGTCAAATTTGAACTCAGGTTCTCTGGAATCCAGGGCCTATGCTTTATCTACTGCGCCACCTAGCTGCCCCTGTTTGCATAGACCTTTTTTTTTTCAGGGCAATGTGGGTTAAGTGGCTTGCCCAGGGTCACACAGCTAGTAAGTGTCAAGTGTCTGTGATCACATTTGAACTCAGATCCTCTTGAATCCAGGTCCAGTGTTTTATCCACTGTGCCACCTAGCTGCCCCTGCATAGACTTTTTTTTTTTTTTTTTTGGTGAGGCAATTGGGGTTAGGTGACTTGTCCAGGGTCACGCAGCTATTAAGTGTCAAGTGTCTGAGACCGAATTTGAACTCAGGTCCTCCTGACTCCAGGGCTGGCGCTCTATCCACTGCGCCACCTAGCTGTCCCTCCTGCATAGACTTTTGAAGGAAATCCAGGATTCCATGAGGTGGGAATGCGGTCCTGCATGAGAAGGTTGAGGCCAGGCTATGAAGGACTTTAGAAGCCCAACAGGAGATGACTGTCAATTTTCAAGGCAGTAGGGAACCATTGGAAGTTATAGAAGAGGAGAGTTGCCCTTTAGAAATATCACATAGGCAGCAAATGGGAGCGTGGATCAGAAGGGGAGAGACCAGCAAACTCTTGCAGTAGCCAGACTCAGGGGTGATGAAAGCTGGGTGTGAGAAATGCCCGTTAGAAAGCAGAACCCAGGGGCAGCTAGGTGGCACAGTGGATAGAGCATCGGCCCTGGATTCAGGAGGACCTGAGTTCAAATCCGACCTCAGACACTTAACACTTACTAGCTGTGTGACCCTGAGTAAGTCACAACCCCAATTGCCTCACCAAATAAATAAATAGAAAGCTGTGGGCCATGAGCAAGAGAAAACTGCCCCATCCCACCCATTCAATTCTACCCACTCAGTGGGGGAGTCCCTACCCTGGTTAAGGTGCTGGGCTAGGATGGAAACTGGGACTGGGACTAGAGCTGAGATGTCAGTGACAGAAGGGGACTCCCAGAAGAGGAAACACCTCTTCCAGTGCAGGCCAGCGCAGGCTCTGCACCTTCCAGAGCTGCTTGGGGCGCTGAGTGGGGAAACGAGCCAGAGGCTGGTCCTGACTCCAGGCCTTCCCAGTTTCTAGGCTGACTCTCCAGGGACTTGGCGACATGGTCCTTACTTTGAGCCACAAAGACAAAAGTGAGACAATCTCTACCCTTCAGGCATTGTATAGGAAGATGCCAAGCAGCTACTAGGAAGCTGGGGGGGGGGGACAATCCCACACTCCTCCCCCACACACCTGCTTCATTCTGATGCACACATCCTCACACAGTCCCAGTAGCAGCAGGGAGGGCAGGGGAGGGCAGGGCAGAACCCAGCCTTGGCTCGTGCCTTTCCTGCTCTTCCAGGCTGCTGCCTCCCCCACACCTGGAATGCGCTCTTTTTTCACCTTTGACTGCTGGCTTCCTTCAAAGCTCAGCTCAAATCCTACAGATGGGACTGTTTGTGTCCCTGGTTAGACTGGGAACTCCTTGAGGGTAGGGATTGTCTTTTACCTTTCTCTGTATTCCCAGCGCTGCACATGCTGCTGGCACACGATAGGCATTTAATAAATGTTTATTGATTGGTCGACTTAGGCCTAAGGTCAGGAATAACTTCCTAAGGATGAGAGCTGCCCCTGGGAGGAGGGGATTGGATAGGCTCCAAAGCAAGTTCCCTGTCCTGGGGGGGATCTCCCAACAGAGGAAGGAGGCAGAACTGGGGGTCGGTGGGGGCAAAGGCTGGGTCTGCTCTGGCTGTGAGTCTGCATTTTCTTCCTGAGGCAAGGGAGCCCCTGAGGGTTCAGGAGGAGGTGAAGGGGCAGTTCTTTCAGCTCGGGTGGGGCCAGTTGGGGACACCTGTTCCCAGGGCCAAAGCGGGCGTGTGCAGTGGGATTGTGTAGGAAAGATGGGGGTCCGGGCCTGAAGCTGCTGGGGAGGGGGGCAGAGGAGGTTCAGGGCGGCTGCCAAGGTAGACTGGCTGGGGGGAGGGGGGAAAGGGAATCCCTACGGGGTTTATTTCCGGTTAGGTTATGAGTCCCCAATTCGCAGGTGGATCATGGGCGCCCTCTCGTGTCTGTGGAGAGGCCAAGACAGAGCCCGTCCGGGAGCAGGGGATGGAGCTGGAGAGGCCTGCGCCTGGACTCCCAAAGGGACCATCACGGGCGCCAGGCTGGCAGGCTCCTCGGAGGCACGGGTGGCATGGGCACCTGTGCTCTGGAGAGGGGGATGGCCACGGGTGTGAGTGAATAAAGTGCTGCTGGGAAGCTGGGCTAGGCATGGATGGGCACAGTAGGCACTGCGCCCGGGGTGGGGGGTAGGGGGTGGCCCCACACATTCGCTATGTGTGTCGGAGTGGGCGACAGCCATGGGTGCCAGCGTATAAAGTGCAGTGTGGGCACCATAGAGGGGTGGCTCCACACACCCACCCGTGTGCTGGGTGCGGAGGAAGAATGCCGACCCTTGGAGTTCTCTTCTCGGTCTGGGAGTGGGAGTGGGGGGCTGAGCAGGGCTGAGCAGGGCTGCCTCAGGATTGACATCAGGGGAGGTTTGTGAAGAGCCCAAGATACTCTTCTCGCTGTGCCAAGACCTTGGTCTGGAGGCCCAGCCCTTCAACTCATAGATACGGGAGCCCCACTGGGGGGGGGACGGGGGAGCCCCGAGTCCCCTGGCCCATCCCTTCCACATCTAACCTCCCACTGCCATTACTACTAGTTAGCATTTAGGTGGGGCTTTGCCTAGGATCACACAGCTAGTAAGCTTCTGAGGTGGGATCTGAACTTTGTTCTTCCTAATTCCAAATCCACGGCTCTGAGTCACATCACCCAGCTGCCTCTTGGCTTGGGTGGGACCTGGAATCGGGGCCATCTTACAGAAAGTCCATAGGTCCACCTGAAGCCAAGGCAGGGAAGTGAGGGTGGGGTGGATTTGAAGAGGGGAATTGGGGATCTTGGGGTTACTAGTGCCACTTCCACACTAGGCATTCTCTGTTGGCGCTGACAGGAGATATCTGGGAATTCCTGCCCCTCCTCTGTGAACTGAGACAAAGGGTAGCCCCTCCTTTCCTGGTGTGTCTGATGTGAGGCTGTCTCACCTGCAGGGCCCCACGGTGCTGGTGGCCTAGGGCTCTAAGAAAGGGGACTCAGCTACTCCTCCCCCCCCCCACCCCCTCTAGTGCTAGAGGAGAGATGGCACTTCCAAGTTTGGAGATGCAATCCTCCTTTTCTCCACCTCGGGACCCAGGTCCCTCCCCTCTCTTCCCTGGGTCTCCAACTAAAAACATTGCCCCAGCAGTGGCTCAGAGAAGCAGAACTGGCTATTATGACTTGGGAGGGTGAACGAAGTGTTTTAATCTCTCATTGCTGAGATACCTCTGGGCCAGGCATGTGCCCAGACTTGGGACTGCGGGAAGACAGAATCAAACAGGGAACAAGGAGGGCTGGGAGGGCTGGAGGAGTCCTTCCTAGTCATTCAGGGCCCCCAGTCTATCAGGAGGCCCCAGGCTGTGTCTGTCACAGTTGGTTAGTCCTTCAGGGGAGCTGGGTAATTAATTAGATTTTATTTCTGCTCCACCTCCCCACTCCAGTCCCTCAGACCCAGGAGTGGGCAATCTCCTTTTTTTTCTTGTAACAGGGGCCCCTGAAGCCCATCTTTGTGTTCTCCTTTGGGGTCTGCTGGAGGTGGAGACAGGAAAGAGGGGACAAAGGCCAGATAAGGAAAGCTCAGGTGTCAAGGAGGTTTGGGGGGATTCCAGAATCTAAAAAACCGAAGTGAATAGTTCTGGGGTCATTTCAGCAGCCTAGGGCAGCAGAGTCTGCTGGGGAAGACAAACTAGGAAGGGCTAGCTCCTTTGGAGTGCTAAGAAGAGGGCAGAATCAGACCAGGTCTACCGCATGCTTACAGGTTACAAGGTTACAAGGCAGAAGTTGACTGGTGACCTCTTGCCTCCACGCTCTGGCCTGCTAAGGGTCATGATCCCATGGACTAACACTGTATCCAGCCCAAGGAGGTGGATCAGGAGCTCTCAAGAAGGAAGTTCTGAGGGAACAAGAGAGAAGTGATAAGGACACACAGGGAGCTCTCTAAGCAACCACCTTAGGTTTTTGGAATCTCCTCCAGAAGATGGAAGGAGGGGGGAAGGGGGGGGGGAAACGACAGGATGGCTGAAGGAAAGAGGGCCAGTCCTCTCTGTGAGATCAGTGTCAGGAGGGTCAAAGGCCAGAGGGAGCTGAGGCTGCCCAGCAAAACTAAAAGGCACTTGAGCAATATTGGGGGAGAGGAGAGGGTCAGAGCACCAGTCTTATTTTGCTCTGCTAAGGAAAATGCTCTTTGGACAATGAAGGACACAAGGAGATATGACTAACAGGAGTTAATACCTAACATAAGGAAGAAGATAGTAGGAAAGCACCTGGCTGACCAGGCCCCGGTGAACTACGGCCTCTGTCACAAGAGTTGGCAGGCAGGACTGTTGAATAATATTGGAAACATCACAGAGACAGGACTGGAAAAGGGCAAATGTCCTCAATTTCCAAAAGGGAAGAGAGGAGAGTCTGCAAACTATAGGAAAATGAGTTTGTCTCAATTCCTGGGGAAATCTGAGAATATATTATCAAAGAGAATGTAATCATCTGAAGAAAGAATCAGTGATCACAACTAGACTAATCTTGTTTCCTTTTTTTGGAGACCTTCACTAAACTAGTAGATGAGAATGCTGTAGATATAATTTACTAAGATCTTACAACTACTGATAATTTTAATAGCATTTATCTAGCACTTTAAGGTTTGCAAAACCCATTACAAGTATTATTTCACTTGATCCTCATAACCCTGGGTGGTACGTACTATTATTACCCCCATTTTACAAGTGAGGAAACTGAGGGTCAGGGAGGTTAAATAACTTGTCCAGGGTCAAACAGCTAGTAAGCATCTGAGGCAGGATTTGAACTCAGATCTTCCTAACTCCAGAGCTAGTGCTTTGTGCCCTAAGGTAGTCTCTCAGACTATTCTGGAGAAGATGGAAAGATGTGAACTAGAAGATAATACTTCATTACTGGCAATTAGATGGATTCCAACCTGATTAGATTCCCAGACCCCCAAAAAGTTATTATTTCAGGGCAGCTAGGTGGCAGAGTGGATAGAGCACAGGCCCTGGATTCAGGAGGAACTGAGTTCAAGTCTGGCCTCAGACACTTTACACTTACTAGCTGCGTTACCATGGGCAAGTCACTTAACCCCAATTGCCTCACCAAAAAAAAAAAAAAAAAAAAAAGAAAAGAAAGAAAAGAAAGTTATTATTTAAATGTTATCCAAGTAGATTTTTCCAGACTGAATGACATTCAAGACAGGCAGATTTACAAAATCATCTTTACAAAACCAAAACAGGAGAAATAGGGAGAAGGCAGCTCATTTGAAATGAAGCTGAGCCAACAGTGTGATGTGGCAGGGGAGAAAGCCACTTGCATTCTAGGTTGCAGTTCACCCATCAGTGAGCCTATATTACGTGGTAGGCATTAGAGAGGGGAAGTGACGTGTACCAGAATGAAGGGAAAACAGTTCTTTGGTACTGGCTAGACACATCTGGGCATCAAAGGTATTGTTGAATGGGGAGCATCCAAAGGTCAGAGACTAGTGAAGGACCAAAAATCCATAAAGGGAACCTACTTTACCACCCATCCAGATTGCTTGAGAACAGTCTAAAGAGGAATCCAGACTGTGAGGATGCAGCCAATGGGACACAGGCAGGATCTTACAAACGATTCCACTGCAGACTAAATCTTTAGGGCGGCCACAGGCAAATGGTGTTGTTTTTGTTTTTTGGTGAGGCAATTGGGGTTAAGTGACTTGCCCAGGGTCACACAGCTAGTAAGTGTTAAGTGTCTGAGGTCAGATTTGAACTCAGGTCCTCCTGAATTCAGGGCTGGTGCTTTATCCACTGGGCCACCTAGCTGCCCTCAAGACCCATGTTTTTAATGCCAGTCTTCTTCCAGGGATTCTATCTCCTCCATAACCCCCGTCTCTCATGAAGGGGCCCGTCTCCTTGCCAAGGCCAACCCCTCCACATGCACAAGGGATCCCCTTCCATCCCATCTTCTCCAGCATTGTCCCCTCTCATCCTCCCTCTTACTAATCTTCAGTTTCTCCCCATCTACCAGTTGCTTCCCTACTGCCTACAAACATGCCCTGTCTCCCCCATCCACAAAAAATCCCCAATAGATCCCCACTTGCTAGCATCCCATCTCTCCCCCGCCTTTTTTTGGTAAGGCAATGGGGGTTAAGTGACTTGCCCAGGGTCACACAGCTAGTAGGTGTCAAGTGTCTGAGGCTGGATTTGAACTCAGGTCCTCCTGAATCCAGGGCCGGTGCTCTATCCACTGCGCCACCAAGCTGCCCCTCTGTCCTCCCCTTTGAAAGCCAACTACAGTAGGTGTCCTCCCTTCCTTTCCTCTCACTCTCTTCTTGACTGCAATCTGGCTCCCAGCCTTGTCACTCAACTGAACTGCTCTCTCCAGGGTGACCAGTGACCTGGTCCATAACTAATGGCCTTTTCTCCGTCCTCATCCTTGCCGAGTTCTCTGCAGTCTTCAGCACTGTCCGCAGCCCTCCTCTCGATACCCTGAGAGGTTTTCCTTCTACTTAACTACGATTCAGCTCCCTCTGCTGATCTCGATCCAGGTCACACCCACTGAGTGAGGGTGGCCCTCAAGGCTCTTCCCTGGGCCCTCTTCGCTTCTCCCTCTGCTTGTCCCACTTGTTGATCTCATCAGTTCCCATGGTTTCAACAGTCATCTCAATACAGACGACTCTCACAGTGACTGTCCAGCCCTAATGTCCCTCTTGATTTCCACTCGAATCTCCAATTGGATTCATTGGATGAGTAGAAACCCTAAACTCAGAATGTCTAACATTCCTCTTTTCCCAACTCCCCCATCCTCCTCCCAGTCACCAAGCCCCTGACCTAGATCTCATTCTTGGTTCCTCCCAGTCACTCTGTTGCCTTCTATCACCTCTCACACTCCCTTCTCTCCTCCATTCTGGTGTGGCCGCTCATCAGGTCTGGATTGTTGCAATGGTAGCAGGGTGGTCTTCCTTCCCTATGTCTCCCCACACCAGTCCAGCCTCCACTCAGTGGCCTAAAGTGCAGGCCTCACCACTTCGCTTCCAGGGTCAAGTATAAAACCCTGTTTGGCCTTCAAAGTCCCTCCCACTCCTTACAATTCCTTCTCCCCTACAGCACACACAATGGGCTCCATTGCCAGACTCTGGGCATTTTCCATCCCTCTGCCTGAAATGTTCTCTTTCCTCTTCTCAGCCTCCTGGCCACCTTCGAGTCACCCACAGGGAGGTTCCCCTGATCCCCCTCCCCCCATGCCAGTGACTTACCTCTACTATCACCTGTGCTATCCTTTACATAGCTTGTCTGCCCTGTTAAGACTGGGAACTCCCTGGGAGCAGAGAACTGCCCTTTTTTTTTTTTTTTTAAAGTGAGGCAATTGGGGTTAAGTGACTTGCCCAGGGTCACACAGCTAGTAGGATGTAAGTGTCTGAGGCCAGATTTGAACTCAGGTACTCCTGACTCCAGGGTCAGTGTTCTATCCACTGCACCACCTAGCTGCCCCTGGGAACTGCCTTTTGCCTGTCTCTGTGTGTGTCCTCAGGGTTTAACAAGGGAGAAAGACCCCACCTTGGCACCTAATAGGATGACCCCAAGACTGTGGAGAGGCTGTCCTCAATGACCACAGAAGACAATGGGCTGGGCCTGGGCTCAAAGGAGACAGCCCTTGTAGTTCATCGCTATCCTTGCCCTGTCAGGAGCCCCCAGTGGCCAGCAGGAAGGGTGTGGCCCAGTCCTGCAGAAAGGCAGGTAGGATGAGGTACAAGCAGCACTGGTGGAAGGACCCCCAACACTGGTGAGATCAGAGACTTTTGTGTGAGTCGTGAAGAGCTCCCTAACAGAGCACTGATCCCCATTTCTGCCCAAGGGAACCCTTTGCAATTGAGATGGGGTGGGATGCCCCGGAGAAGCCTTGAACGACTCCCTGCCTGCCCCTCCCAACTCCACCGCATTTTGTCATTTGAGGCCCAGAGACATCGGACTTATCCTTGGTCACAGTCTTTTATTGGGAGTGTCCAAAGCTAAACTTGTCAAGGCAGAGAGCGAGAGAAAGAGAGCAGAGAGGAGAGTGAAGGTCAGGGAGCAGCGGTGGAGATGTGAGCATGTCCTACAGTAGGAGGAGGCAAGGACACAGCTCGTGCTCTTCCTGGTCAGGCCTCAGGTACACCCCGCCTGGATCCCAAGGAGGAGCTGCTACATACAGTAGGCAATTACTGTTGGCTGTCTCCCAAATCCTCAGAGAGCCTTGGTCCTGTTGGGGCAGCGGCAGAACCACCTTTCCCTGATGGGCCTCAGATCCCCGCTCTGCTGAGGACGCTCGGGCCTGGAAAAATTCTGTGAGCCAGACCCTGGAGGCCATGTGGAAATCTGGGAGCACCAGAGCAGCTTTGCTGTAGCCCTGCTAAGTTCCCACATTCCCCATAGGAGACTCATGAGGTGGATCCCCATCGTACTCCTGGAGATAGTGAGCTTTGGGGGTGGTGGCTAGGCCGGGGCTGCCATGGTTACCCACTCTCACTCGGGCCTGTCCCCTGCTCCCATTCCCCAGTGCATGCAGGGGCTTCACAGACCAGCCATTGTGACTGTTGGCAGCAAATTCTGGAAGCCCTCGAAGACCAAAATGGACCGGGGGCCTGAAGGGAGAATGGATGGGCCAGTGCCAAGACCTGGTCTGGGGCAAGTGACGGGATCTGCATGAACAGCCCTGTGGCCGAGGGGCCCCACAGTCCCCAGGATCACCCCGGTTCCCAAGACAGCAGCAGGAGACACCCCATATTCTCGGGGCTCTGGTCCACCTTTTCTCTTCTCTTCTCCTTTCCCTCCCATGGAGGGCATCCCATGGTGGCTGGAGGCCCAGGGCCCTCCTGCCAGGGTGGGCTTGTGGAGGGCTCAGTCGGTGCCACTCCTGCCTGAGAAGCGGAAGCCTGGAGGCCAGCAGCGCACCCCCAAGTTATTAGGCCCACCCATCCAGGGGTGGATCCATAGGAGTCACCAGTGTAGGGTGGGGGGCCTTGAGGGAGGGCTCCCAGTGTTCCCCAGGTGCAGGGGCCCTCCAGAGCCGCCCAGGGTGTTCAGCTCTAGGGAGGACTCCCAGCAGTCAGCAGGTCTGGGGAGCACATTCCCTTCCTCAGAGGAGTCGAGTCCACAGGGTGAAGCAGGCTGTGTTGATGACAGACTCCAGGTGGTGGTAGGTGGAGACCAGCTGGGCAGGGGGGCTCTCGCTGTTCTGGGGCTGCACAGGGAATGGCTCTCGGAACACCACTGTGAGTGACTAGGGGAGACAAGAGGGGCTGCAAGTGAAACAGAGCGGAGGCTGGGGGCCTTGACACCAGCCCCAGCATCCCTGGGCCACCACGCCCGCTCACCGTCTTTCCTGAGTGAGAATCCAGAAATACCAACACGAAACAGTCCGTAAACTTCTGGTTTAGCACCACCTGGGCACGGGAAGGGGCAAAGGTCACACTGGGCACTCCCCCCAGACTAGGGGAGGGCAAGGCCCAGGACCAGGTCATCCTCCCTCCCCCCAGCCTTCCGTGATGTCCCTGGCCTCTCAAAGCCTGGTTTTGCTCAGCTTCCCCATCTCTGTCTTCCTTCCTCTGACTGAAGGTACCCCCCAGAGCTCTTCCCTTGTCCTCAGGGCATGCCAGGAAGGGCAGGAATCGTTTCTCCTCAAGGAGTGGCTGGCTGACCATGGGCAAAGCCAAAACCAGGAGCGGGGACAGCCCCAGACCGAATGCAGAGCATCTGATTTGCACTGCTCCCTGCAAGGACTGGCTGTCCAAGAGTGGCCTTCTTCTTAGCCAACTGCAGCTGGACCCTGGGGACCCAATGTCCTCCTTCAAATACAGAGCCAGAATGGTACAAGATCCTTGGGCACAGTCTCTCACAGTCAAGTTCACACCAGCTGTCTGGGCTGCTCCGTCACTCTGCTGACTCTTTTGCTGAGCTTGCACTCCACTAGGACCTCTAGATCTTTTTCTTTCTTTCTTTCTTTCTTTGCATTCTCTCTGAAAGCAGCTCAGCAGCCTGGGGACATTCTTTGGGTGCCCTGAATGCAATGCCGTCTTCCTGTCTCCTCTCTTACCTTAAGATTCTGCTCCTCCTGGGCTCTCTCTTCCCTGTCTGAAGCTCCCTGCCTCCTGGGCACTGGCCAGCCGTGACAACCATGTGATACAGTCACCTCACTTGGCCGTGTCCAGCTTCCCCTCCCTCACCTGCTGGCTCCAATTCACTACCAAGTCTCTCCTATCAGCGGGTCCTCTTCTCCCTCTTGGGCGTGGCAGTGGCCTTTGAATGCTCCTCCCTCTAATCTGTTCTCCATAGTTCTAAATGACCTTCCTAAATTAGCACATCTCTGACCTGCCCCTCCTTCAAGAACCTGCATTGGCTCCCTCCTGCCCCTGCCCAATCTGGCTCCATGCTCATGCCACATGACCAACTGCCCTACTCACTGCTCCTTGGGCCTTGACCCTCCTATGTCTTCACACAGGCGGCCCCAAGGCCTGGAAGGTCCTACCTGCCTCTCCTTTCAGTCTCTCAGAAGCCCCAGCTTCACTCGGGGCTCAGCTCAGGGCCCACTGCCAACCCCCTTCTGAACCGTCTGGGGGGCTCGTCTCCCCGGAGGAACCAGATCCTGCTGGCAGGTACAGGCCTGGGTCCAGGTCGCTGCCCCCAGGAGTCTGACTCTTCCCACCTGTGGCGTGGTCCATGATGTCCTAGCTGAGGGTCAGGAGATGCTGAGACAGCCTCAGGGAGAGATGCCAGGAATGTCACGTCCCTGCTACCTCGTCACCCCCCACCTGGACTATCCAGGGCACCTCAGCACAACAGCCCGCTGGCTCTCGGGGAGGGGCCTGGAAGGGGCGTGTGGTGGTGGTGGGGGCGCCCACTGAGGCTGAGGCCTCCCTCACCAAATACTGAGTCCCCGAATCTGGGCTCTGGAAGTGGCGGCAGCTCTGGGGGAAGCGGCTCAGAAGGACTTTGACGAGGCTCTGGTACCAGGAGACCGTCATGGACAGGAAGCAGTCCTAGGGGGAGCCACTGGCTCAGTCTGTGCTGCGTCAGCTGCGGCACACCCCGCCCCTTGTGTTCCCCCCAAGCCCGGCCTTACCAGCTGGGGATCAATGTCCCCAATGGACTTGGCGTGCACAGCTCCCAGCAGTTCCTCCAGCTCTGCCAGGGCCAGCCTTCCGCCCAGCCGCAGGCGGTCAGCTCCCGGTGGCTCCAGAAGGAAGAGGCGCTTCCAGAGAGTGTCTCGGCGGCAGTGCCCACCTGCCTGCTGTACCAGCTGTGCCAACAGCGCCCGTGCCACACCCACCTCAGCAGCAAGTGGTGGGAACAGGGGGGCTGCTGAGCCTGCCTCAGGGCTGAGGTCAGAACCTTGGGGGCCTCCCCCTACCTCACTGGGGCCCCCCCTTGTCCCACTGGGACCTTCCGGTTCAGGGGCCAGGCGAGGGGGCTTCCGCAAGCGGCGCATGTCGGCTGTGAGCCGGGGGAAGAGCTCCCGCTGGCTGGTGAGCACCACGAAGAACTGCAGGCTGGGGGCAGATGCGGGCAGGCGGTGAGGCCCGGCCCAAGGGCTCCCTGCCCCCAGGCTGGCCCCCCCAGACCTCCAGCCGGGCTTACCGGAGCACATGTCTCTCTGCCTCCCCCTGCTCTTCGAAGGGGGCGGCGCAGTGACACACCAGCAGGGACACGTCGAAGTCATCCTGGTGACGCAGGCCCTCCGAGTCCTGGTAGACGCCCGGACTACAGGGAAGGGTGCACACTATGCTCCTGCCCTCCCTGGTTGTGGAGGGAGGGGCCCAGCAGAACATCTCAAAGGCCTCATGCTAGGCGAGGGCACTGCCACGATGGGGGCTCCTTGAAACCTGGGCTGGGCAAGACTCAGGGAACATAACATGTGAGGCCCACCTTGCCACCCTGGAGCCCTGGGGCAGGGAGAGGAAGGCCAACCCTACCTGTTCCACACAGACACCAGGGCATATTCGTTGTGTTCAGGGCCCCCGCCAGGGCGAGCCATGCGCAGTGGTTTCAGGTGGTAGGTGCTGGCGTGGTCGGCCACATAGTTGTAGAGCTGGTGCGCGGCGATCAGCTGGGTGGGCAGCTCCATGGTCCCTGCAGAGCAGAGGGCACCGAGGGGAGTGAGCGGCTGCAGCCGGGGCCCTGGCAAGGGGCAGCCCAGGCTCCCGCCCCCTCTTACCCTGGTAGATGTGGTTGCGGCCAAAGTTGGGGCCGTCGGGGTGGTGAGTGAGGAAGCAGCGCAGGAAGCTGGTCAGGTGGTAGCCCTGGCGCAAGGCCATGTGGGAGCCCAGCACGTGCTGATGCGCCAGCCGCAGGTGGAAGTCGTAGCTGAAGGAGTGCACGTGCATCAGGTCCCGGACCTTGTCACACTCTTCGGTGAACAGCATGGAGAGCTGAGGGGAGACATGGGGTGACAGGCACAGGGCAGTGACCCTGCTGCCCACGCAGGGGGCCTGGGCCATAGAGGGCCCGACCAGTGCTGGGGAAAGAGCCTGGCTCATCTCCTGGGACTAGCAGCGTGGCTGGCCTCCGTTTCCCCATCTGTAAAGTGAGGCGAAGGACTAGATGATTCCTAAGGTGCTTTGCTGCCCTTGTTGGCTTTCTGGTTTCAGTGGAAGGAGTGGCAGGAGAGAGGCCTCAGCTGCAGGCCAGGAAGGGGACAGACGGGACAAGGGGAGAGAACACCGTGGAGACGTACACGGCTTGAAGGGGCAGGGGCTGGGCCCCATGTGAAAGAAGGTTGCGGGTGAGGGCTAGGTGGGAGACCTATGGGAAGTGTGGCTGCCTGCTCCTGGGGCAAAGGGAAGGGGCAGGGGAGGCAGCCTCTGAGGCCAGTGGAGAGCCGGCAATCCGAAGGCGCAGCGTGGCGCGGTACTAAGCATGGGATGCTCCAAGTCCCACCCCAGCCTAGTGACCACATTCCCTTCCTGGGCTCCCTCGCCACCCTCCATGTTACACAGACACAATGGACGACGGGCTTGGCGAGGGTGGGAAGGGGCTGGAAGAGAGGGGAAACTAGCAGCCCATCAGGCCCAGGGGGTAGGGCAGGGGAGGGGCTGAGCAGCAGGAGGCACCGTGCCTCAGGAGGAAGCAGCTGCTCACACAACGCCCAGAGGACAGGTCATTTGGGAAGGGTCTGAGGGAGAAGGGCAGGTGCTGGACACTCCCTGCTCAGGGGCACTGAGGCCAGCATCTGTCCACCTGACCACCACAGAGCCTGTGGTCCTGCCCAGGGAAGACAGAGGACCCCTATAACTTGTCACAACAGAGCCCTGGGACCCACTTCTGGTGGCTCCTTTGGGTACAAATGACCCTGTGGGAGGGAACTCAGAAAGTGCCGTGTGGGCCTGGGAAGTCTTGGGCACGAGGTGCAAGGTGAGGCTCCCTCTCAGGGGCTTATGGGAGGAAAGGGATTCAGAAGATACACAACCGGCCAGCTGAGGAGTGAGTCTGACAACGGGCGGGCTGCCTGCCCCTAATGCAGGGACACCCAGTGGCTGGCCAGGGACGGAGCACACATAATGGTCTCCTGCGTGGAGGCCTGGCATATGCTCCCGCTGCTCATGTTCCCACCTTAGAACCTAAGCTCTGTCTTGCTTCCCAGTGCCTAGCATGGTGCTTGCTGGCCTCGCTCCATCTTTGGGGGCAGGGAGTTCTGCTCGCTCTCTGCTCACCCCCTCTTCAACGCTGCACTTCCGGGACCAGGCAGGAAAGAGAACCTTCCCCTTCTTCCTGACCTGCCCCTGCTGCCCGCGTACCTGGGAATTGACAGCCTGCCCCATGGGGATGCGGGAACACTCCAGTGCATACTGCTTCACACAGAAGTAACAGCCCTGGGAGGAAGCGAGAAGGCGAGGGTTGAGGCCCGGCTCCGTGCCCTCCCCACGTCCGTCCGTCCCCAGATTCCCAGCCCCCTGCCTCCTCTCACACCCTCCCCAACCCCATCAGTCATTGCGGGGCTCCTCCTCTCCATCTGTCCCCTCTCTCTACTCACGCAGCTGTGACCTTACTGCAGACCCTCTTCACCTTCTGCCCAGCTTGTCCCAACTGCGCTCCTTCCCATGCCTTCCATCCTGAACACAGCTGCCAAAACCAATCTCGAAGGCCCGCGCTGCTCCCTGGCTCCCTCTCAAGCACACTCTTTGGCCTAGCACTCAATGCCCTCCAAAATATGACTTCAGGGCCTTTCCCGGCTTTCCATCATCCCGCCCCCCCCCCAGCCAAAGTGGTCTATTCCTGGTCCCCCAGATGAGCATCTCTGCTGAGCTGCCCCCACAGGGCCCTCCTCACACGCCCTGCACCGTCCTAAACAAACTCTCCCTGATTTGTGCCCTCTTCACCATCTGCTGGCTCCTCCCAGGCACCCGGGCATGCTCTCCAGCTGATTCTATGCTATGCTGGGCCTGGGACAGGGACTCCCCACAGCCCCCACCACTGCTGCCTCTAGACAACATCAGCCGTGTCCGTGACCCATCCCCCATGAGCCCTCAGGCCCTTGGAGCCCAGCTCCCAGGTGCCCTCTGGCCCAACCTTGCCCCCGTCTGTGTTCTGCCACACCAGCGGCCTCATTAGACACAGGCCATGAGCTGCGACGATGGCATCCTCAGGGCCAACGTCAGCCTTTTACTGCCACTGTACTTTGTTCTCATTGGCACCTTGGAGCCCTCTACCCCTCAGCTCTGGGCTGGGCCATCATGCCCGCTCTGGCTAGTGACAGCTAGCCATTGCAGAGTGCTTTACGTCGGTTATTGCTATTGATCCTCTCGTCAATCTGGGGAGGCTGGGGCTAGAATTATCCCCATTTCACAGGTGGTGAAGCGGGGTCAGAGAGCACTGAAGTGAACTGTCGGGTTCCAGAGCTGGGTGTGAACCCTCTCAGTCCCAGCAGCCAGCTCTACCCCTCCCCTCTTTCCATGAGGGCTCCCTGACTCCATCCCCTGCCCTGGAGAGGCGGCCCCGTGGTCCTGGACAGGATCGCCACACCACCACCCATCTTTTCTCTCCACCTCTCAATTAGATGCTTCCATGTGGTCTCCAAACGCCCTCACAGAGCCCTCCCTTGGCCCAGCATTCCTGCTAGCTGGCGTGGCCCTGTCATCCTCATTCTCCACCACCGTTGCAGACACTGTGGATGGCCTTGAGACTCAGGCCCCAGCTCCTCTCACTTCTCTTCCTACCTCTCCAGCCCCTCCTCAGCCTCCTTTGCTGGATCCTCCTCTAGGCCACCCCTGCTAACTATGGGCAGCCCACAAGGCTCTCACCTGGGCCCTCTTTCCCCCTTGATACTATTTCACTTGGTCATCAGCTTCCACGGATTCAATGATTAGATGATCATTGCTATGATACCTCATCATATGCTGATGATCCACAAATTTACTTGTCCAGGACTGACCTCTCTCCCAGTCTGTAGACTCGAATCTTTAACTGCCCATTGGACATCTCACACTGGGTGTCTAGTAAAATTTAACCCATTATCTTTCTCTCCAAACCTTGCCTACCATCCTCCTCTCCGTCACCCAGGTTTGCAAGGTAGGCTCATCCTGGACTCCTCGCCATCTCTCACCACCCATATCCACTCTGTGGCCAGGGCCTGTCAAGTTCACCTCTCTGACATCTCTCGAATATTCCCCCCCACTGGTGCAGGCCTTCATTGCCTCAAAAGCCTGGACCACTGTAATAGTGGCCGGGGGTGGCGGGGGTCTGCCCGCCTCCAGTCTCTCCCCACTTCAGTCATCCTCCATCTAGCCACCAAAGTGGTTTTCCTAAAGCTCAGGCCTGATCACCTCACCCTCCTAAGTAAACTCCAGTGGCTCCCTATTACCTCCAGGAACAAACATAAAATCCTCTGTTTGGTTTTTAAAGCCCCCCCCCTTCAGTCTTCTTATGCTTTACTCCCCTCCATGTAACCTATGATTTAGGGACATGGACTTCCTTGCTGTTCCTTGTGCACAATACCCCATCTCCAACCTCTGGGCCTTTGCACTGGCCGTGCCCTACTCCGGGAACTTTGTCCTTCCCACCTCCTGGCTTCCTTTCTCATCCCAGCTAAAATCCCGCCTCCTACGAGAAGCCTCTCACAGTCCTCAGGTGTCAATGCCTCCTGGCTTTCAGGTCACTACTTCCCATTTCCTGTCTGTGTATCTTGCTTATAAACAGGCAAAAGTTTAATTTTTGTCTAATGATCTTCTGTGTTTAGCCCAGCGTCTGGCCTATAGTTGGTGTTTAATAAATGGTTGCTGACTGCCTGATGCCTGCCTCCCAGACACCTTGTCTTCTGCAGCTAAGCACAGGCATCACCTCCTCTAAGAAGCCTTCTCTGATTGCTCTCTCCTCCACTGACTCATCACCTCTCACCTGGAGCCAAATTGTGCCCCTTACTCAACAAGTATTTAGCCAGCACGTTCTCTGTCCGAGATCCTGCACTAAGCTCTGAGGGTACAAAGACAAAAGGAAGACAGTCTCTGTCCTCAAGGAGTTTAATTTCTCACAGGGATAACATCTATTCACCTTAGAGGGAAAAGTCTTGGCACTTGGGGGCTTGTCCTCCCTTTACTGAACCACATTCTGTTGGAGGACAGGGACCGAGACAGGCCCCAGGCTTGGGCCAAAGCAGACGGGGGTTGGGGAACGGCAAGCCGTGCCCAACACTCACCTGGAAAGCCAGTTCCATGAGCACAATGCCTCCAGGCAGAGCCCGTTGCAGGTGGTACGTGGTGATGGGTGAGCTGGCACTCTGAGGAAGGAGGAAGAAAGAGTGAGGCTCCAGGCTGGGCAGCCCAAGTTCTCTGGAGGAGGGTGAAGTGGGGCAAGGGAGGGATACTCACCTTTGGGCTCCCATCTGTCTTGGTCTTGGGACAGGAGAAAGAGCCTCGACCTTCGGTGCCCAGGATGGCCATGGCCCGGAGCCGGCTGGTGCTGGAACAGAGCAGTGGGAAGGGGCGACAGAGGTTGGGGAGACGGGTTAGTTATCTACTGACCTCATCTCTGAAAGGTTGGAATCTCAGAGTGGATGGACAAGAGGTGGAGGAGGGCAGCACGTAGGAGAGCGCCGTGTGCACGGAGCCACATGGGACTTGCCCCACATGTTCAGCTGACTGTAAGGAGGAGTCTTAGGTCGTGTATCTGGGAGGGGTCCTGGTCCCTCTGAAAAGGGGCTGCAGCTGTCAGCTTTAGGGGGGGAAGTCCAGGCCTCTGTGGCAGCTGGGCTGCTCAGGAGATTCTTGGTCCACCAAGTCCCTTCCACTCACTTAGTGAAATCACAGGATTTTGGGGGGGGGGTAAATGAGACCAGGAACTGCTGAGCTTCTGCCCTTTCACACTCTGAGTGACCACATCCTCAGCTTGTAAGGGGCACCCCAAATGGTGAGTGATGTCCTCTGAGCACAGGTCGGACCTGATCTCGTCTATGTGCGATCAGTGAAGGATGGGAAGCCAGCAGGAGTCCACCCCTCTGACGGGGTGAATGAGTGTTAGGAGGGGTAGAGACACTGTCATCACTCCGCTTCGATGTAAAAGGAATTCATCAATTGACTTGGCAGAAGGGAAGCGGCATGTTGTCAGTGGAGAGAGTGGCAGAGCCTGAAAACTGTACGACCCTGAGCAAGCCGACTCACCTCTTGGGCTCCTGGGTTCTGAAACCTACATTTGTGAAGAAGGATTTGACTTGGCCAGTCTCCAGACGGGGGCCTTAAAGAGCATGAGCAAGGGGAGAGTTGCCCCTGGCAGTAGAGAAGAGAGCGGGGACGTGGCCTACAAAAGGGAATCGCTTGTTTGTCCCCGGGGCAAGCCCTCTCTCCACTGACAAAGGTATCTTGCCCTGGGATGATCCTTTAGTAAGAGACGCTCTGCCAAGCAGAGAACAGTGGGACCCAATCAAGCAGGGGCACTGCCTGAAGTCCCCGAGGCCTCTGCCTTTCCACTTGTGAACCATGCATGTGTCCATTCTTCCAAATGATGTTGCATCTATTTGTAGGCTTCTAGAAGAGAAGCTCTGTAGCTACTGCGATGTCTTTTCTTTGGTCTGTTTTCTGATTGACGAGGGTTGGGGGGATATGAACTACAGTTTTAGGAATATGGACCCCAAAAGCCTTGTTGTTCCCCCTGGAAAACCCATAGAGATGAAATGATTTGCTGAAGGTCAAAGAGGAAATCAGAAGCAGAGGTAGGATTCAAACCCAGCTCCAGTGTTGGCAGATCTAAGTCTCTTTCCATCGCACTGCCTTCCTTAAGAACAGCCTACCTTCTCTTCTGACAGGGCACCTAAGCTAAGGTCAGAGGGCAAGGTAGTCTTCCTACATTTGGGCAAAGCTGTGAGAAGGAGACGAGAAGAGAGTTCATTTATATGCATTTGGAACTGCTTGAATGGCTAGAGGTTCAATGTCAGCTTGGCAGGAAGTCTCCAGTGAAGTGACCCAGGGATCTGTGCTTGGCTCTGGGTTTGTCCCTTGGATAAAGGCATAGATGGCACAGTCATTAATTGTGTATCTGACACAGTGGTGGGAGGGACAGCTAACAGTATGGATGACAGAATTGTATACATAAAGAAAAGGACAGGATAAGGGCAGGATTTATCACCAAATGAGACAGAGATCATTACTAGATGATTATATTAGATTTGATTATATTAAATTAAAAAAGTTTTGCACAGACAAAACCAATGCAGCCAAGATTAGAAGGAAAGCAGAAAATAATTTTTGCAACAAGTGTCTCTTATAAAAAGACCTCATTTCTCATTTATAAGAATACAAGTCATTCCCCAATTGAGAAATAGTCAAAGGATATGAACAGGTGGTTTCAGAAGAAATCTAAGTTATCTATGGTCAAATGAAAAACTACTCGAACATACCAATTATTAGAGAAATACAAATTAAAACGACTTTGAGGTACAACCTCACACCTATCAAACTGGCTAATATGATCAAAAAGGAAAATGATCAATGTTGGAGGGGACGTGGGAAAACTGGGACACTAATACACTGCTGGTGGAATTGGGAACTGAACCAACCATTCTGGAAAGTAAATTGAAACTATGCCCAAAGGGCTATAAAAATGTGTATACCCCGTGACCCAGAAATACCACTACTAGGTCTATATCCAAATTTTTTTTAAAAAATAAGAAAAGGATCTATTTGTACAAAAATATTTAGAGCCGTTCTTTTTGTTGTGGCAAAGACCTGGAAATTGAGGGGATGCCCATCAGCTGGGGAATGGCTGAACAAGTTGTGGTATATGATTGTAATGGAATACTACTGTGCTATAAGAAATGATGAGCAGGTGCATTTCGGGAAAACCTGGAAAGACTTAAATGAACTGATATAGAGTGAAAATGAGCAGAACCAGGAGAACAGTGTACACAGTAACAGCAACACTGCATGATGATCTATTGTTAATGACTTAGTTATTCTCAGCAACACAATGATCAAGTATAAAGGATTCACAAAGGAAAATGTGCTCCATATCCAGAGAAAGAACTGATTGAATCTGAATGCAGACTGCAGCATACTTTTTCTTTATTTTTTTCATGTTTTTTTTTTTTAGGTGTGTTTTCTTTCACATTTCTAATATGGAAATATGTTTTGAATGATTGCACATGTATAACCTATATCAAATTTCTTACTGTCTCAGGAAGGGCGAGAATTGGGAACTCAAAATTTTTAAAAATGTTAAAAATTGTTTTTACATATAATTGGGGGAAAATTCCAGAAAAAAAAAAAAGAACATGAAAGACAAGACATTAAGCTGAATCTGAAATGAAACTATGCAATGGAGAGAAAGGTTTTGCACTTGGGTTCACAAAATCAGCCTCATAAGTATAAGCCAGCAGAGACCTGGCTGGACAAATTGTAGTATCTGAAAAGGATCCAAGGCTGTGGGTGGGTCACCAGCTCAATGAGTCACAAGGGTGGTGATGTTTGAAAATCAGAAATAAACCAATTGGCTCATTTGTTCAAATAAATCATTGGAAAATATAGTAAAAAAAAATAGAGGAATGTATTTTTGTCTCAAGATAAATAAACTTTGTCTGGAGGGGTTAAGACATGAGCTGGGAGCAGGACTGGAAATGAGAGGCAGTATAAGCCCTGCTAGAAGGCCTCCAATGGGAAGGTCAGTGCTGGTGGGCCAGAGAAACTCCCATGAAGACAGGGAACAAACACTGGTTTGGAATCCAGCTCTGCTGCCAATGCCCTGCGTTATTTTGGGAGTGTCACTTCCTCTTTGGGGCCTCAGTTACCTTTTCTGTTAACAAGTGAGTTGAGCTAGGGGAACTCAGGGTAACGGGATCTAGGATAGAAATGGCTGTAACCCCAAGTTTGTCTTGTCCTAGCAGTGGGGGGCTTCAGCTGCTATTCTGGGCCAAGCTAAGGAGCAAGGGCTGCTGGGAAGGACACAGAGAGGAGCCCAGAGCCACGGACAGAAAGCTTATTCCCCAGGGGAATAAGTGGGCATGAATGATGGGATTAGGTCTGCACCAAGAAATGAAATGGGAGTCCCAGGCAGGTCTCAGGGACTGGGGAAGCCCCCTGCTGCCTCCTCCTCAGGTAAGGAAGCTCAAAGGCCAAAGAGGAACCTATATTGACCTTCAAAGGCCTCAGGGTCTGGCCACTTGAGAAGCAGCCAGTAGGTGGGACACAGAATGACCAGGGTAGGAGGCCAAGGGGAAAACAAACCAGGAATGGAGATGGTGGCCTTCCATGGCTGGGAGTCAGAGAGAAGCTCACTGAGGGCACAGGAGGGGAGTGATGGGCTAAGGCCAGATGGTCTGAGGCCCAGGAAGAAGATGGGAAACATGCAGATATGGTGTGATGCTGGAGGACCACGGGCTGAACACCTAGAACCTGCATTTACAGAACCCTTTAAATGTGATTTGTTATGGAACCGAGAAGGATGAGGAGGAAACAAGAGCTCAGAGACACCAGGCCATTTCCCCAGGTGACTCAGCTGAGCCCGCGGCTGCCCTGCCTGTGGGAGCCTGTTGGGGGGGGGGGGGAAAGAGCGGGGTAACAACTCACCTGCGTGTGGGTGAGGGGGGCCGCAGCTGCACCAGGATAAAGCCTGTGCTCTGAAGGTACTGCACATACTGCAGCAGGAAGGTCGAGCTCAGCTCCCGGAGCCACGGCTCCTCTCGGAACCCTGGGGTGGGCAGCTCCCCACCCTCACAGCTCGGAGCCGACTCTCGGCCTCCACCCCCTGACTCATTGGAGCGATGGCGGCGCTGTGGGGGAGGAAGGAGGTCAGAGCTTCTGCAGGGTCCAACGAGACCCCCCACCCCCACCCCACTGCACCCTCTGGGGCCTATCTGAGGCCTCCATCCTTGGCTTCACCCTCTGCCAGAGGCTGGGGTGGGCAGGGCTGAGGATTACCTTTCCCTCAGTGGGCGCTGTGGGCTCAGGAGGCCCGTGTTGCCAGGAAGCCGGGTCAAAGAGCAGGGCAGTGGCACAGTAGTGGACCAGGCGTGAAGACTGCTTCAGGGTCTCCAGCTCCCCAGCCTAGGGAGGGACATAAGGGTCACTGGAGGCCTCCCGACAGGAGCTGGCCCAGGAGGAGGGGACTGTCAGGAAAACAAGGTGGGGGGGATTCTCCTGGAAAGAGTCAGACACTTGTCCCCTCCTAGCCCAGTGAGGGCAGTCAGACAGAGGCCAGCGAGGCCTGGACACTCCCCACAGTGGCCACACCACACCCATCTCCCCTGAGTAAATCCCACAAAGGCCTGCAGGTTTGCTCAGGTCAGAAGAGGCCAGGAGAGACCCGAAGCTAGTGCCCTGTCCAGCAGGGGCTCAGAAGGAGGAGAAATGCCGGGGGGAACATTAGAAACAGGAGCAGAGGCTGTTCCAGGAGACTGTAGGGAAGCCATCCCTGAGTTCCCCCCACCCCATCCATGGGACAGGGAGCCATCCACAGAGTGTGCAGGAGGTAGTGCCTGCCCCAGAGGTTCATGGAAGATAGGGAGGAGGGGAGCTTCTCCTGGACAGGGGCCCACGACAGGGAAGATGGGGGGCTGGAATACATCTTGGGGATTACAAGGGGTCAGAGCCCTCAGGCCCCCTCTCGGCTAGGGCCTCACCCCCATCCCCTGAGGTGCTCACACTGATGGGCATGTTGGACTGGGCAGATCTCTGCTGCCATGTCACAAAGAGATTCTCCATCTTCATCTGACGTTCCAGCTCTGGGGGAAGAAGGAACATGAGCCTGGAGGTCAAAGGTGCCCCAGGGGCCAAGTGGTTCAACTTCCCCCCTTACCACAGCCCTGCCGGTGGCTGTGGGGAACCCAAAGCCGGCCTGACGCACTCTGGGCATCAGCCACTCTTCGGCTGCCTGGTCCCATCCTCTGAGGCCAATTCCTCCTGTGGATGACACCTCTCCCCGCTGCCACAACGGGGCCACAGGCACGACTGACCAACCACCTTACTCCCTGATCAAGAAGCTTCAGTGAAATGTAATGCCAGTAAACCACCAAGGCGATTCTGCACAGCTAAATAGAATAATAATAAACCTCATTTAGATGAACAAAAGGTCTAGGATCTCAAGGGGAATAATGAAAAAGCAGGAAAGAAGAATGGCACTTCAAGAACTTCTATTATAAAGCAATAATCATTTAACTTGTTTGCTACTGTGCTATCCCCCCTCCCCAACCCCAGTGGAAAAGTAGATCAAGGAAACATACTAGATAAATGAGAATCAGAAATAGATCTGAAAATATACACTACTTAGAGAAGAACTCATTAACTGACATGAACAGCCGGGAAAACTGGAAAGCAATCCAGCAGAAAATGGGTTTACACCAACATCTTACATCATATACTCAGAGGAGCTCGTAATGGATATGAACCTGGAATAGACAAGGTCTTATCATATTTTTAAAAACTAGAATATAACAGGATGAAGCACCTTTCACGACTATAACTGGGGGAGAGTTCCTAACAAGCAAGGGATAGAGGAGATCACAAAAGATAAAATGGGTCATTCTGATGACATGCAGTTACTTCATATCAACTTTATGTGCATTTATCTTATAAACAGTCTTTTCCAACCAGTTGAATGTCAATTTCTTGAATGCAGGGACTATTGTATCCTAGCAAAGAGCCTGGCTCTAGCAGATGCTTAGTTATATGCTTGCAAAATTGAATGAACCGCATCATTCCGCATCCCTAGCAGTCTTCTGCTGGAGATGCTTAACATACTCCCTAGAATGCAGCACCCAGGACTGAGAGTATGGCACTCCAAACGGAACCACCACCGCCCTAGCCTGGGAAATGAAGCAGCCTGGGCACCAAACCATCCGATCCCTTTCAGGCAAAGAGGTGAGTGAGCCACGGCTCCTCCATCTTGGGGCTCGTAAAGTTGACTTTTTGGAACAAGCAAATAACTTAATGTAGATATCCTTATTAAACTTCATCTGCTAAGATTCAGCTTCATGTTCTAGTCTGTCCAGACCCTCTGATCCTGACTCTGTCCTGTAGGATTAGCCCTGCCAGTGTGGTGCTGTCTGCCAATGTACCTTTATACAAGTCAATGAAACATACATGCTGAGGCCTGGGGTCACTCCCCTACAGACCTGCCACATAGTTTGCAAACCATAACTGTTTGATGGACCTGGTCTTTCAGCTAGTTTAGAACCTGTTCACAATGCTTCTTTCTTGTCCACAAGGGGAGTATGAAAGACTATGAGCTCTGCTGAAATCTAGATCTACAGTGTTCTCCAGACTCAGTAATCCTGTCAATAAAAGGTACTAAAGTGAGTTTGAAATGACCTAATAACACTCATGTTTCTATAGAGCCTGAGGTTTGCAAAGCACTTTTATGTACATTATCTGACTTACTCTGGTTTAAGTGGCATTATAGTATGGCAGATACTGGGCTCAAGAGTCCAGGAAGATATGAGTTCAAATTCTGTCTATAGATGTATAACCCTGGTAAAGTCACTGAATTTCTTTTTAGTTGACTCATCAGTAAAGTCAGGGTATTGGATTCAATGGTCCCTAAGCTCCAGATCTAGGCAACATAAATCTAAGCTTTTGACTCTTTGGGATCATGATTTTCCTTCCTAGATGGTCCTCCCTTCTAGAATTTTACTAGGAATTAAAGTCAAGGTCAATGGCCTATAGTTTCCAAACACTGCTCTCTCTCCCCTCTCTTGAAAACTGGGACAACATTTGTCCCACAGAGCCTTGCTCAGTGTCAATAATCTAGAGACCTACCACTTCTCAGAACTTAGGATGGTATTCATCTGACTTAGGGAACTCAAAGTCAACTGAGGGCAGCAAGGTGCTTTTTTTATTGTTGTTTAATCGTTCAGTCATGTCTGACCACAGCACACTAGGCCCTTCTGTCCTCCACTATTACCCAAGTCTGTCTAAGCTCATGCTCATTTTTTCCTCTACCTCTCTTATGTTATCTTCAAAGTCCTTTTTGAGCGCCTCTATGGCCTGAAACCAATTCATATTTTTCTTGGAAGCTTTAGATGTAAGGGCCCTGATATTGCTATCCTCTTCTGAGGGTGCACCTCAATCTTCCTTGTCACTAAAGAAGCTTTCTATGGTTTGCAATTTTCTCTGCCTGCTCATCTTGCCCGTCTTTCACTTGACTTTTAACTCCTTCTTAGTGTGGGATCCTGCTTCCAGGATATACTGTCTCAAGCTTTGAGGGGGTCCCAGGTGTTATGATTTTTTTTTCTTCAGGTGTTATGATTTAATGAGGGGCAGTTGCTTCACTCGCCTGGTCCTTTCTCTGGTCTATATATAACCCCAGGCCAACTTGCCAATCAAGCAGACAGCAAAACTTTATGTACCGTGGTTGCTAGCTCCAATGAGCCTGCACCCTTCCCCCACTTGGGCTGCCACTGCTCAAGGTTTCTTCCTGGTTCCCCACTGAAGTAGGACATCCAAATGCCCCCTTAGCTCCTGCATACACCGCCCCCCAGACTCGCCCCTGGCCAGCCATTCAGCCCTCTCACCAGACCGTGAGCTTAGTTCTAGAAGATGCTGGCACTGCCGCTGATTCAGAATCTTGGGGGTAAGTTTCTCTGGTGCAGCCTGCCTGGGGCTGTATCTGTGTGGGTGGGATCATGGGGCTGGACTCCACTCCCAGCTTGGCCCCCCCCTTCGAACTTCCAAGGTGTCTTTAGCTGGAAAATCATCTCAGCCATCTTTCTGTGGCTTTTGCTGCTCCAAGAGTTGTTTTCTGGCTGTGTCTGGAGGTTTTTTTTGGGTAATTGTGCCAGGAAGTCTGAGTGGTCACTGTCTTTCCTCCACCATCTTGGCTCTGCCCCTTGGAAGTCTCCACTCCTTTTCCTTTTGCCGTCAATCTTTGCCAACATCAGCGTCTTTTCCCATCTTCTCATTGTGGCCAAAGTATTTACGTTTCAGCATTTGATCTTCTAGTGATAGCCTGAATTAATTTAAGTACTGACTGATTTGATATCCTGGCTGTCCAAGGGACTGTCCAAAGTCTTCTCCAGCACCACAATTAGAAAGCACTGATCCTGTGATGCTCAGCTATCCTTAGAGGCCAACTCTTAGAGCCATATATTACTGCAAGAAAAACCATAGCTTGGACTACACAGACCTTCGTTGGCAGGGTGATGTCTCTGCTTTTTAGTATGCTGTTCAGATTTGCCGTAGCTTTCCTTCCAAGGAGCAAGCGTCTTTTAATTCCATGGCTGCAGTCACCATCTGCAGTGATCTTTGAGCCCAAGAATATAAAATCTGACACTGCTTCCATTTCTTCTGCCGGGAAGTGATGGGACCAGTTGCCAAGATCTCCATTTTTTGTTTTTTCTTAATGTTAAGCCTCATGTTAGCTTTTACACTTTCCTCTTTCACCCTCATCAAGAGGTTTCTTAATTTCTCTTCACTTTCTGCCATCAGAGTGGTAATCATCTGCATATCTGAGATTGTTGATATTTCTCCTGGCAATCTTAATTACAGACTTTAATTCATCCAGCCTGGTACTTTGCATAATGTACTCTGGCTAGAAGTTAAATAAATAAAGTGACAATATACAGCCTTGTTGAGTAATCGCAATCAGCTGTTCCATGGTGGCTTCTAACTGTAGCCTCCTGTCCCACATACAGGTTTCTCAGGAGACGAATGAGCTGATCCAGTACTCCCATCTCTCTGAGGACTTAACACATTTTGTTGTGATCCATGCCATCAGTTACTTTAGTGTGGTCAATGAAGCAGAAGTAGAGATTTTTCTGGAACTCCCCTGCTTTCACCATAACCCAGCAAATACTGGTGATTTGGTCCCTAGTTCCCCTGCCTCTTCAAAAACCAGCCTGCTCTTCTGGTAACTCTCAGCTCACCTATTGCCGAAGCCTGGCTTGCAGAATCTCAAGCATGACTTTGCTGACATGCGAAATAAACATTCCTTGGCACTGCCCTTCTTTAGGATTGGGACATAAAGCCATCTTCTCCAATCCAGTGGCCACTGCTGAGTGGTCCATGTTTGCTGGCATATCGAGTGCAGCACTTTAACAGCATCATATTTTAGGGTTTTAAATAGTTCAGCTGGAATTTGGTCACCTCCACTAGCCTTATTGCCAGCGCTACTTCCTGAAGCCCCCTGGACGTCATTCTCCAGGCTACAGTTAGAGGCTCTGGAGCAGTAGCCAATGAGGTGCTTTCTTACCATCTCCTTACTTCTCTTTGCGCCCAGGTGCCCAAGCTTGGTGACATCCCTTACTCCTCACTCCCACTCATCCCATCCTGCCAGTTTGTTGCCAAGCCTTGTTGCTTTTACCTCCAGAGCATCTTCTCTCTACTCACATGGCCGCTTCCCTAAGCCCTGTCAGCTCTCCCATGGACTATTATAATGACATCCACATTGGCCTACTGGGCTCAGCTGTCTCCCCACTCAAATCTAGCTTCCACAACAAAACTTCCAGTGATTTTCCTAAGAGGAACATCTGATCATGCCAGTCCCCACCTCGACAAACTCACGTGGCACCTGCTGCTTCTAGAATCAAACACAAACTCCTCTGGGACTCAAAGCCCTTTACAACCAAGCCCCAAATGCCTTTCCAGCTTGACTACACTTTAATCTCCTCCACATAGACTGTGGTCCAGTCAACATGGCCTTCTTACTGGGCTCCTCATTCCGGGCACTCTGGAAATGATGAGCACCAACACCTCTGGAGCAAAGACAGTGAGCATGGTGTCCTGGGATGGTGCCAAGGAGGCCAGGGTTCAAGTCCTACCTCTGACGCTTGTGATAAAGGCACAGGCAGGTCACTTGGCCTCATCTGTAACGGGCACATATCAGGTATCCAGCCATTGAGAGGTGAACATGAGATGGAGGATTGCTCATAATTGGGTGAGCAGATGTCCGCCCTGGCTCCCTGTTTCTCTGGGCGCTCCACTGTCCACTGAGCTGACCAAGCTGGCTGTAGTCTTCCTTCCTGTCCATGCCCCTAGCCCTCCCATCTCTTCTGTTCCCACTGAGGCCAGCAGGTGCCACCATTTACCCAGAGCCATGTCCTGGCCACGGCAGGGCCCTGGCCTCCATGAGTACCTCAAGGAGGCCACCTGGCCTCGTTCCCCTGCTCATGCCTGCTCTTCAGGCGACTCTGTATGGACAGCGGTGCCATGGCCCCGGACCCCCAGCTCTTTTCTGGATTCTGTTGCTGCTGCTGCTGCGCCTCTTTCTAAAGTGTCACTGACACCTTCTGACTTCACAGCTACATCTCCGTCACCATAAGGAGAAAGGGCCAAGCAGAAGCAGTAGGGCCAGGAAAGGCCTGATGCAGGCCTCGTCACCCTGCGCCCACCCCCACCCCCATTTAGATGGCAAGGGACCCTGGGCCCTCCCCTCCCCCAGCCTCCCTATCTCTTTCCACTGCCATTCCCTATTGCCCCCTTTGACGGCATCACCACTGGGCTGCCACAGTCCATCCATCACAGCTCACTGGCCACCAATGCCAGACGCCTCCGTGTGCAGGCAGAGGTCACTTCTCCCTACTATCCTCCCTCTGCCAACCCCCTCTCCTCAGAGGTCAGGTGCATCAGAGGCTTTCACTCCCTGGCCCTCAAGGCCTGGCCCAGAAACCCTAACCCATCCTCAGCCGCCCGCTTGCCCATCCCCTCAGCCTCTCCCTTCTGAAGGGAATCCTGGCTTTGGCCGGGCCGTGCGGTGACCAGCCCTAATGCTCTCCAGGGAGCAAGTGCTTTCTCAGGCCAGGCCCTGTGCTAGATGCCGGTGTCACAGGTGACACTCTCTAGACACCTCTGAGAGCACTGTCCACGCCCACGTCAAATACCAGCAGTAGCCAGCGGCTCCTTGCTTGTCCTCAGACTCGGCCCTCCCAGGTTCTCTCGGCTCCTGCTCTTAGTCCTGGCCCTCCCCCGTCCCCCCGACCCCCAGACGTAGTCCCCACCTCTTCGTTCTGCTGTCTTGATCTCCAAGAACTGCTGCCCGTGATAAGTAACGGGGTCAGGGGGACGGGGGGCTGGCCCCGGGCGGGCAGCAGCAATATCCCTCAAGGCCTCATCGAAAGGCATCGTTTCAGGGGCCAGGCCGGCCCCTCCCCGGGAGGAGCTACTCAGTCGTCCCTGTTCCCGGCTGGGTGGGGGGCCAGGGCTTCGGATGAGGGTCTCAGCCTCCAGAGATGGGGTCAGGAACGGATTTGGCTCCTGGAAGAAGCTGGACTTAGATGCCAGACACCCCCTCCCAGTCCCATTCCCTGTCCCCCAGCTGTCCAGGGTTCAAGAGCATGTATGGAGAGGGGAGAGGTCACCTTGTCATCATGCCCGGGGCAGTCTAGGTGACCATAGTGGTGGAAGAGACCAAGCTTCTGACTGAGCAGACAGTGGACGAGGTGGGCCCGCGCATTCTGCCACTGTAAGAGGCGGCCTAGGGCACGGCTGAGGGCCCCTCCCAGGTCCGGGGCCCAATTATAGGTCAGCAGCTGCAGCTGGAAGCACAGGTCAGGGAGGCCTGGGTCAGTGCGGCCGAGCTCATCTCGGCCCTTCCTCGCCCAGGGCCGCCTTGCCAGCCTTTACCTTGGTGTCCATAACCCGCAGGAGGAGGAGTCGCTGTCGGGGGGCATCCCGACCAGATCCTTCCACTCCCGGCTCGAAACGCTGCATGGCCTTGGGAGCTAGGGGAGGGGCAAGGGTTAAGAGGGTCTGAGGTAGCTCGGCCCCAGGAGCGCGTGTGTGTCTTACTCTGCTCGCTGTGCCCCGACAATGTCCAGCCCTGCCCTCCCCTCCCGGCGGGGTCTGTCCTCACCTCACAGCCCCCCTCTCCCAGTCAGTATCCATCTAGCCCTCACCCTGCTGGGTTGGCCTCCGCCACTGGGAGAAGTTCCTTCCCAAGAGCAGCAGATGGCGCTCAGCTCCAGGGCGGGGCGGGGGGTGCAGCTGCGCAGTGGAGCAGGGGGTGAAGATTACAGGGTCTGAGCTCCTGCAGAGTCAAGGAAGGACATAAAGGCAGTTCAGCCTCAGCTCCCGAGCAGCTCTGAGGGTGACTAAAGACCACGACAGGACCCCAGGACCCTCTTCGTGTTAGGCGGAGACATCGAGGTGGTGGCACAGGAAGACCTGAGTCCAAATGCAGCTTCATACCCTTACTGGCTGTGCCACTAGGCCTGTCACTTAGCTGCGGGCTGCCTCAGCTTCCTCATCCTAATGGCTCTGACTGCCAGGGAGGCTGTGAGGCTCAAACAAGATGATGTTTGTAAAAAGCACTTGGTGCGGGGCCGGACAGCAGGCTCTTAAATGCTTGCTCGTTCCCTTCCCCCCTGAGTACCCCTCCCCACCACGGATGCCCACAGACAGGTGGCCCCTGGCCCCCACTCACGGCTGTCGCTCAAACATGCGGACGCTGGTATCTCCTGCCAACGAGGCCACAAGCGAAATGGTTTCAGTCAGAACCGAGGGAAGAAGGAAGCGGGACACCATGCGGGTAGAGCTTCCAGAAACAGAAGGACACCCTGTGGAGGGCAGAGAGCACGGCTCAGAGAGCACGAGTCCAGGCCCACCAGGGCAGGGGGGAAGCAGCCTCAGGCACACCCTTGGCATCCTCACCGATCCGGGCCATGAACTCCATCCAGCGCTGACCCGCTCGTGCCAAGCCCGGATGGAGGACGCCCACCTCCCCTTCTTCTAGCTGCGCGGCCCGGCGCCTGCGGAGGAGAAGCGGCCATGAGCCCGCAGCAGCAGCAAGGGCTGATCGATGACCAGGCCGAGGGGCCGGAAGTCACCAAGAACCCCTAGACCGACCCCCCTGCCCGACATGCCCCATGTCTGCTCAGGCTTTTGTTTACTGCACACCATGAGGAGGACATCGGGAGGAAATTGTCTCTCCTCTTTGCCCTCAACAGTGGGCAAACTCTCCTTAATTCTTCCCCTCGAGGGGAAGGTGAGGGACCTGAGGCAGCCATAAATGGCAACCAGGTGGGTGGAGCAGAGCCTGTCCGCACTTGCTGGAGGTGCCCACATGGTCAATTCTGCTGCCAGAAGGCTGCAATCGGTGACTACGGGGGCTACAAGAAGGAAACTCCACAGGGATGCAGGATGGGTGGTGTGACATGCAGACTGGCTGGCAATGAGAGGCAGCCACTGAAGAAAGCACAGGCTGTCCAGCCACTCCAGCCATCTGAGGAACTGGACACTGGGTGTTCGTCCACACATATGGGGGCTTCCTCTGGACAGCTGGCTACTGTGGGGACCCCTCAGGTAGCTGCCCTTTTTGCCCTGGGGAGCCCCACACTCTGGTCCTTTGGAGAGCATGGCAGCCACGCGACAGCTTTAGGGGAAGATCTACCACACTCCCAAAGATCACCCTGCTGGTCCCCAGCCTCTCTGTTCACTTAAGGGCCTAGCCACAGCATCCATCCCAGGTACACTCACAAGCTGATGGCTGATATCGAGGGGGAGTCCACCAAACTGCAAAGTGGGTCTAGACCAGAGGTAGCCAACATGTGGCTGACGATTAAAAATACAATGAAAGAGATAGCTTTATGTTGTAAAAGCTAGGCCAATGCATAGACCACCGAGATCCCTCTGTAGGGATTCACAGCTCTTATCTGCTCCATCCCTGGGGTTTTTCCACAGGGAACAGTGCAGTTGTGCTTGTGGACTATAGTAGGCCACGGCTAGGTAAGCGGCTCACAAACACAGAGCCACCTACACCCATGCTGGCTCTGGGTGGGAGAGGGGTAACGGCCATCGGCTGCCCAAACACAGCCTCTCCTCCCCACCTTTCGCTGACCCTCGACAAGCTACAACCTACACTCCTGCTCTGTGGCAGGAGGGCCTTACACTCAGCAGAGGCAGGGGCTTCTTTTTTGTTTGTTTTGTTGTTTTTGCGGCAATTAGGGTTAAATGACTTGCCCAGGGTCACACAGTTAGTAAGTGTCAAGTGTCTGAGGCCGCACTTGAACTCAGGTCCTCCTGAATTCAGGGCCAGTGCTTTATCCATGGCATCACCTAGCTGCCCACAGGGGCTTCTTTATGGTCACTCTCTCCACCAAGTGGTCAACTGTAAAGCTGTGGTTTGCTGCTTGTGACCACCTGCTGTTTTCTTCTCATCCGCTCATCCAAGATGCCCCCACATAGGAAGATTCTTCTTAGAGAAGTCATAGTAAGGAGAAAGTTGTCATGTGGGTCAGTAGTTTTCTGGGACCCTTTTGTTTGTTTGGTTTTTCGGAGGGTAGTAAAAAGGACTGTGATTTTTTTCAACTATTTGGAGCCCTCCAACTCTTTCCAACACCTTGAGACACTTAAATGCCCTCACAGTGGTGCCGCTTCCACCGCGATCCTCCTGTGGGCCTGAGCAGCCACCTGTTTTCTTCGGGGATTTTCGTGGCATACCACTTCTGGCCTCCGTGCTCTTTCTAGTGCTCAGGATGCCCCAGCTCTTGCCTTGGCACCGCTGCCCTGGCTGCCCTCCAGGTATGGGAGGTCCTTTCTGTTTCCCGTGGTCTGAGTAACCATCTCTACACAGACTACACTGTACTGGTTTCTCTGTGGCCACACGTGGCTCGTTGAATGCCAGCTACTGTAGGCATGTGGCACTGTCAGCCCCGGCCAAGCCCACGGGCTGTGCTAAATCGATGCTTGTGGCACTGCATCATCACAGCTCTAGGGAAGGGGGGCGCTGAGCACTGGATCTGGGGAGTCGTTATGTAGAGCCACACCCCTCTGTTGCTCCTCCCCCCCACCACGCCCTACACACACCTGTGACCCTGGGCACCCAGCTCAGGGGCGGGTGTCCGCTCTGGTCCCCCCGGGGGCCGGATGCTCTCAGTCTTGTGACGCCTCCTTCCCCGGGTGTCTTCTGACCTTTCCAGTACAATGTCATCTGTTGTCTTTGGGGAACCAAGATCGCCACCTTCAGCTTTACTCTGCAGGGAATAACAGCCGTGAGGGAGAGGAGCGGTGGTGGGAAAAGAGACAGGGGGGAAGGAGAGAAGAGACCCTCCCCCTCCCTCTTCCGGGGTAGATGGGAGACAAAGGGAGGAGATACCAACACCTGCCCCTGCCCCCTCACCAGCATATCCCAGAAGCTGCGCCGGCCCATTTTGCTTGGGGGTGTGACAGGCTCTCCTGGGCTCAGGGCTGGTGGGAAGGGGAGAGGGGAGGTGCTGCCTGGGTCTCCCGGGCTCTTGGCCTCCAGCGAGGTGCTCCTCGGGCTTCCTGGGGACACAAGATAGGACAGCCTTCAAGTCTCTGCCCCTCCCCAGGGCTGGGCAGGTCCCAGGGCCGGGGCACACCTGGCGGGACCTCCTCCACACACAGGGGGGCTGGAAGCAGCCGGAGCTCCAAGACAGCATCAGCCAAGGCGTGCCGGGCGGCTCCACGCAACTTCTCTTCTAGCTGTGGGCGGCTGATGTTCCCCTTCTCCCATATGTCCAGCCGCAGCTGCAGGTCCTGGCCCTGACCTGGTGGAGAGAAAACTGGGGTCACTGGATGAAGCCAAGCCCATTACAGGGTCCCCTCCCCCTAACCCCTTTTGGGCCTACCTGCAGCAGTGCTGTTGGCTGGCGTGGGGCAGCAGGTGACCCTGGTGAGACTCTCAAAGTCGGTGTCCTGCAGCAGGTCCAGGGGGGCCGGAGCAGCAGGGGGCCAGAGCCCCAGTGAGATGGGGGCTCCCCCTTCATCCATGAAGGAGAGGGCGATGCAGGCAACCCCTACACCAAAAGACTGGAGTAGGTCTAGTCTCCAGGGAATGCCCTGCCCCACTCTCCCTCCCCCAACTTCAGGGCCCCTCCCCACCCCAGCCATGACCCTCCAAGCTCCCCAAGGCTGCCATCTGGGAGCGGGTACCTTTTCCCCCAGTGCCTTGGCCACCAGGCTTGTTGTAGAGATAAATATCAGAGTCAGGAAGGCCACTAGGAGGGTGGAAAGGATGCTGGGGAAGAACAAAACTCAAGATGAGGATAACCTGACTCCTGGGAAGGCAGGTTCTACCTAAGGCCCTCCACCCAACAAAAAGATATTGCTCAAGCTCAAGAGACAAGGGTGGGACAGGCCAGAGGGCAGTAGAGCACACGTCTAGATGGAACCTCTGGCTGCTGCCCCTTCGGTGCCCCGGCAGGGTGGTCTCCCCACAAGAATGTCAGCTCCCCAAGGGCAGGGCACATCCGACTTGCTTGTACTTGTATTGCGCGTGCCCAGCGCTCTGCCCAGCTCACAGTAATTGCCTAATTCATGGATGTGCCAGGGGAGGAACCACTGAGAGCACACAGGGAACACAGGAGAGGGAGACACACGAGAGAAGGGCAGTCTGGGAAACGGAGGCCAGGCCTGGCCAAGAGCCCAGAGAGCAGTGCCAACGGCCTTGTGTCCAGACAGCTGGGGGGCATGCTGGGCAGATCATTTCCTGACGTGCCCCAGTGATGATTTAGCCTAAAAGGGGAATGGCAAACAAGGTGAGATTCTTCCTAAAGGACAAGGATGAGCGGGAATGTTGGGAGCCTGTGACAGAGAAGCCTGGCATGTGCCCTGCATCTGGGGAAAGTGGATTGCAAAGGACCGGGAGGAAAGACAGGAGGAGCCACAGAGTAAAATGCTTTTGGGAAGGCCAGCCCAGGAAGGAAAGAAGGAGATGCTGAAGGAGGAAAGTCTGAAGATGCAAAGCAAAGCAAACCCAAAGACAAAGAAAAGCAGGAATTGCCCGAAGAGGCTAACCAGCCAGAAGACGGAGCAAGGCCAGGCCCCAGAGGAAGCCTACAGGGGCCTGTCACAGCCCCGTAAAGGCAGTGTGAGGAGAGAGGCTGCTGAGGGAAGAAGCCAAGGAGAGAAGACTGCCTGGGGGAGGCAGCACCGGCTTCTAGCACAGGACGGGCCGCCGGGGGAGGGGGAATTAGCGGCCGAGGGCCCAGAGGAAGAACCTGCTGGCTCTGAGAGCTGTCTCAGTGTGGAAGGGGCCTCCCAGGAGGGTGGGGGCTTCCCTTCTGTGGAAGTCTTCAGGCAGGAGCCGGACATGCCACTGCAGGGACCTGGGAGAGGGGCTTTCTTTTTTTTTTTTTTTTTTTGGGTGAGGCAATGGGGGTTAAGTCACTTGCCCAGGGTCACACAGCTAGTAAGTGCGTCAAGTGTCTGAGGCCGGATTTGAACTCAGGTCCTCCTGATTCCAGGGCCGGTGCTCTATCCACTGCACCACCTAGCTGCCCCAGGGGCTCCTTTCTGAGCTTGTGCCTGTGGAGTCCCACTGGGGAGTGGGGAGGGGGGTGGTGTCCCACACAGCAGGAGTCTGCCAGGCACACGGCTGTTTCCTCACCTGGAAGTGATGGCAACTGTTGCTGTCTGTGTACTTTGGCGAGTGCAGGAAGATGAGCAGATTCTGCCGCAGGTACCAGGCCAAGGCCGGGAGCCATGGCCGACAGGTGGGCGGCAGCACCAGGTGGAGAACCTCAGAGGGGGGGCTTCCCGGGGGCTGGATGAACTGAGAGAGTGGGGGGGGGGGCAGTGAGCCTAGGCAAGGACATGGCTCAATACCGGGCATCCTGGGGCCAGGCCAAGGCTGGGGAAGCCTGAGGAGACCAGCAGGGGCGGGGCCGTTACCTCTACATCAGCGGGAGTGAGTTTGCAGTTGCGCACAAGCATGACGGTGATGATGTCCAAGGTGGCCTCGTCCAGGCGCCGCCGCAGGGCTCGCACCAGCTCTTCTGTGATCTCGGGGCCTGTGGGCGCACAAACACCTTAGAGCCTGAAGGACCTCCGCGAGTGGGGCAAATTAAAGTCAAGAAAGAGAGCCAAGGCTAGAGAAGCAGCCGAGCTCAGGCCGTGTAGGGCCTCTTCCTCCAACAGACCTGACCCCTCCGCGTGTACCCGTGCCTCAGTTCCCTGCCTCCTCTGAGGTCAGGGCGGGGTGAGGCTAGACCATCTGTAAGCCTCCTCTCTCCCGTGTCTACCTCTGGGGTCTGAGGGGCAGGGGGAGGTGTTTGTTTGGACCCTGCACCCTGAGTGCAGAGCTCAAAGATTCACACCCAGGAGAAGCCCTCATTGGCCAGGCTAAGGGACTTCTAGTTTGTCTTAGAGGCGCAAGGGGGCTCCATGGTCAGGCCTGTGTCCTAGGGAGAGTATGTGAAGAAGAGAGACAGGCCACAAGGAAGCCAATGAGGAGACCACGGCCAAGTCCAGGAGAAGGGCGATGAGGGCTGTGGGAGGGAGAAGGCCCATGAGCACTTCCACTTGATGCCAGGAGAGCTCCCTAGAAACGAGCCGGCTGCGCTAGATCGAGGCCGGGGCCTGGCAATGGCCGGGAAAGCCGCTGTAGCTCTTCTGGCTGCATGACCCTAGAAAATCACTCAGCCTTTCAGAGTTCCTGTTCCCCCTCTGGGGGTCATGTTGTCTCTGCCTCTCAGGGTGCTGAGGCTCATGTAAGGTATAAAGCACTCGAGGCACAAGCAGCATGAGCGGCGGCTGGGCAGGCTGCTGCCTGTAGCGGGGCTGGTGGGGGGGTGATGAGCTGGGGGGAAGGGGCCACTGCAGGCAGAAGAGGAGGAAGCCAGGAGGCAGAGAGGGGAGAACAGGCTCCAGGGTGTGGCCTGGACCTCAGAGACCCAGAGAGAGGCAGGCAAGGGCTGGGGCTGGTACCTGGGCTGGGGGCAGCGCTCCCCGCCCAGCCCCCCTCTCAGAACCAGACAGACCTCCTGGGGTGTCACACCTCAGCCAGCACAGGCGATTGGCTGAGCCTTGCTGCACACACTATCAGATTCCTCCTGGCCCCATCCACAGAGCAGGCCTCAGAGAGTGGGGCCTCCTGCTTCCTCTGGGCCTGGCCCTGCGACTGCCCTCTGTCCCCAGGCCAGCCCTGCAGATACTAAACGGGGTTACCATAGAGCCCCGAGCTCTCTGCCTGAGGCCAAAGGTACCAGGCTGGCAGCCCTCAGCCAGGCCCCTGGTGGCCCCTCTTTCCTAACTTGGTCCTGAGCACTGGAGACTGCCCCCAACCAGTGTGTAGGCCTCACCTGCCTGTCCCACACCATGCACTAGGAGTTGAATGTGTCGGTCAACCTGGCCCACAGGACGGGTGGTCTCAGAACTCCGGCTGGAGGCCACTTCCAAAGGAGACCGAGGGCCCTGAACAAGGAGAGGACAGGAGAATCAGAGGGGGGCGGGGTGGGGTGGGAGAGAGAGCGGCAAAAGGTCAGACTCAACCATGGAACCGAAGAGCAGGGACGCTGGGGGCAGGAGAGATGGTGGTGTTGCCCTATGTGTAGACATCCTGCCCAGCAGCCTCAGGGCCCCAGGCAGGGGGGCTGTAGGACCACAGGACCCTGGATTCAGAGTCAGGGAGCCGCAGGGACTATGGAGCATCGTGTTCAAGCTTACAGAGGGAATAAGGGGCAGAGTGAGGATTTGAACCCAGGCCCTCAGATTCCAAATACAGCATTCTTCCCATGGTACCATCATTATTCCCATTTTACAGACGACAAAACCAAGATTCAAACTGGTGAAGGGATTTGCCCGAGGTCACAAAGCCCAAAGATTTAGGGCCAGATTTAGCTGGCTCCAAGCCCAAACTCTCCGACGAGCCGCAGTGACCAGTAACGCCAAGGGGCAATGGGGAGGCCGTGACTTACCGAGGCCTCCTCAGGGCAGATGGGTTCCTGGCTTCTGGAGAGGGCCAGGGAGGGGGGCAGAGCATCCCCGTCCAGGAGCTTCTCACTGCACGAGGTCTCCAGAAGTCTACGAGGGGAAGGGAAGTGGGGGTGAGGGGACCAGAGGTCTGCGTACACCAGCCAAGGCCGTCCCCCACACCCTGTGCTCGCTAGCCCATGGTAGCCTGCTCCCACTCCTCCTACCGCAGGTAATAGACGGCTCGAGTGGCTCGCTCCTGGTATACAAACATGTTCTTCCTGTTCACCACCGAGAAGGCGTTGAGCACAGAACGAAGTGCCTGGATGGCTGTGGGACAGCCAGGGCTCAGGGAGGCAGCCAGGGACACCCCCTGCCCCCCACCCAAGCACCCCCAGGGCAGGCCCACCCACCCGGAGATCCCGCCCCCTGTCCCCTGCCCGGCCCCTCTGCCCAGGGCCTTCCCTTGGCCCGTCTCCTCCTACCCCGGGACACTCCCATGCTGGGCCCCATTTTGAGTCGGGAATGGACGCGGATCACAGTCCCCCAAACAACATTGCAGGAGAAGTGTCCCGGCACAAACTGCATCGTGGCTGCCAGGTAGCCGCGGGGGGGACAGCTCTCATCAGCTGCATAATCTGTGGGCAAGGAACCCTTTGGCTCAGAACCCTCCCTCCCTCATCCCTGATACGCACCATCAGGAGGCCCCATAGTGCAGCCTCCTATTTCTGCATGTATGGGACGCATGACCTGGGGGCTGGGCTCAGATGCTCAGCATCTCTTTGGCAGTAGGAGCCATAGGCAAGGGGAAGGGGTGTCAGGCCCTCACCGTCACTGGGCAGGAAGGCTCACTCGTGGGGGATGGGACCTCAGGCCCATCAGTGGGCAGCAGGGCCTGCTGGTGGTGGTGGTGGGGCGGGGAACCTTGGGGCTTTTGGTGTCACTGGGCTGCAAGGGCTACCTCAGACCCTCACCCACAATAGGCAGGAAAGCTTACTGGCGGGGGGAAGGGGCCTCAGGCCCTCACCATCACTGGGCAGCAGGGTGGGCTTTGGGGGGGTATACCTTAGGGTTTTCAGTGTCACTCTTTGTGGGGGCAGGGTACCTCAGACTCTCACCCACACTAGGAAGGAAGGCTCACTGTCAGGGGGATGGAACCTCAGATCCTCACCATCACTGGGCAGCAGGGTCCGCTGGCGGGGATGAAAGGGGGTCTCACTCCGCCAGAGATCCTCCTCGCTCTCAGCCACAAGCAGGGAGTTACAGACATGGCTGTCATGGAGGTCTTGAAGAAGCAGACGCTGGAGGAGAGAAGGCAAGAGGTCAAAGGCTAAAAGGTGCCGGGGTCCCTGGGGGTTGGGTGAACCAGAAGGAGGGCCCTGTGGCCACTCAGCCCAAGAGGAGTTCTGGGGTCACCGAGCAGGCAAGGTCTTGGCCAGCCCTTGGCAGTGTGCAGCCCATCCAGATCCCACCAGAACTTAGTGTCCAGGCCCTGCTTGAAGACCTCGAGGGCAGCCCCTTGCTCTAGGAGGGCTCTCGCTAATGTCCAGTCACAATCAGCCCCTCTGCCTCAGACCCCACGTCATTCCTGCTCCTGCCTTCTGGTCTGCACCATGCAAAACAAAGCTGAGCCCCCCTCCCTGAGCCTCCTCAGGCCAAAGACGGGGTCCTACGTCTTGAGCTGGAAGGGCCACCTTTTATTTTTTTTTCAAAAGTGAGGCACTGAGGCTCAGCCAGGGCTGCACCACTGGCCCCACATGACACAGCTCGTATGGGACAAAGCCCTCGGACCCCAACCACACCGTGCTGCCTCTCATCACCGGCTCCTTCACGTGCTCCTCCTGTGGCTGGAACGTGAGGCTCCTGGCCTAGGCAGCCAGAGCTTCCTACTCCGGAGAAGGGCTGTGACCGAGGGGAGGCCAGCACAGCCACCTCAGGCTGCCAGAAGAGCCTCTGAGGAGGCCGGCCTGCCCTGTGACCCCAAGTTAATGGTTAGTGAGTTTCATCTGACTGCAGTCAGTCCAAGGCTTAGGCCTGTCAAGATTTCTGATCCTCCTCTCTGGTGTCCAGGGTCGGGGCTGTTACTCACTGCCCAGTGCCACCTGCCAGTCTGAGCAGAACTGCCGCCAACAGAACCCACAGGAGGCCTTCCGAGCAGACACGGCCCCTTCAGGCAGCCCTACATCTACCTGACTGGGCTCTCTTCACCCCCATCTCTGAATAGCTGGTAACGAGCCCTACACGGAGCATTCTCCTGAGTGACCTGCCTCTTCCTGGGAGGCGCTCACTGACCTAGTGAGCCTGCTGTAACCCTGGACAGCAGGTTAAAGTGACATCTGCTTCTCCCCTCCCCTCCCCTCCCCTCCCCTCTCCTTTTGTTTTAAAACCAGGCCCCCTGCCCTTCTGCAGCGCTCCTCAATATCCTTAATGTGTGGAAGGGACTGTCGGCCTCCTGCTGGGCAGGCCTGGCTCTGCGCCCATGCTCTGCACCTCACAGGTTAGGGGTTCTCTACAACTGGTGTCCAAGCTGCCAGCTCCTTTCTAGTTTAAAGCCCTTAGGAGTCACCTCACAAGATCCCCTAAGAGATACCTACAGATGAAGGCAAGAAGCCCATTCACTGGGGATATCTGAGGCACTGGGAACTGCAGTCAAGTATGGATGGGGCAAGATGACCACTGAGGCCTGAGAGTCATGCCCTGAGGGGCCTGTGGCCTGCAGAAAGGAAACCTCACCCACCTGAGTGTGCACAGGTGTGCGTACGTGAATGCACACATACACACATGCACGGGATTGCTCACCTGGTTGACCTCCCTGCAGATCTCTCCGACCTTCTTCACCAAGAGCTGCTGCAGCTGCCGGCACTCGGAGCCTGGTCCACTCTCATCCCGACTGAGGCTCCTGTAAGGGACGGGCAGACATACGGGAAGTTGGGGGGAGGTGCCGAACTGAGTCAGGCAGATTGGCCAGCACGGGGAAGGAGCTATCAGCTCAGGCATGGGCTTCGCTAGCAGGGTTAAAGGGAAAAGTAGGATGGGCTCAGAAAAATTGTGCTCACTAAGAACAACTGGTCAGGGGCTAGGCCTACAGCCACATCTGGGTGACACAGAGCAGAAGGGACAAGAGGCCCCTTTACCACCTGCAGCCAACTTCCTCATCATGGCAGCCACTAAGGGAATGGGCCTCTCTGTCATTGGTGTCATTGGCCTGCTCTCTGGGACCAACCAAGGACCCTTCCTTTTCTCGGAGAGCTCAAATTCACCGATTCAGTGCTGCCTACACAGAAACAAGACTGTCCTCCCAGCACTGGGGGGCGGGGTCACCTCTGGCCTGGCGACTGGAGCAATAGTTGAAGAAGCTACCCACACTGGGATGGGGGAGGGGGGGCCAGAGGGACCCACTGTGGTTATGGGCATTCACTGAAGGGGAGAAAGGTACGGAAACTCACCAGAGTCGTCCCTGGGATCACACGGGGGCACTTGGAGGGGCATTATAGGCACTCGTCAGGGAGCTAAGGGTGTCTGCCTGGTGTTATGGGCACTTTCCAGGGGGTGAACAGCAATTACCAGAAATCAGTGGGTTCTCAGTTGGAATCCCCCCAGGTCTGCCCTCACCGTGCATGGGCATAGACTTCCACTCGATCCTGCATGACCCGGACGAGGAGCCAGAAGTCAGGCAGACGTGGTCCTGGGAGGCTGGGTGGGGGCTGCTGCTGTGGGGCAGGCCCCAGGGACGTCTCCTGGCCCGGTGGTCTGGTTGGCGTGAGGCCCGGAGGCTCCTTCAGTGTGGGGACAACCTTTTCCCCCAGGGCTGCCTTCGGTCCCTCATTTTCTGAGCCGCTGCTGCTGCCTCCATCATAGCCTGGGGAGACGGGAGCGAGGCTCGCTGAAGCCGTGACACTCCAAAGGGCCTCCCTGCCCGTCCACATCACTCTGGCTTTTCTGACCCTCCTGCTGTCAGCTCACCTAGCTGGTCAGAGTCCATGCTGCCCTGGCTAGACACCACGCTCGGTCCTCGGCTGGGGCCGGGATGGCTGCCTGCACAAGGGAGGGGAGAGCAGCAAGGCCTTTGAGGACGCCTCTCCCTCAGCATCGCATTGTTCTCTCCCCGACCCACTCCTCATCCCAGCAAAGGTGTCCCCCACAAAGGATAGGGCACAAATACAGGCTGGGGGGTGGGGGAGGAACAGGCACGGGGTCTGTGGAGGCTGCACCTTCCTTACCACAGGCTCCATGAGACCCCAGGGGGGCCATACCAGGCAAGGCACTCAGAGTGGAGCTCTCGTTGTCATCAGGGGACCCAGGGACTTGGGGACTGGTCGGCAGAACCTGTGAAGAGACAGACAGCTCAGAGGAAGGCCTTCAGTGGCCCCAAACCCAGACCCCAGGCACTCACTTCTGCCGGGCCGGAGTGTGTCGCTTGGTCCTCATGACTGACCCAGGTCCAGGGGGTGGGGGGCTCCTCAGGGAGGGTAGGGCTGACAGACACAAAGAAGCAGCCACTGTCGGGGTCCTGGCACAGGGAGTGGCCTGGGAGATGAAGTCGACAGAACTCCTGGGTGGGACAGAGATGAAATGGGATGGAGGAAGAGGAGAGGAAACTCTAGGCCAAGGATGGGGAGGAGGGGGATGGAAGGGGGCTGGGTCAGGCCATGCACAGGGCTGGGGTGGGGTGTGGGGGGAATGCCCAGTGGAGCACAAGGATCATCAAAGCCAAGACCACAGGCCTCAGGGGACAAGGGGCCTTGGGAAGGCCTGGGCCGCTGACCTCCGCCTCCCTCCTCACACTTCCCATGGCTTCCCCCTCCTCCCACACTCCTCATCTCCTAGCACCAGGCGCTGCTGTCGCCATCCTGGACCCGCCCCCCAGCGCCAGGGCTTCCCCTCTGCTGAGGGGCCGTCAGTGCCGCTATCTGCGTGTGGAAGCTTCTTGAGGACAGGACTTGTCTTTGCCTTTCTCTGTATCCTCAGCACCCGCACACACTGCTGGGTACCGAGTGGGTCCTTGATAAATGCTCGCTGACTGACCTCTTTAAAGCGGGCCAGGGAGCGTTCTGGCCCGAAGACAAAGCTGAGAGGCAGCGTCTGTCGAAGGCAGGTCGAGCGTCCAGGGGAAGCGTGGATGTGGGCTGCTACTCGTTGGAGGGAGGGGCCGCTGGGGACACCCCCCCGACGCAGGGCCCCCACCATCTCGTCCTCGAGCAGCCAGCGAATCTGGGGAACAAACCGAGGGGCAAGGGCAGCCATAGATGGGGCAGGGCCTGGGGGGGGGGCCCCGATTTCTGATCCTTCCCCAATTCACCTCCAGCAAACTCCACGGAGCTGAGTCGGGGCAAGAGGGGAGCCCACCTCACTAGCCCCCCTGGGCTCTCTGAGGTCTCTGGGCCTGGGCCAAGACAATAGTCTTACCTCGCTCATGGTGGTCTCGATCGCCTGCCGGTGAGGTAAGGGGAGGCTGGACAGCCCCGGCTGCCTAGAGAGGGGAGGAGGCCAGGGTCAGCGCGGATCACGTGAGACAAGGGCTGGGGGCCCGAGCCTCTGGCAATCATACCTCTCTATGTCTGGGGGGGGCAGTGGGGGTCCCAGGCTGTCGTCAGAGCGCAGGGAAGAAGGCTGCCCAGGAGACCGAGGGAAAGAGGCGCTGCTCTCCGAGACAGACCTGGGGGAGGAGAAGGGAGCTAACGGCCCGTCTGAGAGCCTGGGAGTCTCAAGGAAGGCCTGGGAGCCTCAAGCATGCCTGACCTGTGGTGCTGGGGGTCCGAGGCTGGGGGCAGCTCCACCTCCAGGGGCAGGGTGAGGATGAAGACGTCCAGGGTCACGCTAAGGTCCTGCAAGGCCAGGCGACTCCCCAGGGGCGGGCTCTCCAGGGAGGACAAGACCTGACCTGGAGAGGGAGGGAGGAAAGGGTTGGAGCCTGGGGAGGCTCAGGCCTCGGGCAGGTGGCTGGCTGGCAGAGAAGCTCACCCAGGCAGGTGGGCAGCGTATGCACGGGCACGGAGCTATGCTGTCCTCGGAGGCGCACAGAGCAGGTGAGGTGTAGGAAGAGAGGGGGCAGGTCGTGGGCATTGCCCTCGGGGCCAAGGGCCACATCCTCCCCCAGGACACTGAAGGAGTCTTCGTCGGGGTTCATGGTGTCCTCGTCAGAGAGTGACGCGGAGTCTGGAGGCTCCAGCTCCATGTCCCGGCTGTCTCGATACTCAACTTCCAGCTCTGGGTCACTCTCGGTAGCAATGCAGCCTCCGGACACCTCTCCTGGGGACATGAGCAGGCTGCTTGTGACTGGGGGAATGGGCGACAAGAGGGCACATGTCCCCTGCCCCGCCAGCCCATGCCAAACACCCACCTTCGTCGCCTGCTGGCTCAGCCTCTGAGAGCTCCAGGTCACTGACTTTCCTGTCCAGGCCATCGCGAGTGCTCTCATCCTACAGGGAGAAGGCGCAGAAGGTGAGTGGTGGGCCCAGGCCAGCAGCGGACATGGCAGGAGGTGGGCAGTGAAGACACAGAATGTGGGGGTCAGTGAGGATGCTGGAGGGATGGCGCAAAGAGCAGGGGCAGGCTCACCTCGCGTTTGCTGGAGGGTGGGCAGTAGAAAAAATAGTGGGGGTTGGAGGGCACGGCTCGGAAGTGCAGGCGACTGATCTCCAAGAACTTCTCCTGTGGGGGAGGGGACACACAGGGATGAGGGGCTGGGGCCAGCACCAGCCCACTCCCTTGGCTCCCCCCTGGCCCTGAGCCCCACCTGAATGATGCTGTGCAGCTGGTCATGGGTCCCACCAGAGAGCTGGCAGACCTCCGAAAGCAGAAGCTCTGGCCCTGGGGCCGCAGGGTCCTGCATGCACAGGGCTTCAGGCTCACTGGAATCCTCTGCCTCTGCACTGGGGATGAGGAGGAGAGGGTGGGCCAGGCAGCTCCGGGAGGCCAGGGGCCAGCCCTGCCTGTCTGGGGCCTGTCTGCCGGGCTGTGCCCACCCCACCCCATCCCACCACAAGCCTGTCCCTCAAGCCTCAGCCTCTGGCCCGACTCCATCCCCCTCTTTTCCTTCTCTGGGTTTTGGGGACACCCCACTCTATCTGGCCATTCCTTCTCCGTCTCCTGTGACCTCTGACCTCCAGATCACTCTCCTCGGGGAACTCCTCAGCTCCCCTGATCTGCACAATCATCCCTCAGATCTAAGTATCCAGTCTGGAATTTCCAAATGCCTCTCAGACACCTGGAACCCCAGGACCCCCAAATATCTCAAACTCAGCATGTCCCAAACCCGAAGTTCCGCTCCCCCTCCTGCCGAGGGCACCCCATCCTCTGGGTCCCGCAGCCTCTAGCCCACGACCATTGTTTTGACCGTTGTGACATCCCTTGTGGGCGCCCCCTTCCCTCCTCCCCCAGGAACCTGGCACTAACTGCCTGCCTCCAGTCTCTCCCCATCCATGCCATCCTCCACTCAGCTCCCAAAGGGATTTTCCTCAAGGGCAGGACTGGCCCTGACACTTCTCTACACAATAAACTCCTGCAAATCACACAGAAAACGCAAGCCCTGGCAACCTCACCCTATGCTACCTTTCTGGCCCTCTGCTCCACTCAGGCCTGCGATCCAGGGACAAGGCCTCCTGGCTGTTCGCCCAGCTCTGGGACTTTTCTCTGGCTGGGCCCCCTGCCTGGGATGCCATCCCTCCCCACCTGTGCCTCCGGGCTCCTCCAGCTTTCGCCCTCTACAGGAAGCCTTTGCTAATCATCCCCCATCTATTCGGTACTAATCTGGTCAGTACATGGCATCTGTGCCCATGAGCTCCCGGGGGGCAGGGACGGCCTTCTGACTTTCTATCACCAGTATTCAGCACGGTGCCTGGCACAGCGGGACTTCCCCAAGAAGTAGCTGCTTCCCACGCAGGGTCCTTCCCTCAGGTCCTAAGCAGCATCCTGGTCTGGACCTCTCAGGAGACAGTATCTGTATCACTCACTACCAGGCATTCCTTGCATTCCATCCTCACCTGCCCCCCCCCCCCCCCCCCCCCCCGCCCCCAATGACCTTTCCAGGGTAACAACAGCAGTAACAGCTAACATCTAGGCAACACTTTAAGACTTGCAAAGCACTGTGGGTCATCTCATTCCATCTTCATGGCAACCCTGGGAAGCAGGTGCCATTCTCATCCCCATTTTACAGATAAGGAAATTGAGGTCCAGGCTTGGTGATGTGACTTGCCCAGGGTGACAGAGTCTCTGAGACAGGATTTGAACCCAGGTCTTCCTGACCCCAGCTAAGACTGTGCACTGTGCCCCCTAGCTGCCTATGGCCTTCGAATCAAAACTGTGACTCTTCCTGGCTCCTAGCCCAGGCCGGACTTTGCTCTTGCCGACTCATCCTCTACATATGTTGTGAGCTTTGACTCCAAAAGGGGACAATTCCTGACTGATGGCCAAAGTGTCCTTGTGTCTCACTGGCCCAAGCGGTCAGCACGGTCCCTTCACACCCTGACAAATGCCCCAGCTTACTCCCTCCTTGGCTGTTTCCTCCTGGTGCTGAGCCTAAAGTCAGTCCCAAGGGCAGGGACTTTACCTCAGGCCCCTCCCCGATTCCTCAAGCTCTGAATTCAAAGCAGAGGTCACTTGCTCATGAGGTCAACGTGCTCAGGACTAGAAGGGACAGGGAGGTCATTGAGCCCAATGTCCTCATTGTACAAGAAGAGGGATTGGCCTCCCCAAGGCCGCATGGGTAGAGGCAGCTGAGTTGAGCGACAGGCTTGGGGGTGGGGGGCTGGGGGCTGGCCTCACCTCAGCTCTGAGGCCGGGACTGCCCTGTCGCGAGGCTCAGAGCCTTCCTCGAGGCTGCAGCTCCCGGGCCCTTGGGGCAGCCCGTGAGCACGACCACAGAGCGCCAACAGGAACGGTGTGATGTCAATTTCCTGAAGCAGCTCCTCGCAGGCGTCCACAGCAACCAGGAGGTCCTGGCAGCTCACGACCTGGGCCTGCTGGAGGCTGCGGAACAGGCCTGGGTGCGGCAAGCAAACGGGGTGTCAAGTGGGCACAGCCCTGACCCCGGGAAACTAGTAGCAGGCCGGCCCAGCCGCTCACCTCGGACGTAGCACCGCTGGGCATGTTCCTGAAGGAGCGCACAGTGATCGGCCACTTCCTTAAACTTGGGGTCTAGCCAGGTGGATGTAGGGGAGGGGTGCTCAAGGAACTGAGACCTGGAGGGGAGGAGGAGACGCCTCAAGAGATCCGTGCAACACGTCCAGCTTCCCCCAATCCCCACCTGCAGACTCCCATCTGCAAAAACTGTCCATCTGTCTATCCATCCACCCACCCATCCATCCGTCTGTCCACCCATCCAGCCACTCATTCATCCCATCTATCCATTCCATCCACCTATCTATCCATTCATCTACCCATCCATTTATCTGTCTATCCATCCGTCTATCCATCCATCCATCCATCCATCCTCCCATCTCTATCACTTGTCCTTCTGACAGCATGCAAAACTCCCTACCCCGTGCCCTGCACAAACATCATGAAAGAGGAGAGGAGAGGCGGGAGCCACTCACGTGAGGGTGAGCTCTTGAGGAACCCTACAGGGCTGAGTGCTGACCACCTGCTCTCTCAGTGCATCCAACGAGCAGCTGTAGACAAAGACTGGGCAGCGAGAGCGTGGCCCTTCCCCACCCTCAGTTTGCGAGGTCTGACGCGCAGGCCAGGGTTGGGGGTCCTTTCCAGGAGGCAGAGCAAGCTCCCCCTGATCCTGAGCTTTGTCTATAGGGAATAAGAGAAGCATGGTCCCTGTGGTCTGCCCTTACCACCTGCCCCTCCCAGGCCCTTGAGCTCATTTCTGTGCCCATTTGACTCTTAAGTTTGCCTCAGTCTTTGGAAATCCATCCCCTGGCACAGGGCCTGGACACAGCAGGTGCTTAATGAGGGATGATGACTATCTCCATGTGCCAATGGTCCATGGCCTGAGCCACGCTGAGCCCTACCCTAGCCCCTCTCCTGAGCCACGAAAGGCCTTACCGCTGGCAGGGGTCACACTGAGGGCAGGAATCAGGGCTTTGGTGTCCTTCTGACTCGCTCCTCCTAAATCCTCAGGGCTCCAGACGGCATTCCACTCTCCCGGTGCAGGCCTCATCTCTTCTTGAAGGGGCCGGCCAACTCCACAAGCAACTAGGCGCTGGACATCTGGGAGTGTGTGGAAAGGAGAGCTGAAGTGGGAAAGAATTCAGGGGACAGGGACTGCCCAAGGTCCCCTTGAGGGATGTCAAGGGGAAGCTGAGCCCACAACAAGAGCCACAACTGGGCCAGTGCTGGTCATCTGAAGGCCAAGAGGGAAGGAGGGGACACTAACTAGCTGGCAGCCCCCTGGGATCTGGCAAGAATAGACATCAAAGGTTTCAGAGGAAGGGGAGACTCAGAGTTCATGGCTTTGGCCAAAATGGAGGCCACATTCTCACGATAGGATTAAGTTTTGATCCCTCAAATACAAATGATTTCTTCAGGAGGAACCCCTGGGATTGTGCCCTGAGGTGGAGCAGGAAGGGGCCCCCGTGGCTTCTAGCCTGCCCTGGAGCAAACAAGAGCCCCCTCTAGACCTGCTTCTGCTCACTGACCTCTAGCGATGGAGGACTCATCCTCTCCCAAGGCAGCCCCCAGTGGGCACGTGGATATCCCAGCGCCACTGAGCAGGGAGCAGCCGGGTGGGGGCAGGAGCTGCCTCAGCAGATGTGGGAGCAGCAAGGCCGTACCTGTGAAGGTGCTTGGGAGAAAGGTGAGCAGCACATGCTGTGGTGTCACAAGCCGGCCATAGCAGCGCCACTGAGGGGGCGAGGTCTCCGTGGGAGGCTGTGCAGAGGCCAAAGGAGCAGACCCTTCAAAGAAAGCAGACGCCAGCCCATCCAGCCCCAACACCCCCTCCTTCAGGCCCACCTCCCCCTGCCCTGCCCCGGCCAGCCTAAGCAGGAGGCCCAGGGAAGAGAATCCAGACTCACCAGAGGTGTGACTGCAGAGTGACTCAAGTCCTGAGAACCGCCCAAGCGGCCTTGGGGCTCGGAGCCTCCCGAGGGACGCACCTCTGGAAGCAGGACAATGACCGTGAGGGGAGCACTTTGGTCAGGGGGGCAGCAAGTGGGGCAGGGACCCAGATACCAAGAGGCTCTCACCTGGGCCTGGGGCTCCCCACTGTAGCACCTGGCTCAGAAAGGTCTTCTGCTCGGCCGCAGAGAGAGGGAGCTCACGGTCACTCAGCTCCTGCCCTAGGCAGCGGTGCAGTAGGCCCAGCAGGGTCTCGTTGGCAGGACTGTGGGCCTCGGGACTGGGGCCTTCGGCCTCTGCCCAGCATAGAATCTGCTCAAAACCCAGCTTCTGTCCCACCCTACCCTCTCCAACAATGGCGCTGGGGGTCCTAGCCGAGCTCCCCCATAGGACCCCTAAGGACCTGCTCTCCTCCCCCCCATAGGACCCCCTGAGGACCTGTTCTCTCCCTGCCATGGGATCCCCTGAGGACCTGCTCTCCCCCCACCATAGGACTCCCTGAGGACCTTCCCTCCCTGCATAGGACCCTCTGAGGACCTGCCTCTCCCTCTTTCCCCTCTAGGCCCCTCTAAGGCCCTGCCCTGCATCCAGCTCACACTTATCCTTGCTGGTCCAGGCAGTTCTACCTGAGCCCCTTCCCCCATACAGGACCCTCTGGGGCTCTGCCCTGCATCCCATTCTGCCCTCCCTCTGCCAGCCTGGGGGGTCCCGGCTGAGCCACCTCTGGTTAGCAGACCAAAGGCCGTCTGCATCCGCTGACACCGCAGCAGCAAGCGCATCAGGTCAAACCGAAATGGGATCTCATGGACACAGGGACCTCCTGCTACATCGCGCCCTGTGATGGGGATGGGGGGCGCTTCAGAGCCTGGCCGGGTACAGGCACTAGGCAGCTCCCCCCCAGCCTTGCTGGCCAGCACTGACCATCAGGAGCCCTGGGTTCGGGAGGCGGGGGGCTCCACTCTTTGCTCTGGCAGAGGTGGCTCAGGTATTCGAAGCTGAGCATGGAGCTGACACAGGCGGCATCTCTGGGGAAAAGCTGCAAGGAGGGGAGCACAGAGGTGGGGTTCAGGGTCCTGCCCCCCACCCCCACCCGAGGTCAGCTCAGAGGCGGGCAATGGGACTTGGACTCACCGCTCGGGGAAGCTCTGGGTAGGTCAGACCTCGGAGATGCCTGCAGCCCTCGGGGCCAGAGCCCACACGCCCACACTGGGGCTCCACCCAGACCTCAGTGACCAGGTTCAGCTCGGAATCGCCCTCCAGGGCCTCCACTTCTCCATCATTGTCATCGTCTGTAGAAAAGCTGCCCAGGGAAGGCCCTCAGCCCCGACAGGGGAAAGGCACACAGGGCTTGGGCAGCCTGCCAGGCACCTGACCCTTGCCTGGGGGCGTCTGCCTGGGTATCGTGGGGATCTTCTGGCCACGGGAAGGTGCCAAGCTAGGGGTATCCCTGGATTCCCGGCTCACCTGTCCTTGGTGGAGGTGGAATGAGGAGGGAAGAGGAGATACTGGACAATGCATGTGGGGGTCTCATTTCCTCCTGCCACTCCGGGAGATTCGCTCTGTCAGCAGGGACAGCGGTATGAGAAACACAACATAAACCCCTGCTCCCCGTTCCTGCTGGAGCTCAGCTTAGGGCTAAAATGCCCCTGCTGGGAAGTGCGAAATGGGTCCCTGGGGCACGGCAGGAGCCCTGCCAAGCCAGAAATGCTGCACAAGCAATCCCGTGCCTGAGGACCAGAGAAGCTTATGATCCATTCCTGCCTCGGGGCTGGAGGGGGCATACTATATGGCAAGCCTTAAGGACAGGGGAAAGGGGTAAGAGTTGTGGCTGGACCATCGACTGGTCCAGAGAAGGGTGTGGGTGCCTTGCCATCCCCTGAGCCCAGGACTTGGCAGAGAAGAAGATGGGGAGCTGGTCTCTAGGCACAAACAGAGCTCGTCCTGCAGAATAAGCCCTCCTGTGGCAGAAGCCATATGCCCCAGGGGCTCTGAGGACAGGAGTCAGGCAGGCAGGTCTAGAAACCGTACCAGACCATTGGCATGTCAGGATGAGATGGCAGGGGAGTGGGCACGGGGCCCTTTCTTTGCAAGTTAGTCATTGGCTAATGCTCCACCAAAAAACACCCCCTCCCCACCTGCCCCGGTCCCAGTGTGAAAGGGTAAGGAAGGGGTACCCAAGAGTAAGTTAGGTCTAACGAGGAGTGTGAAGCGCCCAGAGCTGGCCAGGGAGCGGGGGCAGTGGGAGTGTGGGAAGGAGATGGCAGGCACTTGCAGACACTTCCCTGGGTTACCTGAGGCTGGGAGGGGGCATCCTCAGAAACTAGGAGGTTTAAGTTACTTGTGTGTTGGGGGTGGAGGGGGGGGGAAGATACCTGTATCGGGAGCTCCAGGACCATTGTGATGATCCCTTCCCCGCTGGAGGCAAAATGGAACCCCTCGGCCAGACGGACTCTAGAGCCAAGATGAGGTGAAGTCAGACATGGGAAACCAAGCATGCTGAGAAAGCCCCCTGGCCTTGGAGGCTGGGGAACGAGGGCCGGGGCCCCAGCACTTACTCAGTGAGCGTGGAAAGCAGCTGAGCCACAGCACTGAGGGGGAGCACGGGCACCAGGGCAGGCTGCACAGTCCAGACCCAGCGCTGATGGCAGAGGTAGCGTGACAGCGAGGCCAGGCTGGAGGAGGCGGAGCGGCCGGACACCAGGGCCAATGGTCCTGGCGGCTCCAGGGCCAGCATGAAGGGTGCGCGGTAATCCAGGGGCAGCTTCTCATACCTGTGCATTACGGGACCCAAGAAATCACTCATCATCTCCGCAAGAGCCGCGCCTCCCCATGCTGGAGGGTGGCCTTCTCTAGGCCCCCTCAAGGCCGAGGCCTTTGGTCTTACCCCCAGCTACTCCCCTGCCTTTAAATGTCAGCCCCTTGGTCCCCCTGCCCCCAGACCTCTCGGACAACGTATTGCCTCCTTCAGACCCCTCAATCCTCCCTCAGTTCAATTCAAAAAACCATTTCCTCAGCACCTTCACTGCAGTCAGCAGGGTGCTTCCTCATTTTGAAAGGTTTAAAAGAAAAAAAAAGAAAATAACTAGAATCCAAGAGGGTGCCCATCCACCTGGGAACAGATGGACAAATTGTGGAGTATGAGTGTAAGCAAATCTCCCTGTGCTGTAAGAAATGAGGAAAGAGATTCCAGGGAATCCTGGGTTGTTCAAATTGCAGCAGACACAAGAACAATGCAGGAAAGACAAGTATTATGGTAATATCTGAGAACCCCAATCAGGGTAATGATGGAGGTGAAACTCTTTTCCCGCCTGCTGACAGCAAAGCAGGCGATGGGCACAAAGTGCAGGATGAGATGTGTTAAAATAAGCTAGAACAAGCTGGCTTCCTCCCCTTTGCTTTTTCACAGGGGAGGGGGCAGGTCATTGAGTATTTTAAATATTTGCTAACTTTGCACATCCTCCCCCCACCCCCCAGCCTCTATTCCAATCCTAGGGGATTTTACCATTCAGGTGGCTGTTCCCTCCAACACCCCGGCCTGCCAGTTCATCCTGGACATGCTCTTGACCCCATCTCCTTCCTCACACCATCACTGCCTCTCCCCTTCTCTTTTGTTTGTTTGTTGTTGTTTTTTTGTGGGGCAATGGGGGTTAAGTGACTTGCCTAGGGTCACATAGCTGGTAAGTGTCAAGTGTCTGAGGCCAGATTTGAACTCAGGTACTCCTGAATCCAGGGCCGGTGCTTTATCCACTGCGCCACCTAGCCGCCCCCTCTCCCCTTCTCTTGATGCTGTCCTTGAAGCCCACATCTTCCCCATCCTTAAAAACTCTCCTCTGGGGGCAGCTAGATGGCACAGTAGATAAAGTACTGGCCCTGGATTCAGGAGGACTTGAGTTCAAATCTGGCCTCAGACACTTGACATTTACGAGCTGTGTGACCCTGGGCAAGTCACTTAACCCTCATTGCCCCGCAAAAAACCAAAAACCAAACAAACCAAAAAACTCTCCTCTGACCTTCCCACTCCCTCAGTCTATCGCTCTGCATCTGCTCCTCCCTTTCAACAGGCAAACTCCTAGGAAAAGTTGACACTGGCTGCCTCTCCTTCTTCCTGTCCTCTGGCTCATTTCTCAGCCCTTTGCAACTGCCTTCCTACCTCACCACTGAGATACAGCTCTCTCCAAGGTCACCAGTGACCTCATGATTGCATAATCTAATAGCCTTTTCCCAATTCTCATCCATTTCCATGGGCCCAATGATGAGCTCTAGAATGATGAGTGCTAGGCCTGGAAAGGTAGCCTCAGGCTCTCTCCTGCCTATTGGACCTTCGATATGTCCCAAACGGAATCCATTATCTACCCCCTCCCAGTGTCTTCTCACTGTTAGCACCAACCTCCTAAGCTGCCAGGCTTCGTATTGCAGTATCATGCCCCCCCACACACATACAACTCCCTCCCACTCATTCCCCACATCTAATCTGTCAGCCCATTTTGTTTGCTCTGCCTTACCAGCACCTCTCATGCTCACCTGGCAGCCATCTTCACCCTAGTTCACCACCTTGGCACCTTTTACCTAGATGATGCAATTGGCTCCTAGCTACTCCCTTTGCCTCTGATCTCTGCCCACTCCAAGCACCCACCGCACTATGTCCAGAGATTTACTCAATTACAAGTCTGACTGTGTCACTCCACCAGAGCTCAGCAAGCTCCACGGGCTTCCTAACACCTCTCAAACACAATTCAAACCCCTGCTGAGCATTTATAGCCTTTCACCACCTGTGCCCCTCTCGCTTCCCCAATACATTACACATTACTCTCACACACTCTACAGCAAAGCTTCTTAAACTGTGGGTCATGACCCTCTCTGGGGCTGCGTAGCGGAATGTGGGGGTTGTGACAAAGCTGAAGAAGCCCTGCTCCAAGGGGCGGCTGATGGCCTTGCTGTTTTCCTGGCCTCCCCTCTGAACCTCTGTCCGGGCTGTCCCCAGTCCCTCCTCACTTCAGCCTCCTGGAACCCCTGGCTCCCTTCAAAGCTCAGCTCCAATGCCAGTGTCTATGTGAGGTCTTTCCTTATCTCAGCTACCAACTCAGTGATCGTCTCTGTATATGCCAGTCCCCCAGTAAGCTGCCTGAGGACAAGAGCTATTTCTTTTCTGTCTTTATATCCCCAGTCCCTGGTACGGGACCTGGCATACAGTCAGGGTTTAATAGATGCTTGTCACATGATTGATGAGATCAACCAAAGAGTCGACAGAGAGAAGGGGGGAGGGTCTGGGACAGAGCCCTGAGGCCCCCCTGCTGAGTGGGCAGGACAGATGCTTTCTGTGTGAAGGAGGGGCTAAACAAGAGGGAGGCTGAGGCCACCGAGCGCCAGCTTCCTGGCTGTCCCTGGTCCCGGCCTGCGCTCCCTGCCTGGACGGCTCTCCTTCCTCATGGCCGCTCCCTGTCCTCTGGACTCCGGCTCATGCCCTGCCTTTTACAGAAGGCCTGAGAAGACGTGGCCATGTTCAGCTTGTCAGGCCTGTGACACTGAGCTCCTCGAGAGCAGGGACTGTCTTCTGCGTGGCACACAGTAGGAGCTTAATCCATGTTTACTGGCTGAGCGATCAACAGATGTGGTCTGAGAGCTCCCGGGAGCCCTGGAGAGAGTGGTAGCTGCTTAGTGAGGAGTCGAGAAGCCAGCCCAGAAAGAGGGCAAAAGCCAGGGCTCGAGAAGGGGAGGAGAGATGCCAGACGGTGATCTGAGAGGAGGGCAGGGGCAGGTGTCCTTGAGGCATGTGGGCAGGCAGGACTTAGGGAGGAAGTCCACGGCTACAGGGTGGATCTGGCCAAAAGGAGAGGACGGAAGAGGAGCTGGAGGGCCTTAGCACAGCAGAACGGGAGGGTCACAAGCGGCCTCTATTGGTAAAGGATCCATCCATCAGCAGGTTTTCAATAAGTCCCTGTATACTATATGTCAGGATCTGTGCCTGGCTTTGGGGGACCCACAAAAGCCAGAGTGAAAGGGCAGCTCCCTGTCCTCAGGAAGCTTATATTCAATCAGGGGTGCACTGGAGGTGAGAGACTCGAGCAAAGACAAGTTGCTGCAGCCCGGAAGGCTGAGGCGGCCACTGTGAGTGGCAAGGGTCTCCCCAGCAGGAGCTCCTTCCAGCAGCCTTCAGCCTTGTTCAAGGAGGGGTTTGGCAAGGCAAGAAAGCAACAGGACAAGGGTCAGGGGTCAGTGTTGGGGCACAGAGGGGAAGTGTACAGGGGGCAGGATCAAGACTCCAAAGGGAAAACAGGGAGGGCCAAGGGGTGTGGAGGCAGCACCATCTGACTATGGGTCCCTGTATGAAGGTCCTGAGAGAGTGGAGGCTGGCATAGTACGGTCCTTCTCTTAGACCTCCCTCAGTTCCCATTCAGTCCCATCAGTCCCCCCCAAAACCTCCGTTCACATTTCTAAGTCCCGACTCACACTGCCATCTCTCCTGAACTCCTCAGTCTCTACTTCTGATGCCTGTTACATCTCCCAGACTCCCTGGGCACCTTGCCTCCTCTAGACCCCTCAGAGCACACCCCGTTAGGCACCTCCCTCAGTCCTGTCTGACCTGATCAACAGCTTGTCCAGGGGCTTCTGCAGGACGATCAGGCAGGGCCGATCAGACAGGGTGGGTTGAGGCACAAGGAGTGGAGGCGACTTAGAGGGAGAGCTGCCTGCCCCCAGTCCTTTCCGCTTCACTTTGGGGGTGGCTTCCTTGCTCTGCACCCGGTGGGGGAAGCGAAGCTTCAAGATCTCCTCCCGCAGCTCATCCACGATCTGGGGGCCCAAACCCAGGAACAAAGGGTCATGCCCTTTTCCTTCAGTGATGATCCAAGGATCAAGGAATTCCAATTCTAAGGCTGAGTCCAACCCCTTTATTTTACAGATAAAGAAACTGAGGCCCAGAGAGAAGAAAAGACTTACTAGCAAGGCAACAAGAGTAGTAAGTGGCAGATTCAGGATTCCAACCCAACTCTGCCACCTCCAAATCCTATGAGTGGGTCCCACTTACCTTGGACACCTGGAGCTGAGAGAAGGGGCCCTTCCCGGAGGGTGGAGACAAGAGCAAGTGTCCTACATCCTATGCCTAGCTCCCTGGGCCCCCACCCGCTTTGGGAAGGGGAGATCACTGCCTTCCCAGGAGGGATCCAAAGGGAAATGCTAAGATCAACTGTATTCCAATTCAATCGACTCCCCAGACCTCATGACCTCACCTTGTTGCGTAATTGAGCTGGTGTGCCAATGGGGAAACCGAGTCTGAGCACCATGCACGGAGCTTTGGAGATGATTCGGACCATGTAGAAGGAGGAAGGGGGCAGGTCTGGGGCACTAAGGAAACATAGGAGATCGACAAGGGTGGGGTAAGTATGGGGTCAGTCAGTAGGGCAAGTAGGGGAGATCCAAAAGCCACATGAGAAAGTGGAGGGATCGATAGAAATGGTAAACTCAGGCTGTGGAGAAGAGCCTTAGAGTCCTTAACAGCAAAAGGGCAGTGGGTGATATAGGTCATGGAGCAAGGCCCCACCAATAACACATGAAGACAGCTCAGAGATATGTCTTAACCTCTCTCCCTCTCTCCCTCCTTCCCTCTCTCCCTCTCTCCCTCCCTCTCTCCCTCTCTCCCTCCCTCTCTCTCACATACACACACACACACACACACACACACACACACACACACGCATATTATCCCCACCCTTTTCACACGCACACCCCATCTACACGTACGTATTTGCTCTCTCAGTCATCTATACCTTTGATATCTTTCCCTCTATCAGATACCTTGTATATTGATCCCTAGATACCCCCACAATTACACCACTCCCACCAGAGATTTCCGCCACACATACTCTCGGCCCAGTGTGACTCTGTCTTTTCTTCTTTACTCCCACGTCTGCCTCCTCTGAAAGGACTCAGGGTCCAAGTACGGTGGTTCCACTGTCCTCCATGGAGAACAGTATGGTTTAAATAGCTTTTGCAGATCTTTCCCATTTTTCTTCTAATTTCATTTTTGAATGCCCTTGGATTGACTTTGCTTAGCTGGCTAGCTTTTCAGGCTTTCTTTACACTGGTCTTACCCTCCACTGCTTCTCTATGATTTATGAAATGATAATGCTCATAATCATACATCACTCTTTCTGGTAAGATTTTAGAAATGCATTTACATCTGGACACAGTGTTGCCCTTGGCAACCATCTTTCCTTTTGGCAATTAAGTTGGCTGTTTGCAGGCTAAGGCATTTTTGAGGACTTTTCTGGCCTCCCTGTTGTAGTGATTTAAAATAGTTTACTTTCTGAACGAAAGTATTGTGGCTGGTGTAATTTCTATTTTCCATTTCTCATTTTTGATGTTTAATTATTTGTTTAAATGGTTTGGTTGTTTCCACAATATGCAGTATCTTGTTCTTGTTATTATGCTTTCTTTTTATATTTTTGTAAGTATGATATTCACTTGGATGACTCAGGGCTAACTCCTGCACCAATAAAGTCTTTCACTCTTAACATATCACACGTTTCATATTTTGTGATACAAGAAAGGAATTGTCCTTCAGCTTGTTCTTGAAGAATCTTGAGGAAAGGGAGCCCACCCCTTCCTAGAACCAACTCAGTCCCCGATCCAGTACTCCTTGATAGGAAGTCTGTCCTGACATGAAACCTTAATCTTCCTCTTTGCAACTTTCTCCCACCACCAATCCAGGGGCCAAACATAGCAAGTCTAAACTCTTCTCCCATGACAGCTCCTCAAATAATTAGGCACACCAATTTTCATTCCCCCAAATCTTCTCTTCTTGGGTTGTGCATGTGCAGGTACTTTAACTGATCCTCATACATCAACTACTCATGGCCCCCTGCCATCGAAGTTGCCCATCTCTGGACACCTTCTAGCTCATCCCATCCTTCTCTTAAACTACGGTCCCCAGACCTGAACCCAGTATTTCTAATGAAATCTGACAAGGAGAGAGAACCAGGGCACCACCCCCTCCCTATTCCCAGAAGCGCTATCTCTCCTAATCCAGCACGAGATTATTATTATTATTATTATTTTATTTATTTTTTTTTTGGGGGGTGAGGCAATTGGGGTCACGTGACTTGCCCAGGGTCACACAGCTAGTAAGTGTCAAGTGTCTGAGACCGGATTTGAACTCAGGTCCTCCTGAATCCAGGGCCAGTGCTCTATCTACTGTACCACCTAGCTGCCCCCATAAGATCTTTTTTGGTTGTTGGGACACATCTCTCACTCTCATTGAGTTTGTGGCCCATTAAAACCCCCCAATTTCGTCATAGATAATCTCTGCCTTCCCCATCCTGTCCTTGGGAAGCAGATTTTCTTTTGTACCTGAGTGTGAGACTTGACATTTGTCCCTACTGAAATTCACCTTCTTAGGTTCAGACCACTGCGCTACTCTGCCAGTATCTGGCTCTGTCTCCAGTGTGTGAACTATCTCTCCCAGCTTTGTGTCATCTACAGATTGGATAAGCCCATGCTTGTGCCCAAGCCCCTGATAACAATGGGATACTCCACTGCAGACCTTCTGCCATGCTGACAAAGAATCATTAAAACTATTCTGAGTCTGGCCATCCAGACAATTCTGAGAGCATCAATTATATTGTAGTAGCAGATACTTCATCAAAAGCTTTGCTAAAATCCAGGCACCACAGCATCCTCTTTATCTATCAGTTCATTATTTCAGTTAAAACAGGAAACGAGGCTAGTCTGACATGATCTGATTTTGATGATAACATGCTGGTTCTTTGCAATCACAGCCTTTCTTTCTAGATCCTCACCAATCACCTCTTTAATAATTTGTTCTAAGATCTTCCCAGGAACCAAGTTCACTGGCCTATAGTTTACAGACTCTTTTTCTTCCCTTTTGTGAACATCAGGAAGTTGGCTTATCTCCAGTCCTGAAAGGTCTCCCCTGTTTTTCACTATCATTTAAATATTACTGACACTGAACTCAGCAATAACATTGACCAGTTCTTTCAGGACCAAAGATGCAGCTCATCTGGGCCAGCTAGGTGCTTTCTTTTTTTCTTTTTGGCCAGGCAATGAGGGTTGACTTGCCTAGGGTCACACAGCTAGTAAGTGTCAAGTGTCTGAGGCTGGATTTGAACTCCTGAATCCAAGGCCAGTGCTTTATGCACTGCGCCACCTAGCTGCCCTAGGTGCTCTCTTTAACATTCTCTTACTTATTTTGGGCATTCACTCCATTGGCCATCTTTGTGTTTTCATTTCCAGTGTGAAGATCCTTTTTTACGGGTTGGGGGTGGGGGGGGCAGGGAAATGGAGAGTAAGGAATAAGCGGTAATTTTTTCTCTGTCAGCCACCTTGTCCTGTACACCCCAAGAAAAGGTCTTCTCTCTTCTTTCATCTTCTCTTCTCCAGATTAGTTCCTGCCTTTCTTCTTTTTTCTTTTTTTGCAGAGCAGTGAGGGTTAAGTGACTTGCCCAGGGTCACACAGCTAGTAAATGTCAAGTGTCTGAAGCTGGATTTGAACTCAGGTCCTCCTGAATCCAGGCCGGTGCTTTAGCCCCTGCGCCATCTAGCTCCCCCCTCACCGCCTTTCTTCTTGTTGCCAGCACCACGAGCTCTCCTTAGCATATTCTGAACTTTAACACTCCTGGCACCCTTGTACAGGACTGTGCCCTGGTTTTAGATTCACTTTCTGTGACTTGGGTTAGCTTCTCCTTTCTGTACATTTCTTCTAAAAACTGAAGTTGAGCTGATGACTTCCTCATGCATCCCTATTGCTCTTGACAGGCAAAGCCCTTTTTTCTCCTCCTTGGAAGTGTTTCCCTTGGAGTCTTCAGGCTCTCCTCCTTGAGTGTTCCCATCCTTCCTGGGCATATTGCTTCATCTTTCCTCAGCACCCCATAACTCTGCTTCTCCCTCAATACAGGGTGATGGGGTCAAAAGAGGCCCAGCTGTTTTCTCCTTCTCTATCACAAACCCTATCAAAGAGTCATCAGTTCACAGAAAGTTCCCATCACTTCTACATCCAAAGCCAGTTCTTCCTTCTTGTTGAGACTCAGATCCAGAATCCACTTTCTTGTTTTTTGTTTCTCCACCTCTAGAAGGTCAAAAAGGGATTGGCTGATCTGCTTCTGCCAGGAAGAGAGCTCTAAAACAAAGGTTCTTACACTGTGAGTAGGACCCCCTATGGGGTCACATAAGTGAATGTGGGGGGTCGTGAAAAATCTGGCACAGTAAGAGGTTACATACACCTATTTTATATGCCTATGTATGTGGGGTCATGTGAAAATTTCTTGTGTGAAAAGGGGTCGGGAATGGAAAAGATTTAAGAAGCCCTGCTCTAGAAGACGTCCAGGTGACTAAAGTTTCTCACTGCTATTCAAGGGTGCCCCTATGTCAGGCTTGTAACTCGGAGTTTCCCAAGCTCCCATATTTACTTTCTGCCAGACAGTCTATAACCTATGCTAATGACAAAATCACTTCTGTTTTTCCCCTTGGACCCTTATCCAAATGCTCTTCTCCATCAGGCTTCTCCTCCCTGGTTATAGATTTGCTCACAAATACACCTTCTCCATATACAGTCCTCTTCCAGCACTCTCCCTAATCCGAGTCTGAAGAAGGCATGTCCCATCTGGAAACAGTGTAGGTATGGCTTCCAATGATCCCAAAGAAGGCTAATTTCTCTGCATGTCCTCTTATTTCTTGAGTATTTGCAAACACAGGCTTGAGACTTCTTGGACTTAGTCTCCCGTGCATTTCTGGGCATCTGCGCTGCCTTCTTCTTTCATTGTGACCACTCCCCAGGGGATCTAACTTTGGGGGGGGTTATACAGGGAGGGGGTTCTCCCTCCCTGTCTTTTTAGTTTAAATCCCTTGGGATTTGCCAGCTCCCTGGCACTTGCACTCTGACCAGCCTTTGTTAAATGCACTTCATTTCTGGCTGGGAGTCTGTCATCACCATATTGTAATCCCACTGGTGAAGAGCATCCTCTTAGCCAGCTGCTCACCTTCCCAATTCCTTGTTCCCTTTTCCCCCCATACCTTCAATGAGTGACCGAGATGGAAACCCAGCCTCTGGCCCCAGAGTCTTCAATTTCTCGCCTAAGACTTGGAGATCACTGGCAGAAGCTTCTAGGTTTCTCTTGGAGTTGTCACCTGTGCTCCAGTGAACTAGCTGCCTTGGGTGCTTGACATCCATTTGGATAAGTCTCGGAGGCTCTCAATCCTGAACAGAGGGAGCCAAGAGAGCACCGTAACTGCTGTGACTGGGCCAGCAGATGGTTGCCTATTTGTGTCCCTGGCAAGAGCCACTAACGACCCCGTTCATCTTTTTGCCTCGGCCGCCTCAGTGATGGATGATTTCTCACCCGTTGTTTGTCCTTTGTTCTCAAAGGGGACCGTGACATCAGGGGATGTCATGACTTGCACTGATCTGGATTGAAGCGAGGCAGGGCTGTGCAGAGTCACCAGCCTCACTCTCTCCTCCAGGGACATCTGGGGCCAGTGGCAAGATGTACATCAGGACGACTGGAGATGGCCCCGGATGTCTGAGGCAGTTGGGGTTAAGTGACTTGCCCAGGATCACACAGTTACTAAGTGTCAAGTGTCTGAGGCCAGATTTGCCCTCAGGTCTTCCTGACTCCAAGGCCAGGGCTCTATCCACTGCACCACCCGGCTGCCTCTCACCTGGGAACCTCTGGGGATAGGCTGCATACCTGGGGAATCAGCAGATGCTTCCTCCTCAGAGCAGCCAGCTCTATCCCCTTCAGGAAGAGACCCCAATGGTCCAGCTGTCCTTTTCCTCCTTTGGGTAGGATTTCTCCCTCCACTCTCTAGTGTCCTGACCCCAGGCACACATGCCCCGCTCTGCCTCCCACAAAAGCCTCCCTTCCTTCTCCTTACCAACCTGGAACATGGAGAGGCTTCTCTGAGTCCCATGACCTTCTCCTCCAGGACAGAGATCAGTCTACCTAGAGCCCAAGTCTCTTAATCGCTCAACTAAGGCAGAAATACCAACACTACACATCGGACCCAGGTTACTGCACAGCTTCACCTGCTGTTCACGATGGCTAAATTTCTGTGGCAGCTGGGAGGCAAATGGAGAGTGGTGGGTGGACTTGGTGTCAGGAAGATCTGAGTTCAAATTCAGTCTCAACCCCTGGGGAAGTTACTCCACCTTTGCCTGTCTCAGTTTCCTCCTCTGTAAAGCAGGGACAATAACAGTGCCTACTTTCCAGGGTTGTTGTGAAGATTAATGAGATAACACAGGGAAGCACTCTGCAAACCTTAATACACTCCACTAATGTTGGCTATTTCCAGTCTCATTCTTCTGAATGACTTGTGGGTGTTTATAACGCGATCCTAAGCCCCTGGTGAAAACTTCAAGACCGATTACGCATTCTAATAACTTGGCAGCCTCCCTCCTGCTTCACCAGGATTGTGGGCTTCCGCCGGGCCCAGCTGCTTTCCTGTTCTTACCAATCTGTCTCACCCACCAAGTTGATATCCATGAGCCGACCCCTCTAATGGTCCTACTTAGCTTTCCTTTCTTACCATCCCTTGAGTTGCCAACTACCTTCTTTTCACTCTTGTGTATCCTTCAGTCCAAATTCTATGTCCTCCTTAGTTGTCCTTAATCTTAGCCCTCTTTCAAAAGGTCAATTCTGGACCTGGAGACAGTTCACCTTAATAGTTTACTCAATTTCTCCTCCCCAGATTCAAATCGTGTCCTACTGCACTAGTCCCAACCCCTCCATGTCACCTATACTGCACTAGTCCCAACCCCTCCATGTCACCTATAGAATGACTTCCTTTTGATCTTCTATTATTCTTTCTTCTCCTATTCCTTTTTGACAAGAGCAAAGTTTAGACTCCAAAATTTGGATTCAGAAGATCTGAATGCTGTCCTAGCATCCTAATATCAGCCTCCTTTCCTCAGACATACATATACCCAACTTTATGTCCTTGATTCCATCCTCCACTGCCTTAGAGACACACACACACACACACACATCCCTACACATTGCCCTCAACACACCTGTGTAGCAGTTTGACATATGAGTAACCCTCGACGAGCACGAAACTACTCCAATCCCGGAGAAGAGACGTCAATGCTGAATGTGAAATTCGGCACTGGATGGTGCTGTAACGTCCATTACTCCCTGGTGTGTGCAGGTGTTTGGGGATCGGCCTAGGAAGAGACCCAAGGCCTTAACACCACTGGGACAGACTTGGGAGAGGGGTCCCAGATTAAGGACCTGTCTCATCACTCCCAGGTCCAGTCCTGCATCTCTATGTGCCTCTTGGACATTTCAAACTGAATGTCCTAAAGACATCTCAAACTCACCATGCCCAAAAGAGAACTCATTGACTGTCCTACCCCGACACCCTTCACTTCCAGACTTCCCCATCTCTGTCAGACTTCTTCCCACTCAGGTTTGGTGCTACCCTCAATGTTCCCTCAACCACCCTGGCCCCATCCAATCAGCTGCCAAGTCTTGCTGGTTCCACTCCTTCTCATCTCTCCCATCTGTCCCTTTTCCCCATTTGTGCCACAAGGACCCCTCTAGCCCCTGCCCTCTCCAATCTCTTCTCCACCCAGGTACCAACAAGATCTCCTACACCTCAGGTCTGACCAAGTCACCCCCCTGTTCAAGAGATTCCAGGGCTCTTCTTTGCACTGAGGTTAAAATACAAACTCCCCCACTCCACAGTGAAGGCCTCGCACAGCCTGGCTCTGGCCTATCTTCGTGGCCCCCTGCCACACCATGCCCTCCCCCAGGCTTTTCCCAACATGCGACGCCCACAGGCCTAGCCCTTACGTGTCGTGCTCAAGGACCAGCACAAGCCGGTGCATGTGCAGCCAGCGCTGCCACGAGTTGGCATCCATGGAGAGGACTGGCTTCCAGTAGGCGGCAAACTGTGAGTGAGAGGAGTCAGAGCCACTGTGCTGAAGGGAGAGCACCTGGCAGGGAGACAGAAGTGGACATCAGCTGGGGGGCTGTCACCTCGGAGGAGGGTCAGGATGGGCCTGCGAGCCATCTGCAGGAACGGAAGGGCAGCTGCACATGAAGGGAGAATAATCACGAGCATTTACATGGCACTTTAAGTTCTGCAAAGGCCTTTATCACCCTGATCTCACTGGACACACACCAGCCCTGGGAGGGAGGGCACTATTAACCCCATTTTACAGATAAGGAAACAGAGGCAAACAAAGGTAAAGTGATTCACCCAGGTGCGAGGCAGGAGCTGACCACAGCTCCTCCTGGCTCCAGGCCCAGATCTCTACCCACTGCACCACCAGCTGCCTCTACATAGGCCTCAATTCAATTCTGTTCCCTTCTCATCACCCCCAGCCTGTGGGCCCCCAGGGCCCATGCCGGTCAAAGGATGCTTCCCCAGGAGAACCAATAGGCTTTCTTCCTAATAGTAGATACTAATTTGTTTTGTTCTGTTTGGGGAATGGAGAAAAGAAGGAAAAAAGGAGAGAGGAGGCATAGACTACACTTTATGGTTGCCATGGAGGCGAGGTCAGCCTTCTAGAATTGCTTCTACCAGCAGAGTTCAGCCAGGTCGATGTCTTAGACCCCTCTCCAAATTACTGGAAAAAACAAAATGAAAACAATTCTAAAATTTCATTTCCCCCTCCCCACCCCCAAAATGGGAGTGATAAGACACTACCTGCTTTGTACTTCTTTCAGACAGCCTTATGGTCAGTAGACACTTGGTCCCCAAAGCCAATAAACTGGGCATAGCCCTTGACACAGGGATCCCACTCCTGAGTCTATACACAGAAAGTCCTATATATGACAAAATGCAAAAAGCAAAAGCAACTCTTTCTTGTAGAGATGCCCATCCACTGAAGAATGACTGGACCCACTGCAAGTGTAAAATGTTATAGGAAGCTACCTTGGTGTAAGGAGTGATCACTGTGAGGAATTCAGAGACAAATCCACTGGCAAGCACTGAGTCAGTGCCAAGCACTGTGCTAGGGCCTGGGAATACACAGACTAATGGCACAGCCCCTGCCCTCTCTAAGAGGAGCCAACGTGTATGTCTCCTAAGCACGTACAAATGAAATACAATATATTCTCAGAGCTGGAGCCCTAGAGAGCCCCACTGTCTTCTCTGGGCTTGAGCCCTAATCACCAGGCTAGCTAAAATGGATGTCCCAGAGACATCTCAAACTCAACACATCTGAAGCAGAATCAGTAATCTTTCTCCCAAAATCCTCTCCTCCTACAAACATTCCTACTTCTATTGAAAGTATATTGGGGGGGGGGGGTACAACCAAGATGGTGGAGAAAAGGGAGTCTAGCCTGAGCTCTCCCAAATTCTCCTCCAAACAACTTTAAATAATGCCTGGTGGGCTGCTAGGTGGTGCAGTAGATAAAGCACAGGCCCTGGATTCAGGAAGACCTGAGTTCAAATCTGGCCTCAGACACTTGACACTTACTAGCTGTGTGACCCTGGGCAAGTCACTTAACCCCCATTGCCCTGCAAATAATAATAATAATAATAACAATAACAATAATAATAATAATAATGCTTCAAGACAAATTCTGAAGCAGTAGAACCCACAAAAGGATGGGGTGAAACAATTTTCCAGCGCAAAATAACCTAGAGTCAACAAGAAAGGTCTGTGGCAATGGGGTGAGAGTAGAGCACAGTCCAACACAGGCAACACCTGGCAAGTCAGCAGCAGGCCTTAGGGGCAATTGAATCAGCAGTAATGGCTTCTGGAGCTCCCTGACCACAGATGGTAAAAGGGGTCAGACAACTGGTAAGGAGATTACATAGGTAAATTAGGAGAGGAAAGATAGTATACCTCTCAGATTTATGGAAAGGACAACAGTTTATGACCAAACAAGAGATAGAGAATGTTATGAAATGCAAAATGGATGATTTTGATTACATTAAATTAAAAAGGTTTTGTAGAAATAGAAGCAATGCATCCAAAATTAGAAGGGAGGCAGAAAGCTGGGAAACAATTTTCATAGCCAGTATTTCTGATAAAGACCTCATTTCTAAAATATATTGGGAACTAAATCAAATTTATGAGAATGTAAATCATTCCCCAATTGAGAAATGGTCAAAGGATATGAACAGGCAGTTTTCAGATGAAGAAATCAAAGCCTTCTATTGCCATATGAAAAAATGTTCAAAATCACTATTGATTACAGAAATGCAAATTAAAAGAACTCTGGGGGCCAGCTAGGTGGCACAGTGGATAAAGCACTGGGCCTGGATTCAGGAGGACCTGAGTTCAAATCTGGCCTTAGACACTTGACACTTACTAGAAGTGTGACACTGGGCAAGTCATTTAACCCACATTGCCCCGCCCAAAACCAAAACAAAACAACTCTGAGGTATCACCCCACACCTATCAGATTGGCTAATATGACAAAAATGGAAAATAATAAATGTTGGAGAAGCTGTGGAAAAATTGGAACACTAATGCATTATTGGTGGAGCTGTGAACTGATCCAACCATTCTAGAGAGCAATTTGGAACTATGCCCAAAGGGCTATGGGACTGTTCATACCCTTCGACCCACTAATACCACTATTAAGTTTTTTCTCCAAAGAGAACATAAAAAAGGGAAAAGTACCCACATGTATATGTAATGTACTTATAGCTGCTCTTTTTGTGGTGGCAAGGAATTGGAAACTGAGGGGATACTCATCAACTGGGGAATGGCTGGACAAGTTGTGATATATGAATGTAATGGAATACTATTGTGCTGTAAGAAACGATGAGCAGGCAGATTTCAGAGAAACCTGGAAGGACTTAAATGAACTGATAGACCTATATGTGCAAAAACATGTAGCAAATATCTAGGAAATTTATGGAAGCTTTTTGTGATGGCAAAGAAAAAAAAAGGAAATTGAGGGGAGCCCATCAATTGAGGAATGGCTGAATAACTTGTGGTATATGACTGTGATGGTATATTATTATACTATAAGAAATGATGAGCAGGATTCTCAGAAAAACCTAGAAAGGCTTACATGAACTGATATAAAATGGAGTGAGCAGAACCAGGAGAACACTGTACACAATACCAGCAAGAGTGTATAATGATCCACTGTGGGTAACTTTGCTATTCTCAGCAAGACAACATTCCAAGACAATTCTGAAGTACTCATGATGAAAAATGCATCCCCCTCCAGAGAAAGAACTGATGGAATCTGAGTGCAGATTGAAGCATCCTTTCTTTTACTTTCTTTCTTTTTCTTGGAGGGGGGTGGGGTGGTGGTGTTTGGTCTGTGTTTTCTTTCACAACATGACTAATATGGAAATGTGTTTTGTATGACTACACATGTATAACCTATATCAAATTGATTCCCTTCTTGGTGAAGGGGAAAGGGAGAAAGGAAAGGGGGGAGAGGAATTTGGAACTCATTTTTTAAAAGAATGTTGAGGGGGCAGCTAGGCGGCACAGTGGATAGAGCACCGGCCCTGGAGTCAGGAGGACCTGAGTTCAAATCCAGCCTCAGACACTTAACACTTACTAGCTGTGTGACCCTGGGCAAGTCACTTAACCCCAATTGCCTCACCAAAAAAAAAAAAAAAAAGAATGTTTAAAATTGTTTTTTATGCATTTAGGAAAAGAATAAAATATCAAACAGAGGGGGAAAGTACTACCATCCTGCCAAAATCCCTTGGCATTTATCTGGGACTCTCATCCCTCAAATTCAATCAGTTGCCAAAACTAGCTCTTTCTCCCACTGCAGCATTCTCAACCCCTTCTCCAATCACATATCTGACTACCACCTTTGTTCAGACCTTGTCACCTCTTGCGTAGATTTTTTTTTTTTTTGGTGAGGCAATTGGGGTTAAGTGACTTGCCCAGGATCACACAGCTAGTAAGTGTCAAGTGTCTGAGGCCAAATTTGAACTCGGGTCCTCCTGACTCCAGGACCAGTGCTCTATCCATTGTACCACCCAGCTGCCCCTCTTGCCTAGATTTTTGCAATGGCCTCCTAAGCCGTCTCCCTGACTCATCTTCCCCCACTCCAATCCATTCTCCATACTGCTGCCAAAGAAGCACAGATCTGACTCCATCACTCCTCTAGAATCAAATACGAACTTAGGTTAGCTTTTAAAATATATATATTAGAATTTTCCCCACCTTACATATGAAAACAAATTGTAACATCAACTTTTAAAACCTTGTGTTCCAAATTCTTTCTTCCTCCCTATCCCCACCCCCTCAAGAACTCAAGCAATTCAATATGTTATACATCGGGCAGCTAGGTGGCGCAGTGGATAGAGCACCGGCCCTGGATTCAGGAGGACCTGAGTTCAAATCAAGTCTCAGACACTTAACACTTACTAGCTGTGTGACCCTGGGCAAGTCACTTAACCCCAACTGCCCCTCAAAAAAAAAATGCAAAACATAGCAGACAAAAAAACTTTAGAAAAAGGAACTAACAACAACAACAGGATCTACTTCCATCTGTATTCAGATACCATCAGTTCTCTCTCTGGAGATGGAGTGCATTTTTCATAAGTCCTTCAGAGTTGTCTTGGATCATCGCACTGCTGAAAATAACCAAGTCATTCACAGCAGATCATCTTACAAGATTGTTGTTATTTTGTAGACAGTACACTTCACTTTGCATCAGTTCATATAAGTCTTTTCAGGCTTTTCTGATAGCTTCCTGCTCACCCTTTTTTTTTTAAATAGTAAACTACACTTACACAGTACTTTACAGGGAGATTTCCTTGCAAAGCAGCCACGAGGTTGATTATTGCAGCGACAACAATAGCTTACGTTTATATAGTATCAGGTTAGCTTTTAAACCCCTTCAGAACCTTGCCCTGGCTTGTCTCTCTGACCTCGATACCCCCAACTGCCTCCTGTTGTGGCCTCCGTGATCTGGTCAAACTGGCTTTCTCCGTATTCCTCACACACAACTCTCCCTCCTGTCTCCCCTCCTTTGCCCTGGCCCATCCCCACCCCTGGAATGCACCCCCTTTTCATCTCTGCTTCCCTAAACCCCTCTCTTCCTTCTAGACACCCCTAGCTCAAGCATCCGCTCCCATGGGAAATCATTTCCTGCTCCTCTCTGCCACTTTCTGGCACCCTCTCTCCAGACCAGCTGGTGCTTAACGACTTGCTATTATTTCATTCTATATTTATGCTGTACATACCTATGTGTGTCTGCACAGTCACCATGCAAACAGGAATTGCTTTATTCACTGTCTTTGTGCCCTCAGAACCTAGAACAGCACCTGGTACAAAGTGGGTACCTCATAAATGTTGATTAATTTTGCAGGGCCATTTCTACTACTTGCTCAATAAGCCTGAGTGCATATATGGCAGTTCTTCGTTCCTATTTGTTATGAAAATCTTTGCAGACTTTCCTCTTGGTCTCATCCTGAAATGACCTCAGAATGACTACGCTTAATTGTGCCTCTTGTCAAGCTTTCTTTAAACTGGATTTTTTCCCTGCATGGCCTTCACAGTGTTGTATGAAGCACCACTAATCAACACCTACTGACGTCCTTCCCATAAGATTCTCTAATCTGGGACTGCCTGCTACTGCCATTCTCTCTCACACTGGCAAGGGTTCGTCACAGTTGCTGCTTGATATGGGCCAAAATTTTACATACAATTGTGATGCTCAGGGCAAGTGTGCTTCCATTTCCCATTTTTCAGTGTTGATAACCTCATTTCTATAGGTCAGATTGGAGTTGTTTTATTTGTGCTTCCTTACTTTTCATTTTTCTTATTCTAGCTTCCCACAAATTCTTGAGGGCAGCTAGGTGGTGCAGTAAATAGAGATGGGCCTCAAACACTTACTAGCTGTGTGACCCATGGTAAGTCCCTTCCCCCTGTTTGCCTCAGTTTCCTCATCTGCCAAATGAGCTAGAGAAGGAAATGGCAAACCTCTTCAGTGTCTTTGCCAAGCAAGCCCCAAATGGGGTCACAGTTCTAACAAGTCAGTTATCTAGCTACCCTCAAAAAGCTGATTCAGCAAGGACTCCTAAGTCAGGACTGCCCACGTGCCCACAGGGTAAAATTTGTATGGTGTTATCTAGTATTATTTTCACAGGTTGATACAAAGAGTAACAAATTTGGGTTGTACCACATCCAGTGGTTGCCTCTTCTTTTTTCAAAGAAAATGTTCAGGCCATGTGGATGGGAGGCTTCTGTGAGGTGAACGAGTCTCTGACCATTTTCATTCTTTGTTCCTGAACAAAGAATTTGCCATTTGTTACTGTTCTCACCTACGTTGACCTCTGCATTGAAGATGCTAAAGTTACCAAAGAACATGTGTTCTTCACACCCCTTCTCTACCTGTTCATTCTCTGCAACAGATGTTGACACATAAACTAAGATGATCTTCCTGGTGGCCTTTCCACAACAGGAGATGACAGCACCCCACGAAACAATGCTCCTTGCCTTTGGAGGCACAATAAAAGCAGCTCCACCAAGTGGTGTTTGTCTTTACAAGCTGCGATTTTCTTCTGTTTTCAGGCTTCAATCATGGTCAGGATTGAGAACATTCAGTTCTTCCAGCATTCTGTCTCCCTGTTGACCCTTGATCAAGGAAGGGCCTACCTCACACTGACAACACAGAGGGCTACGTTACAGTTTAGAGATGGTCTGAATACACTGTAATTATTTTGTTTCATGGGTGGCCACGTCCAAATGATTCACCTCAAGGTGGCTGGCCGGCTGGTGATGTCTCCCTGTATTAGCCTGGCTGAGCCAAGGAAAGCAGCTACAGGCCGATGTGACTGAAAGTAATATTTAAAAAGCAACTGTACTCTAATTAATTGTAATGACCACCTTGGTCCCAGAGTGATGAAACACACTTTCTTCCCTCTGGAGAGAGGAGAGGACCACTGAACGGGCAGTGTGGTGCATGCTCAAATGTAGCAGACACTTCATCTGCTGGTTTTATTTAGCGACTTTGCTTCATGACAAGAAAGGTACAAGATGATGAGGGTGGAGGCCAAGGGGAAATGAGTATCATGTAAAAAGCAGGCTGTGTCCACCTCTTCCTGGGGCTTCCTCCCCATCACTCCTGGTTCTGACCTCAAGGGCCAAGCAGACAGAAGTTGATCCTCCCACCATAGGACAGCCCTAAGCACCTGAACACAACTAAGTCTCCACATGCAGCAGAGATGTGAGGTCCTCTGCCATCCCCGTCAGCTAACGGGCCCAGGGCAGAACACGATCCCCCGCATTGGTCTGACTGCCTTACTTCTGGGAGAGATTCCTTTCACTTTGGTAGCAGCTATGTGCTGCTGCCGATTCATCTTCTCCCAAATCCCCCAGGTCTCTCCTCTGGTGTACGGCCGCAGGGCTGCTGTTCCCCCATATTCCACTCGCAAAGCTAAGATACTACCTGATTTTCTGATTCTATTGATTTTCCAACTTACTCGATTCAACCCAAGGTTCCAGGCTGCCAAATCTGCTTGGGTCTCTGGATTAGCCCTGATAAGCATGCCATCTAAGCCTTTTTTTTTTTTTTTTTTTTTAGTGAGGCAATTGGGGTTAAGTGACTTGCCCAGGGTCACACACCTAGTAAGTGTTAAGTGTCTGAGGCCGGATTTGAACTCAGGTACTCCTGACTCCAGGGCCGGTGCTCTATCCACTGCGCCACCTAGCTGCCCCCCATCTAAGCCTTTTACAAGTCACTACTAAACATGTTACAGAACAGGGAGTCAAACACAGATCTAGGAGACATTCCACTGGAGGCTCCGCCAATGCTCATGAGACCTACATGAGGGCTTTCTTTCCTTCCCTAACAGAACTAACCTGCCTGTGCCTTGGCAGAAAACCACTGAGAATCTATGTTCTATCTCCTTGTATGTGTTCACACTGGCTCCCTTTCAAAAACTTGTGGATAAACCCATGGACAACAGTGGCCCTTTTCTTTTGCTTTTGTATTCCTAGCACCGAGCACAGGGCCTGGCATATAGCAGGTACTTAAATCAATGCTTGAATCCCTGCCACTGAATCACAAATGACTACTCTGAATCTGGCCACTGAGCTAGTTCTGAACCCATCCCATCACAGTCCTTAGTTCCACTGCCTCCACGAGAAGGGTAAGGGAGGAGGTCCACTCGACCGCCAGCCTCCCCCTCATCTCCTTTCAGTAACCCCTTGACAGACAGAAATGAGGCTGGCTGATGCAGCTTGCTGCAGGTGCAATAGGAGGGTGGCTTGTCCCAACAGGGACACTAACCACAGAGCTCACTCACGCTATGTTCTAGAATTTTGCCAGGAACCAAAGGCAGGGTCACAAGGCTGTTGACATATCGATTAGGTATACTAAAGTTTTTTTCTTTTTCTTTCTGTCATGAAAAAATATCATTTGTTTTAAAGGAGAGTTCTCTGGGAATGGGAGAGATACTGATGAGGGAAAAAGACATCAATAAAAACATTTTAAAATTTAAGAAACGGAAGAGAAGAGGTCCTGTCCCCTGAGTTTACTCTGTCTGTGGGATCTCGCTCCACTGCTCCTGCATCCCATCAAAGATCAGACCAGGTACCACTTCTTATATGAAGCCCTTCCTGATCCCCCACAGGCTGGGGGTGAACCGCCCCAACACACACACAAAACTGCTACTGAGAGGCAGCTTCAGAGCCAGGACAGCCTGGGTTCAAGTACAACCTCTGGCTGCCTGCTGGCCGGTGACCCTGTGCTTTTGTGAGACTAAGTTGCTGAGAGGGTGACAACTTGCATGGGCAGAGAGTAGTGTTTCCTCATCTGATGCCAACAGCATCAGTCCCTGCCTCTTCGCCTGCACATACTTCATACATGCCTCCGCACGCAGGTACGTGTTGTTTTGCTAGACAGCATGCCCCGTGGCTGTGCCTGGCATGCAGCAGGCATCCAAAGCTTTCTGGCTGTGGTCCTCCACAGCAGGGAACACTATCTTTTTTTCTGAGGCATCTGAAGCCGAGCCCAGGGCAGGGTGGTGAATTGTATCACGGCTGAGTTGCAGGACTAGCCACAGGATCTCTGATAGGGTCTGGGGCAAAGACTAATTGGGGTCACAAAAGGGCCTGCAGACACACCCTCTGAATGCTGCTGAGAAAAGCACCCAGAGCCCTTTGAGGCCAATGCCAAGAAACCCCAGCCAGTGGGAGTGGGGAATGAGCTGAGGAAGGGATGGGGAGAAGCCCTCGGGTCCTTTGCCCAGGGCAGAGCTTCCCAGCAAGCTGTGGCTGGGGGACGGACGTCTGTGCTGACTCCTAGAGCTGGCCGAGTGCCCACAGCTTCAGACCTGCTTGGAGCTGAGGATACCCACACAGAGGGGCATGTCACCACTCCTGTTCTTGAAGGATTCTAAGCATGACATCAGTGCCACGATTGAGGAAAATGCTTTTGGAGGGGGCAGCTGCCTTGCCTGGCTAGCCCAGACTGAGGCACCTCTCCTGAGAAGCCGCTCTTGCCCTAGCTCTTCTGCCTGCTGTGACATGTGGGAAGGAAAAACCATCGAGGTCTTGGGGCTAACAAGCAGATGAAAGATGCTGCTGTCCAATGAGAAGGAACGGGGGAGCCTGTGACAAAACTTGCTGCGACTTCTCTGAAGGGGCCTCAATAGTCCCCATCCCTGCTCTGACAGAGGATCAGGGCCCCACAAGGAGCCAGGGACCTCTTGCTTCTGGCCCCTCCCACATCTGTAACATGGGGGATACCCTGACCTCGAACCCAATCCTGTCTCCGTCCACACCTCCTGATTATTCTCCCCACGGCCGGCCTAATTGTCGACAACGTCCTAGGATCTCCAGCACTGCTGTCCCTGTCTGGGATGTGGAAGGATGGGGGTTCAGAGCAGAAGCAGGCTTCAGCCTGTGTTCAGGGAGGATGCCCTAGGAAGACCTGAAATGCTTCCAGCTGTGCCAAGGCTGCCTGCAGCCATAAGGGAAAGGCACCTCCAGACAAGAGCGGGGCCTGAAACCCCTTCCCTGCGCTCAGAAGGCCAGGCCCTGCCATGGCCTTCTGACCGGTCCCCCCACCCCAGGCTCTCCCCTTCCCAATCCAGACTCTGCTAACATTCCTGAGACATGGATCTGACCGCACTGTGCCCCTCCTCAGAAATCATCCGCATCTCTCTCAGCTGGGAGCCCCAGGGCCTCACCAGCCCAGTCCAAATCTGAAGACTCCAAAGAGTTGCCATCAGTGACAACACTGCCCTGCCCTATGCAGGCGCTGCCTGGGGCCACAGAAGACATGGCTACAGGCCAGCACAGCGTGTCCATACATGAAACATGGATGTGTAAGAAGATGCAAAGTGCATGCAAGGCATTTTTCTGGGGACAGTTCCTGGCAGTTGGGGGACAAGGAAGAAACCTGGAATTCTAGGAAGCAGAGGTAACAGATAAGGAAGAAGAATTCTCCAGGAAGAGGGACAGGGGCAGCCTGCATGAAGGCTCTGAGCAGGCAAAGGAGCAAGAGCAAGAAGGCCAGCTGGCCTTGACAGTAGTGAGGGAAGGGGAGTCATGGACAATAACACTGGAAAGGCAGCCTGGGATCAGGCCACAAAGGGAGTAGGGAGCCACTGCTGTTCAGTGAGCAAGGTCAGCTCTGCACTCTGACAGCTGTATGGAGGGTAGATTGGAGTGGGAGGAGATTTGTGATCACACCATTTTCTAGTTAGAAGAGGCTTCCTTCAGCCATCACCCAGTCCAACCCATTCGAGAAAAGAATCCCCACTACAACATCTCAGTTTCTGCTGGAAGCCCCCCCCAGGATGGGAAGCTCACAGCCTCTAGACACTGAGCAGTCTCGTTTCCAGAGCTCACTGCTGGCAAGTTTCTCCTGATGCTAAGCTGGAATCTATGTGCAGTTTCCTCCTACAGCTCCTGGTTCTGCCCTTTGGGACCAAGCAGAACAAGGCTGAGCCCCCTCTTCTACACCCCTAGTCTCCTCTCTTCCAATCCCTTCTTCGTGCTGATCGCCCCCCGCACCCTCTATCCCTGCAGTGCTCCAGGTCACACACAGAGCGAGGGCCACACAGGCACGGCCTCCTCCCCCCGAAGCCCAGCCTCTTTCTTCCTGCAGCCCCAGAGTGAATCTGCTTCTTGGCTGCCACAGCCCACTACTAAACCACATTCAGCTTGCGATCCACTCAGAGGTCCAGATTCTTTCCAAAGCAACTGCTGTCTAACCTCGCCTCTCCCATCTTCTACTGGTAACGACAAAGTACAAGACTTTCCATTTCTGCCTAGCAAGCCTCATCTTCGTAGGTTCCAGCCAACAGTCCAGACTGTCACGGTACTTTTGGACCCACTCCCCCGCCCTCCCCACGAGGAATCACCTGCTCCACATCTATGCCTTTCCCTGCTTTGTCACTGACGAAAAGGTGAGATGCACCACAAGGAGCCTGCTCTCTGCTGACGCCGGGCCTTGGGCCCATAGCCCTCACACCCTACTTCAGGGAGCTGTGACCCCTTCCAGCCCCAGACACCAGGATGAAGAGTCAAAGCTCAGGGCTTGCGGCCCAAGTCTGCTGACTCAGGGCACGTCAGCTTTGTGCCCAGCACTGTCTGCTTGGCTGGCTCCTGCAGGTGATGCCAGGCAGGCTCTTTCTCTACACGCTCCCTCAAGTGATACCATCTAGAATTTTGAACCTAGGACATTCACTCACCTCTCTCTAGTCCTGAGAAGCTGCCCTCTGCAACCTTTCAGAAGTCACGGCTTCTGGGAGGGGGTTGCCCAGAGAGGGGGTCGGGCAGAGGGGGCTCCCCACTGGTCTCCCTACTCCCCGTCACCAGCCCAAGCAGTAAGGAGAGGCCTGGCCCTCTCTCTGTCCTGTCCCAAGCAGCCTCCAGCCTTTTCCAAACACCCCATGGCTTCTACTCTAACCATCCTCCTGGTGCTGGATGGCTCTTGCTTCCTTCTTCCAGAGGGGTTTTAACAATCTAAACTGGCAGGGAAGCACCCTGGGCACTGCCTTCCCGTCTTGGCTCTCGAAGCCTTCCCCAGCAGGGCTCCAGCCAAGGTGTCCTCTGTAACCCCTTCTCACTCTGCTTCCATGCAGGCAGCACCATCAGCTGGCCCCCTCCCTCCCACCTGGCAGTCCTGAGCATCCCCCAGAGATCCTTGCAGGGGCCCCCTTCTAAAGGAGTCCTGCCCCAGTCTAGGCTGTTGGTGGCTTCCCTTCCTCCAGGGAACAGTCACAGATTATCCTGTTCACATGCTCTACCAGCTCCTTGGCAAAAGAGACAGTTTGGTCCAGCCTTGGGGTGCCCAGGAGCCAGCACAGGGCCTGATACGCAGCAGACTGCTAAGTATTTGCTGAACTAAATTGCTCTGGGAGTGCCCAAGCCGTGCCGGTCAGTGCCTTCTGCAGTCAGCCTGGATGCAAGTGGAGATGAGAGGCCCAGAGGGGGTGAGCCCCTCCTCGGGAGGCCTGTTTGTTTGTTCTAGGTTTCTCAGCAAAGTTACTTTCCCAGAAATGCCAATCTTGTCTAGACTAACCTATTAGGGAAGTGAATTTCCCCAGGTCTCTGCAGATGGGGGTAAAGCAGCCTCCTGGATGCTGGCCTGCGTTTGGAAGCCAGCAAGGAGAGTTGGAGGTGGCTCGGCGAGCCTCCCTCCCTGGGATGAGCCAAGTGCACCCACCCTCCAACCAAATCCTGGGCCTGGATTTTAGAGGGATCTTTCTGAGCTCCCAACAACACAGAGCTGGCCATACTCCACGAATGGGTATTTTTTTGTTTTGTTTTGTTTTTAGTGAGGCAATTGGGGTTAAGTGACTTGCCCAGGGTCACACAGCTAGTAAGTGTTAAGTGTCTGAGGCCAGATTTGAACTCAAGTCCTCCTGAATCCAGGGCTGGTGCTCTATCCACTGCGCCACCTAGCTGCCCCCACGAATGGGTATTTTTAAAGCTGCCTGGTGGTCCTTTGGTCAGTTTCCCCATAGTTTTCAAAGGCACACAACTCAGAACAAGGAGCTTCCCCCAGGTTTGGGCCTAGTGGGAGCCACATGCCAGACTTGGGGAAAGGCTGAGCAAGGACTGGGAGGGAGTGACCTGGCGACTCCCTGAGGACTTAGAGGAAGCACTGAGGGTTTAGGCCCAGGGACAAGGCCTCAGAGGAGGATCACGGGAAAGGGCAAGCAGTGGCGAGGGTAACTTACTGGGGTGGTAGAGCCAGGTGGGATATAGAAGAGGGGAACTCCACTCTTGGTGCTGTCGGGAAGGGTGAAATGCTCTGGCACAGAGGAGAAAGCCTGGAGATGTGCCAGCATCTGGTCTGTCTGGTTAATGCTGCAACAGAAGGGGCAACGACATGAGCCCATTTCTCCCCCAGACATAACAGGCCCCATCCAAGGCATCGCTACACCCAAGGTGGTAGCCAGCTAGATGTGACCCTGGGGTACAGGGGGAGTTCCTAAAGCTCAGGAAATGGGCCAAGTGCTGCCCTGATCTCCCCCTCACACCCCCAGTCTTACACTCCTAGAAAACTGAGCCTAGCTGCTTTTGCAGGGCTGAGCCCAGACACACCCCCAAAGCTACTCTGCTCAACTGAAGTAGCTCCCTGCAAAGATACCAATGATGTCTTAATGGGCAAAACCCATTAAGACCCTTCTCCTTGACCTCTCTGTGACCTTTGACACTGTTGGTCACTCTCTCCTCCTTCACCTCGATGACTTTTGACACTGCCAGTCACGCTCTCCTCCTTGACCTCAGTGACCTTTGACACTGCTGGTCACTCCTTGGTGACACTCTCTTCTCCCCCTTCCTGGTTCTCCTACCTCTCTGACTGCTCCTTCTCTGTATCCTTGGCTGGATCCTCCCCCAGATCATGCCCTCTGACCCTGGGTCTCCCCCAGGGCTCTGTCCTGGGCCCCCTTCTCTTCTCCCTCTCTACCACTTCGCTGGGTGATTGCCTCAGCTCCCATGGGTTTAATCATGCTCTCTATGTGGATGATTCCCCATCTACCCATCCTTCCGAAGTCTCAGACGCCCAATTTTGCATCTCCAACTGTCCTTCAGACATCTCAAACCGGACAGCCAGTAGATACCTTAAACTCAACGTGTCCAAAAACAGAGCTCATTGTCTTCTTCCTCCCAAGCTTCCTGTTACCCCAGAGGGCCAGCCACACCCTCCTACCCACCCCTCAGCTTCACCACCGCAGAGTCGTCCTGCTCTCCTCCCCCTCTTACCCCCAACCCAGCCAAGCTGTTGCCAAGGCCTGTGATTTCGCCTCTTCTACCAGCCCCCTTCTCTCCTTTGACACCATCACCCCCGGTGTAGACCCGCATCACCTCACCCACATGTGGACTACGCAATAGGCTGAGGGTGGGTCGCCTGCCTCAAGACTCCCCATCTTCCTCTCGGCCATTCAATCACCTTTCCCAAAGTGCAGGCCCAAACCTGCCCCGCCTCCCCCCCCCCCCCCCATGCCTCAATGAGCTCCAGCTTCCCTATCGATTCCAGGATCAAAGAGAAAGCCCTTCCTAACCTGGCCCCACCCACCCTTTACTCCCTGACACATGGACACCAGCCTTCTTGTGGCTCCTCCATCTCCCGACTCCAGGCACAGTCACTGGCTGTGCCTCCTGCCCGGCATGCCCTCCCTCCTCATCTCTTCCTCCTTCAAATGCCAGCTAAAGTCCCCCGGGCCTTCCCCAGGAAGCCCTTCCCGACCCTTCTCGATTCCAGCGCCTTCCCTCTGGTGATAACTCCCTGTGCATCCCATAGCGATCCTGCCTATCTGAGGTCATTTGCACGCCATCCCCACCATGGACTGGGAGTGCCCTTCTGCCTCTCCTTGCCTCCCCACCACTTAGTGCGGTACCTGGCCCCTGCCTGGCACTTAGCCCACCTCTGCAGCGTGTTCCAAAAGCGGCGGATGACATGGGTGCGGTAGAGGGAGCGGATGGGCTGCCGCAGGGCACAGGACACGTCATGCAGGATGTCGTAGCCTCCTTCCATGGTCACCTCCACCCATGTCCCCCGAGGACCTGCACTCTCCAGGGGCCAGGGTGCCTGCGCCACGTACTCAATCCTCATGTTATGCTTCCACAGCAGAACCAGCTTCACCTCCAAGTGGGAGCCCCCTTTGGGGGAGGGGAGCAGAGGCAGTCAGAAGGTCCCACCTGCCCACTCAGGCCCTCCCTGCCCCAAGCCCCTCCCCGACCCAGGACTCCCACCTTTGGCCAGGGTGACCTCACGGACACTGTAGCCCTCCCTCAGGCGCACGGACACGGTGCTGACCAGGTCAGCAGGCACCTCCTTCTCTGCGTGCTTCTTGCGCCGCAGCGCCAAGGCAGGGTTGCTGCTTGCTGACACCAGATGTTCATTAAACAGCCTGTGCTGGGAGCCTGGAAAGAGGCAGTCAGGGAGTCAGAGCTGGGGCCTCCCCTGGGCCGGCCTCCCTCAGCCTCGCCTGTCTGCTCCTCACCACAGTAATACTCAGGATTCAGGGCCTCTCCACTGCGCAGAAAAGAGTAGAGGAGAAATGCTCGGTGGTACACAGTCAGCCCGAGGCCACCCGGCTCCGGCTCTGGACACGTGGACAGGTAGGAACCAAAGGTCGCCATGGCCATGAACTTCATTAGCTCCACGTTGGGCACGTGGCCGAAGCTGCAGTCGTAGGAGTACACACCACCCACCTGGGGAGAGGCAGGGCCAGGCTGGAGGACCCAGGAGGTCACGAGGAAGCCCAGCCCAAGCCGCCACTTACAGAGAATGTCATAGACTGAACTGATGCCCTGGGCAAGGGGCCAGATAAAAGAAGGGAGTACTGAGGGAGTGAATGGACCCCAGGCCAGGCTGCTCCCCACGTCCCCAAGCCAGGGGTGACGCCGCCAGCGCCCGCACAACTGACCTGCACAAAGGAACATGCCACGGTGCCGCTTCGTAGCTGATTCAGCAGTGTCTCACACACTGCAACGTCTGGGACACTGGTCACCCCGTCAGTGATCACAATGATGCCTGGGTGGGGGGCAATAGAGTCAGGCTTGATATGGCCCACCAAAGGCCCCCTCGAGTGGTAGGCGAGCTCCAAGATGAACTCGGCCACTGAGAGCCCCTCATCACCAGATCCATAGAACCCAGAGAAGTCCACTGACCCAGCCTTGACTGCTGTGGCTCCCAGGTATGAAGACCCCAAGTCCCTGAGAGCCCCACACTCCCATCCCATGCCGTCCCATCCCTTCCCCAGGCCTGCTAACCGGCGCTGGAGTTAGACGGCAGAAGCTGCAGAGCTAGAATGCCTTGGCGGATCATACTGACGAGGCCGATGTCAGCTGTCACCATGGAGACCCCTGCTGAACTGGGGGGCCGGTCCTGGCTCAGATGAGATGCGTCCGCCTAAGCCCAGGCCACCAACGAGAGACAACATTACTGTTCCTTGCCTGATGGCTCAGTCCTGCCCAGTCAATCCCACAACCCAGAATACCCTGCCCTCCACCAATATGCCTGGGGATACAGAAGTCCAGTCCACACAGCCACACCAGGGCCATGCCCCAGGGCACAGGAGTGGCCAGCTCACGTCCACGTACCTGGCTCCGGGGCTCATACTGTTGCTGAAGTGTAGCAGCCACCTTGTTCTCGAAGACACACAGCTGGCTGTATACCTGCTGCAGGAAGGCCTCCCGCCGAGAAGGCTCCAAGAGGTAGCCTTGGGCCAGCACCTGGCGGGGCAGGAGGTGGAAGGCGGCACAGAAGGGCCTCAGGACAGCACTTTCTCCGCCTCACAACCCCAGCCCCTGAGAACAGTCACTAACCTCCCCCCCTGCCCCATGCTGGCTGCCTTCCTCTGGCCCCTTCCGGCCCTCTCGTATCCTCACAGTAACATAACCCAAAGGAGGACAGAATGGCTTCCAGGGCAAGAAAGTGGCAGCCGCGGCCTGGGTGCTGGACCTCAAGTGAGAAAGACCCGAGTTCAAATCTGGTCTCAGATGCTTTTGAGCTGTGTGACCCTGTTTGCCTCAGTTTCCTCATCTGTAAAATGGGGACCATAAGAGCCACTAGCTCCCAGGGCAGTTGTGAGGATCAGCGAGAGATTTGTGTGCAATATACACAGTGCCTGGCACAGAGTGGGTACCATATAAAGGCTCCTCTTATTCCCTGACGGGTGCTAGGGGCAGCAGAGGAATGCTCAGAGACCTGGACTGCAAGGCCCTGCCTGACACTTCCCAGCACCAGGCAGCCCCAAAGGGGCCAGTGTCTTCAGCCCTCTCGACCTTAGTTTCCCCATGGGACAATGGGGTTAAGCGACTTGCCCAGGGTCACACAGCTAGTGAATGTCAAGTGTCTGAAGCTGGATTTGAACTCAGGTCCTCCTGAATCCAGGGCCAGTGCTTCATCCACTGAGCCACCTAGCTGCCCCCACAGAATCTTTACAAAAAACAACTGGAAGAACAGCACAGGAAAAGGCAGCAGAACGGTGTGGATGAGAAAGATCTGGGGGTCCTGGTGGGCTGACAACAGTCTACCATGGAAGCACCTGAAGCTAACTCAACACTGGTCTGAGTTAAGAGAGGAGGCGGTCACATCCAGTACTCAGGACTGGGCACCATATTTTATTATTATTTTTTTTTTTCTTTGCGGGGCAATGGGGGTTAAGTGACTTGCCCAGGGTCACACAGCTAGTAAGTGTCAAGTGTCTGAGGCCGGATTTGAACTCAGGTACTCCTGAATCCAGGGCCGGTGCTTTATCCACTGCACCACCTAGCCGCCCCTAGGCACCATATTTTAGAAGGACTGTGAGAGGAAGGAGAAAGACCAAAGCAGGGAGAGGGCTGGGGCCTAGGAGCGGAGCAGCCACAGGACAGTGGGAGGTTCACTCTGCTCAGTCCCTGAGTTCAAATACAGAAACAAAATTTCCACAGCAGAATCTAGCTTGACGTCAAGAAGTCTCCAACCCTTGGCTTCCATCCACACCCTTCACCTGAGGGGACTTCAGGTTCACGCTGATCTCCTAAGTGCGAAATGCCAGCTCCTGGCTGCCCCCCACACTGGGGTGGGAGGGGGGAACTCTGGCACTGCCCATCTCCTGCCTGACCATATCTTCTTCCAGGCTGGGCCCTCGAGGCAGGGCTTGACCCCCACGCGGCCTCTTCTTCTTCAGCCCCCCTGGATCTTACCACCGTTTCTACACCGAAGAACCTCCCCCCAGACCCCATCTCTTTGGAGTGCCAGCCCCGTATCGCAGGCCCCTTGAGCATGATCTGTGCCACCACCAGCCACTCTTCCTGACTTACCCATCTCTCCCAGGTCCACAGCCTCAGCCAGTCGCTGAGCCATGTGATTCTCCCCACACACACACACGGATGTCACCCTCGCTGGTCCCTCATTATGGGCACTGCCAGAGGCATGGAGCAAACTTCCTCTTTGGCCCCCACCTCTAGTCTTTCCTTCTTCTATCCACCTCCCTCAGCATGGCCGAGGGATCCTCCTCGGTCCATACCACTCCCACGTCTATCCTTCCCTGCGCCTTCAGGCTCACTCCCCTTCCTGACCCTGTGACACCCCCCCCCATCTCCCTGATCCTTGTGACAAAGCTCAGACTCGTGCCTGGCACTTACAGCCCTTCCCTGCCGGCTTCAGGATGGATTCCACATGCTTGACCTCTGGCCTCCTTGCTGTTACCCTTACACAAATGGTCATCTTACATCTCCCACCTCCACGCCTTTGCACAGGCCCTGACTCATACTAAGAATGCTCTCCTGGTGATCTTCAAGACTCAGCTCAAGTCCCCTTTCCTGAGCCCCCCGGCTGGATCCTTGTGCACTGCTGCCGCTCTCCCTGTATATGGAACCTGGTACACAGCAGGTGCTCAATAAATGTTCAGTGGGATAGGCTCACCCACTCACTGGATGGCAACTTCTCTGCAAGGCTGAGGGAAATCTTGTTCAGATAGGGATTGGGTCAGATGTCTCTGAGGTCTGTCTCTGAGGTCTCTCCAACCCTCCAATTCCCTGATTTTGGATGTCAGGGCATGGGGTCCCAACTGCACACTCAGGACAGTGGGCTTGGCACAACAGAGCGGATGAGAAGGTGGGTCACACGGGCAGGGGGATGCTAGAGCCCCTGGCTATGCCCACTGAGGCATAACCGTGCAAGCCCAGGGAGGAAGCCAGATGTCCCCAACACCTGGCTTTTAAAAGACTTTAGGGGGGTGGCTAGATAGCACAGTGGATAAAGCACCGGCCCTGGATTCAGGAGTACCTGAGTTCAAATCCGGCCTCGGACACTTGACACTTACTAGCTGTGTGACCCTGGGCAAGTCACTTAACCCCCATTGCCCCGCCAAAAAAAAAAAAGACTTTAGAATATGGCCTTTAAAATCTGAGAAGCACTTTAAATACGTCATTTCATTAGAGCCTCAAAGCGCCCTGTGACTTGCCAGGGTCACCCGGCCAAGCAGCGGCTGAAGTGGGATTTGAACCCAGAGCCTACTGATTCTAAGCTCGTCAGGCACCTGGGCAAGGCAGGCAAGGGTAAAGACAGCACCAAGACCCCCACCCTGGATGTACGGTGGCCTCAGTCGGGATGCTCTGGGTTAAAACCCCGCCTCAGACTCTTAGCAGTGAAGTCAGCAAGGTGCTGGCCCGCAGAGTTTTTTCCAGCCCTGAATCAGGGCAGGCTGAGGAGCCTCCTCCACAGTGGTCAGGCCCAGGGGGAGTGTAGATCCGGCCGTGCCCTTCCTACCTGGTGGGACTGCAGGCCAATGATGGAGGAATAGGCCTGCACAGTGACATAGATCTCTGGCTGGAAGGTGATGGAGGAGCCGGGGACTCGGAAGGGCCGCAGCAGCCCCTCCAGGCATCGGGAAAGGGCCCTGAACACTTCGTCAAAGAGAATCTCTCCAGTGGAGTCATCCTGGGGGGGTGGGGGAGCCGAGGTCAGAGGAATGAAGGCCCCCCCACCCAGAGTGGGGAAGGGGGGCTGGCACAAGGGAGGGATCCAGCAGAGGGGGGTCTTACAGGGGAGGGGGTTGGCAGAACCAGAGAGGGGGGCTGGCACAAGGGAGGGATCCAGCAGAGGGGGGTCTTACAGGGGAGGGGGTTGGCAGAACCAGGGGGGGGCTGGCACAAGGGAGGGATCTAGTAGGGGGGTCTTACAGGGGAGGGGGTTGGCAGAACCAGAGGGGGGGCTGGCACAAGGGAGGGATCCAGCAGAGGGGGGTCTTACAGGGGAGGGGGTTAGCAGAACCAGGGGGGGGGGCTGGCACAAGGGAGGGATCTAGTAGGGGGGTCTTACAGGGGAGGGGGTTGGCAGAACCAGGGGGGGCTGGCACAAGGGAGGGATCTAGTAGGGGGGTCTTACAGGGGAGGGGGTTGGCAGAACCAGGGGGGGCTGGCACAAGGGAGGGATCTAGTAGGGGGGTCTTACAGGGGAGGGGGTTGGCAGAGGGGGGCTGGGAGAGGGGAGAAGGCTGGCAGTCACAGAGTAAGTGGGACAGAGGGGAGGGGGCTGGCAGGCCCCGTGGGCGCAGGGGGAGGCCGGGCGCCTCACCACGATGCCCGTGGACGGGCTCAGGTCCAGCTCGATGACAAAGCGGTAGCGCCACGCCAGAAAGGTGACGCGCGTGGATGGCACCAGCAGCAGGGCCCGGCCCGGCGGTGCCAGCGGCTCGTCGGGCTGCCAGCCCGGGGGCAGGACGCTGAGCACGGCCAGCTCGGGCTCGGAGTGCAGCTGTGGGGGGCGAGGGGAGGGGTCAGGGGGCGCTGTGAGGGGGGAGGGGCCGCGCCCCCCAGCCCCCCCCACCTCCCCCAGCCCCGCCCCCCCAGCTCACCAGCTCCTCCGGGGACGCGGCCCGCACAGTCTGACGGAGGTGGTTCAGGAACCAGGCTAAGCGCACGTTGCGGGAGATGCGGTGGCCTTTGCGCATGAGCAGGAAGACCTGCGCGGCCTCCTCCACCTGCACGGGGAACTCATCCCTCAGAGCGCCGCCGCCGCCGCCCCCGGGGTGGGGTAGGGGGGGTGGCAGGAGAGGAAGGTTTGTTGACTGACTGCCCGATGGACAGAGGCGGTGACGCGGGATCTAGCTCCCTGAGCGAGGGCCCGAGGGTCTGGAGTGTCGAGCCCAGGCTCAGGCCGGGCCCTGCACCCAGAGTCCTGAGCTCGGCATTCCAGACCCTCTCCCCGGACCACCTGCCCCCCCCCCCCCCCCACTTACCTCGGCCGGCTCCGCCGCCATGCCTGTCAGATCCCGGGGTGACCTCTGACCCGCTGCAACCCGGAAGCTCTCGGCCTCGGGCCGGAAGCTCCCCTGCGAAGCCGTGGGGTTAGAAGGCGGTGCTTCCGGAAGCGGAAGCTAGAGGGCGGTAACCCGGGACGTGAAGTTGTTGCGAACAAGATGCAGGTAAGGACTGAACTGGGGGTCGTGAGAGGAGCGGGGTGACCTCGGGTCGAGACCCCAGGGCGAGGATGCAGAGAAGGAGCTCCGTGGAGAAAGCCTTGAAGGCCATACCCAAGAGCTCACGGCTCTACCAGCAGAGCCGGAGCGGGGGGAGGGGGGGAACCTCCAGGGTGTAGTAGCACATACACAGGAGAGTGACCTGTGATATGGGCGGAGCCGCCCCCGGGTTTGCAGAGCCCCTGATTGGGCTCTGACATTCCCCACCCCCACGCCTAATTTGCATATAAAGAAACCGAGGCCCAGAAAGGGTCTCAGGGGGGGCGGGAAATGATGTGGGGGAGGGGAGGGGCGGGGCCTGCAGGAGGTGGAGCTGGAGAAGGAAGCGCATCCTGGTGATGCGGGGAGGGGGAGGATGCGGATCCCCTGGCCCGGGTGAGGTTGCCCATGATGAGCCTTAAAGAGGTCCAGACACAGCGGGTGTAGACCATCGTGGGAGGGCCGGCCCCACGTGTCCAGGGAGTGATATCTCTGACCATTGAGGAGACACGTGGCCAGTCGTGGTGATTAGATGGGGGTGGGGGTCACCTGGAGAGGCCTGCTTAGGGGGGGACCCAGGAGGAAAGGGGGACGGAAAGGGGTCAGTGATGCATTTATTAGACTCTTTCTGTAGACACACGATGCCAGGGGTCTCTGCCCTCCAGGAGCTCCCAGTCTAACAGGAGATGGCCTCCTGGTCCCGAGGGGGCAGTGACAGCGCAGGGATAGAAGCAGGTCCAGCGGTGAAAGGGGCTATGCCCCCCCCCCAGGGCCCGCACCCCCCCCAGCAGGTGGGAGGGGATGAGGGCCCAGAACAGAGGGTGGCCACGTCAGAGGAGAGAAGGGGGCTGCGGAGGTAGAAAGAATGAGAAAGGGGGGTCATGACTCCTAGCGGGGAGCCTGGGGGGAGGAGCTGCGTGCTTGTGCTGGGGCAGAAAGACACAGGCTGACCTACAAACAAGCAGAAACAGAGAAAGCAAACCGGCGTGTGGGAGGGGACGGAGACTTTCATTCTCGGGGACATCGAGGTATCAAGGCGTGGTCAGAAACTGAGAAGCACTGGGGGGAGTGGGGCCGGTTGTCCCAGGGCATGTGTCATTGGGCAGGAGCATCCAGGCTGGCCTGATGGGCAGCCCCAGGAGCTGTCTGGGGAGGGGCCCCCACGGCCAGGGCCTGAAGGCAATTGGCAGGGGCAGATGCCACATGGAGGGGAGGGGAGATAAGGATGCCGTTTGTCAGGCCTTGGGAAGAATGAGGTGCTTCTGATAAGCTAATGGGGCAGGAGGAATGCAGGCAGGGGAGCAAGTTGAAGTCACCAGGGTGGCCCCTGACCCACCCTGCTAGGACCACCCACCATGCTGCCCTGTATAGGATGTAAGTCTTATACAGCCCTTTGCCCCCTCTCCCACCTGAGCACCTGAGTGGGATCCCCTTGGTCACCAGAGACTCAGGCTGGGGTGACCACACAGCCTCAGGCCATGGCCTTGTTCCTGCTTGGAGCATGCTTCCTGTCTAGAGGTCCTCGGGGGACCCTCTTGAGCCGCAGGACCTGACTCGTGCCCCAGTGCAGTGGAGGCCGGCTCACTCACACACACCCCAGGGAGGGCAGGAATGGTGGGGGTAGAGATCCCTTCTGAATCCTCCCTGGGTCAGTGGCCCGGGCTCTGCCCTGGGACCTGTCCATTAGAAGCCCAGTAGGACTCTGAAGGAACAGGCAGCCTGGTGCAGTGGGGGGGAAGATGTGCCCGTGCCAGTGAGCCAGGAAGATGACCGTGCGCTCTCCTCTCCTCCCCGGGGCGGCTCAGCCTGCTTGTCGGACCCCAGGTGCCCCATGGGCTGAGTCCTGAGCCCTGTCTGGCATGCTGGTCCCAGAGCACCCCAGGCTGACCAGCTGGTCCCTGCCCATGCAGAGGGAAGAGAAGCAGTTGGAGGCGTCGGTGGATGCCCTGCTGAATCAAGTGGCGGATCTGAAAAGCTCCTTGGGAAGCTTCATTTGCAAGCTGGAAAACGAGTATGACCGGCTTACCTGGTAAGGGCAGGTGGGTGGGCAGGGCAGGCTGGGAGCCTGGCAGGAGGCTGGCATGCATGCTGCTGAACCCAGGGTGGGAGCCTCCTGGACCACATAGCTTAGCTGCCCAGTTTCTGGGCCCTGAGGCCTGGAAGGGAAGTGAGTGAGCCCTCCTCTTCCCTCCAGCTTCTGGGCCTGGGCCGTTGAAGGTGCCGTGGGGGGTCTTGAGCCCCTTGTCCCTGTGGTGCAGGTCAGGGCAGCACAGACGCCCTGAAGGTGCCTTCCCCTCTGTCCCCAGACACTGTCAGGCTGCTGACAGAATTGGAGGGCGAGGGAAGTACCACGAAAGTGAGGCCGCCCCTTGCTCCCTCCCCTTCTGTCTGTCTTCTGCTGAACCTTTCACGTTTTGGATGCTGTGGAGAGGATGGTCTGTGTCCAATCCCACTGTGATCCCATTGGCGAGTAGAGGCCGGCCCAGACATTGAAGGAGACCTTTTGGAGGAGGCCTGGCCTCGACCCGTAGGGTCCCTGTCTTGAGGAGGCCTTTTTTCTTCCTCTAGCCGTGTCAGGAACCCCCGACTCAGTCCCAGGTTGTGCATCTCTTCCAGGTGGGCCTGGATGTGAAGGGGCCTTCAGCTCAGAAGCCTAAGGCTACATCTGTAGCCTGTCTGAAAGGCTTTTGGGAAGCTGTTGCACCCCGAGGGGGCCCAGGGGGTTAGGGCCTGCATTTTCAGGCAGGCCCTGTTGCCCTCTTCCCCACCCCAACTAGGCCCTCAGTCCTGGACAGCTTTGCTCTGCTCTCTGGACAGCTGAACACCCTCAACAAGGTCCTCAAGCACGAGAAGACCCCATTGCTCCGGAACCAGGTCATCATTCCTCTGGTGCTGTCTCCAGACCGTGATGAGGAGCTCACGGTGAGAGGAGGGGCCTGGGAGGGCACAGCAAGGGCGCTCTGACTCTCAGCAGCTTCTGTCCAGAGAGTGTTCCCTGCCTCTGCTGCCAGTTACTGGGGCTCTGCCCCCTTTCCCCGCTCCACTTGTGGCATTTGCTCTGTGGCACTGTTGAAAGATAGCCTGGGATACCCTTTGACCCAGCAATACCACTACTAGGTGGACCCACATGTACAAAAGTATTTATAGCTGCTCTTTTTGTGGTGGCAAAGAATTGGAAACCAAGGGAATGCCCCCCAATTGGAGAATGGCTGAACAAGTCGTAGTATGTGAATGTAATGGAATACTATTGTGCTGTGAGAAACAATGAGCAGGAGGAGTTCAGAGAAACCTGGAAAGACTTACAGGAACTGATGCTGAGTAAGAGGAGCAGAACCAGGAGAACATCATACACAGTAACAGCAACGTTGTGTGGCAATTGACTGTGATAGACTTAGCTCTTCTCAACAGTGCAATGATCCAAGACAATTCTAAAGAACTCATGATCTCCACGTCCAGAAATAAAGAACTATGGATTCTGAATGCAGATTGAGCCATACTGTTTCTACTTTGGGTTTTGTTTTTTCTTTTTTGAGGTTTTTCTCTTGATTCTCCCTTCACAGCATGATTGATGCAGAAGTATGTTTAATGTGATTGTACATATATAACCTACATCAGATTGTTTTCTGTTTTGGGGAGGGGAGAAGGGAAAGAGGCAGGGAGAAAAATTTGGAACTAGGAATCTTATAAAAACAAGTGTTGAAAACTGTCTCTACGTGTAACGAGAAAAAAATAAAATACTATTAAGATTGGGGGGGGGCGGGGGGAGAAAAGAGGAAAAGAAAGACAGCCTGGGCTGTGGATGGGCTGGGAGTCAGACTGCTTTGCTCTCAGCTAATGCAGTTCACCCTTTGTGCTTATGATAGAGGCAGACAGAGGGAAGGGTTCCTGTCTTCAGTCATGAAGTAGTCCCTGACCACCTGAGAACCAAGCCAGACCCAGAGGTTGAGGAACAGGAGAAGCAGCTGACCACAGATGCAGCACGCATCGGTACCGATGCAGCCCAGGTAATGACAAAACCTTCCACGGAAGCCAGGGCCCTGCCCCGGCCCCCTCCCCCTCCCCTCCAGGAGGCAGGGGTGTAATCTACCCCTCAGGCCTGGCCCTGCTCACCTCATTGCACCTACATGTTTTATAGAAGCAGATTCAGACCTTGAATAAAATGTGCTCTAACCTACTGGAGAAAATCAGCAAAGAAGAGCGAGAATCAGAAAGTGGAGGTGAGTGTATCTGGTGGGGTGGGAACGGGTCATCATGAAGGAGGGAAGATTGGGAAGGAAGCAAGGGGGTGTAGACATGGAAAGTGAAGCAATTGAGGGCACATCATGGGGGCCCACGTGTGCTGGTCTGAGGCAGCCCCCACACCTGAGTTGCTAGGGATCCCGAGGTATGGGAGTGGTCCGAGTCTCTTTAAGCTCTTGGGCCTGGTAACCCAGTTCCTGCTTTGCCCACTGCTCAGTGCCTCGGCCTTCCTTTCTAGGTCTCCGTCAGAATAAACAGACCTTCAACCCTACAGACACCAATGCTCTGGTGGCTGCAGTTGCCTTTGGTAAGGGTCTGTCCAACTGGAGACCTCCAGGAACCAGTGGCCCCGGCCAGCCAGGCCAGCCTGGGGCAGGGACCCTCCTAGCTGGAGCATCAGGCATGCAGCAAGTTCAGATGACAGGTGCGCCCAATCAGCAACAGAGCACTCTGCTCAGTGGAGTACAGATGGCACAAGCTGGCCAGCCAGGTAAGGAGAACAGTGTGAGCAAATGCCTGGAGGCAGGAAAGAGCAGTACCCAGAGGAGCCCAGGCTAGGCCTACAGGCTGTCTGGAGGCTGCCAGGAAAGCTCGGTCTTAGCATTCCAGGCTCAGGATTGGTAGCACTGTGCTCATGCTGGTCCCAGCTTAGGAGGGGGGTGGCCAGGAAGGGCAGGGAGGACAGCTTGACCTAATTTTGCTTTTTTATTGATGCTTTGGCTTTTTTATTCTCTTTCACATCCTAGCATGCTGCTCCATCCTTGAGTCCCCCCTTCTAACAGAGAAAATCACCCAAGACCCAACCATGTAGCCACATGCGCCATATTCTGTAGCTAGAGTCCCCCACCCCACAAGGAAGGAGGACAGTGTGCCTTATTGTGGGCCCCCAGGACCAACACTGGTTGTTGCTGTCAATCCGTGTCATCTCTGTTCACGGCTTTGCTGACTGAGCCCTGGTCTGGGGTCCTCTGATTTTCTTACGTTCTCTCCTTCTTATGGAACAAGCATTTAACGCATCCCTGAGCCGATAGGAGCCTGTGTTGGTGGCTGCAGGACCTTTATTGGTCATTGTGCCCAAAAGGAACAAGCAGTGAGGGGCCTTGGGGGGGGGGGCAGGAATCAAGCCTGGGACTCGGGGTCAGAAGGATGCAGGTTCCATTTTGCCTTTGTAGCCATGTGACCATGACCAGTCCGCTGTGGGATGGTGATAGTAGGGCCTGATGAGATCACAGGTATAGGGGAAGCACGTGGCTGCCCAAGTATGAGCTGCTGTCCTGTTGGGTCTTTCTCGAGTTAATTCCAAATTACTTTCAAAAACGGCTGGGCTGTTTCACAGCTTCAGTCGCAGTGGATTTGTGTGGGCATCCTATTTTAGGAAGAATGTGTCAGAAAGCCTCCTGAGGAGGGCAGCCAGGGTGTGAGGGGCCTTGAATTCATGGCACAGGAGCTGGGGACTGGGGCGCGAGCCCTGAGAATTATGGGTAAATATGTGAAGGGCTGTCATGTGCAGGATGGGCTAGATTTCTTCTCTCAAACCCCAGACGTAGGACTTTGGAGCCTCAAGTCTGGTTCCCTGGTCACCACGTTTTGCTGCCTTTATATGCATCTTTGATAGAAAGAGTGAACAGGTCAAGGCTGAGCACAGATCCTCTGGGGTGCGCCCCTGCTGGATTGATGTGCAGCCATTCAGCTCCTGAGTCAGTCTTGTCTTAGATGAGCGGGAGGCCCTTTGGAGTCAGGAAGACTGGAGTGCTAACCTCATCTCAGACATTCCTATCTGCATGACCCTGGGCGGGGCCACAGTGTCCTCAGCTGTAAAATGACTGAAGCTTACTATGTACAGCAGCCTCTACCAAGGGCTAGCGAGGCACTGAGGACAGGAACAAGCCCAGCAGAGCTCACAGGCAGATAGATAGAAGGATTCCTCTGCCAGTCGTACAGAAAGGTGCTGTGATCCGTCAGGGGCCTGGGCAAAGCAGAGGGACCCATTGCACTCTCAGGTTCCTCCCAGCTCTAAATCCATGGTCCTGCCTTGGTCTAGGCTCCATCTTGCCTATGTTTTCCATAGGATAATGAGATACTTAGTCAAATGCTTTGCTAAGATCTAGGTAACTATGTCTACGGCCTTCCCTGCTCTACCACTTAAATAACCCTCCATAAAAAGGAAATGAGGTTAGTCTGGCACGACCTGTTCTGGATTAGGTCACACTGGCTCTTCCTAATCCCTCATTCCTTGTCTAGATGCTCACTGTCTCCTCGATGAACCATTCTGGATTTTCCCCAGAAATCTGTGCAGCTCACTGGCCTCATTGATCTGTTCTCTTCCCCCTTTTGAAAATCAAGACGTTTGCCTTTTCCTGTCCATCCCTTCAGTATCACTCTCTACAGTCTCCTAGGTATTACTGACCATTACTGAGCAATCAGCAGTCATGTCTGCCCAGTTCTATCTGGTTCGAGTGAGCTTGGTGACTTGCATTTGCAGGTGGAGCAGCTGCTGGCACTTAAGCACTGGCTTGTCCACCCGCAGTGGTGGCCCGATCCCTTTCTGGACCTTTTGCTCTCCTTCCCATCTTTTTCAGGATTTTAATTTTGATTTTGTGTTGTTATGAACTCGATAAACTCCAGCACATGTGGACACTTCCATATATGAAGAATAGAAATAGAATCGTCCATGAAAGTAAGGCTCTATCACGTATGGCTTCTGTTTTTTCAGTCTAACAAATTTACCGTGTTTGTTCCAAAGCTGCCCCTTTTTTCCTTTTGAGGGAAGCACCATTATCACTACCCCAGAAAGCCCCTCCCTTTGTAACAAACTGAGTCAAGCAGAGTAAATCCAGTGTCTCCTTTATCCTGAGTCAGGAGGTAGGGTAGTAGGCTTTGGCAGCAGCCCTCTGGAATTGTGGTTGGTCATTGAAGTCTTTCAAAGTACCTTTTCTTTGAAATGTTGTCATCGTTGTGTAAATTGTTCTCCCAGTTGTGCTCACTTCACTCTGCATTAGCTCACACGGTCAGTCAACAGGCATTGTGTGTGTTAGGCACTGTGCTAAGCTCTGGAGATACAGAGAAAGGCAGAATCAAAGTTCCTGCCCTCAAAAAGCTCCTAGTCTGATGGGGGAGAAAACAAAGAAATGGCTGTGTCTATACATGCTATATCCAGGGGAAATGGAATGGAGGTCATCAGAGGGGAGGGCACTAGCAGCTGGGGAGACTAGGAGAGGTTTCTTATTGAAGGTGGGATTTGATGTCAGTCTTGAAGGAGAGCAAGAGGTGGAGATGAGAAGGAAGAGCATTCCAGTCATGGGGCACAGCCAGGGCAAAGGCCTGGAGATGGGAGATGGAGTATTGAGTCTGGGGACCAGCCAAGAGGCCATTTTAGCTAGATCATAGATAATAAAGTGTAAAAACACTCGAAGTGCGCAGAGGTCATCTGGATACATCATCCCTTTATCTTATAGCATAGTCAAATTTACATTCCTGTACCATTCTTTTTTTTTTTTTTTTTTTTTTTTTTAGTGAGGCAATTGGGGTTAAGTGACTTGCCCAGGGTCACACAGCTAGTAAGTGTTAAGTGTCTGAGGCCGGATTTGAACTCAGGTACTCCTGATTCCAGGGCTGGTGCTCTATCCACTGCGCCACCTAGCTGCCCCTCCTGTACCATTCTTAATCAATGGGCACCCCCTTGTTTCCAGCTCTTTGCTGCCATAAATAGCTGCTATGAATGTGTGCATTGCCTCCTCCCCCACATTCTTTGGTGTCCCCAGGTATGGGCTTGGGAGGAGGATCGCTGAATCCAGCCTCAATGGACTTCACAGCTCCCCCAGCACGCACTCATATAACTTGAAAGAACCCCCTTTCTCACCTTTGCTTCCCTTGCACCTCAGCTGTCTGGGTTTGGGCATCCCTGACCCCATTCTTGTGGGGCCGCACCACATTCTTGTGTTCTTGGTGCCATCGTCTGCCCGCCTACCTCCAGGCCCTCCCACATTTACCATTCAAGTCATATTTGTAGGTCTGGTGGACAGGCAGTGGAGCCATCCCTGCTTTGGCTGTTGCCAGCTGCATTTATTCCTTTGACCACTCACTTGCCAGGGAATGGCTCTTCTGGTTTCAAATTGCTGCAGATTCCCTGTGCATTTACTTCAAAGAGCCTTCCCTGTTGGCACTCCCATCTTCTCCAGGCGTCACTGCCAATCCCTTGTCTGACCTTTCTGAAATCTGGTTATCCCAGACGGAGGATGTGCCCAGTGGCCCCCCTGGTTCCCTTTTCTGTCACAGACTGCTATGGACTGAGTGGAGTGGTCACCGCCTTTTTAGGTCACCTCCATGGTCTACCACCCTCTTCTGTCCTGTAGGCATTTTGTGTCGGGCACACCCCTGGGCAAGGTCGTCTGGCCTCAGAGATAAGATGTGTTTTTTCTCTGCCCCGTGATGGTGTGGCACCAGCCGTGGCATTTTTTTCTGGCAGCAGAGAAGAGTATATCTCACCTATTCATTTTCCAGTGTCTTCCCTCCCTCGTTTTCCTCTTCACTCACTTCACTGAAGCTCAAGAGCTTACAGGTCCATCTTGATGATGTTTAGCTGGGTGGGTTCAGAAGGGGAGTCTCCATGGCTATAAAGATTCAGAGTTATGCATTGGTGGGCTTAGAACTAGATTGAGGCCAGGGCCTCAGGAACCCAGGTGTCAGGGTTTAAGAAAAGCTCAGTGGGTGGTCCTGGGGCTGAGAGACACATAGTGAAAGAGAAGTGCCTGGACCCCAGCCCGAGGACAGGGGCCAGAAGAGCTTGGGGTGACCATGGGGGTTGAGGGTCTTCTCTGGGCTGAGCCTGAACAGGGTCTGCTCAACCTCCTCCTGCTTCTCCTTTAGGTAAGATGCCGAGCGGCATTAAAACCAACATCAAGTCAGCTTCGATGCACCCCTACCAGCGGTAAGCTGCCCACCGAGCACAGACACTGCCCCTCTGGCTCCCCACCAACTCGGATCACTGGACCTGCTTCTGAAGTGACAGAGGCCCTCACAGGCATACCCCATCTCAGAGGCCAGATCTCTTTCTGGAGCCTTCTTGCTCCTTAAGTTCACCCAGGCCTCACTCTGGGACACATCTGTGCCACCTGTCCAACCCAGAAGGTAGCCTTACCCCTACAAGCTGGGCTCGGTGAGCCTCGGGGCCTGTCCAGTCGCTGGCCTTTGGGGCCCTTACCCTTAAGGTCCTGTCACTCTGTGGAGGCTTCCTTGGACAGAGGCAGCTGTTGCAGCTGCTAAGGGAATCTTAGTCTGGGGGCTGATGGAACAGGCTGGTATGAAGAACAGTCCTGTCCCATGACTGAAGAGAGAAAAGCTCCCTTTGCCGCTCTTCTGTCTGGGAAAGGGGCTTCCTGAGCAAGTGCCAGGGCCTTTGGCAAACAGTTCCACCTTCACCCTGAGTTCTGGGGCGGGATCTGTGCCCAGGGAGGGCTGGGGGGGGGGGTCCCCTCTGCCTACCTGCTCCTGGGCAATGACTACAGGAGGGCCCAAGAGTGTTGCTAAACCAGCTGCCTGGCTTTCCTGCATGCTTTACTGGACCCACTCCCAGGAGAGTGCTCCCCAGAGCCCCTTTGAGCAGGAAACTGGCCCCCACTGGAATCCCTCCTGTATTCTCTGAATAAAAAAAGGCTTTAAAGTGATTCATGAGTCAGTGTTTTCCTGTAGGCTAGCATTTCCATAGCACTTTTCAAAGTACTTTACAAACATTATTTCACTTGCTCTTCACAGACCTGGGAAGTGGGTGTTATCCCTGTTTTTCAGATGAGGAAACTGGTGGATGTTGGTGAAGTGACCTTCCCAGAGTCCCAGGGTCTGAGGCTAGTTAAGAATGTGGGTCTTCCCTGATCCTAGGTCCTGAGCTCCGTCTAATCCAGCACCTCGATGCCTGGGGACTGACCCCCTGGCATTCTGAGATGGTCCTCATTCATCTTCCTTGGGGAGGCCTGCAGCCTTGGCCTCCTCTGTCTGGGTTTGGGCTTCTCAGCAGGCCTCTGGGCCAAGCCTGGCCTGGGGACCTCTCAGCCCAGCCAAGCTACCACACTCCTGTCCAGTGATGGAATTTGTGACACCTGAGATACTCCAGCCACCCATTGCAAACAGCTAAGCCGTGGCCTGTTGACCGGAGAAGCGTTTTAATGGCTGGCTGCCTTGGAAGCCTGCCCACCCAACCCACATTCCATTGTTGAGACTGGGGAAATATGCCCAAGGCCTCAGGACCCCAAGCACTTCTGGCCCCTCCAGGCACTCCCAGGAATGCTACTAAATGTCAGACATTCAGGGGCCATGCTTCCCTACACCAGCCACCTCTGCAGCTCTCCCACTACCTGGGGGACCCTGGACGAGGCCCTGCACTTCTCCTAGGCTTGTTCTGCTCCTCTGTAAAGCAAAGATTCTGGCACCCAGGAACCAGCTGTGGCCCGGCAGGGTCCTTATGAGATGGGCTAGGTCATGTGCACTCTGAGGGCATGTGTTCCTGGACACACAACCTGCCATCTTTGAGAGAAGAAAGCACTCCCTCAGAAAGGCATCTGCTAAAGAAACTCTGTACCCAGTGCCTGGGTACTCCCTGGAGCTGTGCTGCCCGCAGAGGAAACCCCATAGAAATATGAACTTGGGAGGTGCTGTGGCTCCGGCCCTTCGAGGGGGTGTTTTGTAGCGAGTGAGTGGCCCTTTTCCTAAAAGAGGCTGGGAGCAGCGGGAAAGGAGTCCCAGAGCTCAGCCCAGCTCTGGGTCTTCGGAGAGAAGAGCACAGGTCTTCCTCAGGCCTGAGCTTGGATGGGACTTACACCCACCCACCTCTGGCTGTGTCAGTGGGTACAGCTCCCATTGCCCAACCTTTCTAGCTGGCCTAGCGCCGCCCTTTGTTCCAGCCTCCTCCTCCTCCTGTCTCAAGCCCCAGATGCTGTCCTTACCTAGCTGGCTCACCCCCCTTATCCCTCAGCCTGAGAGGGAGGCTGCAAGCTGGGGCCTATATGGGCCCCCAGCCCGCCTCTGAAATGCTCGGCACCAGCTCCAGCCGGGCTCTTTGCCTGCCGCCCCCACACCCACCCCCCCTGGCAGCTGGAAACAAGTCCTGCATTGTGCAGCAGCCTGGCCAAGAACAATCCTCCATGGACAGTGACCTCTCTGTCCACACAGGCAGGGCCCGTGTGAGTCAAAGCCTCCAAACACCCACCCCAGCCGCCAGGCAGGCCAGCTCAGGATTTCCTTCTCTGCAGCAAACTCCCCTCCCCAAGCTCACTGGGGCTCGGTGTCTGCAGCCCCTCGCTTGCCTGGCTAAGGCTGGGGCTGGGGCTTCAGCAGGTCTCCTGCATGGCAGCATCACAGGGCAAGGCCCAAGCTTGGGCCGGGCAAGTGTCAAAGACCAGCGCCCAGCCCTGTCTGTGGGCTGCTCGTGGCCAGCCATCCCCCAGGCAGTGTGCCTTAGCAGGAAGATCACCAGCCTCCATTTCTTCTTCATTTGGAACATGGGGAGAAGGAATACTTGGGTTCTTTCTAGCACTCTGGAAGCCCAGGAGATCCCAGCTGCCTTGTTTTTTGTGTTGTGGCTCATGACACAAGCCTTGGTTCTCAATCTTCTCTAGCCCATGTCTCACCCCAATAGGGTAGGGGCCCCAGCTCACTGAGTCATGTACATGGGCCCCTTCTGCTCTATCCCAAGGGTTCATTTGGTCTAATGATAGTGGGCACTTGGGTCCAGAGGCCTCCTTAGGTGAAAATGCCCAGCAGCTCAAGATCAAACTGGCAGGAGTCAGAGGAAGGACACTCTTATAAAGAGGAGGCAGTCTACCCTGGAATCTTCCCTGGAACAGGCAATCACAAGAACATGACATCCACACCTTGGAGCTGGATTCAAATTCACCTACCATTTGTCAAGGGCCTGCTGAAGGGCTTGGAATCCAGCCATGTGAGGACCGCTTGAAGCAGTGGGTCACAATCAGCCTGGAGAAGACTGGGGGGTGGGGGGGGGGGAAATGTTAGTTCCAAGTATTCATAAGGTTGCTTTGTGGAGGAGTTGGTAACGCTTGTTCTGCCTGGCCTCAGACGTCAGAACCAGGAGAAGTGGGAGAAAGGTAACAAGAGGCAAAGGTAGGCAGATAGGTTAGGAAAGACTTCTTGGACCTGTGAGAGCTGCCCTGGGCCTCCTTGGAGGGTAGTGAGCTTACCACGAAAAGACTGGCAGCTTGGGTGCCCCTTCTGACGCAGAGAATGAGGAGAGAAAGAAATGACTTTTCTTTCTTGAGGCAGCCAGGTGTGTAATAAAGAGAACACACAGCTAATAAGCATCTGAGGCCAAATTTGAATTCAGGTCCTCCTGACTCCCTGGCTATCCCCTGTAGCACCACCTAGCTACCTCCAGCCTCTTGCTCTTTCCGTCTTCAGGCTCTCGGAGACTTGGATCTTTGGGTGACAATGCATCCTTAGCCATCCTTTCCAGTCCCTGCTTACAGCTTCTCCTGGGCCTCCAACTCCCCGGTCAGGGCAGAAGAGTTAGAATCTTCACTCTCTGTCACCACTTCCAGACCTGCTCTCTTCCACCATCACACTGAAGTCAAGCTTTCTTCCCTTGTAGTTTATTCGGTCCGGACTCATGACCCAACCCAAATCCTGGGACTTGTTCTCTATTTATGCTCAGAACATTCTCTTCTTTCTCAGTAGCTGTTTGTCCTTCTGTATCTTGACTCATCTCACCATAGGAGAATCAGAAGGGAGGCGTTAGCAGCTTTAGGAATAGGGAGGGAAGGCTGCCTGCAGAAGGTGCCATTTCACCTGAGTCATGAAAAAACAGACATATACTATGAGGCAGAGATGAGGAGGAGGAACATCTGGAACATGGGGGACAGCCATGTGGACTGGAGCCTGGGTCGGAGCCAGGGGTGGGCCCTGTGTGTTTGTGAGGAACAGCACGCCAGTTCATGGAGAGAAGAGCACGGGAAGCGTAAGAGGAGGTCAGGCCATTAAGAACTTGAAATGAGAACCAAAGCAGTTTGTATTTGATCTGCAAGGCAATGCTAGCTTGAGTGGGAAGGCCGTGTGGCCAGACCTGTATCTTAGAAAGATCCCTTTGACACAGGGGGAGGCCAGACTGTATCCAGGACAGGGAGACCAACGGGAGGGCTACCGGAATTATCTATCCAAGTGAAAGGTGATGAGGGCTAAAGTGGAGGCAATGACAAACACACATGAGAAATATTGTGGGCAAAGACATTACAAGATTTGGTAATAGTGCCTGGCACCTAGTAAGTTCTTAATCCATATATATCTGACCGAATCTGTGGGCTGAGTTCAAGGAAGGAGCCAAGGGTGACACCTTGTTTGACAACCTGAGTTGTCATTCAGGGAGGATGGTAGGCCTTCCACAGTAATGGGAAAGAGAAGAAAGGGGGAGGTTTGGGGGGAAAGAGAATGAGTTAAAGCTTTGGGCGTGTTGAGTTCAAGATGCCTGTAAGACGTCCAACCAGGAAGTCCAGTAGGCAGAGGGAGAGACACCTTGGTGACAGGACTTTCTGAAGTTACCCCTAACCCTATGTCTGTGGGGCCAGAAGGGGCCTGGCTCTGTGTGGCTAGAGATGTCAGACCACCTCTGAGAGAACTGCTTTGTTCCAGCTCCGGGAAGACCCCTTGGCCCTCACCTGTGCCAGAGTGTAGCATCAGTTTGGGTGTCTGAGGCATTCAGGTCTATGAGAAGCCCTTTTGTGGTCATTGGGCACACCAGCGCTGGCAGGGCCTTTCTCCTCCTCGGTCACCTGCCTGCCCTCAGGCTGCCTTTTGTTTTTTGTTTTTGTTTTTCAGGGCAATGAAGGTTAAGTGACTTGCCCAGGGCCACACCACCTTCTTTTTTTACCTCAGTGCACTTAGCTATTATGTTTTAGCTAGAATAGCTTTCTTATTCTTCTTCACCTTCTGCCCCAATACCTTTATAGCCCCTGTGCTCATGTCTGGAAGGCCCCACTCATCTCCTCGTCTCTTTCTCCCAGGTACCTCATGTCAATTTTGCAAATATTGTTGGTTGTTGTTTGTTTGTTCTCATGACTTGTAGGGAATTGAAGTAAGGGAGGGCTGTGTAAGGTCACCAGCCTCACTTTCCCCTCCAGAGCCATCTGGGTCCACTAACAAAATATACATCAGGACAACTTGAGTTATTCCTGGATGTTTGAGGCAATTGGGGTTAAGTGACTTGCCCAAGGTGACACAGCTATTACGTGTCTGAGGTGATATTTGAACTCAGGTCCTCCCAACTTCAGGGCCAGTGCTCTATCCACTGCGGCATATGCCCATCTCTGTGCAGAAGTTCTAAAGGTCAGAATATTCTAGAAGTTAGAAAGTCCCCAGTGCCTGTCTATGCAAAGCCTTAGGGGTACCTGGGGCCTGTGGGAACCCCTTTCTGAAACTGGATAAAAGGCCAGTCTCTTCTTCTCTCCATCCTTGATGGAAGGAGGAATAGAAATCTCTCAAGAGACAAACTCACCTGGGGAGGTGGTAAACATGATGGTGAAAGAAGGCAAGGGGTACACAGACCTGGTGCCTGCTTCTTGTGGGCACAGACAGCTGCCAAGTCTTGTCATTTCCACCTCCACAACATTTCTTACACCTGTTCCCTTCTCTCTGCCCACACAGCTACCACTCCCATCACAAGCCTTCAGCACCTCTCACCTAGACTCTTGCAATAGTGTTCTAAGTGAGTGTCAAGGCCGTATTCTTACCAATCTATCCTCTGCACATAAAGGGATTTTTCTTAAGCCCGGGTTTGACTGTGTCACCCTCCTACCCAATGGCTCCCCTCCCCAGTACCTCTAGAACCAAATGGGAACCCCTCTGTCCAGCATCCCAAGCTGGCTTCTGCTTGCCTTTCCAATCTGTGGGCCAGTCAAACTAGCCACTTTTCCTCACACGTGATCCTACATCTCTCATCTCCATGCCTTTGTACTGGCTTTCCCTGCCCCCTGTCTCTCAAACCCCTTGACTCTCTCTGAATCTCAGCCAAAATGTCACCTTCTACCCCGAAGTCTTTCCTGATCCCTTCAGGTGCCAATGCCTTCTCTACCCCCAGCCCTGCCCTGCCCCATCACTTTGCAGTATTGTGTATGTACCTCTGAATACATGTCCACTCTGGCTGGACTGGAAGCTAAAGTGCAGGGATTGTCCCAGCCAAAAGCACAGTACCTGGCAAATAGTAGCCACTTAGTGTTAGTCGATTGAGTAATTGATAGGGATAACCCACAAATGAAAGGTGACAGCCTTGGTCCAAGAACCAATCTGGAGGACCTGAAGTCCCTGTACCGTACTCACCTGGGACTCCTTTTTCCTGTTCCCAAGAGAGTCATTGTAATGTGTAGCATGAGTTAAGTACAGCAATGAAATGGGGGAGTATGTGCCTGGGTGGGCCCTTTTATTAGCCAGTGTCTCATTTGGACTGTTGTGACCCTCTTGTGGTGTCAAATGGATAAGACATCCCAGGATTATTGTTGTTATGTTTTTATTAGTGCTCCCTACCATATATATACCAAAGTTTCAAATATTACCCCCACTTTAAAAATGTTCTTTCCTAAGCAGAAGAAACTTCAGAATTGTCTGAATACTTATAGATTCCATGTTAAGAGTTGTTAAGAATTGCTCTCTTTAAGATCATAGAAGAGGGAAATGGACCCACACGTACAAAAATATTTATATCAGCTCTTTTTGTGGTAGCAAAGAATTGGAAATCAAGGTGAATGCCCATCAACTGGGGAATGGCTAAACAAATTGTGGTATATGAATGTAATGGAATACTGTTGTGCTGTAAGAAACAATGAACAGGAAGAGTTCAGAGAAACCTGGAAGGACTTACATGAACTGATGCTGAATGAGAGGAGCAGAACCAGGAGAACTTTGTACACAGTAACAGCAACATTGTGTGATGATCAACTGTGACAAACTTGGCTCTTCTCAGCAGTGCAATGATCCAAAACAAAAATGTCAAAGAACTCATGATAGAAAATGCTCTCCACATCCAGAAGAAAAAGATCTGTGGATTCTGAAAGCAGATTGAACCATACTGTTTCTACTTTGGGGCTGTTTTCTTTTTCCTTCTTTTTTGAGTTTTTCCCCTTGTGCTCTGATTCTTCTTTCACAAGATGACTAATGCAGAAATATGTTTAATGTGATTGTATATATATATATATATATATATATATATATATATATATATATATAAAACCTATATCAGATTGCTTTCCATCTTGGGGGGAAGGAGGAAGGGAAGAGAGGGTGGGAGAAAAGTTTGGAACTAAAAATCCTATGAAAACAAATGTTAAAAAAATATCCTTACATGTAACTGGAAAATAATAAAATACTTTTTAAAAAAGTGTTGTTCTCTTTAATGATGAGCAGAAAGCTTTCAGAAAAACCTGGAAATGGGGACAGCTAGGTGGTGCAGTGGATAAAACACCGGCCCTGGACTCAGGAGGACCTGAGTTCAAATACAGTCTCAGACATTTGACACTTACTAACTGTGTGACCCTGGGCAAGTCACTTAACCCTCATTGCCCTGCAAAAAAAAAGTAAGAAAAAAAAGAAGAAAAAACCTGGAAAGACTTATGTGAACAAAAGGTGAAATGAGTAGAACCAGGAAAACACTGTACACAATTCAATGGGAGGGAGAGAATTTGGAACTCAAAAAAATTTTTAAAGAATGTAAAAAAATCATTTTATATGTAACTGGGGAAAAATAAAACACTACATTTTTTTGGTTGGTTTTTTTTTTGGCAAGGCAATTGGGGTTAAGTGACTTACTTGCCCAAGGTCACACAGCCAGTAAGTGTTAAGTGTCTGAGGCTGGATTTGAACTCAAGTCCTCCTGACTCCAGGGCCGGTGCTCTATTCACTGCGCCACCTAGCTGCCCCAACACTACTTTTTTTTTTTTTTTTGGTGAGGCAATTGGGGTTAAGTGACTTGCCCAGGGTCACACAGCCAGTAAGTATTAAGTGGCTGAGGCTGGATCCGAACTCAGGTCCTCCTGAATCCAGGGCCGGTGCTTTATCCACTGCACCACCTAGCTGTCCCCATTTCCAGGTTTTTCTGAAAGCTTTCTGCTCATCATTAAAGAGAACAACACTTTTTAAAAAAGTATTTTGTTATTTTCCAGTTACATGTAAGCTGCCCCAACACTACATTTTTTTAAAAAAAGAATTGCTTTCTTTGAAGATGAGTCACTTGTAGCCTCATAAGTTTGCATATCAGAAATGTAACAGATGCTTTTTATACCTGGACCCTCACTCTAAGATAACAATGGCTTCTGTCAAGGCCACTCTCAGGATGTTTCTTAGTATCCAAACTGAACAGACTGGCCATCCTGAGACATTTATCACTTCCCCATATCACTGTCATCCTGATTTCTCTCCTTTGGACACGATCCAGCTTATCAATGTGAATACGAAGCTACAAGCTGGGCAAAGAACACTTTCTCTTTTCTCAAAAGCCATGCCTCTCTTAATGTAGCCCAAGATCCCATCAGCTCATCTGGTTGCTGTATTTCTTTTAAACCATTCAGGAGAATCCTACTGCATTTCCATGTTCTCATGGGAATCCCTAGGATCCCCTTCCTCATCAGATGTTGATTCATTTTCCTTTGTCTTGCAATGCTTGGTCACAGATGCCTGATCTTGACACAATCTAGAGGTCACATTCCTTTTGCTATTAATATCTTTCCTGTTGGTTTATCTGTGTGTGCTCAAGGTTTTTATTTCAGTTTTGTTTCTGCTGAGGTCTTGGGTAATTTCTGTCTTTCCCTCTTTATTTTCCTAATGCTCACTTTCTAGTTTCCTCTCTTTTGATGTCAGTTTCCCTGGGGGCTGGACCTCAAAACCTCCTTCTATACTGAGTGATTCATGGTTCACCAGCTTCAGTCTCTGCTTCAAGTGACTTCTTGGGAGGACAGAACTGGCCCCAGATGGATGCTGGTCTCTCTGCCTCTGGCTTAATGGAATGCCTCACAGCAGAGGCACACACATATCCTGCCCCATCCCTCTGTTCCTCTGCTCTTAGGCTGAGTTCTTTTGTTTCTCTTATGGAACAGAATGCTGCCATGATGTTTGGATGTATGTTTGGGGTAGGGAATGTTAGGGTGGTAGAGTTGAGTTCTGTTGAGGCAGCTAGGTGGCACAGTGGCTAGAGAGCTAGGCCTAGAGTTAAGATGACTCTTCTTCCTGAGTTCAAATCCACCCTCAGACACTTCCTAGCTGTGTGACCCTGGGCAAGTCACTTTACCCTGTTTGCCTCAGTTTCCTCATCTGTAAAATGAGCTGGAGGAGGAAATGGCAAATCTCTCCAGCATCTTTACCAAGAATAGTCCCAATGGGGTCACAAAGAGTCAGACACAACTGAACAACAACCACCACCATGTTCCCTTCCACAACCTGAATTTTTTTTGACCCCGAGTAGTAGACTTGACACATATTCCTAATGCATTTCATTTTACTAGATTTAGCACAATCATGATCCTTTTGGATCCTGACCCTATCACTCATCATCTGCATTTTTAAACTAATCTGGGGGGGGGCAGCTAGGAGGTGCAGTGGATAAAGCACTGGCCCTGACTTCAGGAGGACCTGAGTTTAAAATCTGGCCTCAGACACTCAACACTTACTAGCTGTGTGACCCTAGGCAAATCACTTAATCCTCATTGCCCTGCAAAAAAAAAAAAATCTGTAATTAACTAATCTGCTTCTCTTCCAACGTGGTGTCATCTACAAATTTGATAAGGCTGCAAACCTATGATAAAAATGTTCCAAGTAGCACAGAAGCAAGCAGAGATCCCTGGGGCATACTATTGGAGCTGCCAGTGAACCATTAATAATTAATTAATAATCCAGCCAAATCTGAATCCATCTGCTGGTATTATTGTCTCATCTCTATTTCTATCTTCTCTGAAAGAAGAATATGAAACACTTCATCAAATGCTTTGCTAAAATAAACTAAACTCTACCTACAACATTGTGCTCATGTGCTAGTGAAGCAATCCTGTTCACAAAGGATAAGAACTGAGCCCGGCAGGACCTGTTCTGGGTGAAGCCAAGTTGGCTCTTTGGGAATTTCTACTTGCCATGTTAGAGGTTTGCCAACAGGTAGGTCACCTAATAATCTGTTCCAGAATTTTCTGAGGAATCCAAATCAAACTCACTGACCTCTAGTTTGCAGACTCTCTTCTCTTCCCTTTTTCGAAAATTGGGACCACATTTCCCCCTCCTGACCTTGCAGCACCCCTCTCCCAATCTCTGTGTTCCCTCAGATGTCACTGGCAGTGTCTCAGGAGTTACAGCTGTCATTTCCCTGCCAGGTGGCTTTACTTCATTCAGAGCAGCCTGGTGCTCTCTTATTACCTCCTTGGTTATCATGGGTACCAGTCATTTTTGTTCTGTTATTTCATTTTTTAAAAAATATTTTAATATTCATTTTTTAAATGTTGGGTTTTAAATTCTCTCCTTCCCTCCCTGCTTCCCTACCTATTGAGAAGGCAAGCAACATGCATGTAAAGTGATGTAAAACATATTTCCATATTAGCCACGTTTAATTAAAAAAATGAAAAGCCAGAAACATTAAGGAAAAAGAAAATGAAAAAAAAAGAACATGAAAGTAAATCTGCCTCAATCTGTATTTAGAGTTCATCAGTTCTTTAGCTGGAGGTGAATTGTCATTTCCAATGTAAAGAGCATCTACCTTTGTAGAGGAAAAGAGACAAAATAGCAATTAGGTGACTCCAACCTTTTCTCTGTTTTCAATTAGCATCATCATCATCCTGTTGACCTCAACAGTCATCCCAACCCTTCTCTGTTTCCTTCTCTTTTCCTCAGGATATCTTAAAAACAAACAAACAAACAAACAAACCTTTTGTTTTGTTAGGTTTCCTCTCCAGACTCAGCTTGCTCAGAACTTTAGCATTCCTGACACTGTTCGTTAAGGATTGTACCACTCTCTTATATCCATCTTCTGTTATCTTGCCTTACTTTCATCTTCTTTAAATTCTGAGTTGGTCAGAGAGTTCCCTGTGCATCCACATCAATCACTTCAAATAATCTTTGTCTTTGCCATGGGAACAGTCCATGATCTCTTTCTTTCATGCAGTTCCTTAACCTTTATTTTTTTTTTTATTTTTTTTTTTTTGCAGGCAACGGGGGTTAAGTGACTTGCCCAGGGTCACACAGCTAGTAAGTGTCAAGTGTCTGAGGCCAGATTTGAACTCAGGTACTCCTGAATCCAGGGCCGGTGCTTAACCACTGCGCCATCTAGCTGCCCCCAATGCAGTTCCTTAACAACATCCTTTACTCTAGTTCTTCTTCAAAGGTCTCCAATTAACCCTCAATGTGCCTCTCCATGACCTTCTATATGATGATCATTTTTAATTGCTGAGAAACCATTATGTTACATGTCTCACTACTATTCAGTAACACTGGTAGAATATTAGTGTTGAAAAGATGGACCTTTGCTTTCATGAAAAGCTTGAAGTCACTGAAGGGACTTGTCTCCTCCATCTGATTAACTCTAGGTTCAGTTTGTTGTCCACATGCACTTTCTGTACCAGACTTGTGTGTTGCTGGGCAAACCCTTTCGGGGTTTGCATCCATTCAGATGCAAATTGAAACCTACATGATACTACACAAGGCTATTAAACTGTGCTTACCCTTTGACCCAGTAATACTCACTAGTTCTATATCCCAAGGAGATCAAAGAAAGAGGAAAAGGACCCATTTGTACAAAATATTTATAGCAGCTATTTTTATGGTGGCAAAGAACTTGAGGGTTTACTCATCAACTGGGGAATGGTTGAACAAGTTATAGTATATGAATGTGTTGGAGTACTATTATGCTACAAGAAATGATGAAGGGGATGGTTTCAGAAAAACCCAGGAAGACTTGTATGAACTGATGTTAAATAGAGTGAACAGAAACAGGAGAACTATCTACATAGTAACAATAATATTATTATTTTGTTTTGTTTTTTTGTTTTTTGGCGGGGCAATGGGGGTTAAGTGACTTGCCCAGGGTCACACAGCTAGTAATTGTCAAATGTCTGAGGCCGGATTTGAACTCAGGTACTCCTGAATCCAGGGCCAGTGCTTATCCACTGTGCCACCTAGCCGCCCCCTGTAACAATAATATTATGATCAACTGTGAAAGACTTAGTAATTAACTTAAAGACTTGGTGATTAACGCAACAAGGGACCACAATTCTAAGTTTTCATAATGAAACATGCTATCCACTTCCAGATAGAGAATAGATGAATTCAGAGTGCAGTTCCTTCTTTCCTTCCATTCTTTCTTTCTTTCTTTCTTTCTTTCTTTCTTTCTTTCTTTCTTTCTTTCTTTCTTTCTTTCTTTCTTTCCTTCCTTCCTTCCTTCCTTCTTCTTTCTCTCTTTCTTTTTTGGAGCATGACTAATGCAGGAAGTTGTTTTGCATGGTCATATATATATATATATATATATATATTGGTGAGGCAATTGGGGTTAATTGACTTGCCTAGGGTCACACAGCTAGTAAGTATTAAGTGTCTGAGGACAAATTTGAACTCAGGTCCTCCTGACTACAGGGCCAGTGTTCTAACCACTGCACCACCTAACTGCCCTGATCCTTTATATTATTAACAGGTTTTGTTTTTCTTGTCTTCTCATGATGGGAGGGGAGGGAGAAAGAAAGAATTCAGAACTGAAAAAGAGGATAAAAATGTCTGTGTTTAAAAGGAAGGAAGGAAGGAAAGAAGAAGAAGAAGAAGAAGAAGAAGAAGAAGAAGAAGAAGAAGAAGAAGAAGAAGAAGAAGAAGAAGAAGAAGAAGAAGAAGAAGAAGAAGAAGAAAAGAAAGAAAGAAAGAAAGAAAGAAAGAAAGAAAGAAAGAAAGAAAGAAAGAAAGAAAGAAAGAGAAATCTAGGTAACAGATGGTCTTCATCCACTTGGTCTTTCATATGAGGATGGTAAGACCAAACTTAACTTTGAGTGGTTACAGATCTCTTCCAGGACGGCCTGTGAGTTTCCAGGGCTGTGCCATTCACAGACAACAACACCTAAAGAACCTCACGATCCACTTAAAGATAATTCCTCCTTGACTTGGACTCTGAGCTGGATCGCCCCTATTACAGAGGCACACACCTTTGGTGAACATGGATCTCCCTATTTGACATCCCACCTGATGTTTATCATTAGAGGGTCACTGCACATATTATGTCTGATGTTACATACTACACATGGTTGAATATACACCTCATATTTAAGTCCCTTAAGGCTTTCATAAGTGTATCACCACAACATGGTTCTCCCCTATGTATAATTGCCCTAATCCAGAGACTTTTCCTACCTTTGTTCCTTTTTCCTGTCATTTTCACCTCTCCTAAAAGCATATGTAGGACTGTGGTGTCAGGGTCCAAGGGTGATGGTTCTTTTGCCTTTTTAAACAGATTTTTGCAGATCTTTTCAATGTTTCTTCTATTTGGGACCTTTTTCTACTTTCACCTTCTGATGCTCTTGCAATAACTTTGCTAAAGGTCGGATCTTTTGCCAAGCTTTTTAAAAACTGATTTTGCCCTCAACTGCTTCCCTCCATCTTATGAAATGATACTTCTCCTAATCGTCCATGATTCTTCTTTGTAAGATTTTATAGACAAGTTTACAATCTAACCCGATGTTACCCTTGGCAGCTTTCTCTGTCCGGGTGAGTCAGATATTTATTGCCGAAGGCCTTTTGAGACTTTTTTGATCTCCTTGTCATAATTGATTTACATTACTTAAACTTCTCTATAAAATTACTAGAGTCAATATTGATGTCTTCTCTGCTGTCCATTTTCTATGTTTGGTTGCCAGTTATTAAGGTAGTTCAGGACCGATTTGTTTCAACTGTATGTCATCCCTCTTTCATTCTTGTTCTTTTTTTGTTATAGATTAACATACCTCCTTAATAAATTTATTCCCCTTCCACCCTTTCCTATCATATTTCTTTCAAATGATATCTCCTTGGGGGCAGCTAGGTGGTGCAGTAGATAAAGCACTGGCCCTGGATTCAGGAGGACCTGAGTTCAAATATGACCTCTGACACTTGACACTTACTAGCTGTGTGACTCTGGGCAAGTCACTTAACCCTCATTGTCCCACAAAAAAATAAAAATTATTTAAAAAATAAATGCCGTCTACTTACCTAGAGCCATGGTATAGCCATTAGATTCATCCCACCAAGCAGCTTTTGTTTTCCCCCTGGCACTAGGACCCTTATTTTCTTTTTCTTGTTGCCTGAACTATGACCGTTGATCTTCAGGCTTTTGAAGCCACAGGTGGTACCCTCAGCTTTTATTCTTGCATTTTTTTCCTCTTGAGAGTTTCTCACTGCTAGTCTTTTACAGAAGTTACCCCCTGTAGTGCCTCACTTGGGTGGGGGAGGGGGAGGGAGGATGTGCATAGACCAGTTTCTCCAGCCCTTCATCCTTTTGAGTGGAGACAAGGTCTGAAGGCATTTTCTCACAACCTGATGATGATGCATGAAGAAGTTCCTCAGTCAAGCTAGTGGGATTATAGGACACCAGCCACTGACACCACACAGGGGACTCAGTGAGTGGCTGAGAGGATCAAGCAATGCCCAAAGTCGTTTTTCATCTTTCCCTTTGGACCTTATACTAAGTGCAGGATGAGGCAGCAGGAAATGTGTCTCTCCTTGTCCCATTGGCAACAATACTCGAATTCAACATAAAAGAGGAGTTTGAGGATTGGCTTCCAAAGAGCCCACCTGCAAAGTTGAGTTGAGTGACTTGGTGTGAGCACTTAAGTTCTGGTGCTAGGAATGGGGACATGATGATGTGGAAAATGCAGACCCTAGAGCTGAGACTTCTGCTGTTCCTGTGGCATAAACTTGGATCCTTCCTGGCAGTCCGGGGCAAGAGCTGAGTCCAGAGCCCAAGAATACCATGGCCCTGCAGCTCTCTCTACAGCATCAGAGGCATGAGCTATTCCTCATCATACATGCCTTGGTCACATGTTTCTCTCTGTGGATTTCTTTCTATTACACACCCTATGAATGTATTCATACTTCTCTTTGATACCTTGTATATTTGTAGGAGAGTGTATCCCCAAGTTAGGAGGAGGAAGAAAGTTGTTATATTGCTGCTGTTCTTAATATACCTTCAATAAATGTTTTTGCATTTGCCTCAGAGGCCAAATCTTGCATTAAAATAACAAATGAAGAGCAATATGTCTATAACTGAAAGGAAAAATATGTCAAAAGTACATTTGTCAGCAGTAATCATCAGAACAATATAATATTGCCGAAGAAATAGAGTGGTGGATCAGTGGAATAAATTAAATACATTCAAAATGGGTACATGATTTAGACATAAAGGGTGATACCATAGGTAAATTAGGAAAGGAAGGAGTAGTTTACCTCTCAGATCTATGGAGAGGAGAACGCTTTATGTCCAAATAAGAGATAGAGAATATTATGAAATGCAAGATGGATGATTTTGATTACATTAAATTTAAAAGGTTTTATACAAACAGAAACAATGCAGCCAAAATGAGAAGGGAGACACAAAGCTGGGAAACATTTTTTTACAGCTAATACTTCTGATAAAGGCCTCATCTCTAAAATATATAGGGAACTAAATCAAATTTATAAGAATCCAAGTCATTCCCAATTGAGAAATGATCAAAGGATATGAACAGGCAGTTTTCAGATGAAGAAACCAAAGCTATCTATTGCCATATGAAAAAATGCTCTAAATCACTATTGATTAGAGAGATGCAAATTAAAACAACTCTGAGGTAGCACCTCACACCTATCAGATTGGTTAACATGACAAAAAAGGAAAATAATAAATGTTGGAGAAACTGTGGGAAAATTGCAACACTAATGCATTGCTGGTGGAGCTGTGAACTGATCCAACCATTCTGGAGAGCAATTTGGAACTATTCCAAAGGACTATGGGACTGTTCATATCCTTTGACCCAGTAATACCACTATTAGGTCTGTATCCCAAAGAGATCATAGAAGAGGGAAAAGGACCCACATGTGCAAAAATATTTATATCAGCTCTTTTTGTGGTGGCAAAGAATTGGAAATTGAGGGAATGCCCATCAACTGGGGAATGGCTAAACAAGTTGTAGTATATGAAGGTAATGGAATACTATTGTGCTGTAAGAAACAATGAACAGGAAGAGTTCAGAGAAACCTGGAAGGCCTTACATGAACTGATGCTGAGTGAGAGGTGTAGAACCAGGAGAACTTTGTACACAGTAACAGCAACATTGTGTGATGCTCAACTGTGACAGACTTGCTCTTCTCAGCAGTGCAATGATCCAAAACAATGTCAAAGAACTCATGATAGAAAATGCTCTCTACATCCAGAAAAAAAGAAATGTGGATTGTGAATGCAGATTAAACCATACTGTTTCTGCTTTGGGGCTGCTTTCTTTTTCCTTCTTTTTTGAGTTTTTTCCCTTGTGCTCTGATTCTTCTTTCACAATATGACTAATGCAGAAATACGTTTAATGTGATTGTACATATATAACCTATATCAGATTGCTTTCCATCTTGGGGGAAGGGGGAGGGAAGAGAGAGTGGGAGAAAAGTTTGGAACTAAAAATCCTATGAAAACAAATGTTAAAAACTATCCTTATAATTGGAAGTTGAGGGGGTGCCCATCAATTGGGGAATGGCTGGACAAGTTGTGGTATATGAATACAATGGAATACTATTGTGCTGTAAGAAATGATGAGCAGGAGGAGTTCAGAGAAACCTGGAGGGTCTTGCGTGGGTTGATGATGAGTGAGATGAGCAGAACCAGAAGAACATTGTACACAGTATCATCAACATTGAGTGTTGATCTACTGTGATGGACTATATTCTTCTCACCAATGCAATGGTATAGAAGAGTTCCAGGGAACTCATGATAGAAGAGGATCTCCAAACCCAAGAAAAAAAAAAAGAACTGTGGAGTATAGATGCTGAATGAACCATACTATTTCTTTTGTTTTTGATGCTGTTGGTTTTTTTCTATTTTGAGGTTTTTCATCATTGCTCTGATTTTTTCTCTTATAACATGACTAATGCAGAAATAGGATTAATGTTATTATGTATATATAGATATAACCTATATCAGATTACCTGCTGTCTAGGGGAGGGGGGAGGGAGGGGAGGGAGGGAGAAAAATCTGAAATTGTAAAGCTTGTAAACAAAGGTTGAGAACTATCTTTACATGTAACGGAAAAAAATAAAATACTTTATTAATTAAAAAATATTGTATTGTTAAAAGAAACTATTTTTAAATAAACATTTTTATTTAAAAAAAACTATCCTTATAGGGGGCAGCTAGGTGGCACAGTGGATAGAGCACCAACCCTGGAGTCAGGAGGACCTGAGTTCAAATCCTGCCTCAGACACTTGACACTTACTAGCTATGTGACCCTGGGCAAATCACTTAACCCTCATTGCCCAGCAAAAAACAAAAGAAAACAAAACAAAAAACTATCCTTACATATAACTGGAAAATAATAAAATACTTTTAAAAATATTAAATACATAATATGCAGTATAAAAGACCATAGAAATCTGTTTTTTGATAAACCCAAAGATCCAAGCTTTTGGGTCAAGAACTCACTATTTGATAAAAACTGTTGGGGAAATTGGAAAGCAGTTTGTCAGAAACACCTCACACTGTCTACTAAGATAAGGTCAAAATGGGAAAGTGATTTTGACTTTTTCCTATGAATAATATTTTATTTTTCCAAATTCCATATAAAAACAATTTTTAACATTTGCTTTTAAAATTTTTGAGTTCCAAATTCTCTCCTTCCCCTCCCCTCTCACTGAGAAGGCAAGAAATTTGATATAGGTCATACTTGTGCAATCATATGAAACATATTTCCATATTAGTCATGTTGTGAAAGACAACACAAACTAAAGGAAAACCCCACAAAAATAAAGTGAAAAATAGTATGATGTGATCTGTGTTCAGACTCCATCAGTTCTTTCTCTGGAGGTGGATAATATTTTTCATCATGAGTCCCTTGGAATTGTCTTGGATCATTATATTGAGCAGAATAGCTAAGTCTTTCATAGTTGATCATCATTACAGTATTGCTATTACTGTGTACAATGTTCTCCTGGTTCTGCTCTCTTCACTTTGCATCAGTTCATATAAGTCTTCCCAGGTTTTCTGAGACTATCAGCCTCATCATTTTTTATAGCACAATAGTATTTTGTCAAAATTATATAACATAATTTGTTCAGTCATTCCCCTATTGATGAGTATCACCTCAATTTCCCATTCTTTGTTACCACAAAGAGATCTACTATAAATATTTTTGTACATGTGTGTCCTTTACCCTTTTTTCCTTTTTTTTTCTCTCTTTGGGATACAGACCTAGTTATGATATTGCTGGGTCAAAGGGTATAGACAGTTTTATAGCCCTTTGGGCATAGTTCCAAATTGTTTTCTGGAATGGTTGGACTGGTTTACAACTCCACCAACAGTGCATTAGCGTCCCTGTTTTGCCACATTCCCTTGGCATTTGTCATTTTCTTTTTCTGTCATGTTAGCTAATCTGATAGGTGTGAGGTGATACCTTAAAGTTGTTTTTGTTTTTTTGTTTTTGCAGAGCAATGAGGGTTAAGTGACTTGCCCAAGGTCACACAGCTAGTAAGTGTCAAGTGTCTGAGTTGAGATTTGAACTCAGGTCCTCCTGAATCCAGGGCTGGTGCGTTATCCACTGCACCACCTGGCTGCCCCCCTTAAAGTTGTTTTAATTTGCATTTATCTAATCCCTAGTGGTTTTTCATGACTATAGATAACTTTGATTTCTTCCCAAAATTGCCCTTTGACCATTTCTCATTTGGGGAATGGCTCTTATAAAATCAACTTAGTTCCTTATATATTTTAGAAATGAGCCCTTTATCAGAGAAACTTGCTGTTAATTCCACCCTCCCCAGTTTCCTGCTTTTCTCCTAAGTGAAGTGAAAGTGAAGTGAGCAGAACCAGAAGATCATTGTACACAGTGATAGTGTAATGATGATCAACTGTGAAAGACTTAGCCATTATGATCAATATGATGATCCAAGATATTTCCAAAGGACTCATAATGAAAAATGCTATCCATCTCCAGGAAAAGAATTGATGAACTCTAAGTGCAGATTGAAGCTTACTTTTTTAAAACTTTTGAAATTTTTCTTGCCTTCTCCCCGCCCCCAACCCAACATGGTTACTATGGAAGTTGAGTGGTGTAGTGGATAAAGTGCCAGTCCTGGAGTCAGGGAGACCTGGGTTAAAATTTGGTCTCAGACACTAAACTAGCTGTGTGACCCTGGGCAAGTTACCTAACCCTGTTTGCCTCAGTTTCCTCACCTATAAAATGAACTAGAGAAGAAAATGGCAAACTACTTCTTTATCTTTGTCAAGAAGACCCCAAATAAGGTCACAAAAAGTTGAACATGACTAAAAATGACTAAACAACAACAATGTGGAAATGTTTTGCATGACTTCACATGTATAATTAATATCATATTGCTTGCCTTCTTTATGGGTTGAGGGAGGGGCTGAAGGGAGAGAGAGATTTTGAAACCCAAAATTAAAAAAAATGAATGTTTAAAAAAAAGAAAAAAATGAATGTTAAAAATAAACAAAAATAGTTTAAAAATACATTTGTCGGGGCAGCTAGATGGTGCAGTGGATTGAGCACTGGCCCTGGAGTCAGGAGGACCTGAGTTCCAATCCGGCCTCAGACACTTGACACTAGCTGTGTGACCCTGGGCAAGTCACTTAACCCAAATTGCCTCACCAAAAAAAAAAAAAAAAGAAAAAAGAATAAAAATACATTTGTCATATTAGATTTGTCATATTAGACCCTTACAGTCAGTAGTCCATAACTTCAAGGACTCCAGGATATGAGAAAGATATTGCAAATCACAGAGAGTATATGATGATAAGAGGTCTAATTATACCTGTTTATTTATTATAATTTTTTAGTGCAGCATTGGCTCTAGGGCTACCATCCCAACTCACACACACTGACAAGTCAAATCCTCCTTAGAGGCAGTGGTGGTTGATTGGACAGAGCACTAGTCTTGGAGTCAGAATGACCTGAGTTAAAATCCAGCTTCAGATAAGTAATAATTGTGTGACCCTAGTCAAGTCACTTAACCTCTGCTTGTCCCAGTTGCCTCAACTATAAAATATAATAATAGCACCTACCTCCCAGGATTGTTGTGAGGATCAAATGAAAGATTTGTAAAAGTTCTTAGCATAGTGCCTAGCACATAGTAGGCACTATATAAATACTTATTTTCTTGCCATCTTCAGAGGTTTAGTCCTAAAGGATTGGAGGAGAGGACTTTGCATTTCTAATGCTATAGTTCCTGAGCCCCTACTTGTGTGCTTTCCCCTATTATCATCAGTTTCTATCAATTAGTCAGCTAGACTTAAATGATCTTTTAAAAAGGCAGTAGATGGGGGCAGCTAGGTAGTATAGTGGACAAAGCACTGGCCCTAGATTCAGGAGGACCTGAGTTCAAATCCAACCTCAGACACTTGGCACTTACTAGCTGTGTGACCCTGGGCAAGTCACTTAACCCTCATTGCCCCACAAAAGAAAAAGTGAAGTAGAGGTTTTGGGCTTAAGAAGGCAGTGGAACTTAGCTAGACAGCAACACTCCCCCACCTTTTTTTAGACAAACAATCATGACAGCTTCAAGGATGGAAAAGATCTAACCTTTAAGAGTTGACCTTCTACCTGATTTTTATCATTTTGCATATTTGCATGTATACTATAAAAAGGTACCCCCAAAGCAAAAGGAGGAAAAATATAAAGTTTCTCTTTGGGCATCTACCCCTTTGTGTAACACTCTGTTCCTGGCTTCCTGGGAAATGTTTTATATTTTTGACTGATCACGTTCTACTTTCCCTCATCCTAAATTATCTATCCTGTGTCTTACTTCCACTGTGTTCTGCTAGGTGATGAGCCCTTCCACTTGACTTTTTGAAAATTTGACTAAGCTTTTAATAACTGAAAATGGCTTAATGTGTTATCAGTCATATAACATCTATGTTTCAACAAGGACTTTTTTAAAAAGTATTTTATTATTTTTCAGTTACATATAAGGATAATTTTCAAATTTTTTTTTGGTGAGGCAATTGGGGTTAAGTGACTTGCCCAGGGTCACACAGCTAGTAAAGTGTCAAGTGTCTGAGGCCGGATTTGAACTCAGGTACTCCTGAATCCAGGGCCAGTGCTCTATCCACTGCACCATCTAGCTGCCCCGCTATAAGGATAGTTTTCAACATTTGTTTTCACAGGATTTTTAGTTCCAAATTTTTTTCTCCCACCCTCCCTTCCCTCTCTTCTCCCTAAGGCAGAAAGCAGTCTGATATAGGTTGTATATGTACAATCACATTAAACATATTTCTACATTAGTCACCTTGTGAAAGAAGAATCAGAGCACAAGAGAAAAACCTCAAAAAAGAAGGAAAAAAAACCAGTCCAAATGTAGAAACAGTATGGTTCGATCTGCATTCATAATTCACAGTTCTTTTTTTCTGGATGTTGAGAACATTTTCTATCATGAGTTCTTTGAAACTGTTTTGGATCATTGCACTGCTGAGAAGAGCCAAGTCTATCACCATTGTTCATCACACAATCAACAAGGACTTTTAATGTTAATTCAGTAATACTGAATAAAGAACTAAGGGGGGGGGCAGCTAGGTGGCGCAGTGGATAGAGCACCGGCCCTGGATTCAGGAGGACCTGAGTTCAAATCCAGCCTCAGACACTTGACATGTACTAGCTGTGTGACCCTGGGCAAGTCACTTAACCCCCATAGTCCCGGAAAAAAAAAAAGAACTAGGGAGGGGGGAGGCAGTAGAGTAAGAACAATTAGGACAAAACATTCCTCTCCCAAAGATCTGTGACGTCCTCACCTACAAATACATATAGAGTCCAAAGAAAAGTGGGTTCATGGTTAGTGAACTCATGTAACTAACTCATTGCTCTCAGAAGTCCTTTTGCTGGAGTCCTCAAGATGTTACCCTTTGGAAGCTTTTTTGAAGTCACTTTTCTCACTGTGATTAGTCTGTCCCTGGCTCCTGATGCAGTCATTGCTGTCCCAGAGTGACTGTTAAAATGTTGATGAAAAATTTCAAATCTTCCATTTGTACAAAGTTCAAGAGGTCCTCCTCCAGCTTGCTCATTATGAGAGGAGATGGAGAAATAGTGAGGCCATGGTAGGCTAGGGCCAGGGCCCAGGCTCTTCTCCTCCTTCCACTGAATGATTCCTTTTCAAGGGCTTGACTGGAAAACTTCTCTTCTATGCTATTAGATGCTTGAACCTCTGGGTTCTGAATTAGTTTGCTTTTTTTTTTAGACAACCCACCAGATATGACCAATACTATACAACAACAACTTTTTTTTTTAGAATGGACCAAACAGGATTTAATGACTCCGTGAAACAACAAGAAATATTAAAATATAGAAGAAAATGTAACATATTTCATTTATTAGAAAACCAGTAAAATGGATCAATGCAAGATAATCTTTTTTTAAAATAGTTTTCAACTTTTTATAAGATTTCTAGTTTCAAATTTTTCTCCCTCCCTCTCCTCCCTCCCCGCTCCCCAAGACAGCAAGTAATCTGATATAAGTTATATATGTACAATCACATTAAACAAATTTCTGCATCATTCAACAACTTTCAAGGGCTACTTACCCTTTGTTGTGTTCTGGAGCCCTTTGGCATTCTAGTGAAACCTATAGACTCCTTCCCTAAATTAGGCTTTCAATTAAAAAAAAATTTTTTTTGACTGGGTCAATGAAGGTTAAGTGACTTGCCCAGGGTCACACAGCTAGTAAGTGTCAAGTGTCTGAGACAGGATTTGAACTCAGGATCTCCTGAATCCAGGGCTGGTGCTTTATCCACTGCACCATCTAGCCCTAAATTAGGCTTTTAAATGCATAAAATAAAGTATATAATATTGTAAAGGAAACCAATTATGTTGAAATATAATAATTTTTAAAAACCCAGATGATAGAACCCTTGGTCTAGACCCAGCAATATAGCTACTAGGTCTGTTTTCCAAAAAATCAAAGAAAAAGAGAAAGTACCTATATGTACAAAAATATTTATTGCCACTCTTTTAAAGAATTGGAAATAAAGAGGATGCCCATCAATTGGGGAATGACTGAACAAGTTGTGGTAAATTATTGTGATGGAATACTGTTGTGGTATAAGAAATGACATGCAGGATGGTTTCAGAAAAACCTGGGAAGACTTATATGAACTGATACAAAGTGAAATGAGCAGAACCACAAGAATATTGTGTATACTAATAGCAGTATTTTATGATGATCAGCTGCGAGTGACTTGGCTACTTTGATCAATACAATGATCCAAGACAATTCCAAAAGACTAATGATGAAAAATGCTATCCATCTTCAGAGAGAGAACTGATGAACTCTGTCTATAGCTTCCCAAGTCTTTCTCTGCACACGTTTCCTGAACATGAAACCTTTCCCTGAAGTACCTCTGGCATTAACTCCACCCCTAATGCTGGCCTACATAATTCCATTAGCATTCTTTCCACCAATTTGGTATCTCCTGCATTTGTAATGGCAAACAAAAGGCTTCAGGCTTGGAAACCTGAATTCTATTTGCAGCTTCCACTAGCATCAGCACAAAAGCTATTAGCCTAAGTCAGAGCCTTAGAATATTCAGCCTAGTCATTAAGATATTTCTTAACTTTAATTTCCCTTTAAGTTGAAATTTTAGTTTTCTGCATCTACGCGGAAGAGCCCCAAATCTTTCTTGAGTCTGGCTCTCTACCCTCTTTCTTTCTTCCCCTTGTAATTCTGTTTTAGTCTTCTACTTTCCAACTTCTGACAAGGATCAAGTTTACCCTTGTCCACCTAGATCCTCCCCTGCCCCCACTGAAGCCCCACTTCTGACGTATTTTTTTAAGAATACTTCCTTGTCCCTCATCACCTGGAGTGTGGAGAGGCATTGCTCAAATCCCTTCAGCTTCTTTTTCAGGAAATTCAGCCTGTACTCAGAAAATAGAGAGGGGCCACTTGACTCTGGCAGAAGGACAAACCACACAAAATATAAATTGTGAAATTTGCCTTGCTCTCTATGGCTTTTGGAAATGACCTTATCCTAATTAGTCAATCGACAAATATTTATTAAGCACCTATTGTATGCCAGTTACTTTTCTAGGTTCTAGAGATACAAAGACACAGATAAGAAAGGTTCTGTCTTTAAGGAGTTTCCATTCTACTGAAAGGATACAATATGGTCACAGATAAGATGGGCAGTGAGGTGGCATCATAGTGGGTAGAGTCCTGGACCTGGAGTCAGGAAGACTCATCTTCCTAAGTTCAAATCTAGCCTCAGACACTTACTAGCTTTGTGACCCTGGGCAAGTCACTTCACCCTGTTTGCCTCCATTTCCTCATCTATAAAATGAGCCAGAGAAGGAAATGGCGAACCGCTCCAGTATCTTTGCCAAGAAAAACCCCAAATGGGGTCATGAAGAGTCAAACATAATAGAAAAAAATGACTGAACTATGAAAATAGTACATTTCAGTTGCATTCAGATTAATAATAACAGCCAGCATTTATATAGCATTTTAAGGTTTGCAAAGCACTTTATAATTGTTCTTCACAACAACTCTGGTAAATAGATGCTATTGTTATCCCTCTTTTATAAGTGAGGAAACTGAGGCAGGCAAGTTAAGTGATTTGCCCACAGTCACAAAGCTAAGGAAATGAATTGGCAGGATTCAAACTAAGGTCTTTTTGACTCCAGGTCCAGTGCTCTATTCACTGAACCACCTAGATGCCTGTGATTTGGGAAGGGGGCGGGGCAGGGCACTAACAATTGGAGGAATCAAAAAAGACTTTGAAGGTAGAGAGAGGTATCTGATCTGAGCCTTGAAGGGAGTCAGAAGTTGGAAGAGGCAGAAGAGAGGAGGAAGAACATTCCAGGCATGGGGGTTAGTCTATGAAAGAAACAGGCAGTGAACAGAATGGAAGAGCAAACAGACCAGTTTGAACATACCAAAGAGTGCATGAATGAGAGTAACATGGAGTGATATGCAGTAAGCCCTGGAAGGTCAGCTGGAGGCAGGTTGTGAAGGTGGGGTTTCTTTTGTTTTGGGGTTTTTTTTTTAGTGAGGCAATTGGGGTTAAGTGACTTGCCCAGGGTCGCACAGGTAGTAAGTATTAAGTGTCTGAGGCTGGATTTGAACTCAAGTACTCCTGATTCCAGGGCTGGTGCTCTATCCACTGTGCTACCTAGCCGCCCCCTTTTATAAGATTTTTTTGTTTGTTTGTTTGTTTGTTTTTGCAGGGCTACACAGCTAGTAAATGTCAAATGTCTGAGGCTGGATTTGAGCTCAGGTACTCATGAATCCAAGGCCAGTGCTTTATCCACTGCGCCACCTAGCTGCCCCTGTGAAGGGTTTTTTAATACCAAAGAGGGGTATTTGTATTTAACTTGGAGGCAATGGGGAGCCACTGAATCTTCTTAAGCAGAGGACTGACATGGTCAGATGTGAGCTTTATAGGAAAATCACTTTGATGGCTGTTTGGACAATGGATTGATTGGAGAGGAGAGAGACTGGAGGCGGGATTGCATTGGGAAGCTTTTCCAGTAGTCTGGGGCAGAGGTGATGTGAGCCTGGACTAGGGTGGCAGCAGTGTGAATGGAGAAAAGGGGTCCAATGTCACAGATGTTGTAAAGGTAGAAATGACAAAACCTGGTAGCTGAGGGAGAAGGAGAGTTGGGGTGACTCTTAAGTGGTGGGCCTGAGTGACTGAGAGAATGAATGGTAGTGTCTCTGAAAGAAACAGGGAAGTGAGGAAGGCTGGGTGTTTCTGGAGAAGATAATGATTTCTATTTTGAATGAGTTGAATGTGAGGCATCTATAGGATGTTCAACTGGAGATGCAAGACTAGGGTTTAATAAAGACATAATTATAAGGGCAGCTAGGTGGTGCAGTGGATAAAGCACCAGCCCTGGATTCAGGAGGACCTGAGTTCAAATCCGGCCTCAGACACTTGACACTTACTAGTTGTGTGACCCTGGGCAAGTCACTTAACCCCTGATTGCCCCCACAAAAATAAACAAATAAATAAATGGAAATAAAGATGTAATGACTCGATGTGTAGGGTAGAGAATCAGAGGCATGGCTGATAAGTGCCAGAGAAAAGAGGCCATGAAAGAATCTTGACCCTCCCCCCAAAGTGAGTTGGTTGGGTAAGGAGACAGAGAAGGTATTTCCCTTATAAGAAGTAATCAGGTTTTATATGCAGCTAAATGCTGCATATAAGTTCCTGTATCAGACTGCACAGCCACACTGTGGCCTGTGGCTCTTCAAGGCGCTGATCCATGGTTGTCCATGACTGGCAGAAGCCTACTAAGGTATGGTGAATGGAGCACTGGGCTGTCAGGAAGACCTGAATTCAAATCCAGCCCCAGTACTTACTTACTAGCTGTGTGGCCCTAGGTAAGTCACTTCAACCCTATATGTCTCAGTTTCCTCAACCATAAAGTGGGAATCACAATAGCAACCTTCTCTACAGGGTTCTTGTAAGATTCAAATGAGATGTCTTGGCACTTAGTGCCATAGGAAGGAGAAGAGGAAGAGAACAAGTATGCATTAAGTACCTACTATGTGCCAGATACTACAATAAGCACTTTACAAATATTATTTCATTTGAAATGCACAACATCCCTGTGGTGTTATTATGCTCTTTATTTTATATTTGAGGAAACTGTAGGAAAGAAATTACTCCTCTGCTACTTTACTTGGAACCATATTCATCCTTATCATTTTGAGTTCTAAAATAATTCAAGAGTATGTTTGGTTATTCCCCTATTCATCACTAAAATTCCTACAACTTTCTCATTAATTAAACATTATTTCTAAGCCCCCAACCCAGGTTAATAAATATTATTTATTTAGTAAGCTGGAGAAATCTCTTTTCCCACAAGCACTTGCTCAGCCTTCACAATACATCAAAGCTCCTAGTCTTCCAGGCTTAAATATCAAAGTTACTGGCTCTATAATTTATTAACAGTGTAACAAATAATAAAACAAAGACATAATTATTTATAATGTTTCAACTGAGAAAGATCACAGCTGGAGTCACCTTTAACCAACCCTTTAACTGCTGACTTCTCAATTCTGAAAACAAAGTACCAACTCAAAAGAGTGGCCAAGGCCTCTCAAGAATTCTCTTTATAATGTTTCTTCAGAATATAACAGAGGACTATCCAATAAGAACCCAGTTTTTCTTACCACACGAATCAGGGTTGCCTGATGCATTTCCCTTCGTGAAGTTTGGAGCACGCACAGACATTTAATAACTGTTTCCTGTCTGTGTGCTTTGTGGTGAAGAAAAGGATTTTTAATTGGACCTGGGTGTGCATTTCCAAAGACATTAGTCAGCCAAAGTGAGGTCTCTTTTCTTCCTACCTGGCTGCATGCAAATGAGGAAGCAAGAACTGGTGCAAACCTTCAGGTAGGGGAAGAGAGACAGAGACAAAGACAGAGGCAGAGACAGAAAGACAGACAGACAGAGGGAGAGAGAGGGAGAAAGAGGAAGAGAGCGAGAGAGAGAAGGAGAAAGAGGAAGAGAGAGAGAGAGAGAGAGAGAGAGAGAGAGAGAGAGCGAGAAAGAGAGAGAGAGAGAACTAGCACTGCCTGAGCTCTTCCCCCAATTTAATATGAAGCCATGAGTACATGGCCTTGCTGTTGCTTCTGTTCCTTTTGTATCTATTATCTCCTGTCTTAGATGAAGAAATATTGGAGAGGGCAGCTAGGTGGCTCAATGGATAAAGCACCGGGCCTGGATTCAGGAGGACCTGAATTCAAATCTGGCCTCAGACACTTCACACTTACTATTTGTGTGACCCTGGGCAAGTCACTTAATCCTCATTGCCCCGCAAAAAAAAAACAAAAACAAAAAGGAAAAGGAAAAGAAAAAAGAAAAAAGAAATATTGTAGAACAGATTAGGCTGTGACCTTGTGAGTTTTGAGATGTCAAAAGAGCAAGGAATCAGATATCCAGTGACAGGACTCCACTCCAGAGTATTGGAGCAGCCAAACCCAATGATATGGAAGCCCAAATGATCCACACAATGCAGCCCAGCAGTGGCTCAATGCTAAGTCCTACAAGTGAAGGAACAACTCTGCCTGTTGTCTTTGGAAATGAACTTGATTGCTATAAGTGCCTTATAGTAACTTGCTTTAACGTTGGGTCCCCTCTTCACAGGGACCAAGATGGTGTAGAGGAGAGTGTGCTCCCACTCTAAGGGGATGTGTTTTGTACTTCTCTTCTTGCTATAGCTTTTCAGTAAATATCCCTTTGTAAAAGCCAGTTGATGCAAACTGGTTGAAGACCTGTCTATTGTTATTCAGTCATTTTTAGTCATGTCCAACTTTTTGTGAACCCATTTGGGGTTTTCATGACAAAGATACTATAGTGATTTGCCATTTCCTTCTCCAGATCACTTGACAGATGAGGAAACTGAGGCAAACAGGGTTAAGTGACTTTCCCAGGGTCACATAGTTATTAAGTGTCTGGAGCCAGATTTGAACTCAGGAAGATGAGTCTTGCAGACTCCAGGCTCAACACTCTATCCACTGCACCACCTAGCTGCCCCTTTGGTTGAAGAAACTGAAATGTTAATCTTGAGTGATTGATATTGAGAACACACTGGGATAGAAGCTTGGGGTAAAAGCCTCATTAGAAAGAAAGATACTGCTAATACTTCAGGTGTACTTCTAGACTCTAAGGGGATTATACTCATAAATGGGAGTGCGAATTGGGAGAACTGCCCCAGAGAATGTACTGTTATGAGATTGAGTGACAACAGTCTCCTCAGCAGTTTTCTTCGTCTCCCTTCTTTTCTCCTTCTCAGTTTCTCCCAATAGTTACAACTCAGTCTCTTTACAAATCACAGTCAAAATCTTTCATTTCAGGCATAGCCAAGATGGTAGAAAAGAGACAGAGACTCTCCTGAATTCTTCAAAATTTCCTTCTAAACAACTTTAAATAATGCCTCAAAATAAATTCTGGAGCTACAGAACCCACAAAAGGATGGGGTGAAACAATTTTCTAGCCTAAGACAATTTGGAAAGTTGTCAGAAAGGTCTGTAGACCCAGGTTGAGAGTGGAGAACTGGCAGGTCATACCACAGAACACCAGCTGCGGGCCTTTTGAGCAACTGAATCAATGTAATGGATGCTTCCAGAGCTCTGAGCCCACAAATATTAAGGGGGTTGGACAACTGGTCAGGAGATTACAGGGGTCCCTTTACTGTCACTAGGTGCACAACTCAGTTGTATTGCTCATACATGGATCCTGGGTTTGCAGTCCTGGGTCCCATTATCAGGGTGAGGAAGAACATTAGCATATCATAGCTTGTAGCTGCAGAAGAATGACCAGAATGCCCTGGTCATAGTTCCAGAGAAGAAAAGAATGCTCATGACCACTCACAGACCAGAACACAGTCTAGGAGAATAGTAAACCCTCCTCTCCTTAAATCATACCACCTTGGAAGAACTGAAAGTTTACAGACCCATAAAACCAGCAGCAGAAAAACTCGAAGCTTGGGACAGTGACCCCTTCAACCTGGAAGCAGAGCCCAACTTTAATATAAAGTTAAAAGCCAAGAATTAGGCAGAAAAAACAAAAAATATCCAGACCATAGAAAATTACTATTGTGGCAGGAAAGTTCAAAGCACAAACTCAAAAGACAACAAAGTTAAAACTGCTATATCCGAAGCCATAAAGAAAAATATGAATTGGTCTGAAGCCCAAAAATAATTCCTGGAGAGTCCCAAAAGGGTTTTGAAAATCAAATAAAAGAGGTAGAGAAAAAAATGAGGAAAAATGAGAGTGATGCAAGAAAACCATGAAAAAGAGTCGATAGCAAAAGAGGCACAAAAAAAATACTGAAAAAATAACAACTTAAAAAAACCAGAATAGGCTAAATGGTAAAAGAGAGACAAAAATCCAGTGAAGAGAACAACAACTTAAAAAGTAGAATTGGTCAATTGGAAAAGGAGGGACAAAAGCTGACTGAAGAAAATAATTCCTTAAAAATTAGAATTGGGTGAGTGGAAGCTAATGACTCCATGAAAAATCAAGAAACAATAAAACAAAGTCAAAAGAATGAAAAAAGAAGGGAATGTGAAAACCCTCATTGGGAAAATAACTGGCTTGGAAAATAGATGAAGGAGAGATAATTTAATAATTATTGGGACTACCAGAAAGCTATGATTTGAACTTGGGGCCTCCTGAATCCAGGGCCAGTGCTTTATCCACTGTGCCACCTAGCTGTTCCACCCCACTCCCCCACCCCACCTAGATATCATCTTTTAAGAAATTATCATGGAGGGGCAGCTAGGTGGTGCAGTGGATAGAGCACTGGCCCTGGAGTCAGGAGGACCTGGGTTCAAATCCAGCCTCAGACACTTAACACTTGCTAGCTGTGTGACCCTGGGCAAATCACTTAACCCCAATTGCCTCACTAAAAAAAAAAAAGAAATTATCATGGAAAAATGCCCTGAAATTCTAGAATCTAGGGGTAAAATAGAAATTGAAAGAATCCACAGATCACCTCCTGAAAGAGATCCCCAAATGAAAATCCCTGGAAATATTACAGCCAAATTCCAGAGCTCCCAGGTGAAGGAGAAAATACTACAAGCAGTCAGAAACAATTCAAATGTCAGGGGGTTAAGGTCAGCATAACACAAGATTTAGCAGCTTCTACATTAAAAGATCAGAGGGCTTAGAATATGATATTCCAGAGGGCGAAGGAGCTAGAATTACAATCAAGAATCACCTATCCAGCAAAACTGAGTGTAATCCTTCAGGGGGGGAAAGTTGATATTTAATGAAACAGAGCACTTTCAAGCATTCCTGATGGAAAGATCAGAGCTGAATAGAAAAGTTGACTTTCAAATATAAGACTCAAGAGAAGCATAAACAGGTAAACAGGAAAGAGGAAATCATAAGGGATTCAATAAGGTTAAACTGTTTACATTCCTATAAGGGAAGATACTTGTATCCTAAGAACTTTCTCATTATTAGGGCAGTTAGAAGGAGTATATACATAGACAGAAGGCATGGGTATAAGTTGAATATGATGGGATAATTATCTAAAAAAATTAAGGGTTGAGAAAGAGGAATTCACTTTGAGAAGAGGGAAGAAAGAAGTAGAATGGGGTAAATGATCTCACACACACAAAAAAAGAGGGATGATAGAGTTTTTACAGTGGAGGGGAAGATGAGGGAGATGCAGGAAGCACTTGAACCTTACTTTCATTGGAATTGGCTCAGAGAGGGAATATCATACACACTCAGTTGGGTATAGAAATCTGTATTACCCGACAGGAAAGTAGGAGGTGGAGGGGATAAGAGAAGGGGGGGTGCTCATAGAAAGAAGGGCAGATTTGGGGGGGTGTTGGCTAGAAACAAAACACTTTTAAGGATGGACAGGGTGAAAGGAAAGAGTAGAATAAACAGGGGGGAAAGTAAGATAGAGGGAAATATAGTGATCATAACTGCGAAAAAAAAACACTTTACAGCAAGTATCTCTGATAAAGGCCTTACTTCTCAAATACATAGAGAACTGAGTCAAATTTATAAATATAACAGCCATTCCCCAATTGATAAATGGTCCAAGGATATGGACTGGCAGTTTTCAGACAATGTAATCAAAGCTATCTATAGTAATATAAAAATGCTTTAAATCACTATTGATTAGAGAAATGCAAATTGAAACAACTCTGCGGTACCCTGCCCTTACCTATGATATTGGCTAATATGACAGAGAAGGAAAATGACAAATGTTGGGGGGGATGTGGGAAAATTGGGACATTAATGCATTGTTGGTGGAATTGTGAACTGATTCAACCATTCTGGAGGGCAATTTAGAACTATGCCCAATATAACATTTTTTGCTTAATAAAAAAAGCTATAAAACAGGCATACCCTTTGACCCAGCAAAACTACTACTAGGTGTATATTCCAAAGAGATAAAAAATAAAAAGGAAAAGGACCTATATGTACAAAAATATGTATAGCAGCTCTTTTGTGGTGGCAAAGAATTGGAAATTGAAGGGATGCCTATCAATTAGTGAATGATTGAACAAGTTGTGATATATAATTGTGATGGAATACTATAAGAAATTATGAGAAGGATGATTTTGGAAAACCTGGAAAGACTTATATGAGCTGATGCAAAGTGAAGTGAGCAGAACCAGGAGAACACTGTATACAGTAAAAGCAATACTGTAAGGATAACCAACTATAATTGACTTAGCTATTCTCAGCAATACAGTGATCCAAGACAAGTCCAAAGCACTTACGTGAAAAATGCTATCCACTTCCAGAGAAAGAACTGATGGAGTCTGAATGTAGATGAAAGCATGCTTTTTTAAACTTTATTTTTTTTAAATCTGTGTTTTCTTTCACAACATGAGTAATTTAGAAATATGTTTTGCCTGACTGTATATATATAATGTATCTCAAATTGCTTGCCTTCTCAATGAAGGAAGTGGGGAAGGAAAGGAGAGAATTTAGAACTCAAAAAATTTTAATGAATTTAAAAAATTGTTTTTACTTGTAATCAGGGTAACATAAAATATTTAGTAATCAAATAAATAAATAATGGAACTTTTCCATCTCCTCACAGATTCTTCATAGATAAAAATTTAAATGTACCATTTCGGGGGGGCAACTAGGTGGCACAGTGGATAAAGCACCAGCCCTGGATTCAGGAGGACCTGAGTTCAAATTTGGCCTCAGACACTTGACAATTACTAGCTGTGTGACCTTGGGTAAGTCACTTAATCCTCATTGCCCTGCCAAAAATAAAAAGGAACAAATATTGACTTAGTATGATGTATATGTGAAAATATCCAAAGGGAATAAGCTTGCAGGGGAAAAAAGTATCATCTCTTCCCTGGCTTCTTAGGAAACAGCAGTTTAGCTGTCACTGCCCAGAGGCTTTGAAATATTCAGCAAAGGGGTCTCCCATTTGTGTAAGAGCTGCTGGGGAAGCTGCTATGAAAGAGAGAAGAGAAGCAGTCTGGAAGGGGTCAGGGAAGAGGGACTGGGAGAGCACTTACACGAAGTGAGTGGGTTGAGGGTGCTGCAGCTGCTGAGGAGAACAAGAAGGCACTTCCTTGGCAAGGAATTTGCTACCCGTCAAGGTTTGCTACCCCCATCCTCCTGGTGCCAGGCTCTTCCTGTACCCAGATCGATCATGACCTTCTCTGGTTTCTGTAGGCTATTGACCTCTGACCCCATCACATGCACAAGGAGAACAAAGGCCCTTCCCTGAGATGGAGAAGGCTCTGATCCAGGAACTCTGAAGAAGAGAAGACTGGGAGGGAACATTGTAACTGCCCCTTCAAGTATCTGAAGGAAGTACTAGGTCTGTTCTGGCTAAACCCAAAGAGCTGAATCAGGAGAAAGAAGCTTCCTGACTCCTGGAACTGTCACAGAGTGGAACAGACTGCCTCAGGAGGTAGTGATTTTCCCATCCTGGGAGGTATAAAAACAGAGGCTGGATACCCACTGTGGAGGGACTTTTATTTCAGGTGGGGGTCCCTGCTGCCTCTCTCTGGTGGCTTCACTTTCTGGGAGTTCAACTCTTAGGACTTATTGTCCAAAGTCCTGCTTATCTGGCTGCCCTGGGCCTCAGGCCTCACTGAGCACCTTCCTGCCCCATGCTAAGATGGAGTCCTGGGGACCTCCCCTTCATTCTGGGGCTCACAGCAGATGGCACTGAGCCCTTCAGCCAGGGCTCACATGGGGCATTGAAGACCCAGCTTGAGGCCCAAGCCCTGCCTTTCTTCTGGGCCCCAGGCTGATTTAGCCCCTTTGGTTCAAAGATCTGCCCCACCCCAGCCTAAACCCCTTCCCTCCTTGTGCTGCTGGGCTCCCAGTTCCTTGACCTCCCCTTTCCTTGCTTTCACATATTCCTCTCTTCTCAGAATGGGGGGGGGGAGTGAGGGTGGTCGGGGCCCTACCCTAGCAGCTAGCTCACACACTGGCTCCAGGTGAGCCCCTCTGCCTGGGGCACTTTTTCTTTAGATGAACACTTTCTGGATGATGGAGATCTACCGGAGTCAAGGAGAACCCTCCTGAGGTTGGGCAAAGGCAGATTCAAAATAAAGGGAGAAGGGGCAGCTAGGTGGCACAGTGGATAGAGCACTGACCCTGGAGTCAGAAGCACCTGAGTTCAAATCCGGCCTCAGATACTTAACACTTACTAGCTGTGTGACCCTGGGCAAGTCACTTAACCCCAATCGCCTCACTAAAAAAACAAAAAAACAAAACAAAATAAAGGGAGAAAAGTAGTCAGCTTGTGCAGAGTACCCCTGTGGGGTTGGTGTCACCATCCCTTACCTTTCCCTCCCACCCTCTATCTCATACAGCTAAGCCATCATACCAAATGCTCCCCATCCCTCTCTTACCCATACCACCTGCACAACACCACCACAATCTCACTACTCCCCTATCATATCCCTCCTTCCCCAACACTAATACTACCACACACCCCCATCATCTGCCCCACAGGCTTACCAATATCCAGAGCAGAGTAATAGAGTTCAGTACCCCCAGTGGAAAAAGACCACAACTGCCCATTGAAGAGCCCAAGAGACTAGCAGAGCTCTGGACCTAGAGTCAGGAAGATCTGAGTTCAGATCCAGCTTCAGATACTTAAGAGCTGTGTGACCCTGGGCAAGTCACTTCGTCATCAGAAGAGATAATAGCACTGTCCTCCTAGTGCTTTGTAACCCTTAAATGTCTCTGGAGGGGCAGCTAGGTGGCACAGTGGATAGAGCACCGGCCCTGGATTCAGGAGGACCTGAGTTCAAATCCAGCCTCAGACACTTAACACTTACTAGCTGTGTGACCCTGGGCAAGTCATTTAACCCCAATTGCCTCACCAAAAAAAAAAAGTCTCTGGAAATGCTAGCTGCTATTGTTTATCATCATCATTATTATTATTGTTATTGTTATTATTATTATTAATCAGCCCATCCAACAGAGACCCCCCCACTTTGGGAAGGGCCTAGTGACAGAATAGCCTGCCCCATCCCTTCATCCTGGGGCCTGTCCAGCCTTGACTGGCAGGCACCTCCCAGTGACTGCCTTGCCCAGGCCATCAACAGATCAGCCCAAACAGCTGAGACATCATGCACTAGGGGGAGAAAGCCCAGCTGAGCCACCCTTCTATCACCCTTCTATCTAGTGTTCTAAGAGCTGTATCATTTAACTGACACCTGTGCCTCCCACTGGTGTCCTTATTACCACAGTACTTTCCATTCCTGCCTATTCTTTGCCCCCTGGGACTCTGGGTGTATTTATGCAAAAGAGTGCCCCTAGTTGACATGCACTTGGAAAGTGGTCCACGGAGGGTTAGGGAAGGGGTTCTCCCATTTGCACCCATTCACATATGAACAGAACCCTCTTCCTCCCCTACTCAGGGAGCCCTCCTTGGGACAAAGATTCTAAAAGAGAAAAAGAAAGCAGTTCAGAAAAACCTGTGGAGCAATCGACTGTGTCTGACAGCACAGCAACATTCCACACCCATGGTCCCTGGCTTCTGCAGCGAAGGGACACATTCTCTCAGCTCTCCTCCTGGGCTGGACATCTTCCATTCTAATCATACAACATTCAATTTCACTTATTGGTCTTTCTATTTGTGATGTTGGCATCATGATGTAGTTGTTTCCTTCCTCATTCTGCATCCCTTCCTACAAGGCAGAGAATCATAGGCTCACATCTCTAAAGCTGGGAGGGACCCAACTGGCCACCGAGTCCAATCCCTTCCCTACCTTATGTTGGGCTGAGCTAGGGCTACAAGTGTCCTGAGGGGCACTTCTCTCTGCAGGCCTGTCTGTCTGTCTGCCTGCTTCCCTCTGGTCCCTGAGGAGCTGGGAAATGGCAGAGAGCCTGAGCCCTCCTCCCCACCCGTCTGCTGTGCTGAAGCCAGAGCTACAAATGTCCCAAGAGGCCAGATATTGCACCAAGACACAGTGGGAACACATCTGCCGGAGGCCTCCAGTCCCCACATGTTTTGACTCCTGGAGTCCCTGGGTATTGTTGTGAACCCTGGAGAAGTCAGGCCTACTCGATGGAGGGAGTAGGAGATGAGTACTTGACCAGCAGGGCTCCGGCACAGTGGGCCCTGGCCAGCTGGGAGAGGCCTTTGGGGTTCCAGCTGGGCTCTCCCTTCTCTTCTCTCTGTGTCTCTGTGTCTCTGTCTCTGTCTCTTCCTCCCCTCTCTGCCTGCCCCACCCCGAACCCACATACCCTCACCTTTTCCTTGGGGAAAGACTCACATCCACAAGCTGACAGGAAGCATTTGCAGGCTGTCATAACTTAGCCACTTGTGATTGAAGAGTGAGTCACATGGGGTGGGACTGTGGGGAAAACCTTCAGTTCCTTCCTATTAGTCAAGGAGACTTCCTAAGCAGGTAGAAATTAAGGAAATGTTTGGATTTGAGGGGAGTGAAAGCTCTAGGGGTAGGGGAGGAGAGGTTTTCCTCTCCAGGAATGGGGTTGGGCGGGGCTTCGAGAGGCAGGAACTGGGCAGCCAAACCAGTCGGGCACTGGCCCCACTCCACCCCCTGGGGAGGCTGGTTGGCAGCGGTGCCCTGCTGAGCAGCCTAGCTGGACTCCTGCCCGGAGGTGATGGCACCTAGAGACTCGCAGCCTCCTTGGAATTGACAAAATATTCCAGCCAGCCTAAGGTGGGCCCTGGGCCACGACACTCCTTCCAGCCCCCTTTGGCTTTTATGTTCCTCTCTGCCTGCAGTACCCAGAGCTTCCTTTCTGGTCCCTGCCTCCCGTCTTTCCCCATTTTACTCAGTTTTACTCAGAGTCATTTAACCAAATCCAGCTCTGCCTATGGCCCTGGCACTGCCATGTCAGTCAGCCAACTCCAGAGGCTCCTCAGGACTTCGAGGATCAAATACCAGCCTCTGTTCAGCTTTTTTTTTTTTTTTTTTTGCCGGGCAATGGGGGTTAAGTGACTTGCCCGGGGTCACACAGCTAGTAAGTGTCAAGTGTCTGAGGCCAGATTTGAACTCAGGTCCTCCTGAATCCAGGGCCGGTGCTCCATCCACTGCGCCACCTAGCCGCCCCTCTGTTCAGCTTTTAAAGCCCTTCGAAACCTGGTCCCAACTGAGCTTCCCACGATTCCTCCTCTGTATTACTTGTTTTCACACACTTCGTGCTTTAACCAAAAAGACCCACTTGCTTTTCCCTGTAGATAACATTCCACTTTCCATCTTAATGCCTCTGACCAGGCTTTCCCCATGCCCAGAGTGCCCTCCCACCTCACTTCCATCTCTTGAAATCCCCTACAGGAGGCATTTTGGGGCAGCGACGTGGCACAGTGGATAGAACACCAGGCCTGGAGTCAGGGAGACTCCTCTTCCCAAGTTTAAATGTGGCCTCAGATACTTCCTAGCTGTGTGACCCTGGGAAAGTCACTTCACCCTGTTTGCCTCAGTTTTCTCATCTGTCAAATGATCTGAAGAAGGAAATGGCAAAACACCCCAGTATCTCTGCCCAGAAAACCCCAAATGGGATCACAGAGGTGGGCACGACTGAACTACTACTAGAGCCCTTCAATGATTCTCAACTTCCACTCACCCAACCCTCCCCCCCCCCCCAGCTGCTGGTGCCTCTCTCTCTGCCTAATGACCTTGTGTTTATTCTGTATATCTATCTATGCAGTGTCACAAAGGTGGGGGTCCTTAGGTAGCCCTCAATAAAGAATTACACTCTCCCTACATAGTCCAATTAGAATTAAAGTGGTCTTTTATTTGGCACTAGAGAAAGTGACCAAATGGAAAGTCAGACTTCACCCCTTGGAGAGAAGAGCTTAGAAACATCCTTCTCTGAGAACAGAAGGAATGCAAAAGATTTTATAGAGGATAGATGGGTTGTCCACTTGAAAACTGGAAAGTTCCCTTTTGGAGTGGGGAAAGCCTGGATGCTTATCATATTCCTGAGAATGGGGGGTGGGGGTGGGGGTGATTTCTTTGGAATGATAGTCCTGACCTTGGGGGTTATCTCTGTCTCCAAGCTCTGGTCGGGTAGTGGCCACACCTAATTGACTTTCCTGCTATAGAATTTTATCTCTGGGACAGCTAGGTGGCGCAGTGGATAGAGCACCAGCTCTGGAGTCAGGAGGACCTGAGTTCAAATCCAGTCTCAGACACTTGACACTTACTAGCTGTGTGACCCTGGGCAAGTCACTTAACCCCCATTGCCCCGCCAAAAAAAAAAAAAAAAAAGAATTTTATCTCTCCTTACTTCTTAGGTATGTCTGTCCTGATATCTGGCTGGTCAATCTAAACTTTAATATTCCCTTCATTCTTTTTGTTTGTTTGTTTTTTGTGGGGCAATGGGGGTTAAGTGACTTGCCCAGGGTCACACAGCTAGTAAGTGTCAAGTGTCAGAGGCTGGATTTGAATTCAGGTACTCCTGAATCCAGGGCCAGTGCTTTATCCACTGTGCCTCCTAGCTGCCCCCCTCCCTTGATTCTTAAATAAATGTGTCCTGTTATCTGGTTTTGCTTCTCACAGAACAAACTTCTTCAGATTTATCCTAAGCCCCATGTCATACAGGGTGTCCCTACAATTTAAGAAAGGAATAGCTTCAGTTCTATGGGAGAGAAAAACCAAGGTGTAAAATACAAGAGAGGTGATTTATTTCTGGTTTTGGTCATTTCACCTTAAAGATAACAAGTCTTACCTTGCCCACCAATACTCCAGGTCCACAGAGTAGTGTGTGTGTGTGTGTGTGTGTGTGTGTGTGTGTGTGTGTGTGTGTGTACATGAGCCTTCCTGGTTATCAGATATGGGGAGGGAGCTGTTGTGGGCTCCTCAAATCTTCCCTTATCCCAACATCAATAGGAGGGCATTATTCAGAGAATGAGATTGGGATGATGATATGTCAGCCAGACATTTCAGCCTTCAGAGGTCAATGCTCTTCTTATAGCCCTCAAGGACTTGAACCCAGTCAACCAGACAGCATGATTCCCTTTTTCATTCTTTTTTTAGAGTATTTTATTATTTTCCAGTTACATATAAGGATAGTTTTCAACATTTGTTTTCACAGGATTTTTAGTTCCAAATTTTTTTCTCCCACCCTCCCTTTCCTCCCTCCTCCCCAAGATAGAAAGCAGTCTGATATAGGTTGTATATGTACAATCATATAAAACATATTTCTACATTAGTCATCTTGTGAAAGAAGTATCAGAACACAAGGGAGAAACCTCAAAAAAGAAGGAGAAAAAAACCAGTTCCAACATAGAAACAGTATGGTTCAATCTGCATTCATAATTCACAGTTCTTTTTTCTGGATGTTGAGAGCATTTTCTATCATGAGTTCTTTGAAACTGTTTGGATTGTTGCACTGCTGAGAAGAGTCAAGTCTATCACCATTGTTCATCACACCATGTTGCTGTTACTGTGTACAATGTTCTCCTGGTTCTGCTGCTCTCAGTCAGCATCAGTTCATGTAAGTCCTTCCAGGTTTCTCTAAAATCCTCCTGTTCATCATTTCTTACAGCACAATAGTATTCCATTACATTCATATACCACAACTTATTTAGCCATTCCCCTATCGATGGGCATTCCCTCGATTTCCAGTTCTTTGCCACCACAAAGAGAGTTGCTATAAATATTGTTGTACCCTTTTTCATTCTTACCAAAACCCCCCACATTTTATGAAAATTAATGATTTGATGATTTCATAAGTCACTCCACCTCTTGCATTTTTACAGCTTGTCTTTCCTCTCTCCAGCACTAGGTCCCTGGATTTCAGGGCAAGCCAGTGTATGCACTTGTAGGGTCTCAAGTCCAATTCACAAGCAAGTCAAGATATCACTTTCATGATGTCATTGATCCTCTTTGAGAATAAGGATGACCAACCAGAACACAAAAGTGGGGAGTGGGCCTTCATTAGGACCTGCTGAGTGGTTGGCTGGCTAGTAATCTCCCCTTCTTCCAAGGGCTCTCCACCACACCACCACCCTCAGCTTTGTGGGTTTCTTCTTGATGTTGTCTTTTTGAGTTTGGGGGAATGTATGTGGCCACAGATCTCCAGAGATGCTAGGGGAGATAGTGATTGCTCCCTGATCCCTTCCCACCCTGATGCTTGTCCTTGCTCCCCTTTCTCTGGGGATTGGCAGAGGTTTGGGGCTTCAAAGACTACCTCCATGTGGGTGATTCCCAACTCTGTCCTTCTGAATCCCAAGCTCCTGTTCCACATCTTCAGCTCTCTGTTGACATCACTTGGAAGTTGGGCTGTCACCTTCATGGTAACACATCTGAAACTGACCTCATCATCTTCCCTGAAAAACTGGTTTCCAATCCTGAAATCCCTCCATATGTCAGTGGGCCTGTCCTCACACATGAACCTAGTCAAACCCTCCCAGGCATCTCGGATCACCTTTGACTCACTCCACCCACTGCACCCACTCCCTCTACCCTTCCACACCCCCACCCCAGTACACACCGACAAATCCAGTAAACTCAGAGGGTCTCAGAGGTTCAAGGGACCTCCGTAACCATTTTACCCAAACTTGCCTAGACAAGAATAACTTGTACAGCATCACCAACAGACCTCCAAGGAAGGAGAACTCATGGCCTCCCCAGGCAGCCCATCCCATTTGGTGGCAGCTCTCATTGCCCAAAATTTTTTCCTGACATTATTAAGGCCAAAAACCTTTCCTTACTCCCCCTCAACCTTATTGCTTGTGGTGCTTCCAAAGGATACAACCCTAATTCCTGTTCCACAAGACAGCCCTTCATATACTTAAGGATTGCTATTATGTCCCCTTTGGGTCTTCCCTTCTCCAGGCTAAACACTACCAGTTCCTTCAATTTTTGGCACCCCACTCTAGGCTACATCCACAAGTACTACTCGGTTTCATGGCCTGGTTCCCCAGAAGGAAGCTAGCTAACTACTAATCTTGGTATTCTAGGAATAATCCTGAAGGAGATGGAGGTTCCTAGTATAAGCCCCTACTGGTGTGCTCTGCACTGATTTATCAGCTAGATATTCATTAATGTTTAGAAGTCATTGTAACAAAGATAGTTTTTATAGAAACATCTCCCTAAACTGAAGATACATTCTCTCCTTATATAAGCAAAGCCCCTTGGGAGAAGAGGCTCAGGGGCAGCTAGGTGGTGAAGTGGATAAAGCACCAGCCCTGGATTCAGGAGGACCTAAGTTCAAATCCGACCTCAGACACTTGACACTTACTAGCTGTGTGACCCTAGGCAAGTCACTTAACCCTATTTGCCTCACCAAAAAAAAAAAAAAAAAAGGAGAAGAGGCTCAAACTTAGTACAAGTGGCAAAAAGGAAAAAACAACTCTCCCTCCCCTCCCTTTCATGGATTCCTTATTGGGGGGTGGGGTGGGGTGGGGAAGAGCTGAAGAAAGCAGTACCACTGAGCTAGGCCAGTGGATAAAGGTGGCCAAGAGTTGCAGCTGGCAAGGAAGACTGTCATTCTCCCATGTACCTATTCCCACAAAAACTTGAAATCCACACCAGTCTGAATAATGATCAAGAAATGCAGTGAGAAACTTTAGTTTCTCATTCTCCCCTCATTTCTCAGTCACCCCAGAACTGCACAAAAAGTCAGTCAAAAGTCCAAAGATAAGAAGAAGGGAGGAAGTGAACAAAGTCACTGACAACAAATGAGGCAAATAAGCCCAGCCTCCCAGGGCCATGAAATACACATAGCCCACAAAGATCTCTGTCTCTATGCAGCAAGAGTGGAAGGATTCCTGAGAAAGGCCCAGAGAGAACAGAAAATCTGACAATCTTGGAAGCTCTAGGGAGTAGCAATGGCCAGAGCAGGGATGGCAGTGTTCAGACCAGGATGGTCCAGGCCCAGGAACTTCAAGGTCCCTAATACTCTGTTCCTGAGAGGACCCAGAAGATCTGGCACTCTGAACCTCAGAGATTTAGAATAGCCTAACTCAAGAGATGGAGGTCAGCACAAGAGATCAGAAGACTCAGGGTGAGACCAAGAAAGCCCCCCCCCAAAAAAAAGAAACATAAAGCAGGGAGCATAATCACAAGATGATACAAAGCCCCTATTCAGGAATTGAAGCTGGAGAGAATAATTGACCAGTATCAAAGAATATTATAAATCTAGAAACCCCCAAAGAAAAGCTACCAGTAATGGAATCAACTGTCAGCAGAGACTCAAAAGGGAAAAAAAAATTTGATTTTCCACAGAGCCTACATGGAGACTTCATTTCTTCTACTATCTAGAAGAAATGAAGCAAGAGATTTAAAAAAAATGAAATCAAAGCTCTGGAGGTAAGAATTAGAAGGAGAATAAATAGCTTAGAAGAGAAAGTGGTAAATTTTATTCAGGTAAGTGGTTCCCTGAAAACAAAAATAGAACAAATAGAAATCAATGACTCCATGAGATGAGCAATAGTAGAACAAAGTCAAAAAGTTAACAAATAGAAGAAAATATAAGGTATTGTATATCTATATATAATTTGTGATCTCTCTCTCTCTCTCTCTCTCTCTCTCTCTCTCTCTCTCTCTCTCTCTATATATATATATATATATATATATATATATATATATATATATATCAGGGATTCTTTCACTCTTGCTGCATCCAGACCTGCAAAAGAGGTCAAGAAGAGAGACTTTGAATGAAGCCAATAAGTTCTGGTCCTCTTTCCCAGATCCAGGTGGTCTACATCCCCCTCAAGAATACAGGATACCCTGAGGGATTTGTGGGTGACTTTTTCTCTATTGCCATTGGGTCAAGCCCCTATCAGTTGTGTTCCTCCTAACACTTAGGGGCCAGGGATTAATGTCTCAGTTCCATTTAATTACTTACCAGCCTGTTTTTACACAGAATATTTGATTTCATAGAGCAAGAACAAAATACAAATATTTACCCCCAGATCCTCTGGGGCATACAATGCCCTGTACCACCTTAGTCTCTGGCGAAGAAGGTTCTCAACTAGCATTGATCCCATCAAGTTCATGTCCGGAGGTGTTATGGCTGCCATGTGAGTCCTTCAGCTGTGCTGGAATCCGGAAGGTCACTTAGAAAATCCCTAGGTGTCCCCTTCCACACAGGGCATGCTAGAATTTCTCCAGGGGTCTCCATAACATAGGGATCCCTTTGGAGGACCACGTTTTACCTGGGGCCCAGTACCAAAGGGCACAAAGGGCACCTGAAATTTCCCCAGTGGAACTCTGTCACTGCAAGGACAATCCAAATAGACTTCCAAAAGATTCAACAATAAGCCAGGTAGACTCAATGTGCCAGGTAAGCCCTGGACAGATGTAAAACTCTCCATAGAGTCTACATAGTTGAGGTTAATTACTGAAGGTTTCTAAGCCACCAGGCAAACCTTATCCTAAGGACCTTTAGTCCATAAGGATCTCACTAAATTAAGAAAAGCCTTTCCTGTCTGCCTAAAAGAAAAACAAACCAACTCTGTTCTCCTCCCCAACATTTACAAGCTATGCATGATCAAAGAGTTGGGTGATAGTGAACAAAAGGGTACACAAATATAACTGATAATACCTAAACATTCAACAAGCAAGTTATCTCAAAGGAACTGGTCTGACTTGTAGAGGGAACAAGCTGGAAAAATGACCAATGAATGACAATCTACAATTAACTGGGGGAAAATGCTAATTTAGCTCTAGTGAATCTCCCCATTCCATTAAATTGTATTCACTTATTTTGTTCTGACACATCAGTTACTATCTGGAAAATGACAAACCCATATTGCCCCTCCTCGAGTAAAAAACAAAAGCAGTTCAGTTAAAAACAACTAATGTGGGGGCAGCTAGGTGGCACAGTGGATAAAGCACCTGCCCTGGATTCAGGAGGACCTGAGTTCAAATTCGACCTCAGACACTTGACACTTACTAGCTGTGTGACCCTAGGCAAGTCACTTAACCCCCATTGCCCCGCAAAAAAAAAAAAAAAAACACCAAACAAACAAACAAACAAAAAACTAATGTAACATGTCAATAAATATTTATTAAGCACCTACTATACGGCAGGCATTGTGCTCTGTTGGGGATACAAAAAGAGGCAAAAGACAGTCTGCCCTCAACTTCAAATTCTTCATTTGACCATTTCTTTTTTTGTTTGCTTTGTTTTGTTTTGTTTTTGTCTTGCTTTTGGCAGGGCAATGAGGGTTGTGACTTGCCCAGGGTCACACAGCTAGTAAGTGTTATGTGTCTGAGGCTGGATTTGAACTCGGGTCCTCCTGAATCCAGGGCCAGTGTTCTATCCACTGTGCCACCTAGCTGCCCCCTCTTTTTTAATAATAAACATTTTTATTTATAGTTTTGGGTTTCAATTTTTATCCCTCTTTCCCTCCCTCCCCTTCTCCCTCTCTGAGGTGGCAAACAATCAGATATGGGTTATACATGTATGGTTATATAAAACATTGCCATATTTGCATTTGACCATTTCTTAACAGAGGTGAATGAACCAACACTGACCATTACATTTGACCTCAGCTTTTAGTCTTTAGCTATGGAGGTACTTTCATTTGACATAATTGTAGTCACTGCATGTGTTGTTCTTCTGATTCTTATTTCTTTCCTCTGCATCAGTTCATATGAACCTTCTTGTGTTTCTCAGAATTTTTCATATTCATCATTACTTAGAGTGAAATAATATTCCATTACACTCACATTTCACCATTATTCATCTGCTCCCCAGTCATTGGGCATGTAGTTTGTTACAGTTTTTTTGTTATTACAAATAGCGTTACTCTATATGTTTTGGCATATGTGACACTTTTGTTTATATGATTGACTTCCTTAGGGTATAAACTCAGTAGTGGGATTGCAATATCAAAAGATATAAACAGGTGTGGTAACTTTTACCACATAATTGTAAATTGTTTTCTAAAATGGTTGGACCCATTCACAGTTTCACCAAGTATGTTAATACCATTGATGTAGTGCTTGAAGGTTTGCAAAGTGCTTTACAAATATCATCATTTGGTCCCTGTAATAACTCTGTAAGTAGGTGGCATTATTATCCACATTTTACAAAGTAGGGTCCTGCAGCAGAGGTTATTTGACTTGCCCAGGATCAAATAGCTACCGTCTAAGGCAGGATTTAAACTCAGGTGTTCCTGCCTTTGGGTCCAGCACTCTAATGTTAGTGTGCCTGTCTTCCCCATGCCCCACCAACATTGACTGTTTCCACTCCTTACCCTCTTTGCCGATTTGATGGATGTGAGGTGAAACCTCAAAATGATTTTAACTTGCATTTACCTTGCTTGTGATTTGTAGAATTTTTTCATATGGCTGTTGATAGTTAGAATTCTTCTTTTGAAAACTGTTCATATGATTTAACCCCTTATCCATAGTCTTGTGTTCTAGTCTCATCAATCTGTGTCAATTCCCTATAAACTTTGGAGGTCAGACTTTTATCAAAGATATTTGTTGAAAATATTTCTTCCCCCACCCCCACTTTTAAAAATTATCTTAGCTAGATAGATTTTGTTTGTGGCAATATGAATTCTATCCCTTTCCCCCTAATGAAGGATATGACTTTCTATTCTTCTCTGGGTTGTTACTTTTAAATGATGGGACTTTTTTTTTTCTTTTTCTTTTTTTTTTGGTGGGGCAATGAGGGTTAAGTGACTTGCCCAGGGTTACACAGCTAGTAAGTATCAAGTGTCTGAGGCCAGATTTGAACTCAGGTCCTCCTGATTGTAGGGCAGGTGCTTTTTCCACTGCACCACCTAGCTGCCCCCAAGTGATGGAACCTTTGATATTCATCTCCTTTATCCATTTGGTAGAGGTGAGAGACATAGGTGCATGGTGGATAGAGAGCTGCCTTCAGGGTTAGGAAGGCCTGCATTCAAGTCTCACTTCTGATTCATATGGCTATGTGACCCAGGACAAACACTTAATTTCTCTCTCTCTCTCAATCTCTCTCTCAGATAGCAAGTTGAAGAGTAGATGCCTACTAACTGTGTAGAGGGAGTTTCCTCATTAGAAACTGAATGAAATCCCAGGTCTGGACCAAAAATTCATTTGAAACTTATTGTGTACATTGTAATTAATATGTTGGCATAAGCCTATTTTCTGCCAAACTGCTTTCAAGTAGTTCTTGTCAAATAAAGAGTCCTTTCCCAGGAGTTTGTATCTTGGGGTTTTAAAACGTGAGGCTTTTGGATTCTTTTGTTCTCCTGTATACTCGGGTAAGATTCATTTTAATAGGTGATATCTTAGGAATCCTGAGCTTTGAGACAGGAAGACTTGATTTCAACTCCTGAATTGGGACACTTACTAGCTATATGACTGGGGGCACGTCCCTTCACCTAGTTAAGCTTCCATTTGCTCATCTGTAGAGGATGGTTGTGAGGATTGGATGAAATAACATGTAAAGTGCTGGTCAAACCTTAAAGTGCCAAATAGACAGTAGCTATTATTACTCTTGTAATTGATTAAAACAAAATCCACCAGTTCTATAAATATTGGATTAGATGCAAAGATCCAAAACAACTCTGAAGGTCTTAGGAAAAAATGCAATCCATCTACCTAGAGAGAACTAATGGTATCTGAATACAGATTGAAGCATTTTTTTTGTTAGTTCCTTTATCTGAAGTTTTGTTTTTGTCTGTTTTCTTTCACAACCTGACTAATGGGGAAATGTTTTGAATGACTGCTCATGTATAGCTAATATTGAATTGCTTGAGTTTGGGGGGGAGAGGGTAGGGAGGGAGGGAAGAGAATTTGGAACACAAAGTTTTTTTTTTTAAATTGATGTCAAAATTTGTATTTTACATGTAATTTGGGAAAATAAAATTCTAAATATAATATAAAGATAAATAAATGAATGAATGGTGGATTGGGAAGATGTGGCTGAGGCTAGAGAATAATTCACATAAAAAAACAAAACCAAACCAACAGCAGAGAGACAACATGAAATAGTGGCTACCGGTCCTTGTTTTAGGAAGACTTGGATTCAAGTCTTGTGTTTGATTACTGGTAATATAACCTCTCTTAACACTTCTATTTGCAGAATGGTTACCTATCTGCTTCAGTAGAGGGAATTTCCACGCAGGGAGTGGAGATTACAGGTCTATGCCAATGAAATTACAGGTCTGGACCAAAACAAAGAAGGAAACTTAAGGGTTTTGGTTGACTGCAGGCTTAACATTAGTCAGCAGAGCTATACCAGTCAAGAGACCAAGGGAGGCTAGTCCTTCCTCTGGGTTAGTCTAAAGCCTCAGGTCCCTAGCCAAGGTGTCAATGGCCTCAGAAAACTACTCTGCTCAGACCACACCTGCAGTACAGGTTCAGATGAACTCTGGCTACTGAAGAAGGTGACCAGGATGTTGAGAATCCTTGGATTTGAGAGTTGGAAGGGAACTCAGAAGCATCTAGGTTTACCCCCACACAAAAGAAATCCCTGCTGCAATATACAAGTGGTTCTTAGTCCTCTGCTTGAAGACCTCCAAGGATGGGGAGCTCACCACCTCTTGAGGCAGCCAGCCCCTGGGATCACTCTAGATGTGGGGAAAATTCTTAATAGCAAGACTCTGAAACTTCTCCTGTAACTCTCGGTTTTGTCCCCCGCGGTGCAGAGAAACAAGGTAGATTCCCTCCTCAATATGAGAGCTCCTTCCACGCTTGAGGCCAGCTCAGAATGAGGGTTAGCTCTCTGTCCCATCCGAGTGTTCTCCAAGCTAAACATGCCCAGTGTCTCCGAGAGACTCCTAACCCCCGCCATGACAGTATCAGAACGTTGGGCGCCATCCGAGCCTGATGCGAATAGCTTCGAGTGAGGTTTATATGGGATTGGCCTTGGCCTTGGAGATGTTTCAGATCACAGCTGGCTGGCATCATGGCCTTAGAACTGGAAGGAGCCTTGAAGGCCAAGGAGTCTGAGGCCCTCGTTGTACAGATGAAGAACCAGGCCCGTAGAAGGTCCCAGTCGGGTGGGCCGGACTCGAGAGCTTGTCAGTGGGGGGGCAGGGGGAGCGCAGTAGGCTGGACCGAACCGTCGGGGCAGGGCCGCTTGGGGAGGGGGGGGTGCTGGGCCAAAGCTTCCGGGCGGGCGAAGATCGTACCCCCTTCCCTCTTAGGCCCCTCCCCCGAGGCCGGGGTGGGCCGGGCCGAGCCGGGCTGGGCTGGGCCGGGCTGGCCAGGCTGAGCTGAGCTGAGCCGAGGCCCGCCCTCCCAGCCCTCCCAGCCCTCCCAGCCCTCCCAGTCCTCCAGGCCCGGGCCGGCCCAATCAGCGGCGCCCCCGCCCCTCGGGCCCGGCCTCGGCGCCCTCCCCCTGGGGTGACAGAAAGTCGGCGGCAGCTCCGGGAGCAGGAGGAGGCGGAGGAGGAAGTGGCGGCCGGGCTGGCCCTGGGACGGACCGACGGACGTCCTGACCGACTGACCGACGGACTCCCCTGGCCCTGGCCCTGGTGCCGGGCGCGCCCCCCTCCTGCTCGCCCCGGCCTGGCCCTCCAGTAGCTGGTCCGCCTCCGCCCCCCCAACCCCCGCCCCCGGCCCCTGCCCGTCCGGCCGTCCCACCGCCCGCCCCGCGGAGTTCTGCGCGCGCTCGCTCGGCCCGGTGAGTTCCTGGGCCCGGGCGGGGCAGGCGGGGCTCGGGCTCCGGGCGCGGCTCGGCGCGGGGGCAGGCGCGGGGCGGGAGGGCGGGGTTCCGCATATCTGCCCCTCTCTCTCGGGACCGGGATCGGGCTCCCCTTCCCCATGTGCCCCTTCCCCCCCCCGCCTCTGCCGTCTCCGCTCCCCCCCGGGGGCCCCAGCTGGGCCCTCCTCCCGCCCTCCCCCCCTTCCCGTCCTCCCCGTCCCGTGTTCCCTCTCCCCGACCGGCCCGGGCCGGAAGGGTAGCGAGGCAGAAGGGGGAGGGGGCCCGAGGCTGGCGGCGCCGTGGGGGGTGGGGTAGGGCCGCCTGGCTCCCCACTGGGAGCGGCCCTGGGCCTGCTCCGAACTCAGGTGGGGAGGAGCACGTGTGCGTGCGAGTGTGACCCTGACCGTGACTGGCACTGCGAGAGCGAGCCCGGGACGGGGACCGCGCCGCGGGCATGTGCGAGTGAGCGGACCGGGACCCGCCCCGAGGCCGCTGGGGACACAAACTTCCCCTTCAGGTGGCGCCCGCCCCCACGGCCGAGGCGAGCCCTTGTCCGGCATTCTAGGCCTCTGAGACTCCCAGCAGGGACTCGCTGGGTCAGCCTTCCTGCCTCCCTTATCACTCTGGGGGAGGAGGGAGGAGGCAGAGAGGCAGGGTTCTGGAGGGGCGTGAAGGGGTTGGAGGGCGCTCTGGCTTGAGCCTGGCAGAATGCCAGGGAGCCCAGCCTAGGCACCCTGGCCTCTGGCCATCAGTTGGTCCTGCCCACAAGTTCTTGTTGAGCACCTGCCCCAGAGGGCTGAGAAGGGAACAGCCCATTTGACCCGCAGGCTTGCAGAGTACCCCCTCCTCCCTTTGTCGGCATTAGGGATGAGGCAGGCAGTTGGGGTTGAGGCCCAGCAGGGGTGTTTGGGGCCTGCCCTGGCTCTCCTTTTCCTTCTGCTGGGCAACAGTGTTGGGGTGTGCAGGCCAATGCAAGGATTTCTCAGTCCCTTCCTCTGGGAATCATTCATTCATGAATAAATTCATGGGTTCCTTAAGCATGCCCTGTGTACTGTACTGGCACTGTGCTGAGCAGAGGATGTACAAAGATGCACATGAAAGTCCCTGCCCTCTGGGACCTGCCAGTCTCCCCAGGGATGCCATATACACGCGGACAAATACAAAACTCAGACAGCTAAGGGGGCTGGTGGGGGTTGGGAGAGACACCAGCAGCTGGGAGGATGGACCGGATGGATAACCCTTCCAGGTGGAGATCTGGGATCCGTCCCCTGACTGAGCTGAGCCTTGAAGGCAGCTCAGACTTAGGTGGAAAGGTAAGGTGTTCCAGGCATAGGGGACTGCTGCTTACAATGGCATGGAGATGGGAGATGATGCAGTGTCATGTATGAGGAAGCCCAAGGCCAGTTGGTTAGATTTAAAGGGCATGAAGAAGAGAGACATACAATAGATGTGGAGTGAGAGGCCGGAGCCTGCTTGTGAAGGGCCTTTTTAAATGCCAGTGAAAATTTGTGGCTCAGGCAGTAGGGAGCCAGTGCATGCTATGGCCCTACCTGTGTGTTGTGTGTGTTTGAGTTTGAGAGAGAGACATCTCTATCTGGTTTTCTGCATCTTTTATGGGTTCCCTGCATGCGTCTGCTGCCCACTCTCAGCTCTACAGCCCACTGGTGGCTCAGTTTGTCTTTGTTCTGTGTATCTGGGCCTGGCTAGTGGCCAGTCAGGGAATTCCGGAGGGCCCCTTGGTGGCTGCCCCTCCTCTGACATTCCTGCCTGCTTGTTGGGACCCCTCCCTCCGGGAAGGGGTGATTTGGGGGTGGCTGCTCCCCTCCCCCTTACATGCCAGGGACTCCTGCCACCCACTCGGAAGAGGGAGCTGCTCAGGGCTGGGGCCCATTGAAGGGCTCACTGCTCCCCACTTAACCCGGCCGAGGGCGAGCCGCCCCCTTGTCAGGTCACCCCAGGCTGGGGCCAGGTCCGGGGCTCAGCTAGTCAGTCGGTCTGAACTCCCAGCCCTTCCGGCCCGCCAGGCCCCCTTGAGGTGAGAGCCTGTTTGGCCAGTTGGGAATGTGGATGGGGAGGGGTCCAGCGACCGGGCCTACTACCGGGACCGGGGTAGTGAGTCCTTTCCCAATCCTGGCGGGCCCGGGCCACGCCCACCTGCTCCCCGTGTACCGCTCCCACAAGCGGCTGACCTGTGGCCCGGATCCTCCTTGGACCCGCCCTGCGAGGGTGGAGGGCGGGGCCGCTGCCTGATCTAGTCAGACAGGTGCAGCTGCTGGGCCGCGAGCACCTCAGTGCGGCCCGGGGAGCGCCTGGAGGTGGGTGAGGGCCGGATCGCGGAGGGGAGAGGAGAGTAAAGAGACAGAGAGAGAGAGGGAGGCAGGTGGGCCAGGCTGGCCGGCCAGCCGTGGGAAGGAGAAGGCTACAGCCCTGGGAGAAGGGAGCCAGCACCTGGGAGAGCAGAGCCGGGCTGGGCCAGGGCAGAGCCGGGAAGCAGCCGAGAAGGGGGGTGGAGGGGTAAGCACCTGGAACCAAGGACAAGGATCGGGGAGGGGGGGGCCGGGGGGCGCAGAGCATCACCCGTTCCCTGGCAGGTGAATGGGAGAGTGCCCCGGGAGGGAAGAGGAGGACCCCAGGCGCCCCTTGCCTTCTCGGCCCTGCTTGGGCCCTTCTCCACGCTCCCTTCTCGTGTTCCTCGAATCTATACCGGCTCTCCTCCCCTCTCCGCGCTCCCGGCCTCCCGTCTACTTCCTTCCCCACATTTGCTGTTTCCACTCTTCTTGAGCTCGGTCATCCAGAGGACCCAGGCATCCCTGGGCAGCTTATTCATAGCCCTCCACCTATGGGGCAGCGGGATGTCTGTGGACCCTTTCTGACCCTCGCCCCTCCCTTCCCTTTCCTTCCTAGAAGCCCAGCCAGCCAGGATGGAGTCCTTAACGAATTTGTACCATGAGGTGATGAAGACAGCAGGTGAGCCAGTCCCTCTGACCTCTCCCCATGCCCCACCCCCAAGCTCCCCCAGGTCCTCATCCCTTGTTTGTGTACCCACAGACCCCCGGCTCCAGGGCTACCCCTTGATGGACACCCCGCTGCTCATGACCTCCATCCTCATTGCCTATGTCTACTTCGTGCTGTCCTTGGGGCCCCGGCTGATGGCCAATCGCAAGCCATTCCAGCTTCGAGGCTTCATGGTGGTGTACAACTTTTCCCTGGTGGCTCTCTCCCTCTACATAGTCTATGAGGTGAGGGGAAGGGCCCTTGTCCTGGAGGGGCACATTTTGCCCTGCTGTCCCTCTCTCCTCGTCCCCTGTCCGCAGTGGACCAAAAAGGGGCATATCCAGCTTGGTGAAAGGCAAGGGTGGGCACAGTAGAGCCCTCCGAGGGTCTTGGGTTGTCAGAGGAGGGAGATGGCCCCTCTGACCAGCTTCCCCCGCTTCCTTCCCCCAAGTTCCTGATGTCTGGCTGGCTGAGCACCTACACGTGGCGCTGTGACCCTGTGGATTATTCCCAGAGCCCTGAGGCCCTTCGGGTGAGCTGAACTCTGGGTGGGGGTGGAACTGGAGTGCCTTGGAGTGTGGGAGACAGACCTGGCCAGGGGGCCTCACTGGGGGGTCTCCTTCCTTCCACTTTGCAGATGGTCCGTGTGGCTTGGCTCTTTCTCTTCTCAAAGTTCATTGAGTTGATGGACACGGTGAGTGTTGATGTGTTTGGGGCCTGGGCTGGCCCGGGGCAGGGTGGGAAAGCCTGGCCCCGCTGACCACTACCCTTCCCCTCCAGGTAATCTTCATTCTGCGAAAGAAGGACGGCCAGGTGACTTTCTTGCATGTCTTCCATCACTCGGTGCTGCCCTGGAGCTGGTGGTGGGGCATTAAGGTGGCCCCAGGTGAGGAGGGGAATAGAACAGCCATGGGATGGGGGAGGCTGCTGGGAGTTAGCACTCAGACCTCACACTGATCCTGTCTCCCTGCTCTCTGCCGCTTCCCAGGAGGAATGGGCTCCTTCCATGCCATGGTGAACTCCTCGGTCCATGTGGTCATGTACCTTTATTATGGGCTGTCTGCCTTAGGCCCGGCTGCCCAGCCCTATCTCTGGTGGAAAAAGCACATGACTGCTATCCAGCTGGTGAGAGAAGTAGCTCCCCTTGGGTCCTCTCCCCTGCAGCCTCCTGCCTTTCCCAGCCCTCATCTAGCTATCCGCCCCCCATCTCTCTCCTGCCCTCTCCCTGCACCTCCCACCCCATGTCTCTCCATCCCTCCATCTCTCTGCCTGCCTCCCAGTCCTCCCAGCCCCTGCATTTCCCACCCCACCTCTCTCCCTGCTGACCCCCGTCCTGAGCCTGGCCCTCTCTCCCCTGCAGATCCAGTTTGTGCTGGTTTCCTTGCACATCTCTCAGTATTATTTCCTGCCCAGCTGTGACTACCAGTACCCTCTGATCATCCACCTCATCTGGATGTACGGCACCATCTTCTTTGTGCTCTTCTCCAACTTCTGGTATCACTCCTATACAAAGGGCAAGCGGCTGCCAAGGGCTGCCCAGCAGAACGGGGTGCCCAAAGTCAAGGCGAACTGAGCCAGGCTGGCCTCACCCACCACCTAAGTGCCTCAGGGCTGCACTGAGGGCAGCCATCACATTTGGGCAGGGGGTCTGCGGATCCCGTCTCAGTCTCTGCGGCTGGGTCACAGGACCCGGCTAGAGCAGGGGGACAGAGCAGGACCCTCTCCTCTTCCCACGAGCTGGCACACAGGGACCACAACCGCCCCCCCCCTCCCCGTACCTTACCCCTAACTACAGGGGCTCCCTTGCCCTCTGCCACAGCACAGCCCTGGGGGTGGGAGTGCAGCTTGAGCTGGACATGCCCCCTTCCCCTCCACCCTGGGCCAACCTGTCTGGGGAAAGGGACTGCTCAGGGCTGGCCCCAACCACAGGCCTATGGCCTTTTAACTTTCTCACACTGAAGAGGTCAGCAATAATCTCCCCTTGGTCACCGGGGACTTGGTTCTCACCCCACATCTGCCCTGCTGCTGGAGGGGCTCAGGGCAGGGAGAACATGGCCCACAGGGGCTGCTCACTCACACGTGTCTTAATTAAAAGTGACAGGAAACATCAGTGGCTTGGAAGTGTGCTGTGTGTGTAGGGGGCAGAGTTGGGTGGCACTGCCAGTGCCTGTGTATGAAGAGAGCCTGCACTTTCTCCAGGCTGGGGTCGCTGTGGGGGGCAGGACAGAGGAGAGATCGCAGCAGGGGGACAGGTGTCTTTATTAGAAAAATAAAACCCAGTGGGCAGGGGAGGGAGCTGGGACCGGCCTCAGCGGATGCCCTGGTGGATGAGGCTGCTCTTGGCCGCACTTGCCTTCTCCCGCTCCCGCCGCTGCGCAGGGTCCAGCTCAAAGCAGCGCCACAGGCGCAGGGTCTCATCGGCGGCAGCCGAGGCCACGGTGCAGCCATCAGGGCTCATGGTCAAGCTCAGGACTCGGGCCGTGTGACCTTTGAGCTCGGCCACCTTGGCCATGCTTGGGTATTTCCAGATGACCAGCTGGTTCTGGGCAAAGCCATGGCCAGAGATGAGTTCTTTGTAGTGTGGGGACCAGAGGATGGCGCACACCTGGGACTGGGCATCCACGGCACTGAGACATGCTCCTGAGCAGACGTTCCAGATGCGGATGTGACGGTCGCTGGTGCCGCCTCCAGTGGCCAGCACATTGGACTGCCAGGGACACCAGGCCACAGCCTAGTGGGGAGGGCAGGGAGGAAAGAAGGGGTTAGGAGAGTGCCCGCCTCCCTTAGGGCTGGACTGTCTCACCTCGGGCCACCTGGCCTCTTACCTTGACTGCACCCACGTGCTGAGTGAAGGTCTGCAGGGGCCCCCAGGCCCCATCGGTCGGAGCGCTGGGCCACACGTTCACCAAGTTGTCGTTGCCACCACTGGCCAGGTATCGGCCATCAGGGGCCCAACGGAGGCCACACACTTCCTGGCTGTGTCCGCTCAACGTGGCCACGTGGTGTTCTGCCACTCGGACATCATGGTGATGGACGTGGCCAGACCGAGACCCGCTGGGAGGAGAGGACACAGCTAAGGGCCCTGGGGGAAAGGGTCCCCATCTGTTTAAACACCCCTGCACCCCCACCAAGGACCATGATGATGTCTGCCTGTGAGTGATAGAGGGAGCATGCCTGACGGGGGGTGGGCCTTCAAAGAGGGATAAGGGCCCAGCTCAGACCTGGAGAGGATGTAGCTGTTCCAGGCCAGCGCGCCCACACGTGCCGAGTGGCTGCTCATGTTCCGGAGCCGTTTCTGCTGCTGGACGTCCCACAGCTGGGAAGGGAAGGGAGGCAGGTTTGGGAATCAAAGGTCCTTCCTCAGGCTCCTTGCTTGGGGGGGGGGGGGAATGGTTCAGGGGTTCCCTGTCTTGCTGAGGGCCCCCCTCCCCCTCAGGAGCTCCAGCCCTCACCTGAACCTCTGCGTTGCTGGTACCCACAGCCAGGTAGTTTCCCTCCTTGATCCAGGCCACGGAGGACACGTAGTCCCCGGGCCGCTCGGTCTGCAGCAGCTGCAGGATCTCCCCTGAGCCTGCGCTCCACAGGTACACAGACGTGTCCAGAGCCACGGCCAGCACGTTGCCACAGCTCCAATCCATGAGGTTGAGGTCTGAGGCCAAGAGCAGAAGGCAGCTGGACCCAGGGTTCCGAGCCCTCCTGCCCTCAACGCCCCCCACCCCCCACTTTGCGAGCCACTCACAGTAGTCATTGCGGATCTCAGGGGCGTCAAGGATTCGGTCGGGAAGGGAGGGGATGTAGCGGCAGCTCTTCTTCCTGCTGGAGCCTGGGGTGGCCTTCTGGCTGTACAGAACGCGCAGGCTGTTCTGATAGCCCTCTGGGGCGTTTTGGGGCTTCCCGCTGAGCCGAAGGATCTTAGCTTCTTCCACATCAAAGCCATTCAGGTTCAAGGCCCAGGCTTTCTGCTGCTCCTGAGGGCAGGACTCAAGGTTAGGAAGGGGCAGGCCCAGTTCTGCGAAGGGCTGGGGGGGGGGGGGCCCTTGGAGCACACCCCCCCAGCTTCTCCCGGCATGCCCCCCCCCCCCCCCCCCCCGCGCACGCAAGCACGCACCTTCTTGGTGGGCGTGTTGTTGGCTGGCTGATTCTCCTTGCTCAGTAGGAAGCTGGCCACCTCCATTTGGGCTGCACTTCGATGGGGAATGTAGCGATCTCCTCCTGCCTTACTGGGGGTGCTCTGTGTCTTAGAAGCAGATTTGCCTGAGAAGACAGACAGAGGCTGGAAGGCTTGGCCCCTCCCCATGACCCCCAAGCCAGGCCAGGCTGCTAAAGTCTCTTCTCCACACATTCCATCAGGCCTGGCTCCTCAGCCATCCTCACTCACCAGGAGTCCGGCCCGGCGTCTTCCCAGAGCTGTGTGAGCGGTTGGCCGTGCGCATTGGGGAAGGGGGAGGCCCAGGAGTTTCCTTGGCTTTGCGCTGCCAACGGGCAGGGGGCGCATTGACAATTGACGTGTCCAGCTGGAGCAGGGAGTGCAGGTCATTCTCAAACACAAACTGAGCCATGATCGCGGACCTGGGAACAGAGAGGCCAGAAACCCTCAGAGCCCTCCCTCCTTCAGGAAGGCCTGGGCTGGGGGCTCTGAGGCTCCTGAGGCAGCAGGAAGAATGGTGACAAGCAGGGCACAGAAAGGGGCAGACTGAATAATGGGTAGAGAGGGGTGGTGAGGATGAGGGGATGGGCACTACTGCACTGCAGACACCTCAAAAGGCTGAAATCTCTTAAGATTCACTTTAAAGGGATAAATGGAAAGTCTAGAATTGGGTTCCAAAAATCAACAGCAGGGGCGGCTAGGTGGCGCAGTGGATAGAGCACTGGCCCTGGAGTCAGGAGTACCTGAGTTCAAATCCGGCCTCAGACACTTAACACTTACTAGCTGTGTGACCCTGGGCAAGTCACTTAACCCCAATTGCCTCACTTAAAAAAACAATCAACAGCCGCAGATTGTAGGGGACAGTGGGGCAGCAAGAAGGCACAGGTGTGGATTTTACCTTTGATAGAAGGAAAAAACAACTTCCTAAAAATGAGGCTGGGGATTTCTCTCCAAGAAGGGAAGGCTTGGGGCGGCTGGGTGGTGCAGTGGGTAGAGCACCGGCCCAGAAGTCAGGAGGACCTGAGTTCAAATCCGGCCTCAGACACTTGACACTTACTAGCTGTGTGACCCTGGGCAAGTCACTTAACCCTCATTGCCTCACAAAAAAAAAAAAAAGAAATTAGAAGGGAAGGCTTAGGGCTTTGGGGGGGCTGAAGCTGTTTTGAAAAATGCAGCAAGAGCTGCATTTCAATAAAATTGGTTTCCTTCAGAATGCTCTCCCTTGTATGCATTTTAAGAAACATTCTGCACGGGCTCAGTAGGTTTCACCAGATACAATGTCACAGGAATCCATGGCACAAAAAAATGAGGACTCCCTGCCCTAGAGAACAGAGTAACAGGAGGTTAATTACATAGCACTGTACTGTTATCTCATTGGACCTGGGAGGCAGGTGCTATTTTGCTCCCTGCCTTACAGATGAAGAAACTAAGCCTACAGTGGGAAGTTTAGTGAACTGGCCAGGGTCATACAGCCGGCTGCATTGGAACTCAGGGCTTCCAGACTCCAGACCAACACCCTGAGCTGCCCCCTGCTGTGAAATTTTTGAGGCGTAAAATGAAACTTGGAGGCCAAGCAGAGCTTCAGGCAGGAGCATGATGAAGAAGAAAGGGAGAGATTAGCAAAGTGCATAGAGTGCAGGGATCTGGGGTCAGGAAGACTCATCTTCCTGAGTTCAAATCTAGCCTCAGACACTTCCTAGCTGTGTGACCCTGGGCAAGTCACTCGACCCTGTTTGTCTCAGTTTCCTCATCTGTAAAACGAGCTGGAGAAGGAAATGGCAAATTACTCCTGTATCTTTGCCAAAAAAAACTCCCAATGGGGTCACAAAGAGTCAGATACAACTGAAAAGAGGCTGACTGAATTTTCCCGGAAGAAGCCCCCAGTCAAGGGTAGGAAGAAGACTGGGCCAAAGAGCCCTGGGACTAGGTCAAGGGCAGGACTGTGCTAGGAGTTGAACTGTGGGCCAGGGATATAAAGACAAACATGGAATAGTAGAGCAAGTGCTCCAGAAACTCGGCTGGTGTAGAATACACAGACCCTGAGGCCTGGCAGCAAGGGCACAGGCCTGAAAGCTCTTCAGGAAAAGGGCAGTGGAGGGGGTGCTAGAAGTGGCTTTTCTCAAAGGGAGGGATTCTAGGAGGCAAAGCTGGACCTAGGAGATGGAAGGCCAAGTGCAAAGCAATAACCAATAGACCTGCAGAGATCAGCTGAAGCCAGATGCTGAGGGGCCATTAATAAATGTCAACTAGCTGAGCCTCTATCTTCCTGTGGAGGTCATGGATGGGAAGTCCCAGCAGCATCTTGAGCAGAGGGGAGTGGTCAGTTTGGCATCTGTGGGAGACCAATTAGGAGGCTCCAACATCAGTGCAGGGGAGGGGAGGGGGGCCTATATTTAAGCCTAAGTGAAGAGAAAGGCCCAGTCTACTGATTTGGAGGGGGAGAAGGCAGCAGGAGCCACTCCTCTGCTCTCACTAAACAGCCACATCCCCGGCTTCTGGCCTCCCACTGCCTCAGTCAGGCCACGAACATTTAATAAGTGCCTACTATGTGCTAAACACTGGATCTTGGACCAACAAGCAAGGCAGCACTCAGGATTGGGGGGGGGGGGGATACTCTCACTTTTTACTCCTTCCTTGGTGACCTCCCATCAACTCCCATATTTTTAGACCCAGCTGTCCTTGGACAGCTCCATGGCCTCCACTCAGTCACCAAAAAGGTTTTCCCAAATTGAAAATAGGGACCATGTCATCCTCTCTACTTAAAACTCCAGTAGTTCCCCACTGACTTGATCGAGGGCCAAGTACAAACTTCTCAAGGCTCCTTTTTAAAGCCCTGCCCACCAGGGTTCCAAACCACCTTTCCAACCTCAAGAGAGTCCACACACTCTCTGGCCCGGCCAAACCAGTCTGCTTACTCACCTCCCATCTCCAAGCTTTTGCCCAGGCTGTGGCCCATGCCTGGAATTCCTGCCCTCCTCCTCCTCCCCTCAACCTCTTAGAAGCCCTAGCTTTTTCCCAAGTTCAGTTCTGGGGTTGCCTTCTCTATGAGGTCTCACCCCCCTCCCCACAAAGCCTGCATATTCTGGATATCCTTATGTCTACCATAGGGGGCTACTTCTCTCTCCTAGCAAGAAGTGAGGACAACAAACAGTCCTCTGCCTGCCCTATTGAGGCTTTCCCCACGTTCACATCCATGTCAGCTTGTCGTGGTGCCCAAGAACAGAGACGTCCAGATGTCCAGCACATTGCCCACAACACTACCGAGTCTAGCCTGACCCAGATTAAACCGCAACTGGGAAATATTTAACAAAATAAACATCATCACACAGCATTGTAAAAATAGGGGCCGAGGGTAGATAGATGGCACAGTGGATAAAGCACCAGCCCTGGATTCAGGAGGACCTGTGTTCAAATCCGGCCTCAGACACTGGTCTTACTAGCTGTGTGGCCTTGGGCAAGTCACTTAACTCTCACTGTCCCGCAAAAAAATGAAAAATAAAACTAGGGACCCTTCCCTACTTATTATATGTGTGTCCGACCTCACAACCCTTGAGCACCCCCACTCTGACTCAGTCTCTGCTCCTCTGGTCCCCCTCCCCAGGAGCATCGCCTCGCCCACCCCTCAGAACCCCCCCTTTCCGTTTTTGTTTTTTTTCAAACTCTAGCCACGCCCCCTGCATGCACAGAATGGGACGCCTCAGCTCAGCTCTGCTCTTCTGGCCTAGATTGGAGCTTGCCATCCCCTCGAGCTGGCTGCCATACTTCAAGGCTCCACTCTCCCCTCCCAGTCACCCCCTGAGCTAGGCTCCCCCCACACCCCTCCCCCCCGCCCCCGGCCCACCACGGGGCTCCTTTCTGGGTCTCGGTTTCCATTTCCGAGAAGAGCCTGCCCACGCAGCACCGGCGCCGAAATAAGGAACGCAACACTCCGCCCCGGGAGCCCCTCACCCCTCGGGCCGGCCGCATCCTACTCGCCCTGGGGCGGCCTCTTCGGACCCTGGAGCGGCGCCGGCGGACCGCTCCGCCTCGGGCCTTTCCGCCCACTCTCACTCGGAGACCTCAGTGGCCCACGGGCTCCACCATCCTCGCCACGATCGTGTCGGAGCGTCTGCACAGCAAGCCCTGATCTCTCTCTAACCCTGGCTTCCGCTTCGCCTCCGTCCGGGACGGCACACATTCGGCATCCCCAGCCCTCCGCCTCCCCCCTACCCACCCCGGTGCCCGATCGCCTCATACCTCCGCCCGGTCTCGCTTCGTCCTCGGCCGCTACCGCAGCCTCCTCCACTGCCCGTGCAGGCTGGGCGTTTCCGGCCGTCGCCATTTGAAGGCACCCGCCGCGTTCCCATTGGCCGCTTCAAATCCAACGGCTGCAACTGCCGTCCGCCATTGGCTCCAGGACTTGGGGCGGGACTTCCGCCGAGCCCCTCCTTCCTCGCGAGAGGCCAACCACAGCCAGGCAGGGGGCATGGTGAAGAAAGCCGGAGAGGCGGAGACGCCGGCAGGGGCGAGCCCGGACTAGGGGCTAGGGCCAGTGAGGAACTGGGGCTAAGGTGAGGGCGGGGTCTCATGAGAGACGAGGCCAATGAGAGACCAAGGCTGAGGCTAAGGCGGGGATAGGGCGGGGTCACATCGAGGATGGGGCCAATGAAGAGCCGGGCCTGAGGCAGAGGCGGCCGGTGTATGTGTGTATGGTGCCTAACGAGAGACCTGGGTAGCCAAGGGGGCGTGTCGAAGCTGAGACAGAGACTGGCCAGAGGGCGGGGCCAACGGACGGGCCACAGTCGGTGTGGGGCGGGGCCAAGCGGGTCAGCGGTCGGAATTCGGGACCTCTCTTCAAAACTCCAACCCCCAAGTCTCTAGGCTGTGTGGTGCAAGGGCCTGAATCCTGCTGCCAGGGGCATCCCCAGTCTCGGCTTGAATACACGCAGGGACGGGGAGCTCATCACCTTGCCAAAGAGCCCATTTCACCTGGCTGAAGCTCTCGGTGTCCAGTCTTTTCACGGACAACATCCAGCCGGACTCGATGTCCCTGCAGCACCCCCCCCCCAATTCTTCAAACCCTTAGGGCATCTCTTCTTCCCTTGGGTTTGGGGTTAGGGTTTGAGTTGGTCCCGGTTCACCCGAGCTCAGCCACAGACCTGTCGGTCCATATGACCCCAGACTGGGGTCCCAACACACCCACAGCCCACTCCCGGATTTCATGGTCCTAGCTCCTTGTCCCCCTCTTTGTGACAATGCCTCATAAGGGGCTTGGACTTAGGTCATCTCTACGGGAGGAAGGAGGCAGGAAGCGCATGGCGACTCGAAAGGCCCAAAGGACCTGGGTTCCGGTCTTGCCTCTGATGGTTGTATTACCTAGGCAAACCGCAGGCCTCATTTTCCTCATCTATAAAATGAGGGGGTTGGACTAGGGGCCTCTGGGGTCCTTCCAGTTCTGGAGCTAGGCTCCTATAAGGTCTCTTTCCGTCCGAATCCTAGGGAACCCCAAGCCCTCCCGGTCCCACGGAGCACTGGCGATGGGGAGTTCTGGGAAGCTTCCGAGCAGGAAAGCAGCCAGGGAGAGGACTTCTGTGGCTTGGCACATTTGATGAGACAAAGGCCCCTTGGAGGTGGTGGTGGGGGGCAGCCTTAATACTTTGGAGGAGGGAAGGAAATGTTGCACAGAGGAAGCTTTAGATGTTTTAGACTGGTGCCAGGGCTGGAAGTCTGCTACTCTGAAATTTAGTCCCAGAGGGCTGCCCGGGACATTAAGAGGGTGAGGGAGTGGATGAAATAATTAACGGATAAAAGAATGAAAAGCATTTATGAAGCACTCAGCTGAGCATTGGGGATAAGGGTAAGAGTCCCTTCCCCCAACAAGCTCTCCTTCTAATGGGGAAGACAGTGCAGATGGGGTGGGGGGGCCCTTTGGTCCAGAAAGTTCCTGTGAAGGGTGACCAATGGCAGGTTTGATTTGATCTCTGATCCAGAAAGGAGGGTGGAGGGAAGCGACTGGTGAGACAGTGAAGAGGATGGAGGGAAGCGACTAGTGAGACTGTGAAGAGCGGGGAGGGAAACGAAGCCCCGGGAAGGGAGCAAAAAATTTGCCCAGACTCCTACAGTCATCATCAGAGACTGGACTTGAACATGGTCTGCCTGACTGGGAGGCCAGTTCTCCCTCTCCAGGCCACACCACCTCTCTTTTAGGAAGCTTTCCTAATGGAAGAGCTGTCCAAAAGTGGCCTGGGAAGGGAGGGAGTTTCCTGTCCCGATGGTCTTCAAGGGGAGACTTGTTGGTGATGCTGCAGGGAGGGCCATGGACATTCTGGGGCTCAGAAGATAGAGCTCCCAGCTTGGCCAGTTTATTTTTTTTTTCAGGGAGGGGCGGGGGTGAGGAGGCAATGGAAAAGCTGGGGGAAGGGTCCTGAATTCAGTCAGCCGGAATCTGGACTTGGTTTTGTGGATGATGGAGGTTGGGGGAGGGGGGAATGACACCATAAGGTTTCTGAGTCAGGGCATGACATGATCCAACCTGGGCTCAAGATGAATCTGTCAGCATCCCAGGCATTGTTTGGAGGGAGGAGCCTGGAGGCAAGGAGACTAATGAGGACCGATTTACCCAACTGGTACCCATTCCTAGATCTTGGGAGGAAGTGGTAAATCAGAGTCACAAGCCACTCAACCAGCATTTATTAAGTATCTGCCATGTGCCTGGCACTGAGCTAAGCAGTGGCGATACAAACATGAGTCCCTGCCCTCAAAGGGCTTTGATTCTAGAGGTAGAGGCTTGATGGGAGCTGGCTAACCCTTCCCCCCAAGCCCATGCAAAGATCTGGAAACCATTGTGCAGGGTGACTGGCTCATGGTCACTGCTGGGCTTCAGATGAGACAGCCCCAGGAGCAAGTGTGGGGAGCTGAGCTCCTGAATCAGTGCCTTATCTTGGGTGCACACTTCTCCGGTCATGGCTAATGAAAGGTTCTTTCGGTGGATTCTGAGGGTTTTGTGTCGAGCTTTTTTTGGACCTAAGCCGGCAGGAGAGGCCTCAATGAAGCTGAGGTGGTCAGCCCAGGCCTGATTTTGGGGAAGGGCGTCTGGACTGGGATCTGGAAGGAAACCAGGCACTTGGAAAGGTGGAGGTGAGGAGGGAGGCCGTTCCAGGCGGCCAGTGCAAAAACAGAGCCCAGAAAGGGAAGGGACCTTGTGGAGGAAGGCACCAGCATCACCCAGCCCTGTGGAGAACAAAGGAAGCATGGCTGGGACTTGGCAGCTGACCAAGGGTGTGAAGGATGAGGATAGGAGAGGGGCTGGAGGGGGACAGGGTGCTCAGAAGGATGGTGGCCCAAGGAGGCAGGCAGGGGAGCTGAGAGGTGAGGGCAGTGGAAAAGGCCTGGGAAACAAGGCAGAAAGCAAGCACACACACAGATGTTTGTGAGCACGCTGGCCACGAGGCACTAAGGGGCCTCCAGGTGGGAGCCAGGCTAGAGCTGGAGGAGCCCACAGGGAATGGGCAGCCCTCTGCTGTCAGAGCCAACAGAGCAGGCTCTTGGCAGGAGATCAAAAACTTCTTAACTATCTGACCTGCTCAAGAGGCCACAGGGAACCAGGCCAGCTGTCCTTGGGTACAGAAAGAACTGACATATGGAGGAACCAGGTTTGTTCTGCTTGCCCTCATAGGGGGTGGAAGGAAGCTGCAGAGAGGCAGGCCGAGGAAACCTGCTAACAGCCACCTCCAGGAGGCAGAGGCTGTTCTGGAGGAGGTGGGCTCTCCCTCCTTGGAGGCCTGCCACCAGAGGGAATGGCTGCACCCTGGGGCAGGTCCCTGTTAGGGACACTGCAGATACAAAGCTCTTTGGGGGGCTTCTCTGCCCATGAGAGGCTTTAAGTCTCAGAAATTCAAGAATTCTCCTTTCTGTTTCTCCCTGTTTCTCAAAGGCTCTCCACCACCTGGCTTCACCCTATACATCACACCATGGGCCCTGGGTTAGCCTGGCAGGTCTGCTCACTGTCTCTCCCCCCCCCCCCACCCCGAAGTCCACTACTATGCAATTTGGTGTTGGCCCAAGGGTCCAGAGGCCTGGATCTGAATCCTCCTTCTGACACTGGCCATCTCTGAGGCTGTTTGCTCCTCTGTGAAACTGGTGGGGGCATGGGCGGGGCGGGAAGCTACTGGTAGAGGCCTCTTAACTGAGAAAGGAGCAGGCTCTAGAGGCCTGGTGTCCTTCATGTGCCACCGTCCCCAGCTCTGACAGCTTACCCCTTCTCTGAGCCTCCCCCATGCATGGCACTGGTCACTGAGGCTGTCCTTCTGTGCTGGGCCCAGTGCTGGGACCAGTGAAGGTGAGCAAACCTTAAGTCCTGAGAGGGGACAGGACTTGGCTTTCCCAAGGCCACACAAGACTGGAAGTCAGAGATGAAAGCCAGCTGGGCCTTCCTCATTCCTATGCTGGTGGTGGGCCCCTAGCTCTCCCCGACACCTGCTGTGACCAGCAGTGCCACTCTCTAGAGACAGCTCCCACCTGGCCTTTTGGGCTCCTCATTCCTCACCCCCAGTCTTTGCTCAATCACCCTCATATGCTGACTCTGCTGTCGTGTGGCAGCAAGGCCCAGGCCAGGCTCCTCCCTGTGACAATGCACAAGGGTCTGATCCTCCCACAGTCCTGTGTCCCCCTCCCTGACCCAGCGTATAAGGCTCAATTGGTCATTCAAAGACACCTTTATTGAGCGGCAGTGTGAGAGACTCTAAGAAGCCTGTCAGATCACTGGCTCCAGCTGGATGGATGGGCATGTGCGTAAGAGGCGCTTCCTGTTCTGTCCACAGGTCCGGGGGGTGGGACAGCCCCCAGGTGCTTCGGAATAAAGCTCAGGCTCCTAGGGTTGGCCACTCTGAGGCCAGATGGCTGCCGAAGCAAAGCCCAGACCCAGGGAACCAGCAGCCAGCCTTGTTCAGGCTTCCACAGTGGGAAGTGGTATTGGGCTGGGCCCAGGGAGAGAGGGCCGGCTTGGCCACAACTGGGCTCTGTGGGGCTGAGGTCTTCTGGGAGGGGGAAGAGCAGCAGATAGAAGGCTTGTTCAGGAGATGGGAACATGGTCAGGGCAAGGGCCCCACTCTGGGAGACGGGGTCAGTAAGCTGAGCTGGAGCTCACTTGGGAAAGCAGAGGGGAGAAGGGGGTCACTGGCAGGCATTCATGCACAGGGGCCCCAGGGAAAGGCACTTTGTCCAAGGTCTGGTGGCAGCGACTCGAGGGGGGCAGAGGCTGGGACAAGTGAGGCAGGTAGGAGTAGTTGTCGATGTGGGTGGTGGGGCCAAGCTCAGAATGGGAAGGGGCTGGGGGGGATGGTGGGGACCATGGGCCCAGGCAGCCAGCCTGCAGCAGCACCGGGTAGTCCAGCTGGGACTGGCCATCCACGGCCTCAGAAAGGACCTGCAGGAGGCTCGGCTCCTCTTCATCTACTCCTGAGGCTGCGGCCTTGGGCTAGAAGAGATGGGGTCAGGGACTGTGAGGGAGGAATCAGATCTGATCAGGAATCCCAGGAGACATGGGCATCACTCACCTGGCTCAGGGAAGCTGGGGGCTCAGTGAGAAAGCCCCCCAGGACCCGATGCAGGTCAGGAAGTGGAGGCCACAGGGTCTGCCGTAGGGCCCTGCACAGGGAGGGAGGGTGAGATAGGCATTGCTGGTTGGGGGGGGGGCAGGGGGAGGTTAAGTAAAAGGGACAGTGGGGAGGGGGCAGCAGTGAGTTCCCAGGATTCCTGTACTCTAGGATCTGAGCTCTTCCAACAGTAGCCTGCTGCCCACCTGGGCAGATAGCCTCCCACCAGGATGGTGCCACTGCCTGTGTATGCTGGGTCCTGGTGTACCTCATTTCAGGCTTCAAAAGTCACCCCACTAGTGTGTTCTAGGAACATGGTGTCCCATCCCTCCCCATCAACTGGCCCAGAGCCCACTGTCCTCTCTCAAGCCTTTCCACAGTTTGAAGTAGGGCCAGGACAGCAGGGCTGGCTAGTGTCTGCTGCCCAGGAGCTGCCGGGGGCAACGGAAGAACCAGGGTCCAGTGCCATCTTGTAGGGCCATGGCCTTCTGGGACTAGGGCTCATCAGCCTCTCATCAGCTCTGCCCCCAGAAAGGAAGGGCCCACTTGGGCCTCCTGTCCTTGTTCCACCTGGGCTCAAGCCAAGGGACCAAAGTCTTCCAGGCTCCAGGAGTGGGGCCCTGTCCAAGATAGCTTAAGCCCCGTGAAAAGACAGCCCAGGCCAGCGGCAAGGTGGCAGACACTCCAGGGAATCACACTGGCTTAGATCCTTATCTGCTTCTGGCCATTAAATAATGAACGTGTCCCCCAAGTGGGAACAACCCTGTTAACACCCATGGAGAGAGGGAAGCTTCTAGAAACAAGTGGCCAAAGGAACTGGGGGCAGTTCATCTGTCTGCTCTCAAAGATACTGACCAGATTGTTGTTCTCCCTGCCATCCTCGGGGTGCTCCCTCCCTACTGCTAGTCTATCCTCTGGGTTCAAACATAGCTAATCCTCCCGTAGTGGCTGAGTGCATTCCCCGAGTCTTTGCCCACCCCCCCCCCAAGCACGCCCACTTTCTTTGCTGTCTGGTTTCTCAATACCTTTCTTGAACTGTGGCCACCAGAACCCGGCAGACAGAGTCTGAGCAGGGCAGAGGACGGAGAAGCCAGGGTCCTCAGCTCCTGGGCTCACTTGATGTGGGCCCAAATCACCTTCACTTAATTGGCCACCACATCCCCACTAATAACACTCATGCCTACCCTCTGAGATCATCTCCAATTTATCCTGGCGAAATCTTGTTGCTTCATACTTGTCTGCATGTGGTCTCCCTCATTAAAACCTGGGACTGGCTTGGTCTTTGCATTCCCAGCCCTTAGCAGGGTGCCTGGCAAACAGCAGGCACTTTATAAATGGACTTATGGACTTGAGATTGCTGATTCAGATAGGCCTAGCAGCCCACGGGGTAGTGGTCGGCCATCTGCATAACAAAGCACTTTACACATACACAGTCCCTGATTGGAGAGGTAGACACCATTTACAGTAGAGGAACCGGAGGCCACATGGAGGAAGCATCTGCCCAGTGGCTCAGGGCCAGCAGAGCTTGGTCAGACAAACCCCCGTCTGACCCTCCCTCCCCCTGTCCCCAGGAAGTTGGTTTTGTTCTATTGCTCCTACTGAATCTTGGCCAATGGCCACCTGGGCTCGCTATGGATCCCGCCCTGGCTGTCTAGGCTTGGCTCCTTCCTGGCCTGAGTCACCACTGTCCCTGGCCCTCTGGTCTACTCTGTACCCAGTCCCTGGCACGCCGTCACCTTCCCTGGGGACCGAGCTCCTTGGGGGCAGGCATCACGTTTGTGCCCCTCCATGGGGTCTCAGTTGCTAGCAGTGCCTGGCACAGAGTGCCTCATGCAGATAATTATTTGTTGACTGACTGATGATAGATACCCTTCTCCAAGTCATGGATTAAAAGAAAGAAGTTAGACCAGCACAGGGCCAGGCACAGATGTCCAGGGCATTTATTCCACTGAGCCCCTCCCTGGATGACACCAAACCCAGCACTACTTTTTTTTTTTTTTTTGGCAGGGCAATGGGGGTTAAGTGACTTGCCCAGGATCACACAGCTGGTAAGTGTCAAGTGTCTGAGGCCGGATTTGAACTCAGGTACTTCTGAATCCAGGGCCGGTGCTTTATCCACTGTGCCATCTAGCTGCCCCCCACTAACTACTTTTTGAGGGCGGCCATGCAACCTTGTCTGAATCCCTTTGTTGTCTATTGTTAACCCCCCTTCCCTTCTATCATCTAGTTCACATTTCTCCATCATCTCCACGAGAACATTCCAAGAGCTTGCTCAGAAGCCTTTCTAGAACTGAGGCAAACACTACCCCCACAGCATCCCAGCATCCACCAATCTGGCGACACCCTGAAAACACCTGCTGAGCACTGCCCACTTCTCCTGATGCCTGAAGGTGTGTGGAAAGGACAGAAACAGAGGGGGTCCCTGGGCCACTCCTGCTGCAGGTTCAGAAGAAGAGAAGAGAGAGGAGCAGCAGGTTAAGAAGGTGTCTAAGGGCTCTTCAAGCTCTAGCCTGTGACTAGCAACATGGCTAAACGCACCAAGAAGGTCAGAATTGTTGGCAAATATGGAACACGTTATGGTGCATCCCTCAGAAAAATGGTGAAGAAAATTGAAATTAGCCAGCATGCCAAGTATACCTGCTCCTTCTATGGCAAGACCAAAATGAAGAGATGGGCTGTGGGTATCTGGCATTGTGGATACTGTATGAAAACAGTAGCTGGGGGGCATGGGGCAGCTAGGTGGCTCAATGGATAAAGCACTGGCCCTGGATTCAGGAGGACCTGAGTTCAAATCCAGCCTCAGACACTTGATACTTATTAGCTGTGTGACCCTACGCAAGTCACTTAACCCTCATTAACCTGCCCTCCCCCCAGAAAAAAAGAAAGGAAAAAAAAATTAAACAGTAGCTGTTGGTGCATGGTCCTACAATATCACCTCTACAGTTACAGTCAAATCTGTCATCAGAAGACTGAAGAAATTGAAAGACCAGTAAAATCTACCCATCAAATATCTGTAGCCCATATTCCAACAATAAATGGGTTAATTTGTGGAATTAAAAAAAAAAGGAAGGTGCCTAAGGGTGAGTTTTGGATTCATGGGTCCTAACTTAACCCTCCAGGGGTGGAAGGTACCCAACAGGGTCCTGGAAATTTGTGAGCCTAAGTAGTAAAGTGCAAAGGGGGAGAGAGCCATCCTGGAGCTCAGAGAAGCTGGGTTCTGCAGGGACATGCAGCCCCAACATGAGAGAGCTTCTCTTTGAAATCTGGTACCAGCTCTGCCATGTGATATCTGAGTGACCTTGGCCCAGTAACTTCCCGCTCCCAGCCCTCAGCTGCTCTACTTTTTTTTTTTTTTGGTGAGGCAATTGGGGTTAAGTGACTTGCCCAGGGTCACACAGCTAGTAAGTGTCAAATGTCTGAGGCCACATTTGAACTCAGGTCCTCCTGACTCCAGGGCTGGTGTTTTATCCACTGTGCCACCTAGCTGCTCCCAGCTGCTCTACCTTTAAGATAATGGGGTTGAACTAAATGGCTTTTAAAGTCTCTTCCACGGCTGAGTCGATGATCCCACGGCCAGTATTTGGTGGAAGATCACATCGAATGCAAGCCAAAATTCAATTACTTGATAAATTTCAGCTTTTTGAGGGTTTTAACATATGGCTACAGATCGCTGCATGTGGACGGGGTGTGCTGCTGTGGACCACATGTCCTGTAATGTTTGTTTGGTTTTTTTTAAAGCTCTTACTAAAACGGACAAAAGAATGGGTGAGATAGAAGTTGCTTGCTATAACATTCAAACAGTAATGACGTAATGGAATGATAGGACATGACATCAGTATCTAAAATCTACTAAAACATGCAGGTGAGATAAAAGATAAAGCAAAGTTGCATTGGCCTTCAGTGGTTTGCAAACCACAAGGATAGAAGTGTCACAATGATCAAAATGCAGTCTCTTTCAGCAGGAGGGACTGAAGATTGTGCTCAGCATTGCTGCTCAGCAGACAAAAGCTTCCGTGTATTTAAGGCCTTGAAAGAAAATGGAAATGGAGTGGATACTGAAGGAACTTCTACTGTGCTTGGCTGATTGATTGCTTTAAAAATTGAGTTCAAATGCGTAACCTTTGTCAAGTTGCTTACTATCAGGGAGGGAGAGAGGGATAATTTGGAATTCAAAATTTTTTTTAAAATGAATGTTAAAAATGGTCTTTACATGTAACTGGGGAAAATTAAATATTATTGTAAAAAATTGAGTTCAACTGCATAATATTAAAATAAACAAAGAGGCAGATGAGGATGAGCCGGCAAAATATCCTGATATTTTGAGGAAGAAAACTGAAGAAGGTGTATACACTGATCACATTTTTCAGGTGGTGGAAAAAGTTTCATTCTAGGAAAGGACGAAGAAGAAAAACTGGACTTGGATTTAAAGTGTTTAAGTACTGCCTAGCACTCTTCTTGGGAGATAATTCAGAAGGGGATTTTAAATTCAAACCAGTATTTGTTTATCAGTGTTGAAACTTTCCTGCCCTGACAGGCAATGACCATTGATTGCTTCAAGCATGAATGACTGAAATTCTTTCCAAAGATGGTTTTGAAGTGTCCTTTAAGCTGGCTGCTGTAAGATATTGCAAGGACAGTAAAAAGCATTATTGATTTTAGAAAATGCTCCAGGTTATCCAGCCACACTTAGTTTATTGGGTGAGAATGTAAGCATGCAAATTCAGGAGACATGGGTAAGACTCTGTGCACCTTCCAGCATCTCTATGAAGATTCAGAGAAAGAGAAGATGATCCAGTCCATGCTGCTAAAACATTTTAAATGATGACAATATTCTCACTATATCAGTGTAGATTATCCATAGTTATGTGTGGGTTTACCTTTATCTATATGCAAATGCGGTAGTTAAAATGATTTTTAAATACTGCTTTCTAAAACTACTCTTTTAACTTTGGAATAAATCTGAGTCAGAAATACATTTTCTCTACTTTGCTATTATGTTTTATTAATACATTTATTTTTTAAAATTTCATTGTATTTTCCATTGGAATATAATATTTTATGTTAGGCTACCATATTTTGGGGGCAGCTAGGTGGCACAGTGGATAGAGTGCCAGGCCTAGAGTCAGGAGGATTTGAATTCGAATCTGGACCAGGACACTTCCTAGCTGTGTGGGCAAGTCACTTCACCCTGTTTGCCTCAGTTTCTGTAAAATGAGCTGGAGAGGGAAATGGCAAACCACTCTAGTGTCTTCGCCAAGAAAACCCCCAATGGGGTCACAAAGAATCTGACATGACTGAGAAAAAAACAACTAAACCACAACAAAAACCACATTTTACATATGACAATAACTTCAAATAATGAGAATTCAAATAATGGGATTCATTATTCAAACTAATTGAGACCTGGCTGTAGTTCACAGGAGAAAATGTCCAGGAAAGGAGAGAATGATTGGTAAAGTCCATGGCCAGAGATATCTGTACCAATCCATATACAAACACATCACACGCAGGAATAAGTGGGGAAGACTAGAGGCTTAATATGAAGGTGCCGGGGTAGCTAGGTGGCGCAGTGGATAAAGCACCAGCCCTGGATTCAGGAGGACCTGAGTTCAAATCCGACCTCAGACACTTGACACTTACTAGCTGTGTGACCCTGGGCAAGTCACTTAACCCCAATTGCCTCACCCCCCCCAAAAAAAAATATAAAGAGGCCAATGGCGGAAAATGGGTGAGAGGAGCTCTGCAAGGATGGCAAGGAGCATAGGGCCCTAAAGATCTGCTTAAGTGAGGATGTCCAGGGGGTGAAGGAAGCCCCATAGCTGGAGGAAGGCAGTGACATGGTGACCAGGGTTGTGTACTGAGGGCCAGGAGAGGAAACAGATGGCCTCATGCCGATGGATTTCCTGCAGGCCCCTCAAACCCAACATGCCCCGGATATGCTTTCTCATTCTCCTTCCCCCAAGCCTGCCCTCTTGGGAACCTCCCTGTTCCTGTCGGGGTGCCACCATCCTCCCAGGGACCCAGGCCCTTGGTGTCATCTGACGACAACTCGCCCTGCCCCACCCCCACCCCCCAGACAACCAGCACATTGCTGCCATCTTTTGAATCCAATGGCTCGGCTCAAAAGGCTCCTCTCACTTACGGCAAGGCCTTCTTACTGGCCTCCCTTTGCTCCCCTCTAGCCCACCCATGGCCCAGCTGCTAACGCTTTGACCTTGGCTGGCTTTGAAGACCTTTCACACCCTACCCTTCCATGATTCCCCTCCACACACTCTAACTACCCTGGCTTTCCTCACGTCTCTGGGCCTTTGCCTAGGCTGTGCCCCATGTCTGGCATGCCCTCCCTCCTCATTGCCAGCTTCCTTCCAAGTTCAGCTCAAGCGCATTATCCCTTCCTGGTCTGAGCCTCCAGCTACTAATGGCCAGTTGGTTGGTTGGTTGCTGTTTTTAGTCTTAGATTTTTGGCAGTTGGGTGAAGTGGAGGCCTCTTTCAAGAACGCTTTTAAAATGAAGTACATAGGATCACAAATTCTATTGAAAGACAGAGATCGGGCCGGCTAGGTGGCGCAGTGGATAAAGCACCGGCCCTGGATTCAGGAGTACCTGAGTTCAAATCCGACCTCAGACACTTGACATTTACTAGCTGTGTGACCCTGGGCAAGTCACTTAACCCCCATTGCCCCACAAAAAAAAAAAAAAGAAAGACAGAGATCAAAACTTAAAAAAACAAAACCAAAAACAAGTTCCTAGGCTCCCCACTGCCAACCAAGAACCCCGGAGCCATAGTGTCTTCCTCAAAATTACCTTGTGCCTATGTGGTATTTTTTACTTTGCACACTGCTGGGCACACAGCAGGTACCTAATAAATTCTCACTGGCATCTTGATAGGGCCTCTGCTGAAAGCAAGGCTGCTGATAAACTTGGACGCTGCCTGAATATTGGTTCATCCTTCCAGAGGTGCTGGGTATGAGGAAGGAGCCAATGGCCTGGTCTTGACCAGAGGCTGGCCCCTCTGCCGGGACAAAGGAGGGAAAAATCTCAAAGCTTCTGAAGAAAAGACAGGTGGCTTCCAGGGGCACAGAAGTTTGCAGGGAAGGCTATACCAGACAATCCCATGAAGCATCCCCCCAGGGCAGGCAGTTCTTCAGCTCCTGGAGGTTTGAGTCTGGGGGCTGGGAGTGGAGGGAGGGAGATCTAATGCATGTGAGGTACTCTGAGGAGGTGGAGGGCATGTGAAGAAGCAGGAACTGCAGGCTTCTAAGAGGTGAGGGGGAAGAGGAAGCTCTCATTCTAAGAATAGGAGACAGCACCGGCACAGGCAAAAGTGAGGGGAACTGAAGGATGGTGATCATGGGAGAGCCAGCAGGCCGGATGTGATGAGAGGGAGTTATGTGACATGGCTTGGAAAGATTGGCCTGAGAAGGGCATCCTTGAGCCAATGGGGAGCCCCCGAAGCTTCTCAGACAGATAAGTTATGATGGAGTGAGCCTAGAGCCCAGGATTCCAATTAGGAGCCTATGACAATCAGCAAGAGGCAAGGCTGAGTGCCCAGAGGGCCTAGCCCAAGAGGCCTGAGAAGCCCTCCAAAAGAGGATGCCACCTTGTGGAGAGAGAGCTCTTCCTCTGTGCTGGCTCCCACCTACCTTTCTGTCTTTACTTCATTCTACGCCCCTCCCTTCCACTGTCCCTATTCGGTGAAAGGAGGGTGCTCCCTAAACCTCCTACCCAACACCCCAACTTCGGCCAAGTGTCCTCCCTAGAGGTTTTCTCAGTATTTCCTTACCTGGGTATAAAATGGCATCCCCCAGGGGCTGATGGGACAGGGTGGCTTTTGTCATCAGCATGGCTCTAAGCCCCTGGAGGCCTTACAGCAGAGTTGATACATCGTTGCACTGAATGACTTTTCCCCTGAGGAGGCCAGAACAATCTGGCAGCTAGCTACACTGCCCTAGATTCCTTCCAGGACCTAGGCCCAGGAGGGAGGAAATAACCGCTTGGCTCCTGAGACAACTGACAGATGGAACCCTGAGAGATGCAAGAGACCAGTGGGGCTATTGTCTGCAAACCACAACCTAGTGAGCAGGACTGATTCCAGGGAGTCAGCAAGCATTGATTAAGCACCTACTATATACCAGGCACACCCTGGTGCTTACCATTCCTGCCCTCAAAGGAATCCCATTCTAAACAAGGAGATAAACCTTCCTGGCCCATTGGCTAGAGAGCAAAGGAAACTGCCCAGCACCCAAATCTTGCCTCCGAAATCCATTGGCAAGTCAGTAGACAGCTCTAGGGCTGTGAGCTACAGAGAAAGAGACCTGCATTGGTGGAGGGAGTTTCTTTGCTGGGGGTTTCCTATTCAGGACAATGACCTCACAGGCCCACTCCTCCAGTTAAGGAGCAATCCAGGCCAGTCTTCTCTCCATGTCACACCCAACTGAACTCCATCATGCCCCAGAGGGTACTTTCTCTACTCCACTCTGCCCAGCCCCACCCCTAGCTTCCTTTTTTGGTGTTGTCTTCCCCCCTTAGATGGTAGGTTCCCTGAGGACAGGGACTCTTCTTTTTAATATCTGTTTCCCCAGCACTTAGCACAATGCCAGGCACATAGTAGGAGCCTGATAAATGTTTATTGACTGGCTCCCAACTGTATACACACAGGACACACAAAGTAGATAAGGGGAGGGCACAAGCAGCAGCCAGAGGCTTGGAAAGGCCTACTAAATCTTGAAAGGAGAAAGGAGAAAGAGGTGAGAGGGGAAACCATCTCAGGTACTGGGACAACCTTGGTGCAGGTAGAGGAACAGGAGGGATGTGTGTGAGAAACAGCCTGTAAGCCAAGGGAGTGGGATCCTGGAGGCCTTCAAATGCCCTGAAGAGGGGTTGGTGTTTGATCCTATGAACCCTTGGAGCGGACTGGGGAAAAGAAAGGGATGGCGTGGTCAGACATGGGCTGCATGAGGCTTATTTTGGAGACTGGTTAGAGGCAGGAATGGAGGAGGGATCGACTGAAGGCATCGAGACCAATAAGCAGGCAACAGACGGGGTCTCAGGTCATGAGGATGGTAAGCGGCCTCAGAGGAGGAAAGGGAGAGAGGCCTCAAGGAGATATAATCAACAAGTCCCGGCAACAGACTGGATGTAAGGGAAGGGGTAAGAGAGAATGAGAAGAGGAAGATGCCCAAGAGGGGGCTTTAAGGGGAAAGAGAATGCATTCTGTACGGGACACGTGGGGTTCAAGATGCCTATTGGACTTCCGGTTGGAGCTGTCCAGGCTGTGTGTGAGAAACAGCGAGGAAGACTTGGGGGGCTGGATCCCAGAGGGCTTCAGGTGTCATCACCAAGGCAGCTGGTGACGAAGACTGGCGTAGGACTGGGTAGGTAGCCTTGGACCGTTAAAATAGTTTGCAATTGGCTTAGAAAGAGAAGCCATGACCCCAGAACAGGTCGGGCTCTGGAACCTTTAACAGGGTGACTAACTGGGTGTGTCACGGACCCTCCCGGAATCGTGTTCTTAAAGAGCATAAAATGAAACACAAGGGATGACAAAGGAAGCCCAGTATATCAAAAGAATTATCGAGATATCAAAAAACAACAAGCTAAGTTCACGGGCTCCAGGTTATCCGGGTTCATCTGGCCATGACATTCCCTACTCAACAAACATACTGCCGCCGGGATGATAAACCTCTATCTGGGGCATTCGAAGCCCTCCAGCACCTGCTCTTTCCCTGTCTTTGTACTCTAGAGGATGCCCTTGTTTTCCTTCCAATCGCCGCCTTTCCCATCTGCCCCACGTGCCTCCCCTGGCTTCCTTCAAGCCTCAGCCTCCAGAGTACAAGGATCTGCCTCCTTAAAAGGGCTCCTCCCGCTGCTACTTCCTATTCATCAATATCCCGCCGGGCGGGGGAAAGGCGGGGAAGACGGCGGCCAGGCACGCGCACGCGCACGCGCCTGAGGGCGGGGCTTGTACCTGAACCGCGCCGGGAAGAGGCGCCGCAACACGAGGCCCACGAGGCCGCCGAAGCCCAGCGTCAGTACCGCGCTCGTCACCACGGAGACCCAGCCTGGCAGGGGGTCCGGGTCGCGGAGGTCAGAACTGTTGCACCCAGAACTCCGCCCTCTCACTCACTGCGCAGCCGCAGCTCCTGGCTCCAGCCCCCACCCCGCCCCCTTCCCCCTCTTCCCCCTACGCAGCCGTACCCGCCCTGCCGCGCCCCACGGAGCACAAAGCGCAGCCCCAGCGAGGTCCACCCCTCCCTCTCACCGTTCTCGGGCGCCATCTCCACGAGCGCAGGCGCAGACCAGGCGCTCCAAGGTCCGTAGTAGGTGGGGCCGTCAGGCCTCGCGCGCAGCTGCAGTCGGTACTGGGCCCCGGGGCGGAGCTCCAGAGTTTCTCCCAGCGCACCCCGCGGAGGCTCCAGTACCTGCACAGACCCATGCGGAGGGGGCGGGGGCAGAGGCCTTCTGCAGTCTCTGATTGGTCTGTGTGCACGCTCGTCCGTGGACAGGGAGAGCCGTTTGATAGACCTTTGTCCTGACCTACGGACTTACTCATCACTCAGACTTATTCGTCACATACGCTTCCACGGTCCCTGCCCCTTCCACGTCCCTGCACTCACGCTTTCCCTGAGACTGTCTTACTGCCACACACACTTCCATACAGCCCTTGACACGCGCATGCCCAGCGGCTCAGATGCTCTTACACAGACCTTCCTTGCAGAAACTCGCGTGAATACACCCTAACACACCCCCACATGGACGCCCAATAACATACTGACACTTACCTCCTTACCTTCTGGTAGCTACCCCGTCGTCCCCCGCCCAGCCTGCAGACACGCTGACACGTGTACCACCTGAGGGTCACAGGCACTGCCCACACTCCCAGCTTGCCCAGAGGCCGTGCACAAACCCTGGCACACCTGGAGACAGTGCGGGGAGCCAGGAGGGAGCTTGAAGGCCTCACCTTCCAGTGCCCGAGGTTCTGCCCGGAGTAGCGGAGCTGATAGTGTGTCTTCCCTGGCAGCCAGGGCGAGGGGTGCCTCCAGGTCAGCTTGACCTGCCCACCGGACTCGGCTGTCCAGTGCAGCCCTGGAGCTTCTAGGAGAACTGGAGAGGCAGGAGAAGCACACAGGGAGCAGCACTCAGCCGTGGGGGGGGCAAAGAAAGTAGGCAGTGTGGTGCAAAGGATTGGGGGTCAGGAGGATGAGGAGGTCAGTGGAGTCTGGGAGAGGGTCCAGAGGTGGCAGGATAGGATCTCTCACCAATTTGATGCATCCAGAAGGGAGTGCCAAGGTACTGATGTCTAGTGCCTTGTTCAGTGGTTATTTCCACCAGGATGTGAATGGCACTATCATTTTGAGATGCAAAATGGCAGCGGGAGATTGGGCTTTCCTCTGCCCTGGAGTCCATCTCGCATTTCTCCCAGGCAGGGCCCCTGGGGAGAAACCCCCACCCCCCACCATGGCCAATGAGCCAGGGTAGGCTGGGATGCCTCCTGAGCAAGCAGGGCCATTCCTAACAGACCATCCTAACCCAGACCCTATCCCTGGCACTCAGTTCACATAGCCAGTCTGTTGTCTCTTACCTTCACAGCATCATGTGTGTATGCATATACACACATACACGCATGGATGCAGATATACCTACATATACACACATGCATATATACATATATGTGTAATGTGCATATATACACATAAATATCGATTTCTCCGTCTTTCTGCTCATACCACCACCACTCTGATTTAGGTCCTCATCGCCTCACACCTGGATAATTACAGTAGTGTCCCATGTCCTCCCTGCCTCTGTCAAAGTGAGCTTCCAAAAGAGCCCATCACTCCCTTTCCTCTAACGTCAACTCCAGGATTAAATATACCCTCTGTCTTTTAAAGCTCTTGATAACTTGGCCCCTTCTTACCTTTCCAGTCTCTTCCATGTACTCAGGGATCCTCCTCCCTGTTGCTTGAACGTGATCCTCTGCCCCCCATCTTCATGCCATGGACTGGTCTACCCTGCCATCTGCCCTTCCTGGCAGCTCAGATCCCGTCCTCGGGAGGTCTTCAGCTGTCAGGGCCTTCCCTCTCCCATCTACCCTGCATCTCTTGTATGTGCCCAGCTGTCTGTCTGCCTGTTCTCTCTCCCATTAGAAGGTGAGCCCTCTGTGGGCAGGGGCCAGTGACTTGATGCACTGCATCGCCCCCACCCGCGGCTATCACCCCTGACTTCCAAGTCCATTGCAGGCTTGGGTGGCTGACAGCCCCTCTCTCTCCTTTGGGAATGGGGGCCATTCCAGCTTGGCTCCACCCCAGGGATGTCCAGAGCCCCAAATGTCACCCTTCTTGACCTCTCAATCACCCTCTTCTCCCAGATTCTCTCTCCTCCTCTGTGGATTTCCATGACACTGCTCTTTCGGTTTTCTTTGCACCTGCCTGACTATCCTTGTTTTCTCCCCCAGTAGACTGTGAACTCCATGGGGGCAAGGATCACCCTTTGCCCTTCTTTGTATTCCCAGTGCTTGGCACAGTGCTGGGCACGCTTAATAACTGTTACTTGCCTTGACTTCACTTGACCCAAGGTCAGAGAAAACGAATCTATTCCCTTGGTGTGAAGTCAGACAGATCTACTCAGGCCCAAATGTCTATTTCTTACAAGGAATTTTGAAGGTTTCCTTCTCTATCACATTTCTTGATCAATCCAAAGCCGTAGGACTAAGCAGTGCCTCCCAGACCACCAGCTCTGCTTCCAGCTCAATTCCTTAGTCATCATCTTATCCCTATTACCACCCTCCATCCCTACTACCACCAATACTAACTGAAAAACAAACAAAGCAAGGCATCATGAGGGTTGAGACGAGGGTTGCTGCATGCCATTGGCATGACCTTGATCACCACTTCCCCTCAGACTGGAGGTAGATAGCCCAGAACCTGACGCCAAGAGACCAGGGAAGAGTGGTACCCCATACCCTCCCCACCCCCAGCTCCCCAGGTCCTGCTTCCAGCCCTGTCCTCACAGCCAGAGATAGGACCCGACAACTGCCCCTGCAAGAGCTACAGCCCCTGCCTTCCCAGAAGCCATCATGACTAAGTCCTTGGCACTTCCAGAAACAGATAAGGGTTTGGCTCTGGAAATGACCATCAAGGAGATGCATTGCCACCTGCCTTGCTGCTCCACCCTAAGGACTCATTTTCCTCAGCTGACTTGAAGCTGAGACCTCCTATTGTCTCCACCTCTTAGCACAGTAAGAACAGGCACTATCCCACTTTTCTATTTGTACCTATAGCACTTTGTACATAGCGAGCATTTCATGAGCTACTCTTTATTCCTTAGTTTTAATTCCCATGGGAGACGTTACCATCTCTAGCCTGACTGATTGTAGCTTCAGCCCCAGGCCGCGCTTTAGTCTCATCACCTGCTGCCTACTGGATATTTCAAGTACTTCCCAAACTCAATGTGTTCCAAACTGAATTAATTCCCTACCCCCCCTTCCCTCTTCTATACTTCCCTATATCTGTTAAAGGCACCACATTTTCCATGTTACCTAGGTTCATGAATCATGACAGAGCACTAGACTTGGAGTCAAGAAGACCTGAATTCAAATCCTGCCTCTCCTGTCACAACCTCTGTCTGCCTCAGTTTCCTCCTCTGTAAAATGGAGATAATAATAACACCTCCCCGACTGTTGTTAGGATCAGATAATATTTACAAGGCTCTCCAGAAATCTTAGAGGACTGTATGAATATGAGCCACAGCCAGCCGATGCTGCCTCCATCATCATCATCATCCATTCATTATCCTTGTCTTTTTCCTCTCCCCCCACACATCCATGCAGTTTGGCCAAGTCTTGGCTCTAGCCCAACATCTCACTGTCCCCTTCTCTCTGCTCCTTCATCCCCTTTCATCTGTTCTATTGCCACAGCCTCCCATTTGTTCTTTTTTTTTTTTTTTTTGCAGGCAATTGGGGTTAAGTGACTTGCCCAGGGTCACACAGCTAGTAACTGTTAAGTGTCTGAGGCCGGATTTGAACTCAGGTACTCCTGACTCCAGGGCCGGTGCTCTATCCACTGCACCACCTAGCTGCCCCTGCCCATTTGTTCTTTTTTTTTTTTTTTGGTGGGGCAATGGGGGTTAAGTGACTTGCCCAGGGTCACACAGCTAGTAAGTGTCAAGTGTCTGAGGCTGGATTTGAACTCAGGTACTCCTGACTCCAGGGCCGGTGCTCTATCCACTGCACCACCTAGCTGCCCCTGCCCATTTGTTCTTTTTTTTTTTTTTTTGGTGGGGCAATGGGGGTTAAGTGACTTGCCCAGGGTCACACAGCTAGTAAGTGTCAAGTGTCTGAGGCTGGATTTGAACTCAGGTACTCCTGACTCCAGGGCCGGTGCTCTATCCACTGCACCACCTAGCCGCCCCCCCCCATTTGTTCTTGATGTAAGATCCTCCCTCTCTAATCTAAGCTCCTCTGCCAGACGGATTGTCCTCAAGTGTGGGTCTGCCCATGTCAATTCCCTGTTGCCTCTAGGATAAGTAGGAAGTCCTTGGTTTAGCACAGAAAGCCCCCCACCATCTGACCCCTTCATGCCTTCCCAGCTTGTTAACAGAGAATTCCCCTCCATGTACTCGATGATCCAGTTGTACCTGCCTGCTTTGGGCTTCCTCGGCTGAGCCTCTGAGCCTTTGGCTGCCAGGCCTAGAATGCACTTTTCCCTCATCTGTTTCTTAGAATCCTTGTCTTCCTTCAAGACTCAGGCCAAGCACTGCCTTTTCGATGTGAGACTCGGTCCTGCTCCAACCCCCTCAGCCTTCCCAGGGCCTTCCCCCCAGGTTACTTTGTATCTACTTTCCAGTGTTGTCTATTCCTGTATTTCTTTGTCTCCCGCACTAGACTGTGAGCTCCTTGAAGGCAGGAAGTGTATTCTTTGTATCTCCAGCACTTAGCCCAGTGCTTGGCTCCCTGAGGGTGCTTAATCAATGCTTGGTGACTGATTGACCCTGCAGAGGAATATGCTGGCTATGGTCTGGTGCTGGTTCAGATATGGATGGTAAAGGAGAGAGAGTTGAGTCCTTGCCTTCCTTCACTCATGCAGCTTAGTTACCTTAGACCCAGGCCTCTGCTCACCCCTGCCCCCTCCCCAGCGCCTGCTCACCTGTTCCTAGGGCAGCTGCCAGCTCTCCACTTGTAGAAGTAGCCATGGGAGGTGTTGGGATGGGCTGGTTCTTCCCACTGGCATGTGACATGCTTCAGATCCTGAGTAAAGCACTGCAGCCCAATCTCCCCTGGGCCAGGAGAGGGAGACTCTGCTGGGCCCCATCTGAACCTCCCTCCCCTCTCTCCCCATCCCTGTTCCTCTACACAATCGACCTGACCTCTCCCAGATAACTCACCTGCATCCTGTGGTAGGCTCACAGTCACAGGAGATGACCACGGTCCCCAGAAACCCTTAAGGGAGATCCCATCAGGCCTGCTCCGGAGCTGGAGCCAATATGAGGTCCCAGGCTGAAATCCCGAGATGACACAGCTCCCACTGATTAGCTCTAGGGACTGAAGAGGGGGGATCATTGAACCAGAGATTCAGAGCTGGATGGGACTTTAAGGGTCCTCCCTTGTTCCCCTCCATGTAATCTGCCCCATCCACCATATCCCTATCGTAACCTTTGCTTGGATACCTACAATAATGGGGAGCTCACCACCTTATAGAAGGAGGCTATGTGGGTGGTTCTTATCCCCAGACTAGCCTCCTGTGAGACATCATCCCTCATTGGCCCCTTATACTGCCTATATCGGGTTCCTTTATACTTCTGGTAAGTTAGTGGCTCAGAGGGGCTGATTCAGTGATGAATCCATGACTTGTGCATAATGAACTTAGCCCCAAATTGACCACTGGGAAAGCTGATAATTCCTGGGCCATGCGAGACCCAATATCCAAACTCTAAACTTGTCATCTTGGAGAGGGAATAAGGATAGGCTTCAAGATGGGGCACTAGGGAACTGCATAGCCACTTCTGTCCATAACCAAGGGAAAGGTTCCAGGCCTAGGGTGAGAGAAGATGGGGCCAGAGAAAGCTGAGTACTTCTCTGGGGCCCCGAGGCTGCCCTGAGTGTCCCCTGCTGGCAGGTCCCTGGCTTGTGTAGCCTTTTCTGGAGGGTCCCTCGCTGGTGGGGTACTGCTGTATAGACTGGTTCCCTGGAAGCTGAGCTGGAGCCAGGTGAGGCCCAGGGGTTGCAGTGGCCTGGTGTGGCTGGGTGTGTGGCCACCTCATGAATGGGCAGCACATGGGTGCTTGGAGCAGTGCTTTGATCGTGGGCTGAGCAGAGTTGCTGGGGTCCGAAGGGCCAAACTGGAGTTCATGCTCCATGAAGTCACTGATTTCTGAGGGCTGCACCACCCATGTGACTTGTAGCTCCCCAGTTTGACCAGAAGTCACTGCAGTGATGCTCTTCGGTGGGGCAGGCAGACCTAGGGGAGAGGACCCACCACCTCAGTGCTTCCCCAAGCTCATCCAGACCACCTGGAGTGCTCCCCAATCCACCCTAAGTGATCCCTCAGAGGGAGTGAGGAGTGACAAGGCTGAAGAATGAGAACACACAAAACTAAGAGGTGAGGACAGCACTGAGAAGTGGTCTTGAGTCTTGTAAATCTAAAGAGCTCTAATTGAAAAGGATGGGGAAGATGGGGCGGCTAGGTGGTGCAGTGGATAAATCACCAGACCTGGATTCAGGAGGACCTGAGTTCAAATCTGGCCTCAGACACTTGACACTTACTAGCTGTGTGACCCTGGGCAAGTCACTTAGCCCCCATTGCCCTGAAAAAAGAAAAGAAAAGAAAAGAAAAGGATGGGGAAGAGAGAAAACTGTCTCAGTGTCTCCAACAAACCAGCTGCCACAGGAAGTAGCTGTAGTGTAAGAAGAAGAAAATTCCAAATATTCACAAGAGACAACGCCCAGAAAAAACACATGGCCTTAGATGTCTATACACAGAGAGGGACAAAGGTAAGGCAACAAATGGGATGAATGAACAATCAGCGAAGCTTGGTGGGATGAAATCTATGATAGGAGTGTGGCTCAGGAAGGACATACCTTATTCTTTTTTTTGTGGGGCAATGAGGGTTAAGTGACTTGCCCAGGGTCACACAGCTAGTAAGTGTCAAGTGTCTGAGGCCAGATTTGAACTCAGGTCCTCCTGAATCCAGGGCCAGTGCTTTATCCACTGTACCACCTAGCCGCCCCCAAGATACTTTATTCTAAAGACATGGGGAAAGAGACAGGATGGGACTGAGCAAAAAGAAGAAAAGCTCATGGGAGGAAATCCAGGAACCAGAGGATGAAAGCATGAGGGAAGATGAGTAGAGGCAGAAACTGAAGGGAAAATTTCACTAGACTACAGACTGCCTGGATAGAAGCAGGAGAGAGAGGAGAGGTTTGAAAAAGAGATCATAGCACTGGAACAGGCTCATGATATGATATGATGATGATATAATGGGAGGTTTCAATGTATGCTGGGGATTTCTCTTCCAAAAAAATAGATGTGAATTTTGGGGGGGAGGCAGTAGGGGTTAAATGACTTATCCAGGGTCACACAGCTAGAAAAGCTAATAATTTGTTGATGGATTGATGATAATTTCATCTTTCAAAAGGTATAGTCATCCACAAGGGGAAATCCAGGATATAAGTTTTATCAGTGGAGAGGAATTTGGCCTTGGGGTAGAAATATTGGAAAACATGAAGATAAGTTACTGCTGCCATTTAGAGTTTGTGAGAGAGGAGAGAACATTTGGGCATGACCAGAGATTTGGGGAGAGCAGATTTGAAAGAATTCAGGGAAAGGATAGGCACGGTTCCACAGACTAAAATCGTATTGAGGAAGTCAGCCTAGGAACAGTTGGAAACTCTAAAGAATGAAATTCTGAAGACCCAAAAGAAAATCATTCTAACGAGGTGGAGAAGTAGAAGGTGTCTGAAGAGACCACCGTGGATACATGGGGAACTTAGCAACCGACTTCAATTTCAAAAAGATACATATGGAAGATGGAGGTGAAGGAAAAAGGGTTGAGATGGCCCTGTAAGAAGCATGTCAGAAGAGTAAACACTCAAACTGAAACTGGCAAGGAAAACTGATGCCAAGGAAATAGTTTCAGGTGTCAAGGTTTTATTTGGATTTGTTTGGATTTGTTTGATTTTTGCTCTATTGGGAAAGAGAAAATAATCAGAGAAGGGATGGAAGGGATAATGATAAACAACAAGGAAGAGAAGGCTGGGCTGCTCAAGTCTTGTTTTGCTCCTGTTCTCTCTGCCAAGGACAATGACCTTTGCACTGGAAAGGACAGAACTAAAGTAGTCAAGAAGGAGCTGAGATGGAAAAGAAGTAAAGAGTGAGAGAGCACTGAGCTGCCCTGAGGTTCCAGTCACCAGGTTTGGATGCTATCCCAGCAGAAGGGAAGCCTCCTGAGGGCAAGGACTATAGCTTTTGCCTTAGTATCCCAGATGCCTGGCACATTAAGTCACTTGCCCAGGGTGACACAGCTATTAAGTGTCTGATGCAGAATTTGAACATAAGTCTTCCTGATTCCAGGTCCCATGGGACATGATGTCTATATTCTGCTGACCTGAAGGTTCTATCTGAATGCCAGTGATGATGAGGAAGATGGTGAAGATGATGAAGAAAAAAGAAGATGATGTTGATGTCAGGAACCCCAAAGCCCTGGACAGGCTGGGTGGGTGAGCTGGGTGGCTCAGTGGATAGCACACAGGACCAGGAGTTAGGAAGAACTGTGTTCAAATTTCGTCTCCACCACTTACTATAGGCATGACCCTGATAAGGAAGTTGCTTAATTCCTCTCCTCTGAGCTTCAGCAGTACCTTTTTTATAGGGTTTTTGTGGCATCCCATGGGATGATCGTGTAAATAGGTTTGTAAATCTGAAATTGTTATCTAAATGTCAGGTTATTGTTATTGTTATTATTCTTACTGAGCCAAGAACCCAAGATATCTGAATAGGCTTCAAGGGGCAACTAGGTGAAGCATTGGATAGAGAGCTATACCTGGAGTCAGGAAGCCCCGAGTTCCAATCCTGCCTCAGATTCTAGCCAGCTGTCAGGCTCCCTCATCTCCCATCTTCACCTCAAGTGCCCTTAGTAAGTCACTTCACTTTTGTCTGCCCACTTCCTCACCTGTCAAATGAGATAATAATAACACTGACCCCCTTGGGTTCTTGTAGGGCTAAAATGAGATAATATTTGTAAAGCTCTTAGCCAGCCTTAAAGTACTATATATATGTTAGCTATAGTATTATTTTGAGTCACATCTAATAAGATGAGATTCAGTAGGAATCAATGTGGCCTTGTGGTCCTAGGGTGCAGAAAATCAGCTCCCCATGCACAAGATGAGCCCAGAGACTGGAGGGCTGGGGCTGGATGGCTACACACACTTGGTCCAACCAAGGCCGGAGCGTGCTGGGGCATTGCAAGCCCCCCTGAGCACCTTTTGATGGAGTGTGGAAGCCAGAAGAACTGACAGGCCACATAAAGAGAGGCCAAGAGTGCCTCTGGCCTCTGCCTGACTCGGGCCACCCCTGGAAGGCTGTGTTCAGTTCTGGGTGAAGGATTTTAAGAAGAATGTTGACAAGCAGTGGAAGGAACATCTAGTGTTTGCCTGGAGAAGAGAAGGTTCTGGAGGATCATGGAAGTGGACTTCAAGGACCCGAAGAACTGCCACGTGGAAGAGAATTTTTCTGCTTGGCTAAGGAGCAGCTGTGTGGGGGGAGTTGGGGGGAGGAGGGATGCAAAGAGATAAGCTGAGGCTCAGTGTCAGAAAAACAACAACCACCTTCCTAACAGAGTAGTCCCCAAATGGAAAGGGGCCATCTCAAGAGATGATGGGCTCTCTCTTCTTGGGGGTCATAAAGCAAAGGTTGGATGACCACTGTGGGTGTGGGTTCTTTTGGGGTGCCGTTTGGACTCATGCCTTTGAGGCCCCTTCTGGCTTTTAAATTCTATGACTGAGGAGAGAGAGCAGTGAGGAGAGAAGACAGGACTCTGGGAAGGGAGGAGGGACAAGGCTGTGGGGAGGGAGGAGGGACAGGGCTGTGTGGAGGAAGGACAGGGCTGTGGGGAGGGAGGAGGGACAGGGCTGTGTGGAGGAAGGACAGGGCTGTGGGGAGGGAGGAGGGACAGGGCTGTGGGGAGGGTGGACAGGGTTGTGGGGGGAGAGGACAGGCCTGTGGGGAGGGAAGACAGGGCTGTGAGGAGGGAGGAGGGACAGGGCTGTGGGGAGACGCCAGCACTCAGCAGAGACAGGGCCTCACCCACGTTTTCCAAGCTGAGCACTCGTTGGGTCCGGTTTCGGTTTTTGGCAGGGTCCCACACCCACAACGTCAGCTTGGCAAAGAGGCGCATGCCATGGGCAGACTGGATTTGACAGACGTGCCGGAGCCCTCCATTGGGCAGCCTCTGGGAGCTCAGTGGGCACACTTGGGGCTCCTCCCTGAGGGCCGGGGACGGATCTAAGGGGCCCTGAAGGCCCTTGTGCTCTCCTGGCGTGGAAACTGCCAGAGGAGAGGGTGCTGCCGTCCTGCGCCCTCCCCCTGGTTCTCCCACTCCCCGCCGACCCTTTCTCCTCTCTCCTTCCCACCCACCCTGCCGCCACCCCGGGGTAATAGTGCTGGGGCCCCTCTAGGCTCCTGGGATTAGTACGATGGGGGCTGGGGGAGGAGGGGAGCAGAGGGGGCTCTACCTAAGGGAGGGGATGTGCCACCGTCCTGTCCCCCCGCCCCCCAGTTCTCTGCCAGCCTCCCACCCCGCACCCCATTCCCTGCCGGTGGGTGTTGCTCGGACTAATTTCAGCGTGGAATGCACGCACCCGGGGTAAGCGAAGAGAAGTTGGTAGGGCCCTGGGTCTTCCTCGCCACCCTCCACTTCTTCCTTAGTCCAGTAGTCCTCCTCCTCTACCTCGTCCCAGAAACACGTGAGGTCCTCAAACTCCCTGGAGAAGCAGCGCAGCGGCTCCGGCTCTGCCGCCAGGAGAGAGGCATCTGGGGGCGTGTGAAAAGCCCGGCCAGGGCGTCAGAGGTTGCCCGGCCTGGCGAAGGCCTGCAGGCTCTGCCAGTCTGGCCCGGCGAGAGGCACAGGGCTCACGGCTGGATCCCGAGCTAGACTCACAGGAGTTTAGGGCCGGCCGGCTAATCTACCTTCTTGTCCCGGCACTTGCCCCGCTGTCCAGCCCTTAGGCTGCTCGGGAGAGATACCTGGAGCATTACCGGGAGCAGAGGGGGCGGCGCAAGGAGCAGAGCAGGCCGCACAGGGAGCTCTCTACAGGGGACTGGTGGCGTTTAGCCGGCGCTGCGCTCCTTGGAAGCGCCTGGCTGGAGGAGGAAGCAACAACGACCTCCAAAGGATAGGGACTTGGGGGCGGTTTCCTGGGGCCCGGAGGGCCATGGGCGGAAGGTGCAGGAGCCGAGGCCCCAGACAGCACGGCTCCCGAGGCTCTCGGGGAGGCCGTGGTGTAGGTTGGGGGTGTGCCGTGGGCCTCGGCGGCTTCCTGGGCTCCTCCAACGCCGCAGATCCCACCTGTAGTGACTCAGATGTGGAGGCAGCCCCTGACTCCTGGTAAAAGGCCCTTTTAAAAAGGGGGAGTAGGAATACCCTGAGATCAGATCGGAGGGGGCAGTCAGAGGGGGGCAGAAGAAGCTCGCAGCGGTAGCCCGAGCGGCTCCTTTCAATGACAGTTTAGCCTGTGTCTCTAGCTTGTTTGTACGCATGTTCTCTCCCAGTGGATTGTGGGACCTAGGACCGCGGGTTTCCTTTCTTTGTATCCCGTAACTTAGCGCGGTGCCTGCACACAGGAGGCACTTAATAGATGTTTATTCAGTGGGCCGAACCCGGAATTCGGTCTGGAGCAGAGCCGGCCCTGGGCCCTTGGCCCTGAGGAGAGTACAACTCGAGACACCTGATCCTGAACCGAGGTTACTCCAATGCTCCTGGGCCATGAGGAAAATCCAATCAGGTCCCAGAGAAAAGGGTCGAGTGGGAGTGGGGCCCCAGGGCCGGGCAACTTCCTGGAGGAGGCAGCTCCCAGAATAACAGATCTCATCCTTAGATAGAATCAAGTCACTCCTTTGTTAACAAACAAAAACCCAAACCCTCAGTGGCTCCCTATTGCTGTTGTTCAGTCCTGTGAGACTCTTGTGACCCCGTGGACCATAGCACATCAAATACTGTGCATGGGGTTTTCTTGGCAAGGGTACTGGAGTGATTTGCCATTGTCTTTTCCAGTGTATTAAGACAAACAGAGGTAAAGTGACTTCCCCAGGGTCACATAGCTAGTAAGTAGCTGAGGCTGAACTTGAACTCGGGTCTTCCTGACTCTAGGCCCAGAACTCTATCTACTGAGCCATTTAGCTGCCTCAAAAGGGCAAGGCAGTGCCCCAAGGTCCTGGATCCTCCCAAGATTCCAATCATCAATGAGATGATCTAGGGCCAGAGAACTACTAAGTTGTCAAAAGAACTGCTAGCTAAAGTTGGCTCCCTATTACCTCCCACCTCAGATTCAAATTCTTCTGCCTGGCATTCAAAGCCTTCACATCTGGAGTTGGTTTATCTTCCCATCTTTGTCCCTTTTCACTCTGGCCCCTGAATAAAACATTCCCCTGAAACTTTATCTCTTAACTCATTAATAATAATAGAGATTGAGTAGTGATTTCATTGTACCTGCCACTTCTAGTCTTAGAGAGTCTAACGCAAATGTTAGGTGACTTGCCCTGGGTCCTACTGTCAGTAGACTTCAGAGACAAACTCAAGCCTTGTGGGCCTCAAGGCCAGCTCTCCAGCCACCAGACCCCTGTTGCTTCTCCTAACTCATCCTTTAGCCCTCCAGGTTCACCCAGAAAGGTGGGGAGTGCAAGCATTATTGTCCCATTTTACAGTTAAGGAAACTGAGGTTTGAGAGAGGTATCTTCGAGGCAGAGTTGAAAGAGCACAGCTCTGCTCTTGGTTTCCTCCTATGTAAAGTGAGGGCCTAGATGAATTCTGTGGTCCCTTCCTGCTCTGGGTCTTGAGTCTATAAAGCCAGGTCCTCCAGCATAACATCTTCTGTGCCCTGGGTATCGGAGAGACAGCCTGGCTTAATGGGTAGAGAGCTGGCAGCAGGACCACAAAGACCCGGGTTCAAGTCTCACATCTGACCCCTCCTGCTGTGTAACCCATGGAGTCCCTCACCTTGGGTGAGTGCTCTGGGTAGCTAAGATGCTGCATGATTCAGAGAAGGTGCTGGGCTGTCCTGGTGGAGGGCGTTCCCCATACTTGGGGAGTTACAGGTTTGGCTCTCATCACATCTTAAATTCCCTGCCCCCTCCTCTCTCTGGGCTCTCATGTTTCCGAGGCCTGGGATGCTGTTCTCCCTTCCCTGTCCCCTGATGAATTCCAGACCAACTCAAAGGCCACCCCCTGCAAGATGCCCCCCCCCCCAATGCCCCGGACAGTCATGGGCATTTGTTCCCTTGTCAGCCCCTCTCTGACAAAATGAACATGAAGTTGTGCATTACATAGCAGTGGCCTTTGGGTCTCCCCCAGTGCTGAGCACAGTGGTCTGCACACAGTAGGTGCTTTATCCCAGCTAAATTCCTGGCTGAATATTCTGAACCATCCCCAGGAAAGTCAATGTCCCAGGCCTCTCTCCAGTCTTCCTCTCCCTATCACCCTGCTCTCCTTCCCCTATCTCCCCCATACTCCCCCATTCTCCCCCATTCTCCTTCCTCTCCTTATTCTCTAGTCTCTCACTCTCGCTTTCTCCTTCCCCTCTCCCTTCTCCCTTTCCCCCTGTGTCCAGCTGCCTCTTCCCTGTCCCCCTCATCTTCTCCCTGACTTTATGATGCCGGGGCTCTGGGGGAGGGTTTTATGGAGGGCTTAGCACAGGATCTCTGCTCTGCCCCCTTACCTTCACTGCTGACATGGGGAGTAGCCCGGCTGGGCAAGAGGAGGAGGCAGCAGGTGCCTAGGATGAACAACCAGGCTGGCATCCCTTTGGGCATGTGGGCTGTGAGACCCTGGTCCTCCCCTCAGGAAGCTGGGCCCCAGCTCTCTCTCTACCCCAGGCCCACAGGTTCCTGTCAGATATGGCCCGACGTCCTGTCCCTTTCCCTTTCCCAGCCCCAGCCCCAGCTCTGGGCAGCCCAGGGGCCGGAGAGGAACTGATCCCTGACCACACTGGGGCCCCAGGCTTGGGGTCTGGGGGGAGGAAGTCTGGGGACCTGTGAGGGAAGGTGGAGTAGACTTGGAGAGGAAGGGGGTGGGCAGTGGGATAGCCTGGTTCTTTGTCCCCCCCCCACTTCATCCCTAACCCCAGAGCAGTCCTACAGAGGCCACCCCCTACCTAAGGCAGCAGTCCAAGGACGTCCAGGTTAGCATCTCACTTTGCTCTTCTTGTTCCAATCTCCCACAGGTAAATAATAATAATAAGAACAACAACAACAACGATAATAACAAAGCAGCTGGTATTTATGTAGTACCTGCTATGTGCCAGATACTATTATATCACTCAATCCTCACAATAACCCATGGAAGAAGGTGTTGTTATTATTATTTTATAGCTGAGAACCTGAAGCAGAGAGAAGTTAAGTGACTTGCCTAGGGTCACACAGCCAGTAAATATCTCAGGTCAGATGTGAACTCAGGTCTTTATGACTCCAAGCCCAGCACTCTTTCTACTTTGCCACCCAGCTGAATGGGGCCCAGAATCCTGCTTCTAGATCTTCCTAATGCATCTGGCCCAGTTGGAGATGTTGGCCACCTACTTGACCTCTCCTAGTCACCTGTTAGGACCCTGTGGCTCACTCCTATACCCCTAACCCATTTATTACTCCCAGGAATGTAACGGTAAATCTTCTTGGAACTGAGCATCTTTCTACCCAGCTGACTGCCTTGGGAGGAACCAGGAACAAGGGTGGTGGTGGTGGTTGTAGTAGTTGCAGTAGTTGTTATTGGGGGGTTTTGTTTGTTTTTTTGGGGGGGCGGCAATGAGGGTTAAGTGACTTGCCCAGGGTCACACAGCTAATGTCAAGTGTCTGAGGCCAGATTTGAACTTAGGTCCTCCTGAATCCAGGGCTTTATCCACTTCGCCACCTAGTGCCCCCTTGTTATTGTTGTTGCTGGTGGTGGTGGTGGGAGGAGGAGGGGAAGGGGGAGTAGGTGGTGGTGGTGAAGCTGCAAAGAGACCAATTTAGCCTTGATGCCAGGAAAAGCTTTCTGGGGATCAGGGCAATGGACACCCCCCCCCTTCCTTGGAAGTTTGTAAGTAGAAACCAAGGGATCATTTGTCAGGTACATTCTAGAGAGGATGCTTCTGGCAATAAGGGCAGGACTACCAAACTCCAAGGGGGCAGCGAGGTGGCACAGTGGATAGAGTGCCAGGCCTGGAGTCAGGAAGACCTGAGCTCAAATCCAGCCTCTGATGCTTACTGGCTGTGTGACCCTGGGCAAGTCACTTCACCCTGTTTGCCTTAGTTTCCTCATCTGTAAAATGAGCTAGAGGAGGACATGGCAAACCACTACAATATCTCTGCCAAGGAAACCTTAAATGAGGTCACGGAGAGTCTGACATGACTGAAAAATGACTGAATTAAGAGCAAACAATGAGGCTACTTCTGAGAGGCTCCAATCTTTTTTTTTTTTTTTTAGTGAGGCAGTTGGGGTTAAGTGACTTGAACAGGGTCACACAGCTAGTAAGTGTTAAGTGTCTGAGGCCGGATTTGAACTCAGGTCCTCCTGACTCCAGGGCTCTATTCACTGCACCATCTAGTTGCCCCTGAGTCTCCACTCTTGTAAGAGGAGGTGTTGAGCTCCCGGTCTCTGGAGGTCTTCCAGCCGGGTCTCAATGACCACTTACTTGTCTGGGATGTTGTCTGGATCTCTCTCAGTTGGCCTTCTGTATCAAGGCTTTGGGGCCCCACCTCTGGCACTTACAAGTTATGTGACTTTCAGCCTCAGCTTCCTTACAAGTACTGACCCAAGTGAAATGGGCACAGTGATGTGCCAGCCTCCCAGGGTTACTGGGAGAGAGCAGTGAGGTCATTTTTGTGAGTCATTTGCAGACCTTGTTGTTTCTTTCTCCACACTGTCTCCTGCATTGGTCCCTTTCTCACATGGCCATCAGCCTGCTGCAGACCCCCATCTCCTTCTCCTGCATTACTGTAACAGCCTTGGCGGGGGGAAGGGGACCCTCCCAGCCTCATCGTCTCCTCCTTCCTAACTCTCTTTTCCACAGATGCCAAGGTGATTTTCCTAAAGCACAGGTCTGACCTGCCCTCCCACCTGACACTTCAGTGGCTCCCTTTTACCCCCAGGATCCCATACACACCCTTCTGACTTCGGCGCCAACCCTACCTTCCTAGGCTTAGTCACGGTGTTTCCCTCCTTCTCCCCAGTTACACACTTTTGATTCAGCCCCGCTGGCCAGCTTGCTCAGCCCTGGACCTGGTACTCCATCTTCCAGCTCCCTGCATTTGCTCAGGCAGTCTTTCCTAGGCCCAGCACACAGTAGGTACTTAATAAATGTTTATCAATTGACTGTACTCCTACCTCTCAGAATCCCCAGCATCCTTCAAGGGCTTTCTCCCATTCCCTCTCCTACCAGAAGCCTTCCTGGATTCTCTTAGCTGTCCATGCTCTCTCCTTTCTCTCTTAATGAGTGTGTGTACATGTACGTACACGTGTGTGTGTGTGTGTGTGTGTGTGTGTGTGTGTGTGTGTTACCTTCCCCAGGCAGGTGACTCCTAGTCCCACTCCTGAGCTTGCTGTACCTTTCACAGCTACTTGGACGTTCCCACTTGGAAGTTCAGTTGGCTTCCCAAGCCCAACATATCTAAGATGAAACTCATGCCGTCCCTCCCAAATCCAGCCCTCCTCCAAGCCTCCCTCCAGTCTTTCCATATTTTGGAGACACCTCTGACTCTTGACTGCCTCACTGCCCCTCCCATCTGTCCAATCAGCTGCCAGATCTCCATCATTCCACCTCCACCACACTGGTCTCCACCCTCCCCCCCCCCAACGCCTCCACCTTGGCCTGGACCATTGTAACCAGCTCCCAATGGCTCCCACATTCCCCTCTGGTTTCTGGCCCATCCTTCATGTAGCCACTAAATTAATTCTCTTGCTCCAATGTGGAGCAGCATCATTACCCAGGAGGGTAATGGTGTGAGGCAGGCCCAAGTTTAAGCACCAGGAGCTCTGGCAGCCTCCCTGGGATCACATGCCACTCATCTAGCCTTCCTGTTCTGCCCTCCCCCACCCCCAATTCAAGGGTAAGGCCAGCCTGTCCGGGGACAGAGAGAAGAAATCTGCCAAAGCAAGACTCTGGGGCATAACCAAACGTTTTATTTGCCCCAACCTAGGGTGCAGGGCTGTGTGGGGAAGGTATCTGCATGAGGAGGAGGAGTAAGTACACTGAGGGAGGACTGCTTATGGGGGGGGGACACGAAATAACTCAATGGAGGGGGAGGAGCTACACTGGGGCGGGGGTGGGGGGGTGTTAAGGCAGAAGGAGCTGTCCAGGACTGGCATGAGGATCCTAGCACCACCATCTGTGCCCCTTCTATTTGCCAAACCAAAAATGTGATTCACTGAGTGAAGCTGATTTGGTCGGAGATCCCAGGGGCTTTGTGGGCCTATGCCCAAGGAGTTCGAGTTGTGTGCCTCTGTCCAGCAGGAGGCTGAAGGGCCAGCAGGGAGGACAGAGCCACCATAGACTTTCAAGCCTCCTCTGCGGTGGCATCAATGCCTGCATAGGTGAAGTTTTCGAACAGTGCCATGTTCACATAGGCCTGAGAGAGAGACAGAGACGGTGTTGGCATCAGAGGGCAGCTTCAGGGCCGTCCTCTCCCTCCCACTTCCTAGTAAGGCACAGGTAATGATCTGCATTTCTAAATGTCTGGGGCTCTCTTCCACCCCCAGATCCTATGACTCTGCAAAGGGAGCCCTGTTTTCTGGGCAGTGAGGACAGAGGCTAGGAGGAGAGACCTGGAGGGGATTCAGAGTTATGGGGAATACTTATTATTATTAACATGCCTGACTAGCTTCAATAAGATATTCAACAGTTTCTCACAAAGTGCTTGGGGAGAGGACGGTGACATGTGGGCTGGAAGAGAGGACAGTCAGTCAGATGGAGTTGGAACCAGACGGGTAACCAGATGTGATTCCACAATGGGCTCAGTGACAACCTGGGGAGAGGTCTCCAGGCAAGGGCCCCAAGGATCTGTGCTTGACCTTGGGCCAGTCATTCAGCTAAAAGGATAGATGACAGGCTCATCAAGTTTGTAGGAGAGTTTGAGTTGGGAAGAGAGCAGACACACTGGGTGTCAATTAGGATACCAAAGGACACTGGCAGGCTTCAGAATTGAGCTGAATCTAATGAGATGGAATTCATAAAGGGATGAATGTAAATCTCTTCATCTTGGATAATGGGATGGGAAAGGCCTGAGCAGGTCAGACATAGCACCTGGGGGCTGTCAGGGACTATAGACCTCATATGAGATGCTTGGGGTGCATGTGAGTGCGTGAGTGTGCGTGTGTGTGCAGGTATGTAGATTCACATTTTGATGTAGACACCACAGAATTATGGAATTGGAAAGTTGAAAGGGACATTGCCAACACCTACTCCAACCTGTACACCAAAGGAATCTCTGGTACCACCTTGTACTATCTCTGCTTGATGACTTCTAAGGAGAGGGAGTTCACCACCTTTCAAGACAGCACTTTCCATATTGGGATAGAGTGTTTCCTGACTCTCAGCCGAAACTGGCTTTCTTTCTCCCTCCTTCCCTTCTTTCCTTTCTCCTTTCTTTCCTTTCCTTTCTACCTCCCTCCCTTCCTTCCCTCTCTTCTTCCTTTCCCTCCCTCCCTCCCTCCCTCCCTTCCTTCCTTCCTTCCTTCCTTCCTTCCTTCCTTCCTTCCTTCCTTCCTTCCTTCCTTCCTTCCTTCCTTCCTTCCTTCCTTCCTCCCTCCCTCCCTCCCTCCCTCCCTCCCTCCCTCCCTCCCTCCCTTCCTTCCTTCCTTCCTTCCTTCCTTCCTTCCTTCCTTCCTTCCTTCCTTCCTTCCTTCCTTCCTTCCTTCCTTCCTTCCTTCCTTCCTTCCTTCCTTCCTCCCTCCCTTCTACCCCTATGGATGAAATAGTGGCTTCCTAGTGCCCTGGGTCTGAATTCAGGCTTTACCACTACTAGCAGATGACCATGGACAAGTCACTTCCCACCCCCACTCCCCCACCTCCCAATTTGTTCATCTGTAAAATGAAGAAGTTGGCTGAGATTATCCCCAGGCCCTTCTAAGGAGATGGTCATGTGAAAGGGATGGAGGACTGGGAGCTGCTTAGCTTCCCCCTCAAAGCTGCCACAGGGACACAGGAAGGCACTGGACTGGCCAGCTTAGTGGAAAGTGAGGTAGGTGGGCATTTGGAGTCAACTAGCAGGGCGCCCCAGGTGCTCAGATGCCCAGCCTGGCCAGTATGGAATAGGAATGGGAAGGGGTGGTCTTAAGGGCCCCAGGGAGACGTTCAAGGCCTGCCTCCAGCATAAAAATCAGTGGGGGAGGGGCAGCCATTCCTCTGGAAAGGGCCTGCAAATGGGCCTTGGAATTGGTCAGAAAAGCCCCCAAGGGAGGGGGGACACAGGCCAGGGGCTGGAGTAGGGAACCTCTGAGAACTCCACCAGCCAGGATTCCATGGGGAAGAGGCAGGAATGGGACAGCCTGGCCAGACCAGGGTGGGGAGAACAGCCAATGCTAATGACCTGCTCCTTCCCTCTCTAAGTTACTGGGGTCTCTCTCAGGTTGGAGCTGAGGGCCCAAGTTCCAGGAGGAGCTGAGTAGAGAGGGAGGGCCCATATGCTGCCAGGCTTGGAGGTTACCTGTCACTTTCCCTCCTTTGTTGTTTATGACCCCTCCACCCCCATTCATTTATTTCTACTCTGAGTCAAACCCTCAGAGCTTCCCACAGGGCCACGGACTCATTAAAGGTGGGATGGAAGGGGAAGAGTGAGCCTGGGGCCTATGTCCTGGTCTCCAGGAGAGAGGGAGATGGGGAAAGACAGGATGTCTGCCGAGTTGTCCTGGGCCCAGCAGCAGACAGGGAGCAGGGTTAGGGGAGGGGTGGGACTGAAGGAGAGAAAGGGATTATGGGAGCTGGCTTCCCTCCAAGGGCTGGGGCCTGGCCTCCCTTCCTGAGGTCAGCCAGATGTTCTCACCTTCCTGGCTTCTAACATGCGGCCGAGCTGTAGGGAGATCTGGGCGAAGGGTGGCCTTTCATATGGACGATCCCTCCAACACTGGCGCATCAGCTCATACCTATGGGGTGGAGGTTACCAACCCTCAGACCTGGGGGACCCCCAGGACTTGGGTGTGGATGTGTGTGGGTGAGGGGGAGACATCACTGGTTAGCATATTGGAGGTGTGGTGGGGGGTCACTGACAGATTTGGGGTTTGGGGGAGCATTGGGCCTTAGGCCCTGAGGGGAGGGGGGGTCATTGACTCTCAGGCCTAGGAGATGGGAGGTTCTAGATCCTTGGGCCCTGGGATGTGGGAGGTCAGAGCCCCTCAGCTCCATGGGTGAGGAGGAATCACTAACCTTAAGGCCTGGTATGAATAGCATGTGTGAGTGCGAGGCATCACTGGTCACAAGATTGGGCAGTAAGAGGGAAGTCTTTGCCCTTTGAGCCTGGGGGTGGAGTGGGGGTGACACCCACTCAGTCTAAGGAGATAGAAGTTCTGGGACCCCCCAAGTGCCAGCCCATTTTCAGGCTTGGGGAGTGGCATACCCCTGACTCAGACCTGTTGAAGTCAGGCATTGCCTGCACTCAGTCCAAAGGCCTGGGGGCCCTCAAGGGTGTGGGAGAGAAGGGGCAGGGCCTTACATACACTTCATCATCACAATTTCGAGGTTGCTCCATGCGGTAGCCCTGGGGCAGCTTCTCATAGAGTTCAGCACAGGTCATGCCACAGTATGGGGTGCCCCCTGTAAGAGTGAGCCTGGCCTTAGAGCCCCCTCCCATATACACTGGGGCAGGGGCTGTTATGGGGAGATTTGAGAGGGGGTGAGATGGACTGGGGCCATTTAGGGGGTGCTGGTGGGGATTGGGGGGTGCTGGGGGATGTGATTGAGGGACTGGAAATCGGTACCCATGACAGTGAATTTACTTTTGGGGTCTGGAACGTGGGGGCTTGGAATGGGGGGCTAGGCTTGTGATCCATCGTGTGCCTCAGAGTTTGGGCCTGAGATGGGAGGGCTGGGGTGGGGGTGGAGGGAACATTAATAGGGAGAGGAGTCCAGGGATTTACCAAGGCTCACGATCTCCCAGAGCAAAACCCCGAAGGACCAACTGCAAAGAGAAGATAGTAGCCTTGTTAAGCCTGGGTGAGTCAGGCTGGCCATCCATGCACCCCTCCCGCATAGACTCGTCCCCTCCCTTTTCAGGGCACCAGCTGGGAATCACTGGGGCCAGACTCAAACTGACGGACAACAGTGTCACAGTGTCCCGAAGAACAATGGATTGGATGATGTAACAATAAGGCCTTCTCTCTTCTCAGCCTCTGGGCTGGCCAGGAGGCATTGACTGGGAGATGGGGGAACGGGGAGGACAAATGTCCTGAGAACTCCATCCCCCCATCTCTTGTGGTGGCAATGGAGCAAGGATTCTCAGCACCTGAGGGTGGTGGACGATATTCCCTAATTCCAGACCAGGTTCCTCAAAGCCTCCACTGGTTGCCCATGTTTTGCCACTCCTTCAACCCCTAGCCTCCCCAGATGTCCTCCTGGCTTTGACCCCAGGATTTTGCTGGGCTGAACCCTCAGCCTGGTTTCTGTTGAGAACCAAGGAGATGGGACTAGATCTGTCCCCAGTGACATCCACCGGCTCCCTAGACTCCAGCCCCCCTCCCAAGCTCCCCTGCTCCCTCCCTACCTCCCAGATGCCTCTGCTCCCTCCTACCTCCCAGAATAGCTGGTGTCTTTCTCCTTTCCCTCATGCTCAGTCTGTCCCCTTCTCTCCCTAAACCACCCTTCATCTCTTCTCCTCTCCCTCCCCCTCCCCATCTCCCCTAGCCTGTCACCCCTCCTCTTCATCATGCTCACCCTATCTTCTCTCCCATCATCCCTCTCCATCCCCACCCTGTCACCCCTTCTCCTCCCCCCACTCCATCACCCCTCTCCATCCCCACCCTGTCACCCCTTCTCCTCCCCCCACCCCATCACCCCTCTCCATCCATACCCTAGTATCCCTTCTCCTCTCCCTCATGCTCACCCTGTCCCCAGATCCCATATCCCATATCTGCTCCTTCCCATAAGCTCCTTTCTCACTCACACGTCACTTTTGGTGGTGTAGACACTATAGTTCAGGGATTCGATTGCCATCCAGCGCACAGGGAGCCGGCCCTGGGACCGAGGAGTCACCAAGTGAGAGTGTCAGGGTCACACTGAGGGGAGTGGGGTATACTGGGGGAATAGTAGGATTTGGGGTGGCTGGGGAGCATGGAGACTTGTGGGGTCCCAGATGATCAGGCCCCAGACTCACCATCGTCTTCTTCACATAGACCTCCTCCCCCCGGGACAGGCCGAAGTCGGCGATCTTGGAGGCCAAATTCTCTCCCACAAGCACATTCCTGGCGGCCAGATCCCTGTGGATGAACTTCAGGAGACATGGGGGCACTGTGGGTCCAGGGATGGGAGCAGAGGGGCACAGGGCATGGTGTGGGTACAGGGCATAGGGGCACTGTGAGTCCAAGGGCAAGAGCAAAGGACTCAGGGCATGATGTGCACTGGGCATAGAGGCCACTATGAGACTAGGGATGAGAACAGAGGAATGCAGGGCATGGTGTGAGTACAGGAGGGCATGGGGAGCACTATGGGTCCAGAGGTGAGAGGAAAGGGGCATATTAATAGGCAAGAGGCCCAGGGCGTGGGGGGCATTGTGGCCCAGGTGTGAGAACAGAGGGGCACAGGTCAAGGGGTTTACTGTGAACCTAAAGGGAGGAACAGGACATGGAGTAGGCATAGAACATGAGGGGCATTGTGGATCCAAGGGTGGGAGGTGAGGGGCACAAGGCATGGTATGGCCACAGAACAAGGTGGGGCTACTTTAGGGTTGGGCACAGACAGTGCAGGCTATAGTATGCTTATAGGTAGCAGGTCATGGGGATGCCATTGAGTTTGGGACATGATATAGACACAGAGGATGCGTCATGGGGTGGGGTTGGCTTAGGGCAGGGCACAGGATGTGAAGGGTATTTGGGCATTGGTTATGGGTGAGAGAGTCTGCTAGTCATTTTTTTGGTGAAGGGGACAGTTTTGACTTCCCTAGGAAATGCAGAGACCGTCTGGATGTAGATAAACATCCTGAGCACTTCATGGCCCAAAAGCCAAAGATGAGTAAAGAAGTGATTCCAGCTGCAGCTGGGGTTGGCCAGAGGATCAGAGGTCTTTCAGCAGAGACTGAATGGACATTTGTTAAGTTTGTCATGAGCTGGGGTGGGGGGGCAGAGAGGAAATTGCTTTTGTGGATGGGTCAAACTAGATGTTCCCAAGGTCTCTCCTAATGCTCAAACTCTGAATTTGTGATCTTGTCCAACTCTTTCACTTAACAAATGAGGAAACTGAGGCCCAGGGAGGTGAGACTGGTCCAAGGTCACAAAGATAGTCAGCAGCAGAGGGAGATTTGAACCCTGGTCCTTTTCCTCCAAATTCAGGGCTCTTCATGTTAGACCATCTTGTCTCATTGCCTCAGGTCTCAGACCAACTGTGGGTGGAGAGTGATAAGCCCAGCCAAGCCAGCCTGGCCCTTTCTGAAAAGGAGAGAGAATCTATTCCCAGGCCCTAGGAAAGGGCTTGGGGAGATCCTGTCCCACTCCAGAGGCACTGAAAATGGTTAATGTGTCATAATTTGTGATGCCTATGTCAGCTAATTTGAGATGTTCAACAGGCAGTCGGTTATATAGTACTGACGCTCAGGAGAGAGGTTAGGGCTAGATGTATAGACCTAGAAATCCTTGCCTAGAGGTGACAATTGAACCCACGAGAGCTGCTGGGATCACCAAATGAGAGAGTATAGAGAGATAAAAGCAGAGGGCCCAGGACAGAGTCTTGGGGAACACTCAAGGTAAGCTGGAGGAGAACCAGGAGAGAGAAGTATCATGAAAACTCAGAGAAGAGAGTGATCAACAGCATCAAAGGCTGCAAAGAAGGGGAGAAGGATGAAGGTTGAGAAAAGACCATTAGGTTTGGCAGTAAGAGATCACCGGTGATTTTGCGGAGAGAAGTTGATTGGGTCAGAAGTCATATTGCAAAGATTTGTGAAGAGAGTGAGAAGATAGGAAGTGGAGACACCAAGTGTAGGTGACATCTTTCCAGGAGTTTGGCTCAGAAAGGAAGGAAGGATATAGGATAAGAGGGAATGGTCCAGTCTAAGGAAGGGTTTGTTTTGTTTTGTTTTGTTTTTTTAGTGAGGCAGTTGGGGTTAAGTGACTTGCCCAGGGTCACACAGCTAGTAAGTGTTAAGTGTCTGAGGTCAGATTTGAACTCAGGTACTCCTGACTCCAGGGCCGGTGCTTTATCCACTGCGCCATCTAGCTGCCCCTTAGGGAAGGTTTTTTAAGCATGGAGGAGACTTGGGCATATTTGAAAGAAGCAGTTAAAGAGAGGCTGAAGATATAAGAGGGAAAGAGGGGATGATTGAGATGTAATCTGTTGGAGAAGATGGGAAGTTATGGCATCAAGGGGTTGGCCTCGGCAAGAAGAAAGGTCACCACCTCTGTCAGAGACTGGGTGATGAGTTGGAGGTGATGTCAAAGGGTTTGGTGATGGGGGCAGCTAGGTGACACAGTGGATAGAGCACCAACCCTGGAGTCAAGAGGACCTGAGTTCAAATCCGGCCTCAGACACTTGATACTAGCTGTGTGACCCTGGGCAAGTCACTTAACCCCAATTGCCTCACCAAAAAAAAAAAGGGGGGGGGTTGGTGATGAAGAAAAGGGGGGAAGAGGAAGCTTACATAGGAGAGTAGAGCACTCAGGACAAGTGACCTCAATTTTCTCAGTAAAATTAAGAGCCGAGGTTAGTATCCAGTGCTGGAGGGGACAGCTGGGGGTGGGGTGGGGGGGGCAAGGTCCTCAACAGGGAGCCAGGTCTCACTAAGGGCTGAGGATGGAAGGAGTGAGTAGGAGAGAAAGACGCCCAGGATGGAGCCGGGTTTGGTCAGTGTGGCTTCACACTCACCCTGAAGTACCTCTCTGGGCCCCTGTTCTGTTCTGGCAGCGTTCTCCACCCAACTGTAGCCTTTGTCCTTGTCTCAACTTTCGGTCCCTCCCTTCCCCCATCCATCCATCCCTGCTCTGGCTACATCAGCTCTGCCATTTGAAGGCCTGGCTCCCCGGCCACCATCCATCTTCTCTGCTTCCTTCAGCTCCTGAGTTGTTCTGCCACCAACTGGCTCAAGTAGACATTGATGCTGGCTCCTCCCTGCTGCTTGTCAATCATCCTTGCTCTCCTCTCCGATTGGTTTTCTCCCCAGCTCCCTTTCTGTAGGACACTCCTCCCCCAGCTTCCCTGGACAAAGTAAGGTCATCTGAGGACTCGGAGGAAGCCTCAATGAGCTGCCCGACCAGCCTGTCACTGAGTCTTGGGGATCCCGTCTGTGTCCCCTTCCTCCTTCTCCCACCACCTTTGTCCAGGTGTTTATCACCTTCTAATGGGCCTCCATTAGGGGGCAGCTAGGTGGCGCAGTGGATAAGGCACCGGCCTTGGAATCAGGAGGACCTGAGTTCAAATCCAGCCTCAGACACTTGACACTTACTAGCTGTGTGACCCTGGGCAAGTCACTTAACCCCAATTGCCCAGCAAAACAAAACAAAACAAACAAACAAAAAAAACCCCTCCATTTACTCTGGGATCCAGTGATGATGGCATCTCTCCATTGGCTGTTGGTTCCCTATGCTTGGAACTCTCTCCCTCCTCATCCCTGCCTCCTGGAGTGCCTCCCTGGTACCATTCAGTCTCAGCTAACGTCCCAGCTCCTGCAAAGATTCTTTCCCAAGCCCCTTAACACTCGTGCCTAGTGCCTTCCCTCTGCTGATTATCTCCAGTTCATCTTGTCTGTAGCTTGTTTGTCCCTGGTTGTTTATTAGACGATGAGCCTCTTGAGAGAAGGGACCGTTTTTTGTCTTTCTTTTTATCCCTAACACTTAGCACAGTGCCTGACACATAGTAGGCAATTGATATTTATTTATTGACTCACTGACTACTAACCTTGAATTTTTTTTTTAACCTTCATCTGTAGCCAAAATGCTCTTGTTGAAGCACAGAACCTTCTGACCATGTCCCTCCTCTGCTCAAGAAACTTCAGTGACTCCCTATTGCTTCTAAAATAAATGGCCAGCCTGGCACTTAAGACCATCCTCCACAATCTCTCCCACCTTCCTTTCAAGTTCTATTTCCTCTTATTTCCCTTCACATACTCTATGTTCCAGTGAAAATGAAGACCTTACTGAGTGTTCTCCAAAGAGTTGTGTTCATTACTTGACATTGCATCTCCTCCTTCCCTCCATGTGTTTGCAAAGGTTCACAGACTTCCTAAAAGGATACCCCAAGGGGCAGCCAGGTGGCACAGTGGATAGAGCACGGGCCCTGGAGTCAGGAGGACCTGAGTTCAAATCCAGCATCAGACACTTGACACTAGCTGTGTGACCATGGGCAAGTCACTTAACCCCAGTTGCCTCACCAAAAAAGAAAGCAAAAAAAAAAAATGATACCCCAACTCAGCCCCTCTGAACACTTGTCTTCCTTTTATGGCTTAGCTCAGGTGCCTCTGCCTGTGACACCTTCCCTTAGCCCAGCCCTCTCCCCTGCACCTAGGACTCCCCCTTCTGGAGCTACCCTGTATTTACATGTCTGGGGAATGGTGGCCCTGCCCTTCCCCCCATCAGAATGTAAGTTCCCTGAGGGCAGGGACAGCATTGGAGGCTCCAGCCCTAAGCACAGCACTTTTTTTTTTTTTTAGTGAGGCAATTGGGGTTAAGTGACTTGCCCAGGGTCACACAGCTAGTAAGTGTCAAGTGTCTGAGGCTGGATTTGAACTCAGGTCCTCCTGACTCCAGGGCCAGTGCTTTATCCACTACACCACCTAGCTGCCCCAGCACAGCACTTTTCATATACTTAGAGCCTAAGAAAGCTTTCTTGGCTCCCTCATTCTCGCCATCCTTCCTCCCCCTTCTCCTCTCTTCTCTCTTGCTGTCTGCCTTATTGGCTGCTTCCCTGCATCCATCCCCACCAGCGATTGGCCTATATTTCTTCTGCCCTTCTTGGTTAAACCCCCAGAGAAGGCGGCCCCCAGTCTGCTTCTGCTTCTACTCTTTTCACTCTCTTCACATCCGTTTGCAATTTGGCTTCTGACCTCATCTCCCAACTGAAATTGCTTTCTCCAACGCCACCAATGGTTTCTTAGCTGGCAACTCGAATGGTCTTTCCTTGGTGCTCCTTCTTTTTGACATCTCTGCAGCCTTTGAAATTGTTCCTCCCTGGTTCTCATGATCTCTCTGTCTCTGTCTCTGTCTCTACTCTCGCTGTCTCTCTGTCTCTCTCTGATTCCCTTCCTGCCTTCTAAGGCTACTCTGATGAATTTTCATCCATTTCTAGCCCACTCATTGTGGGTGTTTCTCCCACCACTCCCCTCGAGCAGGTTCTGTTCTGGGCTCACTACTCTTTTCTCTCAGCCTTCTCTCCAGCTTTCAAGGGTGCAATTATCATCTCTATGGAGGTGACGCCCACATCTATATTCCACCTTTCTCTCCCTATTGAGAGCTCAGATTGATCCTCAATCACCAACTGCCTTGAGGACATCTGTGACATCTCAGACTCAAAATGTCCAAAACCTCAATTCATCTTGTCCCAAAGCCTCCCCTCTCTCATACACGTCTATGGTGCTTTTTTTTTTTTTGGGTGGGGCAATGAGGATTAAGTAATTTACTCAGGGTCACACAGCTGGTAAGTGTCTGAGGCTGAATTTGAACTCAGGTCTTCCTGACTCCAGGGCCAGCGCTCTATCCACTGCACCACCCAGCTGCCCCCTTTCTTCTCCTTAGCTCCCATTTGCTCTATTGCCAGCCATACTGGCTTCCTTGCATTCCGCGCTCATTACCTTCTCTCTCTCACCTCTAGCTTGGTACGAGCTGATCTCCCTCCTCATCTCTGCCTCTTGGCTTTGAGGGTTTCCTCCAAGACTCTCAGGAGGCCCTCACTGACTCCCAGCTGGCACCATGCCCTCTCTATTCTGTATTTAGCTCCAATGTTCTTTCTACATGGACTGTAGCTTGTACCATACCTCAGAATGGGAGCCCCTGGAAGACAGGGCCTGTCGGGCATAGCAGGTGCTTAATCAGTGCTTGTTGACCAACTGCATCCAATTAAGGGGATTTGGATCATTTGCCAGGCAACGGAGGCTTGGGGATTTTCACCCTGTGCCCGTTCACTGGTGCTGGGCAGCGGAGGCTAGCTCAAAGGCTGTGCTCAGGAGCTCACCGGTGCCAGGGCCCTGAACAGGCAGGGGGAAGCTGACTGTGGGAGTCAGCAAAGGGAGCTGTCATCCTCTGAGCTCAGGAGGCATGAACAGAGATCCTGTCATGTGAAACTGCTGCTTGGGCTTCTGCCAGGGGTAAAGACAGGATTAAAGAGTCTCTTGGCTGCCCACTGGAGTAGCTACTCCTGGACTTCCCAGGAGCAGGAGAGGAATATGCCCACAGGGAACCAGGGAGAAAGGGGGAGAAGACATCCTTCCCTGGACAGGAGTTTGGCCAGTGGAGGAGGAAAGGAAGCAGGGAGACTGAGGCACTGGAGACAAGACACAGGCAAGAGGTTCCTACTAGGGGTGGGGATCTGGAGCTTGTAGGGAGAGGGCTGCTCTCCAGGCATCACGTGTCTGACACACAGTAGGTGTGCTTGCTGCTTGCTGGATCTCCCTAACTTTCCTCTTTCATTACCCAGGGCCCCGCCCTCTCTTTCCCCAGCCCCCCACGGGCAGCACCTGCTTCTCACTCAGGTACTGCATGCCCTTGGACACGTCACTGGCAAAGCGCAGCAGCTGCTGAGAGGTGAGCGTGGAAGCTGTGCCGTGCTCATGTGCGAAGGCCGGGTCAGTCTCCAGCACTCGGCTCTTTCGAAGGAAGTCCAGAAGGTTCCCATAGGGTGCGTATTCAATGGCGATGTACAGGTACCCTGGGGGTGGTAGGGGTGGAGCACCGGCAGATCAGGGAGTGATCCTGGGGTTGGGGCTTGGGGTCATAGTGGGAAGGGGGCCTCACCTCGGTTCTCACAGGCTCCCAGCAGGTTGATAATATTTGGGTGGTGTCCGAGCTTACACAGCACTTCCAGTTCTCCGGCAAAGTCACGGTGGTCATTCTCTGAGGCAAACTCTGGATGCAGTGGGAGCCAGTATCAGAGTCAAGGTGGCCACTGGGGTCCCAGAATTGGGACTAAACACAGGCTTTGGGTTGGGGTATAGTTCAGGCCTGGAGGAGATTTGACTAAGAGGTGGAGTGGGGGGGTCAGGTGAGGCTGGGGGGCCACAACTGGGCAGTGAGGAGTCAGGGTGTCAAGGGTTAGAGCTTGGACCACAGCTGGGCAGTGAGGGGTCAGGGGGTCAAGGGTTAGAGCTTGGACCACAGCTGGGCAGTGAGGGGTCTGGGGGTCAAGGTTAGAGCTGGGGTGGAAGCTCAGGGGTCTGGGCTTGCTAAGTTCAGGGGTGGGACCTTTGAGCATCTTGACAGCTGCATTCATCTGGAGTCCGTCCTTCTTGATCATGGCTCGAAGGACCTGCCCGAAGTTGCCCTCCCCGATGAGGTCCTCAAAGGTGATGTCCTCCCACTCTAGCACAGGGTAGCTCAAAGGTTCTGGCTGTGGTTTTGGACGGCGGGTCAAGGTCAGGGTCCCAGAGCTGAATTGCAGGACGGTCTCTTCTCCCTTTGGGGGACAGAGTGGACAGTCACTTCAGGTGAAGAGGAATGGGGACTGCAGCCGGTCCATGTCCAGAGCTATTGGCAGATAAGGAAGCATGGACACAGGAGCACACGATCAGCACGTACCCTGCCAGTCACATGACCAGGGATGGGAAAAGGCAGAATCACAGAGCCCCAGGGGCCATTCGGTTCCTCAGAGAATCCTCATATCCAATACCTCTGGTGTATCCAATACACCCTTTAGCTCCTGAGGTGGTCCCTTCTGCACTGGGAGAGCTCTCTGCATTAAGATGTTCTTCCTGACTTAGAGCCTAAGTCTGCCTCTTTGTGGTGTCCCCTATGCAGAGCCAAGCTGATTCTCCCTCCATGTGGAAGTCTTTCAAAGACCCAAAGACATCTCTCATTGTCCCCCCAAATATTCTCTTCTCCAGGGTAAACGTGCCTGGTTCCTACAACTGATCCTCAAGAACACGGGCTCTCGGCCCTTCCCCACCCTGATTGCCCTCCCCTGGATGGCCCCTGCCTCAGGGATGGTCGTCCTCTGGACTGTGGTTCCCAGAACTGAACGTGGTGTCCCAAGACTCCAGCTGAGATTTAGGTAGAGCAGGGCATGGTAAAGCTGCTAATTCCTTCTTCCTGAACATGATGCTTCTCAGAGCGGCCTATCAGCCTGTTTGCTTTGTTGGGGGCCATCGCCCTCTAATGTTGAGTTTACAATTCACTTAAGCCCCTGCTTTGTGCCATCAGAAAGATTGACAAATATACCATGAAGGCCTTTATAAATCAATGGTAAAAAGGTTAAATAAGACAGGACCCAACACTGACCCCTGGGAAATAACTGTAGACACTCCAGGTCGACAATGGTTTTTTTGTTTTGTTTTGTTTTGTTTTTTTGGTGAGGCAATTGGGGTTAAGTGACTTACCCAGGGTCACACAGCTAGTAAGTGTTAAGTGTCTGAAGCCGGATTTGAACTCAGGTCCTTCTGAATCTAGGGCCGGTGCCCAATCCACTGTGCCACCTAGCTGCCCCTGACATTGGTTTATTGATGATCTATTCTTTAAATTCAACTGGTCAATTGGCTTTGAATCCACCCAATTGCCCAGATCTCTCCACAAAATAACCTGAGATACTTTATCAAAGGCCTTGCTAAGACCCAGGTGAGATTGCATCCTTGCTATATCTTCAGTCTATCAGCCTGGGGCTGCTGCCAGGAAGGGGTGGCTAGATTTGCATGGCCGATGGCCAAAAAGTCATCCTGGCTCTTCGTGGTCCCCGATTCCCTTTCTGCAGGTGATCCTGGGATCAGAGACTTGGAACTGGAACAGTCCTTTGCTCTCATCCAGTCATGATCTGCCTCCTTATTTGATAGATATCCACTATTTGTTGCCTTCATCAAACATTTGAGAATTTTGCAATGAATGGAAGCCAAGCTCACTAGCCTAGGGTTTGTGCCTCTAGACTCTTCCTGGCTCAGTATATTCCAGTCACTCCCTCTCATCTCTAGTATCAAATACAAACTTCTCCTCTTGGCACTTAATGTCCTTTACAACCAAGTCCCTTCCTGCTTTTCCAGTGATATGCTTTCCTCCTCTCCCTCTGCTCCATGGTCCAGCCCAACCAGCCTTCTCTCTGCTCCTCACCTGGGATCCCTTCAGCAGTTCCCTTGAAGCTGTGCTTGAAGGCACCGGAAGCCTGTACTCCTGGTATCTGACGATCTCCACAGTCCAGCCGTGGTCTAGCTCTCTAGCCATATTCCCGACCCTTCCTGTCCTGCCCCTGGCTGGATTCCTCACCGTGTCTCATGCTGACACAACGTCTTGTGCTTTCCCGCATGTCCCTATGCCTCAGTTCACACTGCTCACTCCGCCTACCCAAGCTCCATCAGCAGAATTCCTACCCATCCTTCAATGCCCTGATCAAATGTCACCTCCTCCAGGAAACCTTCCCTGATCTCCATGCCCTGACCCAAGCAGTGGCTTCTTCCCACTCAGGCTTCCCCAGCAGGTGATACGCCTTTCTGCCAACTTCAGAGCCAGCATCATTTTCTGTAATACCTAAGGGTGGATCCCTGTCCCCATAATGGCAACCTTCCCAAGGGTAGGAACTATATCCAGTCTAACAACAACAGCAACACAGAACACCAAAGTTTGCAAAGCATTTTACAAATATTATCTCATCTGATCCTCATAAAGACTTGGGAGATGGCTCCTAATGTTATCATCTCCACTTACAGTTGAGTTGAGGAAACTGAGGCAGAGAGCATTAGAGTGACTTGCCTAGGGTCACACAGCTGGAAGGTGTCTGAACACAAATCTTCCTGATTTCAAGTGCAGGACTCTATGTCCAGTGTCCCCTAGCTGCCCCTGCCCCTGTAATCTAGCTACCAAATAGCTAGATGAGACCCTTTGCTAGTGTCCAGCCCAGAGCTGGAGGCAGAAATGGGCCCTGCCAGCTCTTCACCCGCATCCCTAATGATGGCAGTCCTCCAAGGTTGCAGCCTGGGCCCTCTTCTCTCCTCTCTCCACTTTGTCACGGGGTCACCTCATCCACTTCCATGGGTGTAATGACCATCCCTGGGTGGATGAGGCCTACATCTCCATTTCCAGCCTCAGCGTTTCCCATGAGCCCCAGCCCCACATCACCATCTGCTTCCTGAACATCTCCAACTAGAGGTCCCAGATCCGCCTCCTGACCTCCCCTAGGACTGCTGGCCCTGCAGCTCTCAGTGACCCAGGCTCACCACGGTCATCCTGGACACCACTCGTACCCAAGCTGCTGTTAAATCACCTCGACATCCATCCCATCCATCTCCTGTCCCACGACTTACTACCTCTCCTCTGGACGGGGGAGTGCATGCCCTCCTCCTCTCTACCCCCAGGATCTGGAACTTCCTTCCAGGCCTGGCTCAGCTGCTCCCCTAGGGCAAATGCCATCTCCCCCAAATTACTGAGTCTAACTCTCTGTCTCCATGCTGTTCTCCCCCCACCCCCCCATCCCCAGGGTAGGTAGAAGATGAAGTATTAATGAAGGGGCTTCCCTGTGCCAGGCCCTCTGCTGAGCACTGGGGATACAAATACAGATGAAGAAGGAAGACAGTGCCTGCCCTCCATAAGCTTACATTCTAATGGGGTAAGATGCTTCACAAAAGGGAGCTGGGGCTGGGGGGTGGGGAGTTCCTTGGGGATGAGGACTCCTTTTGGTTTTTAACTCTATGCCCAGGGCTTTGCATATGGTAGGTGCCTGCAGGCCTTGCTGGTCTGGCCTAACCCCCACCCCCCACCCCCGCCTCGGCCCTGGTAGAAGGCCCACAGCCCACCTCCCATAGCACTAGGCAGAAGGCTGGAGTGAGGAGGAAGGAGCCTCAGACCCTGAGGCGGGGGGCCCACCAGCCTTGAGATGGACCTCTAGGCCCAGCCTGGCACCTCCACCTCAGGGAATCCTTGGCCTTCCCCTCCTCCTGACGCCCATGGACAGACAGAGACCCCCATGGCCCACTTACAGAAGAATAGACAGACCCTCTGGGATGGAGAAAAAGAGGTGAGAAGGGGCAGAAACATGCCAGGCAGGAAGGAGGGACTCAGACGTATGCAGACACATACACACACCCACGCATGGGCTGCTATGGGGGGCCCCCGGCCACTGACCGAGCCTGACTGGTAGGTGAAGGTCCGTCTTCGATGGAGGCAGCTCTTGCGGATACAGACGAGGGCCAGCAGGGCAGCCAGAATGGTGAGACATGTGGCTGACACGGAGCCCACAACGGCCAGCACGAGCTGCCGGTCCAGGCCGGGGCTCGCCGTTCGGCTCTGCTGAGCCGGGCCTCGAATGTCTGACCCTGGGAAGGAGGCCAGGACAGGGATGAGCAGAAGCTGGAGGGGGCACAGAGGGCTGCGGGAAAGGTGTCCCTCCTCTGTCCCCAGCCACAGCCCCGCCCCCCTGCTCACCGTTGCCCGTTGTTGTCCCCTCTACTACTTCGCTCCAATCTCCAGGGCCCTGAGCGCTGGCTCGCACCCGGAAATGGTAGCAGGTGCTGGCGTTGAGGCTCTGGATGATGGTGCTCTCCTCGGCTCCTTCCGTGTCTACCCACAGGGGCTCCCCGGAGCCCCCGACAGCCTGCAGCTCCACTATATACTTGGCAATGGCTCCAGCCGGAGCCTCTGGGCGCTGCCAGCTCAGCCGAATTTCGGAGTCTGACAGTGTCTCGGCTCGGAGCAGCCTCGGAGCTGGGGGACCTGGAGGGTCGGAGGAAAAGGACAGCAAAGGACTGGATGCCTCCAGGCCCCCCCATATCCCCCACGCCCTATTCCCACCACCTCCCAGGTCCCTTGGGGCCTCCCCACAGCGACCTCCCTGCCCCTGCTTCCCATTTCCCAGTACCAGTGGGGGGCAGGAGCACGCGTGTTGGTTGGGAGGCGGGGCCCAGGCGTGTGCAGTGATAGAGCCGCACTTCCAGCTGGTAGAAGGTGCCGGGCACGAGGCCGTTCAGCTTAGCGGTGCGAGCCTGGGGGGACGTGACATTCCTGCGTAGCTCCTGACCCAGTGCTGGGTCCCATAGGCGTAAGAGGAATCCATCTCCCACCAGGGGACCAGGCACAACAGGTAAGGACCAGGTCACTTGAAGCCGGTCTGGGGCCTCCACATGCCAGTCCTCCAGCCAGGGCCGCAGCGTGGGCTCTGCGGCCAGAGGGTAGGGGTCAGGCAGATTGGAGTCAAGGGTTGAGGGACGGAGAAAGGGCCACAAAGTGTTCCTGGACACAGCCTTCATCAGTCAGGTGTAGGCCTGGGAGGGACATGCCAGTCCCAAGTGACTCTCTCCTCCCCCCAGGGGCAGGAAGGACTCTCACCAAGGCAGTCGGTGGCCATGATGGAGGGTGGTCCCCAGGCTCCCTCACCGCCCTCTCCTGGGCGGCTCAACTGAGCCAGGACACTGTACCCCGTCTGAGGCCGGAGGTTCATCAGGGTCACGTTCTCACTGGGGTCCACTGCCAGGAAGGGAGGTCACAGTGGTCAGGAAGCGCCCACAGGGAAGGCAAGAAGGAAATGCCGGGAGAACAGGGAGGGCACCCAAGGAGGGTAGTGTGAACCAGGGGGAACCTTCCATTGACCTTCTCCCTCACCCTTCTTATTCTCCCTCGATTCCCCCTTTCCCTTTTCTCACTCACCCACAATTGTGGACCAGGCCGCAGAGCTGTCCTGAGGCCGGTAGCGTAGGCGCACTGATGAGATGGGCCCATCCCCTGAGAACGGCACCAGTGGGGAGACCACCAGTTGGCGACTGAGGCGAGCCAGGAGCTTGGGTGGGGCCATGGGCACTGGAGGAACTGGGAGAGGGGAGGACATTGTGTGAAGATCTTCAGAGGGCTCTTCAGTGTGTACCCCAGGCTTACAGAGGAAGAGGAAAGGAGAGAACCCAGCCCTGGGCTGGAAAAGGTGCCTTCCTGCTTTCAGTACCCATTGAAAGCATGGAGTGGCCCCCAGGATGTGGGAAAAGGCTGTGATCACAGCCCAGAGCTAGAGGACTTAGGTTCACAGCTCAGACACTTGCTTCTTGTGTGGCATTGGGCAAGTCACTCCACTATGCCCCACATACCCTGGGTGAGGTCTCTATCACTCTTCAGAACCCTGTAGGACCCTGATACTCCTTCAAGCTATCATCCTCTATCCCTCCACCCTTCTTCCATAGACAGACTCTTAGAACAGGGCATTCCCACTCAGTGTCTCCATTTCTTCTCCACCCCCTTGCTTTTCTGGCTTACCACCAGATGGGAACACACACACACACACACACACACACACACACACACACACACACACAAAATTAAAGAGCACATGGTAGATTACAAGAGATACTGTGGACATAGAACCAACAGGAGTTGGTCACAGAGGAGATGGCAGGAGGATGTGAAGGAAAGGGAGGACTCTGACTTTTGAGTCTGGGTGCCCTGGACAGAGAGAGCGGGAACTTAGGGAAAAGAGGCCGTTTTGGGGACAAGATGGTGAGTCGTTTGGGGAAGGATGAGTCTGAGGTACCAGATAGTGCAGCTAGGTGGTGTAGTAGCTATATGACCCTGGGCAAGTCACTTAACCTCTTTTCTGTTTCAATTTTCTCAACTAAAATGTAACTATAATAATATAGTACCTGCCTCTCAGAGTTGTTGTGAAGATCAAATGAGATAATGTTTGTAAAGTTCTTAGCACAGTGATATGAGCAAGGTTAGAAGGAGGGAATTAAGAATTAGGAAGCACATAACAGTCATTTAATAAATGCTTGTTCCCTCTTTCAGAGAGGAGAGATTTGGGAGGGAGGCTTCAAAGAGAGGAGGTCAGAAATAGACCCAGACCTGGGGATCCTCTTCCTAGAGATAGTTATGGAAGCCCCAGGGCAGATAAAATTACTAAGTGAGTGACAAAAGCCAAGGAAAAGATGGGCAAGGGAGTGGTGGTATGTTGGAGGATAGGTAGAAGAAGAGGAGCTGGAAAAAGAGAAGTCAGGCAGATAAGAGAGAGAGAGAGAGAGAGAGAGAGAGAGAGAGAGAGAGAGAGAGAGACTGACTGAGAGATAGAAAACCAGAGACAGGGAGACAGTGAGAGACAGAGAAATAGAGAGAGACAAAGAACCAAGGGAGGAGAGAGTATCCAGGAAGAAGGAGTAGGCATTCTGGCAGAGGTTGCAAAGGATGAGGCTTATGAAAGACTACTGGCCATCTGGGTCACTTTGTTGTTTTGTAGTTTTTCAGTTGTGTCCAACTCTTTGTGACCCTTCTGGGGGTTTCTTCGCAAAGAGACTGGAGTGATTTGCTGTTTCCTTCTCCAGCTCATTTTACAGGTGAGGAAACTGAGGTAAACAGGGTTAAGTGACTTGCCCAGGGTCACACAGCTAGTAATTGAGGCCAGATTTGAACTCAAAGAGGACTCTTCCCGAGCACTCTGTCCACTGCATCACTGACCATCTGGGTCGACAGTGGTCTCTGAAACAGAACTTTCAGTAGAGTGGGGCCAGAACCCCAAACAGGAGAAGGATATAAAGTTAATGCATCACAGAGCTTTGGTAAGATGAAACCCTTGATCGGACCTTCCTGATCCCCCTCCTCCACCTCAGGCCTCTTGAACTCATTCTTTCTCCCCATCCCCCAGATATTCCCAGATCTCCTAACCTTTGATGTTAACCCTGAAGTGCCTGCTGTCCTGGCCACCAGATGTGGACACTCGACACTCCCAGAGGCCACTGTCCGTAATGCTCACAGGTGGTACCTGGAACTCTGAAGTGGTCTTGTCTATTTCCATGATGGCCTTTGACGGCTGTGGATGGTTAATGGGGAGCTTGGTTAGTGCGTGTCCAGAGATCGACATAGACACAGGCGTGGATCAGCCCATGTCCATGGAGAGGCAGCAAGGGGGAGAAGAGGGTTGGGAGAACTGGATTTCAATCCCACCTCGGATGCTTCCTGAGTGTGTGGGTGACCTTGGCAAGTCACTCAGGCTTCCTCTCATCTGTAAAATGGGGATGCAGCATACCTGCAGCACCTCCCTCACCAGGGGGTGATGAGACCCCCATGAAACCCTGGATAGAAGGTTACATGTGGGCACGTGTTTAAAGACACACTTTCATGTGGGAGGTTATGTAAGACCACAGAATGGTGGGTGATCCAGGCTAACTCTCGTTTTATGAAGGAGAGAATGGAGGAAGCCCTACGGGTGTGTGTGTGTGTGTGTGTGTGTGTGTGTGTGTGTGTGTGTGTGTGTGTGTGTATGTTAGAGAGAGAGAGAGAGAGAGAGAGAGAGAGAGAGAGAGAGGAGAAGAGAGGGAGAGAAAGAGAAGAGAGATAGCAAGAGAGAAAGAGAAATAGAGGGAGAGAAAGAAAAGAGGAGAGAGAAGAGAGGAGAAGGAGAGATAGAAAGAGAAAGAGGGAGAGAGAGAAGAGAGAGAGGAGAGGAGAGGAGAGGGAGAGAGAAAGAAATAGAGGGAAAGAGAGAGAGGGAGGGAGAGGAGAAAGAGAAGAGGAGACAGAGAGAGAGAGAGAGGGAGAGGTGGGGGGAAGGAACTTTATGCTCCTGACATCTGCTAGGACGGAGGCTTGGGCTGAGGGCAGGGTGCTCACTGAAGCCAGTCAAGGCTAGTAGATAGGACTAGAAGGATAATACAGAGGTCAGTGGGTCTCGGGATTAGAGCATCATCGATCTGGAGCTGGGAGGCACTGGCTCCAACCCTCCCCTTTTCCAGGTGAAGAAGCTGAGACCCAGGAAAAAGAGTTGAATTGCCCAAGGTCCCATGGGCAGTAGCCGTAGAGAAAGATTTGAACCTAGGTCCCCTGCCTCCAGAGCCCTGCCAGGGCTCTTTCCACTGCCCGGGCTATCTGTCACCAGTTATTCAGAAGATCAGTGGATGGGGTAAGGGTGGATCAATCATGAAGACAGTGTGTGAGGTTAAAGGTTAAAGGGGTCAAGAGGGGTGCTGACCATAAAGACAGTGCCATCGGGTCTCCGTAGCTCCATGCTGCCCCGTACCGGGGGTGGGTTCCCTGTGGCTGCACAGCTGACCATGGGCATGGCTCCCACATTGAAGTCCAGCTCGGAAGCCATGTTGACGATCTCTGGGATTCGGTCTGGGGGTGGTAGAGATACTCGTGTGTGTGCACGTGTATACATGTGGGTGCCTATAGCCACTCAAGGACATGTGTATGGGCAAATGGGCTGGGAGCCAGCAGATGCCTGCCCTGAGCCTTTGGCCCAGGCCCTTAGCCTCTAGTCATGCCTGGGAACAAGCTGTGCAGCCCACGTGCCACCCCCAGGGACCCTCCTCTGGGCTGCCCTCTCTGGCCTGGTCCCTTATTCCTCCTTCTCCCAAGCCCTCCCTGCTCCCTGTAGTATAACCCTCTCCCCAGACCTGATTTCTCGCAGTGTTCCCCATGCCACCCTGAGGGGCAGACACAGCCACTGAAGCGGTCACAGGTACCTCCATTCTGGCATTGACACTGCAGGTAACAGGAGGCCCCAAACCAGCCAGGGGCACAGGCTAAGGGAACAGAGAGGGCACAGGTTGGTGAACAGAGGGCCATTAGCTAAGGAGACAGAAGGGATACTGGTTAAGGAGAAAGAAGGGGAGCCAGCTAGGGGGGCAGACAAAAGGGGCACCGGCTAGGGGGTAGACAGAGGAGGCACCAGCTGGAGGGCAGATGGGGGGCACCAGCTGGGGGGCAGACAGAGGGGGCACCAGCTGGCAGAAGACAGAGGGGGCACAGGCTGGGGGGCAGACAGAGGAGGCACCAGCTGGGGGGCAGATAGAGGGGGCACCAGCTGGGGGGTAGACAGAGGGGGTACTGACTGGCAGAAGACAGAGAGGGCATAGGCAGGGGGCAGACAGAGGGCACACAACCAACTTCTTCTGGAGGACTTCTTGCACTCCCTCCAGCCAAGGAGCTTTTCCCTCTGGGGGCAGCCTTTCTTCTCTGCAGGATACCATATCTGCCTTTTTGTTTACATACTGCCTGCCTCCATTTGAATGTAAGCACCTTGAGGACAGGTGGTTTTTCTATTTTTGCCCTTCACAGTGTCTGGTCCACAGTAGCCTGGGAGGATGGGAGTGGGCACGGGGGAGGGGAAAAAGGCCTTGCCCCTTGCCCTAGTGTGGAGGAGGGGTGACCTGGGGCAGTTGTGGAGGTCGGACTGAAAGGCCAGTGTCTGGCAACATCAGTGTAATCCGGATGCACCTACCTTCTTCACACTGGCTGCCACCCCAGCCGGCCCCGCAGGAACAGCCGTAGGGGTCTGGGAGGCAGAAGGTGAGGCCCCGGCAGCCGGATGCACCTGGACACTGCTGCTGGCAGCCTTGCCCAAATCGGCCCTCTCTGCAGGCTGGGACAGGCGAACGTGTGGGTGCCCAGGGCCTGCCCATCCCCATACCCCTCAGATCTCCCTCTCAGGAGTCCTGGGGCCTCCCCAGTCTCTCCAGTCTCCTCCTTTCCCTGAGGCCCTGGGCTCCCCCTTCCTCCCCCCTTTCCCCTAGGCCCCTGGTAGCCCTGAGTCCTGGCCCCATTCCAGCCCCCTCCCTGAACACACTACTACCAGCCCTCCAAGATCCCATCACCCTACTCCACCAGAGCCCTTACCCTGCTCGCAGCGGGTGCCCGTGAATCCAGGGGGGCACACACACTCGCCATTCTGGTCATGGCAAATGCCACCATGCAGGCAGCCGGGACAGTCCTTGGCACAATCTGGCCCCCATCGCCCTGCACTGCAACCTGAGGGAGAGAAGTCACCAGCCTGACCTGCCTCCTTGAGCCAGTGCCTGTACCCATTAACTTCATGGATAGCCCAGCCCATGTTTCTCACCCCCGCCACCCATGTCCCTCCTTCTAGATGCCCCATTTATGCTGGCTCTAACCTCGGACGATGACCCTGAAGAAGGCACTGGCCAGGGGGTTGCCCTGCAGGTAGGTGGCACTGTAGATGCCCCCGTCAGAGGCCCTCAGGTTTGTTAGCTCCATCGTGAAGCGCCCATCCTTGGCCTCATGCCAATCTAGGATAGAGAAGTAGGAGCCTGGGCAGGGGGAGAAAGAGGAGGAAGGGGGTGATGGGTGTGCGGTCAGCATCCACATCCCTGCTCTCTGCTGTGGCCAGACCACACCCAGCTTTGAGGGAAGGTCCGTCTCTGCCCGAGACCCTGGCCTATCTTCGGGAGGGTCCCTATTGGCCACAAAGGAGGAAGTCACTGGAGGGAGCCTACTTGGGCTGCCAATTGACACATTGTAGCCCCTGCCCATGTTAGGAGCTGACATGGCCTGGGAATGGGGGTGGGGCGGGGGAAGGGGCAGCTCCCATGTGTATCCCAGGGGCTCTAAACTATTTGTATCATGTTCTTGTCATGTCAGGAGGGGTGGAAGAAAATGGCTGTGTTTATTCTGAAGTCAAAGGGGCCAAGTGTGTGAAGGGTAGGCTTCTGGGGGGAGGGATTAGCCTCCTAGTGCTTGGTCTTTTCAGAGGGCAGAGCCAAGGAGAAATGGGGGGAAGCTAAGGGAAGGTACACTGAGGCTTGGCTGCTTGGAGAGTGAGCGACTTCTCTCCTTGGAGATCCATGAAGACTGGATGTCATGGTTTGTTAGGTATGTTGAGGAAGAGGAAAGAAACACTGTTCTGTCAAGGAATATTCAGGGAGTATGTGTGTGTGTGTGTGTGTGTGTGTGTGTGTGTGTGTGTGTGTGTGTGTGGTGGGGCAGCTCGGACTGGAGCAGAGCAGAGAATGGGAGGAAGACTGAGGCAGAGCCCCTGCCTGAACAAAGAAGGGTTAGTGGGAGCTACAGGCTTGGGGATCTCTGAGGTCAGCTGTCCATCTGGAGAAAGAATCAGATGCAGTGGGAGGTGGTAGATGGGTAGGTGGCTGTGAACTGGTCCCAGCATACCAGAGCACAGAGACAAGCATCAAGGGACAATCTAAATTGGAGGCCCCAGGATCATGTGGCAGAACCCAGACTTATGGAACAGGGGGACTGGTGGGTGGCGACTGGGTTGGGCCCCTTAGGTGAGGAAAGATGGTGGGCACAGGGACAGAGTGGGAGGGAGCCCTAGGGCAGAGTTATACCCTATATAGACAAACCTGAGCTAGGAATGGGCACCCTGGAGGTAGATGGGACAGACTCGCTGACTTTGCTGTACTCCCGGCCAGCTCCTAGTTTCTCTCACTGGGATCCCCAAGACTTTCAGCTCCTAGATGGTCTCAGAGACAGCTTGAGGCCTGTTCTGAGCAGAGCCTGCCCTGCCTGCTGCCGTGAGGGCCGTGACTATAGTCTGTCTACACTGTCGCATAGCCTGTTCAGGCTATGTGCATCAGCACGTCGGAAACACCTGGCCAAAGCTCAGCCAAATGAACGGACCTGGGGCTTCCCTACTCTCCGCGTCCCAGACGCCCTACAGCCAGGGCAGGGGATTCTCGAGGACAAGGTGGCAGATGGATGCTGGGAGATTCTTCCCAGGCTACACAGTAACCATGTGTCCCTGCATGGCTATATACAAGGAGGATGGATACGTTGTAGCCAGCCCTACTTTCCCCCAGTGGTACTTCCCTCTGTCCTGGCAGAGCCCTCCCCAGCAGATCCTGACAGGCCACCCAGGGAGCAGCCCACTGCCCCTTCCCCCGCTCTGACCCATCTCCAGCTGTCTGGGGCACTTTGCTCAGCTCTTCAGTGAGTTTGGTTTGGCCTCTTTAGGGCCTGACTATGTTGGGTCACTGGGAAGACAGGGCCCTCTCCCAGATGGCCTCTGCTCCCGGAAAAAGGAAGCCTGCCTTTGGCCCAGCTTACCCATTTCCTTTTCCATCCCCCGACCCTGCGTGGTTCCTGTCGCCTGCTCTGACACTTTTTTTTTAGTACCATGCTAGGTTCTCTCCTCTGCTTTCCTGACCCTCCTCCATCTAATCCTCCATCGAGGGCCAGCGAGGGCCCCTGGTACTGCCAACTACAGAGGGTTGTCACAAGGAAAGTGTTTTATGAAGCCTGCCTGGACCCACTTAACTCCAGGACAAGGGAGGAGGAGCTGGGAGGGGAAGCAGGTTGGGAGGGAGGGAAGGAGGGAGAGACAGAGACAGAGAGAGACAGGGAGACAGAGAGAGACAGGGAGACAGACAGACAGAGATTGATTGATTGTGTCTGTGGTGCTCCGGGCTAACAAGTGGGGCAGCTAGGTGGCGCCATAATGCCCAGAGTGCCGGGCCTGGAGTCAGGAGGACTTATTTTCCTGTGTTTAAATCCAGCCTCAGACATTGACTAGTTGTATGACCCTGGGCTAGTCATTTCATCCTGTTTGCCTCAGTTTCCTCACCTGTAAAATAAGCTGGAGAAGGAAATAGCAAACCTCTCCAGTATCATAGATACTAAGAAAACCCCAAATGGGGTCATGGTGATCTGGACATGACTGAAAAATGACCGAACAACAAAACAAGTGGGGCTGGAGAAGACGACTGCAGGACGAGGCCAGAGACTTGGGGGTCATGTACACTGAGGGGACTGGCAAAGGGCAAATGCTTCTAGGGAAGCTAGGCCTGCAGTGGATAGAGCATTGGACCTCAAGTGAGGAAGACCTGAGGTCAAATTTCACCCTGATACCTACTAGGTATATGATCTTAGGCAAGTCACTTCACCTCTGTCTACCTCAGTTTCCTCATCTATGAAATAGGGATAATAAAATCTACCTTCCAAGGATAAAGATAAAATAATATATGTAAAGTTTTACATAAATGTTGATGATGATGATTTATTATTAGCAGAGAGGAGGGAAAGGTTAAAGATATAGGAGAGAATGGCAAAGATACTGCAGTGGTTTGACATTTCTTTCTTCAGTTCTTTTTACAGCTTTGGAAACTGAGGCAAACAGGGTGAAGTGACTTGCCCAGGGTCACACAGCTAGTAAGAGTCTGAGGCCAAATGTGAACTCAGGAAGAGGAGTATTCCTGACTCCAAGCTCAGCACTCTATCCACTGCATCACCTAGCTTCCCTAAGGGTGTGTGTAGGTGTACATATGTGCATGTATGTATATGGCTGAGTATGTATAGGGTATATGTTTACACTGTATATGTATAGGTTATATATATGTGTATGTTGTGTGCACATATAGGGGTGTGTATATCATGCATGTATGGCAGTGTACACATGTGGTATGCATGCCCACTCACGGCACATGCGTGTGTGATATGTATAATGTATATATACACACAAGGTATGCATATACATGATATGTGCATCATGCATGTATGTGTATATTTGGTGTGTGTGAGTATGCATGTGTGGTCTGTGCACACATGTGATGTGTGGTATGCATGCTTATGGTGTGTGTGTGTGCACGCGCGCGGTGTATATATGCATGTGTGGATAGACCTCAGGAGAGAGTCGTGTTGGGAAACCAAAGAAGGGAGCCCTGAGAATGAGGATGGGGATGATCGTGATTTTATCTGATACCAGCCCTGAGATGTCACTGGTAGAGGGAATTACCAAGGAAAAAGTCTCTTCACTAGTGCAGAGTAGCACCCCTTCTGCACCTCAGAGTTGGTTGCCTGGGGCACTGAGAGGGAAGGGGAATTGCCAGTAAGTGTCAGAGGCAGGGCTTGAACCCAGGGCTAGCTGGCTCTCTAACCACTGCACTCTGCTGCCTCAGCAATACTCTCAGATGTTTGTGTCACACCTGTTGTCCCACATAATCCTCAGGCCATCTCTGTGAGGCAGACAGCTGTACTCTCATTATCCTGGCTCAGGGCCAAAGGCATACAACTGGTTCAGATGAAGAAGAGAAGCAGAGGTGTTGGAGGAAGAGAACTGACGTGATGGTGCTGAGTGATGGGGGAGGGGGGGTTTTGAAGGCAAGGCACCTCAGCATGTGGGCAACACGAGGGTGAAGGGCATGGGAAACCAGGGCAGGAGATGGGTGGGCCGAGTCACTGCCATGTAGCCTGAGGCCATGAGGAGGATGTTGATTGGGACGGTGTGTTAATGGCCTGAGCCTGGTGCCCCTTCAGAGGAAAAAGGGGCAGCCTGGGCAGTCGACTGGAGGCAAGGATGAGGCTCAGATGAGGATGGATTGGACAGAAAGGCAGATTTCTGAGAGATGGCGGCAGAGCGAGGGTCTAACAGTGGGGATAGGGGCAAGAAGGCTTCCTGCCCTTCTTCTGGGCCTCCACTCTGTGTGTGTATGTGTGTGTGTGTGTGTTTGTGTGCGCGCGCGCACAGAGAATCCATCAGGAGAAAAAAACCAAGAACAGCTACAGCTGAGACGAGATACCTGGAGGGGTGGAAGGCGAGGTTGGTAGTGTGGTGACCCCCAAGAGAACAAGGCCCCCAAGACTGAAGTGAGGCAGGTGGAGACAGAGGCAGGCAGTATGGTAGGTGAAGGAGAAGAGGAAAGCTTTGGCAGGGGAAATGCCAGAGCAGTGGGGCCTTCCCCAGCCCCACAGAGGCCAGGTCAGTACTCCTAAAACACCTTGCCTGCCAGCCCTGACAAACCCTGTAGCTCTCCACCTCAGCACCTACTTGGAATACTTTCTGTCTGGCATCCCCTGAACCTTGCAAGGGCCATCTCCTATGCCACCTCTTCTGTGAAGCCAGATTCCCCCAGCTGGGAGTCCTCCCTCTCTCCTCTTTGCCTGGCTCTGCAGTGCCTGCAGCTCTCATAGGTTCCATCACACCCCTCTCTCTCGGATGGCCATCTGAGCAAGTACCTAGACATAGGGAACCCTGCCCTCATGGAGCCTTCTCTCTGGCATGACTGGAGCTTAAACCGCAGAAGGGAACCCAGCTAGACCGGGCAAGTGGTACCAGATTGCAGAAGGCCTTGAAAGCCAGGCTAAGGAATCCAAAATCCCTCTAGGTAATAGGGAGCTATGGAAAGATTTAGAACACTGGAGTGTCTGACCAGCTCCCTCTTGGAGGGAGGTCAGATAGGCTGGCACAGAGGGGGAATGACAGACACAGGGAACCGTTAGTGCTGGTGATGGAGCAGCTTTGCCCTGGCTCAAGGACCCCTCTTGTAGGCTCCTAGGATATGGAAGGGCCTTAGACATTGCTGGTCTTCTCCTTTTACAGAGTGGGAAATGGAGGTTGGGGAGGGGGAGGGAATGTTCAAGGCAACACAGAGCATTCGGTGTGTGGCCATGCATGTTTGTGTGTACATGTGCATGTGTCTGGGGAAGGGGAAGGCTCCCACTCACCGTTACTTTTCCAGATCACATCTTCTTGCTTTTCTGTGAGGATTCGAGCAGACAGCAGAGCTGTGTCACCAACGTTCACGGTGTGAGTCACCTTGTCAGGGAGCAGGTGGGCTGGGAGCCCAGGGTGAGGTCAGGGGGCAGGTAGGGCCAGCCCCAAGCCCCCATTTTGCCCCTCCCCACATGCCCCATCCCAGCTTACCCCCAGGACTATTGTGTACGTAGATCACACGTGTATGCCGGGCGCCAGTTCCACCGATGCAGGAAAACACGCCAACAAGGTCGGAGGGCTGGGAGAAGCCCCGAAGGGTGATGTGACGAGATCCATTTCTTGTAGAATGAAAGGGTTGGCGAGGTGGGAAAGCCCGAACGATGCGGTCGTCCTTTTCCAGAAGCAGTGGAGGGTCCCAGACATCTAGGCCCCGCCCTGCCCCAGGATCTCCGGACACACAGGTCAGAAAAAAGCGTTGGGGGTCTGTGAGGCGCAGGTCTGCCAGCAGCGTGAGGTCCATAGCTGCCCCTAGGGTTCAAGGTAGGAGATCTCTGGCCCCACCACCCACATCTAACTCTGCCAGACCCTTCAGTCGCCATAGCTAACCTGAATGCCCAGTGACTCTCTTTGACTTAGGATCCAGCTGGCCATGAGTTGACCCCAATGGATTTAGGACCTCACGATCCTCAAGGACCCCATGGTCATCTTCAGCTTCTGGTAAGGCCCCTATCTGGGGCCTTGAAGTTTGGTTCTGGGGGCAAGACTTACCTACTTGGGAGGTAAGAAGGAAGAGGAGGAGAAGGGGGCCGGCTTGGCCCATGGCCCAAGGCTGAAGTCAGGCAGGCCAGGTCCTCCCTGCGTGCTGCGCCGCTGTGGCCCCACAATTTGTTTCTGGGTTAGCGTCTGGGCCTCTGTCTGGTCCCCTTGTAGTCAGAGGGGCTTTCTGTGAGGGTCTAGGTTTCTACCCATCAGTGTGGACTGGTTAGAGTGTATGTGTGAGCATAAAGTGGTGTGTATCTGTGTTAGCGGGTGTCTCCACCCAGCAATGTGTGTGTCTCCATCAGTGTTGGTAGGTTAGTGTGTATGTGTACTGATGCTGGTGTCTGGATTGGTGTGTCGGTTCTCCTAACGGGGCCCCAGGAGGAAATGAGGCAGCTGGGGGGGGTGGGGAGCCGAGTATGAAGGGGAGGGAGGAGGGGAAGCTGTGGAGGGAGGGTCAGGAAGCTCAGGACCTGGGGTTCCCTTCCTTTCTCAGGGTTCCTCAGTGTCCCCCATGGCATGAGGGAAGGGGCTCATTTCCCAGGCTGGTCAGGACAATTAGGGGGGACACCCCCCCCCCCCCCCGCCAAGGCAGTGCCCCCTCCCTCTCCTCCCTGGGCTGGTCACCCTGCCCCCTCCCAGCCCCTAGGCAGGAAAAGGAGGAAACAGGCGGGGCTTCCGACCATTCAGGGGGAGGGAAAGGGGCAGGGGCTAGGGCAGGGAGAGGGGGAGGAGGAGGGCAATTGTTCTGGACCGGGACAGGCGAAGGGGGGGTGGGGGGAGGCAGACGTGAGAGAGCCGTCTCCTCTCCGCCTTCGCCTAAGGAACATGCCCTCAGGGCATCCCCTACACGAGCCCCCTCCACCAGTCCAGCTCAGGGGTCCCTCCCGCGTGTGCGCACAGGAGGTGCTCACTAAACATTGGTTCAATAAATAGAAATCCTTTCCCTCCTTCTATCAGGGTCATGCTGGCAAGGCCAACGAATACGGCCCCGCCCACGGCCTCAGGGCCCACCCACTTGTGCTCCTCCCATCTGGCCAGTTGAGGCTTTGGAGGATGGACAGACTCTTTGCCCCGCCCACTCGTGTCTCCGCCCATCGCCTTGCACCCCGCCCCCCGGACCAGGTACTGCTCCGCCCCTCCAGGTCAGGTACTGCCACGCCTCTCCAGGCCAGGTACGCCCCTGCCCGTTTGCCCGGAAGCCTAGTTCAGGAGCTGCAGGTAAGACAGTCCCGCTGCGGGGAAAGGAGAGCTGGGCCCTTTTTGGCTCTTGGTAGCGTGAAGAGCCTGAGTGTGTACCTGGGAGGGAGGGGTACTTTGGTGCTGGGGGGATGTGTTTTGTGAGTGTGTTTGTGTGCACGCGCGCTTGTTGCCTGGCGAGTGGATCACTGAGTTAGGGTGTGTATCTGTGGGTATATGACCCCGGAGGAGATTTGGGGGGCATCGGGGTGTGGTCGGTCACTGCACGTGTGTGGGGGTGGCTGCATGGGCGGCGAGGGCGTGGGGAGGGTTACAGGGGTGGGGGCGCACTGTGTCCAGTGTCTGTAGCTTCCTCAGCATTGACACTTTTTAGCCTCCTATAGTTAGAGGCAAGAAGCTTCTTAGACTTCCTCCTCGTGAGTTCTTTCCCAGGCACCTGCTGATTTCTGGGTCTTTCCCTTCATCCTCCAGCCCGACACCTTTGTGTCTGTTTCTTCCGTGTCTATGTTTTCTGTTCTTTGGGTTATGTGTGTGCAGAGTATGTTGTGGGACAGGGAGGCCCAGGGATTGTCTTGGAAGTTCCTCAGAGAGTGCTTGGGGATTCTGTGTGTGTGTGTGTGTGTGTGTGTGTGTGTGTGTGTGTGTGTGTGTGTGCATATGTATGAGTAAGTGTGAGTATGTTTATACGTATGTGTGTGTGTGTGCTCAGCTCCCACCAAAGGTTCTCAGACTCAGAACTTGGGGGGGTGGGAGGATGGCTGTGCTCTTGATTCTGTGCCTGGGACTGCCATCCCTCCCTCCATCTACTCCCCAATTGTCCTTCCCCCAGCACCCCTGCTCTGACACTAAAAAATCCTTTCTTAGGCTTCTTCTAGGGACTAGGAGTAGGGATTACAATGACAAGAACAATCATTCCCCGCCCTGAGGAGCTTGTATTTCACTTGGGTTACAAATAGGGAAACAGCAGATGCTGGGAAGAGGGAGGGAGTGCTAACAGCGGGGTGAGGATCAAGAAGGACTTCCTGTAGAAGGTGGCACCTGAGATAAGCACCGAAGGAAGGGTTCCTAAGAGGCAGAGGTGAGAAGGGAGGGCATACCAGGCAGGAGGGACCGTTGGTATAAAGATACAGAGGTGGGAAGTGGAAAACTGAGTCCGGGAAAACAACAAGTAGGCTGGTATGGTTGTACGGTAAAATGATATGTGAGAACCATGGAAAAGCAGGCTACCACCAGAATGGAAAGGGCTTTTCAGTGCCATTTTTTCCTTAGAGGCAGTAGGGAGCCATTGAAGTTTCTTGAGTGGCAGAGTTCTATCTGTGCCTTAGGAAGATGATTTTGTCAGCTGTGTGGAGGATGAATTGGGGAGGGAGAGTTGTGGAAGCAAGGAGAGTGATTAGAGTTATAATAATAATTAGCATTTAATTTGATCCTCATTTAATTTGATTAGTACTCATTTGATCCTCATGACAATCCTGTGGGGTTATTGTAATAGTCAACAAGCATTTATTAAGTACTTACTATGTACCGGGCACTGTGCTAATCGAGATGCAAAGGAAGGTTAAACACAGCCTCTGCTCTTAAGAAACTCAGTCTATTGAAGAAGAAAATATGCAAATGATTATGTAGAAACAAGCTATATGCAGGATAAATTGGGGATAATCAGGATAGGGAAAGCCACCAGCATTAAGGGGGAAGAAAGAAGCTCTTGTAGAGGGTGGGGTTCTAGCTGAGACTTGTAGAAAGCCAGGGAAGCCAGGAGGCACAAATAAGGAAGGAGAGATTTTCAGGTATGGGGGACAGTGAAAATGCCTGGAATGGGGAGAAACAACAGCAAGAAAGGCAGTGTCATAGAATCAAAGAGAACATGATGAGGAGGGGGTAGATGTAAGGAATGAGAAGGTAAGAAGGAATTGGGTTACAGAGGGCTCTAAAAGCTACCTGGAGGCAATAGGAAGCCACTGGAACTGATTGAATGGAATGTGGGGGTGTATGAGATGGCCAGACTTTCACTTTTAGGAGATCAGTTTGACAGCAGAGTGGAAGATGCAGTGGAGCAGAGAGAGACTTGAGGCAGGGAGACCCACCAGGAGGCTATTCCAGTAGTCTAGGTGGGAGGTGATGAGGGACTGTGCCAGAGTGAGGACAGTGTCAGAGGAGAGAAGGAAAGATGTTCTAAAGGTAAAATTGACGGGCCTCTCCAACTGATTAGATATAGGGGGTGAGAAAAGAGGGAAGGGATGACACCTGGGTTTTAATCCTGGGTGACTGGGAAGATGGCGATGCCCTTGGCAGTAATAGGGAAGTTAGGAAGGGGAGGGTTTGGCTAAGGGAAGATAATGAGTTCACTTTTAAATTTGTTTAGTTTAAGATGTCTATGAGATAATGACTCTGAAATGTCCAATAGGTGGTTGGAGGTGTAAGAATGGAGGTTGGTTAGTTAATAGACAAATAAATCTAAGAATCATCTACATAGAAATGATGGGTGAAATGATGGGAGATCACCAGATGAAATGGTTTATTGGGAGGAGACAGACTCTGTTCCAGGGACACAAACAGTAAATGGGCTTGACCTGGATGAAAATCCAACAAAAGGGACAGAGAAGGAAGAGTCAGCCAGGTATAGCCAGGAGAGAACAGTGCATAAAAGAGAGGAGAGGTATCAAGGAGAAGAAGGCAACCATTGGTACCAAAGGCAAGGTCCAGAAGGATGAGGATTAAGAAAGGGCCATGGGGGCAGCTAGGTGGTGAAGTGGATAGAGCACCAGCCCTGGATTCAGGAGGACCTGAGTTCAAATCTGACTTCAGACACTTAACACTTACTAGCTGTGTGACCCTGGGCAAGTCACTTAACCCCAATTGCCTCACCAAAAAAAAAAAAAAAGAAAGGGCCATGAAATTTGGTTATTAAGAGACCATTGGAGGGGCAGCTAGGTGGCGCAGAGGATAGAGCACTGGCCCTGGAGTCAGGAGGACCTGAGTTCAAATCCGACCTCAGACACTTAACACTTACTAGCTGTGTGACCCTGGGCAAGTCACTTAACCCCAATTGCCTCACTAAAAAAAAAAAAAAATCAATCAAGAGACCATTGGAGACACTTAACAATTGCTAGCTGTGTGACCCTAGGCAAGTCACTTAACCCCAATTGCCTCACCAAAAAACAAAAACAAAACAAAAAACAAAAACAAACAAACAAACAAACAGAAAAGAGATCATTGGCAACTCTGGAGGGAGCATTTACAGTTGAATGGTTACCAAAACCAAATTGTAGAGTTAAGAAGAGAATGAGAGGAAAGAAAATGGAAGCATTGATTGTAGACATCTTTCTCTAGTCATTTAGCCACAAAAAGGAGACGAGATATAGGATGATAGCCAGCAGGGATGGATCAAATGAGGGGTTTTTGAGGATGGGGGAATCAGGGGCATTTTTGCCTGAGTATGGAAACAACCAGTAGACAGGGAGAGATCGAAGATAAGTGAGAGAGTAAGGATGAAAGAGAGGCAGTCCGTTGGAGAGGACAGATTGGAATGTGATCGCTCGTGCATGTTGATTTTGCTGTGGCAAGGAAAAGGGCTACATCTTTGTGTGAGATGGATGAAGGAGGAAACAAGTATTTATTATGTAACTACTTATGTGGCCAGGGATACACAGCTAGTCAGTATCTGAGGTTGGATTTGTCAAGGGCTTTAGCCACTGAGCCACTTGCCTGGCTCAGTGGTGATGTGAGATGAGGAGGAAGGGAGAAGAGGAAGCTCTTATCCAATGGTCTCAGCTTTTTCAATGAAATATAAGACCAGGTTCTGAGTTAGGAGGAGTCATGGCAGGTTTAAAGAGGGATGAAAAGGTTTGGAAGAGCAGGAGAGAGAGTTGATTTGGGAGGTGTACAAGGTTTTTCTTGCCACAGTGAGGATCCAGTTGAGATTATGTGACATAAATTTATAGTGGACCCAGTCAGTATGGTGTTGTGATTTTCTTCAGCTTGCTTCAGCAGAATGTTGTTGTTGTTGTTTATCTTTCATTCTCCAAGAGAACCGGGACAGATGTCATGACTTGTAATGAATTCGATTTAAGTGAGGGAGGTTGTGCAAGGTCACCAACCATGACTCTCCTACAGAGCCATTTGGGTCCAGTGGCAAGATATACACCAGGACAACTAGAGATAGCCCCGGATGTTTTAAGGCAATTGGAGTTAAGTGACTTGCCCAGGATCACACATCTAGTATGTGTCTGAGGTGAGATTGAACTCAGGTCCTTCTGACTCTGGGGCCAGTGCTTTATCCATTGCACCACCTAGCTGCCCCTCAGCAGAATGTGAGTAAGGTGGTTAGCCGTAGATGGTAGGAGTAATTAAAGACAGGGGCCTGGTAGGGCAAGATCAGTGATAGGATAAAAGGGCAAGAAACTCTCAATAGCAGGAAAATGTAGGGTTGACCTGGCTAACCATGGGGTCAAGACAGGAAAAGTGGAGAGTGTACTAGTGTGTGTGTGTGTGTGTGGGGGGGGTGATGGTCTGGGAAAATATTGGATTGGAGGAGACAGCCAACAAGAACAAGGTTTGGGGTTGCAGGTGGAAGGAGAGGTGGGATGGTAACAGATTAGGATCAGATAAAGGAATTTTAGAGCTAACAAACATGGAAGTAGCACATTTCCAGGTGATGGCAAGATCAAGGCTATGACCATCTTTGTGTGTGACTGAGGCAGGCTGGAAGAACTGGTCTGTGAAATCAGGAAGCTGAGGAACTGGGACATAGGGGATTTGAGGGACTATCAATATGTGTGTGAGAAGGCAGGAGTTAGGGAGGAAAGAAAGATTGGGAACATGGGACCAAACTCTTTGAGGAAGGAAGGGGTGTGTCCTGGAGCTTGGCAGGCAGCAGCCAGCAGGGTTTTGATTGGGTGATAGATGGATACAAATTGAGTCAACCTCAAACAAGGGTACCGAGTGACGGTGAGAGAGGGAGAACCTGTAAGTGGAAATGAGGAGGAGGAGGAGGAAGAGGAGTGTTCTGACTTCTCCAGCTCATCTGTAAACTGTGGGAGCGAATAAAAGTACAACCAGTGCTGGAAAGGGAATCCAGAGAGGCCCTGTTATCAGAGGGAAATGGGTTTCATTGAGGAACAGGAGAGGAAAAGGGTTAAGATGAAAGCAAGTTTGTTCCTTAGGGAGCAGGAATTCTAGAAGGCACAGGGAACGGGTGGAGTTGTCAGAGCTTGAACTGTCTTGGTGGCTGGAGTGGGATGGGAATAAGGAGTTAGGCAGAGGAAGACAGAGAATGGGTTTGAATGATGACAACTGGGGGTTTGGAATCACTGGGATGGGGAGGGCATGGCAAGAGTGGGGTGGTCATATGAGTGCAGAGGAGAGGACAGACCAGAGAGAAGCCATGGAGGTGCAAGCAGCTAGATTGCTTTCCTGCTTAGATGTGTGTGTGTGTGTGTGTGTGTGCATGTGAATGTGACGTGTGTGGTATATGGTGTGTGCATGTGAGTGTGGTATGTATATGAGTGTATGGTGTGAGTGTGTGATATGTAAGCATATGGGGTATGTGTTGTGAGTGTGTATGGTGTGAATTTGTGTGGTGTGTGTGGTGTATGTGTGGTATGTGGTATGTAGTATGTGTGTGATGTGTGTGTGGCATGTGGTGTATATGATGTGTGCAGTATGTGGTTTGTGTGCACGTGAGTGTGGTATGTATGTGAGTGTATGTGTGTGGTATGAGAGTGTGTGTGTGTGTGTGTGTGTGTGTGTGTGTGTATGCCCGTGAGCTGCCCAGGGAAAGTGAGCAGCTGAAGATGAGGCAGGAACCCTGGGGGATGAGGACAGAGAGAGTTTGGGGGGCGGCTCCTGTTGTCTCCAGACAGGGCCCGATCCAGACCCCTGCCTTCTCTGCCTTCCTAGATTCTTCAGGCCTGGAGATTCAGTTTCCTCCCCGATTCTTGGGGTACCTTCATAGCTGTGGACCAAAGGCTGCCTGAGCTCTGTGGCTTCCTACAATCCAAGACTGGTTCCTGAGGGTTGGTAGTGAAGGAAGGAGGCAGTTCCGGCCTCGGGACGATGACAGAAGTGAACACCAGTGAGTGCGGTGATGGGGGCTGGCAGGGCCCCTGCCCTGCCGTGGGCATGGGATGTGTGAGGGGCGGGGGAGCGAGCAGACCCCTCTCCAGGGCCTTCGTCTTGTCCCTTCTCCCCAGTCTTGATGCCTGTTCTGATGCCTTTCTTTTCTCTGCTCTCGTGACCTTTTCCTCACACAGTACCCCCCATTCTGCAAGGCCCAGGTCTGGCCGTGCTTCTGGGGGATGCTCCTCAGTCTGTGTTTTTTGTCTCTGCAGCGAGCCCAGAGACCTCAATGACTTCGGCTGGGCCAGAGGCAGGGGCTGGGGCTGGGAGCGCGTCCTGGCCCGCTCTGGTAGGTGTGATTCTTGCGGCTGTACTGCTCTCTCTCCTCATCGCATTGGCTGCCAAGTGCCACGTCTGCCGCCAGCACCGTGCCAGCTATTCGCACCGCCCACTGTCTGGGTCCGGCAAGATCGTTCCTTTTGGGCTGCCACAAGATGATGATAAGGATGATGATGGCTTCATTGAGGACAACTACATCCAGCCAGAGGCTGAGGGCTCACGGCTGGGAGTCAGCGAGGCCCCCTTCTCCCTCTGAGTCAAGCCCCTTTCTCGCTGCCACTTCTTGCCCTCCCTTTACTGTCCTCATCGATGCCCAATAAATTCAGACCTGAAGACTGTGTAGACAGCTCTGCTCTGTCTGTGGTTGAGGGGCTGGGGTGGCACTGAGTATACGAGGGAAGCGTGGTGGACACCCGGGACTCTAGTACAATACAATACAGGCAGGAGTGTGGAGATATGGCAGACACTGGGCATGATGAATAGTGTGGGGGGCCGCCCTGAAGTTCTGCAAGCTCCCTTTCCATCATCCTCTCGCCCTGTCCTAGCCCTGGCCAGAAGGGTAACACTTTTCTTCAGAGACAAAGAGAATGGGGACCTTCAGCTTCAGTGCTCTTTGGGACCAGCCCAGATTCTTCCATCTCGTGCACAAGGATGGGGAGGGATTTCTGCCTCCAGAGAGTGAAGCCTAGGATCCGTTGGGATGATGAGTTTCACAATGGATTTAGAGCTGAAAGGGACCGTCAAGTCCAATCCAACCTTTTCATTGTCACACACGAGGAAACTGAAGTAGAATCACATGGCTAGGAAGGATCAGAAGCAGGATTGGAATCCAGGTCTTCTTGGCTTCAAGTCCTCAGTGCTTCACTCAGTCTTTCACCCTTTAGGTGAAATCCCTGCCAAGACCTTGCTGGTCTCCAGCTTTGCTAAGACTGGCCAGGAGTCCATCTCTGATCCCCTTTGTTATGGTCATTGGTCTGGATTTTGTTGTGGTGGGAATCCTTTCCTGGCATGGCTTGGGTTGGGGCTTGGGTGGTCTCTTCTGGCTCTGAGATTGAGGAGTCTGTGATAAAGGGCAGGGAGGTTCACCTGGCCCTCCCTATGTTAGATGAGGCCCTGCTGGGTTTTGTGGGTCACAGTTTCCTTTTCTAAGCACTCATGAATCATCTCTTTTATGACATGCCCTAGAATTTCCCCAGGACTCAAAGGGCAGCTCCTGGACTGGAGCTGGAAGACTCCAACCTCTTTCTTCCAGTTTAAAAGAGTAGGGACCCATCCTCCAGTGCTTTCCCTGTGCCTGGCCCCCCAGACCCAGCAGCCACACCCACTTCCACTACTTTCAACCCCCAAGGATGGAATTCAGGGCCAAGCACTGGGTTACTCCAAACCAAAATTATTGGCAGAGAAAGCAGAAGTAAGAGTAGGGCTGGGAAGTTCTAAATTTTTGCTTTCATCTGTTGGCATCCTCCCAACCCCCATAGAAGTAAAAATAGAAATGAAAAAAGTTGCAATGATCTATGTAATGGCTGCCCCAGGGCAGAGGCAGCTGGCATCTCACTGCCCACAGGTGAGGAGGAGAGTTTCTGGACACCATGTCCCTGGACTCTGAGTGCTAGGACCTGGGCACAAGACGTGCAGGAGATCCTGCATCCCTCCCAGCCCCCTGGATGGAGGAGGTGGGATTGGCTCAGGCTCCTGTGGAAGGAGCCCCACTTGGTGCTGGGCCTGAGGGATAAGGGCTAACTAGCAGGATCCTGAGGATGTGGGATGGGCCCTCTGTGGTGCTGCCCCTTCCTTGGTGGCCAGCCTCACCCCAACATGACTCTTACAGGGCTGTGCTGTGCTATAGGATTCTCTACCCCTTCTCACCTTCTCCTCTAAAGCATGGGGACCTCTGCCTGGTTCTTGAAGTCTACACTAGCAGAAGGCAAGCTCCCTGAAGTCCCAGATAGGTTGCCAGGCATCCGGCAGCGGAGAAGAATCTTAGCCAGTTCTGTGGAACATGGCAATCTGCTTTGGGTTGAGAGAGCGCCTGCACAGCCTTGGCTCCCATCTTTTGTACATGTGCTCTTTTTTTTCTTCTTTTTTTTTTGCAGGGCAATGAGGGTTAAGTGACTTGCCCAAGGTCACACAGCTGGTAAGTGCCAAGTGTCTGATGCTGGATTTGAACTCAGGTCCTCCTGAATCCAGGGTGGGTGCTTTATCTACTGCATCACCTAGCCACCCCTAAATCCTCTGGCTTTTAAAGCCTTTCCTGACCTGGTCTCTGCCAACCTCTCCAGCATTCTTACACCATATTCTCCTTGATCAACCCTGCAATCCAGTGACTTTGTTCCTGGCACAAAACACTCCATCCCCAATTCTGGGGATCTTCACTAGCTTTCCTCTGGACCTGGCATGCCCTCCCTCCTTGTCTCCACCTCTTCCTAGCTTTCTTGGCTTCCTTTGTGTCCCAGATAAAATCCCACGTTCTACAAGAACCCACTTCCTATCTCCTTAATGCTGCTGCCTTCCCACTGAGATGATCCCCAGTCTATCCTACCTAAATCCTGTTTTTGCAGTTGTTTGCATGTTTTCTCCTGCTGGACTGTGAGCTCCTCAAGAGAGGAGACTTTTGCCCCTTTTTTTGTCTTCCTAGCACATGGCACAACACGTAAATAGCACAGATTAATCAATTCTTTTTGACTTGACTCAGCCCTAGCTCAGCCCGGCCCAAGGTTGGCTGCTTGAAGCCATCAGGGTCCTGAGCTGGCCCCTTTCACTCTGCCCCAGCTCTCGTGGTTGGAAAGTTTGTCCTGACACCAGACTCGATCCCTGCCCTACCCCCAGCCTCCCACTGTCTTCCACCCGACAGCTTTTCAAATACTTGAAGACACATCTCATGTCTCCCCCTCCCCCCTGCCCCAGTGTTCTTTGCTCCAGGCCAAACATCTCCAAACTCTTCCTGATCTCTGGTCATCTCTGGTCATCTCACCATCCTGGGCTCCCTCTTCTGGACACGCTTATGTAGGCCAACACCCTTCTGAAAACATGGGGGCCAAAGGTGAGCACACACCTCAAGCAAGATGTCCTTTGACCAAGGATGGGGGGGGGTGTCTTATCCCCCTCTGTGGACATTACCTCCAAAAACATATATTAGACTCTGCTCCCTTCCTCTCCCTTCCCCCCCCCCTCCAAGGAGAGCATAACCTGGGGGGAGTAACTATTTAATTAGTGACTTGCACTGTTTAGGCACCATACAAGCCTTTTCTGAATGAAATAGAATTTCATCCCAAATCCCACATGCTCTACGGACTGCCCCATGACCTTGCTGACTCATACTGAGTCAATGGAAGCCCCCAGATGTTTTCACATTGATATGGTGGGAAATGGGGTATGGTTGGTGCGAGTTGGGGTTCTTGGGAATTCCTCTTTAAAGAATTACACCCTCTTGCACACAAAACTTAGTTAGAATAAGGTGATAGTTTATTTAGGAGCAAGGGAAGGGAAGGGTGGGGGGAGGGAAACCATGAAAGAAATCCTTGGACTTTTCATGGGGAGATTAGCACCAAGCACATGGCTCAGAGGTACCAAATCTCCTCGAACAGGAGACGGGAAGGTACTTTTATAGAGGACTGATGAGGGTGGACCATCTGCCCGTGAAAAGTTCCTTTAGTGAGAGAGGACCATCCCCCACTGGTGGTAGCTGGGGGAATTGGGTGAGGAGTGGAGGACCATCCCCCACTGGTAGTGACTAAAGGAATTGGGTGAGGGGTGGCTACGGATCCCTCTTCAGAACACAAAGGCCACAGCCACACTCAAATTTATCTCCCCAGGGTAAGGGAGACCAGAATGAAGGGTAGGAATCCCAAACTAGCTCAGTCCTATTTGGTTCAGTTTATCTCTCTAGGCGTAATCTGTCCTCTGGTTTAGTTTCTCAAGGAGAAGATTCCTCGGTGTGCCCCAGAGAAATTCTGGGGTGCTCTGCGCCCCATGACAACATGAAACACCATACCCCTCTTAGCTGTGTGACCCTGGGCAAGTCACTTAGCCCCCATTGTCCCACAAAAAAAAAAAAAACCAGAGGATTTTATATCTGATCCTAGAGCAAGCCACTGGGATTCTTGGTGGGTGGCATGGTCAGGCCTACATTTTAGGAAGATCACTCTGATAGCTGAATAGAGGAGGGACTGCAGTGGTGGGAGACCCGAAGCAGGCAGACCCCTCCAGCAGCTACTTCAACGGTCCAGTCATGAGGGTGCACCCGCACCAGCAGGGTGGCAGCGTCAGAGGAGAGAAGGAGGTGAGTTCGAGAGATGCTGCAGAAGAGAAATTCACAGGCCTTGGCTACGGATTGGATATGGGGGAGGGGGTCGAGAGTAAGCAGTCAGTGATGTCACCTAGAGCTTAGATGACTAGGTAGTACCCTCAACAGTAGTAGGGAAGTTAGGAAGAGGGTTAGTCTTGGGGGACAGGTAATGAGTTAAGTTTTTGTTGTCGCTGTCCTGTCTGACTCTTTGTGACCCGTTTAGGGTTTTCTTGGCAAAGATCCTGGAGTGGTTTTTGCCATTTATTTCTCCAGCTCATTTTTTTTTTAAATTTTTTTTTAGTGAGGCAATTGGGGTTAAGTGACTTGCCCAGGGTCACACAGCTAGTAAGTGTCAAGTGTCTGAGGCTGGATTTGAACTCAGGTACTCCTGACTCCAGGGCCAGTGCTCTATCCACTGCGCCACCTAGCAGCTCATTTTAAAGATGAGGAAACTGAGGCAAACAGGGTTAAGTGACGGGCTCAGGGTCCCACAGCTAAGAAATGTCTGAGGCCAGATTTGAACTCAGGAAAATGAGTCTTCCTGACTCCAGGCCTGGTGCTCTGTCCACTGCACCACCTACTTGCCCTGGTTCAATTTTAGACGTGATGAATTTAAGATGTCTGGGGGACATCCAGTGTGAGGTGTCCAGTAGGCAGTTGGAGAGTTGAGAATGGGGGTTAGGAGAGAGGTTAAGGCTGGATAAATAGGCCTGAGAATCATTAGCATAAAGATGACAATTGAATCCTTGGGAGCTGATGAGATCACCGCGTGAGGAAGCATAGAGAGAGAAGAGAAGAGGACCCAGCACAGAGCCTTGTGCTATGAAGATTCAGCAAAGGACACTGGGACAGACGGAGAGGCAGGGGTCAGCTGGCTCAGGAGAGAGCAAGGTCCCAAAAACTTAGAGAGAAGAAAATGTCCCTGAGAAGAGGGTGCCTATTGTAGGCAGCCTTCTCAAGGAGTCAGGCCCCCAGAGGGAGGAGAGCCATGGGATGCTGACTCTCAGGGATGGATGGATCAAGGGAGGGGAGACCTGGGTGTGTTTGTAGGCAGCCCGGATGGAGCAGCCAGGACCCGGATTCGAACAGAAGACTTCTAAAAATTCCTTCATTCCTTGAGAGTCTGCAATTCTATGGTAGTGGTGGTGGTGGTGGTGGTGGTGGTGGTGTGTGTGTGTGTGTGTGTGTGTGTGTGTGTGTGTGTGTGTGTGTGTGTGTGTGTGTGTGTGTGTATGTATCTCCTGTAAAGCCAGAGTGGGAAGGCCTTGAGGCAGGAGGGAGGGGAAGGGAGCAGCCTCTGGGAGCAGCCCTGGGAGCCGCACCAGGAGAGAAGAGGAAGCAGGGTAATCATGATCAGAAATGACTGGTGATGGGGCAGCTAGGTGGTACAGTGGATAGAGCACTGGCCCTGGAGTCAGGAAGACCTGAGTTCAAATCTGACCTCAGACACTTAACACTTACTAGCTGCGTGACCTTAGGCAAGTCACTTAACCCCAATTTCCTCACCAAAAAAAAAAAAAAAGACCGATGCTGAGAGAACACAGTCTAGTTAGTGTTTGTGTTCCATCCTCCCAACCATCCAGCAAAGGAAGTACTGTAGTTGTCATTGTCCTCATTTGAAGGATGGGGACCTTCAGTGAGTGAGGTGGAAGCAGCTAAGGCAGAATTCACATCCAGGTCTTCCTGACTCCCAAGCCCCATGCTCTATCACCCCTGGGGCCTATGGGAGAGGGAGGGAGGCTCCTGTCAGTGTTGGAGGCTTGGCAGAAATGAGCATCAGAGACCTTTGGTCTGGAAGCTCTTGGCTCCTGTGTCACCGTCCGTCATTTGGTCCCTGAGTTCTTCAGTAAAATTGCTTGTGGGAAAATTCCATTGGTTCTCTTTGAATCCAGGAGAATGTCCACTAACGGGCCTTGGCTTGGAAGGGCTTGGTGACCTTGGAGGGCAGTGAGTCCACGTACCTGGGGGTGTGGTCAGGCCAGGCCAGAGCAAGCTGGCAGAGAGGCCCAGCTAACAGAGGGGGGAAAGGGAAGGTTTGTGGACATTGACCTAATGCTGGCTTGGGCGGCACCCTCTGCTGCTCTGACTCTCTGACTTTCCTGGAGGATAGAAACTGCTGTGGGGGAAGGGAGGGCCAAGGAGACAACTAGTCTCCTCCTCTCAGGTCCTGTGCCTGCTAGGCCCTTGGTCTGGAGCTCAGGGCCCCCTAAGGCCTTAAGATCCCCCAAATGCCAGAGGTCCCCCGAACCAACTTAAAAAGCTCCCCAAATCACAGTCTTGGAGGGGGCTACTTCAATGGTCCAGTCATGAGGTTGAACCCGCACCAGGGGGGTGGCAGCGTCAGAGGAGAGAAGGAGGTGAGTTCAAGAGATGCTGCAGAAGAGAAATTCACAGGCCTTGGCTACACATTGGATATGGGGGAAGGAGTTGAGAGGGGGACTCAGACATTCAGTCCAACCAGTACTTGACCTCAATCTCCTCTGAATAATTTCCCACCTTTGCCTAGAGGCCAGAATACAAACCCCTCAACTGAACCCCCAAAGCCTCCCTCTGCCTGGTTTGAGGTCACCTTAGTGCACATGACTTTCCTGTTCAAACTCACCATTCCAGTTAAAACTGCTTGACTCCATCTCTCATCTCCATGCCTTTGAACTAGCTGGGCCCATACCTGGAGCACATGTCCCGCTCACCCATCTCCTCCCTAGAACCTCAGTTTCTTTTAAGGCTTACTCAGCTGCTCACCTTTCTATCTTCTCTCTAATTGATAATCCTCTCCCTTCAAATTCTCTGGTTTTTACTTCCCAATGGCTAAATGGTGTCATTTCCACCTTTGTAATGTCACTCAAATATGCCCCCTGATACAGTCCCTTGTCACCTAACCCCTGGACCATTGCAATAGCTGCTGGTGGGTCTCCCTCTTTCAAGTCTCTCCCTACCCCAGCCCATCCTCCATACAGCCACCAAAGGGATTCTTCTAAAACAGTTTTACCTCCCTCTACAATAAAAACTCCAGTGGCTCCCTATTACTTCTAGGAAAAAAAAATAAACAGCACTGGAGTTGAAAATTCTTTACAAGCTGGTCTCTTTTTACCTTTCCATATTAATTAGACTTTACTTCTCTCCATGCCCTCCAAGATCCAGAAACACCGACCACCTTGCTTTTCCTTGAACAAAACACTCAACTACAGAACATTCTCTCTCCTCGCATCTAGACATCTCAAATCTCACCTTCTCTGAGAGGTCTTTCCCAGCGCTCCACTAAAAGTGCCTCCCCTCAAAACTGCCTGTATATATATATATTGTGTGTGTGTGTGTGTGTGTGTGTGTGTATATATATATATATATATATATATATATACACATACATACACACACATACACATACATACATACTGTTCTCTTCTCCCCACTTTGGAATGTATGTTCCTTGAGGGTCGAGACCCTCTTGCACTGGTATCCTCAGCTTTTAGCACAATGCTTGGAATGCAGAGGTGCTGAGTGGGCTGAAGTGAGGCAGAAACGATATCTCTAGCCTCTTCTTCCCCCACCCTTCTCCAGGTTAGACTTTCATTCTTGCCAGGAGGGGTAGTAGGAGACTGGGGCTGGAGAGGAATACCAGGCTAGATATAGATCTATCTGCTTCCTTAAATATGATTAGACTCGGGCATACGATCATGTTTGAACTAACTTTTGATTGCTTGAGCCCTTTCGAACCAAATGTCAGTTCTACGATGAGTATAGCAATTAGCCAAGATTTTTCCAAATCATAGCAAACAGAGATCAGAGAAGGCATGTATATAGATGAATAGATACCAGACAGGACAGAATGAAGGCATTTTCCCATTAGGATCAAGATAACTTAGCTCAAGCAAGGGAAAGGGGCCTAGATGTCAACTAGGGAAACCTCCCAGAAGCCTCTAGTGTAGCAAGCTGGGGAGAGGGATGTGATAGACTATTGGCTCTTCTCAGGTTTTCCCAGGGTCTTTTTCTTCAGCAACCTGAATTCAAGGTGGTCTCTTCCATCTTCTCTCTTTTTTAAAATTAAATTTTTTTTTTTGTGTGTGAGGCAATTGGGGTTAAGTGACTTGCCCAGGGTCACACAACTAGTAAGTGTTAAGTGTCTGTGGCTGGATTTGAATTCAGGTCCTCCTGAATCCAGGGCCAGTGCTCTATCCACTGCGCCACCTAGCTGCCCCTCCATCTTCTCTCTTAAAGTTGGAAGTCAACTGAATAAATGCTCAAAGAAGACCCTTGCTCAGAGAATCCCAAAGCAGGACTGTCTGAGACCTGAAGCCCTCACCTCTGGACAATTCCTACCCACCCCTCACACAGGGCAGGAAGGTCACCTCCACCTATAGGGAGAATCCTGTACCAACAGGCTTTGGTTCAGGGGTTACATTAATAAATGCTTATTGGATTGGATTGCATCCAGCCTTTGCTCAAATGCCTCCAGTTAATAATAATTAGGGGCCTCTACACATACCTCACCTTGAGGCAAGGATAATTATCCATCCTTCCTTCCTTCCTTCCTTCCTTCCTTCCTTCCTTCCTTCCTTCCTTCCTTCCTTCCTTCCTTCCTTCCTTCCTTTCTTTCTTTCTTTCTTTCTTTTGTTAGTGAGGCAATTGAGGTTAAGTGACTTGCCCAGGGTCACACAGCTAGTAAGTGTTAAATGTCTGAGGCCGGATTTGAACTTATGTACTCCTGACTCCAGGGCCAGTGCGCTATCCACTGTGCCACCTAGCTGCCCCTTATTATCCTTTCTTTACCAGTGAGGAAACTGAGGCAGTAAGGAAACTGAGAGAGGTCTGGTGAATTGCCCATGATCACAAGACTGCTAAATGCCAGGGGCAGGATTTGAAATCAGGGATTTTCTGGCTTCAGATATAGCTCTTGTAGTGGATAGACCCCCTGCCTTGGCCTTGGAGTCAGGAAGACCTGAGTTCAAATCCAGCCTCAGACACTTACTAGCTGTGTGACCCTGGGCAAGTCACCAAACCTCTGTCTCAGTTTCCTCATCTATAAGATAGCACCTTACTTCTCAGGATTTTTGTGAGGATAAACTGAGATAATATTTGCAAAGTGCTATGTAAATCTTCAATTGCTATATAAATGCTAGCTATCATTATTATTAATAATTATGTTGCTCTGCATTAGAAGGAGGCCCCTCAAGGCAGCCCCTTTACTTTTGAATAACTCTAATCATTAGTAAGGTTTTCCTGACATCAAACTTAAACTGAGCTCCTGTGACTTCTCCTAATTGTGCCTGCTTTGGCCCACTGGGAGGCCAATCCCTCCTCAGAGCCCTTCAAGTACACGAATACACCACCAGTCTCCTGAGTATTCTCGGGCTGCACAACCTCTGTTCCTCGAACCAGTCGTGCAAATGAAGGACTGGAAGGCCCTCCTCACCTTTCCCTTACCCCTCCTCTGGACACTGCAGCTGCTCAATGTTCTTCTTAATGAGAGCCACTCAGAACTGAGCCCAGATGTCCAGATGAGGGCTGGCTGGGGCAGAGGGCAGAGGGCCTGAGAGCTCCGTCTCTATTAAGATGGCACCCCAACATGACACCCAGTTTTGTTCTGCTGCCTCCTCACCCTGCTGATTGGGCATTGGCACAGGTCCATCCAACCCCAGACCTTTTTCTTATGTCATCATCCTCTCTTCCCCCGGAGCATTGCCATGGAAACCCAGTCGTTACCTAGAGCTCCCCAAGTTTCTGAGGGTTTTTTTTAGGCCATGGAAAAAACTTTATTCTAACATGAAGCCCCATAGACCAGATGAGGAGAATCCATGGGGAAGGAGAAATGGGGCAGCCAGGGCATGACAGATCCCTTGCTCTGGCAGTGGGGGATCCTGCATGGATGTGGGGAGAGATGCCTTTGGGTAAGCAGGGGGCAGGAGAGGGGAGCAGACCAGAGCTGGGACGACTACATCAGTCCAGCCCCCACTACCTGCCCAGCCCATTTTCCTGAATGATGTCCTGGAAAAGAACCAAGATTTATTTCCCTTCCAATTGATGGAAGGGGAGCCACAGTGCCCTGAAAATGGAAGACTATTCCTTTAACTGCTCATTTTTATTCCTATTCTACATGAGACTGCCATTAAAAGGTTCAGCCATTGACAAGAAATAAATAAATCCACAGTTGGAGATTGAGCCGGGAAGCTCACCCACAAGACACAGATTTTACTAAGCTCAGGCTGAGAAGGTGGCAGAGCCAACTAGAGAGTTAATTACTGCAGCTAATGATACCTGAGATCCCCATGCTCCAGACTGGTGCTGACCTCAGGAGAGACTTAACAATGAAATGAGCCAGTGGCAGTGAGAGGTGGTGATTGGTGTGTTTATTTGGGTAATCACCACTCCAAATAGCACCTGGTTAACGCCCCACCTGACTCCACTTATTGCCCCATTGCCTTCCAAATTAATTATTTAATTTTATTGATTTCTTTTATCACCTTCATTTACAAATATAGCCCTTCCTCCTCCTCTCCCCAGAGAACAATCCCATGTGACGAAGAACAAATAAAAAAAAAACACAAAACCAGTTCAGCAAAACTGACCAACATATTAACTGGGATATGCAGTGATCCGTGCCCATAACCCTCTGCCTCTGCATAGAAGGCTGGGAGTTGTATTTTCTTGTCTCTTCTCCAGGACCAACCAGTCATTAGAGTTACAAGCATTTATCCTTTTTTTTCCTTTTCTTTTCTTTTCTTTTTTTTTTTGCTGTGGTTCTTTTTTTCATTTACATTGTTGTAGTCATTGTGGATATTGTTTTCTGGTTCTGGTTATTTAACTTTACATTAGTTAGTTAAACTAGCATTTATTAAATACCTGTTATGTGCTAAGCACCAGAGAAACAAGGGAAAAAAATCACAGTTCCTGCCCTCAAGGAGCTCACAGTCTAAAGGAAGAGACAAAATGCAAACAACTATGTACAAAGGAGGTGTAAACAGGACAAACTGGTGGTCCTCAACAGAAGAAAGGTTTGGGAAGGGCTTCTTGTAGAAGGTAGGATTTTATCTGGGACTTGAAGGAAGACAGGAGGTGGATATGAGGAGGGAGAGAATTCCATGCAGAGGAGACAAGGAGTAGGGAGTAGGGAGCAGGGAGATAGAGCATTGTAGTTAAGCCACAGCAAGGTGGCCAGTGCACCTGGATCAGAGGAATGTAAAGTATAAGAGTAGGACAGAGACTTTATTAAGGGTGCTGAAAGCCAAAGAGGGGATTTTATATTTGATCTTTTGTGTATGTGTGTGTGTGGGGGGGTGGGCAATGGGGGTTAAGTGACTTGCCCAAGGTCACACAGCTAGTAGGTGTCAAGTGTCTGAGGCTGGATTTGAACTCGGGTACTCCTGAATCCAGGGCCGGTGCTTTATCTACTGCACCACCTAGCTGCCCCTTTATATTTGATCTTGAAGGTAATAGGGAGCCACTGAAGTTAAGGACAGCGATACGGTCACAACTATGCTTGAGGAAGATCACTTTGACAGCTGAGTGGAGGAAGAATTGGAATGGGGAGAGACTTGAGGCAGGGAGACGCCCTCCCCCCCCCCCAGCAGCTATTGTAATGGTCCAGGGGTGGGGTGATAAGGGCTGCACTACTGTGGTGACAGTATCAGAGGAGAGAGGCACCAGAGAGGAATGTTACAAAGGTAGAATTGACAGGGCTAGGAAACAAATTGGATGTAGGGAATGAGAGTGAGGAGTCAAGGATGACACCTGGGTTTTCGAGTCTGGGTGACTGGGAAGGTGGTGGTGCCTTGGACAGTATGAAGAGATAGGAAGAGGGGAGGGCTTTCTGGGAAAGGGGGTGAGTTCAGTTTAGGACAGGTTGAGTTTAAGATGTCTATGGTCTGGTACAAGACATCTAAAAGGCAGTTGGAGATGTGAGACTGAAGGTCAGGAGAGAAGTTAGGGTTGCACAAGTAGATATGAAATATATCTGCATAGAGATGAGAATTGAGACCATGGAAGCTGATGAGATCCCCAAGTGAAATAATCTAGTGGGAGAAGTTCCTGGAAGTTTTCCCATGCTTCTTTGAATTTGTCATGCTCATAATTTCTTCTAGCCCTGCAAGATTCCATTATATTCATGGACCTTAATTTGTTGAGCCATTCCCCAGTGGAAGGGAATCTGTTTACAATTCTTTGCTACCACAAAAAGATGCTATGAATAGTTTGATGTCTGTGGAATATTTCTTTTAGTCTCTGACCTCCTTGGTATGTGTGTGTGCCTAGTAGTGGGATCTTTGGGTCAGTGCCTGTGGACATTTTAGTTATTTTCTTTGCATGCTTCCAAATTTCTCTCCAGAATGGTTGAACCAATTCAGAGTTCCACCATTCCTGAATGAGTGTGCCTGTCTTTCCATTGCCTTTCCAACATTGACTACTGCCATCTAGGTTGGGTCGATCTGCCAATTTTCTGATTATGACGTAAAGTCTTAGAGTTGTTTTTACTTGCATTTCTCTTATTGGTGATTTGGAGTGTTTGCTTATATGGTTGTCAATAGTTTGTAATCCTTTTGGGAACTGTTTGTTCATATTCATTGAACACTTATCCATCCCCCTGGATCTTTTCTTTTTCCCTACAGAACTATTGTCTAACCACGTTTCCTTAATACTATAGTTGTGCAAATTATAATTTTAATTATTTTTTAAAACAGAAGTTCAAGACTTTATGTCCAGTCCTATTAAACTTTGTCTTATTAGATTCAGTTGGATACCATAGCTGAATGATCTATATTTGGATCCCGACTCTCTCATTCTGGGTGTTAACTATTCTTTCCAGCTTTGTGTTGTCTGAAAATAAAAGGAGCATGCCATCTATGCCTTTATCTAAGCCACTGATAAAAATGTTAAGGAGCAGAGATTCCTGGGGCACTCTATTAGACACCAGCTTTTGCATTGATGTTGGCCCATTAAAGAACAACTCAGTGGGTCAAGTCATTCGATAATAGTCATATTTAACATTGAAACAGAAGAGAAAGCTGGGGGTGCTGCATGACCACTGTCTTCAAGAATGTGAAAAGTTTTCATGGCATTCATTAATATGTAGTTTGGCCCCAGAGGACACAGCTGAAGTTAAAAATGTCTGCTGCTGGGGGCAGCTAGGTGGCACAGTGGATAGAGCACCAGCCCTGGATTCAGGGGGACCTGAATTCAAATCCGGCCTCAGACACTTAACACTTACTAGGTATGTGACCCTGGGCAAGTCACTTAACCCTAATTGCCTCACCAAAAAAAAAAAAGTCTGCTGCTAATTAATGTTAATGATATGTTGGGCTGCCACCTCTGACATTTGCTCCCTGTGTGACCCTGGGAAGGCTCTTTCCCTTTGTTCAGTCTGTGTCCTCATCACCTGGATGGACATCTCAAAGCTCCATTCCAGACCTGTGATGCTCCAGGCTCCACCAAGCTCTGGATTTGTGCTTCTCCAATGGGTTCCCTGAAGCAACCTAGCTCACTCCAAGCCAGGGCTGTCAGATCTCCCTTCTGAGTCCTCCCCAGGGCCAGAAGTGGGTCTGATCTAAGAACCTGATGCATGGGAGTGCTTCATAAATATGGACCACATTGTATGGTGTTGTCTAGCACATTTATTTGGGAACCTAATCTGAGATGAGAGGGGTTAATGGGGTCAGAGGGGGAAGGGTCTCTGAGCTGGTGGAGTCATAGAGGGTCTCTGAGCTGGGGAGAGAGTCAGAGGGGAATCTCTGAACCGGGGTGGAGGGGGTGTCAAATGAAGTTCCTGAGGATGGGATGGGAGTCATGGGGGAGTCTCTGAGATGAGGTAGGGTGGGGTAAGAAGCATTTATTAACCATTTATTATATGCCAGGTGCTGTGCTAAATGCTTTACAAATATCATCACATTTAAAGGGGTCCAGAGGGAGTCTCTGACTTGGGATGGAAGATTTCCTCCTTGGCCACTTTTAGGGGGCTGCTGGAAGGTGGGAAGTTTGGTGATCCCCAAGAAGGATGGAGTTTTCATGTGTGGGGAAGGGACAGCAGGACAGAAATGGGGCTTCTGATCACAGAAAACACACATGCCCAAGCAGGACCACATTCACCAAGACCACATGTAAGTCAGACCTGTTAGTGATGACGGAAGATGGGAGAACAGAGACGGGGGCTGAGGAAGGGTCCTGGAGGTAAGTATTGGAGGTCAGAGGATAGCAGGAGGTGGAGGTAGAGGCTGAAGGCTGAAGACAAGAAGGTGGCTCCTCGTGGTACGGGCGTCCCAATGAGGTGGAGGCAGAGGGTAGAGGCTGGTAGCTGGACCTGGACGTTACCAGTGAAAGTCCAGGGGGGTTCAGTTGCTGCTGCGGCTCAGTCAGAGGAGGTTGGCGATGCTGGGTGTGGTTGGCAGCCGTCCAGAGATGCTGAAGATGCTGCTGCCCCTTAGCCTCCGGCCTCGACCAGAGGCGGTAGCCGAGGTGGGCAGGAGGCAGCGGCCTCCCATTCCCACCTGATACAGCAGCACTCCTAACAGCAGGAGGGCCCCCATGGCGCCCAGGACAATGCCTGCAGTTAGCATAGTGGTCAGGGGCCTGGCTGGGCTGGGGCTGGGGCCAGGGGTAGAAGTGGAGGAAGTAGCCAGGCCAATGAGCACTAGGCCACTGACCAGCAGCACCAGGCCGCTGACCAGGACCATGAGACTGTCCGCTCCTCCCCCACTGCGCAGCAGGGCCACGTGCCGGGGCTGCCGGATGCAGTTCATGTCCTGCACGGCAGAGCCCAGCAGCTGCTTCACCAGCACCAGCAGGGCCAACAGGCAGAGGACGGTGCCCGTGGCGAGGCGCCACTCTCCTGAGCGGCTGCTGGTGGAGTAGAGCAGGGCCACCCCGCCAGCCCCGCAGCCTGCCACCAGCCCCACAGCCACGGAGAAGCAGAGGGCCGCACGCCGGGGCTCCTGGGACCACCACAGTTCCACGTGCTCCTCCAGGACATTGGGGGCCCCCTCCACGCTCACGGGCATAGGCACCCCATGCTGCTGCAGGCCAGGGGCTGCTTCCAACTGGGCCATCTACTGCAGCTGCGCTTGGGGGCCAGGCTGGAGCTAGAGAGGAGGGGCAGGGAGGGGGCTCTGGAAGACTTGCGGGACTCAGGGGCTTAGCCTCATGGCTCCCCTCCCCCACAGCTGGCCTAGGTCCTGTGGGTCAAGTCCCTCTGCACAGTCGGCAGCAGAGTCATTGTCACTTAGGAAGGCAAACAGATGAGCTCCGTGTTGTCACCTGGGAAGACAGAGGCATAGATGAGATCTGGCTCCTGAGAGGGCCCATCTCTAGGGGTCCTGGCCCTGGCTAGCCGTGTCCTCGCCCCCTGGATTCTCATTCCTGGTGTATAGCTCTGCTCTCTTCTCTCGGGACCATCCCCCCTCCCTGAGGCCCTTGGAGGGATCCCTTTGCCCAATGCCCCTGCCCCCTTCCGTCCTCCCGACAGCCCCTCTCCCATCCTCCCGGCAGCCCCTCTCCCCACCTTTCAAGATCCCAGTGTCCTGGCTCCTTCATCTGGACAGTTCCAAAGCTGTGCTCACAGCAGTGTCCCCAGCAGTGCCTGGAATAAAGGCTCATTGAGCCTCAGGCCACTCCCATGACCTCAGCTGCCTCTTGTCACCACCAGCTCCGCGGGGCTGCATTGTAACTCTTCAGCACCCAGAGATCTGGAGCCCCCTTGCCCCCCACCCCCAAGGGGAAGGGACCCATCTCCAGGGGCACAGACCTGGCCAATTGCAGGCACTTGTCAGGTGTTACACTTAGGACTGGGCCCCTAATGCCCACCCAGGGCCTGAAAACAAAATGCGCAAGAGCTCCTGATCAACGAGACGGGAAGACAGAGGGTGAAGCCAGATGCCCACATCTGAGAGGCCCCTCCCCGACAAAGGGCCCTCGGGAAGCCCTGATGCACAAACAAACTCACCTTCAGCTCAGGCTTCTTCCTCAGACCCAGGGGTCTGCAGACTCTCAGGTCTCCAGAGCCCTTTACATTCTTAAAAATCTGATCCCTCCCCCCCAAGAACTTTTATTGATGCGGCTTATAGCAATTGCTATTTATTCTATTCAAAATGAAAATCTTGGCATTGTTATGAAAATGGTTTGGATGTCATAGACCCCCTGAAAAGTCCCGGGGACCTGCAGGACCCCCCAGACCTGACTTGGAGAACTGCTCCTCTCCCGATCCTTCCCCTTTCTGGAATTCACTGAGGCCTTGCTCCCCTCCAAGACATGGCGTCCACGGCCATCCTTTCCTGCACTGGCTACACCTTCCCTCAGGTGAGAGTCAGAATTATCTTTGCTCCCCATTGTCATCCCCAGACCCTCTTTCTGCTGCCGCGCCTCAGAAAGCCCATCTCCTCTGAGGCTCGTGCTGGCCAAATCTGTCACCCATTCCATAGCCTGGTAGCTATTATCTACCGGTTCCAAGATCATTCTGGCCTCTTTTGTGGCGAATTTGGTTCCTGAATAGCCATCTTCCTCACCACCCTGACTCTACTGCTATACTGGGAGGCTTCAATATACACACAGGTAGGTGATCCCTCAAATGCCCTGGCCCCCCTCCCCAATTCCCCAGTCTCTTCATCTACCATGCCTTCCTCCTCCCTGCCTCTACCCTGGCCACACCAGGGGAGGATCACACATACAGGATCTGGATCCTAACCTCCCATCATTCCATCTGTCCCTCCACCTCACTCCTCTGACACGTATTCTGCCAGTCAGGATCTCCTTCCCCTGCCTCCCTTCATCCCCAGAGTATCTCTGTTGCTGTCATTTCACTTCCTTCTCTTCCAATCTTGATCTTGGGGCTGACTAGTTCACCTCCAGACTGTCCTCTAGCCTCATATCCCTTGTCCATCCTATTAGTTCCTATGGGAGATCAGGAAGCCATCCAACTGTAATCTGTGGCCTAATCTTAACTGGGTCCTTAATGCAGCATGCTAATCCTTTGATTCTTGCTGTGTTCTTTCCCTAGTCTTCTCTCCTCAATGGCTCTTTCCAACTTTCTCTTCTCTTTTCCAGCCTTCCACTTCTCAGCTGAGAACCTCACCTCATACCTTTACTGAGAAAATTAAGATCATTCTTTTTTTTTTTTGGCAGGGCAATGAGGGTTAAGTGACTTGCCCAGGGTCACACAGCTATTGTGTCAAGTGTCTGAGGCTGGATTTGAACTCAGGTCCTCCTGGATAAAGCTGGTGCTTTATCCACTGTGCCATATAGCTGCCCCCAAGATCATTCATCTTAAGCTACCTTTTCTTCCCTCTCATCTTATACCTCCCTGACATATTCTCATCATCTCTCCCTTCACTCCAGTCTCTGAAGAAGTAGCCCTTCTCAACTATAAAACTATGCATACCCTTTGACTTAGCAATACTGATACTAGGTTTGTATCCTAAAGATATTAAAGGAGAAGGAAAAGGACCCATATGTAGAAAAATATAGCTGCTCTTTTTTGTGGTGGCAAAGAATTGGAAATTGGAGGGATACTTATTAATTGGGGAATAACTGAACAAGTTGTGGTATATGATTGTGATGGAATACTACTGTGCTGTAAGATGGACAAAGGAGATGGTTTCAGAAAAACCTGGGAAGACCTAAATGAGCTGATGCAGAGTAAAGTGAGCAGAACCGAGGACATTGTACACAGTAACAACAACAGCATTGTAAAGATAATCAGCTTTGAAAGATTCAGCTACTCTGATCAATACAACGATTCAGACAATGCCAAAGGACTTATGATAAGAAATGCTATCAAGCCTCCAGAGAGAGAGAATTGATGAACTCTGAATGCAGTTAAAGCATCTACATTTTAATTTTCCTGTTTGTTTGTTTTTTGCCACATGACATGTGGAAATGTTTTGTATAACTTCATATGTATAGTGGGTATCACATTTCTTGCTTTCTCAAAGGGTAGGGGGGAATTTTTCTTTAAAGTAGCCCTTCTCCTTGCCAAAGCAGACCCCCTTACAAGCACGAATGTTCCTGTTCCATCCCATCTTCTCCAGTAGAAGCACCCCCCCCCCCATCATTCCCTCCTCTTTCTAATCTTGTCTCTCACTGCCTCTTGGCTATTTCTTTGCTACCTACACACTCATTTCTCTCCTAACCCAGGGGGTGAGAAAACAAACCAAAAACTTATTCGACTCTACCATCTCCTCAAAGTCTTCTCCCTTTCACAAAAAAAGTTGTCTGGGAGCAGCTTTAAAGCACCCAACCTGGATTCAGGAGGACCTGAGTTCATATCCAGCCCCAGACACTTGACACTCAACTAGCTGTGTGACCCTGGGTGAGTCACTTAACCCTCATTGCCCCTCCCCCCCAAAGCTGTCTGCACTTCTTGTCTCTTCCTCTCCTCTCACTCATTTCTCAACTCTTTCCAACCTGACTTCCAACCTCAACATTTAACCCAAACTATTCTCTCCAAAGTTACTGGTGATCTTTCTTAATAGGTAAATCTAATGGCCTTACTCAATCTTCATCCTTCTTGAGCTCTCTGCAGCCATTGGCACATGGATAACCATTTCCTCTCTCCTCTCTGTGTTTTTGGAACACTGCCCTCTCCTTGTTTGCCTCCTACCTGACTGATCGCTCCTTCTCAGTCCCCTTAGCTGGATCTCCATTTACATCACACTCCTTCACCGTGAATGTCCCCCAAAGTTCTGACCTGGGCCCTTGTTTCTCTCCATACTTTTACTTGGTGACTATCACAGGGTCAATTATTATCTCTAGGCAGGTGACTCCCAGATCTACCCATCTGTCCCTATGTTCTCCTGAGCTTCAGTCCCTTGTCATTAACTGGTTCTTTTCAACATCTAGAACTGGATGTCCCATAGATGTATCCAACTCAACATGTCCAAAACCAGAACTCATTATCTTTTCACCCCAATTCTTCTCATGATCTTTCTAGAATTTTCTTCTCATGAAATTCTCTTTTCTGTTGGAAAACTTCCTACCATTCTCCCAGTCATTCAGGCTCATGACCTCAGGGTCATCTTGATTCCTCTCCCTCTTGCTTAGTTCATGTATACTGGATATGAAAGAACAGACATGGCCAATAGGAAATTGATACCTAAGATAGGTGAGGAGATAGTGAGAGAACTCCCAGTTACCCTCGAACGAATGTCAGGCTAACATGACCTCCATCTTTGGATTCCCCAAATGGCTGGTAGAGGGGAAGACTTTGAAAAATCATGGAAAATGGGAGAGATGACAAGACTGGAACTGGCTAAATGTCCTGCTCTTCTTTTGATTTTACACACAATTATTTGTCCTTCCCGCTTCCCCTCCTCATAAACGAACAATGAAAAAAACCCCTCAGAATAAATATGCACAGTATGCACAGTCCAGCAAAACAAGTCCCCACATCGACTACATCTAAAAATGTCTGCCTCGTTGTTCATTTTAAGTGCATCACTCCTGGAAATGGATAGCATGAGTGGCCTTCAGTCCTCTGGCGTAACGGTTTATCATTGCACTAATCAGAGTTCTAAAGGCTTTTAAACTGCTTTTCCTTATGATGTTATTGTTGTATAAATTGTTCTTCTAGTTCTATGAACTTTATTCTGTATCACTTTATAGAAGTTGCCTCAGTTTCCTCTGAAATTGTCCATTTTGTCATTTTTTATAGTCAAATAATATCTCATGACTCTGTCATACATGACGCCACCATGGATGTCCCCTTAGCTTCCATTTTTTGGATTATAGATACTTTTGTGCAGTTGAGTCTTTTTCCTCTTTTGGATGCAGGCCTAGTAGTAGAGTGTATGGAAATATTCTGGTTTTTTTTTTTTAAAGAAGAGAATGGAGTCGATAAATCATAGGCCAGTGAGCTTGTCTTGGATTCCTGGGAAAATTCTAGAAAGATCATTCAAGAGATGGCTGCATAGATCGGGTCACACTGGTCTCCTTTCCTTTTCTGACATAGTTATTCCAGGAGTAGGTGAAGGGAATACTGTAGAGTTTATTTAGCTATTAGCAAGGCTTTTGATGAAGTGTCTTATGCTATTCTTGTGGAGAATATGGAGAGCTATGGACCAAATGGATAGGGAACTAGTTGGGTGGCCAGGTTCCAAGAGCAGGTAACTGTTAATGGTTCCATGTTACCATGGCAGGAGGTTTCCAGTAGGCCACACCAGGGATCTGGATTTGGCTCTGTGCTGAATTTTTAAAGTCAATTATCTGAATAATATCTGCAGTGATAATATGCTCAGCAAGTTTGCAAGTGGCTCAGAATTGAGAGAGAGAGAGAGAGAGAGAGAGAGAGAGAGAGAGAGAGAGAGAGAGAGAGGAGAGAGGAGGGATAAGAGAGTGAATGACTGAGTGAGAGAGACAGAGCTAACACACTGAATGGTAGTCACTCAGGCTAGAGCATCGGTCTGAATGTAAGAAGTTGTCTTTGTTTTTTGTTTTGTTTTGTGGGGCAATGAGGGTTAAGTGACTTGCCCAGGGTCACACAGCTAGTGTCACGTGTCTGAGGCTGGATTTGAACTCAGGTCCTCCTGAATCCAAGGCCAATGCTTTATCCACTGTGCCACCTAGCTGCCCCTGAATGTAAGAAGTAAATGTGAAGTCTTACACTTTGTTACAAAAAATTCACTTCACAGTTTAAATAGAGGAAGGTATGGATAGATGATTGTTCTGAAAAAGATCTGGGGGTGTTAGTGGACTGCAAGCTGAGTAGGAGTGTGATATAGCCACCAAAACCTCATGGGATCTTGGGCTGCCTTGAGAAGAGGGGAGGGAGCCCTCTGTTCTCTATCCTGCTGACTGTCTGGAGTGTGGTGCTCTGTTCTGGGCATGAGGGTTTAAGGACATTGATCCCTTGGTGAGTGGTCAGAGGAAGACAAGCAGGCTGGGAAACAGCCTCCTTCAGGACAGAGGAGGGTCACTTGAAAGAGCTGGTCCTGTTTAGCCCGAAGAAAGAAGACTCAGTGAGGGAGATGAGAATTGTGGTCAAAGGACTGTGAGGTGAAGGAGGGATCAGCCCTGTTCTGTTTGCCCTGAGGACAGAGTCAGGAGCCCTAGGGGTGGGGGCAGAAATCGCAAAGAGGCCTATTGAGGATGGTTAGCAGGAACAATTCCTAACAAGGTGGTCTGGCTGTCCCAGGGTGGGTGTGGAGGGACTGCCACGAGAGCTCCCCCTCCTGGGACATCTTGAGGCTGGACAACCACTTGTCTGGTGGTTGTTTGTCCTTTTTCTTTTTCTTTTCTTTTTTGTGGGGCAAGTTAAGTGACTTACCCAGGGTCACGCAGCTAGTAAGTGTCAAGTGTCTGAGGCTGGATTTAAACTCAGGTCCTCCTGAATCCAGGGCTGGTGCTTTATCCACTGCGCCACCTAGCTGCCCCCTCTGTCCTTCTTTTTCAAAGAGGACCAATGACATCACTGGATGATGTCTTGACTACTCTGGTATCTTATAGTGGGGATTCCTTTCAGCTATGGATTGTACTGAGTACAGTGCTGGCCCCTTCCAATTCTCAGATTCTCTGGCATAGTCAGTCCACTGCCTCCATCACTTTTTTTCCATTTCTGAAGCCACCCCTTCCCCAATTCCCACCCCAATTCAGGCCCTCAGAACCTCTTGCCTGGACCATTGCAATGGTCTTCTAAAACAAACAAGATTTTGCAGTTTAGTAGCTTATACTACTAAAGTACAAGCCAGCTGAATTGGCAAGAATTTTTGGGTAATGAGCCTTCTCATAAATTCACTGGCCTCTCCCTCTATCTTCTTGGATGGAAGCCTCCCCCTTCCCCCATTAGCTTCCATCTCCACGGGGCACGTCTTGCTTGGTCGTATTTATTTATATGTTGTTTCTAGAAGTAGACTGGAGGGTGGGCGTGGTTCCAATGCTTAGCTCAGTGTCCAGTATGTGGCGGTCTCCCATGCTTGGCCCCCAGTCATCAGTAAAACATATAAAATGGTGTTTGGCATGTAAAACCCTCCGTGATCTGGTCAGAACTGACCTTTCAGCATGATTACACATGACTGTCCACACAGACCACGTTCCAGCCAAGCCGGCTCTCCTGCTGTTCCATCTCATCTCTGTACTTTTGAACTGGCTGCTTCCCCCCAGACCTGACATCTCTGCCTCTTAGAATCCAGGTGACCTCCCATAGGAGGCCTTTCCTGATCCCTCCACCCTCTTCCTGCCTGCCCAGGTGCTGGTCTCCCCTGCCCCCACTACATACAATTACTTTTTATTTACTTTACAATCTTACAATTCGCTCAGACTTACAAGTCATTCACATGATAGGCTGCTGGAGGACGGGAAGAGCCTGGTCAGGATTTTGCTTGGCAAAGAGTTGGTGCTAAATAAATGTTTACTGATTGATGCATGCCTTCAAAGAAGAGAGGATAAGAAAACAGAAGGCGGACCTCATCAAGTGCCCAGGACTCCAACCCTGACTAACCATGTCTCATGGCATTGAGAAGACAGGGGGTAGGGAGGTGGAGGATGGGGGTGACCGTGGGAAAAAGGCAAGTGTCCCAATTTTGAAAGAAGGGGAAGGAGGTGAATTCTTTTTTTTTTTTTAGTGAGGCAATTGGGGTTAAGTGACTTGCCCAGGATCACACAGCTAGTAAATGTTAAGTGTCTGAGGCTGAATTTGAACTCAGGTAGTCCTGAACCCAGGGCCAGTGCTCTATCCACTGCGCCACCTAGCTACCCCAGGAGGTGAATTCTTGACCCTGTTGGCTGAAAAGCTTGACTTGGGTCCTTAGCCAAAATCTAGACCTTCTTATTAAAGGGATAGTTTTGGATCATTTAGGAAGGAATATTTGTTGCTTGGATGACTGAAGGGGAGAAGAGAGTCCTGCCATCCTCTGCCCCACCTCATCTGGGCACCTCCACTTAGGAAGGATTTGGATAAACCAGAGTGTCACTAAATAGGGGGCTCCCTGAGGGCAGGGATGGGCTTTGACTTTTCTTTGCATCCCTAGCACCTAGAACAGTGCCTGGCACATAGCAGGTGCTTAATAAATGTTGCCAGCCAGGGTGGGGAAGGGCTTGGTGACCATGAGAGCATGCTGGGTTAAAAGATCTGGGAGTGTTTTGCCTGGAGAAGGTTCAGGGGGTCCACAAGAGCCCGGTTTAGGTGTCTGAGGACTCCCAAGTGGAGGAGGGAGGGGAAGAATAAGGAGCAGTGTGGGGGGTAGTTTGCCCAGAGGCCAGAAGAAGTTGAATGTCAGGAGAAACATCCTCAACAACACTGATGGCTGCCCCAGAATACAAGAGACGGGTGCGAAGCTCTGAGTTCCAAGTTCCACCCAGGAGGGCTCCCACCAGAGAGGAGTCAGCAATTGTCCCGGGGTTTATCCAAGGAGGCATGGCTGCAGCTCCCCAACAGAGCCCTTAAGTCCTGAAGGTGGGAAAGGGGTGGGAAGAGGAGGTGTGTACCTCTTGTCTCTACAGACCTTACCCGCATCTCCTCTCGCGGCAGCCCTGGGAGGTGCACGAGGAAGGGCAGCTCTCATCATCTTTATTTGACAGCCCCAAGGACTACCAGTGACTTGTCCGGGAGTTCAGGGCAAAGGTTGGGGGTAGGGCAGCGTACACCGGGCTCTTCCTTGCTCCCCACCCCCCAGGTCCCGCATCTCAAGGAGGCACAGGCTGAGGACTAACCTGTAGGCAGAGGTGCGGGGCCATAGGGTCCGAGGAAAGCAGCGGTGAAGGTGGGGCGGCAGAAAGCCCAGAAGGAAAATCCAGAAGGCGGTTTAGCTGTCTTTGCTGGTCCTCAGGTGAGCTGGGGGAGGAGGCAGGGCAAGCAGCAGGTGTCCCTTCCTGTCCCTGGGCCTTCCTCTTGATTGGCTCCAGCTGCTCTGTCAGCCCGCCTCCTGCCCTCCCGGCAGTATCTGGGCAGGGACATTTCCCAGCTGGGTAGGGCGGGGGCCTTACTGGAAACTGGATCCCTCCAATTCAGGGCCCTGGGAGGAGGAAAAGGTAGAATAAGAGGAGGTGCAGGCTATAAGTGGAGGAGGAGGAATGCTGCCTGTCCACCTGCTCTTCTGGTTCCCCTACAATTTCCCGATGCTCCCAAGACCACGGAGCCCTCTGAATACAGATCCCTAACTGCCCCCATCACACACCCTCTACCCAATCCCCACATTCACTGACCCTGTAGAGCCCAAAACAGTCTTTATCCTTGTGGAGTTTACATTCGACTGAGAGTCACAGAGCTTCTAGGGACTTAACTTTGAAATGGAGAAAACCTGAACCCCAGCTCTGACTACCAGCATGACCTGGTGACCAGCAAGTCATACCCTCTCTGGCCTCAGTTTCCTCCTCTGGGGTTTTTCAAGTCTTCTTCCTCACTCTGTACCTCTGTCCACCCCTTCCTTCCCCTATGCCTGGATTAGATGACCTCCACATTTTCTTCCAACTTTAAGCATTTGCTCAAGAGAACCTCTGCCATTGTCCACTGGAGCAACCGCTGTGGAGACTCGGGTTTTGTCCCTGCCTCTGTAGTCCCCACCTTCTCAACTGCCACAGTTCCCGGGGAATCAGAAGAGAATGTTCTAATCACAAAAGTCCCTGGCATTGTCAACATGGCTCAACCTCAGAAACCAATATGGTTTTATGAATCGAAGTGACACCGAAGGAGATGCTATAATAATTAGGCTAGCTAGCATCTATATAGTGCTCTAAGGTTTTCAAAGCACTGAAACAACCATGGGAGTAGGGTCAAGGACAGCACAGGTGGAGGACCCTGGTGAGAAGGAACTTGTGATGAATGACCTTAATTTTCTCAGTTCAGGAGGAGTTGAAGTTCTCCGATGACAGGGACGTGGGACTGGAGGAGAGAGGACATCTGAAGCAGCCACCGGGGAGAGGGCAATTAAAAAGTCAATTGTGGGGCAGCTAGGTGGTGCAGTGGATTAAGTACCAGCCCTGAATTCCGGACGACCTGAGTTCAAATCCGGCCTCAGACACTTGACACTTACTGTGTGACCCTGGGCAAGTCACTTAACCCTCATTGCCCCGCAAAAAACCCAAACCCAAACCCAAAAGTCAATTGTGGGGGAAGGAAAGGCTTCTATGCAGTGAGTGGTGAGGGCCCAGCTGAGATTCAATGACCCATTTGTCAGGTTATCAAGGTCATGTGTCTTTCTCTGGGAGTTTTGGTAGGAAGTGGAGAAGGGGAAAACTAGGAGTAACTAAGGGCTGGGGCTTGGTAAGAGGATCAGGGACTGAGGGATTCAAGGGGAACTGATAGGGTAGACTTGAGTAGGCAGGCATAGGGGAAGGAAGGGGTGGACAGAGGTACAGAGTGAGGAAGAAGACTTGAAAAACCCCAAACCGAGGGAAATAATGAAAGATGAAAAACTCACAGGGAATCAGAGGAAGAGACTGAAAGCTGGGTCAGGGTGTGTGTGGGGGGTGGGGAGAATTCTGGAGTCAGCTGAGTGCTACAGTCGGTAGAGCTGGGTGCTACAGTTGGTAGCCCTGGGCTTGTGGTTAGGAGGACCCGAGTTTGAATCCAATCTCAGATACTTCTCAGCCCTGTGTCCTTGGGCAAGTCTAACCTTTATCAACATCAGTTTCTTGTAAACAAAAATAACAGCACCTGCCTCTCAAGATTGTTTTGAGGACCAAATAGCAGAGTTCTTTGCAAACAAAAATTCTGTACAAATGCTCTCATTATTGTTGCTGTTATAGCCGACAAGCACAAAAGGACTATCTGGGAGTGATGGCGAGAACTGAATCTGCCACTACCTCTCCAGGACATCAGAGGAGGGACATCCAGTGCTGGCCAGGGATGCAGGGTCTCTCCCATGAGAAGTGGCAGCAGGAGCATGGGGAGAGCCTTAGTCTATCCTTCTTGATGCTTGGGATGACAATGCTTTCTTGGGTATGCTTCACTAACACCTAAGTCAACCCTAGCACCTTATCTGCTGGACAGCGACACCTCTACCCTTCTTTCACTCATTCTTTTTATTTATGTATTTATTTATGTATGTATGTATGTGTTTATTTATTTTAGTGAGGTAATTGGGGTTAAGTGACTTGCCCAGGGTCACACAGCTGGTAAGTGTTAAGTGTCTGAGGTTGGATTTGAACTCAGGTCCTCCTGAATCCAGGGCCCAAGGCCACATGAGCAGTCAGCTGCAGAGCAGGGATTCAAACCCAGCCCCTCTGACCCCCAATCCGAGTCTGTTTCTCTTATACCATGGGGCCACCAGATTGGTCAGAGGTAATAAAGGGGGGCCTTGTGTTTGCAAGTGGTTTGGACTGGATATCCCCGAGGTTCTGTGATTCTGGCTCTTCCTGGACTGGGGTGCGTGTGTGTCCCTGCCCTGTGAAGGTGACAGAGAGGCAGTAGGTGATCCAGGAATCAGGACACCTGCATTCATTCCTGTCTCGGCCCCATTTTATCCATTCCAGAGGAGTGACCTTGCTGTAATCACCGCCTCTCTGAGCCTAGGATCAGAGACTGCCAGAAGTGAGTGCTCGAGCAAACAGCCACTCAGCTTCTTCTGAAAGACCTGCAGCGACAGGGAGGTCACCCCCTTCCACAGCAGCTCATTCCCTCCTGTGACACCTTTGACAATTAAGAAGCCTTTCCTCATATACAGCCACTGTTTGTCCTGCCTAGCTCAGAGGGTCATCTAAGGCTCACAGTAGACAAAGATCATATGAAGTTTTGTAGTTGCTGCCGTTGAGACCTGCTCTATTGGCTAAACCTGGCTAGGCTGCACAGAGTAGATGTGGGCAGTACAGGACATTAGGAGGGACTGGCACAGTCGGGCAGTGGTGGCTAGGGGGGTAATCACCAATCAATAAACATTTACCATGGAGCAGGCACTGTGCCAAATTCTAGGGATACAAAGAAAAGCAAAAACAAACAAAAAAGAAAAAAAACATCCCTAACTTCAGGGAGCTTAGTCTAATGGGGAAAGACAATATGCAAGCAACTAAGTACATACAAGATATAGACAGGGCAAATAGGGAAGGGGTAATTTCAGGGGCAAGGTGCTAAGGCGGTGGGTGAGCCAGAAAAGGCCTCTGAATTGTGGGACTTGAGCAGAGTCTTGTAGGAAATCATTCCAGGTGGAGGATCTGGGATAGAGTGATTCATGGTACATGCTGAGGTAGGGTCTCAGGCTCAGGCCTGGCTGCAGTTAAAATTGTATGTAAGAGGGGCAGCTAGGTGGTGCAGTGGATAAAGCATTGGCCCTGGAATCAGGAGGACCTGAATTCAAATCCAACCTCAGACACTTGACACTTACTAGCTATGTTACCCTAGGCAAGTCACTTAACCCTTATTGCCCCACCAAAAAATATATGTAAGGGATTTAGGATGGAGGGCCTTCTGAGGGTTGAAAAGGCTCCCAGGCTCAGGCCTCAGCTCCATTCAAGAGCTCTGGTGAGAAATCCAGGATGCAGAGCCTCATTGAGGGGAGGCCCTCAGAGCCTGGTCCTACCTCCACTGAAATATGAAGGTGGGGATCTTGAATAGAGTGGGGTGGGGCTGAAAGGGCTCCAGACCTCCGAGCCAGCACAGGGTAGGGATCTTGGATGGAGGGTCTCATGGGGGAATGGTAATTGAGGGGAACCAAGGAGGGATGAGAGAGAGAATACTGGAGCTCAGAGCCTATTCAAAGTTCCATTGAAAAGAACCGATGGGAGATGAATCCAGGATGGCGCCCCATGGGTAGATGGGTGAGGGGTCAGCATGATTCAATTTCAATGGTCAAGAGAGAAAATTTGGGGACACTACTTCCACTTGTCTTCTTTCCTTGTTAGCCTGAATTTTCTGGTGGTAAAACCATCAGGGGAAGTAGGACGGCAGACGGTGGCCATCTGTGCAGGGGACAAGGAGGGTGGGTAGGGCCCAAGGGGAGTGACAGCCCCCAGGCCCCCTGCCCAATAACTGAAACGGCAGGAGGGCCACCACCTTTCTTTATTCTTCCTCTGCCTTTTCCCCAGGGCCCAGGAAACAGGGCAGGGCCAGAGCAGGGCTTGTGTCCAGCAGGGGACAGAGAGGACATAGGCCTCCCTCTGCCAGGCCTCCTGTAGGCCAGCTTGGCTATTGCCTCCTGGGCAGGAGGCTCAGTTGCTTGTGTTCTCAAGGGCCCTGTCAGACTCCAAGGAAGGGAGCCTCCCTGGGGGGTGCAGCCCTGGAATCTGCTCCTGTTCTTGGATGTGGTCTCGCAGGCGCCGGATCTCTAATCGCTGCATCTCTATGATCCGCTCTGTTTCTTCTTCCTCGTTCAGTCTCACAATCCCAACAGTAGTGGGCTTCTCCAGGGTGGGTGCTATGAGATGGTAAAGAGAAGGGAGAGGCCTGGCTCTGGAGGCCACTCTAGGGTCCAGCCCAAGGGCCCCAGGGGGCTCCTGACTCATGTTTCATGAAAATAATTCTAGACAACTCTTTGATAACCTCAGACCCAGCAATGAGGTGTGGTGACCCAGTACATTAGGCAGAGAAATGAAGTCTGGGGACCTAGAACATGAGACAAAGCTATAAGGGCCATGGATCTGCAACATGAAACAAAGGAATGAGCCTGGGGCTGGACGGGTCTAGAACATGAGACACAACAATAAAACCCAGAGACCTGGAACATTAGACAAAGGAATAAGACCAGAGGTGGGTATTTCTAGAAATCAAGGCCAGAAATGAGGTCTGAACATCTAGAACAGCAGAAATGAGAACGAGATCATGAAGTCTAGAACAGCAAACAAAGGACTAAGTCTGGGGACCAGAATGAGGCATAGTGGTAACAGCCAGGGAGGCTCCAAACGTTCGATCAAGGAGTGAGATAGTGCGCATCTAGAGGCCAGGCACAGGAAGGAGTGCTGGGGGCCAGGACCAGGAGGGTCCCTAGCTTCCTGTCAAGCTCGGCCTCCTTTGTTTCTGGAGATGCTGAAAGCATGGCTTGGATCAAGGGGACTCCGCACAAAGAAGCCCAGGACAGACTGCCAAGGGGGGCTGCTCCCCCAGAACATAGCATCCTGGCTATGGGTAGGGTACTGCCCCCTCTGGCCTCAGGGAGGAAAGACCACCAGCCCGGGCATCACCTGCTTCAGACACATCCGAGTGCCGAAGTTTCTTGGTCAGCCTCAAAGCCGACTCAAGGTCATGCACCTGTGTGCGTGTGATCTTCAGCTCCCTTCGAAGCTCGTTAATCTCTTTGATCAAGCTCACATTTTCCTGCAGAAAAGAAGGAAGAACGAGCCTGGAGTGAGCCCGCCCTGGCAACGCTCACCTCTATCCAAACCCACCTCCCACTCTGCCAGGGGCAGCCAAGCACAGTTAAGAGCTGGCCCTCCCCAGCCCCTTCAGTGGGGCCCCCAGTCAGGATAGGAGGGCTCCCCAAGGAAGCAGGGCTCTGGATGTTGTGCATCGATACAGAATTTTTCCCTTGGAGAGGGGGTGAAAGCCAGCAGAAGTGGGAGGGCGGGAGAGAAGAAGGGTCCGCTGAGCTTCAGGACAGCTTGGCCCGGGGGCTCTTCCCGCTCCCTCAGCTGGGGAGGGGAGCGGCGCCGCCAGCCAGGACAGTGGTTGGGCCCCGGGGCCAAGCCTTTCTCTTTCTTCTAGGAGAGGGAAGTTTGCATTGCTCAGTGTGAAGGGGGCCCCGTGGGGCCCGGGATGGCACCGATTGCTAATGTACTGCCAGGCTCTTTATGAATAATGAGATTCCGACTTTCTGCACGATGCTCCTCCCCTTCCCGAGGGGTCCGAACGCCAGACGCTGGCGGCAGTCTGTACAGAGCCCCGCTCGGAGCCCCGGCCGCCGGCGGTACCTGCATGATGCGCACGTTGTCTGACCGGTGCAGCTCGTTCTCCTTGAGCACCTTCTTCTTGAGGGTGGCCAGATTCCTCTCCAGGTGTTCCCTCTGCCGAACGTACTCCTGCTGCAGGTCCGTGTCCACGCCCACGATCTCCACCTGAGGGGGCAGGCAGGTGGGCGGGGGTGGGCATTGGGGGCGGGGCGGGGCAGAGGCAGGCGGGCGGGGCTCCCACTTACCATGTCGGCCTGCTGGACGTACTTGTCAAAGAGAGCGCGGATCTTCTCCTTCAGTTGCCGGGGCTCCTGGATGTAGCCCACACAGTTGTGAAGATCGATCTTAAACCGCTTGACTAGGGCCTCCATGTCCCGCTCCTGAAAGCAGCACCTGTTAGCAGCCACCCGGGGCGGGCAGAGGCCACGGGCCAGGTCCCAGGATCCCTTCGTCAACCCCCCTGCCTTTGCTAGGGGGGAAGAATAGGACTGGAGCCTGATACGGGAGACCCCAGAGTCACAAGATCCGCCTACCCGGGCGCCTGGGGCGGGGCTCTGCTCCTGGTACACGTGCTTAGAGCCTCTCCCCCCCCCTCCCTCAGCGTCTGTTCCTGGGGAATGCTGCCAATGGCAGCCCTTCCCTCCCCAACGAGGCATCCTGGCTATGGGTAGGGTACTGCCCCCTCTGGCCTCAGGGAGGAAAGACCACCAGCCCAGGCTCTGCTGCCTTCCCTATTTTCCTGGGCCGGCTCCCTTGTTTGGTTTTCTAGGGACAGGTGGGTACTTGGGCACCATTCCCTCATCAGAACTCACCGTCGATAGAGCCCTCTGACCCACCGGCTCTGAGCCTGCCCTGCCCCAAAGCAGACACTATCCAAGCCTGTCTTATTCACTCAGGCCCCAGGATCTCTCCCCATCCATCGGTTTGGGTCCTCTGCCTCAGGGCCCAGCCCAGCATCTCTCCACCACTTCCCTAGCAAAGGGGCACCTCGCTTCTGCTGGGAGGAAAGGGAGGCCACTGTCCCCATGTGCCCCTCGTCCTCTCCCACTCTGGGGCAGCCCTGCTGCTTAGCAGCATTCTCCTGACATCCCAAACCCACTCAGGGTTCTGCCTCACTGGGGCCAAGCAGCATCGGCCCGGGCTGAGAAGCCCAGATGTCAGTGCAGACGGGTCTCCCCGGGGCACGTGCAGCACCTTCTGCCGCTCCCGGCGCATCTCCTGGTCTGTGGCTCGGAGCTTCTGCCACAGCTCCGTGATGTTCAGTTCCAGTTGTGTGTTCTGTTTATGGAAGCGCTCCAGCTCCGCCTCCATCTGCAGAAGAGAGGGGGCAGGATGCATGGGCGGCCGAGAAGCACAGCCCCCCTCCCCCATTCCCTGGCATCACTGACACTGCCCATGGGCAAACACTGCCATTCAGTAAACATCCCAGTGCCTGCCCTGCGCCCAGCACTGTTCTAGGTATGAGAAATACAGGAATGACGCGAGAGTCGGGCCCTCGAAAAGCCTCCGAGGGGGGAAAACAGACGGAGCGTGTATGTATACTTAGAATACACATACGTTGGGGTAGCTAGGTGGCGCAGTGGATAGGGCACCGGCCCTGGAGTCAGGAGGACCTGAGTTCAAATGTGACCTCAGACACTTAACACTTACTAGCTGTGTGACCTTGGGCAAGTCACTTAACCCCAACTGCCTCACCAATATATATATATATATATATATATATATATATATATATATATATATATATATACACACACACACACACACATATATATTCTTAGAATATATATGTCATTTCTGGCAGGAGGGCACTATCGAGGGGTATCAGGAAGGCCTTCCTGTAGGAGGTGGCACTGAACTAAGCTTTGAAGGAAGCCAGGGGTTCCAAGAGAAGGTAAGGAAGGGGTGCATTCTGGGTGGCTGGTACAGCCTGGGCAAAGGCATGGAGATGGGGGGCGGGTGCAGGTGTGTGTGAAAGGTCGTAGGCAGGCCAGCCAGGTGAAAGTGTAGAATGTGTAAAGGGGAGCTTGTGTTTTAATCTAGAGCAGGAGGGAGCTTCTTTTAGAAACTGTTTCTTTAAAAAAGATTCTGATCTGCTCTTCCCCCCTTTCTCCCAATAAACATTTCCATACACACAGAAGGTAGAAAGAGACTGCACAGAAAATGAATTTCACGTGTTTGCTCTTTAAAGACTGGGGCTCCCTGTCTTTCCCAGGCTGGCAGTGCAGAGGCTGCTCACAGGCCTGACCCCACCTGTGATCAACGAGGGAGCTTTGATCTGCTCCGATTTCAGCCAGGGATCCTTGTCTGCCCCTCCTTGGACAGCCCGGTGCCTCCCAGGGTCCATCCCATCGATGCCTTACTCAGTGTGAATGCCCGGTCTGGGTAGCCCACTGCAGCCCAGAACTGCCCGGAGGGCCCTGGCAGCTGAGGTGTGCCACCACGCCCACCAGCCACATCATGTCGAGACCCAAATGTAATCAATTCCACCCCTTATTTTCTCAATTCTACCCACAGCTGCCAAAGGGATTTTGCATTTGTGACCATGTCACTCCCTGCTCAATATTATCTCTAGGCTCAAAAAGGAAAGGCGATGTTTGGCTCCATTTCACAAGCAGGCCCCTTCCTCCCTCTCCAGTCTCCTTACCCCCCTTCCCATGGATGCTATAACGCAGGGACACTGGCCTCCAATACAAGGTTCCATCTCTGTCTCTGAGCCTTTGTACCAGCTGCCCTCCCCCCCCCCCCCCCCCCCCCGCCATGCCCGTCCTCCCAGCTCCCCTTCCTCTTATGCCCTAGTACTCCCATCCCCCCTCTGTGGTTACTCCCATGTGTCTGTAGATGTCCCATGGCTGGGATCACATGGCTGTTGTCTTTCCCCTACATGGTGGGTGAGCTCCTGGAGGGCAGGGACTGTCTTTTTGCCTTTCTTTGTATCTCCAGGACTTAGCACAGGGGTTGGCATGTGAGAGATGCTTAAGAAAGGCTTGTTGACTGACTTGCAAAACTGCCCTGCTTGTGCTTTCTTCTGAATTTCCTTTTCTTCTCTCCCCGATTAAAAACAGAACAATCCCTCGTAACAAATAAGCACAGTCGAGCCAAGCCCATTCCCGATCGGCCGTCTAAACAGGCCTGCCTCAGTCTGCACCGTGTCCCTCACCTCTCTGCCCGGAAGGAAGCAACATCCTAGGTCCTGTGCCAGTGGGCACATCAGGTTCTAAGGTTTTTCAAACTTGTCTCCTGGGGTTGTTATCTCTGTGTAAATCCTTCTCCTGGTTCTGCTCCCTTCACTTGGGGCTGAGGGGAGACCACACGGCCAAATGAGGATCAGGATAAAGTATCAAGCTCAGAAATAGAGGCTCACTGTCTTCAAGCATCCAGGGGGTGCCTCATGCAAGATGGGTTAGATTTGTTCTCCTTGGCATCAGAAGTCGGAACAAGGAGCAATGGGAGCAGGGGTCAGTGAGGCACATTAAGGCTCGGTGTCTGGAAAAATTCAGGCAGAGGAGAGCTTGCCCAGAGCGCCAGGGGATGTTTTGTGGGGGTGGCAGGTTAGCCCTTCCTGGAGCTGAAGGCAGGTGGGGCTACTTTCTGATATTGCTTCTCTCATTTTTGCATTGCAAACAGCAGAAAAAAATGACTGAAAAGGAGCTGGCTGCCAAGGTAAGAAATCCTGGAGATAGGTGCTATTACTGTCCCCATTTTTCAGACGAGGAAACTGAGGCTGAGAGGTTGAGATTTGTCCAGGGTCATGCAGCTAGTAAGTGTCCAAGGCAGAATTTGAACTCGGGTCTTCTTGACTCCAGATCCAGTGCTCCACACTCCAGGAGAGTGAGCTGGACTTTGATTCCTCAGATTGGCAGACTAGCAGATGAGGATGATGCCAGGGATGTAGTTTACTCAGACTGGAACAAAGCTCCTGATGAAGCGTCTCATCGCACTTTTGTGGAGGAGATGGAGAGATGTGGAATAGACGATCACGCCCTGAGATGGACGGGCCCAACGCCAAGGTGTCAGGAGGTGGGCAGTGGAGGCTCCTGGGATCGCTGCTTCACCCTGGGCTGCTTGAAGGGTTTTATCCATGGCTCTCATTAAGGCACCAGTGGGATGCTCGTCACACCAGCCGGCAAAGAGAGCCAGCATTTATTAAGGGTCTACTGTGTGCCGAGCGCTGTGTCAAACCCTGCAGATACAAAGAGAGGCAAACAGCCGTCTCCTTGAGGAGCTCACAGTCTAATGGGGGACAAGAGAGGAAAGGCCCGCGCTGGCTGCCCGAGCCAGGCTCCAAAAAGACCCGGGCAGGCGGGATCTGAGAAAGTAACATCCAATAGGAGTAAATACAACCCCCCACCTCGCCAGAACAAGATGGGGCGAGCACAGGGAGACAGTGGGAGATTAAAGGCGAGGTCTGGGGGTCAGCGGATCAAACTCCATAGGAGCCAGTGGGGATGGCTCTTGGGCTGCATTGGGAAGAGCACAGATTCGGGGGAAGGGAGGCAGGTGAACAATACAAAGAGCGTCGAGTCGTCCCGGAGTGGAAGGAGGGGCTGCCTCTGAAGAGCTGAGGCCCCCTCCCTGGACATCCACAAGCAGAGGTCTGATGGCTGCCCGCCGGTTAGGCATGTCCTGGCAGGATTGCCTTCTAGCTCTCCCCTTATGTGATGGCACTTTACTGCCTCCCAGGACTGAGATGATCAGCTTGAAAAGGCAAGAATGGCAGCGATGCCTCAGGGCCAGCAGAGGGCAGTAGAGGCAGGACTCTGGGCAGCTCCCCCAGGCCGGGCGTCTGCTGGGTCCTGCGGCAGTACTGCCCTCTGCGCGGGGGTCTACAGCAGAGGGGAAGCCCTTACGTGGTGGTTTCAAGAGTGGCCACCTCAGATCTGGGCTCGGCCCTGGGTTCGTTCACATCTTTGTCAATGCCTGGGACACAGGCAGAGACAGTGGGCTCTGCTCTGTGTTCACGGCATGGGCAGAGGACACCAAACAGGCTGGGATGGCTGGCACATCACACACCCGGTCAGGCAGGCTCCCAAAGGATCCTGACAGGCTCAAGACTTGGGCGTAATTCCATAGGGATAAATCTAAAGTCTTGTCAGAATACAAAATAAAGTCCTGGGAATAAAAAATCAACTCCACAAGCACAGGATGGGGGAAGCCTGGTTGGACGTCAGGTGTCCTGGGAAAGATCTAGGGGTCTGAGTGGACTACAAGCTCAGTCAGGGTCAGCAGGGTGATGGGGAAGCCAAAAGGGGGAACATGAGGGAATCTCAGGAGAGTCCTGGGGCCTCTGGACCCTTGCCTTCAGTTCAGGACACTGACAGTTGGTAAGGACAAGCTGGAGGGTGTGCAGATGGGGCAGAATCGGTGGGAGGCTCCCTACCACCCTGGAGGAAAGAAGGCTCACAGGAACACACGGGCCATCTTTAAGCCCCTGAAGGCCTCTGATGCTCTGCCTGGACGCTGGAGGCAGAACCAGGACTAGGGTGGTTGAATCGAGGGTCAGATTTCAGTTCATGAAAAACTTCTCCATGAGGAAGGGGCTGCCTTGGGAGACGGCAGGGGCCCCTCCTCGAAGGCCTTGGCCTTGGACAGTCACGTGCTCCCTGGGTCCACACTGCCCGCTGAGGCCGCACTGCCTCTGGGCAAAGGCTGGGGCATCAAAGGGGAGATTCTAAAAGCGTCACTCGGCCATGACTCATCCACAAACTGGCCTGGTGGCCCCTGGGGCTTGTCTCCCAGCAGTGCCGGGGAGGAAGGCATGTGGCCCCGGCGGGCGGTCGGGTGGGCTCCTGTCAGGTGCTTTGGCCTCCAGGGCCTCGGAAGCCCCTTCCTACCAAGGTGCTGGGACGCCTGGGGAGGGAGCCTTGCACCAAGCCCTTCTCTGAGCCTCTGCTTGGGGAAGCCAAGACCCCCTGGACTGACGGAATGTGTGGCTGTGCTGGGGAGCTCCTCGGCCCCTGGGGCTGCCTGCCCGGATGCGGGGGGCGGGGCAGACCTGGTGGGGGGGGGGGGCACTGACCTCCTGGATCTGCTCCTTCATGGCCTTGATCTCATTCTCCCGGGGCTCAATTTGCTTCTTCAGCTCCTTGATCTTGTAGTCCAGCACGAACTTGAACTTCTCCAGCTCCTGGTTCTTCTTCTTCAGGTCATAGATTCTCCTCTCCTGAGGAGACACAAGGGTTCACGAAGACTCTCCCAAGGCCAGAATGCAGCCCTCTGAGAGCCGGCTGGGACCCCGACCCCGGAGCTCGTAGGAGGCCGGGGGTTGGGGGGGGAGCCCCCCTGCTGGGGGCAATGAGGCCCCAGCCACAATGACTGGGGGGATCGAGGCGCCCCCAAGCTGCCTTGCCCAGCGTGTCCCGAGGCTAGGCCCGGGGGCAGCCTCTGTCACCTTGTCCTGGATGGTCTCATCTCTCTCCTGGATCTCCCGCTTCAGGCCTTGAATATCTTTCTCCAGGGCCTTGATGACCCCTTGCAGTTTCACCTGCTCCCCCTTTAGGGCCTCGATGTCCGTGCTCCGCTCCTCGATCTCCTTCTGCAGGCTGCTGAACTGAAGCCCACCCCACAGCAGACAGTCGATGACCCGAGTCCTGGCATCCAGCCCCCCCCAGTGCCTCCCTGCAGGGGACGGCCCTTGACCATCATGCCTGCTCGTCGTGTTGGCAGACTGAGGGGTGCTGTGCTGGCGCGGATGAGAAAGAGCTCAGTCCTCACATCAGCCTCATTCTCTCTGGGCCAGATGTGGCCCAGGAGGCCTGGGGATGGTGGTCTAGGGGCCTGCTGCCCCAGGACCAGCCTGGCCAAGCTTGGGGGCTCATCACTGAGCTGCTCGAGTGGCTCAGGTCAGGTCAGTGCTAAGCATGTGGCCTCTATATTGCTGGCAGTCTCTGAAAAGTTGGATGGATGGGCACGGAGGACTGGGAACTGCCCACGGCTGAAGCCCTGGCCAGGCCACTTCTAGAGTCTCACTCTGTGCTCTGGCCCCACCTTTAGGAGGGACAGGGATGAGCTGAATGGAGGTGACAGAAGAGGGGGATGGGTAAACTGAGGGGCCTGGAAAGCCAGGCTCAAGGGGGACGGCTGGAATATGTGCAGGCCTGGTGAACCTGGAGCAGAGCAGAGGGTGGCCCGTGCCTGCTGGGGGCCCCTGAGGGCAGGGACATTTTCAGTGATTACACAGCACAGCCTTGCTCATGAATCCATATTTGCCAAAGGACTAGACAGAGGGTCACGCCCAGGGCCGGCCCCAGAGTTATGAGGAGAGGGACAAAGGGGCAGAGGAACAGTGAGAGAGGGGAGTGAGGCAGCTGGCCCAGCCCTTGGTCTCTCCTTGGCCAGATGCCCTCTCAGACACTTCCTCTGCCCAAGGTCAGGCAGGCTGACCTTGCCCTCTTGTCCCCCTCAGTTCCCTCTCAGCCTCTCACGGCCCCTCTCGGCCCCCTGGGCCCCTCCGGCCCCCCTTGGCTCCTCTTGGTCCCCCAGCCCCCCCTGAGCTCCCCATGCCCCTTCTCGGACCCCCACGACAAGGGGGCTCACCTTCTTCCGCATGATGCCGGTCTCCCCCTTGAGCCTTAGGTTGGCTTCCTTCTCGTCGCGGAGCTTTTTCTCATACTTGGTTTTGATGTCCTGGATTTCGCGGTCTTCATCTTCTTCAATCTGCTTCTTGGTCTCTTCAAACTCTCGCAGCTGCTGCCGAGCGTCATCCTGCGCCTGGTTCAGAGATCGTGGGGGAGGACAGAAGCCTTAGCCCCTGTCCCTGCTCCCAGTACGTGCCCAGGACTGGCTGAGGGCCCGTGGGCCGGGGCCTCAAGCCTGGCCTGGTTCTCCTCTCTGTGCCTTGGGGTGGGCTATGGGCCCACGTGTGGGGAGCTTGGGTTTTTTGAGCTCATCAGTGGAGATGGGGTGGGACGGGGCTCAGTCCCTTTGGTCCTCGTGTGCGCCGGGGCTGGGGAAGGGCCCAGGGGTCACGTGAGTTCTTTAGATTAACAGAGACCTAGTCTAAGCCTACCTGAACACATCTGAAGGGAGAGGGGGATGTAGCTTCCCACTTTCCACTGTGGGTACCTCTTCCCCAGGCCTCCTCGTCCCTGCCTGGCCTTCACAGGACCCTGGGCCTCCTCGTCCCAGCCTGGCCTTCACAGGACCCCGGGCCTCCTCGTCCCAGCCTGGCCTTCACAGGACCCCGGGCCTCCTCGTCCCAGCCTGGCCTTCACAGGACCCCGGGCCTCCTCGTCCCAGCCTGGCCTTCACAGGACCCCGGGCCTCCTCCTCCCTGCCTGGCCTTCACAGGACCCCGGGCCTCCTCGTCCCAGCCCTCAGCAGGCCTGCCTGTCCTGGCCCTCACACCTCTTCCAGCAGGCTGGCTTTCTCATGGAGCTTGGCCTCGTAGTACTCTGTCAGCTCCTCCAGGGCCTGGCTCTTGGTCTCCTCGTTGTCTCGGAGCTGCTTCTCATATTCCTCTTGCATCCGCTGGGACTTGAGCTGCAGCTCCTGGTATTTCTCATATTCTAGCAGCAGCTTCTGGTTGTTACAACACTCTAGAAAGAAGGATGGAAGGTGCTGAGAGCGATGCTCAGGAGACCTGGGGCTTGTCGCCGCCAACCACCCCGCAAACTGGGGAGCCCAAGGACCAGGGAGGGGATGCTGGACCCCTGCTGGCCAAATCAGCTCAACGTGCATTGATTTGGCCCCTGCTGTGTGCACTGTACTCCATGCTGAAATGAGGGACAGACCTTGCCCTCCACAGGAAGACACACACAGAGATGACTAAGGGACAAAGACACAGAGGGTTGGGAGGAGTGGAGGGCCCAGCAGTTGCCTTTAGATGGAGATTTGGGAGGAGAGAAGGATGGGAAATATGAGGGTGAGTGGGGAGCTCAGAATTCCAGGCTTGGAGGATGTCTGCAGGGGGGGAATGAGGGGGATCCTCAGCTGGGGGGCGTGAAGAAGACCTTGCAGGACCCTGGCAACCTTTGAAGAAACTCATCTTCACATGTAGAACTTATATTGAATTGCTTGCATTCTTAAAGGGGGTGGGGAGGAAGAGAATTTGGAACACAAAGTTTTAAAAACTGATGTTAAAAATTGTTTTTACACGTAATTTGGGGGAAAATAAAATTCTAAATAAATGGGGCAAGAAAAGAAACTCATCTCTGCTGCCTACTGTGTGCTGCTGTATCTGTCACTGTCCTGGGCACCATGCATGAGCAAAGGGGCAGAAGGGCAAGAGAACGGGAGGAGGCAGGGCTGGCAGCCCCCCGAGAATGGACGGGCTTCCCAGCAGCTCAGAGACCTCGGGCCAGGACGGACGGACGCGTGTGAGCCTCTCCCACGAGGGAGCTGAGCTGTCTGTGGGTCAGAGTAGGGGCCGGCTAGCCAGTGACTGGGAGGGCTCGGTGCTTCCACAGTGCTAGGCAAGGCTGATGGCCCCTCCCACTGCTGGTGCCAAGTGGGCACCAAGAGCTCTGCTGTCAGGAAGCCAGAAAGCATAGCCTGAGAATACGTCTCGGTCAAGAGATGGATGATGCCAGGGCACAGGTTCCCTCACAGCTACCCATGGTCGGCAAGGGATACAGAAGGCAAGAGCAGACACCGGCCAGGGCAGGAATCTGTCTCCAAAAAGCTTAAAAGAGAAGTCTGGAAGGGGGAGGTCAGCACGTGGCCACCAGGTGAAGCCTTCCTGCACTGAGGGAAGAGGAGAAAGAGCAGCTGAGACCCTCTGAGGCTCACAGGAGACACGGTCCTACTAGGGGCAGCAGACAGGCAGTGCCACCCTTGCGCTCATGCTCAGAAATGCCCAAGGTCACATGGGGAAGGGACGCAGGGGCCCTGACACAAGGAGACAAAGGAGACCTCAGAGGTCTCGCTGAGGCTTGGGGGGACAAAACAGGACCCGTTTTGTATTAAACCTTTCCTTCCCCGGCAGCTAGCTCAGCCCTTGGCACACAGTAGGTGTTCTATGCTTGTTCAACTGATATTTGGCTCTGGAAGCGGGGAGGAGTAGGGGGACTGTGGCAGTGATCAGTCGGTCATCAGGCATTTTATTTATTTATTTATTTATTTTTTATTATTTTGGTGAGGCAATTGGGGTTAAGTGACTTGTCCAGGGTCACACAGCTAGTAAGTGTTAAGTGTCTGAGGCTGAATTTGAACTCAGGTCCTCTTGAATCCAGGGCCAGTGCTCTATCCACTGAGCCACCTCATTTATAAAGCACTTCCTATGTGTGTGCTCACTGTGCTGAGGTCTGGGGATACAGGGATAGGCAAAAGGCAGGCCCTGCCCTCAAGGAGGAGACAATGTATGGATAACAAGGCCTAGTGTGACTGGCCCACAAACTTGGACGGGAGGCACGGCAGTGATGGTGGCAAGATCAGGCCTGGCAGAGGCTCCAGGTGGAGAAACTGGAAGGGCCCTTCCAGGTTGGCTGAGACGACCCAGGTAGTCAACAGAAGAACCAGAATCAGGGTTCAGTTTCTCTGACTTCCAAATGTGGCCCTGCCTCCTGTGGGGAAGCCCTCTGGGGTCCTGGGAGGTGAAAGCACCTGCCCAGGGGCCCCTAGCCAGTGTCTTCCGACGCCAGAGTTGGCTCTCCCGCCACTATGCACGATGACTTTCCAAATCCAAAATCTCTAAGAAATAAAGGTACAGGCCATCTTTGGCCATGACCACCATAGGCAGGAAGATTGGGGGAAGGGGCTGATCTGCCGTGTGGGCAGATAACCAGATTCCCAAGGTCTAATCCTGACCCTGACCCTGACCCTGGGGCAATGAGGATTAAGTGACTTGCCCAGGGTCACACAGCTAGTGAGTGTCAAGTGTCTGAGTCCAGATTTGAACTCAGGTCCTCCTGACTCCAGGGCCAGTGCTCTATCCACTGCACCACCTGGCTGTCCCCTATAAATATCTCTTCTGATCAGCACAGTAACTCTGGGAGGCAGGTACCATTATACCCATTTTCCAGTTGAGGAAAATGAGGCTGCCAGGTTAAGTGACTTGTTGGGTTTCACACAGGGCATCTCCTCCACAGTGCCTATGGCTCCTCTGCATTAGTCAGGGCCCCTCTCCACCCAGCTCTGGTAAAACCCAAGGCCCCACTTCCCTCCAAGACCTCCAGGCATCTGACATGGGCAGGATGGGCACTGTGCCCCTCACTCCCCCCCGCCCATATCAGGACCCTCTCCCCCACCACGACTGCCCAGCCCCCTCGGTGCTGCTGTTCTGGTGGCTACCTCACTCACCAATGTCCTGTAGTTCTCGGCTCTGCTTCTCCAAGAGGTCCTCTACGTAGTTATTGTGGGTCACCTCTTGCTTCTCTTTTTCTGTTCTCAGCACCTGAAACCCAAACAGTCTTTTGACACTCTTTCCTGTTTCTACATAGTTCTATGTAAGAGTTCCTGGGAGGATGGATCTTCCCAGAATCCCTGAGTCCCAGAGCTGGGAAGGACCTTGGAGGTCAATTTCTCTTACAAGACCATCCAGCCTTCCCTAGCACACCTCTGGGGGCAATCATGGAGGGAAGACTCTTCTGTTCTTGGGAGAACAACCACTTATATTTCTAGAGCATATCGATCCAACAACCCACGGAGAGGTGGGTACAATTATTGTTGTTGTTTTATTCAAATTTTTTTCTTTTCTTTTTCTCAATTACGTGTAAAATTTTTTTAAACGTTCATTTAAAAATTTTTTGCATTTATTCTCTCTCCTTTCTTCCCTCCACCCCAGGGCAATTTGATCTAGATTATACATGCAAAGTCATGCAAAACATATTTCCATATGAGTTATGTTGCAAAAGAAAACAGACAAAAATCCCAAACCCCACCAAGCAAAAACCAAACTTAAACAAGAAAAATAAAGAAAGTTAAAGAAAATAATGTTTTCATCTGCATTCAGAGTTCATCAGTTCTTTCTCTGGAGGTCCTTTGGAATTTTCTTGGATCACTGTACTTCTGAGAATAACTAAATAATTCAGTTATTCATCATGCAAAATTGCTATTACTGTGTACAATGATCTCCTGCTTCTGATCACTTCACTCTGAATCAGTTCATGTAAGTCTTTTCAGGTTTTTCTGAGAACAACCCTTTCCTCACTTCTCATAACACAATAGTGTTCCATCACCATCATATACCACAACTTGTTTAACCATTCCCCAATGGATGGACATCCCCTCAATTTCTAATTTTTTGACACCATAAAAAGAGCTACTTTAAATATTTTTGTACATATAGGTCCTTTTCCTTTTTGTTTTTAATTAGGTCAAAGGATATGTATGGTTTTATAGACCTTTCGGCATATATCCAAATTGCTCTCCAGAATGGTCGGATCAGTTCACAACTCCATCAGCAATGCATTGATATCTCAATTTTCCCACATCCTCTCCAACATCTGTCATTTTCCTTTTCATTTGGCCAATTTGATAGGTGTGAAGTGGTACCTCAGAGTTTTTAAAATTTGCACTTCTCTAATCAATAGTGATTTAGAGCATTTTTTCATGTGACTCTAGATAGCTTTGACTTCTTTATCTGAAAACTGACAATTCATATCCTTTTGCCATTTATCAATTGGGAAATGATTTGTATTCTTATAAATTTAACTCAGTCCTCTACATATTTGAGAAATGAGGCCTTTATCAGAGAAACTTGCCATAATTTTTTCTCAGTTATGGTTATCATGTATTTCCCTTCATCCCATTTTCCCCATATTTATTCTACTCTCTCCTTTTGCCCTGTTCATCCACAAAAGTGTTTTGCTCCTGACTACCACCTCCCCCTTCCATCAGCTCTCCATCCCCTTTTCCTCCTACTTTCCTATAGGGTAAGATAGATTTTGGGTATCTAGGTGGCACAATAGATAGAGTGCTGGGACTGGAATCAGGGAAGACATTCATCTTCCTGAGTTCAAATCTGGCCTCAGACACTTAGCCCTATTTGCCTCAGTTTCCTCATTTGTAAAATGAGCTAGTATCCACTCCAGTATCCTTGCCAAGAAGACCCCAGATGGGGTCACAAAGAGTCAGATATGACTGAAAATGACAGACCAACAAAAAAAATTAGATTTCCATACCTAATAGTGTATATGTTTTTCTCTGAGTCAATTCCAATGAGAGCAAGGTTCAAGCACTTCCTGCAATTCCCTCATCTTCCCCTCCATTATAAAAGCTCTTTTGTGCCTCTTCCATGAGATAATACACCCCATTCTACCTCTCCCTTCTCCCAGTGCATTCCTCTTTCTCGCTCCTTAATTTTATTATTTTTTAGATATTATCCCATCATACTGAACTCACGCCCATACCCTCTGTCTTTGTGCACTCCTTCTAAGTGCCCGAATAATGATAAAGTTCTTAGGAGTTACAAGTGTTATCTTCCCATGTAGGAATGTAAATAGTTTAGCTTTATTGAATCCTTTATGATTTCTCTTTCCTGTTTACCTTCTTATGTCTCTTGAGTCTTGTATGTGAAAGTCAAATTTTCTATTCAGCTCTGGTCTCTTCATCAGGAATGCTTGAAAGTCTTCGATTTCATTAAATATCCATTTCTCCCCCTGAAGGATTACATTCAGTTTTGCTGGGTAGATGATTTTTTTTTTTTTTTGGCCAGGCAATGAGGGTTAAGTGACTTGCCCAGGGTCACACAGCTAGTAAGTGTCAAGTTTCTAAGGCTAGATTTGAACTCAGATGCTCCTGAATCCAGGGCTGGTGCTTTATCCACTGTGCTACCTAGCTGCCCCCTGGGTAGATGATTCTTGTAATCCTAGCCCTATCCAGAATGTCATTATTTCATGCCCTCTGATCTTTTAATGTAGAAGCTGCTAAATTCTGTATTATCCTGACTATGGCTTCATGATATTTGAATTATTTCTTTCTGACTGCTTGCAATATTTTCCCCTTGACCTGGGAGCTTGGGAGTTTGGCTATAATATTTCTGGGAATTTCAGGAGGTGATTAGTGGATTATTTCAATTTCTATTTTATCCTCTGGTTCTAGAATACCAGGGCAGTTTTCCTTGATAATTTCCTGAAAGATGATGTCTAGGCTTTTTTTTGGGATTATGGCTTTTAGCTACTCCAATAGTTTTTTTTTTTCTCCAATTGTTCTTTTTTTTTTTGCGGGGCAATGGGGGTTAAGTGACTTGCCCAGGGTCACACAGCTAGTAAATTTCAAGTGTCTGAGGCCGGATTTGAACTCAGGTCCTCCTGAATCCAAGGCCGGTGCTTTATCCACTGCACCACCTAGCCGCCCCCCTCCAATAGTTCTTAAAGTATCTTTCCTTGATATATTTTATGTGTCATTTGTTTTTTCTGATGAGATAATACACATTTTCTTCTATTTTTTCATTCTTTAGATTTTGCTTTACTAGAGTTTGCTTTCTTGATGGCTTCTGGAATCATTAGCTTTCACTTGTCCAATTTTAATTTTTAAGGAATTATTTTCTTCATTGAGCTTTTCTACCTCCTTTTCCATTTGGTCAATTCTACTTTTTAATAAATTCTTTTCTTCAATGAATTTTTGTATATCTTTTCCCATTTGTCCAATTCTGCTTTTCAAGGAATTATCCTCTTCAGTGAATTTTTGTGCTTCCTTTTCCATTTGGCCTATTCTGTTTTTTGTCTGTTTTGTTTTTTTGCAGGCCATCAAGGGTTAAGTGACTTGCCCAGGGTCACACAGCTAGTAAGTATCAAGTGTCTGAGGCCAGATTTGAACTCAAGTCCTACTGAATCTAGGGCTGGTGCTTTATCCACTGTGCCACTTAGCTGCCCTCAAGGTGTTTTTCAATGGAGCCATATAACTTGCTTCCATCTACATCCATGCTGTGACTTACACAGCTCCCTCTAACCTGAAGGCCAACATTGCTGCTCAGGAGTGACGATCATGGATTTATGGCTGGTAGAACCACAGTGGGCTTCAGTTGCCTGGGGGAGATGCCGTGTTATACATCGATCGTTCTTGAGGTTATTGTGTGGGTCATGTGCTTTAAACAGAGCACAGTTTTTTTGTGTGAACATCAAAGACTCCCCCATTCTCACCATGCCTGGCTGTAAGGCACCAATACAAAGACATCGTGGTCGTTAACAAAGGTGGCGTGAGCATGATGTGGCTGGGTGGCAGCTTGTTCAACACTTTCCTAATGGATAAGGAATTGATCTTTACATGCCTGGGACATGTTGAGGGCACCCTTTTTGCTCCTTAAGGTATTGTTTTCTTGTAAATGTTGGTAATTATTGTTTGAGCAGCGTAAGCTGTGAGCACATTGTGTCAAGGGCATACCCATGTCAGGGAGGGGCCACTGTGGCTCCTCTGCTGGTGTGAATAAGGGATGCCTTCCATCAGGTCTGCACCGGGGAGGAGGCTGGACATGACCTGCCGGTGCGCCAGTGATGATGGGTGGTCTTGGGATAGACCACTTGATGGCTCTGCAGAGAGATGCGGCTTCAGTCCTCCCAAGTCTCTGCTTCTGTGAGGGAGGCGGGATTTCTCACAGCTCTGGCTGTGGGGGTACTTTCCATCACTGCTTGTGGACCCGAAGCCTGTCTGGCACGTCTGTTCTCCAGAATTTCTTCTGCGTGTTTCTTTCTGGGGCCTTACCTCCCGGGGGTTCTGAGGATCGAGTGTGATGATGTTTATGAAGGGCTTGGCCGCAGGCCTGGCACCTAGGAGGCACCATGTTGGTGCTTATTATGATGATGATTTTCTTTTTTTCTTTTTCCTTTTTTGGGCAGGGCAATGAGGGTTAAGTGACTTGCCCAGGGTCACACAGCTAGTAAGTGTTAAGTGTCTGAGGTTGGATTTGAACTCAGGTCCTCCTGACTCCAGGGCCAGTGCTCTATCCACTGTGCCACCTAGCTGCCTTGATGCTCTTTCCAAAACGGTGTTCCTGGGTCCCCTCCCCCACTTTCTGCTTCTCTTTATGTATGGGAAGCTCCTTGTTTTTGTCTCTTCAGCATCTGTCACAGCTCAGCCTGGTATGCAGTAAGCGATTAATAAATGTCCATCTGTGCTGGTCCCCTGCTCCAGGGTTTGTGTAAAGGGCAGGTTCTCAACACCCTTCAGATCTGAGCCCCTTCTCCCCTCCCACCCTTGCTTCATTTCCTCCCACCCTAGGACTGAAGGGAGTCTGAATGGGGAAGCTCCTCCCCCTCTGCACAGGAAGGGCATGTGGGGGTCACCCCAAGCACAGACAGACCTGGTTCTTTGTCTTCAGAGATTCCATCTCCTGGATGAACTTGTCGGTCAGCTCCTTGATCTTCTCTGTGTAATTCATGTCCTTTAGTCGGAGCTGGTATTCATTCTCCATCTTTAGCTCCTCCACTCGAGTCTTCAGCTCCAGCATGATCTGGGCCTGCGGAGGGAGACTGCAGCGTTAGGGTGGCCTGCGCTGTGCCAGCCAGCCCCAGCCCCAGCATCAGGACCAGGGGTGCCCCACACCAGCTGGCCCACCTGGGCAAGAGTCTGTGCCTCACCCCCGCCCAGGCCCCATCTTCTATCCCTGTGGATTTATGACCATCCTCAGCTATTTTCTCATGAGTTGGTACCCGCTCTCCTCCTTACACCAGACTGACTGCAGTACACATTTATCTATATACACACACACACACACACACACACACACACACACACACACACACACACACACACACACACACACACACACACACATGCATATACACACATGCCCATACAGCATACGCTTGGCCTGGAACGGCTTCTTTTCGGATCCCCCTCAGGACCCAGCTCAGGGCCTGGCACATGGCAGGTGTGGGCAGGTATTGCTTATTGGGTGGGGAAGTGAGGGCTCAGACCCTCACACTGTCCAGGGGCACTCTGTGACCAGGTGTGGAATGGACTGGAAGAGAGGAAGAGACCCCTCCTCTTCCAGATGGTAACTTTTCAAAGATTCCCCCCACCCCCATGTTTCCTGTGCTCTGCAGCAATGTTCACATTCACTGATGGGGACAGTCTGGCTACCTAAGCCCTAACCCCAGCAGGTGTGCCCACAGAACAGAGCCTTAGGCCTAATGATGGATGGAAAAACTGGCCTAAGGTTGGGCCATGGTACACATGACATTCAGTGCTTCCCTTTGACAGCTACTTCTTTCTTTTTTTTCTTTCTTTCTTTCATTTATCCATCCATCCATCCATCCATCCATCCATCCATCCATCCATCCATCCATCCATCCATCCATCCATCATTTTCTTAAATCTAGATAAACAAACCAGTAAATCTGGCCCTGGTGTGAATGCTCACCCTAACCACTGAAGCATCCGCTCTCCCAAGCCGGTCGATCTGGCTCCAGGCTGCCCCTGCCTGCTTGGGTATCCCAGCCCCCACAGCAAGGGGCCACGTGTCCTCTGCACTCCCCAACAAGGAGACTGCAGTGGGAATCCTCCCGCCAATGAGCTCCTAGCTCTTGGGGACTCTCCCATGCCCTCCTGCAGTGGGGCCATGCTTGGGCCCAACCTCTGCCACCCAGGAGTTGGCCAGGAGTGTGTGGATAAAGAGAGCAGAGCTGCCCCCGGCCCTTACCTTCTCTTCCATGTCTGTCTTAGTGACCAGCACCTCCTCAGCAAAGCCCACTTCCCGCTCCCTCTTGACACCCCGGCCGTCCTTATCATAGACCTTCCAGGTGATGAGGCAACCGTCCTCGGCGCTGGTCAGCAGGAACTGGTCATCGAACGTGATGGTCATCTAAGAAGGAAGGGTTGGGCATGAAGAGGCGCTCGGGGGCCACTCCTCTCAGCCACGTCCTGCCCTTGTTCTCTCCTAGAAAAACAGGACACCTCTTGGCCTTTGGATGACAAGGAGAGTCCTGTCCAGAGCTCCAGCCAAAGGAGCGGGAGGACGGGGCCTTTCCTCAGCTTCTTATCTCTAAACGAGGGAACGTCCTCTTTGGAGGCCACAAGGAAAAGCGTTCCCAAGCGCGTGTGGCTACCCCTGCCTGACTGTCGGCAGGCTTCAGTTAGGGCCGGTCTGCTCCAAAGGAAGGAGAGAAAAGCAGCTGGGGCAGGACCCTGCCAGAGAACACAGCTCAGGCCCATGGCTGCCCACCCTTGTGTCCACAGGGAAACACAGCGCGTCAGTCCTAACTCATGCGTTGGCTTCAGGCACAGGCTCATGCTAGGCCTCAGCCCCTTGCCCTGGTTGTGCACCCTCGGGAGAGCTGAGCAAACCCTTTGCTTAGGCCCCATCGTCCCCTCAGGGCGTCTGTAACCCCACTGTGGGAGGCAGTGCTGGCCCATGAGCTTGAGAGCCGGTCCTGTCCCGTCAGGCCACCTCTGACTCCCTGCACTCTCAGGGGCCACGCGCTGCCCCACTGGGGATGAGGCGTCTTGTTCCTCAGTTGTCCTATGCTGGTCAGATGGGAAGACTTCCCTGAGTTCTTGGAAGCCTCTCAACATTTCTTTGGCATTAAAAGGCACCTGAACAACAGTTTCTTCCCTTGACTCTTCCTGCACGGCCTGCTTCGGCCAGTGAGAGATGGGGGAAGGGTGTGGAGCGGAGGAGGGGAGGGCAAGAGGGCCCCTCTCACCTTGGTGACAGGCCCAGCGTGCGCCTGGTACTCATTGAATTCCTTGTGCAAGGGCAGGGGGTACTTCATAGATCGGATGGTGCCCATCGAAGTGCCTACGAACACCATGCGCCCTGAGTGGGAGATGACCACCGCCGTATAGATGACATCAAAGGCAGACACTTCCCGAAGCACCTGGGACACAGAGAACTCTGCTCAGGGGCTGAAGTGTGAGGGAGGGGGTCCTGCTGTGAGGGAGGCACTGCGGCTGTCTCTGGAAGGTGCCCCAGAGCCAGGCGCCTCCTCCTGCTGGCACCAATCCCGCACTTTGCCCACGGACACCACACGAGCCGGAAAACTCTGGGCTGGGGCCGGCCCCCCCATCTTGGTTCTCTCTTCCCGGGTGCTGTAGGTGCATGAGAAATGCTTGCTCACTGACTCAGAGTCTGAAGTCATGCAGCAGGAAAGAGAAAGAAGAGGAGGAGTCAGAAAACCCAGTCCTTCCCGGCTCCTCGGCTGGCTCCCTAACCATAGCGTCCCCCGAGGTTCTGTCCCGAGCCCCCTTTCTCCTCTCTCCACCTCCCACCCGGGGACTCCAGCAGCTTCCTGGGATTCGATTCTCATCTCACATCCGTCTGTCTGTCTGCCCAGCCCTAACTTCTCCTCTGGGCCCCCATTCTGCTCTACAAACTGCCCCCTGGACAGCTCAAAGAGGATGTCCCCGGTCACCTCCAACTCAGCTTGTCCCGAACTGAGCTCCCCCCTCCCGGCTGCCCTCCTGACTCTCTGCAGAGGCCCCAGAAGCCCCCCGGCCCTGCAGGCTCACTGAGAGTTCCCTCCACCTGTGTGGGCCCTCTCTCCCATAGGCCACTTCCTCCCAGAACCTCCATTTGAAGGGGGAGGCCCAGGCCGGCCAGCCCTTCATTCTCTCCAGGCTAACCCCTGACTTCCTGCCTCTGCTTGTCAGCCTGTGTTCCTGCCCTGGGGACCTTCATTTCTCCTTCTGCCCCCACACTCTTTTTCATTTTTTAAATGTACCATTTTCTCTATGAGAAGGGAAGGTCCTTGAGGGCAGGGACTGACTTGCTGCTTGTATTTGTATTCTAAACCAGCTGGAGGGGAGCCAATAGGCCTCATGCCTGTTGGTGAGTTGGGGCAGTGACTAGCACAAGCAGGGGAAGACTTCCTGGGGTGGGGGGTGGGGTGAGAACCATTTGTTCCAGGACCCATGACGGCGGCTAAGGCAGGGGACCACTCTCAGGCAAGCAGCTTGAAGGACCTCCTGTTCCTCGGGTCCCACCCCAGCCCTTCTCCCAATATCATGACCTCACTCACCGAAGAGTCTGCAATCTCCTTGAGCGTCTGGTCAGATCCAACAGCAAAGATGATTTTGGAGTCAGGGGAGATGCCCACACAGTTGTAGCTGCAGGATTTGAGCACGCATTCGGTCTCCCTCTTCCCCGAGGACAGGTTCCACTCGTACACGGCACCGTCTGTGCCGCAAGAAATTAGCTTGCTGTCATCCAAATTCCATGCAATTGACCGGATCTGGAAAAAGAGGGAAGATTAGCCCCTGTTACATCCTTATTCTGTGCAAGGCCCTGGGGGTATGCACAAAAAAAAATCAGCCTCTTGGATCATTGTATTGCTGAGAGAAGAGCTCAATCAGTCATGGTTCTTCATTAAACAATATTGCTGGGGCAGCTAGGTGGTACAGTGGATAGAGTACCAGCCCTGGATTCAGGAGGACCTGAGTTCAAATCTGGCTTCAAGACACTTGATACTTACTAGCTGTGTGACCCTGAGCAAGTCACTTAACCCCGATTGCCTCACCAAAACAAAACAAAACAAAACAATATTGCTGTCTCTGTGCACAATGTTTTCTTGGTTCTGCTCACTTCACTATACATCACTTCATACAAGTCTTTCTAGGCCTTTTAAAAAAAATTTTTTTTATTTATTATTATTTTTTTAGTGAGGCAATTGGGGTTAAGTGACTTGCCCAGGGTCACACAGCTAGTAAGTGTCAAGTGTCTGAGGCTGGATTTGAACTCAGGTACTCCTGAATCCAGGGCCAGTGCTCTATCCACTTTGCCATCTAGCTGCCCCCTTTCTAGGCCTTTTTGAAATCATCCTGCTTGTCATTTCTTATAGCACAATAATATTCCATTACCATCATATACCATAGCTTGTTTAGCCATTCCCCGGTTGAAGGGCATTCCTTTGATTTCCAATTCTTACCAACTACATAAAGAGCTGCTATCAATATCTCTTTTGGGGGATGTCTTTGGGATATAAACCTAGCAGTGGTATTGTTGGATCAAAGGGTATGCACTGTTCTATAGCCCTTTGGGCATAGTTCCAAATTGCTCTCCATTTTATGAAAAAAAAAACAAACAAAACACAACAAAATAGATAAACCATTGGTTAATTTGATGAAAAAAAAGGAAAGAAGAAAATCAAATTACTAATATCAAAAATGAAAGAGGTGAACTTACCACCAATGAAGAGGAAATTAAGACAGTTATTAGAAACTATTTTGCCCAATTATATGCTAACAAATTTGATAATTGAAATGAAATTGATGAATATCTACAAAAATATAAATTACCAAGATTAACAGAAGAAAAAATAAAATATAACCCAAATCAAAACAAAGTCCACCAAAAAATAGCCCAATCTTAGAAAAAGAAATTGAACAAGCCATCAATGAACTTCCTAAAAAAAACCCCAGTACAGATGGATTCACAAGTGAATTCTACCAAACATTTAAAGAACAATTAATCCTAATACTATATAAATTATTTTAAAAAATAAGTGGAGTCCTACCAAATTCCTTTCGTGAGACAAATATGATGCTGATACCCAAACCAGGAATAGCCAAACCAGAGAAAGAAAATTATAGACCAATCTTCCTAATGAATATTGATGAAAAAAGTTTAAACAAAATACTAGCAAAAGATTATAGCAATATATCACAAGGGTCATACACTATGACCAGGTGGGATTTATACCAGGAATGCAGGGCTGGTTCAATATTAGGAAAACTATCAGCATAATTGACCATATCAATAACAAAACCAACAGAAATCATATGATTATCTCAATAGATGCAGAAAAGGCCTTTGACAAAATACAGCACCCATTCCTATTAAAAACACTAGAAAGCTGGGGGCAGCTAGGTGGTGCAGTGGATAGAGCACCGGCCCTGGAGTCAGGAGTACCTGAGTTCAAATCCAGCCTCAGACACTTAACACTTACTAGCTGTGTGACCCTGGGCAAGTCACTTAACCCCAACCGCCTCACTAAAAAAACAACAAACAAACAAACAAACAAAAAACACTAGAAAGCATAGGAATCAAAGGAGCTTACCTTAAAATGATAAGTACTATTTATCTAAAACCATCAGCAAACATTATCTGTAATGGGGATAAGCTGGAAGCCTTCCCAATACAATCAACGGTGAAGCAAGGATGCCTATAATCACCTCTATTATTTAATATTGTACTAGAAATGTTAGCTATAGCAATAAGAGAAGAAAAAGAAATTAAAGGAATTAGAATAGGTCATGAGGACACAAAACTATCACTCTTTGCAGATGATATGTTGTTATACTTAGAAAAATCCTAGAGAATCAACTAAAAAGCTATTTGAAATTATTAACAACTTTAGCAAAGTTGTAGGATACAAAATAATACCACATAAATCATCAGCATTTCTATATATTACCAACAAAGGCCAGCAACAACAGATAGAGAGATTCCATTTAAAATAACTGTGGCCAATATAAAATATGTGGGAGTCTATCTGCCAAGACAAACACAGGAACCATATGGCCAGAACTAATTGATGACTTTTTAAACTTTGCCTAAATTTCTCCTGAAATCCCTGGGCTTTCCCACTCCTTGTGTTTTGTTGCGCATGCCTAAATCACATAAGTTGGAGGCACCCATGTGGGAGACACCAGAGATCTACTTTTGGAAGAAGACATCCCACCTGGTTGGGAGCAGCACAGTCAGAACAAGCTGCATCTTTCTGACTGCCAGATTGGGACAGTCTCACTTTCCTTCTGCCAGCATCCATGGGATGGGGGTCCTGTTTGCCCACAGCATGGGCACCATGCACTGAGCTGTGTGGGTGAGTAGTGCTACCTTCCCCCCATTCCCTTTAAGGCCCGTGGTCTCAAGAATCAGGTCGGGGGGTTTGGTCTGTTTTATTTGTCCATTTCAGTTCTAGATGTAGGCAGTGAAGTCCTTGGACCCCATGAGGCTCTTGAGCCGTGGTGAACATGGAGTTAGAGCTGCAGACCAGACACTGCCAGTCCAGCAGGGAAGCCACGAGAAGCCAGGTTACTGGGATGCAAACCCAAGGGGCTTTGGACTTAGAAGTTGTGGGGCCATGGTATATAGGTAACAAGACCAGCTGTGAACCAAATTCAAAGTCTCCAGAGGCTGGAGGGATTGTTAGTGGGGATTATACCTCCCTCCTGCTACACCTCTGAAGTCAATATTCCTTTGTAAAAGCTGATCTAACTGTTAAGTGGCTGAGTGGAACTAGGGTGCAGGGGAGCCCTAAAATTGGGAGAACACAACTGGCAGGGGCTTGAGTCAAAGGCAGAAACAAGATACCCCCAAGCCCCTTAGGCAAACATACTGGAGAATCCTGGAGGAGAGGTAACACGTGCATGCCTTTCTTTTAAGCAGTAAAGACTGAGGTGGTCACTGTTACATTTAAAACAACTAATTTTTAAATTTAATTTAAATTTTAAAAAAAATTATAAGGGAGGGCTTGATTTATTCAATTTTCAATTTCAATTTCAATTCAAATTCAATTTCAATTTCAATTCAATTCAAAGTTCAGTGGTAAGAAGCCCAGTCAATCAATCATAAATCTCAACTAAGTCTGAAAAATCCTTGAAAGTCATTTGAAGTGAAATGATGCTCTACAGCTGATCCGTTCCACATGGTGGAGGGATTTTGTTTGGTCCTCTGGGTCTTGTATAAAAGCATTAAATTGGTTAGAATTTGGCATTCCAGCAAGTGGGAAAATGGACCAGGGTTCTAGAAGAGAGAAGGGCTTCATTAAATCCCCCCTTTCAGGTGGATGAACAGGAGGAGAAGGGCAAGGAATGACACTAAACCTGGGGGGGGGGGCAAGGCTGTGGCCGTGCTGCTGCCCTGCCACTTGTGTAAGAGCCAAGGAGGAGCTTTTCCAGCTAGTGCCCACTCTGGGAGTAGAAAGAGGAAACGGGGGCCACAGAGCCCCACCCCCATCAAAGTCATCTGAATTCTGGGCTCAGTCCAGGAAATGGCCCTTGGACAGGGCTGCCCCTTTCCTTTAGTGTGACAAGCAGCCCCCAAGGGAGCAGAGCCTAATCTGAATGTCCAGAACATGGGTGGAGATGATCCTATGGTCCTTGACTCTGATAAAGCCACATCCAGGTTACTGGGCACAAGTTAAGGAGGAGAAAGGACACGAAGGGTGGCAAGGGGCCCCGAGTCCACACCTAAAGGAGACGGGGTGAGGGACGTGGCTACGTGGAGCGCAGAGAAGAGAACAGACTTGTTTGACACAAGAGGGCAGAGCCTGGATTGGCGGGGAGAAGTGTCGGGTGGGTGGGGGAACTACCACAGAGGATGGTGAAGCACCCTCCCTGTAAGTCCCCAAGCAGAGGCTGGATGCCAGGTGGTCACACAGATTCTGGAGGGGTCAGGCATCAGCCCGAGGCCCCTTCTGACTCTCGGATTCTATGACTGCAAACTTTGTGTGAGTTAACCTTGTCACTTGGAAGCCCAAAGGGTGCATGACATGGCCAGCGTGTGTGTGTGGGGGGGTGGGGGGTAGGGGGGTGGGGAGTGGGAGATCCCTACAGCCTGCACTGGCTGGGTGGTACCTCCCCTCCACACTAACCACACTCACCTTACCCGTATCTGGCTGGCCCCTCCCCCTCACACCTGGCCACACTCATCTTACCCTGTCTGGCTGGCCCCTCCCCCCACACCTGGCCACACTCACCTTGCCTGTGTGTCCCTTCAGGTTAGCAATGTTCTCCAGGCTGGTGGAGGTGTAGATATGGATCACGTTCCCATTGACGGCAGCAAACAGGTGACCTCCATTACTGAAGGCGCACTAGTGAGAGGTTGGGAGGAGAGAGACCCATGGGGAGAGCCCTGCCCAAGGATCCTGCAGACCCCTCCAGGCCCTTCAGGGCTGATGACGACCAGGTGGGGAGGGAGGGGGAGGTTGTGCAATGACTCCAGGGGACACTTTGCCCACCGGGTTAGCCAGGGAGGGCAGTCTGTGATGGCCAGTGCTCCCTCCCTGCCCCTACAACCCCCAGGCCCAACTTCGCAGATCCCCTTCCTCGCTCCTGACTCTGGTCGGGGCCCCTTTTTACTCCATGCCTGGGGGCTGGTTCTCCCAAGGAGCCATGGGTCCATTACTGTCTGAGGTTCATTGGCGGGGAAGTAAGAGAAGGGGATGGCAGACTTTCCTTCAGTGGGTGGGAGCCAAGCTGTGTGGCTCTGGCCTCTGCTCTGGTCCTAGAAGGACCAGTCAGGCCTTCAATCAGAGGGGGCAGGAGGGGAGTCTGGCCCATTGGACATTGAGGTTACTCGTGGGAGGAAATCCAGGAACAAGGTGGTGGGGAAGGAGTGCGGCGAGAAAGATTTGGGTGCAGACCAAAGGAGGGACAAACAGAAGGGACTCTATCGTTTGACTTGGGCAGACAGGAGAAGCAGGTCACAAGCAGTGGGGCCCCGCGCTGAGCCTCAGTCATGGAGAGGAGACCCTCTGAGCGAGCAGAACATGAGCCCCCAGCCCTGGGGGTCTTCAAGCGGAGGCTGGACAAGGCCCTTCTGGTTCCAGCAATCGGCGCTCTCCCCGCAGCTCTTACCTCCCGGCAGCCTCGGATGGGGAACTCCTTGAATGACCGGATGTCATTGATAAGCAGATTCATGATGCGCAGTTTGTCTGCGAAGCCGACCACAGTGAAGTGTCCAGAGGGGTGAAGGGAGACCGTGTAGGCCTCCTCCTGGTATTCCTTGTACAGCTCCAGGTTACTGGGGACAGGACGGGGAGGGGTCCGTGATGGGACCGTCCCTGCCCCCCCCAACGGGCAGCTCCTTGAAGTCAATGCTTAAAAGAGCCCTTGTTAACAGGCTCACCCCTCCCACATCCCCCAATGGAACAGAAGCTCCCCGAAGACAGGGATCATCGGGTTTGGTCTCCATATCCCCGGGGCCTTGGCCTTATTTCTTGGCCTGGACTCATGATTTCTATCATGCCTTCACCCAGTACATGCTGGCACCTCCTTTTTTTATTTTTGTGAGGCAATTGGGGTTAAGTGACTTGCCCAGGGTCACACAGCTAGTAAGTGTTAAGTGTCTGAGGTCAGATTTGAACTCAGATCCTCCTGACTCCAGGGCTGGTGCTCTATCGACTGCGCCATCTAGCTGCCCCCAGCACCTCCTCTGACGGATGGTTTCAGAGGCCTCAGGGACCCTGGGGCCCTGAGAAGGGACGGTCACACGGCCAGCATGGGCCAGAGACAGGGCTGTCCTTCTGGCCACTGCCTGGCATGAGGAGGTGTCAGACACGTGGTAAGCAGGAATAGCCCAAGTGAGGCAAGCATCGCTGGCTCCAGAGTTTCTCTTTCTTACTTGGTCTCATAGTTCCAGATGCGCACTGATCGGTCCAGGGAACACGTAGCAATGAGGGGCTTGCGGATACAAGCAGCCAGACCCGTGATGGGCGCAGAGTGCAGCGGATACATGAGGAATTCAAATTGGGCAGGCTCCCCCTGGGAAAACCAGATAAGGATTCGCTGAGGGGCACCCAGGTTCCTCATGCCTGTGCGTTATCCCAGGTGGGACAGGCCAAGAAACTGTAAGAAATTACACTGGGGGGAAATAACACTGAGAGGACAGAAGTCCAGGTCCCTGTCCCCTGGGGCCTTCTGCTACTAAACAGTGGTACAACGAGGAAGAGACACACAAGGGTCATTGGCTCTTGGAGAAGCTGCTTCCTGTTGGGCCCCAGCACATTTAAGAATGGATCCAGTTCCTTTTTTTTGTTTGTTTCTTTCTTGACATTTTATACCAGGTCCTGGTATACTATAGGTGTTTACTAAGTGCTTGTCAATTGGGACATCCGCATGTGTAGAAATGGTTTGGACACTTGACCATGTAGGAATTACCTTCCACAGAGTTCCTAGACTCTAGGATTCTGAGCTGGAAGGGGCCTCTGAGGCCGGGACTTGTCCCAGGTTGATCATGTTGGTAGAGAGCAATGGAGGTGGGACGTGACGGCCCCTGATAGAGGGGCAGACCCCGGGCCCTCCTGGCTCACCTTGCTGATCTCCGTCAGGGACATGGTGATGCTGTAGAGCTGGTTTTTGTTGGTGCTGACAATCAGCGTCTCCTCAGAAGGGCTGAAGCACATACAGAGGATCTCCTGCTTGTCGGACTGGCTCGGGTCATTGCTGTGCTGGTCCAGGGGAATCTGTACGGCCGAGCGGGCCCAGGGAGGAGGAGACGCCCCCCATTAGCTCTAGCGTTTTACATTCTGCTGTTACTCCCATTTTACAGATAAGGAAACTGAGGCAGAGGGGAAGTGACTTGCCAAGGGTCCCATGGCTAGTAAGGGTCGGAAGTGGGATTTGAACTCAGATCTTCTTGACTCCGAGGCAACAATGGCAGGGACCAGTTTCCTACATGGGAAATGACGTCCCTCTGCCTTTTTTCACTGACCATCAGGCCTGGGGAGGGCCAAGGGGACCTTAGAAATCCTCAACAATCTTGGTGCAGGACCGAACGTCGCTGGTGTGAGGAGATGGAACTTTCCCATTTCCTGGCAGGATTCTTGGACAAATGACTTTGGGGACTTTCTCTGGAAATGTCCTTGGGGAAACCTCACTAAAGTCACTGGCGCTTGTGAAAGACAGACCGACAAGCCACTGTCAACCTGCATTTTAAAACTCTAAATGTTTGTTGATAGCTTTTGATTTAATGTTGCCTTTCTTAAAAACACATTGTCGGGGCAGCTGGATGGCACAGTGGGGATGAAGCATCGGTCCTGGAGTCAAGAGGACCTGAGTTCAAATCTGGTCTCAGATACTTGGTAGCCATGTGCCCTAGGGCAAGTCACTTAACCCACACTGCCTTCCAATAAAAGAAATGAAAAACAAAAACAAAGAAAAAAACCTCACACCCTTCCCTTGCCTAGAGAGACATCCCTAGGGATAAAGAAAAGCTAGGGAAAGCATTCAGCTAAACTAACCAGGGCCACACTCGACCCCTACCTTGGTGGAAGGAGAGAGGAACAAGAAGGCCCAGGGAGCTACACTGAGCAACAACCTGTCCCCCTGGGGACACTGAGGGACCTTGGCACAGCAGGGGAGTGAGTCTTTGTCTTGAGAAGAGAAAGAGTTCTTGGGAGCTGGACCTGGAGGTCGCTTTAGCCGCTCGTGCTGCCCAAGTGTGTGCTTCTCCACCCTAGTCTGGGCATGTGCCCCTTCCTCCTGAAGATGCCATGTGCATTAGGTGGGAGGGTGTGCCCCAGCTTTGGGTGGGGGGTGTTTTCTTACTGCTCTTTATGCCACAAGGAAGCCAGAGAAGCCAAGAGAAGGAGATGAGGGGGAAAGTATTCCGGGCATGGGACTGACTCATCCAGTAAAAATGACAGCAACATTGGATCACATCCTAGATGGAGGGGAGTGAGATGGGAGAAGACTGGAAATGGGGAGGAGGGAGAGGTTATAAAGGTCTCTGAAGTGTGTGTGTGTGTGTGTGTGTGTGTGTGTGTGTGTGTGTAAACAGATAAAGTGCTTACTTTCTAATATGGAGAGATGATATGTATCCCCTCTTATCCCCATCATTACCAGGGGTCACTTAGGGAGTCTACTTAGATACAACACCTGGGAGTGGTCCTGTTAGGTCTTGCTGACCTTAAGAGAAGAAAACAGACAAAGTTGGGCACAGAAATAAATCTCTCTCAAGAGAGAAATAGGAGAGAAAGGGGAGAAGGGGGAAGGGGGAAATTAAAGGGAGGGTACATTAGAGGAGGGACGAGTTCTGAACAAAACAAACTCTAAGAATGTGCAAAAATACTGATAGCTCTTTTTGGGGTCCCAACAAATTGGAATCTGAGGGGATGCCCATCAATTGGAGAATGGCTAAACAAGTTGTCATATGAAAAGTGATGGAATACCTTTGTGCTGGTAGGAATGCACAAGGGGATGGTTTCAGAGAAAACTGAGGAGACTTGTATGAACTGACCCTGAGTGAAGTGAGTAGAAACAGGGAAACAATCTATACAGTGACCAAACAGTAAAGACAAAGAACTTTGAAAGACTGGGTGGCTCTAATCAGTATCAGGACCAACCACAATTCCAGAGGACCCATGATGAAATGCTACCTACCACCTGACTTAAAGGAGAAAGACTCAAACTGTAGGATGAGACATATTTGAGGAGACAAGGTGGAAATGTGTTTTGTTTGATTATACGTGTTTGTAACAGGGGGTTTGCTTTTCTTTCTTTATGAAGGCAGGGCTGTGTGGGTGGGAGAGGAGGAGTTTTGCCAATTTAAAAAAAAATAACTGAAAAAAGGGGAAAAAACCCCCTCAATATATCCTTTCTAACCCCAAATTCCAGTCCAAGTACATCTATTTGGAATTAGACAAATCTAATAAAAAGATAAACAAGAAAGAGTTTAAGGACTTGAATAGAACTTTAGAATGGGAACAGATAGAAGCATATTTTTCAGGGGTACATGGCACCTTTACAAAAACTGATGATGCAACATAAAATCCTCACAAATGCAGAAAAGCTGAAATACTAAGCATATCATTTACTGATCACAATGCAATTAAAAATGGTATTCAATGAAAGGCCTTTATAGAAAGAATAAAAATTAACTGGAGCCTAAATAACTCAATCCTAAAGAACTGGTATGTCAAAGAACAAATCATACAAAAGAAAATTTCATCAATGAAAATGAAAACAATGAGACATATACCAAAATGTAAGGGATGTAGCCAAAGCAATTTTTAGGGGAAAATTTGTATCTTTAAACCCTTTCATCAATAAAAAGAGAAAAACCCAAATCAATCATTTTGAGCATACAGCTAAAAAAACCCTAGAAAAGCAACAAATCAAAAAACTCCAACTAAACACCAAAGTAAAAATTCTGAAAATCGAAGAAGATATTAAAAAGAAAAATATTAAAAAGAAAATGCTTCATTTAATATATAAATAAATCTAGAAGCAGTTTTTCTTGGGGAAAACAAATAAAACAGCTAGATTAATTTTTTAAAAAGATAGGAAAATCAAATTGTTCATATCAAAAAAAAAAAGAATTCACAACAATTGAAGAAAATTATGAAGGAAACTATCAATAGCTATTTTGCTCAACTATGATAACATGCCAACAAAACTGATAACTCAGATGAAATGGATGAATTTTGGGGGCAGCTACATGGTGCAGTGGATAAAACACCAGCCCTGGATTCAGGAGGACCTGAGTTCAAATCCAGCCTCAGACACTTGACACTTACTAGCTGTGTGACCCTAGGCAAGTCACTTAACTCTCATTGTCCCGCAAAAAAAAAAAAAAAAGAAATGGATGAATTTTTGCAAAAAAAATAAACTAGCCAGATTAACAGAAGAATCAACTATTTAAATAACCTATACCAGAAAAAGAAATCAAACAAGTTATAAATGAATTCCTAAGAGAAAAAAGTTAAAGAACGATTAATTTTAATATTACCTAAACTGCCAAAATAGGAAAATAAGGGAATATTCTCAAGCGCCTTCTATGATACAAATAGGATCCTGATACCTAAATCAGGGAGAGACAAAGCAGAGGAAGAAAACTGTAGACAAAAGTCCCTAATGAACACTGATGCAAAAAATTTAAACAAAATATTAGCAAAGAGGCTAAAATATCCTATTAAAAAGATTATACAACAACCAGGTTGAATTTTTATCAGAAATGCAGCTTTTGTTTAACAAAAGGAAAATTTATCATAAATATAATAGACCATATTAATAAGAAAAATCTCCCAAACCACATTATATACATAGATGCTGAAATTATTTTGACAAAACCCAGTACTCATTTCTGTTGAAAACAATGGAAAGCAGAGGAATCAACGGGCTTTTCTTTAACATGGTAAGTAGCATCTATCCAAAGCCAAGAGCAAATGTATGTAATAGAAGACAATGAAAGACTTTCCATGAAGAATAAAGGTAAAGTAAGGGTGGATGCTCATTATTATCACTACAATTTAATAGAGTGCTAGAAGTGCTCACTCAGCAATAAGATAAGAAAGCAAGGGAATAAACAAAGGCAGAGAAGAAACGGAACCACTGCTTTTTGCAGATGATAAAAATGGCGCCTGTTGAGAAGCCTAAAGAGTGAACTAAAAATGGACTGAAACAACTAATACACTTGGCACAACTGCAGAACAGAAAACAAATCCTCTTAAATCACCAGCATTTCTGTATATTACCAAAAAACCTAGTAGGAAGAGATGGAAATTCCATGAGAATAATGACAGAATAAAATACTTGTGAATGTATCTACCAAGACACACGTGGAAACTACCTGTGGGAACTACAAAACAATCTCTACAGAAATAAAAACAAACCAAAATAATTGGAAAAATATTAAATGCTTATGATGATAATTAAACCCATAGAAGTAAGGGAGTACAGAGAGAAGAGAAGTCGGCCCTGAACAGAGCCTTGAAGGACAGGCAAAGTTAGAGAGAGTGACCCGGATGAAGATCCAGCAAAAGAGACTGAGGAGTGAGTGGTCAGGGAGGCAGGAGGAGAACCAGCAAAGAGCAGTGTCCCAGGACATCCTGGAGGAAAGGGCGCTCAGCAGCATCAAAGGTGCATGTGGGCTGAGATGGTAACTGAATGCATGGGGGCTGATTCCAGTGGCAGCAAGTGGGGTTGAGGGCCCAGACCAGACCCTTGAGGGGAACCCACAGGGCATGACCCGGATGAAGTTCCAGCCGGGAGGGAACTGGGCCATAAAAACTAACAGAGGAGAAAGTGTCCGGGAGGTGAGGGTGACCGACAGTGTCCAGGCTGCTGAGGATCTAGAAGAGGCCATCAGATCTGGTGATGCTGGAGAGGGCGGGTTCAGCTGAATGACGAGGTCCTCGGTGGGAAGGCTGGAGGAGAGATGGCCCGGCTGCACTGATGAGGGCGGGGCAGGGCAGGGGACAGTGTCGTCCCACCTCTCTCCCCTGGGCTGCTCCCAGGGATGCACTTCAGAAGCAGCAATGATGCTCGGCGTTGTGCCCTCCTCCTCCAGACTGCGCCTGTTACCTGCTGCCTTGCCACCTTTCTTGTACGTTCCCCTCCAAATCCTATCGCCCCCAGATGTGGCTCTCGGGATGGGATTGGGCTGTGCTGGTCTTGTACTGCAGCCTCTTCTTCTTCACATTTAGCACCCGTTTTGTTTGTACTATTTTTTTTTTTTTTTTTGGTGAGGCAATTGGGGTTAAATGACTTGCCTAGGGTCACACAGCTAGTAAGTGTGTGTCAAGTGTCTGAGGCCAACTTTGAACTCAGGTGCTCCTGAATCCAGGGCCGGTGCTCTCTCTACTGTGCCACCTAGCTGCCCCTTGTTTGTACTTTTTATGTGACTGTGTGTGCCTGCCAGTAGAGTGTAAGCTCTCTGAAGGCAGGGACTGCCTCCCCGACTCCGCATGTAGTAGGTGCCTAATAGATGCTCATTGAAGATCCATCCTCCTTCGGCCCACAGGTAATGAGCACACCCTCGTCTGTGGGGCAGAGCTTGGTAGAACCTTCCAGAACCCAGGAGGACTTTGGAGCCGCAAGTTTCTGTCCTCGATGTACGCTGTGAGCATGGCCCTCCTCTTACCGCTTCCATTTCCCCGGAGTACTGCGGGCTCATCCCACCACGACTTGGCTCCATCTTCAGGTCAGCCTGGGCTTTTAGGCCTCCTTCTTTCTGGCTCCCTGTCCTCTGGCCCCGACTGGCTCCCTCCCTACATATGACGACACTAAACCTGGCCACCCTTGCTAGGACACGGTGGTCCTCTGCCGCCATCTCTCAGCAGCTGTCTCCTCCGAGGCTCACCAGATCCAGACCTAACTGCCAAGGTGGATCCTAGGGGCCTCCTTCTCCTGCCCATGCCCCAGCCCTCTCCTTACCCGGATCTCCCGGCTCTCCCGGTAGGCGTCTTTCTCCTCCATCTTCTCATAGAGCAGGACTCTGCCCAGCCCCGCAGAACATGCAAAGCCCTTTGAGTAGGCAGCAATCGCAGACACCTTTGGCATCAAATTCTGGCTCTCACTCTTCTCCACAAAGAGCTGCTCACTGGACATGTCAGGAGAGCTCGGTGCTGGGAATTCAATGAGGCTACAAAAGGAAAAAAACACATCACATGAATCCACAGGAAGAGCCTCAATGGAGCTGAGAATACTGGTGGGGAGAAGGAACCCACCCCATGGCTGCTGGACAGCAGCCTCTATCTGTCCTCCCTGAGACTAGGTCGGATGGAGATGGAGTTTCAGAAACCCAAGCCCCGAAGTACCACTGACCCAGCACCAAACACTTCCCAGGACATAAGCCGTCAGAATAAAAGAGAGGCAGGGGGTTACCATCTTGTGCCCTGGCATCATCCGAGGCCCTCTTGGTCTCTGGTAGGGAAATCAGAAGAGTCTGGGATGAGAGGGGAAGCAGAGGGGTAACTTGCCACAAGGGAGGGCTCACGAGCTGTTATGGGAGCAGGCTGGGGCTCTGGAGAGAGATGGGTGTGGGAAGGTGAACAAGCTGTCTGTTGTCTCCACCAAGAGAACAAGAAGAAAATGCTAACAACACAGCCGGAGGCATGGACCCTGGGAAGAGAAGAAGCCCATTCCCTGGATGCTCCCCTGCCTAGGAGGGCAGTCCTGCTAGGAGGCCTGTGCGCTGACCCCACTCCAACAGCTTTTGGGAAAGGAGATTTCTCTGCTTTTGCACAAACAAAACTAATGTAACCAAGATTATAAGGAAAGCAGAAAACTGGGAAAGAATTTTTCAAATAAGTATCTCTGATAAAGGCTGCAGTTCTCAAATAGAGAACTGCACCAAATTTATAAAAATACAAGTCATTCCCCAATTGATAAATGGTCAAAGGATATGAACAGGCAGTTTTCAGACAAAGAAATCAAAGCTATCTACAATCAAAAGAAAAAATGCTCTAAATCACTATTTTGTTTGTTTGTTTGTTTTTTAAGTGAGGCAATTGGGGTTAAGTGACTTGCCCAGGGTCACACAGCTAGTAAGTGTTAAACGTCTGAGGCCAGATCTGAACTCAGGTACTCCTGACTCCAGGGCCGGTGCTCTATCCACTGCGCCACCTAGCTGCCCCTCTAAATCACTATTGATCAGAGAAATGCAAATTAAAATAACTCTGAGGTATCACCTCATACCTATCAGAGTGGCTAATATAATAAAAAGGGAAAATGTTGGATGTTGAAGGGGATGTGGGAAAACTGGGATGCTAGTCCACTGTTGGTGAAGTTATGAACTCATCCAACCATTCTGGAGAACAATTTGGAATTATACCTCTGCTACATTTATATCCCAAAGACATCCACCAAAAGAGAAAAAGACTTATTTGTACAAAAATATTTATAGCACCTTTTTTTTGTGGTGGCTAAGAATTGGAAATTAAAGGGATGGCCATCAATTGGGGAATGGTTAAATAAACTGTGGCATATGATGGTGGTAGAGTGCTATTGAGCTATAGAAGTGACAAACAGGATGATTTCAGAAAGGCCTGGAAGATCTGAATGAACTGATGTACAGTGAAGTGAGCAAAACCAGAACATTGTGCACAGTGACAGCAATATTGTTCAATGAGAAACTGTGAAAGACTTAACTATTCTCAGCAGTACAATGATCCAAGGCAATCCCAAAGGACTAATGACGAAGCAGACTATCTACCTCCAGAGAAAGAACTGCTATTGACTGAATACAGACTGAAGCATGCTATCTTTCACTTTCTTTCACCTTTTTCTTTTATGCAAGTTTTCTTGTACAAAATGACTGATATGGTAATGTTTTACATAATTGCACATATATAACCCATATCTGATTACTTATTGCCTCAGGGAGGGATGGGGAAGGAGGGATAGAATTTGGAACTCAGAACTTTAAATGAAAATGTTTATTATTATTATTATTATTTTTAGTGAGGCAATTGGGGTTAAGTGACTTGGCCAGGGTCACACAGCTAGTAAGTGTTAAGTGTCTGAGGCCGGATTTGAACTCAGGTCCTCCTGAATCCAGGGCTGGTGCTCTATCCACTGCACCACCTAGCCGCCCCTGACTAGCAATCTTGGAGACAAGGGGATGGTAAAGACCAAATGAATATCCTCAGTCTTTGCTGAGGAAGAAATGGAAGATCAATCAGGTTGTGTTCTCAAGGGCTGCCCTGAGGTGGACAGCTGAGGTGCTCCTGCCGGGCCCAGCAGGGGACAAACTGCGAAGAGGCCAGGGTGGGCTGGACACAGGAACAGACCTCCCGTCCATCGATTCTGCCTCAAAGGAAGGGGCCGCCTGGGGAGGCGGTGAGTTCCTGCTCTGTGGCGGGGACTTGTGCAGATGTTGGCCAGCCCCTTGTGAAGCATGTGACAGCAGGGATTCTGAACCTGGGTCTGGGAACTGATGCCCTTTGAAATCCTCTGCATTTAATTCTGTACATTTATTTACAGGCACGATTCTGAGAAGGGGTCCACAGGCTTTGCTGACTGCCCAAAGGAGCGAGGGAGTCTCCCCCCCACACACACACTCTCTCCCCTGACAAGACGACCCATCTCCCCAGTCTGGGGAGTTTCACTGGATTTCCCAGGAAGGTCCCTGGGACACTCTCCATCATCTTCTCCACTTCCTGGTTTCCACGGCTTCAAGTCTCACCTCCTGGAGGAAGCCTGTGCCGACCCCTCTTCATGCTAATCCCTTCCCTCTGTTGGATATTTCCCATTGATCCTACGGAACACTCGTAGATTTTGAGCTCTGAGAAGGACGGCTGGTTGTTACCTTTCTTTGTGGTGCCAGCACTGGGCATGGTGCCTGGTGCATCACAGTCAACATGAGCAGAAGTTTCCTGACCGCCCGACCCCAGTTCAGCAGCCCTGCCTGAGAGTCTGGCTTGGACTAGAAGGCAGAAGGAGGCCCAAAACAAAGCCTGGTCAATTGCTTGTGGTTTCAGCAGAGCCTCAGGCCAGTATCCACAGCAATGGGACCCCACAAGATGTAGAGATTCCTCTTCAGTCCAGAGGAAAAAGAAACGGACTCCTTGTTGGACACGGGGGCCGGGAGTCCTTTGACCTGCCTCTCTGAGCCTGTTTCTCCATCTGTCGGATGGTGGCTGCGGCAGGGACTTTGAGCAGGTCCAGTAAGACCTCAAGGTACAATTAATGTCAGCCGTCCAACCCTTTTGAATGAGATTATTTTTGTCTCCTCATCTTTGGCTCAGAATGTCCTGAGGACTAGTCCTGTTGCAGAGGGAAGCAGACTGCCTGGGACGAGGCTCCCCGTTCTGGGAGGTCTTTCAGCAGAGGCCGGCCCGGATCACTGTTTGTCAGGGGAAGGGTTCAGGTGGTGGATGCTGAGCACAGTTCTGTGCCTCCCTAAGCCCCCAACGTCATGGCATTAACGCCAGCCTTCCCCTGCACCCCCATCTTCAGAATCTGTGGCTTCCTGCAAAGCCTCAGTGCCCCCACCCTTGCCCTAAGTCTTCCCTGATCTCCCCAGTGATTAACTCTCTCTCCCAGCACCATTGTCATTGTGCTTTAGCTACCCATTCAGATCGTGATACTGAGGTATCGGGGGGCACACCCTGATTGGCAGACTGCTTCTCAGGAGCAAGGGCCCATCTGCCCTGTGGGTGAGCCCAGCCCTTTGCCCATCACCAGCCTGGCCCAAGAATGGGTATCTCAGAGTGTAAGCTCTCTGAGGGGCACAGACCCTTTCTGTCACTGTCACTCGAGTGCCCAGCACAGGGGGCACTTCATAAATGGGCCAGTCCTTCCAGCTCTAGGTATTGGTCCCCCGATACTCCACGAGGGGCAGATCAATTTTGAACTGAAATACCCATTAGCAACAGAGCCCAGGGAATGGGATTCACAGAAAGGGTCACTGTGCTGCTGGACCGGGCATCCTGCAGGGGTGTGATGCAGGGCAGGCTGGCTGGTTTCACATGGAAGGCTCAGGGAGATGGCAAAGGGAGGCGACCGAGAGAACGGCAGGGACAAAGGATGCTGCTGCCCTGGCCTGGAGCAAAATGAGGGTGCGGGACCCACGGTCTGGAAGATCCAGTCAGAGAGACGCCTGTCAGCAGGGTCCCCGACAGAATAAGGACACTTGTACCTCAAGGGGCCTGGCAGGACTGAATCTGGGACAGACCAGAGGAAATCCCACCCCTACAAGTGCTAGTAAACCTAAGGAATCCATGCGTCCAGATGACACACGCTTTAGAGAGTTTCAAAGTGATACCTCCCCTCAGCATGGGGCTTCACAGCTACCCTCCCCCACCTCTTCACTGTGCCCCAGCCCATGTAGCTCCTTCTCCAGCCTCTGCGTCTTTGCCCAAGCTGTGCCAATGCCCGGTATGCTTTTCATTCCTTATCCTGCCTCCCTTTGGGCCTCAGCTCTCACATCACTTTCATGAGGCCTTTCTCCATCCTTCCAGTCAAGGGTGCTCTGACGCCGGCCACAATCACTGCCTCTGTCTGGCAGCTGCTTCTCTGTTTCCCCTAGAAGGTGATGAGAGCCTAGAGGGTGGTGACTGCCTCCCCTGGGTCTCTGTGTCCCTGGCGCTTAGCGCACGGTTGTGGATGAGCTACACCAGGTGAGGTTCCTTACCAGCCCTGCCTGACAGCCCCATCGCCCTCACCCCCTGAAGCTGAGACAGCTGGGGCCGGGGCTGCAGAGAGGCCGGAGGGAAGCCCTGGGGAGGGGCCGTTACCTCTCGGACTCCTGCATCACCTCCAACTGCTTGGTCTCGCTGATCGCTTCCTTACACACGATGCTTGTCTCCCAGCGCTGATCTCCAGACTCAAACAGGAAGAGCTTGCCCATGTCGGTGCCCACAATAATCCGGTCTTCGGAGATCCAGGCATGGGCCAGGTAGTTCTGGGGCTCTCCCCGCTGGAAATTGGTCTGTTTCAATGCCCCTTCAGCATAGCGGAAAAGCTTAAAGATTCCATTTCCAGTGACACAAATCTGAGTGTTATCTTGGGGATTGAAGCTCACCTGCAAGAGGGAAAAACATTAAGCCAGTTTTCTCACATGTATCCAAAAGCAAACGTCTTCTGTCTGCAAACAGCCAGAGCTGCTTCCCATTGCCCAAGATGCCCCATGTGTCGCAGGGAAGCAGCCCCTGCTCTTCCCATGCCTCCAACAGGGGAAGTGCATCGACAGAAAGAATCCACCAGCCGACTGACCAGCAGAGCCACGAGGGTCACTGAAGCCCCCAGGGGATGCCAGCTTGGGCGTGCCTTCTGATCTGGCTGACTCCTTGGTCTAGTCAAAGGCTCTTGAGGTTGGCTGACCCCAGCAAACTGGTGCCCACCGAGTATGGACACAGAGCGAGTTCTGGTGTTAGTCAAGCCTGGGGGGAGATCGGGAACTTGCCTTCCAATCCCAGTCAAATTTTAGATATGGGTTTTTTGTTTGTTTGTTTGTTTTTTGGTGAAGCAACTGGGGATAAGTGACTTGCCTGGGGTCACACAGCTAGTAAGTGTCAAATGTCTGAGGTCAGATTTGAACTCAGATCCTCCTGATTCCAGGGCCAGTGCTCTATCCACTGTGCCACCTAGCTGCCCCAAGATATGGGTTTTATAAAGGGAGGGTGAATAAGCCCCTGGGAAAGGGCACGGAAAGCTGGGGGTGCTGGCTTGACGGTGCCCCTGATCTAACAGGGGATTCCAGGTCAAATCTTGGTAATAAAGACTACAGTGGGAGGCGACCTGGGGTGGGGAACTGGCCACAGGGGTGCCAGGGCTGGTCACTCATTGGCCTCATTCTGCAGAGCTGGTCATAGCAAGCAGCTGCCCGAGGCGCTCAACAGATTCCAGGTAGAGGCAGGAGGGGTGGGGGGCTCCCCCTCCCCCTCAGAGAGCTACAAGCAGAGGCCGAGGCACCATCTGCCCACCAAGGGACAATGGGCACTTCTTTGTGGGTGTGAGGTAAACCCGAGGATCCCAAGCTCCCTTCTGACGCTCTGGTTCTGTTCCCTGTCAGTGACAGGATTCTCACTGAATAGAAAAGGGCCTGGCCTTCCTGACCTCCAGTTTGTAATAGACCCTCAAGTCCCTAACCCTAACTCTGGAAGCTGGGCCTACACCACGTGAGGTCCTGGGTTCAAGTCTCCATTTAAAGATGGGCCCTATGAGATTTGTGACAGCTGGCATTTGCTGATCATATTGTCAATGGTCCTTTGCCTGCTTGCAGGAAGGACAGTGGTGGGACCACACAAATTAGGCTGTGCATTTCCTAGACTCCTGGGCTCAGAGGGGTCTACGCACAGCCTGGAAACTTCCAGGAGAGACCGAAGAAGGATGGGGTAGGCAACAAGGTCCAATCTGCAGAGGGGGCAAATCAGGAAGTAAGAGTGAGCGCTGGGGTGGGCAGAGGGTCTGCTAGGTCAGAAGAGAGGCGATGAGAACAAGGGCATGGGCAGCTGCAGGGTGGGCTGCCCACCCTCTATCAGAGACTGAAGCCAGAGGAGAGAACACTGGGAATGAAGATGGAAGGAAAGGAGGGAGATGATGGTCAAAGGCCTCTATTGTCAACTAAAAAGGGCAGTGAGGCCCTCCCCTTCACTGACTGGGAGCGAGAATGGGGCAGGACGTTTAGATCAGCTTGTGGGGTGTCTGATAAAGAGTTAATCAGGGCCTATGGCCAAAAGGGTCAGGAGCACCCCATGCGAATGCCCTAGTGAGGGGCTCTCAATCACCTCCACCCAAAGGTCCCAGCCTGGCTAGGATCAGGGGATGCCCAAGTCCCTGACCACTCATTGGTCAGCAAACACTGACCATGCTGTTCTTGGTAATTGGGTGACAAATGAGGCAATTCCTGCCCTCCTGGGCACTAACTAGCTCTGCACCAAACAGAAGTAGCATTTGAGGGGTACAGGACTAATAACTGGGGGAATCAGGAAAGGCCTTGACAAGGAGCTGGCACTTAGTGGTTCCAGAGGCAGAGGTGGGGAGAGTGAGCACTTGGGGACACACCCAGATGGGCAGAAGCAAACAGGTCAGTCTGGCTGCTGAGGACAGACTGTGCTGGGGCGCAGGGTCACCTGCTGAACCTGCAGAGAACCGCACAAGCCGGATGTGCAAGGCTTCCGACACCAGCCAGAGGAGTCTCCACTTCTGCAGGGGATGGGCCTTTGTGAAGCATCCTACAGAGCAAGGGAAGCCTGAAGGGAAGGCTTAATGTGGACCAGCATGTTCCCGGGAGCCCCTGTGTGGGTGCCAAGGGACTGGCTGTAAAGGGGGCCTGGCTAAGCCACCCTGAGGCACATCGATGCACAATGCTTGGCACGGGCACTGGTGCTAAGGGGACAGATATGGGCACTGGGTCCTTTTTGTGGAGGAGCCACAGACTGGCCCCCTGGTCCCTGGGCCTGTGACTGGGCTGGGAAGGGCTGCCCTCTCAGAAGGCATCTCAGAGACGCAGGAGGGTCCTGCCCCGACTCTGCGACTTGAGGGCAGACCCCGTTCATCCCTTTGGGAAGACCTCGGACATGAACTCTATTTCAGTCATTTCCCAGGCTGTGTCCGGCTCCTGAGGGCAGGACTCCCCCAGAGAGGACGGTGCAGGGGTGACAGGAGGCTCGTGTTGGCACGGTAAGCAGTCGCAGCCTGCCCCCCCCACCCCCCACCCCAGCGCACACTGTGCAGTTTGCAAAGCCCTTTCTAGCCACAGCTCAAGTCTTCCTAATGACTGGGCCGGGGAAGGAGAGTCAGGCTCCAGTTCTCCTGCCTCTTCTGGGGGATTGCTCCCTGGCAAGGTCCTGGCAGCTCTAGGCATGTCGACAATCCCATGATCCCACACTCCTTTTCCTCCCCTGAAGCCCCCAGAGTTGTACCTCTCCTATGTACTTACTGGGCAGGAGGCACACACGTCAGCTGGGCAGCTCTGCTAGCATTGGCCTGGGTGCCCAGCTGGCCTGGACAGGTCATGTGCACACACCCATGCCCACCTCTTGGGCATTCCCGTGGGCACAGCCACGTTACCTGGTAGATCGGGTTGTTCTGAGTGTCAGTCCTAACAATCGCCATCACTTTCTGCTTCTCCCACATCCAGTAGATGAGGTTGGACTCGGGGGCTCCTGTCTGGGCCACAAGATACTTGGAGTCTGGAGAGAAGGCTAAGCTCACGAATTTCTGAACCACAAAGTCAAAGTTGCTGAGGACTTTCCGCTTCCTGCAAGGCACTGAGGACAGCTCGTAGATGGTGATTGCGGCTCGGTCTTGCACGGTCTCTGAAATGGCCAGGTAGCGCCGGTTGGGGCTGATGGCCAAGGCAAGCATTCCCTGACTCTTCTCTGAGCCTGCAAGCGGAGGGAAATGCATGTGGGCCACAGAGCCACGGAGCCATGGGTGGATGTGGTGCATTTTTCATTCATTCACTCAGTAGGTCATACAGCAATTATTAGTCACGATGGACTGACCAAGGATAAACAGGGGATGATCTGTGTGTCCCTTTTCATTTATTTATTTATTTATTTTGGGGTGAGGCAATTGGGGTTAAGTGACTTGCCCAGGGTTACACAGCTAGTAAGTGTCAACGGTCTGAGGCCTGATTTGAACTTGGGTCCTCCTGAATCCAGGACCAGTGCTCTATCCACTGTGCCACCTAGCTGCCCCTGTGTGTCCCCTCTTAACCCTATCATTATCTTTTTTGTTTGTTTGTTTGTTTTTTTAATTTTTGCAGGGCAATGAGGGTTAAGTGACTTGCCCAGGGTCACACAGCTAGTTAAGTGTCAAGTGTCTGAGGCTGGATTTGAATTTGGGTACTCCTGAATCCAAGGCCAGTGCTTTATCCACTGCGCCACCTAGCTGCCCCCAACCCTATCATTATCAAGGGCCACAGAGGGAGTCTAATAAGATGGAAGGCCGGGGAGTGGCTATGTCAAGTCTTGATGATCTTAAAAGAAGAATGGAGAAAGATAGGAAGAGGAGTACACTGGGGGGAGGGTGAGGAGTTAGGAGAAATTCCCTCCTGTAATTTGGGGTGCACAAGTAGACATCTATACAAAGAGGGATTGGGGGAAGTGGCTGATGTTTGAACCTCAGACACAACTAAGTACAAACAAGCTACAGACAAGATAATTTGGAGATGGAAGACATCAGAATTCAGGAGAACTGGGAAATGCTCCTTGTACAAGGTAGGCTTTTCACTGAGGGATGTGCAGGATTCCATTTTAGTAAATGTGGAACACGTGATATGTGGCTGGATTGTGTTGGAGGCCTTGAACGTTGTGGCAAGGAGTCTGAGCTGTAACTGGTATGCAAGAGGGTGTTGCCAAGGGTTTTGAGCCAAGGAAAGACTTAACAAGTTGTGTGAATGGGGAAAATTAATTTGAGCTCTCTCTACCTCCCTCCAAATGGCTTTGTATTTTCTCACCTGCGTCTATGTGGTTTCCCCAGTGGGATGTGGATTTTACTGGCATCATCTTCTGGCATGGTGCCATGAATGTAGGCAGCATTTCAGTAACTGTGTGTTGAACTGAACTGTTTGGATTAGGAAGGATGGATCAGAGAGAGGTGGGGAGGCCTGTCTGGAAGCCCGAGTCAGCCAGGGCCTAGCCTGCGCTGGTGGTGCTGGAGAGAGGCACCAAAGCTAGGGGTGGTGCAACAGCAGGAGAGGGGGAGGGAAGGACAAGGGAGGAATTGAGAGCAGGCACTGAAACAAGGGGCTGCTGTGGGGGGAAGGGACAGGTGAAGTCGGGCTGGTGGGGAGTGTGTGAGTGTATGTGTGCATGCATGTGTGTGTGTGGTCCTATAGACAGCTGGTGATGAGGTTCTGGGCCCTGGGAGAGGTCAGAGCCACAGGTATCACTCTGGGAAAGCACAAAGAGAGAAGGAGGCCAACAACAGACCTCTGGGCCACCTCACGGTCAGGCTGAGAAGGAATTGGAGGAAACTCTAAAAAGCCACTTTAAGAGCACGATTCCAGAAGCCACGGGAAGAAGGATATTGGAAAGAAGGTGGTCGTCAGCATCCAGGGATCCCCGTGCCTCTCTGACAGTGGGTGTCCCCCGAGGCTCCATGCCAGCCCTCTTGTAGCTTCTCTCTGCAGAGGATTCTGCCCTCCCCTCTCTCCTCAGCCTCAGTCCTGTATCTCCCAGTACCTCTGGGACACCTCAGACTCAGCATGACCCAAACTGAACCCCTTCTCTTCTTCCCTGCTCCCAAGTCTCCTTTTACTATCCATCCTTGACGTCACCCTTGATGGCTCACTTGTCTGCCCTTCAGTCAGGTATGGTTTCTCCACTGCCACCTGGCCCATACAAACGCATCAAAGACAGTGCCCAAAGGGCAGGCCTCTCCCATCCTCTCATCATCGCTCCGGCAGTATTACCCCAAAGACCAGATCTGACAATGTCATCGCTCTCCCAAGCCCGGGGCTGCCCTTGGTTCCGCTCTTAATGCCCTTCCTTGATGGTTCCTTTCCACCTCTCCAGGCTTTCTACTCCTGAAGTCCCAACTAAAATTCCTCCTTCTACAGGAAACTTTCCCCAGCCCCTCTTCCTTCCAGTGTCTTCCCTCTGTTGATTATTTCCTATTGATCCTGTATGTAGCTTGCTTTATGTATATTTGTTTGCATGTTATCTCCCCATTAGACTGTAAGCTCCTTGAAGGCGAGGACCTGCCATTTGCCTCTTTTTTGTATTCCCAGTGCTTACCACAGTGCCTGGCACACAGCAGGTGCTTAATAAACGTTTAATGAACTGATTGAATTTGACTCCTCTCCACACATTCTGAAGGTTCAGTTAATTAAGCATATGTGCTTACTAGACAGGACAGCCAGGTGGCGCCATAGTGCACAGAGAGCTGGGCCTGGCCTCAGGAAGACTCATATTCCCAAGTTCAAATCCAGCCTCAGACACTTCTTAGCTCCGTGACCCTGGGCAAGTCACTTCACCTTGTTTGCCTCAGTTTCCTCATCTGTAAAATGATCCGGAGAAAGAAATGGCACACCACTCCAGTATCTCTGCCAAGAAAACCTCCAATGGGGTCATGAAGAGTTGAACACGACTGAAAATGACTCCACAACAAGGGTGCTTAATAAATGTTTAATGAACTACATTGAATTGGCCTCCTCTCCACCAGCTGTGCTGCTACAGCTCATACACGACATCTCAGGGTCTCTGCACTGGCCATTTCCATGCCTGGGATGCTCTCTTGTCACCTCTACCTCCTAACTTCCTTGGCTTCCTTGGAGACAGCAAATCCTACATTTGAAAGGAAGCCTTTCCTAGTCCCTCCAGCTGCTAGTGCCCCATGAAATCACCTCCAACCTAATCTGCACCTATCTCGTATGTACTTGGCTATTCGCATGTTATCTTCCCCTTCAGCTTCTGCCTTTCTTTGCACCCCTGCACTGAGCACAGGACTTGGCACATCAGGATTTTAGATCTTTTTCTGTTTGCTGATCCAATTTATTTTATTGATACAACCTTGATGTGTTTTAAACCCCATGATTTAAGGAAGGGAAGCCCTAGGTACCCACAAAGCTCTAACAATTTGGCCAATCCAAGATCCACAGCTTCTCTAAGTGAGGAGTCCACCTTCTCCCCTGACTCCAAGGGGAGGCACATCCAAGCACCATCCCTGGGGATTTTGGCTGCAGGTGGACTGGGGGCTATTCCAGAGAGGAGGGTGAGTGGAGAGGGGTTACTTTTTTGTAGTTCTGTCCTTGCAAAAACCAAAGCTTTAAATGGAAGGTCTGTACCAGGGTGGATGGGAGTCTGAGGAGGAGAATGCTAGGCTCCAGCACCCCCAAAATGGGAGGGGCTTGGCACCAAGGATACAGGCTATCCTAATAATAAGGCTAGTAGGATGAGGACTGTGAAAAGGCACATGAGGTTGGTTCTTAAAGATCTCTGAGAGTCCATAGTAATGGAGAAAGACGCAGGAAGAGAAGCTACATCGGGAGAGAAGACCTGAGTTCAGATCCTCCCTCAAACCTTACCAGCTATAGGACCCCGAGAGCCACTTATCCCGTCTGCTCCAGTTTACCAATCTGTAAAATGGGGCAATCATAGCACCTACTTCCCACAAGGAGATAATGCTTGCAAAGTTCTTCAGAAATGCAAACGTCATTCAGTGTGAGGTGAGGTCTGTGTGTTGGGGGTGGGGGGTGTAAGAGCAGAGCCTCGAAGCGGGAGGAGAATATTGGGCGAACAAGGGGAAGGGGGCTGCCTCAGTTTCCCCGCCCTCCCGCAGCGGTACCTGGGATGAACTTCTGCCACTTCTGGTCCACATTGTACTTCACGCAGTGGTTCCCACACGGGAAGATGATGATCTGCTCGTCGAAGAAGCAGAGGTTATTGGCGACGCGGGCGCAGAGCCCGAAGATGTGCTGGGCCTGGGCCACCACAGTGGACATGGCGCCGCCGGGAGGGGGAAGCAGCGGCTGCGGAGGGAGAGAGAGTGACCATGACCCCTGACCTGTGACCCCACCGTCCCACGGGCTGGGACACCCGATCCTTCGGAGTTAGGTCACCCCGGCCCCACTCCCCTGTCCCTGACCTATGGCCTCATGGGGCCCCTCCGCACCTGGCCTCAGTCACTTCTCTCTCTTTTTTTCTCTCCTTTCTCTTTACACACACACTCTGTCTCCTTTTTCTTTGGCTTGGCTTCTCTCAGGGAACCTCTGCGTTCCCACGGCAACGGTAAACAGGAAGAGACGGGTCCTCCTGTCGGAAGCGGAAGTCTCTTGGCGGAAGTGAAGACGGCGAGGCTCCGGCGGCGAGTGTACTGGGGAAAGAAGGAAGGGCTGTTGGACCGAGGGAGGCAGCGATGGCGGCGCTAGCGTCAGGGTCGGACTCGGAGGCGGACTCAGAGGCGCTCTCGGACGCCGAGGTCGGTGGTTCCCCCTCCCCCGTTCCAAATCCGGTCCTGGTCCCGATCCCGCTCCCTCCCTGGGCCTGGCCCGCCCTGACTCTCTATTGTGTCCCTGCAGCTGCAGGAGGCCTTCGCTCGGGGCGTGCTTAAGCCGGGGCTCAACGTGGAGCTCGAGGCGCCGAAACGCAAGCAGAATGACGTGGTGAGCACGGGCGAGATTGGTGTGGGGGGGGGGGGTGCGGGCTCGCGCCCCGGCTCCACGTGCGACGCCTGGCGCTTTTGGAGCATGCGCAGTGACGCGATGAGCGTGGGAGGGAAGGGGGGAGGAGCCAGCAGGCTCCGTGTGCGACTCTAGGTTTGGCCGGAAGATGGGGAGCGCGCGCGTGCGCGTTCGGCGTGGGATGGGGATGGGGAGCGCCGCTCTGTGCCGGGGGAGGGCCCCCCGGCAAGCTCACTGGGTGCCTTCCTTAGGCCGGCCTGGGTCAGTGTCTGGCGGAGTTCCGGAAGGACCTGGCGTGGCTGGAGCGGCTGGACGTGACCGTGGGGCCAGCGCCAGAGCTCGCGACGCCGCAGACGCCCGTGGAGCCTGGAGCCGTGGACCCCGAGGACGACTTCCGAAGGGAGATGACCTTGTAAGTTGTGGGAGGAAGCCTCCGGCTCCCGCAGGGGAGGGGTCAGTTGGGCGGGGGTGTGGGGGGGCGGCAGCAGGAGGTGCCGCCTTCTGTAGATGCCCGGTGTCTGTCCGCCAGTTATCGCCAGGCCCAGGCTGCCGTCCTGGCCGTGCTGCCCCGGCTCCACCAGCACCAGGTCCCCACCAAGAGGCCCCAGGACTACTTTGCAGAGATGGCCAAGTCCGACCAGCAGATGCAGAAGGTGGGTGTCCGCCCTGGTGGGTCTGCGCAGGGGCTGCTTTCCTTCCCACCTGTACCCTGGAGCCCTTGCTTTCTCATTTCGTCTTGGGGGGGGCGGGGATGAGGGTTAAGTGACTTGCCTACGGTCACACAGCTAGTAAGTGTCAGAGGTTGCATTTGAACTCAAGTCTTAGGCCTTCATGGCCTAGCTCCCTCTGTTCCGTTATGGGCACTGATTTCTCTGGGTAAGAGAATCTAGCATCCTGACTTGTAAGTTATCCATTAACTGGGGTCTGACTCCCTTTTGGAGCTAATATCTGAATTAGAGCTTGGGTTTTTGGTTTTTTTTGTTAAGCCCTTTTTTGCCTCAAGGTCCTCCCAAATCCAGGGCCGGCGATTTATCCACTGTACCACCTAGCTGCCCGCTTCTCATTTCATCTCGAGCTGGGTTTGCAGTAAAGTGCTCTTTGGCCCCCTTTGTCTCCTGTGGGAAATACATGTCAGTGCTGACTGGGGCATTTCCTGGCTTCTGCAGGAAGGAAGGTGGCTCCTGTGGGATTGTAGCAGGGTCCCAGTGTTGGAAATGACCTCATAGGCTACATACTCCCAACATTGTTGGATCCACAAAGTCTCTTGGGGTATTCCCTCTCCACCCCCCCCCCCCACCCTCTGAATAAGGATGAGGGAAAACACCTTCTCTGAGTCTTCATCTCACTATCAACTACTCTGATTGACAGGATGTTTTCTACTTCTGCAATGTTCCCCCGTCCCTGGCTTATTATCCTGCTACCTTGGGCCAGGGAGGAGGCTAACTGCTTCAAATACTCCTGTTCCCCCAAGTCTTTTTTAGGCTCACCTGAGTCTCCCATGTCTTAAGGCTGCCTGGCAATGTCCTTCCTAAAATATGCTCCCAGGTGTGAGCCCAGTGTTTTTTGGCTGCCATCTGACACGGGCAGAAGACAGAGGGATCAGCACCTCTGGCCTCAGGGAAGCATTTTACAGCTGAAAAGGTTCTCAGAGGCCATCTTGTTTTACCCATGCTGGGAAAATGTGTCCAGTAGCAGAAGCAGCAAAGATCTGGCTTTGGCTGGAAGTCTTCTAACAAGGGTTGTTTCCCAAACATGACTCCCTCTAGTTTGGGATGCAGCCTCTAGTAGTTGGGAGGCTTTTCTTCCCCCTGGTCCTGGGCACTGCCTTGGTTAGTGCAGCCCAAGGTCACTTCGGTTGCTTGATCCCACTTGCTGGGGGGGGGGGGTGGCTATCAGGCTGTTAACTCAGCTCTCCCCATCTTGGACTTTTGTAACACGACTGTGAGACTTTGTTTATTCTTGAAGCCCAGGCTTCTGGCCTGTCAGATCTTTTGGGGGGTTTGTCAGCAGCCAGGTGGGGAACTTGGGAGTCCTGCCTCACCCTTCCCAGCCGTGTGGTCCTGGCTCTGTTAGGTCACTCTCATCTGTCAGAGGAGGATGGCAGCAGCACTTCACTTACTCGGTGTCACAGGGTTGTCCCGTAGGTGGGGGGGGGAGGATGCGACAGCGTGTGACCAGCTGAAGATTTCTGGCACGTCCCCCTCCGTAAGGCAGGTGTCCCAGGCTGAGCCATGACTCTTAGGGTCAGGCCATTCAGTGACTTTTTGAATGCAGCTGACCATGAGGTTACTTGGCGCGTGTGTGTGTGTGTGTGTGTGTGTGTGTGTGTGTGTGTGTGTGCGCCTCCACATTTTTCTTATATATTTACTAACTGTCAAAGGGAAACATGGTAAGCTTGGTCTGACCCATTCCTTAACAGACGACCTCTGACTTTCTGTATTTACCGCTTGTGACATTTGTACTGGAAATCCCAAGTCAGGCTCTCCAGCTTGATAGGGTGCAGCCTTCTTTCTTCCTCCATCCAGCCCTGTGGGGTCTCCCTCAGACCCCCTCCCCTGTCACGTGTCAGTACCTTTGGGAGCCTGAGATGTTTTTCTGGGCCGGGTGATGACAGAAGGTAGTGTGTGGCCCAGGGGAGAGAGCTGCACCCTGGGGAGAGGTCCTAGGTTTGAATGCTGGCCACCTGGGGGACCTTGGGCCTCTGCTTTTCCAGCCATTCCTTGAGAGGGTTTGACTAGCAGACCCTGACAGTGGCTTCCAGGCCATAAATTGATGATGATTTTATGATATGATGTGCTTGAAGGCAGAGAGGTTTTCTTTGTTGTTGGTCAGGCATTTCCAGCTCTTTATAGCCTAGTTTGAAGTTTTTTTGACAGAGATACTAGTGTGGTTTATCTCCAGTTCATTTACAGATGAGGAAACTGAGGCAAACAGGGTGAAGTGACTTGCCAGGGTCACACAGTAAGTGTCCTGAGACTGAATTTGAATCCAGGTCTTCCTGACTCCAGGCATGACACCTGACTGTACCACCTGGCTGCCCTGGGTTTTCTTGGTATCTCCTTATTCATCCTGGGTGTGAGCCCCTTTGGTGCTTTCTAACCCCGAGGTCATTCTCCTTGACTGAGGAGATGAGCAGTATTGACAATGCTTTATCTGAACCAGGTGGGAGTCCATTCTTTCAAAGTGTCGACTGGCCCTCCCAGACACGTTCTGGCCTGTGGGCCTGGCTGTGAGGGGCATCAGGGCTGGGACAGCCCCTTGTGTCATGGCTTCTTCCTCTTACCTTGGCTGCAGGGTCAGGGAAGAGCTGGAGAGGTGCTTGGCGGTGCTTGGCATCTCTCCGCTGTTTGCCATGGGTTCAAGAGGGGCTGAAGGGTGGGAGCCCTGTTGTTCTTGTGCATGTGATGCTCAGCTCCAGGCATCCAGTCCCCCACCTCCTGCCTTTGGGATAACCCCCGCCCCCCAACCTTCCCTTCCTGGTGTCCATCTTCCTGTGCTTGGTCCTTCCCCAGATGAGGTATCTGGCTTGGGCTCCCTGTCTCTGGCCTCTCTCTTCTCTGGTTCTCTGCACAAGTGCCAGAATGCTGTTCTTCTAGCACGAGCCTGGCCGTGTCACTGCTCCTTTGCTGGAGAACCTCCAGTGGCTCCCCATTTCGTCTAGGACAATATAAATGACTCCTTTTGGTTCTTCAGGTGTCTTGTGATCTGGTCTCCAACTTGTGTTTCTCATAGACTCCCTTATCATAGTACTTGGCACCTGAGTGCCTAATAATGCTCCTTTCCTTCCTGTTCCCTGTACTCCGATTTCCTTCTCCCTCCTACTTGTCCCCCATGCCTTCAAAGCTTAATTCAAATACCACCTGGGATGACCTTTCTTGATTGCCAGTTTTGGGCACTCCACCCTGAAATCATTAGGTATTGATTTCCTATCTAGTGTCCTTTTATTTATCTAAGGATGTGTGTTCTAGAGTTCAGGGACTGGCTCACTTCTGTACTTGTGTTCCCACTGCATCGCAGTAAGCCTGGCACACAGAGTAAGGGCTTAATGAAAGTCTTTATAATTGAAATGGAATTAATTGCTTTCTTCCCACTGGGAAAATCCACCTGGAGTAATGGGTACAAGTCCCACCTCTAATGCCTACTGGTGTCACGGCCACCCCTTCTGTATTCTGAGTCTGTCTTGTTGGTATGTGGTCATTGGCACATTGTCTCTGCCCCTTAGACTGGTCCCCTTGGGGATGGCGGCTGTGATGGTTACCTTTCTCTATTCCCAGAGCCCAGCACAGGCCTGGCATAGAGTAGGTGCTTCCCAAAGTCTCGGTGATGCTAATGAATAGAGGTCTGCCCTCCCACCTCCTGCCAGGCACTGGGGGATCACAGGGGTCAGGCACTGGCACCATCGGCTTCAGGGCTCCTTTTGTTGGCTCCCTCTAGATTCGACAGAAGCTGCAAATGAAACAGGCCGCCATGGAGAAGTCTGAGAAGGCCAAGCAGCTCCGGGCACTCAGGAAATATGGCAAGAAGGTGAGAGCTGGGAAATGGGTGGGGCCTGACCCTGGTGTCCAACTTCCGGGCTCACATCCGGGGAGTTGAGGCCCAAGTGCCTGGTCACCTGTTGCATCCAGTCTGCTAATGTGAGCAAACCTGGGCCCAGGAGCCCCCTTCTCCTCACTGCTCTTTTCTGATGTTACCGGAGGGGAGGGAGGTGTTTCCTGTGTCTGTGGATGTGCTTCCACCGGCTGGAGAAGGGGGTGTTGGGGGTGGCCGAAGATTGGAGGCCCAGCCTTGGTGTTTCCGTGAGCACGGGGGGTCTTGACCCTGGGACACTCGGTTCTTGCTTTGGCTCCAGTCTCACATTTGGTCTTCTATTTCCCGGGCTCATTGTGAGCCGGGGTAAATCACACATGGAGTTTCTCTACGGGCCTGGGCTGTGTCTCTTGTAGGTCCAGAGAGAGGTTCTTCAGAAGAGGCAGCAGGAGAAGTCTAAGATGATGACAGCCATCAAGAAATACCAGAAAGGTGGGGGGCAGACCCAGGGTGGGAGGCTGGCAGGTTGGGGCCTTAAAGGAGGAGATTCCACCGCGGGCTGCTGCTTGTTCCCCTGGTGTGTGGCCCTGCTGACCACATCACTGTATACCCAGGCTTCACTGACAAGCTGGACTTCCTTGAGGGAGATGGACGGGCGCTTTCCCGTGGCGAGAAGGGTGCCAAAGGCCAGCAGATGAAGAAGGGGTGAGGCTGGGTTTTCTCCTGCTTTGGAGGGAGGGAATGTTAATCAAGTGCCTACTGTGTGCCAGGCACTCTGCTAAGCATTTTACACATGATCTCACTGGATCCTCCCTACTCTGAGGTCCGTGAGGTGAGAGCTCTTACTGTCCACTTTGCAGCTATAGACATTGGGATTAAGTGACTTGCCCCAGGGAAGTGAGGTCACATCTGAGGCTAGACTGGAATGCAGGCTTCCTGATCTGGAGGTCCAGGCTGAGAAATCCACTGTGCCATGTAGAAACCCATCAGGGCAGACGCCTTGGGCTGGCCGGCCCCTTAATCAGCAAGCATTCATTGAGCACTTTGTATCGAGTGTCAGGCCCTCCCTTTCTCCCTTGAGAGAAAGCCCACATTCTACTGGGAAAGACTGTGATCGATGGGGACATGCAGCGGGTGACCGGGGCTCTTAGGCCTTTGATGAGGGTGAGGTGGGGTGGGCTTTGTGGCCCAGAAAGATCCTTTACAGAAGGTGGGGTTTGAAGGATGCCGTGGCACAGCCAGTGAGAAGGTGTGGGTGTGGGAAGAGCCTGCGGTTGATCGTAGAGCGTGTGGAACCCCCTTGGTCTGGAGAGAGGAGGGGCTTTCAAAGCCAAACAGGATTTCCTGTTGGGCCCCAGAGGTCCCAGGTTGTTGCTGGGTTTACTTGGCTCGGGGGCTTGCCGGGTCAGGCCGTAGTAGTTGAGACCTGGAGGAGGGGTCTGGGAAGGCCTTTGGGGCCGAGACCTTGAGGGGAGACCACACTCTGTTTCAGGCCCAGCGCCAAGCGGCGGTACAAAGACCAGAAGTTTGGGTTTGGCGGAAGGAAGAAAGGGTCCAAGAGGAACACCCGGGAGAGCTATGATGATGTGTCCAGCTTCCGGGCCCGCACCGCCCATGGCAAGGGCCCCCACAAGATGGGCAAGAAGCTGTCCAATGTGAGTTTGCCTAGTGGCCAGGGCCCACAGCAGAAGGGAGGGAAGAGCAGCAAGACACATCTGAGACTGGGAATATCTTTTTGTCTTTATTTTTTTAGAAGAGACCTGGAAAACGGGCAAGAGAGAAAATGAAGAACCGAGCACGCTAAGCGCCCCCTTTTATACAGAGGACTGGGAACGGAGAGAGGACGCAGGCTCGTGCCCCGGCCATCCCTTGGCCACCCCTGTGGTGCTGAGGGGGTGGGGGGCCCGGGGGGAGGAGGGCGGGGCCGGGAATGGGTGGGAGCAGCTTCAGAGGATTGGGGCATGGCCCAAGGACCGGGGAGCCCCTCTAGTCTGAACTCTGTCTGGCCTTTATGCGCCAGAACTCCGCCATGTACTTCGTGATGTCCTTGTAGCTGCGGAAAAAATTGATCCTGGGGTCCCTGCGCTCGCTGGGGATCTGGGGAAAGGACAATACACATGGCCGTGAGGGGGTGGGGTGGCTGTCCCCCTGCTGCCCTCTATCCCCACCCACCCCATCTATTTGTAGCCCCTGTGGGGTCAGTGCCAGCCCCTTTCCAAGGGCTCTGTAAATAAATGACTGCCGGGAGCATTCCCTTCTGCTTCTTGTGTCTCCTCTTCCCCTGCCCCTGGACTTCCTCTCGCTCGGTAGAATGTCCTTGTCCCATTTCCTTGGTATCTGGTCCCCTGGATGCTCCTCAGTGGCAGCCTCAACCCACTGTGCTGTGTAGATGAGTCCCACCATTCAGCAGTGTTGCAGGGGTCAGAGCACTGGACCCCAGTTCAGATGTTGGCCGTAGTCCATTTGTGGGACCCTAGGTTACTTTATGTCTCAGTTCCTCATCTGTAGGTTACAGATGGGCAGCATAGGGGGGTAAGGGGTAAACATAGAGGTCAGGGAGGGACCAAGGATGTCTGATCCTGAGATCCAGAGGGCTGAGGGCACGACTTGGAGCTGGCTCTGCATTTCACCTGCCTCCCCCTCAGTTTTCTCATCAGAAAGGGGGGGAGAGGAAAAAAAAGGGGAGGGGGAGGTGTTGGACTGGGCCTTTGAGGTCCCTTCCTGCTTTGAAGCCTGCTTGTGTGGGCCTTGTGATGTCTGCTGACAGAGGCTGAGGTGGGGGTACTTCTGGGGTTCCTCTTTCCTGTTCTTCCCTTGTGTTCTCTTTAGTCCTCTTGTCTCTGACTGTGGGGTGCAGGCCCCTAGGACTGATGCTGCAAATGTTTTCAAGTTCACCTCCCCCAAGCTATTGGTATTGCTAATAAGTGAGTTTGCCATTTGTCACCTGGACACCCTGACTGGAGTCAGCTGGAGGAGCCTGAAAGTGACCTGATGCAGCCCTCTGACTCCTGGCAGGTAAAGGTGATTCCCCACCAAAAAGTGTGGCTATAAAATAAGCCTATTTCCTTTTGTCCTGTGTGGTGATGGGCTGGTGTAGCTCATTAGGCCCTTGGCCTGGGAAGCCTGAGGAGTTGGCTCGGGGTGGGGGTACAGGGTGTACAGATTTGGGGCCTTCCCTCGCCGAGGGGCCACCCTGGCTGCCTTTCTATCTGGCCAGGATGTGGAGTGGGAACACTCACCAAGGGCTCTGAGTCCCAGCCAACTTCCTGGCTCTCTGTCTGGGGCTCCGAGTATTTCTTCTTGGGTCCCTGGGCGGCATAGTGAATGATATTGAGGAACTTGGCTATAGATAAGAGATAGGTTAGGGAGCTTTTGAGATGCCATGGACAAAAGGCCATCTTGTGCCATAATCCATCCCCCACTTGGCCACCAGATTAGCAATTCTAAACACAAGTGACCGCCTCACCCTGTAGAACACGAAAACACAAAATGCTCAGCCTGGTATTGAAAGCCCCTACAATAGTATGTCAGTGTTGGGCTGGTGGTCCACCAAAGCCCCTGGATCTTTTAAAAATGAACTGTATTGTCACACCTCTCCCATCATGTACTCATGAAGTTGGGAGGGGGGGGGGGGGAAGGTGTCAACAGACTGGCCCCTAAGAGAGGGAACTGTTCACATGGGAATGGGGCCGAATAGTTTCTAATCCTTCACAGCCATCCTGTTTTCTCCCAAGGTCAACATGGAGTCAGTGTCAAGGAAGAAAGATCAAATTGGGGATGGGGATTAGAGAGGTATTTTGCATTGTAAAAACTCATTAACTTCTCACCTGGGGAAAAAAAATTAAAAAAAGAATGTTTAGGGGGGCAGCTAGGTGGCACAGTGGATAAAGCACAGGCCCTGGATTCAGGAGGACCTGAGTTCAAATGTGGCCTCAGACACTTGACACCAGCTGTGTGACTGGGCAAGTCACTTAACCCTCATTGCTCCACAAAGGAAAAATAAAAAGATTGGTCTTGTCTCACAGAGACAAACCTGCAGTCAGTAAAAGCACTGGACAGTAACCCCCACTGCTGCCTCTTATTTGACCTGGCCCAGTTTGTTGTCCATTTGCAGGTCTGGCCCCGACGAGTATGCTGATAGATGACCTCCACAATTTATTTGTGCAGCATTGGGCCTAACGAGTCCCATCAAGTTTTGCTCTGCTTTCTCATCCTTCAGAGACCCAGGGTAATCTCCATATGATATGATGAGAAGTCAGTGGAAGATGGACTTAATATTGAGGGAAATCCCTTCTCCCCTTAAAGAGCAAGCTTCTGGATGATCTGGCTATAATCTGGACCTGAGTCACACCAGAGTCTGGGCCCTCGTGAACACCTCTCAACACTACTACTTGTATGCCTGCTAACTTGCTGCTTTTAGCTCACAGCCTCAGGGAACAGGCCAGGGCAGAGTCAAGCTTACAACTCCACTGGGTGAAATGTCCCCACCTAGTTCATCAGTTTGAGCAGAGGGAATCCTTACCATCTGCAGGTTCCTCCATATTATCATGCCAGGACATAGGCTTCCTGGTGATGGTGTGAACTGTTGAGAGACAATGCATGAGAGCCATTATCCTGGCACTACACTAATTCCCTTTACACCCCATTCCTGTCCAAAGCCTGGTGTGAACTGCAGTGAAACAATACAAGAGTCACTATCCCAGCATTAACTCACCCTCTGCACCCCCACTCCTGTCCCTAAACCTGGTGTGAACTGGAGAGAGTTCAAGAGTCATTCCAGCACTAACTCTCCCTCTGTACCTCACTCCTGTCCCAAGCCTGGTGTGTACTGGAGTGGAACAGGACAGGACAGGTGTTACTCTTTTGGGGTTTTATCCCTTCCCCTCTGTCCTACCCTCAGGGTAGTGATGGTATGAAGTACAGATAAACAGTATTAGAACTATTAGCCCATTGTTAACTCTTTCCTATACCTCACTCTCCCTGCCCAAAGATGGGAATAGTGTGAACTACACGGAGACAGATGCAGGGTGACTACTTGAGTGTGTTATAAATGGGGATTTCTTTGTGGGCAGGGGCTGCTAAGGTCTCTTCTGACCCTGCATTTCTGTGATTCTTTGAAACACTAACCATCCCCTTCTCTTCATAGCTAACTCCCCTGTCCAAAGCCAGGTCATTGCATGAAGCCGAGACAACACCAGAGAACCCATGACCCACAGCATGAGCTCACTCCCAAGGTGGTGATCATAACAGACATTTAGACCTCACTTTTGAGATTCATCACCACCACCCTGTGAGGTTGTCAGCACAGGTAGTATTAGCCTTGTTTTAGAGATGAGAAAGCAGGCTTGGAGAGGTTAGCCAGGACTTGAACTCATGTGTTTCTGACTCCAAGTTCAGTGCTCTACCCACTATTTTGTTTTGTTTTGTTTTGTTTTGGTGAGGCAATTGGGGTGAAGTGACTTGCCCAGGGTCACACAGCTAGTAAGTGTTAAGTGTCTGAGGCCGGATTTGAACTCAGGTCCTCCTGAATCCAGGGCCGGTGCTCTATCCACTGTGCCACCTAGCTGCCCCTTCTACCCACTACTCTTGTTCAGACTCTGGCGGTGGTGTGAAAATACAAAACAAAACAGGTGGCTGAGGCCTGAAACACTCTTGGAGGAGCAACAGCAGTGGGATAGAGTCACATCTGTGGCCTCATTGGGTTTAGAGCTAGAAGGAACCTTAAAGATTGAGTCCAGTCACTTATCTGAGTCCCCAAAGGAGGAGTTACCAGCCCTGGAGCTGGAGCTGCACCCACAAAACATCCTTTTAACTCATTCCTCAAGCTTGGTCCCCAAATACATAGTTTGGGACTGACAAAAATGAGGCTCAGAAAGAGTTCTGTTCCTCCCGTTTGAAGTGCCTTCCTCTGTGTCTAAGGATCCAAATCCCAGCCCCCTTCAAGGCCAGTCCACATCCCCTAAAGTCCGGGAAGCCGTCCCCAATAACAAGCCCACATCGACTTCATAACTGTCTGTGGTACTCCCTGGCTTTCGCTTTTCTTTGTATCCCTAGAGCTTAGCATTCAGCCTGGCCCATAGCCGGTGCTTTTAATCGATTCTTTCCCATCCACACCCACTTTTCACTGTAATGATCTAAAATGGGAGTTGTAGATTTCACCAGAAAAACAACCACCACCAACCAACAAAAGAATGGAAAAGGAAAGCACAAAAGATTCCCAGCAAGATCTGATTTCTTGGTAAAACTCCAGAATGTATCCTTAAAGGGATGACTGAGAATATTTAGAAAAGGAAGCAGTCGCTGCAGAAAGTCAATATGGTTTCATCCAGAACAGGTCATGCCAGATTAACCTTCTTTCCAAACTCTGAGATTCTGCGGTCGATCATAAGAAAGGCAGCATGGTGCAGGGGGTAGAGCACAGCCCTCATAGACGAGGTGCCCTGGGTTCGAGGTACACTTCTGACAGACTACATGAGCCAGGGCATGCTCCTTAACCTTGACTTGCAGAAGGCAGCTTTCTAGGACTAAATTGAAAAATGCTACCTTGGGAGAGGGAGTTTAGCACCGGATGCTTCCCACAAGAATGAAATCTTAGGTTGGGACCAAAAAAAAGGGGGGGGGGGCGTGAATACTTATTGTGTTCCAGATACTAGGAGGGATGAAATCTTTGTTCAGTTTAGCAAAGAAAATAAGCAAGTATGTTCACAAAAGGAATATGAAAGTCAAACATCTTGGCCTAAGTGATTCAAGGAAAGACAGATCATCACTACTTTCTGGGGCACAGTAGGAAAGTCTGGCTTCATGGAAGAAGCAGGTAGCTAGGGGTTGCAGTGGCTAGAGTCTTGGCAATCAGGAAGGCCCCATTTCAAATTCTGCCTCAGACACTAATTAGCAGTAGACAAGGTGCTAAAACTTTCTGTGTCTTAGTTTCCTCATTTATGAAATGGGTATAATAGCACTGACCCCACAGAGTTGTTGGGTCAAATGACATCACACATGTAAAGTGCTTTTCAGACCTTAATGTAGCTATTAAGAGAACTGACAACTGAGCTGAGCCTTAAAGGGAAAATGGACTTCAAGAGGTAAAGGCTCAGCTTACCTTATTCCATGAGCCCCTCTCTCCAGCTCACCACATCTGGAGGGCTGAGGGCACCTCGTGTGCACATCTAACCCTGACCCTAATTCCAAGGTACTCTCTGAGGGTTCAAGAGCCTAGTCCTGCTTCCCTGGGATGCCCCTGTTTGTGTCTTATAGGGGGTGCTTGACTACTCCTGCCTCATTCCATTTTATTTATGTATTTTAATTGATTTTTCCCCCATATAAATATTTTATTATTTTCCAGTTAAATTTAAAGATAGTTTTCAACATTTGTTTTTAGAAGATTTCTAGGGGCAGCTGGGTGGCACAGTGGATAGAGCACAGGTCCTAGATTCAGGAGGACCTGAGTTGAAATCTGGCCTCAGACACTTGATACTTATTAGCTGTGTAACCTTTGGCAAGTCACTTAACCCCAATTGCCTCAAAAAAAAAAAAAAGGATTTCTAGTTTCAAATTTCCAGCTTCATTCCAAGTTTGGCAAGATGGGCATTTTGTTGTTCAGTTGCATCTCTCTGTGATCTCATTTGGGATTTTCTTGACAGAGATACTGGAGTGGTTTGCTATTTACTTCTTCAGGCTATTTCACAGATCAGGAAAGTGAGGCAAACAGGGTTAAGTGACTTACCTGGGGTCACATAGCTAGTAAGTGTCTGAGGCTGTTTTTGAACTCAGGAAGATGAGTCTTTCTGATTCCAAGCCTAGTGCTCTACGCACTATGGCATCACCTAGCTGCCCCAAGAAGGAATTAGAAGGCAACTTTGGGGCAAATTTTCCTTGGGGGCCTGAAGTTGGAGCTCCCTTTTTTTCATTCATCTCTGAAGCCCCAGAGTCTGGTGCTTGGCATTGGGTGGGGGAGGAGCACAGGAGAAGAGCTGGGTTCTCCTGTGGATCCTGCCTGTTCTCATTTTGTAGAAGAGATAATAGCTAGTATTTAGCTATACAATAATAAAGTGATAATAGCTACTATTATTAAATACTAAGTTATTAAGTAATTAAGAGATAGTATTAATATGGCCATTTACGGTTTGCAAAAATTACAAAATATCATCTTATTTCATTCTCACACAGCCCCTGGGAAGCAGGTGCTAATATTTCCCCCATTTTACAGATGGGAAAGCTGAGAAAGGGGACAAAAGACTTCCCTAGGGTCACTAAGCTAATACATGTAGGAGGCAGGATTTGAACTCAGGTCTTTCTGACTCCAGGTCCAGTACTCTCATCACTGTGCCACCTAGGGTGCTTTTCCCTATGTCCCTTCTTCACCCCCACCCCCACCCCCACCCCCATCATCCCTTTACAGTGTGTTGGCCTCTGCAGCTGCAGCTGAGCTTCAGACCCCAGCATTCCCCTGTAGTCCCCCTCCCCCAGACTCACCTCACAGAGTGGGCTATAGGAATTCCTTTCTGACTCCCACTAAATCCTGAGGGGACTAGGGGTGAGTGTTCATGTGGGGTTCATGTGGCCTTCCATGTACACAACTCCCTGGGGCAGAGACTCGGGGCTCCCCTTTTAGCCTCTTCCTGTGCCCACAGATGGGTGGGCAGGGCAGTAAGACTTCATTTGGTATTTGCAGTGTGGGTGCACCCTTAATGGGGTTTATGGGAGCCTCTATGTGCAACGTGCTGGTCTGGTTCTTAGGACTCCCCATATCTTCTCCCGGGGCATCCCCTCCCCACGGGCGGCTGGGCCGGGGGTGGGCAGGCACGTCCTGATGGTGCCTTCACTTGCCATCCGGAGCCCGTACCCCTCCTCACGGGCCGGGGCGGGGGTGGGGGGCGCACCTTTGCGGTTGGGGTTCACGTGGTAGTGAGTGTACAGCTTCTGGGCCCGAAGCTCCTTGCGGATCAGCTCGCACATGATCTGGTTCTGATGCACTTGGTCCGGAGGTGCTTTCTCTCGCCCGTGAGAAGCCATGGTCCGTATTCAGCTGCTACTCGCTGCGCTCTGGGCTCAGTCGCCGCCGGTCCAGACGCCGTCTCCAGGCAACCGCTGCCCAGCCTCGCTCCGCCCCGTCCCCCGCAGTAGTGGGGCCCGCCCGGCCCCCCGGTCCCCCGGCCCACACTCAGACCAGCCTGAGTGCTCCTTCCCCTCCCCCAAGACTACTCTCCAAAGTGTCCCGTCTATGTATTTACCTCGACCCCTTCCCAGCGGGTGGGACACAGAGCCGCGGAGCCCACCCCCATCCTTAAGGGGATTCACAATACTAATCATGAAAAGCCCGCACTCTCAGGGACACTTAGGTGGCGCAGTGGATAAAGTACTGGCCCTGGATTCAGGAGAACCTGAGTTCAAATTCGGCCCCAGACACTGGGCGAGTCACTTAACCCTCATTGCTCCGCAAAAATTAATTATTTTTTAAAAAAGAAAAGCCCGCGGTCTCCGTTTCCACTTTCCACCCTTCTCCAATACATCCTCCCGCAGCGCTATCTGGCTAACAACCCCTTCTCACCTACTCCGTGCCTCGCCCCGACTGGGCCACTTTGCCTTCTCCACTTAGCCATCAATACTCCCTTTCCGCTCTTCGGGCCTTTGCCAAGGTGTCCCGAAGGCTTGGAGGCCACCGTCCTCACCTGAGTCTCTGGAAATGCCTAACTTCGTTCCCGACTCTGTTCAACTGGACCATCTCCTGAACCCTCCAATGGTTGGGTCTTCCCCAACAAATCCCTTGCATTTATTTGCTATATATTTTGTATTTCTCTATATGTGTATGTGTTATTGCACACACACACACACACACACACACACACACACACCCCAAGGAGAGTTTTTGAGAGCAGAGTCTAGTTTTTGTGCTTGTATCTTCATCACCTGGGATAGTGGCTAGCACATAGTAGGTGTTCATTTGAATTGAAAAATCCTATTTAATGGAGGCAGAACCAGGAAAGAGGAGTAATGGGAAGCAGTAGAGTGAGCTCTCCTCCCAAACTCCTTCAAACAGATCTAGAAAAGTACCAGACTGAACCCTGATGGGGAAATCCAAGAAGTCAGTGAGTCATTTTTTTCTAGCCAAGGTAGGCACAGGGAGACAGAGAGGTCTGTGGACACTGGGGAAGGGGCCTAGCAAGGAGCATGCTGCCTTCCAAGTCCAGTGCCCTGAGACAGGCTGTGCACCAGGGCACAGTCCCATGTCAAGAATGTGAATTGACTTCAGGAAGTCAGGACAGCTGTGCCCTTTGAGATGGTCCTTTCCTTTGAAGCCACCCTGTACCTGGCTCCTCTTTGAGTCACTCACACTTTCTTGTTGGGGTGGATGCATCAAAGTCTCTGGGGAGAGAATTCTAGTGGCCTCATCTCACAGAGAAAGGCTTATTATTACTTTTTTGAAGGGCAATGAGGGTTAAGTGACTTGCCCAGGTTCACACTGCTGGTAAGTGCCAAGTGTCTGATTCTGGATTTGAACTCAGGTCCTCCTGAATCCAGGGTCAGTGCTTGATCCACTGTGCCACCTAGCTGCCCCAGAAAGGCTCCTTCTTGAGTATGATTCACTGTTAGTGAATTATTTCTCTAACCTGAGAGATGTGACGTTGCTGGGCTTGTCTTCTGGATGAGACTCTAAGTTCCACCATCTGAGACAGGAGCCCTGGGGTCATGGGAATTGAAGTCAACAAGGACCTCATCTTACCAAGGAGGAGGTGGGAGGCCCTGAGAGGGTAAGCTATTTGTTCAAGGCCACAAAGTTCAGAAGCAGTAGAGCTGGTATTCAGACCAGCTCCTTTCAGTACCACCTGGACCCCAGGTGAGGTGTTTTCTTTTGTTTTGGTGGGGCAATGAGAGTTAAGTGACTTGCCCAGGGTCACACAGCTAGTAAATGTCAAGTGTCTGAGGTCAGATTTGAACTCAGGTCCTCCCGAATCCAGGGCCGGTCCTCTATCCACTGCACCACCTAGCTGCCCCGCTAAACATTTATTTTATTTTGTATTTTTTTCCCCAGATGAGAAGTTAATGAGTTTGTATAATGCAAAATACCTGATAGGCTGGTGATACGGCCGTGTGGAAACTCCTTCCAACCCTTTGATGTCTTGCTCAGAAAACCTGAGAGGGGTCGAGGAGTTCCTTAGACACCAGAGGTGATGTGACTTGTCTAGGGTCACGTGCAGAAGTCCAGTGTCAGAGGGGGACTTTGAAGCTCCCTGATGTCAATTCCAGTCCCCTCTCCCCTATTCCACACAGCCTTGAAAGTGGATTTTTATTCCTTTATTTTATTTACCTCATTGATTTTTTATCCAGGATAGGGAGGTGCCTCCCTCCTTGGCCCTCCATCTTTGCCTCTGTCACTCACTCCATCCCACTCCCCCTCCGCCCTATATCCCCCCCCCACAAAGTACATAAATGAGTGATCTTGAGTAAGTAAATGAGTACTTTTGTTCCATGGCATCATATAGCCAGACACCAGTCATTGCTCCTGCATTGGGGGGATGCTCAAGAAATCTGCCGATTGCTGGATCCAGGTGTGGGAAAGAGCCCAGGGCTTCTCAAGATGATCATCACCACCACCTGTCTATATTCCTTCTTGGCTGGATGGTCTCCGTTTTTATAGAGCATTAAGAGAAAAAGCTCTGGGCCTCAGAGAGGGGGCGTGCCATATTCTGGAATGCCCACTGCAGGATTCCATCAAAGGAGTTCTGGAAGACAGAGCCCGGCCATGCTCAGGTAGCTCAGGGGACCACAATGTTATAGGAACAGGTGAGGAGGCCACCTGCCTGCCTCCCCTCAGCCTAGTCTGCCTGCCTAATGGCTAAGGCATTGGTCCCCTCAGCCTTGAAGAAGGAGTTGGAGTTCTATCTGGACCTCTATTTGAGAAGCAGCCAGGGCTTAGTGGGTAGGGTTCAGGGGTGAATCCCGGGTGCAAATCCTGCCTCAGACGCTTAATAGCTGTGTGACCCTCAGCAACTCACTGAACCGTGCTCAGCCTCAGTTTCCTCCCTTGTAAAACAAGAGGGACGGACTCCCCGGCCTCTGAAGTCCTTGCCAGCGCCAGGTGCAGGACCCCATGATTCTAGAGCTTCATGCACAACTCCCTCTCTTCACCCATTTATCTCCAACCCACTCCTCCATTTCAGCCCCACCCTGACCCCACCCCACCTGAAAAATAACTAACTTTGATCAGGAACTTGACTAGATATAGGAACTGTTCACACTCCAGGACGTTGCAGGTGCCAGTAAGAATTGTCTATTTCTTGATACCAAGAAGACTAGATGAACAGAACTAGAAGGGCCTTTTAAGACCCCCCCCCAGTCCAGTTGTCAGTGCAGAGACACATCATAGATTCAGAGCTGGAAGGGACCCTGGTGGTCTACACGGTGCCCTGTGTACAAGATGATGGGAGGCAGGCAGGTGCCTGGCTGAAGAACTGGATTTACAGAGTAGTCTTTGATAGATCAATTTCAGCCATAAGGGAGGTCTCTAGTGGAGTGCCCCCAGGGATCTTTGCTGACCCTGGGTTATTTAACATGTTCAGCAAGGACTTGGACTAAGGCATAGAAGGGACACGTGTCCAGGCCAACATGATGGATGGTAGAGTCAGGTTTTAGGGCAATCTCAAAGGGCTAGACCGATGAGTCAAACCCAAGAAGGTAGAATTCACTAGGGGCTAACAGAAGAGTCCACAGGTCAGTTACCTCTCCCAGAAGTGAGTCCAGCTCATCTTTATTCAGAATGGTCTCCTTCCGAGTAGAATCTCCAGTTACCTGCGTTGGAGAGAAGCGAATCGTCAGGCCAAGTTTCAAGTGGTGGTTGGGACTCCAGTGAGATTTTTCCCCAGGACACCAGCCCCAACAAGCAGTCAGCCCCAGAGGCACTTGTTCTGACCCTCCTGGAAGACTGTTAGCCTCCAGTCCTGAGGGGTCAGGGACCAGTGCACACCTCCTGCCACAGAAGGGGAGGGGGCAACTATTTCTAACCCTCCTTCCCTTTCCACCTTGGGGCTGGTCCCATAGGTTCAAAGGGGCTTTGTCATGAGCTCCCTTTGGAAGTCTGGGGAGCCCTGTGGGTCAGGGTGCCTGGAAAGCAGGAAGCATAAATTTAGAGTTATCAAGTTCATTAAGGGCAGCTAGGTGGCTCAGTGTATAGAACACTTGCCCTGGAGTCAGGAAGACTCATCTTTCTGAGTTCAAATCTGACCTTAGACATACCCCTGGCAAGTCACTGAACCCTGTTTGTCTCAGTTTCCTCATCTGTAAAATGAGCTGGGGAAGGAAATGGCAAAGCACTCCAGTGACTTTGCCAAGAAAACCCCAAATAGGATCACAAAGAGTCAGACACGACTGAAAAACAGTGGTTCATTGAGACATTAATCGATGTCTTCTGGCCTGACTTGAATTACAGAAGGAGGGCTGGGGTCCACTTCAGTCAAGGTCCATTTTTGAACTTCACAGCTTGCCCTTGTCTCCAGTGGATAGTGGCCTGTGAAGCCACGCACAGTGTAAAGCCTGAAGCTCCCTCTGGCTCCTGGGAGGGTCTCTTGAGAGCCTCCACAGTGGACATCTCAGCATTGTCAGGGCTTAGGAAATCTCAGTAGGTTGATGAGCCTGGCGAAAGTTGAGAGCCCACTGACCTTCACAGACTCCTGGGTTGAGATGCTAGAGCTCAGAGTGTCCTCTCCAGGAGTGAGGGCAGAATCTTGTGAACAGAGTTTGCACTTGATCTTCCCACTGGAGGGGAAAGGACAGAGAAGCTACCTGTTTCCTGGCACAAGCCAAGGTGGGGGTGAGCTGGGCTTGTTGGCAGGATGCAGGAGGGCAAAGGAGCCCAGAGTTTCAGGTTTCCCCCACTTTCATGTTTCCATTCTTGGGGGAGGACTCAGTTTACCAAGCTCAAGTTAACTAGGTTTGAAGAGTTTGTCCCAGGTGAGCCTCCTGTTTCTGTAGTTAGATATGGCCCTGGGGAAGTCTTAGATCAACTTGGATGTCTTAATTTTTTCATTTATTTCATTAAATATTTTCCAATTACATTAAAATATTTAAATATTCATTTAAAACATTGAGTTCCAAATTCTCTCCCTCTCTCCCACCCTCTCCCACCCCCTGAGAAGGTGAGCAATTCTAATGTCTTTTTAAGCCCTGACATTCCCCTCTATTTTGGCATCCCGTTCCCTGATGGAAGCCCAGTCCCCCATCTTCCCCACCCAGCCCTGTCCTTCTCTCTGGACTGTGACTTCCAAGGTTACACCTTCATCTCTTCTTTTCTAACCCAAACTCTCACAGTAATTCACACTAAGGTGTGAAGGCTCTTTAATGCCTGACATCCAAAGGAATGCATCTCTAACGGCAAAATCTCAGCATCCTTTTAGCAGGTTGGGAGGTGGCCAACCTTCCTAAAAGTAGGGGACCTCGGGGGCTCCAAGGTGGATGGCTACAGTCAAAAAGGGCTTTATTCCGGCAGGCTTGTGTTGGCCAACAGCTTGGCACCGCCCAGACCTCACTCACCCTGTCCTGCTGGAGTCAGCTGGAAAATGACAGCCCCAGTGGAAGGTCCTGCAGCACTGGGCACAGTGAAGCACGTCCTCGCTTCCTTGGCAGACCCCACACCTGTCCTCAGCTGAGAGCTGCTGCCACAGAGAGATCCCGTCACCAGGAGGATCATGTGGGTACCTGAGCCAGGAAGCACAGCACTCCCCTCCCCATCTTACCCTCCCCCCCCAACACTCTCTTTCCTGTGATTGCTCCTCCAAGGAGAGAGCCTGCCAGACAAAGCCATGAGCTGTTGTGTCTCTGAGACCAGAGGGCTCCCTCCGCTGGCAGAGAGACCCCCATCTGGGAGGCTCCTCTGCTGGCACAACCCCACAACGTACAATGATGTTGCATTTAAGGAGCTGCCTTCTTTCTTATGGTGACATTGTTTTCACTAAAAGAGACGGAAAAGGACATGGGGGCGGGGAACAAAGGAAAGCAGCCGAGACTGGTGAGAAAAGGTGGAATCAAAGCATCCCCTTCCATCTAGCTTGGAGAGTTCCTCAGAAAGAAAGGAACTTGGGGATGTATGGGAGAGAGTGCATCTGCTGTCCTGCCCCTCCCACATTAAGCTCATCACGTCTAAGCTCACAGCTGTGCTGCTAACTCAAGCCCTGACTGATGTCCCCCCTCCCACCCACCCCCGGCCCCCAGCTTCCTGTCTCCTCTGATTGGAGGACTGAGTACTAAATTCCTCCCAATGCCTTTTTTTTTTTTTTCGGGGCAGTGAGGGTTAAGTGAATTGCCCAGGGTCACACAGCTAGTAAGTGCCAAGTGTCTGAGGCTGGATTTGAACTCAGGTCCTCCTGAATCCAGGGCTGCACCACCTGACTGCCTCCCTCCCCCACCAATTCCACTTTGCACCTGTTTCTCTGCCTGGTTTAAACAGCCTGAGGGGTGAGTTGTAGCTGTGTGGGCATCCCTCTGGAGAACCACCTCAAGCTTCTGGCATGAGGTAGGTTGGCAGGAGCAAGCCAATCCTTGCCTAGGAGCAGAAGCCTGGAGAGAGCTGGGGGTGGGGGGCAGTACCACGTCCTTTACCCAGGCTACAAATCACACCTTTGATAGCTTCTCATCCTGAACCGCAACTTCAGTCCTAGTAAAAAAGACTCCAAGGTCATTTGAACCACCTGAAGGAAAGTGGTCATCTGTCCTTGGATTCCAGACCTGCACCAAGGGATGACCTGCTGCCTCCCGAGGCAGTGTAGGCCACTGGGCAGCTGGGGTGGGGGGGAAGGTGGTTGACTCTCATGGGCAGCCAGTTCTTCCATCTATCTAGCCTTCATTGGCCTTTAACTGACCATGCCTCCTCTGGGGTCAAAAAAACCCAGCTTAATCCCTTGTCTGTCCCTCTGCCAGTCTGTCCATCAGTTCATCTGTCTGTTCGTCTGTGTGGCAGCTCTTCAAATACCTGAGGACAGTGTTCTCAGGTCTCATTCTCCATCTTTCCCACACCTACCTCCCCCAGCCAATCTTCTCTTCTCTAGTCTAAATGTGCTCAGCTCTCCAACTGATCCTACCACATCTGGCTGCCTTCCTCTGGACGCTGCCCATCCAATCAATGCTTTTTTTGTGTGTGGGGGCAATTGGGCTTAAGTGACTTGCCTAGGGTCACACAGCTAGTAAGTGTCAAGTGTCTGAGGTCAGATTTGAACTCAGGTCCTCCTGAATCCAGGGCCGGTGCTCTATCCACTGTGCCACCTAGCTGCCCCGATCAATGCTTTTCTTAAACTGTGGCTCCCAGAACTGACTACAGTCCTCTACCTGTGGCCTGACCAAGGCAGAGGCAGCTCTCAGCTCCCTCATCCTGGACACCATGCTTCTCAATGTAACCTCACCTTGAATTTGTTTTTTCACCTGAAGTCTCGCTACATTTTATATCAGTTAGACCTGAAGTCCTCAGCAACCCAGAATTTTATTCAGATGAACTGCTGGCCAGCCATGCCTCCCCTTATATTTGTGAGGCTGGAGTTTTGAACCCGTGTAAGAGTTTAGATTTATCTCTCTTAAATTCCAGGGGAAAGAGCAGCTAGATGGTACAGTGGACAGAGCACCAGCCCTGGAATCAAGAGGACCTGAGTTCAAATCTAGCCTCAGATACTAGCTTTGTGACCCTAAACAAGTCACTTAACCCTGATTAGCTAAAAAAAAATCTTTGGGGATACAAAGACAGAAGGAAAACTGTTAGTTTGGGACTAGCACTCTAGCCTGTCAATATCTTTCTGGATTCTGACTATAAGTTAATCGATAAACATTTGTCACCCATCATTTTAGCTCTCCCCTACAGTGTGGTGTCCTGTGCAAGGGGATTCAGAGTTATCCTGATTGGCCCGAGGAGGCAGAGCCTGCAGCTAACCAAGAGACATCTGCCACAATGGAGCAAGCTGCCTCAGGAAGGGGGGTGCCCCCTTACTGTAGGTCTGGGATCAGAGCCTGAACCATCCCTTGTGGAAGATGTAGCAGAGGGGCTTCTGAGTGGGGCGTAGGTTGAGCTAGCTGGCCACTACAGTCCATGCCAGCCCTGAGGGTCTGTGGTCTAAAAGGCCTGGGCTGCTGTCCTCCGAGGGATGCCTCTCTATAAGCGTCAGTTGCTTTGGTCATTAATAACCCTCTGGCCAGCACCTGCTGCCTCAAATGACCATCTGGCTGCAATTCCCAAGAGGGAGGAAAGAGTAGAAGGGCCTAGAATCCTGGGGACCTGATTCTGCTTGAAGGAGGCCAACCAAGCCCAGAGAGTCAGGACTGGGAGTCCTTAGCCTGTAACCTTGCAACATCTCACTCACCTGCTGCCTCTCAGGCCCTGAGTTCTGGGGGGGCTGGCAGATAGCCAGAGGAAGTGCTGGCATCAGAGATGGAGAAGAAGCAGAATGGAGAGGCTGTTTGAGCGGGAAAGCCACCCCTAGGCCTTGGGCAGTCTCCTGGACCAGGCTCCTCTCCTGCGTTCTAGCTGGCCTCAGTCCAAGGAAAGCCTGCTTGGAAAGAGCAGGGATGTCCAGTATGAATGGTAAGTGACCACTTTGGACAATGTCAATGAAGGGAAGACCAACCCCTAGGCCCACTGGCTACCCACCCCTCAACTTTTGGGCTATGTCCCTTTGGGGAGACATAATGAGGACCATGGGCAAGGGAACAGTTGGAGAAAAGGGAACTCTCATCCCTGCAGATTTGAGGGGCCTCAGTTTAGTTGCGTACCGGAGTCTCTGAGTGGTCGTCTCTTTGCCCTTCATGATGCCCATCCTGGTGCACCTTCCCAACTATGCAGCATCCACACCGCCACATCCCACTGGAAGCAGAGTATCCCCACAGGCAGAGGGGCACAGAGAAGGGGGAAGGAAGAGTCCATTCACCAGTGCTTCCCAGCACCCCTTCCCCAAAAAACCATTTATTTTAGGAAATCTAGAAATGACTTGTCACAGAATTAGGGCTGGCAAGGGCTCCAGAGACGTCTAATCCAACCATTCCCAAAAGGAACCCCTATCTTAATAGACCCAACAAGTAGTGATCCAGCCTCTGCTTGAGGCTCTAAGGATGGGAAGCTCACCACCTTCCAAGGCAACACCTTCCCTTTATGGATGAATCTCCCTTAGGAAGTTGTTTCTGGCATCCAGCCTTCATCTGCCTCTTTGCTACCCCTCCCCTCCCCTCCTTGCTCCTGGGGTTCTGCCTTCTGGGGCCAAGGAGAAGGAGCCTCCACCTTCCTCCCAAGAGAGCTCTTGAGACACTTGATAATGGCTGTCATGTTCCCCGGTGTGACATGTACTCAGGATCTTTTTTTTTTTTTTTTTTGGGCAGGACAATGAGTGACTTGCCCAGGGTCACACAGCATGACATGCACTCAGGACCCTTTGCTACCCTGGTTGTCCTCTGAACACTTCCCAGCTTATCAATGTCCTTCTCAAACTGTGGTGCCCAGGACTGACCATGGGTCTGACCAGAGCAGAGGCCAGCACAATGCTCCCCCTCCTACCCCCCAGTCCTGGATGCTGCTCTGCTCTTTTTTTTTTTTTTTTTTTGCAGGGCAATGGGGGTTAAGTGACTTGCCCAGGGTCACACAGCTAGTTAAGTGTCAAGTGTCTGAGGCTGGATTTGAACTCAGGTACTCCTGAATCCAAGGCCAGTGCTTTATCCACTGCACCACCTAGCTGCCCCCCTGCTCTGCTCTTAATGCAACCTAAGAGCTCACCAGCTTTTTCAGTTATGCTAGTATGACATTGGTGCCAGTCTGGCTTGTGATCTACTTACCCTACTACATCCTCTGGGCAAGATAGACTGCTGTCCAGCTAAACCTCTCCCCCAGTGGTTGGGAGGGGGGATTATAGGGTGGTCTCACTGTGGTATGCTCCCAATACCCTCTTCTATCATGCCAAGCAGTGGATGGGGCCATGGCTAATTGAACAAATCATACCTCACTCCCTTCATCTTCCTCCTGGGTTAGGAGGAAGATAAAGGGGTGTCCAAGGTTCTTTTCAGCTGAGTTTGGGGGCTGTGGTTGGACTGACCTGGGCTCTTACCTGGGAATCTCAGTCAGTGGTGGCTTGAGGCAGGCCAGGTGGAAAGCCCGGGGACAGCCGTCACAGCAGATCAGCTCCCCACCATCCCTGCACACGGCACACTCATCGTCGTTCTTCTAAAGGCAAGGAGACCAAAATGCCAGTCTCGGTGCCAGCTTGGAACGCCCCCTCCTTGAGCTCAGACCTGAGCCAGAGATCCCGTGGGCCGGTTAGAACGTGGCAGGCGACAGCCGCAGGGCTGCCCATGTGATTTAAGGGACCCGTCTCCCCTCCTCCCCAACCCAGTGAGCCACGGCCCTGTCCTTCAGCCTTATCTGTCCTCCTGGGGGCCCGTGCCCACCAGCTTGCCTTGGTACCCTTCAGAGTCTTCCCAAAGCAGAGTGAGCTGCTAACACAATCACGCAGATAACCCTCACCCCCTCTGCGCCCCGTGCGGCTCTCAGTGTCAGAGCCGGAAGGACCCAAAGACGTCCTCTCTTGTACATCCCTCAGAAAGGGGTGGCCCAGCCTCACTTGGAGGAGGAGACAGCCCGCAGCCTCTAAGAGGGTTAGAAGGCCTTCCCTGACACCCAGGCTGCAGCTTTCCCCTGCCCTCCCCCCATCCCCAGGCCTCTGGCTCTGCCCTGGAGGGCCCATCCTTCCTTCCCAGTGCAGCTCTTCAGCTCCTTGAAAATTCATCCCAACCCAAGTGTAGTTTCTCAGTTGTTGGGCTTGACAGGGATGCGGGTAGAGGTGCCAGGAGGGCACAGGTCCCAGGGGTTCTGGAAATGCTGCCCTGTGGTGGCAGGATGGGGTGCCACAGTGACCCCGATTAGTCCAAATCAGCGGGGGTTCTCAGTGTCTTCTCTGGAGGGGGATGCCCACAGGTTCTAAGAACGGAGGCCATCCTCAATGCATGTGTTCTCCACTTCCTCCCTTTCTTTTTCTGTTTTTTTTGGTGGGGCATTGAGGGTTAAGTGACTTTCCCAGGGTCACACAGCTAGTAAGTGTCAAGTGTCTGAGGCCAGATTTGAACTCAGGTCCTCCTGAATCCAGGGCCAGTGCTTTATCCACTGTGCCACCTAGCTGTCCCCCAGCCACCTCTTCCCTTCCTAAGGAGGTTGTGCCCACAGGGGACTGTGGGCGAGGGGAACGAGCCAGAGCTCACTCATCCACAGGCAAAGCACTTGGCCCCCATTACCTTCAGTGACCACTGTGCTTGATGCTTTTACTGTGGGACCATTTCTTCCAAGAGACGCCTGGGGCCCCAGATGTCACCTGGTCCAGCCTCGCAACCTTCGCACCTGCCTGCCTGTCTCCCTCCAGTAGGACAATGGAACATCAGCCTTAATGGGGACCAATGGGCCTCATAGGATGGAGGGTGAAACCGGACCCCGGAAAAGGAAAAGGGCCTTGTCCAGGATCACACAGCTAAGGTGGTCGGGGAGGGCGTGGGACTAGACGCCGGGCCCTGAGGCAGTGATGGTGGTGCTCCTGATCTGCCAGACTGGGCCTTCCTCCCCACACACCCTTCTCTCTGGGCTGGCTTCCAGGGTCAGGGACCGTCCTGCGGGCCCATGGTGCCAGGAGACCTGAGGCGGGATCTCGGCTCTGAGCGCCCACCACCCCTGGGAGAGTCCCCTCTTGCCTTCCTCCTGGCTTTGAATCTCTTGAGGCCAAGGTCAGCCTGCTCCATGGAGCCTGCAGTTCCCTGAGGACCCCCAGTCTGACTGGTGCAGACCTCTTTCTGGAAGGGTCTTCCTGGCCATGGGAATCCTAGAGGCATAAGCTCCCCCAGGAGGGGCTCTGAGTGTGAGCTCTTGTGTCCACAGAGATCCCAGAGTGTGCCAGGGTGTTATGGAAGGTAGTGAGGCCTCTAAGCACAAGCCAGTTGCCCGCTCCTGAGCTACACTGTAGTAGGGATCCTTGGCCAGGTCTGGGTTCAGCTAGAGTAGCCTGGGTTCCTTTTGGGCCTTGTAATTCTGGGGTCTTTAAAAGGAAACCTCTGAGTGCAGCCAAGCCCCTTTAATGTCAGAGGAGGCTGGTCTGCTGCCGCTCCCTGGCCTATCATGGAAGGGGCGGGCACAGCTCTAGTCTTCTCTCTGGCCTCATCCAGGACGAACATCTGGGTCCCACAGTGGGGCCTCCCTGTCTGTCCTGGACTGTGCTTCTCTGGGCCCTTGGTCAGAACTTAGAATGACCTTGCTGGAGAGGCTGAGGAATGGAGAGGGGAGAGCTCTGGACATGTCCTGGGGGGATGTCAGTGCCAGTCCTAGTTTTGCTATGTGTTGGTGTGAACTTAGACAAGTCATGCCCCCCGGGGCTTGTCGGGGCTCTCCAAGGTCCCGCTAGCCCCTCAGTCAGAGTAAGTCTGGTGGAGTGAGATATGGGAGGAGGAGAGGAAAAAGGGAAGGGGGGAAGGGGTGAGCCTATCTTTACCTGGTGGAGGTGCAGCTCTGGGGGCTGTGCTGGAGGGGCAGGAACACTGCCCTGTTGGCTCAGCTGCAGCTCTGCCCTGCCCTGGGGGTGGAAAACAAGAGGGCTCTCACCCATCAGAAGGTGAGCTGTGCCCTACGCAGAGGGCAAAGCTCCTTCATTCCAGTGAAGAGACAGGCTGTGGTTCCCATGCTGCAGATAGGATTGAGACAAAGAGAAGCTGGAGGGACACTCGGGGTGCCCCTGGGGGCCTCAGAAGCAGCCCTTCTGGCCCCGAGCTGGCATATAGATGAGGAGGGTCCAAGGGAGTCCTGGGAAGGGGAGTCCTGTCTCCCCAATGGGTTTGCAAGGAGGCCCCCACAGCCACACTGTCTCTGGCAGGCTGAGCAGGGATGGTCTCTGGCCATGGTGGGGGGGGGGGAGCTCAGGGAGCCTTTACCCCCAGGCAGCTCTGGGGTGAGATGACCACATGAGCCCCAGGATAGCCCTTGAGGCTTCCCAGCTCCCAATCAGCTCCCTTTGGGGTCTCCGTTGGGGGGCAGTCCTGGCAGGGGGGCTGCTGTTGGGCAGGGCAGGGCTGGGCAGGGCAGGTGAGAGGAGGACTTCAATGCCTACTTCAGGAGGGGCTGCTAAGCCTACCTCCCTGCAGGCCTTACATTTTGGGGCACTTGGGTAGCCTTGGTTCTTGTTGGCGGCTTTGAGCTTCTTGTTTTGTTCTTTCCGCTGGGCTCCTCAAACTTGCCTGGTGTATAAAACTCTCCACCTACCTGGATACATTTCTTGGAGCCACCTGGAGGGGCAGAGCCCGGGGTCAGGTAAGGGCTGTACTGGGGGCTAGGGAGGAGCCCCCTCCCTGTCTCTGCAGGTGCTCTGGAGCCCTCGGTCCCCATGTCAGCTCTCTCAGCCACGTGTCCGACGCCGGGCCACCCCATCGGCTCAGTCTTTGGCTGTAGGGACAGGATGGCTCAAGAGTCTCACACCTCCTGCTTCCTTTGCTCTTTAGGCTCTGCCCCCCAACATCGTCTACCTGACTCAAAGACCTGTTTGATGAGGACGCCCTCCACTGCCCCACAGGTGCCTGGGAGCTCAGTGGACGACACAGCCACAGCCCTCTGGACTGATGCAGACACACTCCGTATTCCTGTGGGGTGAGAAACAAGAAGATGCCTCTCAGTCTGCTCCTGCACCAAAGCTCGCCCTCGATTCGAACACCTCCCCCCATGGGTATCATACGCCTGTTCTCCATTCTCACAGCCACCTCCAGCCCCTCCATCTCTTACTTCTCTCCCTGGCCATGCCCTTGCACTGGCGACGCTCTCCTCCCTTCCCCATCTCGACCCCTTGGTGAAACAATTCATCTCTCCACTGTCCTCTTCTCTCAAGTCTGTTCCCTGTTGTATTTCTGATCTTGCACTACCAAGTTTCCTCTTGGATCGTTCCCCCCATTCAGTGTCTGCACCCCAACTTACTGAAGTTGGAGAAAGTCACAGAGCCATCCATAACCAATTTATTTTACATAATCTCAGCTGGACTCTCACTGCAGCAAGGCAAGCCTTTCACACTTTGTTTTGTTTTTGTTTTTGTTTTGTGGGGCAATGGGGGTTAAGTGACTTGCCCAGGGTCACACTGCTAGTAAGTGTCAAATGTCTGAGGCTGGCTTTGAACTCAGGTCCTCCTGAATTCAGGGCCTGTGCTTTATCCACTGCGCCACCTAGCTCCCCCCCCCCCACTTCTGTCTTTTCTAGCAGATTCCCACTCTCTAAACTTCAGCCTCTCTTCCTCTCTTGGCTCCTTCACAGCTGCCTACAAGCATGCCCATGCCTCCCTCTTCCTCAAAACTCACTCACCATTTCCCAGGGGGAAGCGTGGGGGCTCTGGGTTCTCTGGCTTCTTGGGGGGCTTCATTTTGTGGGGGGGTCCTGTATGGTAATAAGAGAATAAACAGACTCCTAGGCAGAGATTGGGCCTGATGTCGTCCTTGGTGGGAAAAGGTGGGGGGGCAGTGGGACCTGTAGCTCTAGACTGAGCCCACTAAGGCAGGGTGTATGCTCACAGCGAGTGGGGACGGGCCACTAGGGAAACCAGGGACTGTGAGCAGGGCAGCAGGGCCACAAAGAGCCGTGGGACCAGCAGACACATGCGAGATGCCTTTCTGTCACATACCTGGACTGGAAGCACATCTCAGGGACTGGGAGGCTGGTTGAGGGGAGTCCTTTTCTTCAAGGCCCTTCCTCTTCCCCTGGAGTCTGTAGGTGCTCGAGACCTTCAGGTTGGCTGGGGGTCTCCTCCCCTTGTGGCCTCGGCTGAGGTCCACGTCTGCAAGACAAGGAGCTTCCAAGTGAGCTGGGAGCAGGCAGGGCTCTCTGGGGCAATATTTCCCATGGGCGGCTTGGGATCCCATATTTTGATTTCCTTTGGTCCTTCCCATGGGGAGCAGGAAGCTGGGATGCACAGAAGGGGCTCAGCTGGAGTGCGGGGTGAAGCTGGCACTGCCAGGGCAGTCCGCTGGATGGAGTGAGGCCCCCAGACCACCCTGCCCTCACCTTTGGGGAAGCTGCTGCGGATGGCCTGTAATCTCCCGTATCTCTCAAGGTTGTAGTCCTTAAACAGCACGGTCCAGAAGCCTCGGATGGAGGCCGAGTCCCTGCCCAGGAGCCAGCTGAGCAGGGCATGGAGGGCCTTGTGGCAGCCATCCCTTTCTCTCAGACTCTGAGTCTCCTAAAAGAGAGCACACCTGGCATGGGAATGGGCATGGAGAAGTCTGGGCATCTTTTTTTTTCCCTGATTCTCCCCCATCCCACAACCATAGAGTTAGAAATGACTCTGGAGTCCCTTACTTGATAGATGGGGAAACGGGACCAGAGGGGGGAAGGAACTTGCTGAAGGCCTGCTGAGTGGAAGACTTGGGGCTGGCCCCCTTGTCTCCTGGTGGGGAAAGCCTGGCTTCCAAAATGCACCTCATAGGCCTTGAGTGGGTGGTGGCAGCATCAGGACCACGGCTGACCCCCAAACTGGCCTTTGACAGTTGGGGATGGGAGGGGTGGGGAATAGGCTCCTTTTGTGGGATTTTCATCCAGCATCAGGGCACAGAGGGCTGTGGGACACTTACAGACCCCCAAACCTAGAGCTTCCAAAACTCAAGGCTTCAAGTCTCCTTTCTCCTACCTTGAACTTGTCCTCTGTGATGATGTCGTGATCAGCCAGGCCGTGGAGCAGTGGGAAGGTGTCATCCACCGCCATAGAGATCTCAGTTCTGTAGAGTTTCAGGAGCTGCCGGGCATCTGTTTCCCCTGAGGGTCTGTCTGAGCTGGACATCCTGTGAGAAGCGATGCTAGGCAGGATGGGGAGCCAGCTGACCTGGCTTCTCTAGTCACTTGGGTGGGGCGAACAGAGAGGCGGAGAGACGGAGAGAGAGACACACAGAGACAGAGAAACAGAGACAGAGACAGTGACAGTAACAGAAAGAGATACTGAGATAGAAATGGGGGTGGGAGAGGAGAGGGAGGGAGAAGAGAGAAATAGAGGTAGAGGGAGATACAAAGTCAAAAGGAGACAGAAGAAATACAGATACTGAAAGAGGCAGAGACAGAAACATAGAGATAGTAACAGAAAGACACTGAGAGATAATGACAGAGAAATACAGGGACAGAAAGAGAAGTACAGAGAGAAATACAGCAACAGAAGGAGACAGAGAGAAGAAATATGGACACAGAAAGAGAGACAGAGACAGATAAGGACAGCAAAATACAAAGAGAGCAAGAGAGACCAAAAAAGGGGATATTCCCACCCCCTCACTTGGAGGTGAATAGGGTATAGGTCTACCCCTATCCAAGTTCCTGCTATTTCAAACTTCCCCTCTTCCCCCCTTCCCCCCTTTTCCCCACTCCCTGCCCCACTAGCTTCAGGCAATGCCTTGTGAGGGTCAGCTTGCCTGGCTTCTCTCTGCTTGTCTCTCTTTAGTGATAAGATTTCTGTCTCTCCTCTGCTCACTTGGCCTTGGTGTCAGTCACCCTGGGCTGGGTGCAGGTGGGCTACTTGACTCCAAACAGTTATCTTCCTTCTTTCTGTGGTGAGACTGTGAAGCAGGGGCCTGGGGAAAGGAAAACAGGTAGGGTGGCCAGGCTGGCACCCACCCTGATTCCTGTGCTGTTATACCCAGTTCCATTCATGGAAAGAACAGAAATACCCTCATCAGAGGAACCAATCAGGATCCCCAGGGGAGCTTCTGAATTCAGGGGTGTGACTGAAGCTTAGAGAAGGTCCGGAGTACCCAGGAGTAACCTGGGGGCTTTCCTGAGTCTTGCTTCTGAGGATCCGGAGTGACCGTTTACAATTCCACGCAAACATGAATTGCTTAGTCAGCATCAGTCACGAGCATCCTGGTGAGCGGGTGGGGGCTGGCCTGGGTGAATTCACCTCCTTGCTCTCCCAGTCTGGGAGGGTGCCCAGTTCAGTCTGGGCAGAACCTAAGCAGAGCAGGGGAGGATGCACTCCATTTCGGAGATCTCTCTGCCCAGGTGTCAGTGGGTAGGAATGGGTGGCACAATTTCATGGCTCTGTGTGTGTGTGTGTGTGTGTGTGTGTGTGTGTGTGTGTGTGACTGATGGGGGTGAGGACCAAACCTGGCTCCATTTAAGAGGAAGATGGAGCCTGAATATAAAAGAGGCAAAGGGTTAGGACCCTCTTTAGGGCCGGGAGAACCTCAGGAATCACATGCATCACCTTGTCTAATTGACAGCCATTAGGGGTCCCTTCTACAGAATCCCTGAGGAGTGGGCATCTATCTGCAGACCCCCAGTGGGGGGGGAGCCCACCACCTGCTGAGGCCACCCCTTCACACTGGGGGCAGCTCTCATTAAGAGGAAGGTTTTTGAACCTCCTCCTCCCGCCTTGCTTCTGCCTTCTGAGGCCAAGCAGCTGAGCATGACCTCCTTCCCACACAACACCCTTCGAATGCTTAAAGAAGCTCTCCTGTTTCCCAGGAATCTTCTCTGCCCTGTGCCTAGTTCCTTCGGCCTATCCTCAGAAGCCATGGAGCCAAGGCCCTTGGCCATGCTGGACACTCCTCCAACTTCTGTGTCCCCGATAAACCAAGGTGCCTAGAACTGAGCACATGGCTCTGGCCGGACTCTCACCTCCCTCTTCCTAGAAGCTCTGTCCCTCCACATGAGCGCCTCTGGCTGCCACAGCACCCTTTAGACTTGAACTTTTGGGGAAAATCCAGACCTTGGCCCCGGGCCACTTCTTCTCTCCCCCATCTTTCCAAGTTCACTGACGCTGACTCAGCCGTGCTGTTGGCCAGCTCTTCCAGGATCTAGGAACGAATGGACTGAGTCCAGATGAACTGGGTGGCCTCAAGTCAGCCAGGGTGGCTGGTGCTCTCTTACTGTCTCCTTACCCAGCTGGGGAATCTGGAGGAGCCACGAACCACTTTCGTTCTGTCCTCCAGGGAGCAAAGGTAGGGCTCCTTGGGAGAGAGGAGAGAAGCAGATTCAGAGCTGAGCCAAGCTACCTTCTGTCCATCATCATCCTCACCTGGAATTTTTTTTTTAAAAGAGAAATTCTTGAAGGTCTCTCTACCTGCCCTTCTACTCCCCACATCTCCCTTTCCCTTCTCCCCCTGCAATGTTCCTGACCTCTTAGGTTCATGGAATCCAGCTAATCTTGGAACTTAGACAATACTTTTCTCTCCTGTGGAAATGGGTAGCACAGCTGAATCTTTCCTCTCCACAATAATTATCTCCCAGAACTGTGGAGAAAAAAATGAAAATAAGAAAGAAAGGAAGGAAGGAAGGAAGGAAGGAAGGAAGGAAGGAAGGAAGGAAGGAAGGAAGGAAGGAAGGAAGGAAGGAAAGAAGGAAGGAAGGAAAGAAGGAAGGAAAACCTTCAACAAATGAGCCTGCCGCCATGCTCTGCTGAGTCACTGAAAGTGATGCTCCCCTTGCGCTAGGGGGTCGGGTGCAGCTGCCCCTACTGCTTTTGCCTAGGTTTGTTTAATAGTCTGGGTGTCAGGAGGTGCAAGAGCAGTCTCTAGTGGCTAGGGCATGTGGCACAACTCTCAAATGTCAGCAACCCTACAAGGCTCTGGACTCACAAGTGGACTTTTGTTGACTATCTGTTTCTGGTTCTCAGGTTGCCCGCTACCTTCTATGTTTTATCTAACTTAGGGTTAATTAACACTAATGGGGACAGCAAAGCCTCAGGGACATAAGCAAAGGGAGAACAGGACCTGATGGTAGGGCTAGATTTCACATTTTTTATTTAACCGTACACACTGGTTTCTGAAATCAGGAACTTAATTGAATTTCACTTAATTAATGACTTCTTCGGTTCAGCCCTGATTCAGCAAACTCAGCTGGCAGAGAGGGTGTAATCCATCTACCCACAGGAGATAGAGGCCCAAGGCCTCCCACTGTATGGTGTGATTAAGGTGGGCCACCTGCAGAATTTATGGACTTTCCACAGAGCCTGAGGGGTTTTTTACTATTTAGCAAGGATGCTATAGAAACTGAGTCTCATCTTCTAAGTGACCACACACAGAAGCTCTGGCCCCTATTCAGCACAGAGCCCTGACCATCCACAGGTCCTGACTGACCTAGCTCATAGATCCCCTAGTGGCCAAACCTGGATCCCCTGAGTGAGGAAGCTCAGACTCCTCTGCTCTTTTCCCCAACAGATTGAACGACTTTGGATCCCCCATACCCCTATAGGGGTACCTTCTTCCCCTCCCCTTTTCAGCTTTCTTTTAGGTGTTCTTTCCCCATTAGATTGTAAGTTTTTTTGGGGAAAGGACTTTCTTTTTTGTATTTGCAACTCTAGTCCAGTGCCCAGCATCCTCCTCCTCCTCCTCTTCCTCCTCCTTCTCCTCTTCCTCCTCCTCCATGGACAGATCAGAGGTCCAAATCTTTAAAGTTATTTGTCTTTACCATATTGTTATTATTATAGAAATCGTTCTCCTTATTCTGTTCACTTCACTTTCCATCAGTTCATAAAAATCTTCCCAGATTTCTATGAAACCATCCCCTTCATCATTACTTACAACACAAGAGTGTTCCATAACTTTCATATTTGTTTAGCCATTTTCCAGTTGATTACCTCTTCATTTTCTAATTTTTGACCCCTCAAAAACAGCTTTAAATACTTCTGTACCCCCTTAGGTAGAATTTGTTTTACTTAGGACTAATCCCTCCCTTAATGTACCCTTCTTCTAAATTCCTCTTCTTTCTCCTCTTTCCCTCCTTGTGGAGTGAAATGTATTTCTATATCTATATCTATGTATATGGGGGTGTGTACATGTATATCTTCCTTCCTTTGACTAGTTTTTTGTCTATTTTTTAAAATTTAATTTTATTATTTTCCAGTTACATATTACATATAAGGATAGTTTTCAACATTTGTTTACACTGGATTTTTAGTTCTAAATTTTTCTTTTCTCCCCCCTCCCTTCCCTCCCTCCTCCCCAAGACAGAAAGCAGTCTGATATAGGTTGTATATGTACAGTCACATCAAACATATTTCTACATTAGTCATCTTGTGAAAGAAGAATCAGAGCACAACGGAAAAACCTCAAACAAGAAGGAAAAAAACAGTCCAAAACTAAAAACAGTATGATTCGATATACATTCATAATTCACAGTTCTTTTTTTTCTGGATGTTGAGAATATTTTCTATCATGAGTTCTTTGAAACTGTTTTGGATTGTTGCACTGCTGAGAAGAGCCAAGTCTATCCCCATTGTTCATCACACAATGTTGCTGTTACTGAGTACAATGTTTTCCTGGTTCTGCTCCTCTCTGTCAGCATCAATTCATGTAACCTTTGACTAGTTTTGAAGTGAGTGAGGTTCCAGTGTTAGCCATTCCCCCAAATCCTTCCTCCTAGTCTATGCTAATATCTTCTTTTGCACCTTGATTATGTGAGATAATTTCCTAACCTTCCTTTCTCTTCCTCAGTAATGTATTCCTCTTCCTCTCTCTTTCTATTCTTCTTTTTAAGATCATTAAGTTCTAACTGAACCATTCCTAGGTCATCTGTCTAATTAGATTTACTCTATGGCTTCTGATGATGATAGGGAAAATGCATCATCTCCCCGTATTTAATTATAAGCACTTTATCTTTGTTAGTCCCTTTTGATTGTTTATACCCACTTTCCTTTTAATGTTTCTCTTCACTCTTGTGTTTGAACTTCATTGTTTTTATGTAGCTCTGATCTTTTCATCAGGAATGTTTAGAAGTCCTCTATTTCATTAAAGATCCATTCCCAGGGGGCAGCTAGGTGGTGCAGTGGCTAAAGCACCAGACCTGGAGTCAGGAGAACCTGAGTTCAAATTTGACCTCAGACACTTGACACTTAATAGCTGTGTGACCCTGGACAAATCACTTAACCCTCATTGTCCCACAAAAAAGTATTTAATAAGAGTCATACATAGCAAGAATAGTAACAACAAAAAATTAAAAAAAAAAAAGATCCTGTCCCCACCCCGTAGGAGTGTACTCAGCTTTCCTCGGTGATTCTTTGTTCTCTTATTCTAAGAGAACAGGACAGTCTTCTTTTCTGATTTCTTGAAATATATCTAGATTCTTTTTTTGGCTGTGGCATTCAGGTTGTTTAATGATTCTTAATTTTTTCTCCTTGATCTCTCTTCCAAGTCAGTTTATTTTCTCATTACATTTTATCCTATTTTTTCAGTCTTTTGACTTTGTTTTAATATTTCTTGTGGTCTCAAAGAGTCATTGGCTTCTATTTTATCTTTTCAGATATTTTTTGTTGCTTAGGCAAAGCTTTGTAGTTCTTGTGCCAAATTAATAATTCTCTTTTCACTTATTTCTTTCACAACTCTTATTTCTTTTCTAATTTTTTTCCTCTAGTGCTCTAATTGATTCTCTCTCTCTCTCTCTCTCTCTCTCTCTCTCTCTCTCTCTCTCTGTCTCTGTCTCTCTCTGTCTCTCTCTGTCTCTCTCTCTCTCTCTCTGTCTCTCTCTGTTTTGCTTTTGCTTTGACTCTTCCAGGAATTCTATTTGGATTTGTGGCCAAGCTGTGTTTTCCCTTGAGACTATACTTGCAGGTATTTTGTAGTCATCCTTTTCTTCTGGGGTTGCATCTTGAGTGTCCTTGTTACCATGATAACTTTTGATGTTGGGATTATTTTTTTGTTTGCTCACTCTTCCAGCCTACTTCCTGACTTTGAACTTGATGTGAGGGGTGGATTCTGTATACTTCTGGAGGGCAAGTCTGCTCTGGTCCTGCTGCTACTTTTCGGGGGAGTACTGAGTGTTGTGTTATTCTGGGATCTCAGGGCCTGCAGACTTCCAGCACTTTTTGCAGCAGGGTGAAGTCTGGTCACCATCCTCTGGTCTGAGCAGTGGTAAACCATTGCTATATCCAGCCCCTATCAGCCAGCTGGGGTGTTCTGTTGCTTCAGAATGATAGACCCATAGTCTCCTCTTTTGGTCTGAGATTCCTGCACTTGTTATTCCTTTGCAGTTTTCAGGCTAGGCTAGAAACTATAACTGAGCCTCCCCTCTCCTCCTGAGGTCTGAGTCACACTGGTGCTGCTTGCTTCTGAGCTTGATTCTACAACTCGGTCCCTGCCGAGGCTCCTCACCTTTGGCTCTTCCCCCCTCTCCCCCACCCAACCTGGGCATGGATCACCTTCTTAGTCTGCCTTGGATCTGTAACCTAAAACTGGTTAGCGAATGACAAAACTATTATACAGCACCTGTTTCTGTTCCCTGAACATAGGGTCTGGGACCTCCTCTGTCCAGGGTCCTGGAGTGTTCCCTGTGGCATGCTATTGGAGAGACTCCATCACCAAGGTCTGCAGACCTCCCTATGTCCCTGTGCTGATCTGGGCTGGAGAAGCCATGACCTATGATTGTTCTCTTGCCTTTCCCCATCAGACTTCAGTCTGGTGTATCATCTAGATATGTTTGGGGGAGTCTGGAAGGGGGCAAGGTGCTTGTTGTACTTCTTCCTGATATGCTGCCATCTTGGTTCTGCCCCCAGTCCTCCTTAGCCTCTGAAATGACCTCTGCTTTATCTTGTATACATTTTATTGGCACATAGCTTTTTTGGATGTTGCCTCCCCTATTAGACATTAAGCTCATTGAGGGCAACTCCTTTCTTTGTAACCCCTGTTATTAGTATGGTGACTGGTACATCAAATGAAATATTTGTAAAAGGGCTTAGCACAGTAGCCAGCACATAGTAGGTGCCATAGAAATGTGTACCCCCCCCAGTACATAGTAGGTGCTTAATAAGTGATCTTTATATGACTGTTCCACTGATGTGTCAAAAGCCTCCCTGAAGGGAATACAGACAGAACATTTGTGTCTCTTGTTTATTTTTATTGATGATCAAGATGTTCTCTATTTTATGGGCAAAGAAAGATAGCAGGTTTCCAGAAAAATGAGGCATGTGCTGCCAAAACAAATATGTAAGGGATAATTTTTGTGCTGTGGAAGACATGAGTCCTCATGTTGGAGGAGCCAAAGTGAAGTCAGATTTCTCCCATGATGCACGGATGCCAGTTTCCTCCTGACTTTGCTCCAGGGTTTGCCTTTTTTTTTTTTGGTGAGGCAATTGGGGTAAAGTGACTCTTGCCCAGGGTCACACAGCTTGTAAGTGTCAAGTGTCTGAGGCTGTATTTGAACTCAGGTCCTCCTGACTCCAGGGCTGGTGCTCTATCCACTGTGCCACCTAGCTGCCCCCAAGGTTTGCCTTTTAAAGAATCAAATGAATTTTGGCTTCCCCCTTGTGGGGGAAGGAGGAGGTAGGTACAAAACACATTTCATAGACAGAAATGGAAGCTCTAGCAGGTAGTGAGTACCACACTGGCAAAGAAGGATGTTAATGGAGGGAGGCACTCACCATCTCAATACTATCCACTGGGGAAGAGGAAAGCTCTCCCTGCTGTCTCCCTTTTGATCTTTTTTTTTGGGGGGGGTGGCGGGGCAATGAGGGTTAAGTGACTTGCCCAGGGTCACACAGCTAGTAAGTGTCAAGTGTCTGAGGCTGGATTTGAATTCAGGTCCTCCTGAAATCCAGGGCCTGTGCTTTATCCACTGCACCTCTCCTTGGCTGCCTCCCCCTTTCAATCTTAACCACAATACCTTGGCCCTCCTGGACCCATCCCCTCCTGTTACCTGGCTGTGTGGATATAAACTAACAGGTCCCTATCTTGGAGTGGTCCGCTTCCTTTCCTTTCCCTGCTTCCCTGTTACCTCTATAACATTCACGACTTCTCCAGCTTCACCCTCCTGATGTGCTCCCTGAGGGATCCTGGAAAAGTCCCTTGGGAAGGTCTGTAGGCTCCAGTCTTCCGATCTGTAAAACAAGATGCTTGGACTGGATTAGATCTCAATCCTACAGCATCTCATCCTTTGTGGTTCTTGCCTATTTAAATATATTTAACTCAATAAAAACATCATTTCATTTAAAAAAAAGAAATATGTTTACATTCTAAAAATTCCATAAGGTATAGAAAGGGTAATAAGAACACAAGCATTTATTAAACTTCTTTTATATGCTCGGCACTATGTGCTGACACTACATCCTTTGGGAGTCACCCAATAGACAAACCACATAAATGCAACCTCTTTGGGCTGGTAGAGGATTGATCATCCAGGGACTGTGCTGCTCTCTCCCTGGCTCCAAGCCCAGCCTGCCTGGAGAGCTGGCCCCTCCTGTAGACATGCTTCCTTCAATCCCCAAGGTAGCCTTTATTTTCTAGGGTATATGATGTACAGGGAGGGATAGAAATAACACAGGCTTTGGAGTCCATAGGCTATCCTTGGCTCTGGGCATGTGGCAACACGTGTCCCTACAATTCCCTACCTGGTTCACTCACTTGGCAACCTTGGCGGGGTGGGAAGGGGGAACAGTTGTGTTATGGGGAAAATAGGGTAGGGGGGTTAGGGGTTCTTAGGAATTCCTCTTTAAAGAATTACACCCTCTTGCACACAAATCCAGTGGAATAAGATAATAGTTTATTCAGGGGCTGGGGAAGGGAAACTAAGAGAGAAATCCTTAGACTTCTTCTCATGGGGAGAAGGCATGTCACAGAGCATGGCTCTGAGATACCAATCTCCCCAAGCAGGAGACAGGCAGATACTTTTTTTTTTTTTGTGGGGGCAATGGGGATTAAGTGACTTGCCCAGAGTCACACAGTTAGCAAATGTCAAGTGTCTGAGGTCAGATTTGAATTCAGGTATTCCTGAATCCAGGGCTGGTGCTTTATCCACAGCGCCACCTAGCTTCCCCAGGCAGATACTTTTATAGAGGTCTGATGGTGGTCCGATGAGGTGATTGTCTGACTGTGGAAAGTTCCTCTATTGAGGGAGGACCATCCCCCACTGGTGGTGGCTGGGGGAGTTGGGTGAGGGGTAGATATGGCTCTCTCAAGCTATCTCTCTCCTCCTCCCAGCACAAAGCCAGCAGTCACACCCAATCTTATCTCCCCGGGGGTGAAGGAGACTGGAATGAAGGGTGGTGGTCCTGGAGCTAGCTCAGTCCCAATCTGGCTCCACTTATCTCTTTAGGTGTGTCTGTCCTTTGGTTTAGTTTCTCAAGGAGAAGGTTCTTTGATGTACCCCCAGAGAACTCCTGGAATGCTAGGCCCTATAACAGGTTGTGACTGGAATCTGGATCACTTACACAAACATGCATTTAGTGTCTATATGGGCTAGGAATCAGAAAGTGCTTCCCCTAGAGGCTCCCAAATAAGTTCTAAGCTGCCAGATTCCTACCAAGTCTAGTTTTCTCACTGCCTGTGCTGAGAGAGTACCATGCCCTCTGAGGGCAGGAGCCTTGGCTGCCTGGATATGCAGGGAGGCAGTGTCGGGTGGTGGAAGGAACACAGGGGCTGGCTCAGAATCCTGGCTCTGCCCCTTCCTCAGTCAAGATCCTTCTCCTCTCTTCATTTTCCTCCTATGTAAAATGGCGGGGGTGGGGTGAGGGGGAGGAGAAGCGGGTGATAAGATGATCTCTGCGGCCTCTTCCAGCTCTCAATCAATTCTGGGCTCCTAGTAAGCAAGTGTTTGTTGGCTGAAAGAATGGCAGCAGCAATCTCCGGCCAATGGGCTCAGGTGGAGTTGTTTGGGCTCTTGGGGAGTGTAACAAAAAGGCTTCTACTCTGTTGGAAAGAGAAGACTGCTGGGAAATCCTTAGTAAAACTGAGGACAGGGGCAGCTAGGTGGTGCAGTGGATAGAGCTCCGGCCCTGGAGTCAGGAGTACCTGAGTTCAAATCCGGCCTCAGACACTTAACACTTACTAGCTGTGTGACCCCGGGCAAGTCACTTAACCCCAATTGCCTCACTAAAAAACAAACAAACAAAAACCAAACCCAACCAAAAACCCCCCCAAAATTGAGGACAGATGTAACAGAACAAGAAGGGTCAGCATTTTACATCTTCTGGTATGGGGATGGGGTGGGGGCAAGGGTCATGAATATAGAGACCCAGAACTTCCCAGTCCCAACAAAGGAGGGGCTGGGTTTGAGCCACTGAATGAAGAGCAGGACTCGAGAAAGTCATGGAAACATTTGGTGAAACCATCGTTGGTTCACTTTAGCTATGCCCTCAATATCAAAGACCACTCTGAAATCTCTCTCAAACTTTGCCTCCAGCTTTTCTCCTAGAATTCCAAACTGGTTGTTCTGAAAGAAAAAAAAAAGATAATGTTTATTTAGCACTATGCAAATATCTGATCTGATCATTACAACAATCCTGTGAGATAGGTGTCCTCATGAATTTCATTTTAAAGAGGAAACTGAAGCAGGCAGAGGGTAAGTAACTTACCCAGGGTCACATTGTAAGTGTCTGAGGCAAGATTTGAACTCAAGACTTCCAGCCTCTAGGTACCATGTTCTATCAACTGTGGCACCTAGTCACTTAGACAATGGACAATAGGAACGCTGATACACTGTTAGTGGAGCTATGAAATGATCCAATTAGCAGTTTGGAAAGCAGTTTGGAACTTTACCCCAAAAGTCACTAAATTGTGAATGGTTTTTGACTTAATGATAATACTAAGAAGCCTATATCTGAAAGAGATAAAGAAAGAGGAAAGGGAACTGTATGTTCAAAAATATACTTGTAGCAGCTCTTTGTTGGGTTATGGTATAAGAATGTGATGGAATATTATGGTGCTGTAAGAAATGATGAATGGGATGGTTTCAAAGAAACCTGGGAAGACTTGTATGAACTGATGCAGAATAAAGGGAGCAACTTGTACTGTAACAACAATGTTACAAAGAGAAACAACTTTTTGAAAGACTTGAGAACTCTGATCAATGCAATAATAAATCACAATTCCAGAGGACTAATGGAAAGCATTACTCACCTCTTAACAGAGACAGAATGGGCTCACAAGGCAAAATAAGACCTACTATATTTTTGGTTATAGCCAGTGTGGGAATTTACTTTGCTTATTTGTTATGAATTTTCCTTTCTTCCTTCCTTCCCTCCCTCCCTTCTTTCCTTGCTTGCTTTCTTTTTCCCTTCTCAATGGAAGGGAGGTGGAAAGGGAAAGAAAATGCTTTTTTAATAGAAAAATAATTAAATTTAAAAAATAGAAGTTGAGGGGCAGCTAAGTGGTACAGTGGATAGAGCACGGGCCCTGGAGTCAGGAGTACCTGAGTTCAAATCTGGTTTTAGACACTTAACACTTACTAGCTGTGTGACCCTGAGCAAGTCACTTAACCCCAATTGCCTCACTTAAAAAAATAGAAGTTGAATAAGGGATCCTGGTTTCCAGGGAATGACCTGGCCCTCCTATCCAGGCTTGGGGCACAGCTGGAGTCAGTGAGGGCACCTGTCGGGAATAGTGAACTTCCTCAACTATGGGAGGTGGGGCTAGGGAGAAGGAAGAGAATGAAGAGGGAGCAAGGAGTGTGCTGAGGTTTAAAGGGGACAGTTGGCCAGAGAGCTGGCAGGTAAAACCCACAGATCCCAAACAGATGGCCTTCCTGTGGATTATTTTGAATGTTTTACTCATCAATCCTTTCTACCCTGTCAGAAACATGAATGAATATTGTGATCTGGGTGTATTTCCTAGCACTTGCATCTACTGTAGAAGAAATCCAGAATTTTGCCTGATGAATTTGATTTTTGTCCCCTTCTGTCTTCAGCGATGTAAGACCCTGTGAGCCTGAGGGCTCTTCCCTCTTGGAGAAAGGTAGGGGAGCTCTGGGGCCTCTGGCCATGACATCCTTCTGGCCAAGATCTGCTAATGACCATGGCCTACTCAGGCCTATGGCTTCCTATGAGTGGTCCAGTTCCAGAGAGTAATTTTCCAACTGCCTTAGTATCCCTGGTTGGGTGACCAGCCAGCCCACAGCAATGGGCTTGAAGTGGGGAGAGGGGATGGGGAGGGAGGGCCTTGGAAGCCAAGAGAGTCACCCAGAGCAGGTGCCTGAGGACAGAACAAGATGGGGAGTCGGGGCCTGGTGCACCATGGGTACTTTAGTAAAGGATGGCTGGAATTCACTGGAACCACAGGAAGACATCCTCCCACCCAGGTAAAGGGAGCAGTGGGCCAGGAGGAGGGCCGCCAGGCAGCAACCAAGAGGACACAGATATGATAGAAAGTGGGGCAAGTCAGGCCCTGAACAGTGCAGGCAGAGAAAGGGATGATGATGAGAACAGAAGGGAAAGGGCAGTACAGAGGAGTCAGGACTTACAGCCAGGGTTAGGATGCCAGGGCATCAGGAAGCAGGCCATGCCACTCACCTTGTTAAATTTCTTGCAGTTGGAAAAAATCAGGCGCATATCCAGGACAAAGCCCTCCACTGTGTTGTAAGTCTCATCCCTCAGACGCTCCTTCACCAGGTTCAACCACATGGGTTCTCTGACATGATTGGAATAGTTCTTAATCTATTGACAAAGACACGGAAGGACGACAGCTTCAGCCCAGCAGTGCTTTCATCAATTTCCAATGAAACAATGAGAAACTTCAGCCTCACATAGAAATAGTGGAATCCAGGGGACCCAGGGTATGGGCAGCCCCGTTTGGCTGTAGGCTACCCAATGTGTTCTATTACTTGGGTGTGGTCAGTACCCAGTGCAGGGCTTGGCAGGCAGTAGGAGTTTAGGGAATTTTTAATAAATTGTCTCTCAGAGGTAAGAGCATGGTTTGAATCACTGTTACTTACATAGGATGGATCTTCAGTAAAGATGATACTTTCTGTGTAGCAGTACATTTTCAGCAGGAGAAATTCACATTTCTGCAGGAGATGAAACTTGTGTGTGAGATAATACCAGACCAACTGGGGGGATGGTCTTGCCCAGTGTGAAGGACCCAATGCACTCGCTGTCAAGCTGAACATGCTAGCAAGCTAGCAGAGAGAGAGTCCCTGTATGCTCCCTTACTCAACCCGAGTGACTTCACTGGAGAAAGAACCATGTCCATTTCCATATGAATGGGCATCCCCTTTGACCCTGTATTCTGTCTTCATTTGCTGCAATTACCAAGCCAGGCCAACCAAAAGAAAGAGTCCATCCCATGTTGGACTCTGAAGCCAACAACAGATGAGTAGATTAGGAGGGATTCTTCCCCTGGCTTGGACGTCAATGGATTGCTCCCAAGGCCAGTGACACACTCTAAATGCTTCTGGAAAATTGCCTGAACTCTGACTTACACCTTCCTCATGATGCTTCTCTCTGCCTTGGCTTGCAACAGCAGTCAGAATTGAACCCTTTTATTCATTTGAATCCCAAAGAATAATCAGACTGGGCATTTCCAGTCCAGAACACAAGAATTCTGGGTATTTGGAATATGCAGAAAGTGGGCTGAAAGTCTTCTTTGCCCTTAAAGACCTGAGGTCTAAGTGAAATGGGGACATTCCAAACACTTTTCTAGTGACCAGCCTGTGTGTGTGTGTGTGTGTGTGTGTGTGTGTGTGTGTGTGTGTGTGTATGTATTTGGCAGCAGAGAGGCTGGTGGTCACTGTGACATCAGAAAGGACCCGACCTTCACAAAGGATAGCATCCTGACTCACCAGCTGCTGCTCTGGGTACATCCGGTGCCTTAGAACCTGAGACTCCTCCTGAAGGTAGTTGTTCTCTGGGACCTGCTTCTGCTTATTCTTTGTTATTATGCAGAAGGTGCAGTTCCATTCTCCACTGAGAGGCCAGAGAAAGAGTCAGTTAGTTGATTAGTCAATAAATATTTATTAGGCACCTACTATGTTCCAAGCACTGTGCTATGTGATGGGGATTCAAAAAGAAGCAAAAGACAGACCCTGCCTCAAAGACCTCACTCTCAATCTAACAGGTGACAAGAGGACAGGAGGGCAAGTACTTTGAGTCCCCTGGGTAGGTTAGTCATGATCTTCTGACTCTTTGACCCAACATTTCTTTTTTCCAGTAGGACTGAGGACTTTTGTAGATGCTCTACCATACCCCTGGGTCCATGATTATGTATTCCATATCCTTGGCTGAAGCCATCACTCATATCATTAAGAGTACAGTGGCTGTCTCCTTCTCTCTCTCTAAAGGGACTAATGGTAAGTTTACCTTGGGTCCTGATGGAGCCGCGGTCCTGATGCTGGCCAACTGTGGCACTTTAGGCCCCACCATTCCATTCAAATGATTGCCACAGGCAAGACCCTGGCACTCCCAACTTTTCCTTAATAACTATGCGCCAAACTCAGAGCTGTGTGCATGGATGTGGTCCCCCTCCCCAAAATACAAGAGCCCCAGGACCATTCCTGATGGCTAACACTTTGACATCTCTGGGAAACTGGAGACAGCCCACAGAAGGGCTGTGCCTCTAGCCAATAGCGCAGGACCCTGGAAGCTCAGCACTTTCAGGGGCCCCACCTCACCCTTCCCCATGCAGACACTCTGCATGTTGGAGTCTGATCTCACCAAGGCTCCTGAGGAATATGGGGGATGTGGCAGTCCTTATGGAAGGATCTGGGGCATGAGTTACAGCAAGACAGTTCACCTCCATCATTACATATAAAACACTCATCATCATTCTCTGGCTGAAAAGATGAGAGAGGGAAGAAAGTATTACTTGTGAATCTGCGGGGTCTTGGAGCTGTTTGATTTTCTACTCATGGAAGTACTTGATATTTCCTGTGAAGAGGAAATCTATGAGTCAAGAAATACAGAGGAAACCAGCCAGATGGATGAGAAAGGAAAGGAGGGGGTGCCTCTGTTTCAGGCTTGTGATATTTTTCCAATTCCTCATCCATATCCTTTTTCTGTCCCAGTGGTCTGTAGTATACCTCACTGGCAAGATCACTTATGCAGCTGCTCCTACTGATTTTCACCCTGCTCTCCCCCAATATGAGCTTACCTTCTTAATAGACCGTGTTACTCCTTCCCCCCTCTTTTTGAATAAGGGATTCCTTTCCTACCAAGGCTTAGTGACATCTATGACATCATAGATACCTAATAGGTATCAAATTAACTTCTGTGATTTTTCAAAAGAATACATAGGGGGGCAGCTAGGTGGCGCAGTGGATAGAGCACTGGCCCTGGAGTCAGGAGTACCTGAGTTCAAATCTGGCCTCAGACACTTAACACTTACTAGCTGTGTGACCCTGGGCAAGTCACTTAACCCCAATTGCCTTACAAAAAAAAAAAAAGAATATATAGGGAGTGAGAAACAGATTCAAACCCAGGTCCTCCTTGCACCACAGCAGTCCCACAGACTTTTCTGCCAAAGGATTTGTCCAGTTTTTAAGTTCTTGGTGCATTTTTAAAAATGGACATATATGACATGAAACAAATTGGCAGTTTTTGTGAGTTTCTGATTTAAACATACATATATACATACATGTGTATACATATATGTAATAATAACAATTTACATTTACACAGGGCTTTCAGGTTACACATACAGGGCAGTAGGTAGCAGTAGAACCTGACGCCTCCCGAGTTCTTTAAGGATTGGTGATTTCACCAGTGAGGGCACTCCCTTCCAACACAGATCCTATCAAGCAACGCTGGAATACAGAATGCAGGTGGGATAGAGGGCTATATTTGGACATAGGAAGACCTGAGTTTGACTCCTACCTCAGTTGTTGTATGACCCTGGATCAAAGCCCTCAATTTCTGTCTGCCTCAGTTTCCTCATCTGTAAAATGAGGATAATCATAGTATTGGCCTCCTAGGATTATTGTGAGAAGCCAATGAGATAATATTTGTAAAGTATTTTGCAGACTCTAAGGGACTCTAAATGCACGCTTGGTCAACTAGGTAGTACAGTGGTTAGAGCACCAGGCCCAGAGTCAGGAAGACCGGAGTTGAAATCCAGCCTCAGACACTTACTAGTTGTATGACCCTGGCCAAGTCACTTAACCTGTTTACCTCAGTTTCCTCACCTATAAAAAGAGCTGAAGAAGGAAATAGCAAATCACTCCAGCATTTGCCAAGAAAATTCCAAATGTGGTCACAAAGAGTAGGACACAACTAAAAAATAACTAAACAACAACAGAAACATGCTTGCTGCTAATTTTTTATCCCTTCATTATAAAAATGAGTGTACCTGATGATATGATGTGAGCCCTGAGGTATAGTGGAAGGACCCTGGAGTGCCTGTCTGTGGGCCTGGCCTCCGACCTTGGTTTCCCCACTGACTCACTGGGTGATTTGGGGCAAGTAAACGACCCTATCCTGGCCCCAACTTCCTCATGGTCAATGAGAAGGTGGGGAAGTTCAGGCTGAGCTTTACTGTGCTGACAGAGGGACACAGCCACAGCAGGACAAGGGAGGGACGCAGAACTCACCAAGGCATCCTCCTCCTTGCAGATGACACAAGTGCAGCTGTCTATGTGAAGCACTAAAATGTTGTTCTGTGGAGAGAAGACAGAGTGCCATTGAGGGAGGTGCCCTCTGAGGACACTAAGCCCTTCGGGGGCTGGGTGGGACAGCTGACCCCGTGTTGCCTGACATGCTCTCATCTCCCTCAGACATAGCTCCTAAAACTGTCTACACTACTGTGGAGGAAAGTCAGGACCACATCTCAAGGACCAAGGGTCTCCATGGAGAGGGGCAGGGCATCCAAGCCGCATGAGGCCTCTACCACAGGAAGAGTCCATGCTCCTGGGCTGGTATTGCTCCTCTGGCACTGTTTCTGTCACTGTGGGACTGACAGTGTCAGAAGGAAGGGGAACAAGAGAGCCACAGGCTCAGGAAACCTGTTGAGTGGATGACTGTCCCTGAATGTCTGTGTTGGTGTTTGTTTACTTGCTTAGTGTGTATTTCTGGGATAAAGTCTCTCACAGTGGAGCATGTGAATTGCTTGGGATACTGGGCAAAAATACACCTGAGATCTGAGTAGTGATAATTCTATGTCAAGGGGTCAGTGACAATTGAATCCTTGACCAGATCTTGCAAGCATTCTCTTGGGATTTCTAGCTGTAGAGGTGTAGGGTCCTGGCCTCCAGCAGTCAGGAGACCCTGATCACATTTCCCCAATAGAACGTCAGCACATGTTGTAGCACAAGACCTGGCACTAAATACGTGGAGGTGCTTCATGAGATGCTTGTCAGATTGCCTTAAGTTGGCTCAGGGCTTGGTCTTAGGTCCCTGCATGCTCATTTATCCCTTGGCATCCTGTGGGGCTATATCTACCTTGGTCTAGTTTCCCCCAAAGTCCTGACCAGTTATGCTCCCTCAGGCTTCTGTGGCTCACAGCCTATGTGGGCTAGGCAGCCACTACACACTGTGATCTGAATCGCAAGGTCCCTGCCATGTGCTTCAAACTCTGCCCTTCCCTGGCTAGCTCGTCTTTGCCCTCCTGCGCCTGCCCTCTTGTTCAACTCAAGGAGATAAGTATTTATTAAACACCTCCTGTATGCCGGGCACTATGCTTGGTGCTGGGGCTGCAAAGACTGACAAGACATAACACTTACCCTCAGGGTGCTTACATTCTATTGCCAATAGTTTATGCTGGAGAAAGTAGGATTTTCTATCAAGAACACCACAGGATAAAATATGCAGTTGAGGGATGAGTGGTATATGCTGTGATGGGAGTGCCCTCCCTTATTAATACATTAGCTTTCATTAAAACACATTCAGTGGATCAGATTATACTATTTCCAGACTAGCTGGTAGAAGAAGCCAGGGTCCTGAAGGGATGAAAGACACAAGTTCTGACTGGGGTAGAGAGAGGACAAGAGCCTGGACCAAAGTCCAGGGCACGGGATGACCTTCCTGTAACCTCATGGCCTCTGAACTGTCCACCTCACAAGCGTACAAAGTGCTGGACTTGGAGCAGCTAAGTGGCTCAGTAGATAGAGCACTGGCCTTGGATTCAGGAGTACCTGAATTCAAATCTGGCCTCAGACATTTGACACTTATTAGCTGTGTGACCCTGGGCAAGTCACTTAACCCCAATTGCCTCACCAAACCAAACCAAACAAAACAAAAAAAAGTGCTGGACTGCCCAGAGTTCCAGGGAGGAGCCAAACTTATGAGCCTACCTCAATCAGTTCCTGCAGGGGCAGGGCACCACTGAGGATGCTGTGGGTCCAGAACACAAGATTGCAGTCAGGGTCCATGCTCAAGAACTCTGCTGGGGTGTACCACTTGGTCTTCGTCCGGATGCATTTTCCTCGATCGACTGTAAAAAAGAGTTGCCTCAAGCTCACCCTTCGGTACTCATGGCCTGCCTGTTCCTGACCCTTCCAGAAGGGGAGAGAACATCAGGCTGTGGGAAGATGAACATGCTAGTATATTGTTGGTGGAGTTGTGAATCAGTACAATCATTTTGGAAAACTGTTTGGAATTAGGCAAATAAAGTGACGAAAATATCTGTTATCCTTTATCGAACAAAATATTTATAGTAGCAATTTTTGTGATAGAAAAGAATTGGAAACAAAGTATATGCCCATTTATTGGGGAACAACTAAACCACTGGTGGTACACGAATGTATTAGAATATTACTGTGCTATGAGAAATGATGAATGGAATGAATGGAAAGCATGGAAAGATTCACATATCTGATGCAGAATGAAGAAAACAGAGCCGAGAAAACAAAATATATGATGACAAGAAGAATGTAAATGGAAACAACAGTCAGAGAACAATCAAAAGTGAGTGTTGGGGCAGCTAGGTGGCGCAGTGGATAAAGCACTGGCCCTGGATTCAGGAGGACCTGAGTTCAAATGCGGCCTCAAACACTTGACAATTACTAGCTGTGTGACCCTGGGCAAGTCACTTAACCCTCATTGCCTCTCACACACACACACACAAAAGAATGGGTATGGCTCAGATTTGAGATCAGGTCCTCCTGAATCCAGGGCTGGTGCTTTATCCACTGTGCCACCTAGCTGCCCCACTCAATGCCTTTTCATCTCCAAAGCACATACCACCATGATTGCCCCCTCCTTTTCCTCCATAGTTTGGGCCTACATTAGAAGATTAAGAAATTAAGTATATAGAGAGAATGAGGAAGGGGGGAAAATGGGGGGGGTTGAGGGGGTGCTGGAGTCAGCTTATACCAGGTTGAAAGAGCTGTTAAATTTTTAACAGGAGCATTTACATTTCAGAAATCAGCAAATGTTTAAAATCAGGGTTTGACTTTGGTTTTTGTTGATTACCTAGACTCAAGGAACTTATGGAGAAAATATTAATTATGCAGATCAAATTTTAAAGTGTGTCATGCACACATTTTTTCCCTCCAGAGAACCAGTTGTTAAATATTTAGGTGCACACCACTAACATGAGTAACAACTCATGTTTTTTGTTTGTTTGTTTGTTTTGCAGGGCAATGAGGGTTAAGTGACTTGCCCAGGGTCACACAGCTAGTAAGTGTCAAGTGTCTGAGGTCGGATTTGAACTCAGGTACTCCTGAATCCAGGGTCCGTGCTTTACCACTGTGCCATCTAGCTGCCCCTACAACTCATGTTAATGAGTAAATAATGAGTCACAATGATCTGGAAAAGACACATCTCTAGTTTACTGAATAAATAATAGCTGATGAACTGGAATGGGGGCTCTGAACTCAATTGGTTAATTGAGATTGGTTACTTACTGAGGAGATCTATAAATATACTGTCATATTATCCTAGATTAAATATGGGAATGAGTCAACAGCAGTTTCAGGGGTGACCCACAAGTGAGGCTGGTAGACCTGTGTAACCTTGCTACATGTGAGAGACCATCCTTCTTACCCATTTATGAAGGTGTGTCCAATTCCCCACAAGCACCTCTGCCCACTGGCCATCGTAGAGTTAGCCCCTGGCCTCTCCCACTCCCTCAACATCTGAGGACCCTGTCTAATGGGCTTTGGCATTTCAGTCCAGGTTGGTGCTTGTCTACAGGCATCTGTTCAGAAGCAGATATGCCCCTCATTTGCACTGATGGCAATTCTCAGTCCTAGAAATCAGCATAGACTGTCTATATCACCAGTGATAATTCCAGGTTCATGTTATAATCATGGTCCCACACAGACACCTGTGAAAATATTACCAGGGGCTCCCCCTTGCTGAGAGAGCATGGGTCCCAGCAGAAGTTACCTCACAACATGGACCGCCTTCAAGTCATGTCAATCAATGGACTTGAATGCTACCAGCCAATTAGCTTGGAGCTGTGTGGGGGGACCCCCCCTGCCCCCCACTTCCGGTCCCACAGGGAGCTTCCTCTTGAACAGCCTCAGGAACTTCCCTTTTGGTAGCATGATCTGCTAGGTAGAGGTGGCTTTTTCTCTGTTCAGTGTAGATCTTAGCTAGACTTTCTTATCCTTTCAGAGACGTGTGTTCTCTCTTTGCTAAACCTTAATATACTTTAATAAATGCTTAATGCCTAAACTGTTGCTGAAGCTTCTTATTTATAAGTAAATCCTAGCTAGCTTTCCCCACACTGGGGACAGGTAAGGTGACCACATATATTTAGTTTTAGTCATCACACACCATAGTTTCATTTCAGTTCTGACCACCAAATCTGCCCCCATGTTCTTTGCACCCTAGCTAGCCAACCTGTTTGCCTTCATGGCTATGCCACCCAAGGGCACAGACACCATAGGATGGTCAAGGGGAGAACCTGGGAGGATGGGTCACTCATTTCTCCTTCAGTTTTCTCTTTTGTTCAGTCTTCAGTGTCCCTTGAAGAGTGATAAAACCAGAGGCTATGAGGTGTAATGAACCTTAGGAAGCCCCTCCCCCTCCATGGCACACCAGCTGCCTCTCTGAGAACTCACCTGAGGCAAATCTGTGTTTGTACAAGCGCCCTGCGCTCGTTTTGCACGACACAGGAATCCATCGCCTAGTTAGGAGTTGTGCCACGTACTTCGGTCGATCATGAAGTGTAGTTACCCTTCTTTTCTCTGTCACAAGAAAATAAAAGGGACAATGTTTGTTCAGTTCTCAGAGGCACCACAGAATCCCTTCTGATCCTTAGCCTTGACTGGACTTGGGTCAAGAGGACAGGTTTCTCTTCCAGGGATGAAAACTGAAGCAACAGGTGTCTCTGGTAATGAGGTTTCACTGAAACTGAGCAGAGAACAAAGGAGGATAGAAAATAATACAAAAAAGTAACGATCAGAGCAGTCATCCCGAAAGGCAAGAGTGATGGTCACCTTCTGGTAAACTCAGTGAAAATCCCATGAAATAGTTTAACCAAGTGAAAGTTTGCCACAATCCCCCACACAGCCCAACATGGCCAAACCCCACCCCCAAACCCAGCAAGGGGTAAAGTTACAGGCAGACAGACTGATTATAAAATGGGGCAGGGGAAAGAAAAAGAAAGCAAAAGGGGAAAGAGAGAAAGAAGAAAAGAGAAAGAAAGGAAGGAGAGAGAAATAAAGAAAAGAGAAAAGAAAGGAAATAGAAGGACAGAAAAAAAAGGAATGAGAAAGGAGAAGGGGAGACAGATGAGAGGGAGAAAGGGGGGAGAGAATGAGAGAGGAAGATGGAAAGGGAGAGAGAGAGGAAAAAAGAGGGGTGGAGAAAGAGAGAGAGAGAGAGAGAGAGAGAGAGAGAGAGAGAGAGAGAGAGCCCGCACGATGGAGCTGTGGGGCAGGGCTGCCTATGCAGTGGTGGGGGAGGGGACCTCAGCAACACAATCCCCCCAAACTGACAAGAGCTGGAATGTTTGGCTCTCTTCAAGACTTGGCACTCACCAGCTGTGTGGTCCTGGGCAAGTCATTTAACCCTGACTGCCTCCAAAAAACCCCACCACCTTGGCACTTGGGGATCCCTCCAGGTATCTGTGGTCTTCCCCTCCCTCCTTCCTTTACTACTCCCTTAAATTACTTTCCATTTACTTTATATCTACTTTTTTGTGATCATGCTATTTCCCCCAGGAGAATATGAGCTACAATGAGGACAAGGCCTATTTATCTTTGTATCTCTGGCACCTACTACAGAGCTTGGCACACAGTAGGCACTTAATAAATGCTTGTTGGATTGAGTGGACTTGTTCTTACTGCTCCCCACACTGCCCCCTATTAGCTCTTCTGAAGTATCTGCTTTGAAAAGGAGAACACACTTGTGTAGGCTAATTCTGGCCTGAGAGGCACATGCATCCTGAGGGTTTCAGGGGACACACTACAAAGAATACAGGGGGGCAGCTAGGTGGCACAGTGGATAGAGCACTGGCCCTGGATTCAGGAGGGCCTGAGTTCAAATCCGGCCTCAGACACTTGACACTTACTAGCCGTGTGACCCTGGGCAAGTCACTTAACCCTCATTGCCCCACAAAAACAAAAACATAAAAAGAAAGAATACAGAGTGGATACCCCATTGGTCCTTGACTTTGCACAGAATGGGATATTCACAAGTGCTCCTGGCTGGGCACTCCATGGTGGTTCTATGAGCCCCACCCCCATGCACAGTGCAGGGACACTTGAGGGGGTGGGGAGCAGGACATGATCATTGGCATCTCCAAATGGCTTGGGGGAGAACCTGAGAATGAACACCAAGGAGGATCACAGGGGTATTGGAGCATCAGGCATTGTAGGAGAACCAGTGATGACTATAAGCTGAAGAATGAGATCCCCCCAAAATATGAGAAGTCACTGGGCCCAGCAGGATGCTGGGAGGCATGGGCTGCAAGACCCCTTGCCAGTGGTGCTGAGGGGCCAGAATTCAGGAGCTGCTAGGGAGGGAGGAGTCAGTGAGAAAGAGGGGTCGCTTCAGATTCTCAGGGAGCATGATGGCGGGGGGGGGGGGCAGAAAGCTACATGTTGCCTGTCTTCCCAAACCATCCCCACCACTTCCCATTTGTTCAGATGTTCAGCAGCTGTCATTCCTTGGTGTAGTGCCCCCCTGTACCAAAACTAATCACAACTCATCTGTAATTTAGCAGATGGGCTTAGAAAGTTATGTGTGGATTAGAAAGGCTAAATACTCAAGTGTCCAGGGTCACAGAACCAGTTATTGTCAGGGGTAGAACGTGAATCCTGGGCATTTGATCTCCTGCACCAGCCCATCTGCCCCTCTCTGTCTCTCTCTGTCTCCCTGTGTCTCTGTCTCTCCTTCTGTCTCTCTCTCCTTTCTCACTCTTCTTTTTCTCTCCTCTTTCTCCCTTCTCTCTCCTCTCTTTTTTTCTCTCTCCTCTCTTCTCTCTTTCTCCCACCACATTGTCTCTTTCTCTCTTCAAATATAAATACACACATATATTCATGTACATATAAATACATACATACACACACTGCAATCACCCTATGGCCTTTGACACGTGCATCATGCAAGAGAATAAGAATGAGCTCAGAAAAGATTGTCCCTGACTATTTTTTTTGTCCCTGACTCTGTGACACAGAACTTTATAGGTATAGGACCTCAGGCAATCGGTAGCAGAGTCAGTTCCCAGTCTCTAGAGACTGACAGTGAAGGAAAACTCAGCTGAACACAGGGAAAGTTCACCCAGTGAGTTACGCGGAGAAGAGAGCTAGGAGGAGTTGAGAAGATGAAGACAGACAGGACGACCCTGAAGCTGATATGTCAAATGGATGACATTATTTTTAAAAATACAAGCTTTATGTAGTATTGACTCATGGTTTCCTGTACAAACCTCTTTCCTTGTTCCTCTGTGCATGTCAGATATTAAAAAGTGCTCATTTTTGTGGGTGACTGTCAAGTTTAGAGGGACAAAATAAAATATAAATTAAATGGTTTATTTTAAATTAAATCTTCAAAATTTTAATTTTATTAAAATCCTCAAGTTTAATTTATTTTTAATAATTTTTAGAAGTTTAATTTGTTTTAAATAAAAAGAACAAATTTGTTTCTTTTCTTTTTTGGGGGGTGAGGCAATTGGGGTTAAGTGACTTGCCTAGGGTCACACAGTAAGTGTCAAGTGTCTGAGGCTGGATTTGAACTCAGGTTCCCCTGACTCTGGGGCTGGCGCTCTATTCACTGCACCACCTAGCTGCCCCCAGTTAATTTGTTTCTAATAAATTAAAGGGTCAATATATTTTAAATGAATTTTTAAAGTTTAATTTAATTTTAATAAATTGAAAATTTTAAATCTGTTTCTAATAAATAAAAAGATTTAATTTATTTTAATTAAAAGGGTTAATATATTTAAATGAATTTTAAAAGTTTAATTTAATTTTAATAATTTTTACAAGTTTAATTTATTTGAAAAAAATTTTTTTTTTTGCTGAGACAATTGAGGTTAAGTGACTTGCCCAGGGTCACACAGCTAGTAAGTGTCAAGTGTCTGAGGCCAGATTTGAACTCAGGTACTCCTGACTCCAGGGTCAGTGCTCTATCCACTGTGCCACTTAGCTGCCCCTAAATAAAGTTTTTATCCTTTTTTTTTCTTTGTTTCTTTTTGGGTGAGGCAACTGGGGCTAAGGGACTTGCCCAGGGTCACACAGCTAGATGTTAAGTGTCAGAGGCTGGATTTGAACTCAGGTCCTCCTGAATCCAGGGCCGGTGCTCTATCCACTGCGCCACCTAGCTGCCCCCTAAATAAAGTTTTTAAAAGGCACCCAGGTACATAGAACTTCCCAGACCTTTCATCGTTTTGCCACGACAAAGTTCTTACAGAAGTCCCCTGCTCTTTGAGCTTCATCTCCAAACATAAAGCGGCTGTCTCCCTGTTCCTACAGTTCAGCTGCTGTGGCTTCCACATACATATAATTGTGCATCTGTGTTACATAGGCAACCAGGCGGACCAGCAGGGAGTGTGTCAGACTTGGAGTAGGGAAGACTTGAATTTAAATCCTGTGTGTGGTCCTGAGTAAGTCACTTAACCACCATCTGTCTCAGTTTCCTCATCTGCCAAATGGTGATAATAATAGCACATCTCTCCTAGAGTTGCTGTGAAGATCAAATCAGTTAACATGTATAAAGTGCTTTTCAAATCTTAAATCTCCATGTCAATGCAAATTATTATTATTATTACATATCATATATAACGCCACTGGTGGGAAATATTCATGTATTATGATCCTAAGACAGAATCTGTTCCTTTTGCAAATTAGAAATCTTAAACAGAATTAAAAGTTGGTACTAACCTGGCAACTGGGGCAGGCGGCAATATGTCTTTTCTGGTACCTATTGTGGCAAACAATAGAGAGGAAATGCCAGTCAGAGTGTGTTTGTGCACAATGCAGAATGAGTCTTAGGGGATGGACCCAAGAATTCCAGGACCTTTGGTCCTCTCCTCCCCAATCCTGGAGAGAACATGTAAGGCATAAGCCAACCATCCCTTGGGCTGCCCTAGAATATCTAGGCATGGTGCTATCCACTGGGTCTGTATTTCCCAGGATGGGGAGGAGCCCTAAGCTGTGTGTGTGTGTGTGTGTGTGTGTGTGTGTGCCATCACTTCAATGAGGTCAAATCTCCTTCCATCTGGTAGTGTCTCAAAGAGTCCAAGGCTCATGGTCCTCTCTCTATTCCAGAGGAAAGACCTCTCAGGCTGTCCACGTGACTGTGTGCCTGCATGCGCTCATGCACACTCCAATGCCAGGGAGTTGGTCAAAGAGAGGGACATCCTTGGAACTGGCATCCTGAAAACTTGCATGGGGTAGTGGCCCAGGAACTGCTGAAGAAATGAGACAAGTTGCCAGGGCCCCTGCCCATCAGGACAAAAGACTCAAGTGCCCTTGGCTCTGGGCCTCCCTCTTCTAACCCAGTGGAATCAAAGATCCCTGATTTTCATCAATAACCAGTGGTAATTGTCAGCTTTCGATTGTTTGGTATTCTAGTTATAATGACAGGACCCGAGAGGGAGTTACTTAGGCTAAGTGGGACTAATGCCCATTAGAACAGATGGGCAAAGAGACAATTTCTAGTTTTCCACTGTTCTGATTCATGTGAACTCAGTCAGGCAAATAATGCTCACAGATTTTGACTGGATGAAACCCTTGACCTGCTGCAGGGCCCTTAAGTCATTCTCCATCTGCTGACCTAGAAAGATAACCTAGTTTGTGGTCCCAATAAAGAAACTCCCCTGTCTGAGCCTCACCTCAGAACTGCTATTGGTAAGTGACCCCAAGAACTTCTCCACGTTAGGAAGGCCCCCTCCCACATCTGGCACCGATTACTTGTTCTCAACCAATACCCATTCTTAGGGTATATAATTTCACCACCTGAACCCCAACTTTGAGCATGTTCCTCCTTGACATGTCTCCCTCCCCCTCCAGCTGGGTGAGTTTCTTGCATTTGTGAGGAGAACCTCTGTTTGCTTCCATTGCCACACAGTGTTTGTTCTCCTGCCTGCTGAGCCACAAAGTAACAAAGCATTTCTTTATATCAGCTTCCCGGGTACCGATTTCTTGGAAATTCCTAAACCTGGATCTTTAACTTGAGGTGTGAGGCAAAATAAAACAATGACCCCTCCCCCCATCAGGATCAAATATAAACTCCTCTGGAGTTTACAGCTCTTCTCTGCCTGACTTCAATCTACTTCATCTCCCCTCACTCTCAGATCCACCCAAAGGGGCCTTCTCCGGTCCCCACACATAGCACTCTGTCTCCTTCTCTGTACATAGCACTGACTGACTGTCCCCAGTGCTTGGAATGGACTCCTTCCTCACCTTTCTGGGATGCCAGGCTACCTTCCAAGCTCACCTTTCCTACATGAAGTCTTTCTTTATCTGCTTCCTCATTCTCTCCCTTGCCTCTAATAACTCCCTTCAAAATAACCTTATTCTATGAGAGCTGGTTCTCAAGCCAAAAAGATCTGGGTTCAAGTCTCATATCCGAGACCTACTGGCCATGTGGCAAGCCCTTCACCATCTTAGGCCTCTGGGCAACTTTCTAAGACTATCTGTTTCAGAGATGGTGTTGACTTGCTTTGATAAAGGGAGTTTCCTCTTCTGGGAGGTCACTATCCTAGCCTTACTCTGAATATATTTCATTTATTCTTGTACATGTAACACCAACATTCTTCTAGAGATGCCTCGTATGGCTGTGAGTCATAAAGTTTGGTGGTCTCTGAGTGGTCAATGTCTCAGATCATCAAGAGGGGCAAGAGAATCTTACCCAAGGACATGAGGGGGCTACATGTGTCACCCAATGAAGAAAGGGGAGGAGGAATATTGGGACATGATTATAGTGTTGAAAACAAAAGACATCAATTATAAGCCTAAAGATATTATCAGAGGCATGAAAGCATGACCAGGAAGTAGGCCAGTCTGGTCAAGATGACCTGAGCCCAAGCAAGCTGTAGTATATGATTATGATGGAACACTGTTTTGCTCTAAGAAATGATGAGTAGGCTGATTTCAGAAAAACCTGGGAAGACTTACATGAGCTGATGCAAAGTGAAGTGAGCAGAACCAAGAGAACACTGTGTGCAGCCACAGAAATATCTCATACAATGAACACCTATGAATGATTTAGCTATTCTCAGCAATACAATGATTGGCAACAATCCCAAAGGACTCATGATGAAGCATGCTATTCATCTCCAGAAAAAAACGGATACTGTCTGAATGTAGACCAAGGCATGCTGCTCTTCACTTTATCTTGTTCCTTTTTTTACTGGTCTTCTTGTACCAAATAACTAATATGGAAATACATTTTACATGATTGCACATATATAACCTATATCGGATTGTTTGCTGTCTCAGGGAGGGGGGAGGGAGGAAGAGAAGGATAGAATTTGGAACATAAAACTTTAAAAAGATGTTTTTAAAATTTGTTTGAATGTGTAATTGGGAGGAATAAAATATTATATATATATTTTTTGGTTTTGTTTTTGTTTTTTTTGCTGGGCAATGGGGGTTAAGTGACTTGCCCAGGGTCACACAGCTAGTAAGTGTCAAGTGCCTGAGGCCGGATTTGAACTCAGGTCCTCCTGAATCCAGGGCCGGTGCTTTAACCACTGTGCCATCTAGCTGCCCCCCTATATATATTTTTAAAAGATGGCCTCAGCCCTTGATCTCTCTGGGGAGGACTCATAAGTGGAGGGCAGGAGGAAGAGGCCTTGGGTGGATGATTTCCTGCCAAGTGGAGGGCATGCCTCACCAAAGAGCACAGATTCACTGGGGCAGTGAAGAAAAGAAGAAGAGTGGAGGACTTGGCAGGTGTGACCGCTGAGCCTTGCCTAGCAGTGATCTGTGCATGAGCTTGGAGTCTGCCAGTGCCCAGTCTGCCAAAGGAGGTGTACCAATGAACTTCACTTTGATCCCAGCAGAGTTCCATCATGAAAGGGAGGAGAGATGGAATTAGGGTTAGGGACACCCTGACTCTATCCCTATTTCTGTTGCTAGCCCTGATTTCTAGGTAGCATTCCACAATTCAGGAGCAGTAATTGGCTCCAGGTACCCCGGGGGAGTGACGGGAGTTAGGCGGGAAAACAAATCCATTCTTGATCCTGGCTCCCAACCCGTCTAACAATGAAGACAGGAAAGTTTACCCTTACCTTTCCTGAAAACAAAACCACAGGAAGAAGATAAACTATCAAAGCAAGTGGAGACTCATCAGATTTCAAAGAATCACAGAACCGGGAGCTGGTGGGACCTCGGTAGGCATCCAGTCCAACAAGACCTCAACAAGAACCCATTAACCCTATCTATGGCACACAAACCCCCTCCCAAGGGGGACTGTCCCTTCAGCTAAGGGATAGCTCTTAGAATGAGGAAGCTTTTACTGACATGAGCCTCAATGTAACCCTCTCTTCAGCTTCCCTGCCCCATCCCCCACTCCTGACTCTGTCCTTGGGGACCAAGAAGAGCAGCTTCTCCTCCCACAAGAGTCTTGGGCCAGCTGCCACATCTGCCCTGATAAGAGCTGCTTCTACCCAGTTCAGAGGGTTCCTGGGGCAGTCAATAGCTCAACATGGAAAGTCCCATTAAATTACCTGCTTTCGCTGGAGGACCCTTCTTTTAGGTTGGGGTGCAGATCCATTCTGAAAAGGAGAAAAACCAGAATGAGCAGGGCCCATGGAGCTTCCTTCTTCTGTCTTCTAGTCCCATATTTCTAATTGCCTTTCAGAAGTGTCCAGCTCCCTGCCCCCTGATTATGTAAACTCAGCACATCTAAATGAAAACTCCCCGGGGGGCCGCTGGGTGGCGCAGTGGATAAAGCACCAGCCCTGGATTCAGGAGTACATGAGTTCAAATCCGGCCTCAGACACTTGACACTTACTAGCTGTGTGACCCTGGCAAGTCACTTAACCCCCACTGCCCCCCCCCAAATAATGAAAACTCCCCCTTTCTTCTCCCCTCCATCAGCCCTCTTGTTCCTCCTTCTGGCTGTGGACTTCCTGGTGTGGCCACCCCTATCCTCTGGACACTCAGAAGCCATCCAGGCCCCTGTATCCTCCTCACCCCTACCTGGGGACTCCTTTGTGATATCTCTCATTCCCTACCCATGCTCTTTCACACTCAGCGGAGGCTATCCCCAAGGTTCTACTACCACAGCCCCCACATCACTCAGAAGGAAGGGAGGAGGAGTGGCTAGGTGGTGCAGTGGATATAGCACTGGCCCTGGACTCAGGAGTACCTGAGTTCAAATCCAGCCTCAGACACTTGACACTTACTAGCTGTGTGACCCTGGGCAAGTCACTTAACCCCCATTGCACCACAAAAAAAAAAAAAAGGAAGGGAGGGCCACCTTCCAACTGAAATCTGCAGCAGTCACTGTCCATCCCTCTTCTCATTAACTACTTATGTTCTTCTTAAGCACAACCTTAAGTGAGGGTCTGCTCGACCCAGCCACCATTCTAGGACCTTGTCCCTAGCATCTCTTGAGGCTTTCCCCAAGAGACAAAATTACTAATCATGAGCCTGACTAGAAGGTGGACACAGGTTGGTTTTGGGATTGGGTCAGGAAAAGGTCACAACTTGTGTAAACTTACCATGAATGACCTTTCCCACCTCCATGCCTTGTCTGACACCATCCCCTCTGCCTAGACTTCCCTTCCATGGCCTTGGCTCTGTCTACTGAAATACAAAGCCTAAAGCATGAAGTCTGCTCCAAGAATGCCTCTGGTTTCCTACTGGACTTTGCTGCATCCCCTGTCTTGCATTAAGATTCTTTGTACAAGACTGGGGGGGGGGGAGGCAGAGCCAAGATGGTGGAGGAAAGACATTAAACCCACAGGGCTCCTGATACAATAACCCCAAAAATAGCAATAAAAAAACCCTTGGGGCAGAAAAACACACAAAAATACAGGCTGAGAGTTTTCTCCAGCTATAGATAGATTTCAGGGGGCCGTGCTGGGCCACGAATAAAGCCTGACCCTGCAATCGGGCTGACACACCAGACACCCACCAGAGGAATTTGCCCCAGTGCCTCTGAATTGGCTGCAGCACTGGCGTCTTCTGGAACCGAGCATGCGGTCGGACTGAACAGCTGACCCGGGGAGTGGGGGTAAGTGCAGGGGTACCAGTGGAGTGGGGGAAAGGATTCGACTGTCCCACCCCAGAGGGGAACCAGGAAGAAATCCTGAGTGGCAGGAGACCCAGGTGGGGGAGGAGAGCAGGAGAGCAGTCTCATCGGAAGCTGAGAACCACACCACAGAAAGCTTTGCTGGTTGGTTGCTTAGTAAAGTAGGCCTGAGGTTATCTCCGGACCTGAGAACAGGCCAAGTGAGATTAAAGCCTGCCCCTCCTCAACCCAAAACACCTGGGGCCCTCTGAAGCTGAGAACAGGAGTGGAGCCAAGAAGCAGCCCCACCCCCCACCCCCCAGTGGAGAGTTTAAAATCAAATGAAAGTGAGGCCAGGCAGGCTGAGAAGAAGCCCAACCATCCCCCTAAGCTATGCTGTAGCTTGAACAGTGTGTCCTGGAAGCAGCACCACACTTAAAGAAGGAGTTAAAAGACAAGAAATAGTCAGCCAGAATGAGCAGGCAGAGAAAGCAGAAGACCATTGAAAACTTCTTTGGGGGTAAGGTAGACCACAATACAACCTCAGAAGAAGAAGATAGTAACAGGGTCAAAGCTCCAACACCCAAAGCTTCCAAGAAAAATGTGAACTGGTCTCAGGCCATGGAAGCTCTCAAAAGGGACTTTGAAGAGAAAGTAGTAGAAATAGGAAGAAGATGTAGAGAAAAGGAGGAAAGAATGGAATGGGAAATGAGAGCGATGCAGGAGAGTCATGAGAAAAAAAGTCAACAGTTTGAAAAGCCAAATGGAAAAGGAGATTAAAAAAACTGTCTGATGAAAATAACTGCCTAAGAATTAGGATTGAACAAATGGAAGCTAGTGACCTTATGAGAAACCAAGACACAGTAAAGCAAATCCAATTGAATGAAAAAATAGAGGGCAATGTGAAATATCTCCTTGGAAAATCAGCTGACCTAGAAAATAAATCCAGGAGAGATAATTTGAAAATCATTGGACTACCTGAAAACCATGACCAAAACAAAAGCTTAGACACCATCCTCCAAGAGATTGTGAGGGAAAATTGCCCTGATATTCCAGAAGCAGAAGCTAAAATAGAAATTGAAAGAATTCACCGATCTTCTCCTGAAAGAGATCTCAAAAGGAAAACCTCCAGGAATATTATAGCCAAATTCCAGAACTTCCAGGTCAAGGAGAAAATACTGCAAGCAGCTAGAAAAAAGGAATTCAAATACTGTGGAGCCCCAATAAGGATAAAGCAAGATCTAGCAGCTTCTACATTAAAGGACTGAAGGGCATGGAAATATGATATTCCAGAGGGCAAAGGAACTGGGAGTTCAGCCAAAAATCACGTACCCAGCAAAACTGAGTATAATTTTCAGAGGCAAAAATGGGATTTCAATGAGAAAGAGGTCTTTCAAGCATTTGTGATGAAAAGACCTGAACTGAATAGAAAATTTGACTTTCAAATACAAGATCCTGGAGAAGCATAAAAAGGTAAACAGGAAAAAGACTTCATGAGGGATATTAAAAGATCAAACTGTTTATGTTCCTACATGGGAAGATAATACTTTGAAATCATAAGAACTATCTCAGTAAGAAATTCAGGGGCAGCTGGGTGGCACGGTGGATAGAGTGCCGGCCCTGGACTCAGGAGAACCTGAGTTCAAATGTGACCTCAGACACTTGACAATTACTAGCTGTGTGACAAGTCACTTAACCCCAATTGCCTCACCAAAAAACAAAACAAAACAAAAAAGTCTTCACAAGAAATTCACAGAAGACAGGGCTGAACTGAATATGAAGGGATGATATCTGTAAAGCATTTATGTTTTGTTCTTTGTAGGGCAGACAGGGTGGGGTGTCTTATGTCTGGGGCTGGATTTGGGCTTGGGGCCTCCTGGGTCCAGGGCTGGTGCTTTGTCCACCGTGCCACCTAACTAATCCATGATGACATCATTAAAATAGGGTTGAGGTATAGGAGAAATAAACTGGGGCAGGGAGAAGGGGAGAGATGGTCTGGGGAGAGGTGGTTCACATGAAGGAAACAAGAAGAAAGCTTATGGAGGAGAGCAGAAGGGGGGAAGGAGTTGGGGAGTGAGTGAACCTTAATATCATCAGAATTGGCTCAAAGAAGGACTAACATACATACTCAAGTAGGCATAGTAATATATTTTTGCCCTGGGGGGGGAGGGAGAAAAGGGGCGGAGGAGAAGGGAAGGAGGAAAGGGCAGATTGGGGAAGAGAGCAGTAAAAAGCAAAACACTTTCAAGGAAGTTGAAGATGTTCCACATTACTGCACCAGTATGACAAACTGAATTGCTTGATCTCATAGGGAGGGTTGAGGAGGGAGGGAGGAAGAAAAATTTAGAACACAGAATTAGCTCATTTTATGGATTAAGAAACTGAGGCTGAAAAAGGTTAAGTGATTTGCCCAAGGTCACACAGCTAACTAGTAAATTTGTGGCCAAATTTGAACTCAAGTCTTGTTGACTCCAGGTCTAGCACTTGATCCACTGCACTATCTAGCTGCCTAATAGAATAGAAGACACTCTCACTCTGTTCGTCCCTCTGTAGGTGGCCCTGAAGCAGCCAGCTGTCTTTCCTGAAATGGCCAGAGTTTCAGAGGGAAGGAATGGGAATAAGCATTGATATGGCACCTATGTGCGAGGTACTGTGCTAAGCCCTTATAAATATTATCTCATTTGAGAATGAGCTTCAGAGTCCCAGGGGATCTGTGATCTCTTCCCCAGTGACCGGCTTACAGCCAATCCATACCTCAGACAAGCTGGGCCCTATGTATGCCTGTCCTCAGTGGGGCCACCCTAGAATATCCTTCTTCTGGGCATGGAATGCCATGGAGAACTCTGTTCTCCATTATCAGCTCTGCTTGCCTTCCATGCCACAGAACAACACACCCACTTCAGGATAGTTGGCCTTACCTCTAAAGGGCAACAAATATGAACAGGATAAAAGAGTGAAAACAAGGGGAGAGGAAAGAAGCACAACTGGGAAAAGTTCTGAAAGAATGAAAACTAAAAGAGACAATGAAGAAGTGAGCCCCCACACAATGAACAGTGAAAGAAGAGGAGAGACCTCTGAAAGGAAAGACCAAGCCTGTAAGACCCACAGCCCCCCAAAGGAGAAAGGGTTGACCATGAGAATCTTCAGAGAAGTCTAGAATTCACTGAGATTCAAAGGAAATTTTGTCATCTGCAAGGATGGAAATAGAACACTTGAAGGAAGAAAAGAAGAAAAGGAACCTGAGAAATGACAGTTTAGAAAAACTAGTGGAGACTCTAAATAAAGCAGTGGACTCCCCTCCAACAACAGCAAAGCATATGAAGCTAGAAGAGAGTAAAATAAAGTTTGGGATGGAACTGATGAGGCATCTGTTTTCTTGATGAAGGAAGGACTTACCTGAGCAGATGGAGACTTGCACTGAAGTCTCCTTTTCTTAGCTCTTGGCTGTCTGTTAGTTTTACCTGCAGGGAGGGACTACAGAGACCACACTCAATTAGTGCCCATTGGTTCAATTCTGTGTTCATTTATTGTGACCAGAAAGGTCTGAGGATGAAATATTTGTGTGAAAACTGAGGTCAGAAACTCAAAGAAAGATGAACTTATTTTCCCTACGTGTGGAATTCCTGATGTGCATCCCAATGGCAGGTATGAAGCACTGATATCTGACTATTTGGCTTGGCAGCTACTATGACTCTCAGATCTTTCTCTTCCACATCTTTGTGACTCCAGTTCTGTCCTTTTAGTGGTTTGAAGCATAACTAGCTCCTTGAATCTAAAAATCAGGTGGTGTTCGCAAAGTATTTTCCTTAAGCTGCAACTACCAATCAATTTTTTAAAAAGCATTAATTAATCTACTGTGTGATAGGCCTCATGTTCTGTGTTAGGGAGATAAAGACATAAATGACCTTATCCTCAAGGAGTTTATACTCTATAAAGAGAGAAACCAAATATAAAAAATATATTCAAAATAAATACAAGAGACTCTTCCCAGGAGCAGGCATTCATTATATTTGATGCCCTCAGGGACCCCTAAATCAAGCTGTCAAATGTGGTAGGGTCCACTGCCAACAAGACCAGATTAAAAATGTAATTAGGAAACATTTAATGAAATGAACAAAAATACAATAGAACATAGATAATATTGATATATGGTTTTCTAAGTCAAAATGCAGCTGGCAGGGATCCTCTGGTTTAATAGCCTCTGTTTCTATTTATCACTGCTGTTCTAGCTAATACATGGAGCCACCTGGGTAAGGGAGGTCATAATTACCTTTTTACTCTTGCCATATTTTCTTGGAGGAGTAGGTAGAATTTTTTTCTGAAAGGGACATAAAGTTAATGAGCAGGGTCTCCTTGTTTCCAGTCTCTCCTGCCACCCCCCTCCCAGTTCCATATTTCTAAATCTGTACTAACAATTTCCATCTCAAAATCTCATTATCATTTAAAACAAAACTCACAGCCTGCCCTTCCCTCCCCCAAAATGGCTCCTCCTTCTGACTTTGAACCTCCTGTGGTGTACACCTCCACCCTCTGTCCACTCTGAATCTGAGCCTCAGGGGCAGTTCACGTGCTTCCTTTGCCCTAACCTCCCACCTACAGGTGACCGACAAGTCCTGTGGACAGTCCATCCCAATGGCCATTTTACATACTCACTAACACCACCACAAGGAAGATTGTGATCACCTCATTTGGACTAAGACAATTTAACTCGACTCAACTCCACAATCATTTATTAAATGCCTACTGAATCTCTATGTGCTAAGTGCTGGGGATCCAGAGACAAAGCTGAACAGGCCCTGCCCTCGAGGAGCTTAGATTTTGCTTGGAGGAAGCAGTATGTATGTACATAAACTAAATATTAAAAACATACGAAATGATATGGGGATGGGGCAAAGGGAGGGGGATGGAATGAAAAACCAGAGTGATCAGGAAAGACCCTTGGAGAGGAAGTAGCATTTGGGCTGATCCATGATGCCTGGGCATTCCAAGGTGGAGGTAGAAGGGAGGAGGGAGAGCATCAAGGAGATAGCCTGTGTAATTGTGGTGTGAGATTTAAAATTGTATATACGAGCATTAAACTCCCCCTTGGACAGAATGTAGAGTGCACAGTGGGGAGTAACATGAAACCCATCTGGAAAGGTAAACTGAAGCCAGATTCTGGGATGATCTTAACTCCCAAGGTGAAGGGTTTGTACTTTATTCCTAGGAGCCCAATAGAGAAGAACACAATATAGAACTCACCCAGTAATGTAATCACAAAATCCAGAGTGCTTCAATGGCAAAGAAAGCCTCTTACCAATAGCCAGGAGGAACTGATTTACATGTTTCAAAAGCACTGGTTCTAATTATGAAAAATTACTGAGCAAGAACAGGAAATGAAAGAGATGAGTAAAAAAGAAGTTAATTGGAAAGCAAGTCAAGTAGGCTTGTCCTCTAAAATGGCTTTTCCTTCAAAACTGAACATTTGTTGTTCTTCAGTCACATCTAATTCTTGGTGACCCCATGGACAAGTCCATGGGGTTTTCTCAGCAAAGTTATTAGAGGGGTTGGCCATTTCCTTCTCCAGTGTGTTCCCATTTTACAGATGAAGAACTGAGGCAAATGGGGGTTAGGTGACTTGTGCTGGGTCACATAACTACTAAGTATCTGAGGCTGAATTTTAACTCAGCTTTTCCCAATTCCAGGCCAGGGCTCTAATTCGGTTTGCTGCCTAGCTGTCCCTAAAGCTGAGCATACTCACCACAATAAAGTTTCTTCAATCAAGCTAGAAAATAGAATTCTTTCCAGCTAAAGAATTCAGAACTGGCCCCTTGGATACCCCCATTGGCCAAGCATCCATCAGAAATTGGACAAAATTAAGAAAGGTCTGAAAACTGGTAATGAGCAAATTATGTCTTAATGTTGACCAAATTTGGAGCAGAAGATAGGTTAGGGCGCCATGATCTAAAATTCTACAGGGTAAATTAGTCCAGGAAGGATGGAAAACTCTCAAGAATGAAATTCTGAAGACACAATGGGAAACAATTCTACTGAGGAGGACAAATGAGACTTGTCTGAAGAGATTGATGGAGCCGCATAGGGTACTCCACAACTTAGATTTTAGAAACACATAAAAGATGTATGTGTGCCCTGCAAGGGCAGATAACAGAGAGTGGACAAGACCGATACAGAGAAATGTAGGAAGAGGTGGGAGGGAAGGAAGGAGGGGGTGAGGGAAGGGGGTTGGGGAAGGAGGGAGAGAGACAGACACACAGAGTTTTGGGGTAGAGAGGGACGTTTGGAGACAACAGAACAATTCATACTGGGAGTAAAACTGAACACTTGAAGAAAACTCAAAAGGGCCCCAGAAATCAGGGCAAGTACAATGGACAACTCAGTGAGTACCCAGTTGCCAGAGGTCAAGTGCCCAACACTGCTGGTGACAGGGCAGGGGCACCGGACTATCGGCCATGACTTCTCCTGCAGTGCGTTTTATTGTATTATTTGTGCTCCATGTGAAAGTGTGAATGTTGGGTGTGAGTGTGAAAGTGGGTGATAGTGTGTGTGGCTGGGTGAGGGAAGTTCATTCAGAGCAGGTTGACAGGTGTGTGAGAGTGGAGAGGTAGCTCTGGAGAGGTGGCTGGTGTGCAGCACCCCTCCCCACCAATGCTGGGAGTGCTTGGGGCCTTACCTGGAGGAGATGGTGCAGCGTGAGGAAGCCACAGTAGATGCTCTTCTTCCAATTCTTGCTAAGTTCTCGCCACCTTCAATTTCAAAACTCCCTCAGGGTGAGCCACCTCCCATCTTTCATCTCGATGCACTTCTCTGAGGAGCCTAGAATTTGGGAGGGGGGTGAGGAGGGGTGAAGGCGGGTGAGGAGAGAGAGGTAGGGAAAGAAAGTGGGAGGGGAGGGGGGGAAGGAGGAGAGGGAACCGGTAATAGAGACAGAGGGAGAGGGATGGGAGAGGGAGATGGAGAGACAGAGCGACAGAGACAGTGAGGGAGAGATTGAGATTCCTTGAATTTTGTTGGGTTCTGGCCTCCTTGAGGAGCACCCGAATTAGACACTACCTGGTCTCCCAACTGCACCCTACCCCCAAACCAAGAAAGCTGAGGCCTCATTTATCTATAGCTTGCTTGGAAAGAGTTGTTTGCAAGTTGTCTCCCTCCTTGGATTGTGAGCTCCTCAAAAACGGGGAATGTTTGTTTTGTTTTGTTTTGTTGCCTCGTGTATCCCCAGCTTAGCACGATGTCTGGCACAGGGTAGGCACTTAAATGCCTGTGGATTGACTAGTTGGTTGCTGCAGGCAGACTCATGACCTGAGTCCAGCTTTTCCAAACTCTTTGTTCTTTAACGACTTCCTATGAATTCTCTTTGCATTAATTCCACAACTGACAAATATGGTAAATATTGATAGGTATGACCCACATAAACAAAACCTCTTCCAATGACTCTTAAGAGTGCAAAAGGGCCCTAAGACCAAAAGGTTTGAGAATTGCTGCTCTAGGAAAATCTTCAGGCAGCTGGGTGGCACAATGGATGGAGCACCAGGCCTGGAATCAGGAAGACCTGAGTTCAAATTGGCCTCAGATAATTAGTAACTGTGTGACCCTGGACAAGTCACTTAACCATCTTTGCCTGTTTCCTCATCTGTAAAATGAGCCAGAGAAGGAAATGGCAAATCAGCAAACCAGTATCTTTGTCAAGAAAACTCCAAATGGGGTCTTAAAGAGTCAGAGACAACTGAAATGAATGAACAACAAAAAGGCAAATCTTAAGACTACAAGTTGCAGAGAAGGTGGTGACCTGCACTGGTAGATGGAACTTCCTCACCCAGGAGTTCCTTATACAAATGAAATCACAGGTTTGGTCCCTGTTTATGGCTATTAAGTTTCTGGGAGTCTATGTGTTTGTATGCCCCGCCCCCATCCCCCACAAGCTCATAAGCTCCCAGAGGGCAGAGACTGGGTTGTTTTCTACTATGGGTTATGCCCATAGTAGGTACTTAATACATACTTATTGGGCTTCCAAGCTCATTTAGAAAGAGTCAGGAAGGACTGTGACCTCAAAGAACCAGATGTTCTTGAGCTAGTGACTACTTGCACCCTCCATCCATCCCTCTATCCACCCCTTCTTTCACCCCTCTATTCATCCTTCCATCCATCCCTCCATCAACCCTTCTGTCCATCCTTACATCTACCCTTCCATTCACCTTTCTGAACATCCCCCTCTCTATTACTCTATCCATCCCCCATCTATCCCATCATTCACCCTTCTATCTATCCTACCATTCACCTTTCTGTCCATCTCTCCAACCATCTCTCTATCCATCCCTCCATCCACCCCTTCAACCATCCCTCTAGCCATCCTTCCGACCATCCCTCTAATCCATTTCCTCTATCTATCCCTCCATCCACCCCTCCAACCATCCCTCTATCCATCTCTCTATCCATCCCTCTATCCATCCCTCCATCCACCCTTCCATTTCCATCGATCCCTCTGGGCTTGGCTTTCCCAAGAGCCAGAGGACATAAGGCTCACCTTCCTTCATTTTTTTCTTGTGTAAAGTGCCCTTTGCCTTCCCACAGGTCACTGGAAGCTCTGGGAGATGGAGATTCACCTTTGGATCTCGGACCTTTCTGAAAACTGGAAGAGATTTGATCTGATTTGATTTTTATCCCACCCAGGTTGTGCCCTACCCCAAGAAAAGGCATTGCCAGGAGCTCCAGAGGAAGAGAGTGCCAGCCTTGGGGGACAGGGACAGAGATGCCAGCCTTGCCTCTAGGGCTCGCTGCCTATGGGGCTGTGGCAATTTACTCAGGAGCGTCAGAGCAGTGTCTTCCTCCCTGGATCCTTGTGAGAGTCAGATGAGATCTTAAAGCACCATAGAGATGCCCACCTTTGAGTTGGCAGTGTGGTAAAGCAGAAAGAGCCCTGGAGACAGAGGGCCTGGGCTCAAATCCTTGAGGCAGCAGAGACCTGAGTTCAAATTGTTTCAAACACTTATCAACTGTGTGACACTGGACAAGTCAATAAACCTCTGTCTGCCTCAGTTACCTCGTTTGCATTTATTTTATGTTATTTGTATTTATTTGTATTTAAATTTTTTTTTCTAAATAGAATTTTATTTTCCAAAATATATGTAAAAACAAATTTTGACATCATTTTTTTTTTAATGAGGCAATTAGGGTTAAGTGACTTGCCCAGGGTCACACAGCTAGTAAGTGTCAAGTGCCTGAGGATGGATTTGAACTCAGGTCCTCCTGAATCCAAGGCCAATGCTCTATCCACTGTGCCACCTAGCTGCCCTTGACATCAATTTTTTAAAACTTTGTGTTCCACCTTCTCTTCCTTCCTCCCTTCTTACCCCCCACCCACAAGAACTCAAGCAATTCAAAATAAGTTATACATGGGTTACCTCATTTGTAAAATAGAAATAATAATGTAGTGCCTGCCTCCTAGGATTGTTGTGTAGATCAAGTAGGATAATATTTGCAAAGTGCTTTGGAAACCTCAAAGCATTATATAAATGCTGGTTATAAGCAGCACCATCACTCTACCTCTGCTACTTACTAACTGTGTGACCATAGGCAAGTCACTGAATATCCCCGGGCCTCAGTTTCCTCCTCTGGAAAACCAGGGGGTCAGACTCGATGGTCCCAGCTTAAGCCCAAGTTTATTAGGGTGTCAGAAGGCAGGTGGCCAAGAGGAATGAACAGGGGCCTTAGAGTCCCAAGCCTTGAGTCTGAGGCAGGAAGCAACGTGTGATAGAAAGGGTGGAGGATCTTTCTTGAGTTCTGACTGGCACTGCTATTTCTGACCTGAATGTAGGGCATTGGACAAGTCACTCTACCTCTGCCTCCTCTTCCTCATCAACAAAATGTAAGGGTAGGACCAGGTCATTCCTAGTGTCTCTTCCAGCTCTAAATGTTAAGGTCCTACAGTTTTGTGAAATTGATTCCTTAATGGCTTTTTAAAACTTATTGTTAATTTTAAAATTTTCTCAGGAAGGGGAACAAGTGCTTAATTACATTCCTACTATATGCCAGGTGCTTTACAAATGTTATCTCTTTGATGCTTACAACAACCCTGGAGATGGACCATTTTGCAGTTGAAGAAACCTAGGCAGACAGAAGTTAAGTGACTTACTCAGGGTCACACAGTCCTAAGTGTCTGAGGTCAAATTAGAACTCAGATATTCTAGAATCTATGTCCAGCACTCCATCCATTGTACCACCTAACCGCCTCTGTTCTCTCTGCTGTTCTACAGACCACAATGGTTACTCAGTCTACTTCCAGGGAATGGCAGGTATTAGGGCCAAAAGAGAGGATGTCTCTTGCCACTCTGACGATAGAGAGGGCCTCATGCCTCCCTACCTAGACAGTTCCTATGTGGCTAAAATTGGCACCATGTGAGCACCACATGGAGTGTGTGTGTGTGTGTGTGTGTGTGTGAAGAGAAAAATCAGAAAAGACTTCCTGTAGGAGATATTACTTGTGTTGAGCCAAGAAGGAAAGCAAGTAAAGACTGCATGGAGGCAAGGCATGGATAAAGATAAGGTCAAGTTCAAAAACAAAACAAAACAAAACAATACAAACACACACACACCCCAAAAGAGAGAAAGAAAGAAAGAAAGAAAGAGAGAAAGAAAGAAAGAAAGAGAGAAAGGAGAGAAAGAAAGAAAGAGAGAAAGAAAGAAAGGAGAGAAAGAAAGAAAAAGATGTCAGAGATGCTGAGGAGTGGTTAAGTAGGAGAGCCAGGAAAGAGCAGTGGCATAAAACGCGATGAAGGAGAGACTATTTTCACAGAGGAGGTGACTGACAGTATTAAGAACTACTAAGAGGTCAAATAAGTGGAGGCAATGAGAAAAGACTTGGTTTTTTGTTAACAGACATCAACAGTGACTTTGAAGAGGGAAGTTTCAGTTGGACGGAGGGGGTGGTGGTGAAGCCAAACTGGAAGAGTTGAGAATAGATAGGGAGGACTTCCTGGACGGAGCCAGGATGGTAGAGGACAGGCCACGTGATTCCTCAGAGCTCTCCCCCAAATCCCTCCAAACCCCTTCAAATAATGCCATAAGACAATTCCTGGAGTAGTAAAACCCACAAAAGGACCGGGTAAGATCATTTCCCAGCCAAAGACAGCTTAGAAGGTCAGCAGGAAAGGTCTGTAGTGCCAGGGTGAGAGAATAGATGGGGAGGAGAGGAAGTGGAGGCAATGAGTACAGGCAGCCTATACTCTCTAGAAAGGGAAAGGGAGGAGAGGAAGGCTGGATTCAGGATGTTGTGCACCCTAAGCAGAAATGCTTACTTCCCATTGAGGAGGTAAAGAGGGCCAAAGGAAGCCAGTCAGATTTTTAAGCATCATGCCCTGAAGTGGGAATGAAACAACAGCTCCATCCTCAGGGTCGTGTCTAACCCAGCAATTCTTCTCCCCTTGATTGCTACAGACAAGGGACCCCAACAGAGCCCAGGGTTCTCCTAAAGCTCTGTTTTACATTTTGATTCTGAGTCACTCCTGCTGGACTCACAGCCTGGGACTCTGGTGAGCTGGAGACAATCTGGTAAGAAGGGTTCAAAGCACACAGACTTTTGGAGGCTCCCAGCAGGGCTAACGTGGACAGACTGGGCTAAAAGCTCAGTTTACCTCTCCTCCTCATCCAATGGATTTTCTTTGTGGTTCCTGGCTTCCTTTGTCTCCCCAATTTTGAAAGTTTGTTGTTATTACTGGCACCTGGGAAAGATAAAATTGGAGGAAGGAAGCATTAAGAGGTCAGTTAGGGCCATTCTGGGCCCCTGTCCTTTAGAGACCCCCAAAATAAAACTCCCCAGAACTAGGGGACCAAATCACTCTTTGAAACTCTGCCCCAGAATTCCATACCTTATGAGCCAGCTGGGACCAAACCAGACCAAATCTATATCTAATTGCTTGCCTTCTCAAGGAGGCTTGGAGAGGAGAGAGAGGGAGGGAGAAATTTGGAACTCAAAATGTTTAAAATAAAACCAAACCTAATGTTAAAAAAATTTTTACATGTAATTGGGAAAAAATAAAATGTGATTTTTAAAAAGTCAATGGAAGAGCAGTGGCACAGTGGATAAAGCACCAGCCCTGGATTAAGGAGGACCTGAGTTCAAATCTGGCTTCAGACACTTGACACTTACTAGCTGTGTGACACTGGGCAAGTCACTTAACCCTCATTGCCCCACAAAAAAAAAAAAGTCAATGGAAGAGAGAATATCTTATATCACCCGTTGGAGCTTTCCAATTTGGAGAGCTCTAATATACACAGCCACCATGTGCCTCCCTTCAGCTTCTCCCCACTGCGACGTTACAATCCCAGTGTGACACGGTGGAACGACCACTGATCTTGGAGTCCCATGGCTTGACTTCAGAGCCCAGCTTTGCTAGTTAGTGCCTGGCAACTTTGGAAAAGCCTTTTAGCCCGTCTGGACTAAGTTTTCTCATCTTCAAAAGAATCCGTTTGATCAGATGGCTTCTGAGTTTAGATTTTAGAGCTATCTTGATACTCACGATACATCCTCTGCAGTTATTCTCCCAACTCCCCACTCTCACTGGCAGGTCAGGTGGCCATGTCCCCTCTCTGTGTCCTAGGGGTAGCCCTGAGAGGTTGGTAGCATTAGAGGTTTATAACAACCCCCATCTTGTGTGACAGTTCTCTGGCATAAGGGAGTCCCTCCTGGGAGGTGGGAGACAATAATAATTTATTTATTTATCTTTTTTTTTTTTCAGGGGCCATGGGGGTTAAGTGACTTGCCCAGGGTCACACAGCTAGTAAGTGTAAAGTGTCTGAGGCCGAATTTGAACTCAGGTAGTCCTGAATCCAGAGCTGGTGCTCTATCCACTGCACCACCTAGCTGCCCCATGACAATAATTATTAATAATCTATTTCTTGAGGGGAACCCAGGGATCAATCCTCCCCCCCCTGCCCCGAAAATTCTCCTTGAGAAATTTCATCAAATCTCATCTGGGACAAACCCAGGGGAACAAAAAGAATGGAGATAGATTCTTTTGTCTAGATTGCTGGATAATGGACTTGACCCTGACCAACTGGAGTGAGGGGTTTTCCATTCCTTTTCCTGATGCTATCCCTGGAGTTTATTATAATATAGCCCACCTTCAAGTCATGTCAACCAATAGATTTAAATAATGCTAATCAATTAGATCTACTTGATCTCTAATGACCCAATTAGATTTGACTGATGCATAATGACCCGCCTCTATCCAAAAAGGATAAAAACCTTTGGAAGACACCACTCGGGTTCTTCTGGTCTTTTGGACCTTTCTTCTTTGCTTTCGGGGCCTTTTTCCTGCTTGTGCTGGCTGGTATGCTGATGCCCTCTTTTCCTCCTCCAACACACCGTCTGGGACCATGAGAAGATAGGGAGACACACAGTCAATTCCTTACTGTTATAATATTGATAAATTAATAATGTGTTTATCCCAAACTGATGTCTATAGTAATTATTTTCAATGTCACAGAGGACAGAGGTCTTTCCCACTGATCCCTCTTTTCAGTGATGGGGCACAGAGTGTCAGATTCTCCCAGTGTAGGTAGGATTGCCAATAGATAAAGTCCTCATTTGGGGTCTCAGTTGAGATTTCAGAAAAGGCCTGTGGGCCAGCTAGAGACAGTAGAGAGGTAAATCCCTTAATGGGTTTGGATGCCAAGAATAATATATACTAACCATGGGGATCAGTTCAATGTTAAGTTTTATTGGTAAAGGATAGGAAAGAGGGAGAAAGGGAGAGAGAGATGGGGACCCAGGATACACCTTAGACATATACAGAGTAAAACTCACATAAGGGCAATGCTGTGTTTGGGATCATAGAGATCAGGAAGGGAGATCTGCTCCAGAGTGCCCTTCTGAGAGTACAATACTTAAATATTTTTAGTGGCTGCCTGAAGCTGCCTGATTTACATGTCAAGATTCTGGGGGGGCCCCACAAATGCTGGGAGGGAAGACAAACTGATGGTTGGCAAGTTGTTTTGGGGCACACAGCTATACTAAGCTTTAAAATATTATTGTTAGTATTTTTCCATTCCTAGCTTCTATAATAACCTTTCTTAAGGGAGGACTGTCAAATTAACACATCATTTGATATGACAATATATGCAGCATATGTTCCATACCTATAATTTCCCACCTCTTCAAGAAAGAAAAGGAGATGCTTTTTTCCCCTCATCTTCACTAAGACCAAACTAGGTCATTATAATTATACAGCACTCAATTTGTCATTCTTTATGCTAACATTGTTGCAGAATTTGCTTTGTTGTTTCCCTGATTCTGTTTACTTTTCTCTGTATCAGTTCATATATGTCTTTCTAGGCTTCTCTGAACTTTTTATATTCATTGTTTCTTATTGCACAGTAATGTTACAATATATTCTTGCACCACAACTTTTTTTTAGCTATTCCACAATCAGTGGGTCTCTGTTCTATTTATAGGTCTTCATTATTACTATAGGGTGTCTTTCTTTTAATCCCTGTGGGGTATGGAATCGTAGAATTTAATCTCTGTGAGATATGGAATCATAGAATTTCCTACTAGTAGTAGGATTTGCCAGGGAATTGAGCCTCATTCAGTAAGCCTCTCATGATTCCCTGGGTCACCAGTCATGGTGAAGACATGCATCAACCTAATTTTTGAGAGAAACATGTAAGATTATCCTACACAGGGTTTAATTGCACCACAGAGACAAAGTATTTATGCCATGAGGCTTCTTTGAAAACAGAATTGGAAAAAGGCAGTGAGCTCCCGAATTCATGACACAATCACTCCAAAAAACATCCAAATAACGCCATAGGAAAATGCCCGAAGCAGCAAAACTCACAGAAGAATGTGCTGAAATCATCTTCTAGCCAAGAACGGCTTGGAAGGTCAGAAGGAGGGAGCTGCTGTGCTGATACAGGAGTCGAGCCCAACCCCACAGTCACCCTGACAGAGATCCAGTCCCAGGAAGGCCTCACCAGAAAAGCAGATCCCCAGAGCCTCTGAATCAGCTGAAGCACCAGTGTCGTCTGGAACTAAACTCACAGTCTGGTGAGTGGGCTGAGCCCTGGGCAGGGGGGAGACTACAGGGGTCTGTGCTGGTGCTAAGGCAGAACTTGGATTTTACACCCCTGCTGAGAACCAGGAGGTAGGCTTGAGTAGCAGTGGCCCAGGTGGGGAAGGAGCACAGGCTCATTGGAGCTAACAACCACAACACACAAAGCTGGTTGATTAGCAAGTTGGTATGGGGTCATTTAAGGACCAGGGAACAGGCCAGACGAGGGAAGAACCTGATTTTCCTTAAATCATACCACCTGGGACTTCTTAAGCTTGGGATACTGCAGCCTGGAAACAGTGCCCCACTTTAAGGAGCTAAAAGCCTAGTAAAAGAAAGGCAAGATGAGCCGACAGAGAAAGGTGAGGACCATAGAAAGTTTCTTCAGTAACAAGGAAGACCAAGGGGCACCCTCAGAGGAAGATGTCAACATCAGGGCCCCTATATCTAAAGCTTCCAAGAAAAATACGAATTGGTCTCAGGCCATAGAAGTGCTCAAAAAGGACTTTGAAGATAAAGTTAGAGAGGTAGAGGAAAAAATGGAAAGAGAAATGAGAGTGATGCAGGAAAGACATGAGAAAAAAGTCAATAGCTTGAAAAGTCAAATTGGCCAAACAGAAAAGGAGGTACAAAAGCTCTCTGATGAAAATAATTGCTTAAGAATTAGAATTGAACAAATGGAAGCCAGTGACTTTATGAGAAACCAAGACACAATAAAGAAAATCCAAATGAATAAAAAAATAGAGGGCAATGTGAAATATCTTCTGGGAAAAACTGCTGACCTGGAAAATAGGTCCAGGAGAGATAATTTGAAAATTACTGGTCTACCTAAAAACCATGATCAAGGAAAGAGCTTAGACACCATCTTCCAAGATATTCTCAGGAAAAATTGCCCTGAAATTCTAGAAGAAGAAGCTAAAATAGAAATTGAAAGAATCTACCGATCACCTCCAGAAAGAGATCTCAAAAGGAAAACTCCAAGGAATATTATAGCCAAATTCTAGAGCTCTCAGGTCAAGGAGAAAATATTGCAAGGTGCCAAAAAGAAAGAATTCAAGTACTGTGGAGCCCCACAGATCTAGCAGCTTCTACATTAAAGGACCGGAGGGCATGGAATATGATATTCCAAAGGGCAAAGGAAATGGGATTACAACCAAGAGTCACCTACCCAGCAAAACTCAGCATTATCTTTCAGCAGAAAAAGTGGGACTTTAATGAAAAAGAAGACTTTCAGATATTTGTGATGAAAAGACCTGAACTAAATGGCAAATTTGACTTTCAAATGCAAGACCCTAGAGGACCATAAAAAAATTGGAGCTGGGGGACATACCTGGGGTCATACAGTGGGTGACTGTCTTGTGTCTGAGGCCGGGTTTTGGCTGGGATCCCCCTGGGTCCAGGGTGGATGCTTTGTCCACTGTGTCACTTAGCTAGGTGATGACATCTTTAGGGTTAAATTGAGGGGTGAAGGGAATTCACTGGGGGAGGGGGAAGGGCAGAAGTGAAATCTTACATGAAAGTAAAAGGCTTATGGAGTTGGGGAAGAGATGGGAGAGGAGCAGGGTAGTAAATGAATTTCACACTCATTAGAAAAGGCTCAAAGACCTTAAATTTATCAGAGCTGCCTCAAGGAGGGACTAACAGACACACCCAACTGAGTGTAGTAACCTATTTAATCTGGGCAGTAAATGAGCCTAACACTCATCAGAATTGGCTCAAAGACCTCAATCTCATTAGAATTGGCTCAAGGAGGGAATAATGTACACACTCAATTGGGTGGAGTAATCTCTCTAACCCAGCAGGAAAATAGGAGGGGAAGGGGATAAAGAGAGAGGGGCAAAAGAAGGAAGAACAGAGTGGGGGAGGGGACAGACAGAAGCAAATCCCTTTTGAAGAGTGATAGAATGAAAGAAGATGGGGAAGGGAATAGGTTGGAAGGGAAACAGTTTATAATAGTAATCATGAAAAAGAGAAAAGGGGGACAAATTGTACAAAAAATACTTATAGCAACTCTTGGTGGAGGCTAAGAATTGAGAATCAAGGGAATGTCCATCAATTGAGGAATGATAGAAAAAGCTGTTATATGATTGTAGTGGAATGGTCTTGTGCTACAGGAAATGACAAACAGGATGATCCCTGAAAAACCCTGAAAGACTGAAGTGAGCAGAGCTGAGAGGACACTGTGCCGTAGTGACAGCAGTATTGTTCAATGAGCAATTGTGAATGACTTAACTACTCTCAGCAGTGCAATGATCCAAGACAATCTCAAGGAACTAATGAGGAAGCTTACTATGCACCCCTATAGAAAGAACTGATAAAAAGAACACTTGTGGATTGTACATATATAACCTGATTTCGATCTTGTGGAGGGGGAAGGAAAGGAAGGGAGGGAGGGAGAAAAATTTGGAACTCTAAATCTTATGAAAATGAATGTTGAAAACTACCCTTACATGTAACTGGAAAATAAAATAAATGTTTGTTGCTGAAAACAAAATTGGTTGAATAAAATTACTGGTTATTTTGAAGCCATTCAATTTTCTCCATTTAACTGCCTCACCACCACCACCACCACTACCACTACCCTTAGCTCATTTATGGCCTTAGAGCATCTGTGAGAATCAGCATCGGCCTATGGGCCCACTTAGAGTTTTTAGGAGAGTAAATGAATTTATTTAGATGCCATGACTTCAGAATCAGTATTTCTATGGCAGAAGCCTCCTTGCTGTGTGACCCTGGGCAAGTCCATTCACATCTCTAAGTTTCCTCAGTTTCCTCATCCATTCTGGCTCAGATGAGATAATATCTGGAAAGCCCTCTTCAAACCTTAAAGCATCACAAGAAAAGTGAGCTGTTATTATTTCTGTTGCAATTATTACATATGACTATTGATAGCTTTGATCTCTTCTTCTGAAAATGGCTTGTTCATATCCTTTTACCATTTATCAACTGGGGAATGGCTCTTATTTTTATAAATTTGGCTCAGTTTTCTATATATTTGAGAAATGAGGTTCTTAGAGAAACTTGCTGCAAAAAATTTCTTTTCAGTTTCCTTTTTCCTTCTAATTATGTCTGCCCTGATTTTATTTATGCAAAAATGTTTGAATTTCATCTAATCAAAATTATTTATTTCACTTCCTGCAATCTTGCAGTTATTACAAAGATGAAAATCCAAAGGGGCTGCCCTCAGGGACCTGTGTGTGATATGCACAGGAGATCAGAGGAAGACCTGATGTGGCATGAGGGGGAAACCTGGACACAAGAGGGAGAGAAGACAAGGGAGGGGAGTGGGTAAGATGAGAAGGATTTGTGTAAGAGAGGCCTGAGCAGAGGCAGGAGGTCTCCTAAAAGCCCAAATACCTTGGATGGAGCTTTGTGGGGTGCTGACAGCCAACACTGTCTTATCAAGGCTACTCCTCTGAATCATAGATGATCCACTGGCTTCTGATGATGATTCATCTGGTGGCAATAGACAGAAAAGGAAAGCTTCAGTCAAAGAAGCAGGCAAAGTGCACAGGGACAGATACCTCCCTGGCTCTTCATATCTTTTTCAGAGCTCCCTATCTAAGCCCTATATGCAACTATGGATGGAGCTGCTCAGGTGCCTGTACCCATAGGAGGGGACAGCTCCTGTGTGTGGCAGCTGGGGATCCCCAGAGCTGCCAGACCTAACTAACCCTGGGAATGCCCGTGGGAGACAGGAGCAGACACCTCTCCTTGTATCCACAGGAAGACACAGCTATTGTGTGGCAGCTGTGACAGTCAAAGCCTACCATCTATGCCCTGGGAATGACAATGGAAGTTGGGAAAATGTCCCTTCCTGTCTCCCTGCACCCATAGGAGCCCCCCTCCCCAAATTCCCTCTGGCTCTATGTTCCCCTTACAGTCATCGAAGTGCTTTTTGATTTGGACCAATGGCGGATATTCCTGCAGGTTGATGGGGTGAAACAAGACTTCTGGGATCTCGGTGCTGAATTTCTTCTCCAGATGCATGAGAATGTTGTATACCACATTGTACACAGGAACCGATCTTTGGTACTCCTCTTGTGCATGCTAAGAATTATTGACAAGACAGGGTTACTATCATGGTTATCAGATGACTCCATGTTCCCAAAAAGGGGTTTCCCACCATGCTGAAAAATCTTCAAACCATCTCCAGCTTCCAGGCTTGGGATCTTCCTGGACAAGGAAGCCAGTCACCACTGGGAAGTCCTGGAGATCCTGCCCTGACCCCAACTCTCATTGAATTGCCCTCTCACTATAGCTTACGGTAGTGGAGAGAGCATTGCACTCACTCCAATCCTGCCTAAGACCTTCATGAGCTGTGTGATCCTGGGCAAGTCACTCAATCTTTCTCAGCCTCAGCTGCTGTATTCCAGGATTGTTGGGAGGCTTGACTAAGGTAGCATATAAAAAGTGCTGAGCAAACCTTCAAACATTCTGTGAATACTGGCTTGTTGCAATCACCTTGTAGCAATCGTTACAAGAGCCCCCACCTTCTCTCCCTACAGTTCCAGTTTACTTGGTTCACACAGTCAAAGGGGCAGGGAGATCAACCAGGAGACTACTTCTGGTAAAGAGGACCTGACCTGGGTTGGTGGCTCTGTGTGTGAGTAGAGAGAAGGGAGGATATGTTGGGGATCTATAAGACTTGACAACAGATTGGATATGTGTGGAGGAGAGGGAAAGAAAGAAAGAGAAGAGACAGAGAGAGGCATGAGGGAGAGACTGGGAGAGAGAGACAGAGACAAAGAGAAATAGAGAGGGGGAGGAGATTAAGGGGGAGGGAAAGAGAGGAAGAGAAAGAGGGAGAGGAAAAGGAAAAGGAGTTGATTGCAGATTCCAAGTATGACCTCTTTCATGAAGCTTTTCCTCACACCCTCTCAACTGCTAGTGTCCTCCCTCCCAAACTACCCGGTATATTTATTTACTTAGGTTTTGTTTTGTTTATTTTTGCAGGGCAATGAGGGTTAAGTGACTTGCCCAAGGTCGCACAGCTAGTAAGTGTCAAGTGTCTGAGGCCGGATTTGAACTCAGGTCCTCCTGAATCCAGGGCTGGTGCTTTATCCACTGTACCACCTAGCTGTCTCCTTGCCTTCAGTTTTATATGTGCTTCTTGCTTCCCCATTAGAATGTCAAGTAGGGATTTTTTTCAAGTAGGAATTGTTTCATTCTTTGTACTTGCATCCCTAGCACTTCTCATAGTGCCCAGCATATAGGTGCTTAATAAACATTAGCTGATTGATTGACTATGTAAGCTTGATGGGGGCTGCCACTGAACAGGTGATGGGGAATACTCACAAGGTACATTTGCTCAGTGATAATAGAGTAGTCTTGAAGAATCTCCAGGAAAGGAGATGGGGTGGTTACTGCCCGGGATATTTCTACTTTTTTCTTTTTAAAGGTGGTGAGAAGGTCATCCTTAACCACCTTCCTCTCCAGATCTGACATCCTGTGGAGAGAAGACCATAGAAAATGTGTCTTTCAGAGAACATGGAGGAAGTATCTGGGAGAATGTATAGGGGCTCTCTGAGGGCTTTTGGAGGATCCCTTCTCTTCAGCAGAAGACTGAAGCCACCAAAACAGGAAGGGGACAGGACCCAGTGAGGTTAGGGGAGCAGAGCAGGGGCTGCTCAGGATTTTTCCCCCTTCCTCTGGCCTCATCTGTGATGACTGATACAACTATAAGTATGGCTGATGGCCCAGGATTCCTTTCCTCCCACAAAGGGCTCACTAGGATCCAGTGTCAGAGGGGATATTAATTATCCCAAAGAGGAGAGCTCTGGGCTCTCTCTCAGTTCATTGCACTTTCTCAGAATAAAACTCCAGGGAAATCTCTAAAAACTAGAAGACTGATTTAGTCACTGACCAACTGCCTCTGATGGGCAGGTATACTCCCAACCCCCCCCACCAAAATAGCAGTGTTGACTGCTCCATACCATTAACCTCCCAGTCATCACCCAGGGGAGCAACTCCTACTGTGGAAAAGGGATCTGCTATCCCCACCAACAATGATACCAATGGCTGACCAACTGCCACCACTGGGGCAGAAAAGTCAGCCTAGCTGAAGGTGCCCTAAAGGTGAGACAAGAGGCATATTCCAGACAATCTAAACTACTGCTACCACTTGACCACCACCTTCCCTCAGACTCTGATGTTAATAGCCCTGGTCCCTGTACCCAAGAGCCCTGGAAACAGCAGTAACTCCTGGACCACTCTGTTTCCAGCCAGGTTCACTGCCCCCCCCTCCATCCCCAGGCATTGTCCGGGGAAGTAGTCCTTGTGGAGATGAGAACTAAGAGCTTCTGAAAGTGCTGCAGATCCCCATCTCCTTTGCAGCCACAGCAAAAAAAAAAAAAAAACCCAAAAGAATGTTCTAGATATCAAAGTTCTTGGTGATGTCAGGTGGTGATCAGGATCAGAAATGAATGTGTTTTTTTAGAAAGTGACAAAAAGAAGTGGACTGAACCTTAAGGACCATGGGGACTTGGTTTTTTGTTGTTGTTGTTTTTTGGTGAGGAAATAGTATATTACTTGTTTTAGTAAGTTGAAATTTTTTTAATGTTCAAATAAACAAACAAAAAAGGCAACATCCTTTAAAAATAAATAATTTCATTTTGAGAGAAAGGCAAAGTTAATAGAATCTCAGAAATGAAAGAATTTATCCAAATAGTAAAAAAAAATATAAATGTATGCAGCTATTTCTACTTTTGGGGGGGGGAGATTGAGTGGATTTGGTAGAAACATGTCTGAAGGAAGAAGCTTGAATTGAAGAAAAGTCCATTTTTTTGTGAGCTCCATTCTTCCATCTGGATTTTCTTTTATTTGGCCTCTTGAAAAATAGGACCACAGAGAGATTTTCAAGTTAGAAAGGACCTTATCATCTAATCTACACTCTGTCTTCCATTGTACAGATGAGAAGTCTGGGATCCACAGAGGTTAAGGGACTAACTCCAGTTAGTGGGTAGAGATGGGACAGAGGACCAAGAACCAAGAGCTGAGGGAATGGTCCACAATTGAGGATGCACTGGGAATTCAGTTCTTGGGAAGTGGACACAAAAAGAGATCCCAGGGTCAATCTCAGAATTGCAAGACATGCTACATTCAATCTAGGGCAACCTGACCAAGAATCCCCTCTATAATATCTAACCTCCATCTGAAAGACTGACAACGATAGGATCCCTTGTGTAACAGTGGGAGCCCATTCCATTTTGGGATAGCTCTGATTGTTAGGAGCTGGTTCTTGTATCAAGCCTATTTTCTGGCTTTCTCCAACTGCTTCCCATACATTTCTCCTATTTTGGCACAATGCAACAAAGCATGACATGTTTATTATTTGACCATTTCAGCCTTCAAATATTGGGGTTGACCATCATGTGCCTCCTAAGTCTTTTCTTTTCCAGGGCTTCTTACAACTCACTAAAAACTCTCAAATCATTTTTTTTCAGAGAAAGTAATTTATCCAAGACATTAATAGTAATTGTCGAAAATATTGATACAAACAAAAAAAACCCCATCATAGATTTGAATAAGAGATTTTCAATAAGATCTCTATATGACTTTCTTGTTTTTTTCATGGAAACTTTCCATGGTGCTTGAAACCGAAACTTCACACGTGTATATACATATTTGTGTGTGTGCATATATATATATATATATATATATATATATATTTGTGTGTGTATGTGTGTGTGTGTTGTGTCTCTCCACCTCCAATTAGAATGGGAGCTCCCTGAGAACATGAACTGTCTTTCTTTTTTTTTTGTAGCCTCATCACTTAGAACAGTTCTTTGTACATATTATGTATTTATTTTATCAATGCTTTTTCATTCATTCATTCATTCATTAGTTCATTCATTCATTCCTTTATCCATCCATCTATTCATCCATTTACTGATTCTTTAGTTCATCCACCCATCCATTTGTTCATTCATTCATTCATTATTTTATTCATTCGTTCATTTTTTGTTACCCTGTTTCCATCTTCTGTACATCTCTTTTAAAAACCTACTTTCGTTAGTGAGTTCCCAGGGAAGCCACACATAGGCCTTTTCAGACAAATCACATTTTTCCTCCTCATTTGAATTGTTTCTCTTTGTTTCCTCAGAATTTGATTGTTTCAGGAGTCCCATCCCAGCTAAGCTCCCTTTCCTTGGGAAGTCTGATTGTTAGGCTCCTGCCATTCCTTCCTCTGACCCTTTTGCCCTCTGCTCTCCCCAAATCTGTTGTGCTCCCTTCCCTGGTGGTGAGAATCAGATCACAACAGGATTTCCCTTTGTTGGCTCCTTCACCTTTATGGAGGATGAAAGTCTAGATGGAGAGCTCCAATGGGTGTGTGGATAACTGGGGTTCCCCATCACTGTTATCTCATGGCCCTGTGTCCGGTATGTGGCCTTGTCACCAGACTCCTCTTAGGTTGTTTGGCTACGAGCCAGGTGAGATTGTGGAGAATAAGGTGAAGCCTCCAAAGAGGTAGACTATCATTTGGGTCACCATCGCTTCCTCCCTTCTCTCCTTGCACCCCGGCACCACCCTAGTGCAGGCCCCCATCATCACCTCACTCCTGGGTTATGGGTCTCCCTGCCTCAAGTCCCTCCCCAGCGCAGGCCATCTTCCCCTCAGCCTCCAAAGTGATTTTTCTAAAATGCAGATATGCCCCTGAGCAGAAGAGGCATGGCTATAGTCACAAGTTTCCAAGGCCCTTCCTGCTCTGTCTCTCCCTCTCCCTCCTCAGGGAGGCCCGGCACACCCGGCCCCCTCTCTCTCTACTCCCTCCCCCTGGACCAACAATCTGGGTCACCACCAGCTGCCCTCTTCCTTACCTGAAGCCCCTCTCGGCTGGTCAGTCTGACCTTTGAAGAACTGGGACGATTTTATCCAAGACTTGACTCAGTATCGCCAGGAATTTAACTTCCTCTTTAAAAACTTCGTTAGAAATAATAATTGAAAGTGAAAGTATCTTCTGTCAGTGGGGTGGTGAAACACGGTCAGGAAGTAGCTAGGAGGGCCAGGCTCCAGCCCTCCCTCTCTGCACCCAGAAGAGTGCAGGGGAGGCGGACGTGGAGGGAGCAGGGTGTGGCATCACTTGCTTCTGCTAGGTTATCAGAGGGCCCATGCCCAGGTACACCACAGCCCCTCAAGGTGTCCCCTTGCTATCTGTATGACCCTGGATGATGGGGCCCTCCACCTCCCTAATCTACCAGAACCTAAGCTTCCCCTTCTGTTACCCTAAGGGTCCCTTCCATTCCTAGATCTGGAATCCTCTGAGGCAGGAAGACAGGACGTGCCACAGCCATTTCACCCCAAAGTTAGCAGAGGGGAGGGAGGGTGAAACCCCGTGACATTGTCTCAACTACAAGCAACTCCCTGGAAGTAGATTGGTTTTCTGTTTAATATATTTTTTCTAAACATTCTATGCTCCGTGGCTACAGACTACATTGGCTACCTCTTTCCTTAACTTAGAGGAACCTGGGTGGTTCAGTGAATACAGTGCTGTGCCTGGAGTCAGGAAGACCTGAATTCAAATCCAGCCTCAGACACTTACTATTTCTGTGACCCTGGGCATGTCGCTGAAGCCCTGTTTGCTTCAATTTCCTCAACTGTAAAAATGAGAATAATAACAGCTCCTACCTCACAGCATTGTTGTGAGGATCAAATGAGGTCTTATTTGTAAAAGCATTCAGTAGAGGCTGTATAAATGCTTATTCCTACTTGCCTATTTTGTCATACAGGTGAACAATCCTGGGGGTCACCTCAAATCTATCCTCCTTTCTCCCCATGCTAACAGTTTCGCCTTCTTGTGGTTTCATCCCTCTACCACCTCCCTCTTCCATTCTTTCTCAAAATGCCTCAGGAAACTACCTAGGGGCACGCCCTCCCTGGGTAACCAGGAGATAGTTGGTGATATTTGGTAAGAAATTAGTGAGAGGGAGTAAGGCCGGAGCTGCTGCCGTCGCCATGACCCGGGGTAATCAGCGTGAGCTGGCCGGCTAGAAGAACATGAAAAAGCAAAGCGACTCAGGCAAGGGAAAACGCCGGGATGACGGGCTCTCTGCCGCTGCGCGAAAGCAGAGGAACTCGGAGATCATGCAACAGAAGCAGAAAAAGGCCAATGAGAAGAAGGAAGAGCCCAAGTAACTCTATGGCTCATGCCCATCTCTCTTGCCGGTCGACCGTGTGCCTGGAGCCAGTCGCGTCACGCTTTCGCTTCCTCCTGTAGCGCTCACAGGTCCGAGAACTGATGGCATTCCCTTCGCCCTGTGTCTGCAATGGGTTCCCTCTGTGCATCCTTTCCCCCAGGCAGCCTTGCTCTCCTCCAGGGCATTCCTGGGCGTGAGGAAGACTACCCTCTCCCAGTGTTTTTTATTCCTATTGGGCTTACTCCAGAATATTAAAAGTAGCTTTGTAATTCCGAAAGAAAGGAAGGAAGGAAGGAAGGAAGGAAGGAAGAAAGAAAGAAAGAAAAGAAAAGAAATTAGTGAGAGAAGAGCAAGGAGAGTGCTAAGGAGGAGATGAGAGCAACAGCTGGAAGCTTGAAAACTACAAGCAGTTTGCTACCACAGTCTTGCAGGACAGCTACTGTCAATCAGTCAACAAACATTTATCAAGTGCTTACTGTGTGACAGGCACTGTGCTAAGTACTGGGGATACAAAGAAAGACAAAAAACAGTACCTGTCTTCAAGAAGCATGTAGTCTATTGTTGTTGTCCTTCGGTCTCAAAGAGGACCAAAATGACATCACTATCCTGGGGTCAAGGAACAGCCTGTCTGCACGTGGCTGATCAGACCAATACAAGCTGGGAATGTTCTACCATGGCTGGGCACAGATAGTCCACATGAACATTTGGGAAGATGTACCTAAATCTGCACACCTCACATTTCTTTTGAGCCCCTGCAATTCGTAGAGCACAACACCTTATTTGATGCAGGGACACCATGCTGGGTGGTCCCGTGCCAGTGTCTCCCACGACATGCAATTGGTTCCAAAGTACTTCAGAGAGTGGAATCATCTTCGCACAAGTTTTTGTCCATTTTTGTGTATTTTGACTGCAGGGTACAATCCTGCCTGCCAAGGTTAGGTGAAATAGATCATTTTGAGGGGCCTTTTTCTAGCCCCTTCTTCATTCCAGGAGGTGAGCGGTTCAGTTCTACCAAAAGGCTGCTCAGACATCCAGGGGGCTGCTGAATCCCACAGTTGCTTCAGTCTCATAAGAAGAGAACCCCAATGGCCTGGACTGCCTGTGTGCAGGGCTGGGACTATAGCTCCCAGTGTATCTGCACATGCAGTTTCCTCACTTGCCTTGTCACCACAGGACTTTGAGGTAGGTAAAAATGTTAAATGGTATGGATGATGTCTTTTAACTCTTGTATAAATTGGATTTAAGTGAGGCAGAGTTAATTTTGTAGGAGAAATTAAGCATTATTTCTGATTTGTTTGTAGGAGACAGGCAGATACAAAAACTACATTTTAATATTCGACATATTACTTTCTGTCTTGGGGAGGGAGGAGGGAAGGGTGGAAGAAAGAAAAATTGGGAACTTAAAATCTTACAAAAATGAATGTTAAGGGGCAGCTAGGTGGTGCAGTGGATAGAGCACTGGCCCTGGATTCAGGAGTACCTGAGTTCAAATCCAGTCTTAGACACTTAACACTTACTAGCTGTGTGACCCTGGGCAAGTCACTTAACCCCAATTGCCTCAATTAAAAAAAAATAATGTTAAAAACTTTCTTTACATGTAATTGTGAAAATATAAAATATTAAGTGAAAAAAAAAGAAACAATGGTTGTTTATTGACAGAAAACCACAAATTATAATGATGTACGTTGTACTGTATTTTTATTTATTTCATTAAACATTTCCCAATTACATTTTGTGAGAAATATCACTCCTCAATAACTTCTGGAACTCAGCATTGGTGATGTGTCAAAGGCTCATTTATTGTCATTCTTGCAAGAATGGGCCACCCCTTGTCCAGCTGGTGGGTGACCAAAAATGGAGGCTCGCAGGCCAGTTTTTATCTCCTCTCACCCCTAATGTGAAATGGCCCCTCCCTTTTTCAAGGGTTACAATCTATGTGCAAGAACTGGCTAAGGAACACAGTATTCCCACCCCTCTGCATGACTTTTCCCATGGGAAAAATCTCTCTATCGACTCTCCCAGACAGTCCCAAACTAACCTTCATCTGGGGATATACTCTTCCAGACAGTTCTTAATTAGCCTATAAGTTAACCCTCACCTGTGGATACTGATATGGGATGGAATCGGGGGTCAAATTGATCATGAGTCATCCCCAAAGAATTACAAGACTCAGTGACTCAGTTTCCCAAGTTTTATTGCAATACTGTGAGTGACCACAGGGAGAGAACCAGAAAAGTGGAAAGGCATCTCTCAAATAAGTAGTATGGATAAATTGATTATCAGTTTCATTAAAATAATCTCCACCCTAATTACAGAGGTACAGGGGAAGACCTGTCTTATTCATTATAATAATCTCCACCTTTGGGAGATACAGGGGAGGGCTTATCCTAATTTGGAATTCTTAGAGTCCTAAGCCAACCACCGAGATGGGTACCTTTTTCTGGGGAGGTGTGTTTTGGGGGTTTACACATCATAAGGTGAATCTGGGGACAAATTTGGCCTTTACTGTGCATGTCTCTTTCTGATTCCTATGCTTAGTGTCATGATTGGAATGACGCCACCTGCTGGAGATTTACTGTAGGAAAGCTCCAACATGAGAAGAGGGCCTCTGAGGGCAGGACCATGCGGCTGTCTTTGGTGTCAGGAAGTGACGTTGGCTTGTGGGAGGTGGAAGGGGGAGGCTGGCGCGCTCTCTTTTCGCGTGGACTCTGGCGGAGAGCAGAGCTAGAAACGCACTCTCCCTTTGATAGATAGATTAATCTAGGCCTTTCTCTCTCTCTTTACCAAATTCTTATTCTCCTTAATAAATGCTTAAAAGCCTAACTCTTGCTAAAGCTTATAATTTATTGGCAGCCACTCATCAGATATTTTAGACAGTATAGCTAAAATTTTAGCCCTTACTTTAGTTTCAAAACATCTTCATTTATCATTTATTGCTAGTCTAAATTTCTATAGCTTGTCATTTTTTCATTGTTATAGTCTTAGGCCTTCATGGCCTGGCTCCCTCAGTTCCTGTTATGGGTATTGATTACTGTGGGTAAGAGAACTTAGCATCCTGACTTATAAGTTATCCATTAACTGAGATCTGAATCCCTCTTAGAGCTCATATCTGAATTAGAGCTTGGGTTTTTCTGTTAACCTCTTTTTTGCCTCCTACATCAGATACATTCTCCCAGATGGTTCTAATTAGCTTTTGAATTGATTCATACTGAGAGACAAAAAAATCCATTTCCTCACACATTTTAATTTGGTTCTCTGGAGGTTTAACTGACTGTTTGAGGTCTACTGGTCTCTGTTTGACATTTCTGGTCTACAGAGTATCCATCCAGTTGGACATGTCCAATAAGCAGCTGGAGAAACAAGATCGCAGGTCAGGAATGTGAGAAATGATTATTAATAATAATATCTTCAGGAGATTCAGAGCTTCTCCCCTTCTTCTAAAGCCCTGACTTTTAGGGATCCACTTTCCCCTGGATAATAACATTGTACTGAATCACTTCATCTTTGCCAGACCCATCCCAAGCTTGCCAGGGGGGAAAGCTCATTGTGTTCTACTCAAGCTTGGGTGGAGACAGATACATTTGTATAGATAGGAAAGCCTTTCCATCCAGGGAGGGGTCCCTCCCCCTTCCACCCGTCCATTGACATTCTTTGAATTGATAGCCCAAGGCTGGAGATACTCTCTCTGTGCAGGGGTCAATTCTTGGCCCTATTGACCACCTACTATTTCAAGGGCATATAAACTCTGTGCCCCACCACCATGATGGTCTTAGTCTGAGAGAGATGGCCAAATGACTCTCCTTTTATCAATAATCTGAATTCAGGGCCAGTGCTTTATCCACTGCACCACCTAACTGCCCCCTTTAGCATCATAATTTAAGGGTTATATGTTGATTGAGTAAATCAATCAAATCACCCCATTTAAAGCAGTAAGATGCTTCCTTACAGGGCAACAATTCTCCATCTACCAAAAAACTCAAGACTATATTATGAGTGATAAGTCCCTAAATGAACTGGAATGATGTTGGAAGGAAGTATGTTTGGATTGGTTGAGTTCTCCAGTGCCCCTCCCAGGATAATCTAATGACCTGAAATCTCATGATTATGTAGTTTAATTCAGCCTTGGATACTCAATACCTTCCTCCCTCCCTCAGTTTTCTCTCTTCTCTGATTGGAAGACTGGTGTGGGGATGAGGGGTGGAACCCTAAAGTATTCCCAAAGCTTTCCCTTATACAAGGCAGGATCTAGACTTTTCAGCTCACTGGTCACTTTCAGTCTACAACTCTACTTGCTTTGTGTGGGGTTTTTTGTTTGTTTGTTTTTTGCGGGACAGTGAGGGTTAAGTGACTTGCCCAGGGTCACACAGCTAGTAAGTGTCAAGTATCTGAGGCCGGATTTGAACTCAGGTCCTCCTGAATCCAGGGCCGGTGCTTTATCCACTGTGCCACCTAGCTGCCCCCAGCTCTACTTGCTTTGAACAAGATGCCCCAGTGCCAGATGCCCCTTGTCTTCACCTCTCCACCATAGAGTTTGCCAGGTATATTTGTTAAATTCCATGTACTTTGTTGAGATAATGTAACAATTCTTTTTTTTTTGGGGGGGGGGATGAGAGTTAAGTGATTTGCCCAGGGTCACACAGCTAGTAAACGTCAAGTGTCTGAGGCTGGACTTGAACTCAAGTCCTCCTGAATCCAGGGCCGGTGCTTTATCCACCTAGCTACCCCTTAATGCAGCAATTCTTTACTGGTGTCTATGGTGGTGGTGGGGTGGGGACTGGGGGCAGGGCTGAGAAGCTGTGCTCCATCCCCGTGCCCTAGGTTCTTTTTGGATGGCTGAAGTGGCAGGGGCTATTTTATGCACTTTGTACCTGCAAGGTCTGGGCAGTTCACAGGGTCTGCATGGCTCTGGCTTTTTTGAGCAGCATCCTGCTGATTTGGGGAAATCATCTCCCTTTGCATTCTCGGTGCCCTTCTCAGAAACTCAAGGGGCTAGTGCCAGTATGGAAATGTCCATTTTCAGATTTCCTGCCATTGCTGTTGGAGGTAGAGATGGGGTACTATTGTAAGCTTACAATCTAATGGGGGAGGATAATACACAAAAGAAGCTGGAAAGTGGGGGAAGGGGAAGGAGAAAGGGTTGCTAGAGGGTACCCATACCCAGAGGTATGAAAATCTAGTAGAGCAACCTGTGGGGAAATGAAGAAAATGCTGCATGAACAGAATAAAAGTATCAACATCTACCTGTTGAAAACAAAATAATTTAACCCAACCTGTTCCTTACAGAAACAGTGAGGAACTCACAATGACCAGAGCAAATACGGTTTTGGAAAAACCTGCACCAATTTATTTCTCAAATTAGCAAAACAGATGTGCACATGCAGAGCTTCTCCCCAAAGAGAAAAGCCAAATTTCCTTTGGTGACTAAAAATATTCAAAACCTTTTGCCTACAGTAGTTATGGTCCTTGGGCACCCAAATTTTATAAACAGCAGTAATCCTAGGAGCACAAAGCCAGATAGGGATTACTTGCGTTTTTAAAGTATTGTAATACAACTAGGTAAGCTGAGCCAAAAGTTAGAGGAAGAACTTTGAGTATAGAAGAAAAAGAAAATCAAATACCACAAGATTATTCTCCATTTCACAATAAGCTAGAGAAGGGAATGGAATATCAAATTCCAAAAAGCAAAGATGCTCAAACTGCAATTCCAAATTGCATACTTTTGGGGGGGGGGGGGAGGGGATTAAAATTGTCCAATCTACAATAAAAGAGACTGAGGCAGAGCTCTGAGTCAATGGAATTTTTAATCATAAAAGTATGTTATTATTTTCTAGTGTAATGATTGGAATGACACCACCTACTGGAGACTTACTATAGGAAAGTTCTGCCATGAAGTGAAGGTCTTTGAGGGCAAGACCAGGAGTCTTTTCTTTGGCGTCAGGAAGTGACATTTGCTTGTGGAAGAAGAAGGGGGGGGAGCCTGGCACTCTGATTCTCGCTCGTTCCTGAGATGCTGGTGGAGGAAGGGAGCGAGAAATGAGCTCTCCCTTTATAGATAGATGAATGTAGGCCTTTTCTCTCTTTAACAAATTTCTTATCTCCTTAATAACTGCTTAAAAGTCTAACTCTTGCTAAAGCTTATAATTTATTGGCAACCACTCATTAGATATTTTAGACAGACTAGCTAGAATTTTAGACCCTTACAGATGGCTGACCACGAAGAGGAAAGCTGAACCTCACACTTTCTGATCTTCTGGTTGGGTAAGACATTCCCCTACCCTGTCCCTTTAAATCCAAAGTACTGCTGAATTGCCGGGTGTTTTCCCTTTAAATTTTTTCAAATGGACCTTTTAAACTCCCTAATTACCCTATTTTTGATTTTAGTCTTGTTTAACCAGACAAATGGGGGGATAAGATCATGTTAATGCTTGTTTTTGTGGATTTTGTATTTTTTGTTAGAAGAGCCAGCAATGTGCTCACACAAGGAAATATCTCCCCCTCTCCCAGCCATGCTTTTCAGAGAAAACTCTGATTTCTGCAGCTTTTTCCAAATTCTAACACTAATTGTTGCTCTAATTTTGTATGCCTGGAGGCAACAACCCAACCTCTGGAAGCTTTTAATCCCCTAGCGCCTGGAGGCAAAGTGGGGGAAGGGGAATCCAGGCCTGAGTTCAAAATCAAGTCTGATTCAAATTGCCCTGGTCCCTCCCCTCCTCTCCAGACCCCACCTTCTACCCCTCCCTTGGCTAAATCCCTTGATTCCCCTGTCCGGGAAGTCCATGCATCTGAGGGCAAGCCATGTGGCTTAGAAGGTCTGGTCCTTGGCATCAGGAAGTGACGTTTGCTCATGGGTACTGTCTATCAAAGCTACCAGCCAATTAGCTTGGAGCTGTGTGGGTGTGTGGATGGGATGTTCACAGTTTCAGAGGAGGCTTCTGGGAGGAAGGAGGAAGCATTGGGCCCTTTTTGTTCCTGATCTCTCCATGGCAGGTTGGATGATGGGGTCTCTTAGAAATAGTTAGATTTTTTCCTTTCTCTCTGATCATTAGATCCTCATGCTCTTTAATAAATACTTAAACACTTAAATACTCTTGCTAAAGCTTATAATTTATTGGTTACCACTCATTAGATATTTTAGACAGTTTAGCTAGAATTTTAGCCCCTTACATTTCTAAAATACATCAAGAACTAAATCAAATTTATAAGAATCCAAGTCATTTCCCAATTGAGAAATGGTCAAAGGATATGAACAGGCAATTTTCTGATGAAGAAATCAAAGCTATCTATTGCCATATGAAAAAAAAATGCTCTAAATCACTATTGATTAGAGAAATTCACATTAAAACAACTCTGAGGTACCACCTGACACCTATCAGATTGGCCAATATGACAAAAAAAGGAAAATAATAAATGATGGAGAAGCTGTGGAAAAATTGGAACACTAATGCATTGTTGGTAGAGCTGTGAACTGAACCAACCATTCTGGAGAGCAATTTGGAACTTTGCCCAAAGGGCTATAAAGCTGTGCATACCCTTTGACCCAACAATACCACTATCAGGCCTTTTGCTCAAAGAGATCATAAAAAAGGGAAAAGGACCCACATGTACAAAAATATTTATAGCTGCTCTTTTTGTGGTGGCAAGGAATTGGAAAGTGAAGGGATGCCCATCAATTGGGGAATGGCTAAACAAGTTGTGGTATATGAATGTAATGTAATACTATTGTGCTGTAAGAAACGATGAGCAGGCAGATTTCAGAGAAACCTGGAAGGACTTACATGAACTGATGCTGAGTGAGATGAGCAGAAACAGCAGAACATTGTACACAGTATCAACAACATTGTGTGTTGATCAGCTGTGATAGACTTGACTCCTTCTCAGAAAACAAGGGTCCAAGATGGTTCCAAGGGACTCATGATGGAAAATGCTCTCCAAATCCAGAAGGAAAAAAAAAGAACTGTGGAATCTAGATGCAGATTGAACCATACTATTTCTATTTCTATTTTTGTTTTTCTTTTTTGAGGTTTTTCCCTTTTGCTCTGATTCTTCTTTCACAGCATGACTAATGCAGAAATATGTTTAATGTGATTGTACATATATAACCTATGTCAGATTGCTTTCTGTCTTGGGCGGGGGAGAGGAGGGAGGGATACAAATTTAAAACTAGAAATCTTATAAAAACAAATGTTGAAAACTATTTCTACATGTAACTGGAAAATAATGAAATACTTTAATAAAAAAAAGAATATAGACATTTTAAAAAGGGAAGGAATTTGAGACATTCCTACAGAGGAAAAAAAAAAAACTGAACCTCAAAACTAAACTCTGAAGTGAGTAGAATATTCAACCTGCAAACATTCCAAACAACAGAAAGGGTAAAGGACAATAATAGAGGAAAACAGAAGTAATGAAGTGCGTTGCCCCATATAAATAAAGCTGTTGCTGGGAAGTGATTGGTCTCAGCTTTTTTGATGCAGCTATCAGTTTGTGTAAGTCAGGGATTCTTAAACTTTTCCCACTCACAACCCCTTTTCTCCTGAGAAATTTTTACATGACCCCAGGTATATAGGTATGTAAAATAGGTATACAAAACCTTTTACTGTTGCCAAATTTTTTGCAACCCCCACATTCACAGTTTAAGAAGTTCGGGTTGAAAGGAATAAAAAGTCCCACCCATAGTTTATTCAAGCAACAGTACCAGAAATTCCATCTTTAGTTTCACAGATGACATACCTCTTTTCCCTCTTCTGAAGCTGCATGAATCAGAGAGAGTAACGGCATCTTACGAAGCAGGTATTAGATCAAAGAAGGAGAAAGTCAATATGAAACAAAAAGAATAGCAGAGCTATTTACTCAAGGCCAAAAGAAGGAATGTTCATCAAGTAAGATAAGAAGAAAAGTACAGACTATACTTTTCCTTTTTTTTTTTTTTTTTGTGGGGCAATTGGGGTTAAGTAACTTGCCCAGGGTCACACAGCTAGTAAGTGTCAAGTGTTTGAGGTCAGATTTGAACGCGGGTCCTCCTGAATCCAGGGCCAGTGCTTTATCCACTGTGCCATCCAGCTGCCCCCATATTATACTTTAAGCCTCAGGGTACCTTCTCAAACAAAGAAATTATAAACATAACCTCGCTACATTGTAATGAAATAGTAAGTATATATTCCCCACATAAAGATACAACTATCCTCTATTGTCCTTTAAGGACAGTTTTTTAATACTCTATAATCAAATAAATCTATGCTGCAAACACATTTCTAACTTGACAAATGTAATAACTGAATAAAATTTTGCCAAATATAGATCATGCTATAATATAATTCCAGCTCTTTTTCCTACTATCAACAGGAATATTTAAATAGCTGAAATAAAACACAGAGATCCGGAGACCTCTCAAAATTAACTGTAATGGGGGGCAGCTAGGTGGCACAGTGGATAAAGCACTGACCCTGGATTTAGGAGTTCAAATCGGGCCTCAGACACTTGACTTTTACCAGCTGTGTGAGCCTGGGCAAGTCACTTAACCCTCATTGCCCCACAAAAAAGACAGTGTAGTGATGCTTTAAAAAAAAAATCAGCTATAATAAGTATATCTTTAAACAGTGTTGGGGGCAGCTAGGTGGCGCAGTGGATAAAGCACTGGCCCTGGATTCAGGAGTACCTGAGTTCAAATGTGACCTCAGACACTTACTAGCTGTGTGACCCTGGGCAAGTCACTTAACCTCCATTGCCCTGCAAAAAAAAAAATTAATTTAATTTAAAAATACAAAAAGGATTTTTTAAAAGTTTAAAAAAAATAGTGTCCACAAATTTACAGGCATAGAAATCTTCCCCTTCTTCTCTTAGAGAGACCTAAAACTATCTTACATGTTTCTGTGATGTTGTACTAAATCCCGGGCTTTTCTTCTGGCATCTTCCAACCTTTCCAACTTCCTTTGACTTTCTTTAAACTTCTGATTTGCAGTTCTCTTTTCACTGAACCAAAACTTCCTTTTCTCCATCCCTCATATCCCAAAGTATCTCAAATATATTTTTCCAAAACTTGATTCTTTTACTTATTAACATCTTTCCTTCTCAAACAAGCAGTATACCAATTGAACTAAAACTGTCAAACATTTCCCCCACAGATCAAAATGGAACTCCAGTGGAACTCTGGTACTTTCCCTAAAGGGGGAAACGTCATCTCATTCCCCCCTCCCTCTTTTTGCAGAATTAGAAGCACAAAGCAGGAGGAAGAAAATCCCTAAGTCATTTCTGCCGCTTCCTGAAACCTTATCCCTAGGAAGGGGATAATAAACTTTCCAATAGCAGAGGACCTCGTGGCGCAATGGTAGCGCATGTCTGAGCTCTAGATTCAGGAGGTTGCGTGTTCAAATCATATTGGGGTCATAATTGTCTTTTAGGGTGATGTGGTGGATACACACACGGCTTCAAACTCAGGCTCGGGGGATGACCCTAGGCAAGTCACTTAAAACATCTGGTAAAAGTATTGCAGAATCATAGTCTAGAAAATCCCGCGGATGTCCATGGGACAATGGGAAACAAAACAACAAAGGTTTATCATTAAAATCTTAGAATTGTAGTGATCTGACGACCCAAGATAGTTTACCTGTGAAATGGTCATTTAGTTAAGCACAAGCAAGATTTCAACTTCAAAATATCTGAAGCAGGGGTGGAGGGTGGAGAGGTGGAGGGGTGGGGGGACATCAAGGAAAGAGTATTTCAGTCTTTTAATTTTTTTTTTCTCAGAATTTAACTAAATTACAGCTCCAAGATCAGAAGTAGATTCAACCAAGAATAATAGTAACTTCTGAATTTGCAGCCGGTGATGTGGGTTGGAATTTGGGGTCAAATTCATAGTGAGTAGTCCCAAAAGAATTATAAGACTCAGTGACTCAGTTTCCCAAGTTTTATTGCAATACTGTGAGTGAACACAGGGAGAGAACCAGAATAGTGGAAATGTATCTCTCGAATAGTGAAAGACAGTTATATTTATAATATGGATAAATTAATTATCAGTCTAATCTCCACTTTAGGGAGGTACAGGGGAGGGCCTATCCTAATTTGGAATTCCTGGGGTCCTAAACCAACCCCGAGGCGGGTACCTTTTTCAGTGGAGGTGTGAATCTGGGGACAAATTTAGCCTTTTCTGTGCATGTCTCTTTCTGGTTCCCATGGCTAGTTTCAAAACATCTTCATTTATCATTTATTTCTAGTCTAAATTTCTATAGCCTGTCATTTAGTCTAAGGTCTTCATGGCCTCTCTCCCTTTGTTCCCCTTATGGGTACTGATTTATGTGAGTAAGAGAACTTAGCATCCTGACTTGTAAGTTATTCATTAACTGGGGTCTGAATCCCTCATAGTTCTCATATCTGAATTAGAGCTTGGGTCTTAGGTTTTTCTTTTCTTTCTTTCTTTCTTTTTTTCTTTTTGTGAGACAATTGGGATTAAGTGACTTGCCTAGGGTTACACAGCTAGTAAGTGTCAAGTGTCTGAGGCCGGATTTGAACTCAGGTACTCCTGACTCCAGGGCCGGTGCTCTATCCACTGCGCCACCTAGCTGCCCCCTAGGTTTTTCTATTAACCCCCTTTTGCCTCCTACATCAACCAGAATGACCAGACAGCTAAGAAACAACCTAATGGGTATCTTTAGAATGGATGGACTCTACAGATCCCATACCGGATCAGAACCTGAGGGATCAAAAAATGATTTTTGAACCAAATTACCAGACTGGAATCATTAGACACCCCCCACTACCTGAAAAAACAACAACAACAACAAAAACCCAAATCAAACAAACGAACAAAACCTAACCAAGCCACCATGGTTGACCAAAACAGTTTTTTATCAGCCCTAAAACCAGACCAGATTTAAATATATATTTGGTGATTTATGGCAATACCAACACAGTAATTTGCCAGACAGATAATGAAACCAGAATTTGAGAGATCCCCAAGAAAAATGATGTCTGACCCTACTCCCCAACTCCCCCCCTCACCCTTAGTATTTTTCCCCACCATTAATATTGAGGTTTACATTAGATTTGTATTCTTGTAACCAAATCCAAACAGACCAAAAACAAGATCCTGAGACTGACTACTGATGATTCAAATCAAGAATTTTATGTCTGGTGTTTGTGTGTGTGTGTGTGTGTGTGTGTGTGTGTGTGTATTTTAACCAGACCAGGGCCACAAGGATAGTAGCCCAGACAGCACAGTAATTAGGGCCAGTGCCTTGCTCATTTGCCTGAGGGAAAATGAGGTAAAAGGAAACAGAATTGGAAAAATACAGAATCCCTCCAGTTAAGACCTCAGTTTCAAAATCCAAGCCCTTGCTTTAGACTCCTATGACTCAGTTACTGGACAGCAGTAGCGCTGTCAGACTGAGTGCTCCAGAATTCAACTCTTGGTCTAACTGATTATTTAGGTGCAAGAGACAAGCAGACGGCTCAAGACAACACAGACAAGTACACAGAACACCGTCAGAGCTTCTTATTTTTTTTTCCACTTGCTATCTCTTTTTACCTGAGAAATGTTTACCCAACCCTGGGTATATAGGCATATAAAATAGGTATACAAAGCAAACATTTACTGACAAATTTTTTGCAACCCCCACATGCTCATGGGGTTGCGATCAACAGTTTAAGCAGCTTTGCTCTATATCGATGCTGTTTTCTAGAGGTAGACATTTTATCCATAAGTTTTTCCACTTAGAAGCTTCCCCAGAGAAATTTTACATGGAGGACTTCTGAGCTGAAAGACTCAGTCTTTCCCACCTATTACTGTCCCTTTGTTGTCTGCTAATTTGATATAGGAATGAACATATAAGGCTTCATTGATAGGTACTTCATACTTATAAACTGTCATTTGGTAACTGGTTTTACTATGTGGTTAGAGCATAGACTCAGGTTTCTTAATGACTACTGAACCCCAGATAAAATTTTTTTTTTTTGGTGAGGCAATTGGGGTTAAGTGACTTGCCCAGGGTCACACAGCTAGTAAGTGTTAAGTATCTGAGGCCAGATTTGAACTCAGGTCCTCCTGAATCCAGGGCTGGTACTTTATCTACTGCACTATCTAGCTGCCCCAGATAAAATTTTTATAAGGCTTAGATAGTCTTTTGTGTGTGTGTGGTTGTTCAGTTGTTTCCTTGGCAAAGATACTGGAGTAGTTTGCCATTTCTTTCTCCAGCTCATTTTACAGATGAGGAAATTGAGGCAAACAGGGTTTACCCTTGTTTGTGACTTGCCCAGTTACATAATGAGCATCTGCATTCAGATTCCAACTTGTTAAGAGGAAATCTTCCTGATGCCAGGTTGGGCACCCTATCTACTGCGCCACCTAGCTGCTCTACATTGCCTCTAGTTTAGTCAAAGGGGAAAAGAGATACAATTGGATTTTATAGATGCCCAAAGGGAAAGGGAAAGGTTTACATTGCAAAGGTAAACTTGTAAAATTTATAGAGAGGAAGGAGGTTTCATGTCAAAGATGCAGAAAGGGAAAAATGGTATCAGGTCAAGTTGTAACTGATCAACAAACACAGAGAGGAAATTACCTTGGAATTTATAACCAGTGTAATGGTTATCATAAAGCTGAGCCAGAAATTCTTTTACCTGTAATCAGTTAGTCATTGGAGGTGAAAAAAATGGGTACCTTGATTTGCTTGACCCCCCAACCCCCATTATCCAGGTAACCAGAACAGCTGTATAAGGACTGGCTTCATTGGCTAACATACCAACAATCCTTCTTGAGACCGAGAATAAACCCAGCTGGACATCCAGGGAATCAGTAATCCTGAAACCGCAGGATTTATATGACTATGGATATGGATCTTATCTTCAGCTGTTCTCTAACTTTAGAACAGGGACAGTGTGGTACAGTGGATAGAGCACTGGCCATGGAGTCTAGAGGGCCCGAGTTCAAATTTCACCTCAGACACTAGTTTAACTGTGTGACCCTGGCCAAGTCACTTAATGCCAATTGCCAACTCTCCAGTCGTCCAGATGTATTTCTTGCTACTGGACCTAAGTGGCTCTGGAGGAGAGAGTGAGCACAACCCTCCCTTAAGTCATTACATCCTCTTCCAGACAAACAACTTTGAAAGAATCCTTTTCTTTTTGAAGAAATCTGCATAAGCAAGCCTTGAATTGAACTGCCCATCCCCAAAGAACCACGTGTTCCACCCCTGTAATTCCTCACACACACCCTCCTTTTGGGAATGGGCCTTTCTATGCCCACCTTTCCTCCAAATTCCTTACCTGTCTTTGTTTAAACTGCATATAAACCCTTGCAATATACTGCATAGTGTCCTGTTAAGCAATAGGCTGAAAAAGCACCCATCGTGATGCTAGATTTTCTTCCCTGCTTGATAAAAACTTTTAAAATTTTTGCAGGCATTGTCTTTCTCTGGTTTTGCTTCCCTTTTAGGAAGGAGATTTAATTCTCAAGAACTGGCCTTTGCATCCTCTGGAGAACTGACCTTGGCATTCTCCAGTCTTCCCCTTTGGGGAGAGACCTAAATTCCATTTAAGAGAGCGTTTGCCTCAGTTTACAAGAGGTCTCAGCTAAATTCCATACTATAAGGAAAGCTTTGGCCAATTACATGATTACCTTACAAATAAAATGATCATACTGCAGAAATAGAAATAAGATAGAAAAGAAAAAAAAATTTTTTGTGGGGCAATGAGGGTTAAGTGACTTGCCTAGGGTCCCACAGCTAGTAAGTGTCTGAGGCCAAATTTGAACTCAGGTCCTCCTGACTCTAGGGCCAGTGCTTTATCCACTGCACCACCTAGCTAACCCCCTAGAAAAGAAATTTTTAAAAAACCCTCTAGGGGCAACTAGATGGCACAGTGGATAGAGTACCAGCCCTGGAGTCAGGAGTACCTGAGTTCGGGTCCAGCTTCAGACACTTAACACTTACTAGCTGTGTGACCCTGGGCAAGTCACTTAACCCCAATTGCCTCACTAAAAAAAAAAAACCCTCTTATGACACCATATTATTTGCAAACAGTGATAATTTTATTTTCACTCCAATTTTTTCTTTTCCTTTAATTCCTTCTCTGCTTTTTTTCTTTTTTTTTTTAGTGGAAATACTTTGTTCACAACCTTTATTTTAAAAGTATTTATTACAAAAAGTGTAAAAAATCCAGCTAAACCAGAAATTGATATTTTCCCCCCTTAGGCTTTCACAAGTCAATGATCATTTCTCCAATTCTACTTTACTTCAGCTTTAAAAAGTGATAACCCGGGGCAGCTAGGTGGCGCAGTGGATAGAGCACCAGCCTTGAAGTCAGGAGTACCTGAGTTCAAATCGGGCCTCAGACACTTAACACGTACTAGCTGTGTGACCCTGGGCAAGTCACTTAACCCCAATTGCCTCACTTAAAAAAACAAAAAGTGATAACCCCCTTTTTTCCCAGTCTGATTATAGAGGTGCAAGTATGCCTCAAATGGCTTGGAATAAATACAGTGAGAAGCAAAAACTGTACATCTGAGTGCATGCAAACAGTTTCTATCAGAAAGTCTCAGAAATAAACAGAGTGAAAATAAGAACTGTTGGCATGAATATGACTTTTTTTTTTTTGCAGTGCAATGAGGGTTAAGTGACTTGCCCAGGGTTACACAGCTAGTAAAGTGTCAAGTGTCTGAGGTCAAATTTGAACTCAGGTCCTGCTGAATCCAGGGCCTGTGCTTTATCCACTGCGCCACCTAGCTGCTCTGACCTAAATTAATCTTAAGGTCAACTGTTGCAAGAAGAACCCTACTTCCGTGGTGAACTCATCTCAAGGACAGACCACCCATTCTCTTCCCCTTCTCTGCCCTATTTCCCTCCCTTTGCGGTTTATGAGCACAAAAGATCTTTTCTCTCTCAAAGCCTCAGTCTCCAGTGAATTCTATACTTGGTTGCCTGGGCATGCATGCCTATTCTCTTTTCTCCCTTCTAAGAAAACTATGTTTGCTTAATCCAGTCTGGACTCAACTGGTTATTGGGGTAACTGTCCCCAAACCCTGGTTATCACTGCCAGCTATACTTATCAATGCATAGAAACATTTTAATAATGGATTTATCATATGACCAGCATAGTGCCACAGTTTACAAAAATCAGTGGACTCTGAGCAGCCATTTCAGCAACCACATATGTGTATATGCCAGTGGTTCCTGTTGCCTCCAAGATCAAATGCAATCCCATTTGGCTTTTATTCTCTTTGCAGCTTCTTACATCTGACTTTCCTGTAAGTATTCTGCCATTTAAGGACAATGTCTTCCTTGTTGTTCCCAACTCCCAGTGTTTTTGCTGGCTATCTTCCATATCTGGAACTGTCCTCCTCCCCTCCCTCCTTCCCCTCTTCCTCCTCCTCTCTATTCATGCTCCCTTGCTTCCCTAGTTTCTTTCAAGTCTCAGCTAAAGTCCCAGATTCCACAGTCAGGAGAATGAGTTCAAATCCAGCCTCAGATTAGCTGTGTGACCCTAGACAAGTCATTTAACCCTGGTTGTCTCAGAAGAAGAAGAAGAAGAAGAAGAAGAAGAAGACAGGAAGCAGAGATAAGGAGTATTGATATTCCAGATTTAGGGGATAGACAGAGAAGAGGCATACAGTTGGGTGTTGGAATAAAGGTGCATAAAGGAATAATAAGTAGGCCCTGGATTGAAGAATCCAAGGAGAGAAGAAAGAATGATTAAAAGGAAACTGGTAGATCAAAATTCCTGCATGAAAGCACATAATCAAATCCTTGGGCAGAGGCAAAAATTCTGGGGCTGCCCTCCAGAAAGGCTCTGAGTAAAGACCCTGGGAACAAAGTGAGTGGTTATGACAAGCTTCTCAAACTACAAAAGAAACAGGGACTGTTTGACCACAGTTCACATGGAGAAAAATGTTAAGATAATTCAGTGGCCAATTCCTTCAGCATTCAGAAATTTATTTTATACCTATTAATTGGCAATCAAATCCTGATTTCTACAACAAAATAAATTCTGTAAATTACACGTACATATGTATGTATACATGTGCATATACACACATGCATACATACATACAGAGAGAGAGATAGACAGACATGGAGACAGAGACAGAGAGAAAGACAGAAACAGAGAGACAGAGAGAAAGTGACAAAAGTCTGCATTTTTCATCATGGATCCTTTGGAAGTTTCTTGAATCATTGTCTTGATCAAAGAAACAAAATCTTTCACAGTTGATCATTGTCATGATATTGCTTTTACTGCTTTAAGTGTTTTTTGGTCCAAGACTGTAATTACTTGCATGTAAGGAATTCCTGGAATGGGAAATTCATTCCACTGATTCAGATCACTAATTTGACCTAAACTTATAGTCTTAGGATGTTCTAACACTGAGACATGTAACGTGAGACATGGCTACACAGGAGATGTGTCAGAGGAAGGATTTGAACTTAGGTCTTCCTGACCCGAAGGCAGCCTCTCTAGCTGCTACTATGACATGATCTCTTTCATCTTCTAACCAATCAGATTTAACTTCAATTCTATATTGAGCTTTAAGATTTGCCCTGCAGGGGCAGCTAGGTGGCCTGGTGGATAGAGCCCCAGCCCTGGAGTCAAGAGGACCTGAGTTCGAATCCGACCTCAGACACTTGATGTGTAATAGCTGTGTAATCCTAGGCAAGTCACTTAACTCTCATTGCCCCACAAAAAAAGATTTGCCCCAGCATTACTGGTAAAAAGACCTCAGGAACTTCCTTCACTCTCAACGATTCTATGATCTTCCTTTTGGTAAGCATGGAAGAAAACACATGCTTATAGCAGTTTTTGTATGCCTAAAAAGGAACAACCTTGTACAAGGCATTATTAAAGCTAACCAAGATACTATTTGTTTTCATCTTTCAACAAAGACCATTTCACAAGAGAAGGATAGATTTACACATCTGAAGAGCAGGGAGCAGAACTGCTGGATATTTTCATGATACTGTGTTATTGATAAGGGAAAAAAGGACTTATGAATATAGTTTCTTTTTTTTTCCCTCCCAGGGCAATGAGGGTTAAGTGACTTGCCCAGGGTCACCCAGCTAGTAAGTGTCAAGTATCTGAGGTCGAATTTGAACTCAGTTCCTCCTGAATCCAGGGCCCATGCTCTATCCACTGTGCCATCTAGTTGCCCTAAAAAAAAAAAAAAGGACTTATGAACACACATTTAATTAGCAATACATTTATTAAGGATGACTGTACACAATGCATTAAGTTCTATGGAAATGCATGAACTTTTATGACTTTTCAAGCATATTTTCAAAATTATTTTCTGAACTTCTCCTATTCCTTTCATAGTCAGGGTGCTCTTTGGGGATGTGAGCATGGAATCTGTAGGACAAATTGTGAACCATCACTCCAGAGGATGGTCAGTGGTACATGTGCAACTGATATCAGCATCTATGGCTTCCACCTTGTCCTCTGCAAAGGTTTCTTTGTTCCTTGTGTCTTCCCATTGCGCCATATTCATTGACAAATCTATCAGAAAAAACAAGGTAACCACGGGTTAGCATCCAGAAAATTTAAGTCCTTTCAAAATCTGATTTGCAGGCAACAACACCAAACTTTACCAAGAAAAACAGCATCTCAAGGTGTCTCAACGCCTCCAACAATGCAGAGTTCAGGTGAGATGGCTCTTTATTAAACACGGGCAAATAATGAGGGTAATTGTCCTGCTTTCCTATGTATAGGAAGAATGCTGGCGATGTTGTGTTCAATGTTAGAAAGGATTTTGAATATCTGGAGAATGTTTGGAACAAGGCAACTGAGATGACAAAAGATCTTGATAATACCATATGAGGACTGGATGAATGAAATGAAGATATTACCCTGGGCAAGTCACACCCTGTTTGCCTCAGTTTCCTCATCTGTAAAATGAGCTGGAGAAGGAAATGACAAACCATTGGATGGCCTTTGGTAACTTCTTTTTTATTTATTTATTTTTTATGGTAACTTCTGTCATTATGAGTGTGTGATAACCTCCCACAAGGACCTCAGGACACTACAGCTGTTTCTGGACTTAAGAATAAGGCCATTTTCAGATTTCAGAAAAACCTGGAAAGATTTAAGTGGACTGGTGCTGAGTGAAGTGAGCAAAACCAGGAGAACACTGTACACAGTAACAGCAACATTGTGTGCTTCAACTATGATAGACTTGGCTCTTAGCAGTGCAATGATCCAAGACAATTCCAAAGAACTCATGATGGAAAAATGTTCTCCACATCCAGAAAAGAGAACTGTGGATTCTGAATGCAGATTGAACCATACTTTTTTCTATTTTGGGGGGTTGTTTTTTTTTTCTTTTTTGAGGTTTTTCCTTTTTGTTCTGATCCTTCTTTCACAACATGACTAATGTAGAAATATGTTTAATGTGATTGTACATATATTACCTATATAAGATTGCTTTCTGTCTTGGGGAAGGGGGAGGGAAGGGAGGGAGAAAATTTTGGAACTAAAAATCTTATGAAAACAAATGTTGAAAAGTATCTTTACATGTAACTGGAAAATAATAAAATACTTTTATGATTAAAAAAAAGAATAAGGCCATTTTGTAGAAATATACACTAGCTACCTCTTTGGTTTTTCTTCCTTTAATCTCTACAAAATCTTTCTTTACAGCTCCTATTCTCCCATTATCTTGTTCTCCATAGAACATATTCCTTTTATGCAAGTGTCCTTTCCCTCCCCTGCCAACGTCTCTTTCAATCAGGAGAGTCCCATTCTGGCCCCTCAAACTTTCACGTGGGGGTGGGTATCCCTTCCTTTTCACATTTTCCTAAAAGTCACTCATCATCATCACCATGTGATGGTCCCGCCCTTCTCCTGGGGCCCACCTTCCACTGTGGGGCCCTGACATTCTGCCTGGCTACCATCTGCCAGGCACTGCACTGTCCTGACTGTCCTTCTTTGACTTCTTACCTGTTGCTATTGGTAACTACTCTTTCTCCCAGTTCCTATCTTGACCCTCTGCTTTCCTCTGTCTATACTCTCCTTTGGTGATCTCATCCACTCCAATTGCTTCAATGACCACCTTTACCCAGATTGATTGTTGTTGTTGTTTAGTCGTTTCAGTCATGTCTGACTCTTTGTGACCCGATTTAGGATTTTCTTGGTAGACATACTGGAGTGGTTTGGCATTTCCTTCTCCAGCTTATTTTCCATATGAGGAAAATGAGACAAACAGGGTTAAGTGACTAGCTCAGGGTCACACAGCTAGCAAATGTCAGACCAGATTAGAATTAATGAAGATGAATCTTCCTGACTCCAGGCACAATGCTCTATCCACTACAACACTTGGCTGCTAGATTAATTGTACTTAGGTTCTTTTTTTTTTTAAAAAAAAATTTTATTTAAAGTTTTGAGTTTCAAATTTTATACCTCCTTCCCTCCCTCCCCATCTCCCTTCCTGAGGTGGTAAGCAATCAAATATAGGTTATACATGAGCAATTATGTAAAACATTATCATATTAGTCATTCTGTATAAGTAAATTTGAATAAGAGAAAAAAGAAAAGAAAGTGAAAATAGCATACTTCAGTCTGTGTTCAATCAATATCAGTTCTTTCTTTGGAGGTGAATACTACGTTTCATCATTAGCCCTTTGGGATTGTCTTAGATCATTGTATTGCTGAGAATAGTTAAGTCATTCACAGTTCTTCACCAAATAAACATTGCTGTCACTGTACACAACCTTCTCCTCGTTCTGCTTACTTCACTATCCATCAGTTCATACAGTACTTACATTTTAATTGTTATTTTTTTCCTGTTGTTGGATGGCTTAGTACATTTCTTTGAGTTTACTAAGAGTTGTCAATATCTCTAGGACTTCCTCTGCATTCTTTTTTTGTTTGTTTATTTGTTTTGGTTTTTTTGTGAGGCAATTGGAGTTAAGTGACTTGCCCAGGGTCACACAGCTAGTAAGTGTTAAGTGTCTGAGGCTGGATTTGAACTCAGGTCCTCCTGACTCCAGGGCTGGTGCTCTATCCACTGCGCCATCTAGCTGCCCCCTCCTCTGCATTCTTAAGGGACAAATTTGATAGCAATGCCTAAATGGCACTCTCTGAATGATTTCTGTGAACAAAAACTCTTCCAGAGCCATCTCTGCACATCTGGCCATCAGCTTTACCAAAACCTCACAGTTACAATCCCAGAAGCACATAATAGAGCTTGAAGAATCTCAAGTAACCCTCATAAAGACCATGCACTTTACTCCATAGGAAAGGCATTTAGGCCCTCTGAAGAAACTTCTTACATCTTACCTCTTAATTTAGCAATGCCTTTCTTGTTGATTTTTTGCGGACTGTGCCAACAGAAGGATATTTAGAGGCATCCCTCCATTTTGGAATGTAAGTACCTAGATGAAAGTTCTTATTCGCCAGTCACCACCACCACCACCACTATTTATTAAACAGCTACTCAGATACTGAGGATACAAAAATGACAAAAGATTATACACTTCCAGTCCTGACAGCTCTTATAGTGCAGGGGAAGTGAAATGGGCATAAGTTGGGGTAGCTATATGGTGCAATGGATAAAGTGCTGGCCCTGAAGTCAGGAAAACTCAGTGAGTTCAAATCTGCCCTCTGACATTTACTAGTTGTATGACCCTGGGCAAGTCACTTAACCTTCTTTGCCTCAGTTTCTTCATCTGTCAAATGACCTGGAGAAGGAGATGGCAAACCACTCCAGTGCCTTTCCCAAGAAAACCCCAAATGGGGTCCCAGAGAGTTAGATCCTACTGAAATGACAGGACAACAACATTATTAGTATAAAGCAGACTGCAACAGAGATAAAGGAGAATATCAGATAAAGTGCCCAGAAAAAATCTGATGGGAGAGAAAACATTTACATTGTGGCGGGCTGGGGGGGGTGGGGGGGTGCCGATTAGGGAAGACTGCATTGAGAAGGTAGCACCTGAGTTGAACCTTAAATGGTGGAAATAGAGAAGGTTTTTCCCAGCTTGAGAGCAAAGGCCATTCTAGGTGTGACAAATGGCATGTCAATTCTAGGTGTGACAGATGGCATGTCAAGAATCCAGTTTGGAATAAGGGATGCCCCGAGGATATGAAACCAAGCAGATTGGAGTAGGATTATGGAAGGCTGAAACCAGATCAAGAAATTCCTGTTTTATCCTCCAGCTAACAGGAAGCCATGGTCATTTATAAAGTATTGAAGGAAACACAAACCAATAATCTGAGGGTTTGCCTGTTCCATCTGTAGTGCTGATCTGTTAGGAGCAGAGGTAGATCCCTTGCATTCTCAAACTGCTGCAGCTAGGAGATATCTCCATGCTTTGAATTAGAAGAGAAGAGAAAAGGAAGTTTCCACCAAGGGCACTTGACTTGTTGATTTTACAGAGAAAGAAGCTGAGATCAGGCAGGTTAAATGACTTGTCCAGGGGGACACAGCTAGTAAGAAGCTGAGGGGGGATCTGAACCCAGGATTTCCCAACTCTAGGTCATTACAATGCACAAGTCCTCCTCTTTTACAATCTTAAAAATGCCATACCTCCTTCCTAAAGTTAATTCCCTTCTTCTAAAAGACGGCACCCAAGTGGGGGAGAGGAGTATTAAGAATACAGGGAGAGGGGCAGCTAGGTGACACAGTGGATAGAGCACCGGCCCTAGATTCAGGAGGACCTGAGTTCAAGTCCAACCTCAGACACTTAACACTTACAAGCTGTGTGACCCTGGGCAAGTCACTTAACCCCAATTGCCTCGCTAAAAAAAAAAAAAAGAATCAAAGAATACAGGGAGAGGGCAGCTAGGTGGTGCAGTGGATAAAACTTCGACCTTGGATTCAGGAAGACCTGAGTTCAAATCCAGCCTCAGACACTTGACGCTAGCTGTGGGACCCTGTGCAAGTCACTTAATCCTCATTACCCCACCAAAAAAAAAAAAAAAAGAAAGAAAGAAAGAAAAGTAAAAAGAATACAGAGAGAAAATGACAAAGGAGAAATTGAAAACCGAAAACTTCAGATGAGATTCTCCTCCACCCAATGCATAATTCTTTTTTTTCCCTGGGAGTGGCAATGGAGGGTTATGGATTTACGCCAGGGTCACACAGCAAGTGAACCAATGTATAGATTCTTAAGATGTTTTGACTCAACCAAAGATGACTCAAGGAGGGAGTGACCTATTTGGGAGTGGATAAAACTGTCTAAAAAAAGTCAATGCCAATGTTTCTGAGGCAGCCACTGAAGAAATACTATTAAAACCAAGTACTTTAATCACTGATATGATGCTGACTTGCCTTATTCATTGGAATCTTGAGGTGGCAGTGTGATACAGGAGACAGAGTGCTGGACTCAGAGTTGGGGAGACATGGATTCATTTCTTATTTCTGAAACTAGTTGAAACTAGTTTTCTCATCTGTGGAATAGGGATGATAATAATTCTGGTGGTACTTGCCTTGTACTGAGCAGCTAGGTGGTCCTAAAAATAGAGTGCCAGGCCTGCAGTCAAGAAGACTCATCTTCTTGGGTTCAAATTTGGCTTCAAGGACAGTTTACTAGCTGTGTGACGCTGGGTAAATCACTTAATCCAGTTTGCCTTAGTCAAATGAGCTGAAGAAGGAAATGGAAAACCACTCCAGTATCTCTGCCAAGAAAACTCCAAATGGGGTGATGAAGAGATGTGACTGAAATGACTGAACAACAACTTACCTTGTAAGCTGGCTGTATAACTCAGATAAGATAATGGGAGTAAAGCATTTTGAAAATTGCGTAGCATTTTACAAAAGACATTTTTATTATCCTATTTTTGTCTAGCTTAGGTTAAAACCAAAAGTGGGGTATCATATTATGAAATGTTAACTCACAAATATTATGCTTCTCAAAAGGTAAAATGAACAACAATGGAAGGATGCTGACATATCAATTAACCACTCTGGAATTAAATTACCTCATCTTTAAACTTAGAATGTTGGACTAGATGACCTCTCTGTCTCTTCTAATTCTAAACATATAATCCTATGAGTGTAAATATCAGAATATTAGGGTTTGGTTCAATTAGAACTTTCAACCTAATAATGATAATAGCATGTCCAACTCTTGTAACCCCTTTAAGGCTTTTTGCAAAAGTATTAGAGTAGTCAGCCTTTTCCTTCTCCTCCTCTTTTTATAGATAAGGATACTGAGGCAGGCAGACAGGGTTAAGTGATTGCCCAGGGTCACACAGCTAGTAAATATCTGAGGTCAGATTTGAATTCAGGAAGATGAGTCTTCTTGACTGGAGGGAGGCCCAGTGTTCTATCCACTGCACCACCTGCTGTTCCCAATAGCTTGCACTTGTATGTAGTATTTATGGATTACAAAAGACTCTCATACTTTTCTTTCATTTGGCCATCACAACAACCTCAAGAAGCAGGGTCATACCAAACAGATGATTTCAGAAAAACCTGGGAAGACTTATATGAACTGATGCATGTGAAATGAACAAAACCAGGAGAACACTGTACACAGTAACAGCAATACTGCATAATGATCAACTGTGAACAACTAGCTATTTCCAACGATACGATGATGCAAGAGAAACCCAATGAGAAGCATACTATCTGCCCTCCAGAGAAAGAATTGATATTGACTGAATACAGATCTGAAGCCTGCTATTTCGCTTTCTTTTATCCTTTTCTTTTGTATTTGAGTCTTCTCATCCAAAAGGACTACTATGGAAACATTTTACATATATTTACCTATATTTGATTGCTTACTGTCTCAGGGAAGAAAGAGATAGAATTTAGAACTCAAAACTTTAAATAAAAATGTTTTAAAATTAGAAATAAAAGAAATGGGTCATACAAATATTACCTTTACTCCCAAAGGGGAGGCATGATACAGCAGAAAGGGCATTGGTCCTTGGGATTCACAAAACCTGGTTCACATTCTGACTTTGGAACTTTCCTGCTCTCTGCTGCTAGGCTAGTCCCTCAGCATCCGTTCTATGATCTCTGACCAAGGTACCTGTACTGATGGACCAGCTCTCATTTCTATAACCTACCTTCCTAGGCTGTTGTGAGGAGAGTACTTTTTGTGGCGAACCTAGAAGGCTCTCTGTCACTCCTCTGACTGAGTTCCCCCCCCCTCCCCGGGCTTGGGCATGGTCACTGAGGCAGCAAGTCTCCTAGGAAACTTTGTGGTCAAGGTGTGAATTCCTGAGGCAATGATTGGCTGGCCTCCTCCCTTGCTCTGCCTAAGCCTGGAACAAGCTCTGCCAAGGTCAAGGCTGAAAGGTTGAAAAATTATTCTATTTTCTTAGAGTTATTCTAGCAGAGACTCTATTGGAGTTTCTTTATGGCTTTCTGCTATAAATACTGAGCTATCCTGGATAATAAAGAGCACTAGTTTATCTCGCACAATGTGATGCTGATGTGTCCAATGATTAATCACTCTGATCCTCAACTTCCGACAAGGAAATTAAGCCTGTGAACCCAACACTTTGTAACAAGTTAAAGAGGATCCTGCACAAGTATGGAAATTTTCTCTATTTAACTTGTGAAGAAACAGTTTTAGAGAGATAAAGCATCTTGCATGGGATTGTAGGAGGTCAGTGCACTTTCCATTCCATAATACTGCCTCATGACAATATTCATTTGATTCCAGAGTTCTCTTTCTTTCAGAGAGACAATGTAAATGCATACCTTTGGGGAAGCAATGTAACCAATGTCAAGTCTGTAGTCTCAGTTGATCTGCATCCTTTCCTACATTTCAATACTGCTCAGTGGAGAAGACCTGTGATTCCTTCACCGTTTACCACAAGGTCCTAGGATTCATACTTTCCTTGCATTTTGCTTCCTAAAAAGGGAATTTGGAGAGAAGATTTGGAGTAGTTAGTGGATTGTACAATACAACCTTATTCATTGAAATAAAACTCTTCTTGACCCCATTTGAGGTTTTCTTGGCAAAGATACTAGAGTGGTTTGAATTTTCTTCTCTAACTCATTTCCAGATGAGGAACTGAGGCAAATAGGGTGAATGACTTGCCCAGGGCACACCGTTAGTAAGTCTGAGGCCAGATTTGAACTCAGTAATATGATCTCCTGATCTAGGCCTGACACTCTATCCACTGTGCCACCTAGATGCCCTGAAGTTTTATATAATATCATTCTTTAATATAGATACAGCTTTAATTTTAGAAAAATGAATCTCTTTTAGCTTATTTATTTATTCAGTTATCTATTCATTCATCTATTTATTTATTCATTTATCTATTCATTCATTCATTTACTTATTCATTCATCTGTAAGTTATTTATTAATTTATTCATCCATCTATCTATATTTTAATGAAGTTGTTTTAAATAGTTTATGGACAAAGAATTTTATCATCCAGTGACCAGCCTGCTGGTGTTGATGTAAATTTATCTCTGAATGACACTTACAGTCCATACCCTGGCCTAAACACAAAGCCTTCACATTTTGGTAAACCTTTTTGAGGCCTGTGCCCGAGGGTTTGACCCATGACCACTCAAGGTCACATCTATTTCATGATGATGTGTTGGAGTAGACTCTGGTGGAGATTCATTTTTCTTTTAAAAATATATCAATGGGGGAAGCTAGTGCACTGTGGGTAAAGCACTGGCCCTGGATTCAGAAAGACCTGAGTTCAAATCCAGCCTCAGACACTTGACACTTACTAGCTGTGTGACCCCGGGCAAGTCACTTAATCTCCATTGCCCCACCAAAAAAAAAAAAAAAACAAGACAAAACAAAACTATGTGTATATATATATATATAACTTTTGTTTTGTGTTTTTATGTCAACTTTACTTCTGTGTGTATATAGCCTAAGAGGATATGTGTATGTATTGTTCTTTGTAAACCTTAAAGTTCTATATATTGGTTAGTTATTGTTATTGTTATTATTGAAAGGAAGAAGCATTTATATAGCATCTACAATATGCCAGGGCTGGTGCTAACCACTTTTTTTGGTTTTTTGCAGGGCAATGAGGATTATGTGACTTGCCCAGGGCCACACAGCTAGTAAGTGTGAAGTGTCTGAGGCTGGATTTGAACTCAAGTACTCCTGAATCCAGGGCCAGTGCTTTATCCACTGTGCCACCTAGCTGCCCTCTGCTAAGCTCTTTTTAATAAATAATTATCTCACTCAATCCCAATAGCAACCTTCCAAAGTAATGGCATTATTATTATCCCCATTTTACAGTTGAGAAAACTAAGGCAAAAAAAGTTAAGTGACTTGCCCAGGGTCACACAGCTATAAGTGTCTGAGACCAGATTGAACTCAGGTTTTCTTGACTTCAGGCCCTTGTTTCTAGCCACATGCTTATCAACCTCATCCTCATCCTCTATATAAAGAATAAAAAAGAAAGAGAAAAATGAAGTTTATTAAAACCAGCCAACACATTACCAAGTCTGATAACGTATTCATTGTTTCATTGTGAGAGAGGGGGCCCTTTCCATCTTTCTTCTGCCAAGGTCAAGCTTGGTCAGTATAATCATAGGGTTCACTTTCCCTTTTTTATTGCTATTGTTATACACATTTTGTGCATGATTTTTTCTAGTTCTGCTGACTTAATTCTATATCAGTTCATATTCATCTTCAATGCTCTTTGAACTCTCCATATTCATCATTTCTTATGAAATAGTAATTTTCTGCTACTTTTATGTGCCATCATAGCTTTAGCCAACATCTGAGTCGTGGGCAGTGACTTTGTTTCCAGTTCTTTTCTTAACACAGAAATTCTAACCGTTAATCTTTGGTGTAGGTGCAATCTTTCTGTCTGTATCTCTAAGAATATTAGGTAATGGGTGTTTTAGTCAGGTTTGGAGCATTAGTAAGAATTGCTTTTTATATTAGTGTGAACGAAGTCCGACTCCACTAACATACATTCTACACCGCCTCCAACATTAATTATTCTTATCTAGTATCATCTTTGCCACTTTTTATTGGTTGTAAAGTAAAACTTCAGAGATGCTTGATTTATAGCAACCTCTCAGTGTTGGTAATAGTTTGCCATTCTTCGTTTGATTATGTTTCTATCTTTTGTTCTAAGCAATATTTTTTATCAACAGCTTTTTTAGTTCCTTTTCCAATTGGCTTTTCAAGCTGTTGACTTTTTTCTCAAAGCTCTCCTGCATTGCTCTCAGTTTCTCTCTTTCCATTCTTTCCTCCGCCTCTCTATTCTGCCTTCCTATCTCTCCTACTTTCTCTTCAAATCCTTTTGAGCACTTCCATGGCCTGAGACTGATTCATAGTTTTCTTGGAAGCTTGGCTGTAGGGGCCCTGGGGTTGTTATCCTCTTCTGAGGGTGGCACTTTCAATCTTCCTTGTTGCTAAAGAAACTTCCTATTGTTCTCAACTTTCTTTGCTTGCTCATCTTGCTGTTTTTTACTTGATTTTTAGCTCACTCTTGCTATGGGCCCTACTTGCAAGCTACACTGTGTTAAGCTTTAGAGGGTCCCAGGTATTTAGGTTTGAGGGAGATCAGGTTTTTTCTCTTACCTGGCCTGTTCTCTGGTCCAAAGGTAACCTCGAGCCAACTTACTAGTTAACCAACCAGCCAGCAGAGTGCTGTGGTGGTTTTTAGGTTCCATGAGCCTGCGCCTCTCCCCAACCTGGGCCTCCTGTCACTCAAGATTTCTTCCTGGTTCCCTGCTGGGGTGGGATATCCGAACTCCTCCTCAGGTCCTGCAGACACCTCTGTGTTTTCTACTCCCCAGGCCAGCCGTTCAGCCCTCTCACCTGACAGTAAACTTAGTTCCAGAAGACGCCGGTGCTGCAGCTGATTTGGAGGCTGGGGGTAAGTTCCCCATGCACAGCACGTCTGCGTCTGTGTCTGTGATTGGGGGGTTGGATTCTGCTTGCAGCCCAGTACAACCCCCTTTAATCTGGAAAATAACCTCGGCATCTTTTGTGGGTTTTGCCACTCCAGGGCTTGTTTTATTGCTATTTTGAGGTAATTGTGTCAGGAGCTCTACGTATTTAATGTCTTTCCTCCACCATCTTGGCTCCCCCCCTCCCCCCGTGTTTCTATCTTTTGACCAACTAGCCTTGAGAAATGGTTCTTGACTTATATATTGTATTAGTTGTAGTAGTTCCGAATTAATCTTGAGAAGCAAACCCTTAACAGAGATATTTGATGCCACATTTGCTACCACTGGAAAGCTTCCCTGTTCCTATTGCATTGATTTTGTTAGTACAAAAGTTTTTCAATTTCATTTCATTGTAATCTTCTATTTTATCTTCCTCTATCCCCTGTCTGATTAAGAGGTTCATTTTTTTATATGACTCATTTTAGTAACACAGTTCAAATGCTTGGGCCTGGGAATACAATATATAGGAAGGGAGGTTGCTACAAAGTAGCAGTGATAGCTAAGCTATTGGGAAGCCATAATTCTTCTGCTGATAGTCAAATTAAAATTTCAGCTTCTATTTAAAAATGATGCTCTTTAAAAAATAGAAATTATTGTTTATCTTATATAATTGACAGTAGAAATGACAATCTTGGGGGGCAGCTAGGTGGTGCAGTGGATAAAGCACCCACCCCAGATTCAGGAGGACCTGAGTTCAAATCTGGCCTCAGACACTTGACACTTACTAGCTGGGTGACCCTGGGCAAGTCACTTAAATCTCATTGCCCTGAAAAAAAAAAGAAATGACAATCTTTTCAAAATGGTGGTGGGGAGGAATGATAGCATAACTACAAAAGGAAGACCAATTTCAGCAGATTTTAAATTATCCCAAAGAATAAGGTCTCATTAATTCTGTCAGTATACTACTGTGCCATACCTCTTCAAATCTTAGCTTGGGGTATTGGTCCCAGGGTACCTAAGAGAAGTCACTCTGCTATCTCACTTGAAAGATTCCTCTAATGGCTTATGTGTTTTGTATTCATCTCAGAGTTGTCCATTTCATTCTTCCTAGATGTCTTTTAGTGCCAGTTTCTTAGAATGCTCAGCTTCAAACAGATATTTTCCCTCTCTTTTGAAGATAGTTTAGCAGACACCATCTGGATATAATTTCCCGAGAGGTCAAGTAGCCTGGATGGCAGGTACCATCTTGGCTCCTGTTGTCTCATGTCTGCTCTTCTTCCAGTGACTTAGAAACTGAGCCCCTCTTCTTTTCCTTTGAAAACCCAGGACTAACTTTTCAAGTGTTCACTACTTTTGTTGTTTGTCTTTTGTAAGAGGCGTTTGTAGTACTTAGCTCACTCATCTTATAAAGAAGATGGAAACTTCTGTGTCCATGAATGACTAAGTCTGTCTTGGTTCAAGTTTCTAGCACCACTCATTTTCTTGGGTTTTCTTTGGAGATTCATCTTCTCATTTATACTCTGCATAGGCATTGAAATAGGTGATCTCTCATGTTGCCTTGGAATTTGGGGATTTGCAGATTCACTTAGGTTTATACCTTAGTGACTGGTTTGCCAGAACCCAATTGCAATGCCCAAATGTCTCAAACATATAATAGCAATACACAGAGGATCTGTGTGATGTCATCAACAAGGCAAACTCCTCTACCTGCAGATTATCACCTCTAATTTCCTCAAGAATGAAGTAACCTGGGGGCAGCTAGGTGGCCCAGTGGATAGAGCACCAGCCCTGGAGTCAGGAGTTCAAAATCTGACCTCAGACACTTAACACTTACTAGCTGTGTGACCTTGGGCAAGTCACTTAACCCCAATTGCCTCACCAAAAAAAAAAAGAAAGAAAGAAAGAAAGAAAAAAGAATGAAGTAACCTGGGGGCAGCTAGATGGCACAGTGGATAAAGCACCGGCCCTGTATTCAGGAGAACTTGAATTCAAATCCGGCCTCAGACACTTGACACTTACTAGCTGTGTGACCCAAGGCAAGTCACTTAACCCTCATTACCCAGCGCATGCAAAAAATTATTTTTTTAATGAAGTGACCTGTTTATGATAAAATAAATTGTGGGGGAGGCAGCCAAGTGGCACAGTGGATAAAGCACCAGCCCCGGATTCAGGAGGACCTGAGTTCCAATCTCAGACTCTTGACACTTAACTAGCTCTGTGACCCTGGGCAAGTCACTTAACCCTCATTGCCCTGAAAAAAAGAAAAAGAAAAGAAAAGAAAAAGAAAACCCCAGATGGGGACACAGAGTCAGACACAACTGAAACAAATGAACAAGAACAACATTAAATGCTTAATCTAATCTAAATGTAATTTCTTTATGTTTGAATTATGCTGGTTAATGATCACTTCAAGGGTAACATATAAAAAAATAATGTCATTGGGAACATATGAATGAGAGATTTGCATGATAAGAGATGCTAAGAGAAGGTACAGGAACTAGTAGGATGAGCTAAAAAGACAAGAGCACAGACAGGGAGGATTCAGATAATAGAAAGCTTTAAGGGGCTTGCTTGATCTATACATGGACAAAGCTGACACAGAGATGAAAGCAATATAGTGTCAAGATCAAAGCGGAAAGAAAGTAAGAAAAAGTGGATATTGAATCATGCAGAGAGGATAGAAAAAGGATGTGTCGGAGTAGAAAGCTGTAGTAATTGAAGTGATTGATGGCTAAGAGCTATAGATATCTTGGAGAAGGAGAAAGAGAGCATAACAACAGTTTACAAAAGCCCACTGACTTTAGAGAAATGATAGATCAGGGATGTCCCTCAAATGACATTTGAAGAAATGAGAACCATTTCTTTCTTTCTGCACATCAAAAGCATATTCTTTACATGGGTGGGGGGTGGGAATGGAGGGGGGAAGAGGAGTTGGAACACAAAGTTTTTTAAAAATTGATGTTAAAATTTTGTTTTTACATATATTTTGGAAAATAAAATTCTATTTGGAATAAAAAAATTTTTTAAATTAAAAAAACATATTTTTTCTCTTTTTTGATGCTAAAAATACTTTTATGATATATAAAAATGGAATGAGTACCTCTGAAAATGAGGACATTTCTAAGTACATGAAGATCTGTCATTGCAGATACAAAACATGGTGGTGTCTGTCTGAACACTCGTCTTCATATTCAATGTCATGTTAATAGTCTTTGCTCTGAGTCTCCTGAGTGTATAATTAATTTCAGAGTGCACTAACCTTTGTCACAGTTTTCTTTTACCAACAACCATGCATGAAAAAAAGCTGTGCAGTCATGAGCCTGCTTCTGATTGGGCATTTCCAGTTCGTCTTGAGTCTCCCAATTTGCTTTTCCACAAATTCCGCAAGTCTTCCCTCTCATCCAAGAAGAGATGGTAATCTTTGAGGAGAGAGAATATTTCAGGTATAGTCTATTCAGTTAAATTAGCATTTATTAACCTCCTCCCATGTGTAAGTGTGAGAAATGGGTAGTTGTCTCCTCTCAATGTGGATATAACAGTCAGTCATACTTCCCTGACCTGTTTGTAGGACAAAGGTCTCAGATCCCCTCCTCCCCCTCAGGTTAGCAAGGTCACATGGTTCAAGGAGCCCTGGTCTCAATTAGGTCCTCTCCAGAGTTCTGTCCATATAAGGAAGTATAAGGTCCACTCCTGAGTTATGCCCATAGAAGGAAGAGGGGTGGGAATACTGTGTTCCGATTAGCTAGTTTTTGCGTGTAGATTGTAACCCCGACCAGTGATGAAAAAGGGGAAGGTCCATTCGCGTTAGGGACTAGGGTATAAAACAGGGCCTGCGAGCCCCCTTTCGGGGCACCCACTAGCTGCACACTAGGGTACCTCCTTCTCATGAGAAGAAAATAAAGCCTTTGTCACCTCGCTGCTGAGTTCCTGAGAATTATTGAGAAGAGGATGAATCTTTCCCTCACAGTAAGGAACTGAATATATAAAGAAAAAATGAAAAAGAGACCTGCGTTCAAGGAGATTATATACTAAAGAGATTCAACCTTTAGTCTTGTAAGGAAGAGTTGTAGAAGTTGAAGATGCATAGAATATTAACAGCTGCTGAGATCACGAAAAGATTGAGGTGAGCCTTGTAGGAAGCTAATAATTCTATGGGGCAGAGGTGAGGGGGAATACAGCCTAGATGTAGTGCACCCTTGGGCAAGCATGATGGAGGTGCACTTCCTATTGGCCATGGGTCCTCATTCATTGGCTGCTAAGCTGGAACTTCAGGGACTTGGGGAAAAAGGCAATTCTTAGCCCTCTGGGTTCTCCTTCCTGCTGGCCAAGAAGTGCCAGGATGATGCTTTGGAGCTTTGGAGGGTCATTAAGGGCTCTTCTCCTCCCCACCCCCAACCCAGCTCATGAGCTAATGGCCTCCTAGTCAAGCCTGGGTCTAGGATTGGTTTGTATCATTGTTACTTTGGTACTGGGACCAGGTGAACGGAAGAGTACTTGCCCCCCCCCCCTACAGAAAGATGGAAATTTGGAGGAAGGGCAGGGGGAAGGACATTTGGAGAAGATAATGAATCATTTGGAACATGCTAAGTATGAGTTGCCTATCAAGTCCAGATGAAAATAGCCACCTGGCAGTTGGTAGTGGAGGACCAGAGTTAAAGAAACAGATGAGAGTTGGATAAATAGGTTAAAATACATGAATCTAGGGGGCAGCTAGGTGGCACAGTGGATAAAGCACTGGCCCTAGATTCAGAAGGACCTGAGTTCAGATCTGGCCTCAGATACTTGACACTAGCTGTGTGACCCTGGGCAAGTCACTTAACCATCATTGCCCCACACCCCGCCCTCCAATAATAACGATATATATATAGATTCATGTTTTTGCTTTTGTTTTTTTGTTTGTTTGGGTTTTCTTTTTTGGTGGGGCAATGATGGTTAAGTGATTTGCCCAGGGTCATACAGCTAGTGTCAAGTGTCTGAGGCTGGATCTGAACTCAGGTCCTCCTGAATCCAAGGCTGGTGCTTTATCCACTGTGCCACCTAGCTGCCCCACCATGTATATCATTATGAGAATTTCAGTGGTATAATAAACATTTCCTACCTTAAGTATTTTGCCATCATAAACTAATTCTTCTAATCCAAATTCAGATGCTAATATAGTAATGCTCCCATTTTGTTGGTAAATATTTATGTAATCTATTAAAAAAAGAAAACATAAATGCATAGATGCTTTTGGAATTAATGTTAGCAGTCAATGATATTACTTTCCCCTTTTTATAAAAAGACTTTTCAATGCATTTTATTTATAGACTCATAAACATTTCTACCAATCGTTTATTCCCTAGATTTTTTTCCTCCTTCCTATGTAGATTATCTTTTTATGTGAAACTTCCCCAGTGGGGGGAAAAAATTTGGCATGTTTTAAGAAGAAATTACTTAGGTATGCTCTCATAATTTGATGTTATACTCAAGTCCTGGCATCCTGATAGGTGGCCATTTCTCAACTTTACGCGGATGGTCTTCCAAGTCTGGAATTTACTTCCTTCTTGTATTTTTTTTTTAATGGGGCAATGAGGGTTAAGTGACTTGCCCAGGATCATACAGTTAGTGTCAAGTGTCTGAGGCCGGATTTGAACTCAGGTCCTCCTGAATCCAGGGCAGGTGCTTTATCCACTGCACCACCTAGCTGCCCCCATGTTGTTGTTGTTTTTTCCTTAGAGTCCCTAACTTTTTCTAAAGTCTAACAGGTACTACCTCTTCCATGAAAGATTTCCCAATCCCTCCAGCTAATTTTGTGTCACTTCATGCATTTAATGTACTTCACTTTGGGGTACATATATTGTATGCCCCCAATAGCATGTGGGCTTTACCTAGAGAGCAAGAATGATCATTCATCCTTGTCTTGGTCTCACAAGTGGCCAGCACAGTGCCTTACACTGACATCTAGTGCTATTTGTTGAAGTTGAAGTTTAGCGAGGGTGCCTTCCCTTGGCCATTTCCCAGGGTAAATCTAGAAAAGAGGGAATGATCCAATTATTCCCAATACTTCCCTCTCACTATCTGGGGTGAGTAGCATAAGAAACCCAGAATAAATCTGGGTGTTTTCATCATTCAAGAAAAGTTCTATGCAGAGCATATGGGAGCTGGGACAATAGTCTCTGACATTTTTGTTGTTATTGTCATTGTTGTTGTTGATGTTTGTTTGGTTTGGGTGAGGTGACTCCCCAGGGTCACACAGCTAGTAAGGGTCAAGTGTCTGAGGCTGGATTTGAACTCAGATCCTCGGCTCCAGGGCCAGTGTTCTATCCACCGCACCACCTAGCTGCCCCGACAACAGTCTCAACAATACTTCATAATGCAAAATTAAATGATCAGAAGTTGGAGATACATCTGTGAATATACAGCACCTTTGGACCAAATAAACCAACTACCATAATTTCCAACTCACGTCTCCCAAGCAGGTTATATGTGTTTTGGCTAATGCTCAAAACATAGGCTAAATCTGACATTAGCAGGACAAGATGACGCATTTTTAATTTAACCAAAATGCCAGCTACATACTACATACTACATACTAGAATCCCCATATCCTTTTTCTTTCAGATGCAAATATTTTTAATTAAGAAATACACACGTTAAAAATAAAGGACAAATGGGGGCAGCTAGGTGACACAGTGGATAGAGCACTGGCCCTGGAGTCAGGAGTACCTGAGTTCAAATCCGGCCTCAGACACTTAACACACACTTACTAGCTGTGTGACCCTGGGCAAGTCACTTAACCCCAATTGCCTCACTAAAAAAAAAAATAAAGGACATATGAAGACGTTTCTGCATCCAGAGAAAGAACTGTTAAATAAAAGTATTTATAGAATAATTTTATATACATATATGTATATATTTGTGTCTAACGATAGCCATCTCTAGGGTGGGGGGGGGAGAAAAAAATGACATAACAACTTTGCTGTATATTTGGAGGGAATAGCAAGTTGTACATAGTAGATTTCCAGTTGCACATGCAATCATCTTTTTAATTGTACTGTGTTATGGAAATGCTTCTTTTATTCCATTAATTGAACATTTAAAAATTTTTAAAAGAAAAAATGCATTTATAAAGTGTAAGGAATGCTCATACTCTGGGGTTTTAGGTCAAATTCAGATTGTTGGTTTTTATTGTTCAACATAAGAAGGAAGGAAGCCAACATTCATCAAGCACCTACTGTGTTCCAGGAACTGTGTTAAGCACTTCACAAATATCTCATTTGATCCTCAGAACAACCCTGGAAGGCAGGTGTCATTAATTTTCCCATTTTACACTTGAGGAAATTGAAGTAAACAAAGGTTGAGTAACACAGCTGGTAGAGCTCAGGTCTTCCTGACTCCAGACTCAGTGTAATATCCATTCTGCTACCTAGATGCCTTTGTTGAAGTGATAAATATTAATATGAAGCAGATAAACCTTTGGGGAAGCTTTGGCCCAAACAATACATACTGTTAAATCACTGATCACCCTGTGATTGAAGATTTAAATGCAATTTGATAAACTGAAAGTAACCTAATGCACATTTTTGGTTTTGGTTTTTGCAGGGGAAATGAGGGTTAAGTGACTTGCCCAGGGTCACACAGCTAGTAAGTGTCAAGTGTCTGAGGCCAGATTTGAACTCAGGTCCTCCTGAATCCAGGGCTGGGACTTTATCCACTGCACTACCTAGTTGCCCCCTAATGCATATTTTTTGAGAGTTAAAATTTGTTTTTTAAAAATCAAGATTACATTAAGCCAAGAGGGTGTTGCCACTTATAAATAAATTGTTTTACAATGTACTGTACCTGGGCAGCTAGGTGGCACAGTGGATAGAGCACCTGCCCTGGATTCAGGAGGACCTGAGTTCAAATCTGGCCTCAGACACTTAACATTAGCTGTGTGACCCTGGACAAGTCACTTAACCCCAATTGCCTCACCAAAAAACCCCAAAAAACAAACAAACAATGCACTGTACCTTCTTTCTCTTCATATATAGCTTCATTTGTTAATAGTGGGGTGCCATCCAAAATTACATAAAGATTTGATGATGCAGATGGATAGATTGCTATTCTCCTTTACAGGAAAAAAAAAGACAAAACATTTTCATAAGTTGTGACTTTGGATCTTGCAACTTTGCTAAAGTAGTTAATTATTTCAACCAGTTTTTTAGTTAAGTATACCATTATATTGTAATGATTGGAATGATGCCACCTGCTGGAGAGCTATGGAGAGCTCCGCCATGAGGAGAAGGCATCTGAGGGCAAGCCATGTGGTTTTCCTTGGCGTCAGAAAGTGACGTTTGCTCTCTTTCTGGAGGACCTCGGTGGGGAGAGAAGCTGGAGACATTGGCTCCCTGAGATAGACAGTTGAATCTAGGCCTTTCTCTCTCTCTTCACCAAATTCTTATTCTCCTTAATAAACACTTAAAAGTCTAACCCTTTCTAAAGCTTATAATTTATTGGTGACCACTCATTAGATATTTTAGACAAACTAGCTGGAATTTTAGCCCCTTACAATATATATCATCAGCAAAGAGTTGGTAGTTTTGTTTCTTCATTGCTTACTCTAATTCCTTCCATTTCTTTTTTTTCTCTTATTGCTATAGCTAATATTTCCAGCACAATATTAAATAATATACAAGTTGTGATTTTGAAAACAAGTTAAATATGTCCAAATATGAGGTAAATGGCCCAAAACACCTTTGTGGACTCCCTAGAGCCAAAGAATCTAAATTCTAGAGTCTGAACTCTCGGGGAAACCAATCTATTTCATCAAAGTATCATGTAATCCTCATGGGGTGATGTCAAGCCCTGAGGGCCTAAAACAGAATTTGATGTCTTTGAAGTGAAATCACAGAGTCTCAGATTTGAAGGAGTCTTGGAGTTCAGTTCTCCGGCTCAATCCTCAACTAATAACACATCTCCAAGACAGCACATTTAATAAGCCTTGGTGTAAAGACTTCACGAGAGGATATACCCTATCTCCAGAGGCAGTTCTACTTCCACTTTTGTTCATCTCTAATTAATCATCAGAGATCTAGTCAGTACACCTAGCCTAGGCATGCCTTCCTGCCAGTTTCTACCCATCCTTTCCCCCCAGTTCTGCCCACTAGGGCCAATGAGAAACAGTTGAATCCTTCTACATTAGAAGTATCAGATTCATGCCCTCCCTAGTACAGAAGGAAACAGATTAAAACATAATTGGGTAATGTTTAACAAAATAAATAAGAATATAATACAACATAGTGCCTCACAGTGGCTACCTGGAGTCAGGGAGACCTGAGCTCAGATCTGGCCTTAGACACTTACTAGCTGTGTGATCCTGGGCAAGTCACTTCGCCTCTATTTGCCTCAGTTTCATTATCTGTCAAATGGGTATAATAATAACAGCACCTCCCTCCAAGGTTGCTGCGAGGATCAAATAAGATAATAATTGTAAAGTGTTTAGTTCAGTGCCTGGCATATAGTAAGTACTCTATAAATGTCAGCCATTGTTATTACAGTGTTAATTTGTGGTTTTCTAAGTCAATAGATGGCCAGCAGAGATCTTTTTCTATCTGAGTCTGACATTGTTCTCTATGACAGCACTTTAAATTCTTAGAGGTCTCTATCATGTCCCCCATGAGCCCCCATTTTTCTGGCTAAACATAGGGTCATAGAACCGAAGCTTGAAGGGACTTTGGAGGCCATGTAGTCCAGTACACCCATTTGACAGATGAGGTATTTGAGTCTCACGGAAGTTAAGTGACTTGTCCAAAACCACACAGGTAGGATACATCTGAGATGGGATTTGAATCCTAGGTCTCAGATTCCATCTCTAGTTTCTTTAACCCATCCTTCTATTAATTTTAGGCTTGTTACCATCCTGGTTGTCCTTTGGAACTCCTCCAGATCCTCTTTTTAGAATATAATTATTTTTGATACACCATATCCAGGGTGCATTTGAAGAGAAGAAGTGGTGCTAGGTTACTGGGTTATTAGATGGAAAGACACACCCAGGTTCCTGGATGTGTGCTGAAGACCAAAGAAAGGTCAGTCACCTGAGTGGGGAGTCTTTAAATCACAGTCATCTCACCAATCCCAAGTGTCACAGGTAACCAGGGTCCAAGAGGCCCAGGTTTTTCTTTGATAATGATGGAAACCAAATGGTCTTCAAGCCAATGTTAATAGAGCAGACTTACCTTTTCCCCAAAAACAGGAAAACCTCTCTTGTGGCATTGATCAATTCTTTCTGTGTGAGAATCACAAATTTGGGGGCCACATGGCAATCCTTGGCCACAACAAGCTTGTGATTGTGAGGATGGGAACACTTGAACTCCACACCATCAAATGTTTTCCAGGCATTTTCACTGACTTCACACTGGGCTGAATGTTGATAACAAAGAAATGACAATGAACAATATACAATGAGGTAGATTCACTTGGAGTCTTTCCTCATCTCAAACCTTCATTTTGAGGAAGTGCCCAGGCAAGCACCCATGCTTCCTCTGCTACTCCTGACTCATCAGATTTCTCCATGATTTGGCAAGGTTCTCACCCTAGAAGATTCCTTCATCCCTGTCTCCCTGTCCCTTGGTTCTTCCAGAACCACCATTTCGAAGAAATACCCAGGCTAGGCCAATGCTCAGTCCTTCACTCCACTCCTGACCTTCCAGATTTCTCCAGATGTGGTACCTCCTCCTTTCCTCCCCCCACCCCCCCACATTTTAGCTCCATTTTACACGTTGTCTTCCCCTGTTAGAATGTAAGCTCCAATAGGGCAGGGACTGAATTTTTGCTTGTATTTATATTCCCAGCATTGAGCAGAGGTCCTGAAACATAGCAACCACTTAATAAATGCTTGTTGACTTGAAATCAGGTGCTATGTCATTTTTTACTGTTCTCATTTAGGAAGATTTGGGCTTTCCCAACCTTCCTGTGACTCCCAACTGCCTACAACTGAGCATGACAACAACAGACCAACTTCTTTCTCTTGGTGCCAATAAAGAAAAGCTCTTTGGGAAAGGAAGAAATAAGCCTAACTTGGCTATTAAAGAAGTTGCTCAAAATTAAGGGAAGAAATGAGATGCTTATCTTGATCATTAAAGCAAAAGAATCATTCTACCCCACCCTTCAAATATTTAGATTCCAGGCAAAACTGGATCTTGTGATGAGATCAAAAAAAAAAAAAAAAGAAGAAAGAAAGAAATTAAAAAAAAAAAAAGAAAAAAAGACACTACAAGCAGACACCCTGAAGACTTCCTTTCTTGTGGTTTTTCACCAAAAACCAACTTGAGCCATAGCTGGAAATCTGGTTCACTTGGGGCAAGCTTGACTATGGATCTGACAAATGTTGGGTATGATGGAAGAGGGGGCATTCAGCCCTAACCTTTTCTTTTTCTTTCTTTTTTTCTTTTCTTGGTGAAGCAATTAGGGTTAAGTGACTTGCCCAAGGTCACACAGCTAGTAAGTGTCAAGTGTCTGAGGCCAGATTTGAACTCAGGTCCTCCTGACTCCAAGGCCGGTGCTCTATCCACTGTGCCACTTAGCTGTCCCAGCCCTAACCTTTTCAAGATTTGTTGATGAAAGCAGGGGTGTTACAGTCAGGCATGGGAGGAGCAATCACTGTGGTCATGTGTCTAAAGCTAGAATGAGTCTCAGAGGTCATCTGGTTCAACCCCCTCATTTTACATCTGAGGAAATCAAGGTTCAGGGAAGTTAACAAGGTTGCATAGGTAGTAAGCACCAAAAATAGGATTTAAACCCACATCTTCTCAGTGCAGAGTCAGCAAATACTCCACTGCCCCCTTCTGCTTCCCAAGCAAGGCCCTGTAGATGTTGGTGCCCTGGGAGAAAGCCCCCTTTTCCTTGTACTAATTATGGCTAGGTGGCACCATAGTGCAGAGAGCATAGGGCCTGGAGGCAAGAAGAATCATCTTCCTGAGTTCAAATCCAGCCTCAGACAACTAGTTGTGTGACCATGGGCACGTCACTTATCCCTGTTTGCCTCAGTTTCCTCATCAGTAAAATGAGCTGGAGAAGAAAATGGCAAACTCATTACCTCTGCCAAGAAAACCCCCAATGGGATCATGAAGAGTTGAACACTACTGAAAATGGACGAACAACAGCAGTTATGACTCTATAACCAACACAGATTTCAAAGTCATACACTATTCCATTTGTTGTCTACCTTCATCCTCTTTCTTTATACGGAAAGCTATTTCTGAAAGGAAGTTCCAAACCGTCAGGGTACTAGTATTAAACACAGGTGATGATTCTATAGGCAAAGCAAATGGAACCAGAAATGTTGAGTAATAAAGGTTAACCTAAAAAAAAAATAAGAAATAAGATTTAGAAATTCTCCATACTACTTAGTACAAAAGTGCTCTTCAAAATGACTAAATATTTCTGTAGCCAAGCCACTGGAACTCGCACAATAAATTATAGACAGGTAGCCTTCAGAAGCCATAATTTTCTTGAGGTAGGGGGGCTAACTATGGTATTCAATTTTATCCATTCTTTGGGGGGGGGCAGGGCAATGAGGGCTAAGTGACTTGCCCAAGGTCACACAGCTAGTAAGTGTCAAGTGTCTGAGGCCAGATTTGAACTTGGGTCCTCCTGAAACCAGGGCTGGTGCTTTATCCGCTGTGCCACCTAGCTGCCCCTTGTTTAGCTTTAAAAAACAGAAATCAATATATGAACTGTCCTTTAATGTTACCATGGGTTTTCATTTAAACAACAAAGGTGCCCTAAGTTTCCCATTCATCCCTTTTCATCCAGGTGGCATAGTGAATACAGAGGCAGACTTAGGGTCAGCAAGACTTGAGTTCAAATCCCAGCTCAGACACTTACTATGAGACACACCCTCTCTCTTAGCCTAGTTTTCCCATATGTAAAATGGGAATTATAACATCACCTACTTCAGAGTTATTGTGGGAACCAAATGAAGATATGTATGTAGGTATGCACACACATACATATATAAATATGCACATACATATATGTAGAAAACACACGTGCACACACAATACATCCATATGTTGTTCAGTCATTTCAGCCGTGTCTGACTCTTCGTGACCCCATTCAGGGTTTTCTTGGCAAAGATACTGAAGTGGTTTATTTTCTTCTCCAGCTTATTTTCCAGATGAGGAAATTGAGGTCAACATGGTGAAGTGACTTGTCCAGGGTCACACAGCTAAGAGGTGTTTGAGGCCGGATTTGAACTCAGGTACTCCTGACTCTAGGCCTGATGCTCTATCCATTGTGCCACCTAGCTGTCCCACATATATATGTTAGAACACATATATAGGTTTGAACAGGGCTTCTTAAACTTGTTCCACTACAACCCCTTTTTGCCCAAGAAATTTTTACATGACCCCAGGTATATAAAATAGATATACATAACCTTTTACTGTTGCCAAATATTTCATGACCCCAGATGGGGTTACAGCCCACAATTTAAGAAGCTAGGGGTTAGAAAAGCACTCTGTGTTTGTGTGTATATACACACGCACATAAAGACACATATGTGTGTATATGTGTGCATATGCATATAGGATATAGAATATACAAATGTACACAAGGTATATACACACATATATATATATATATGCATAGTACTTTCCTAACCTTCAATATCAGCTATTATTATTATGACTATTATCTGTAATCACAAATGGAACAGTTTTTTTTTTTTAAATGAAACAGCCAAAACACTATTTTCTATGATTGTTATCTCCTTAAAGTGAAATTTAAGTGCAAGATCTGTCCTGGTATTTCTATCATATCTATACCTTCAGACCAGTTAGTAGTCAACACTTAATAAACATTAATTAAACAAGTACTATTTTCCAGGCACTTAATTTTTACCACAAATAATTTTACCACAGTGCTAAGTAAGCACTGGGGACTTAAAAAAAAACAACAGGTAAAAAGCAATCCCTGCCCTCAAGGAGCTTACAATCTAATGGGGGAGATAATTACAAACAAACTATTGCTGCTGAGTTGTGTCTGACTCTTTGTGATCCTGTGGGAAAATACCATCCGTGGGATTTTCTTGGCAAAGATCTTGGAGTGTTTTTCCATTTCCTTCTCCAGGGGCTAAACAAGCTATACACAAGATAAATAGGAAATGAAAGATGGGAGGTGTTGCATTTAAGAGGGGTTGGGAAAGACTTTCTGTAGAAGGTGGGGCTCTAGCTGGGATTTAAAGGAAGCCAGGGAGTGGACATAAGGAGCCCAGAACTGCTTGGTTCCAAAGAGCCACAAGATGACTCAGTGGTAGGCAATATAGAATGGAACAATGCAGGACTTCATGATGGAAAAGTTCTTTCATGAAATTTCGGAAGTCGAATTTCTGGTTTGATTTTTTTTTCTACACATGCATTGACTGGAATATCATTATGACCAAAGGCAAATAAATACTGTCCAAAAGCCCATCACAAATAATAACAAAGCCAGACTCTACCTCTGGAATTTTAATAACTGTGTGGATTGTCTGGGAAGATGTAGCCACTGCCTGAAATACGGCTTGGTGAGATGATTTTCCCCCCTGTGTTTCAGAAAAGCCAGATGCCCATGCTATGTCTGAGACATATTTTAAAGTCCTATGGGGGAATAAAAGATTTCATGTTATCAGGGGTTATTATATAGACTACTAGCAAAAAAAAAAAATCCCCCCAAACAAAGCATGTTAGTCATGTGGGTGCTTACTTTTTGAATACTGTCTCAAGAAAAAATGGAAGTCTTCCCCAGTTGATCTTCACCTGCATGGCTGGTTTCTTTGTTATCTGGCCCACAGCAGCCTGAGCTTCTATGTTGTAATCCTTACAATTCGTGCCCCATCTCAGCCTGCCCTGGGTGACAAGGAAATAGCACCACCCTTAGTTATGTTGGTGTGAATGTTCTTCATCCTTTAAGATTCAGCACAGGGGCAGCTAGGTGGCACACTGGATAGAGCACCGGCCCTGGAGTCAGGAGTACCTGAGTTAAAATCTGGCCTCAGACACTTAACACTAGCTGTGTGACCCTGGGCAAGTCACTTAACCCCAATTGCCTCACTAAAAATAAATAAATAAATAAAGATTCAGCACAAGCCCAACCTCTGTGTTCTGCTTTTCTCTCCCAAAGTGATCTCTCCCCTGAGTATTTACAACATTGTAAGGAGTGTTCATTTTGCATTTACTATATACTTGGTGAAGGATGGGGCATGGGAATGGGAATGGGATGGGGGACAGTTGGTCATTCAACAAACATTTATTAAGCACCTATTTTGGGCCAGGTATTGATCGAAGAACTGGAGATACAAATAAAAAGACAGTCTTCACTCTCAAGGAGGTTATAATATAATGGGGAAAGACAATACACAATTTCCTGGGAAAGTATAATGGGAGTTAGAGGTTATTGTATCATGTTCTAAATTTGTATCAATGGATTCTTGTGAATCTTTTTAGATATTAAGCATTCCCTTTGTAGTATGGGGGGAAATAGCTGTCCTATACTTGATTTCTCTTGCACACTGAGTACCTTTCTACTCCCTTTCAGGACACTCTAGACATATGCCAAAACTAACCTTTAAGTGATTTTTCTCAGGTGTCTTGGGCAACGAGGCAGAGGTCTTGCTTGCCCAGAAGTGATCCCTGTTTTTATCAGTCCACATCTGGGGAACCTTTAGTGGGAGAGGGCAAGCATTCCAGACTCCCTGATCCAAGGTAATCTCATGTTTCAAATCCAAAGGGATTTTTTTTCTTTCTATCACATTATAAAAACATGTTCATTGATCTCTCTCCTCTTTCTATTTCCAGCTACTTATTCCATAGAATCATAAAATTTTAGGCCAATATCATGAAAAATGTTGTCACACTTTGAACTGTTGCAAGTTTGAAAAAACTATGTTAAGAGGCAATGGCTTCCCCATTGTTGGAGATTTTTCAGCAGAGGATCAAGAGAGCTATTTTTTTTTTTTAGAGATAATGGAGATGGGCTTCATGTGTCAGGCAGGGGATGAATTAGATGACCCCTAAGGTACCTTCTAAATCCAAGCTTCTAATGAGCCTATGAATGTCAGACATGGAAAGACTCTTCATCATGAGATGCAGCAGGACATGGTGGCTAAAAGGAAGCACTTGGAGTCAGGAGAAGCTGAATTCAGCTTCTGCATCCAACTCTTCCAAAATGGGTCATCATTTAATCTCCCTAAGCCTCAGTGATCTCATAAAATAATGTACATAAGATATCTTGCAAGTCTTCAGGTACCATATAAGAGCCAAATAGGACTGATTATTTTTTCAGGAGCAAATGCCCAATCTTCTAAACAATGTACTCAAGGCAAATATCTCATCTCGTTCAGTCTTTTCTTCAGTCATGTCTGACTCTTCATGAACCCATTTGGGATTTTTTTGGGCAGAGATACTGGAGTAGTTTGCCATTTCCTTCTCCAACTCATTTTCCAGATAAGGAAACTGAGTCAAGCAGAGTGAAGTGACTTGCCCAGGTTCACACAGCTAGTAAGTGACTGAGATTGGATTTGAACTCAGGAAGAGGTCTTCTTGACTTCCCGTGCTCTATGCACTATGGCACCACCTAGGTGCCCAAGTATTTATTTAGGGCTTGCCAGGCACACTTTGTCAGTTGGGATAAGGACAGAGAATTGCTCTGTGGTTTTATTGGTGGCACCTTCTCTGCAACTTATAGGTCAATGGATTGTATGATTAAGAGGTAGAATTTGAACCCAGATCATCTTGGCTTCAAGGCTTGTTTTCTACCCACTATACCACACCGCCTCTCTCACCTTGTCAATTAAAAGATAAAAATGAAACATTCCCAAGTCTCTGCCAAGTGCTCTTCCCACTACACCACTCTCCTTTTGAATGGCCAATCCCTACAGCTTAATTCATGGGACCCAAAAAGAGACCAGAGGATCACCATGTTCAAAGGTTGTCACTAAAATCTAGTATCCAGCAGGCATGTATCTTTTTCTCTTTGACTAACTTGTTCCTAAAAGAGTGAAGATAGATAAATGTCATAGGTGTTAAAGAGGGGGATGACCTGAGAGGATAGGATGTTAGCAGGGCCAATATATATATATATATATACTAGTCCCCAAGGATGGTGGCAAATGTTGGCATGGAGGACACCAAGAGTCAGAGACCAAAGTCATTGAAAAATGTGCGAGTGACTTGGAGACCAGTACTTTTTTCCTTTCTTTTTAAAGTTAATTTATCTTTTAAAATTAATCCCAAAAAGATTAAAGAGAGAGGAAAAGGACCTTTATGTATAGAAATTTTTATAGCAATCTTTTTGTGATAAGAACTAAGTAGAAACCAAAGGGATCGACATCAACTGAGGAATGAATAGCTGAATTAACTATGATCCATGAATGTAATAGAATACTGTTGTGCTATAATAAATGATGAAGGTGATAGCTTGGGAGAAATAAGTACTATTTTCCAGGCACTGTGCTCGGGACTAAAAAAAGGGGGTAAAAAGCAATCCCTGCTCTCAAGGAGCTTGCAATCTAATGGGGGAGATAACTACAAACAAACTATTGTTGCTCAGTTATGTCTGACTCTTTGTGATCCTGTGGAAAGTACTGTCCATGGGATTTTCTTGGCAAAGATCCTGGAGTGTTTTTCCATTTCCTTCTCCAGGGGCTAAACAAGCTATACACAAGATAAATAGGAAATGAAAGATGGGATAGCTAGTGGAGACAGCTAGGTGGAACAGTGGATAAAGCACCAGCTCTAGATTCAGGAGGACCCGAGTTCAAATCTGGTATCAGACACTTGACACTTACTAGCTGTGTGACCCTGGGCAAGTCACTTAACCCTCAATGCCCCGCCAAAAAAAAAAAGAGTTGAAAGAGACCTTAAGTAGCCATCTAGTCAAACACAGAGAGGAAAGGAATCTCTAATACAATATACCTGATGAGTGGTCCTGCTTGTTGTTTGTTGAAGGCAATGGGAAGTGATGTCATGACTTGTACTGAATTGGACTTAAGTGAGGGAGAACTGAACAAAGTTACCAGCCTCACTCTCTCCTCCAAAGCCATCTGGATCCAGTGGCAAGATATACATCAGGATGACTGGAGATGGCTCCAGATGATTAAGGCAACTGGGGGTAAGTGAATTATCCAGGGTCACATATATAGTAAATGTCTGAAGTGAGATTTGAACTCAGGTACTCCCAACTTCAGGGCCAGTGCTCAATCTACTGTGCCACCCAACTGCCCTAGTGGTCCTGTAGTCTTTGCTTGAAGACTTGAAGGCCTAGCACTCCTTGAGATTTACTACTGAAGACATTAGAATCTACCAAGAGGTCTCAAAGCTACCACTTCTCCTCCCCCTCCTGACTCTGAGATTTTGTTGTCAGTATCCTTGAGCCATTGTGAAACCACTGTCACCTTACCTTGGTTTTTAGGGGTAACACAGTTGCATCAACACAGATTTTCCACTTCTCGTTGGTCAGGGGAACCCCCACTAGTTGCATGTTGACTTTGCTGCTGTTAGAATGAACATAGCCTGTGACTTGAAAACCCTGCTCCTTGTTGTCAGTCCGAATTGCTTGGACTATCACTGTTACTGTTGGGGGTAAAGTGTCTCCAAGGAAAGTGGGCTGGGAGAAAAGATGAAAACAATGAATCATAAATCATGGCCACAGTGTAATTCATCCTGCCTTCCTTACTAAGTGCTAGACATTGCACTCAGTGCTGGGAACAGAAAGATCAAAAATGAGGGATATACATTGCATCAAAGCTATTCAGTGTAGCTGACAGGGGATAAGTTATGGAATCAGGAAGACCTGAATTTGAGCCCCACTTTTCTGATTGTGTGATGTCAGGCAAGTCATTTAACCTTGCTAGGCCTCAGTCTCCTTATCTGTAAAACGGGGCACCAATCTCACAAGGTTATTGTGACGATTGAGATAATTTATATAAAATGCTTTGCAAACCTGAGAGCATTAGATAAATATTTGCTATTTTTTTTTAATTTTTAGTGAGGCAATTGGGGTTAAGTGACTTGCCCAGGGTCACACAGCTAGTAAGTGTCTGAGGCCAGATTGGAACTCAGGTACTCCTGACTCCAGGGCCAGTGCTCTATCCACTGCGCCACCTAGCTGCCCCAATATTTGCTATTTTATAAAGTAGGTCAGGGTAGTCAATACACGGTCCATGGAAGAAAAATTATCTAGGACAGCACAAGAGATGGATTGCCAACCTGGGCTAAGAATATATTATTTATTCCCCTTCCCTGCTCAAGAAACTCCCATGGTTTCGTCTTACTTCCAGGACCCTTTATTCGTCATTTGTTTTTTTGTTTTGTTTTGTTTTTTGTTTTTTGCAGGGCAGTGAGGGATAAGCGACTTGCCCAGGGTCACACAGCTAGTGTCAAGTGTCTGAGGCTGGATTTGAACTCAGGTCCTCCTGAATCCAAGGCCAGTGCTTTACCCACTGTGCCACCTAGCTGCCCCCTTATCAGTCATTTAAAGTCCTTTCCAACCTGGCTGCCAGCTACCTTCCAGGCTCATTATGTAATACTCTCCTTCACAGACTCTACATTCCAGCCAAACTAGCCTTCCCACTGTCCTTCATAAACACATCTCCCTTTATAGGAGGCAGTGTGGTGCAATGGAAAGAGCAGTGGATTTGAAGTCAGAGGAACTCAGTTCAAATCCTAGTCATACTACTTACTATTCATGTGGTATGGGACTAATGTTTCTGACCTTCCGTTTCCTTGTCTCTACAATAAGAGGGTTAGACTAGGAAGCTTCAAGTCCCTTCAGCATTAAATTTTTTAAAATTATACACTTTCTATGTCCCAGGCACTGTGCTAAGCATTTTACAAATATTATCTCATTTGATCCTCACAACAACCCTGGGAAGTAGTTGCTATTATTATTATTCTTCCAAATTTACAGATGAGGAAACTGAGGCAGACAAAGTTAAGTGATCACACAGCTAGCAAATGCCTGAGGCTGGATTTGAATCCAAGTCTCCCTGACTCCAAATCTGGGGCTCCATCCACTATATTACCTCACCACCACAAATTTCTGCTGCTATGATTTTGTACAGACTGTTCTCCATGCCTGAAATTCAGTGCCTCCTTAAGTGTATCTCTTAGAATCCTGTTTCCTTCAATGTTCAGTCCAAATGCCATCTCTACAGCACTTGTGTTAATCCCTCCAACTTCTAGTGCCTCCATCCTTTGACTTGCATGATGTAAGCTCCTCTAATAGAAGGGAAGCTACTTGACCAGCTCCTTTTGTGCTGTTCCTGTGGATTCATTCTTCAGTTGGTTTTGTTTTGTTATCTTTTGTAGTTTTGTTTTTCTCTTGATTTGGAGGCAGCAAAGAAAAGTAGAGAGAATGCACGGGGTGAAATCAAGTGACTTGTGTTGTAATTGTAGCTCTCCTGGTTGATGTCTGTGTAACCATGACCAGCCACTTGGCAGCCCCACCCCAACCTATTTAAGGAAAGTATAAAACCCTGCCCCCCCCAAAAGAATGTGGAAAAGAGCAAGATTGGGGAACCTTTCATGACTGTGGTGATAATGGAGGGAAGGGGAAGACAGTGTATCTGTGTGGTGGGTGGGGTGGGGAGAGAGCTTAGCTGAAAAAAGAATAGAGGAGACTAGGAAAGACAAAAGGGATGACTTTGGCAACAAAATATGAAAAAGCTTTGACAAGAATATAATCTATGAAGATAGAATTAGAAGGAAAATGGTAGAGTGGGAAAATAATTGCATTAACTCTCACTGATAGAAGTCTGATATATAAAATATACAGAGAATTGATCATATTCCTCTGATAGTTATATGTTACAAATTCAAATTTTCAAAAAAATTTCAATCTATTAATAATTATATGAAAATATCCTCCAAATTACTAATAGTAAGAGAATAACATGTAAATTGTTTTTTTAAAAATTATCATACTATATAAATGCTAGCTATTAATTTGAACATGGACAAAAGTAAAGATACTGATTTCTCCAAATGTCCCAATCCACAACAAACATTGTGCTAATTGTATACAGCCCTGGAATACTACCAAGTGTCCCACTGAAATCCACTGCCATTTTGCTAGAGATCAGCCTAACCATTTACACTAGAAAAATAAAGTGGATGAAAAAATGCATATTCTTCAGATTATAGGATGCAATTCAATAGGAATTGCATTGAGTTTAATCCATCAGCCAACTGAAAGCCAACACAGTATACCAGAGAAAGTATGGCATTTAGAGGGGTCCAGAGGGTGCACTGGAAATGGAGGTCAGAAGAGGATGAAGGCTATGGGGGGATGGTTATGAATATGTTATAGTGCAGAGGAAGGAAAGGTAAAGTCAGTTGTGGCCCTGAATGGGGGAATCTGTGGGATAGGGGTGGTAGGTGGGTGGGTGGGTAAGCTGCCCTGCCCCATGGTGGTGCTAAGCCTTCTGTAGAGAAGACTTAATAGCTAAAGGAGCCTAGGGAATAGTTCCAGGGCCCCTTGAGGAGAAATCACACCCCTTGGGAAGTTATAGTGTGGAACATGGCCCACATGGCTCCGAAATAATTTAGACTCTGGTCACTGAAAGAATTGACAGATGAGATCACTGAGCCTGCATCGGTCATATTTGCAAGAACAGGGAAACAAGAAAGATGACAGGATTTAGAGAAGGGTTGTTTGGATGATCGGATGAGGGAGGTGTGCATGGAAGGTGCCATATCGATTTCACTTCATCATTATTATCATTACCCATATGCCAGGAGAAAAATGCTTCTCAAAGAAAAACAAAAATGATTTTGGCTTTTCCACCCTGCTCACCTCACTCAGTGCCGGCATTTTAAAGAAACATGTGTCCTGGTACAGAAGAACAATTTGGGGAAGAATAGAAGCACCTCAAAGAATCTGAGATAAAAGGGGGAAACATCAATGTTTCTATGTCCCCACTGACCTAGCAGTTGTTTCTGGGGGTGATCAGCACTGAGGTTTAGGCAGGTGTTGAGTATATTCCAAAGACACAGAGAATGCTTCACGAATCCCTTAGGAGTTATTCAAGAAAATTTGGTGGGATTTCAGTAACCAATTAATGACAGTTGGATATCTTAGTTAGCACATCCTCACACAAAGACGTGCTTTAATCAGTACTTGGGGCCCACATCCATTCAGATTAGAAACAGTTTACCTGCCTCATCAGTGTATGTATGTATGTATGTATGTATGTATGTGCACACATATTTCTACATATCCATATGTACACATGCATATGCACACACGTGTATATGTATATACATGCTCATATATAATTGATGGTATAGATAGTGATGTGTACTTATATATACATAGGTATACGTATTTAATATATACACACATACACTGTATATATGTATATGTGTGTGTGTGTGTGTGTGCGTTAATATGAACAATTAGGTGGCCTATCAGATAGGGTGCCAGGCCTGGAGTCAGGAAGACCTGAGTTCAAATGCAGCCTCAGACACTTAGGAGCTGTGTGACCCTGGGCAAGTCACTTAACTAAGTTCCTCATCTATAAAATGAGCTAGAGAAGGAAATGGCAAACCACTCCATTATCTTTGCCACAAAAACCCCAAATAGGGTCATGAAGAGCTGGACGTGACTGAAAAACAACCAGATAACAAACCACAAAGATTTATTGAAGATCCATAATAGAGGCATGTATAACTATCTTTTTAATTGTCTTAATTCTATAGCTTACAGAGCCTCATGATCTATCTATAGGGTTCAAGGGGAACAAGGAACAAGGGAGGGGAATTTCTTTCCTCTACTTGTAAGATTTAGAGGAATCCCAAGTATTACATTTAGCTACTTGTCACCCACAGATCAAAAAAGCCTGTAAATACCTCGTCCATTTCTTCCAGTCCTTTAAATGTGCCTCTTTCTTCTTCGGATGAGTTCTCTGCTTCAAAATGCACTAACCGCACCATCTTTGCTGGAGCCTCAGGACCTATCTGAATGGCCACTTGGACTTTCTCCATTGCTAGTTCTATTGGAACAAAAAGTATGTGAAAATTGTTATTCTTCTTGGGCTTTCTTTATTTTTATTTTTTTAAATTTTTTTTTAGTGAGGCAATTGGGGTTAAGTGACTTGCCCAGGGTCACACAGCTAGTAAGTGTTTAGTATCTGAGGCCGGATTTGAACTCAGGTCTTCCTGACTCCAGGGCTGGTGCTCTCTCCACTGCGTCACCTAGCTGCCCCTTGGGCTTCATTTATTGATTTTAAGATTCGATGAATACAAAGGGAAAAGAGACATGGGTTGTTGACTACAAGTCCTAAGTCTCAGAATCATAGAAACTCAGAGTTGGAAGAGATCTTCGAAGCAGTCTAGTCTGATCTGTACCTGAATAAGAAATTTACATCGAAAACTAAGGCAACTGGGGGGAAATAACCTATAAGGTTCCTTCCAGCTCCAAATCTACCTCTGAATTCCTTACAAAATGCCAGATCTCAAAATATATAATATGTAATATATAATATAAAACATATAATATACACTATAAGATATGTAGTATATAATATAAAACATATAATATTATATAAGATATATAATATACAATATAAATATATGATGTATAATATATAATATACAATATATAATATAAAATACAAAGCAGTAATCATAAAAAAAATCTGGCACTGGATAAGAAATAGAGATGTCAATCAATGGAATAGATTAGGCATACAAATTACAGAAGCAAATGAGGACAATAACCTTGTTTTTGATAAACCCAAAGGATTGGGGCAAGAACTCACCATTTGACAAAAATTGCTAAGAAAACTGGAAAGCAGTGGGAAGCTAGGTGGTACAGCGGATAGAGCACTGGCCCTGGAGTCAGGAGGACCTGAGTTCAAATTCGGCCTCAGGCACTTGACACTTAGCTAGCTGTGTGACCTTGGGCAAATCACTTAACCCTCATTGCCCAACTGAAAAACAAAAACAAAATTAAAAAAAGAAAAGAAAAGAAAACTGGAAAGCAGTTTGGCAGAACCTAGTCATAGACCAGCATCTAACACAATATACCAAGATAAGGTCAATATGGGCGCATAATTTAGACATAAAGAGTGATATTATAAGCAAATAAAGAAGTATAGAAGAAATTACCCATCAAATCATGGCCAGACAAGAGATAGAGAGGATCACGGAAAGTAAAATGGATATTTTTGATTACACAAAATTTTGAAGTGTTTTGTACAAACAAAACCAATACAGCCCACATTAGAAAAATAGGAAACTATGGGAAATTTTTTAACAGAAGATTTCTCTGATAAAGGGTTCATATATCAAATTTAGAATTGAACCAATTTCATAAAAATGAATCATTCCCTAACTGACAGATGGTCAAAGGAAAGGAACAAAAAGAGGAAGAAATCAAAGCTAAAAACATCACTAAGCATTAGAGAAATGAAAATTAAAACAACTGAGATACCACTTCATTCCCCCTAGAGGCTAAAATGACAGGAAAGGAAAATGAAAAATGCTGTAGAGGATGGGAGAAAATAATTAAACTAATGCACTGTTGTTAGAGTTGTGAACTGGTCCAACCATTCTAGAGAACAATTTGGAATTAGCCAAAGGACTCTAAAACTTTGTGTACCCTTGACCCAATAGTAGGATAACTAGGTCTGTATCCCAAAGAGATCAAAGAAAAAAAAGATCTATATGTACAAAAATATTATAGCAGCTCTTTTTGTGAAGGCAAAGAACTATAAACTGAGGGGATGCCCATCAATTGATGAATGGCTGAACAAGTTATAGTAGATGAATGTGATAGAAGGCTATTGTGCTATAAGAAATGATGAAGGGAATAGTTTTAGAAAAACCTGGAAAGATTTGTATGAACTGATGCAAAGTGAAATGAGCAGAACCAGGAGAACAATATACACAGTAACCATAATATTTTGAGGAAAATCAACTGTGAAAGACTTGGTAACTTTGAGAAACACAATGATCTACCACAACTCCAAAGGACACATGATATAAAATGCTATTCACTTCCAAATAGAGAATTGATTGACTCAAATTGGAGATTGAAGTATATATTTTTTGCCTTTTTCTCAGTACACAGCTATACATATAATGGGTATTATATTTCTTGCCTTCTCAATATGTGGGGAAGAGTTGAAAGGAGGGAGAGAATTTGGAACTAAAAATAAAATTTAATTTAAAAAATTTAAAAAACAAACAAATACCAGCTTCAGTATGATGACCTTCAGTGAGAGAAAATTCATTACTCAGCAGCTAGAGGTTTGGTGAGTAGAATTTGGGACTTGGAGTCAGGGAGACCTGAGTTCAAGTTTAGCCTCAGATACTTATTAGCTGTGTGACCTGGGCAAGTCACTTCACCTCTCTTTGCCTCAGTCTCTTCATCTGTAAAATGGGAATAATAATAATAGTACCTACCTCACAGAGTTATTGTGAGGATCAAAGGAGATGAGACACTTAAAGCACTTTAGAAACCTTAAAAGGGCTTCATAAACATAATCACCAACATCATCTACTGAGGCAGCCAATTCTAGTTCTATATGGTTCTGAATTTTAGGAAAATTTCTCTTGACTTTAGCCAAAATCTGCCTCTTTTCAATTTTCACTCATTGCTCCTGGCTCTGTCTTTGGAACAACCCACCTTCTCTTTCATGTGGGCCTCCTTTAGCTGCTTGAAGATACCAAATCTCCTCTTCTCTCAGATAACACACTCAGTTCTTTGCCCTTTGACCTACACTGAGTTATGGCCTTAGTGAAAAATGAGCTTTTTCTTTTTTGTACATAAAAGTTATGGGGGGGGGGCGGTTATACTATCTTTACCTGGCCAAGCATTCACTATAATAACATGCTTCCCGATGATATGGTAGAGGGGAACAGGCTTAATATGTGCAGCCGAGATGCTCATATACATAAAGCAAAGCTTCAAGCCTAAGATGCTCACATCATAACACACCGTTTGAAAAACAGAGATGACATCTCTGCTTGAATCTCCTTCAGAAATATTTAAAGATGGTGTCTCCTGTTGAACAAGAAGAGACTTGATTTCAGAGCTGGTAAAGCTTTAGTATCCTAAACGGGAGCCCAATGTGTCCCTGATTCAAAAGGCACAAGTATTGGGGACAGCTAGGTAGCACTGCAGTGGATAAAGCACTGGCCCTGGATTCAGGAGGACCTGAGTTCAAATCTGCCCTCAGAATTTGACACTTACTAGATGTGTGACCCTGGGTAAGTCACTTAACCCTCATTGCTCCGTTTTTGTGTTGTTTTTTTTTTTAAAAGGCACTAGTGGGGCAGCTAGGTGGCGCAGTGGATAGAGCACCGGCCCTGGATTCAGGAGGACCTGAGTTCAAATCCGGCCTCAGACATTTAACACTTAACTAGCTGTGTGACCCTAGGCAAGTCACTTAACCCCAATTGCCTCACCAAAAAAAAAAAAAAAAAAGGCACTAGTATTGAACAGAGTGAGGAGCTGAACCAGCATAGCAAGGAAGTATGTCCTGGAGCAAGACCCTACAGAGGAGGAAGAATTATGAGGATATACAAATGGAAGCACCTGGTGCTAAGACTTCTGGATTGGGGCCAGTAACAAGTGCAACATTCTCAAATGTCCTAGTCTCATTATAACCATGTATCTACATACAATTAAAGTATTTTATAGTTGGAGGGGACTCTAGTGCTCCTATAGGCTAGCTGCTACCCAAAGAAGTGTCCTCTCAATGATATCTCTGGCATGGTCAGCCAGCTCAGATACCTCTAGTGAAAAGGAACAAGGAACTAACTACTTTTTCAGGCTGCTAGGTGGTGCAGTACTTAGAGCACCAGTCCTGGAGTCAGGAATTCCTGAGTTCAAATCCTGCCTCAGGATTTCTAGCTGTGTGACCCTGGGTAAGTCACTTAACCCTGTTTGCCTCAGTTTCCTCATCTGTAAATGATCTGGAGAAGGAAATGGCAAACCACTCCAGGATCCTTGCCAAGAAAACCCCCAAATGGGGTCATGAAGAGTCAGACATTCATGAACACCACAACTTTTTGAGGGAGTCCATTCTATTATTGGTAGCTGGAATTATTGGGAAATTAATCTTTATATTCAACTTAAGTATTCCTCTCTGCAACTGGTACCCATTACTCCTAGTTCTGTCATTTGGACTGATTAAAATGTTTTCTGTTTTCCACAGGACCAGGGATGGGCTGGTAAATGTTTAACATTGCTTCAAACTGAGGTCTGGGAATGGCTTTAACTTATAAAGCCCAATGTCACCCCCTGTATCCCAGATATCACCTGTCATCCTGATGAGTAACCTTGGTGTCTTCCATGTTTGACCAAGCTCTAAGCCCTCCACAGTACCTGCTTTAGCCTCCTTCATGGCCACTGGAACAAATTGTTCTCATCCACCCATTCTGCCAAGATAAAGTCTTCACATGCTTGAGGTAGACATCCCCCTGCCTCATCTCTGGATAACCACTTACCTGCAGACTATGAAAGGGATTCTTGTTCAGGTATAAGATTGATTCATTGCTAATGAGCTCTCTTCCATCTACAAGAATCCATAGTGTCATTAATGGAGAGCCAGCCTTGGATTTGGGAAGACCTAGATTCAAATCTTATCTCTTGATACATACTGGCTATGTGACTCTAGGCAAGTAATTTAATCTTTCAGTATCACCCCTCCCCCCTACTCAGGAAATTCCCCAATACTCTGCTTGGATTTGAATTATGCCTCAAATACTTATTAACTCTGAGCCTGGACTAATCACTTAACCTTTCCAAGTTTGTTTCCTAATCTGTAAAATAAGCATAACAATAATACCTAAACCCCATACATGTTCCTCATGTATCTAACCTTTTTGCCAAGCTGGTGTATTTTCACTTCTCCATACATGATAATCCATCCCCTGCCTCTATTTCTTTGTATGGATCATCCTCACTCACTCTCCATCCCCATTCTTTTTTTTTTTCTTTTTTTTTTTTTTTTGGTGAGGCAATTGGGATTAAGTGACTTGCCCAGGGTCACACAGCTAGTAAGTCTGAGTCCGGATTTGAACTCAGGTCCTCCTGAATCCAGGGCCAGTGCTCTATCCACTGCACCACCTAGCTGCCCCTTCATCGACATTCTTAGAACACTCTCCTTTCTCCTCCAGTCTCTTGGAACCCCAATCCCTCCAAAACTCAGTTCAGTTGCCACCCCCTTTTAGAGGCCTTTCCCAATTTCCCCAGTTGTTAGTGTTCCCCCTCCAATCCAAGCCCCAAATAACCATGTATTTATTTGGAACATTTTGTTGTTGTCGTTTCAGTTATGTTCAACTCTTCATGACCCCACCCGGGGTTTTCTTGGCAAAGATATTGGAGTGGTTTATCATTTCCTTCACCAGTTCATTTTACAGCTGAAGAAACTGAGGCATCCAGATGTAGTCCATTCCACTTTTTTTTTTAGTGAGGCAATTGGGGTTTAGAGACTTGCCCAGGGTCACACAGCTAGTAATTGTTAAGTGTCTGAGGCAGGATTTGAACTCAGGTACTCCTGTCTCCAGGGCCAGTGCTCTATCCACTGCGCCACCTAGCTGCCCCAGACCTATTTACTCTTAAATGTTCCCTCTGGGCTTTTGGGGGCATTGCAGATTCTTGCTCTGATTAGAAGACAAAACAAATGAACAAAAATGCCAGGGCTTCTGCCAACTGTACTATACCCCTTTTATCCGCTGGACTTTGGATGCTGACGTGGAATTGAATGGATCTTGGTAGGAGTCACGAAGATGAAACCCGATGACTGGAGTCATTTTAGCAGGGGATGGCGCTTCAATATTTCTGGTAACTGCATTTGTTTCAGAACTGTGGGGAGAATGACCTGGGTCATTAAGATTCTCTGCATACCAGTAATTCATTCAGCTATTCAACATGCAAAGGGTTCCTACTATATGCAAGTAACTGGTTACTGAAACCACACTTTTATAGGGTTTTTCAGGTGGTTTTTTTTTCTGGGTCACAATTACAGAATATGTGAAACGAGACTAAAAATAGACATCACAGTAAGGCAACATTACTAAAAGACTAAAGAACAACCCCCCAAAAAACACCAACCCAACCCTCAGGATGCAATGGATTCAATAATGCTGTCAGTCACATCACGCCTCCCTGTGTTTGAAGAATGTTCTACTATCCCTGAACTGTGGAATTTTTATACTAGAGATGTAATATAAAGGACAATGAGGAGGGGAGTGGGGATTATTCTAGGAGGAATGATTATTCTGCCTGTTGTTCAGTCTTTCAGTAGTGTCCATCTCTATGTGACCCTATCTGGCGTTTTCTTGGCAAAGATACTGGAGGGGTTTGCCATTTCCTTTTCCAGCTCATTTTACAGATGAGGAAACTGAGGCACAGAGGATGAAGTGACTTGCCCAGGGTCACACAGCTGGTAAGTGTCTGGTCAGATTTGAACTCACAAAGATGAATCTTCTTGCTTCCAAGCCCAGCGCTGTCACTACTGTGTCACCTAGCTGTTCCTGCTCCTGAGTAGACCTTGTCTATAAACCTCTCCTAGGAACAGCAAACTCACAGGAAGTGGAGTTTCCAATTTTCTACGGAGTTCTGTACCATACATAAAGGCTTACAATCACCTATCATGTCCAGTAGTTAGTCCAATACCATGGCCTTTATTTTCTTTTAAAGCTTTCTATTAAAAAAGAGAAAGGGGGCAGCTAGGTGGTACAGTGGATAGAGCACCGGCCCTGGAGTCAGGAGGACCTGAGTTCAAATCTGGCCTCAGACCCATGACACTTACTTGTTGTGTGACCCTGGGCAAGTCACTTAACCCTAATTGCCTCACAAAGAGAGAGAGAGAGAGAGAGAGAGAGAGAGAGAGAGAGAGAGAGAAGACTGCTGGAGAAGACTTAACACTGGATGCAAAGTATACAGAGCAGCATGTTCCAGAAAAATCCTGACAAGATGAGGGGATTAAAAAAATTTTTTTAAAGCATCTTGAATTTCAGGTGGTTCATCTGGATAGACAGAAAAGACTCTGCACGGCTTTTATTTTGTTCACTCAGTAATTTAAACGAAGGCAGAAAGTCCCTTAGCAGAAAGCCCTCCTATTTGTTTTTTGATGTGGTCTATTTCTCAAAGGTTCTGATGAGTGCTGACAATTGAATCCTCCCTGTTGAGTTCTGAAGGTAGACAAAATGTTGTCTCCAGGGGACATGTATCAGTTTTTATGGTGTTATGCAGCACAGTAAAAACGAGCAACCACAGCCACTTCATATTTTAACAAGAGAAACTGGTACAAAAATTACTAAGGCTTGAAAGAAATTTCACTTGTCATGATCCCCACACTGGATGGAAAATCATTCTCCATCTAACATAGGCAATTTTTTCCCCCAGAAAAGTATGAAATCTGGGTATTTACAGTGTTGAATGTAGGCATAAAAAGGTTGACATTTAACACATTCCAATGGCTACGTTCCTAACATGGTATACGTCTGTGCATTTTAAGAGAAAAGTATATTCCATGGCATCTGTCCACATTTGTGCTTTAATCCTAACAGCCTTGTTTTCCCAAGGTTTATTTACATAACTCCATTCTCTGCAAATAGAGAACTTTTTAAATGGATACCTGCTGCCAAAACGAACAGAGAAGACTAAAGCAATGTGTGGAGGGGTTTGAAAATGTGCGAGAAGTTTGGTGCTGTTTATAAAATTCATTAATTTTGATGCCTGAATACATTGCAACATGTTTTCTCATTTCCATCTGGCATTATATGGGAGGTAAGTAATTTGTGCTTAAAGGGACCTCAGGGAGCATTAACGATGCCACCTTATGGGGATGTTGGTCTAACATGTTTAGGCTGGAGTACTTTTGTCTTATTGAAATCTGGTAAATTTATTTTCCCATTTTCCTCGTCAGCAACTAGGCAGTGGATACAGCATTGCATCTGCAGTCAGGAAGCCCTCAGTTCAAATCCAAACTCAGATACTTACTAGCTGTGTGACTGTGGGCAAGTCACAACCTCTGTTTGCCTCAGTTTCCTCAACCATAAATGGGGATAATAGCAGCACCTACCTTGTAGGATTATCGTGAGGATCAAATAAGATAATAATTATAAAACACTTAGCACAGTGCCTGGTACAAAGTAAGTACCAGACATATAAATATTTATTTACATGTAAATTTATAGTGATATATTTACATATTTATAAATGTTTATTCTTTCCACCAGCATCTTTTCATTAGTTTCTCTCTCCGGGTAGGACTTCACTTTTCCCTTAGGAAGCTTGTGAATACACAGCCAACCATTGGTGGTTTTGAGAGAGTTTAGCAATCAATTATGACAAATGACTCAAAGGGAGGGTCAGTGGGTGGGGAGAGTACAAGAGCTGTTCCTCAAGGTCTCCTTAAATCAATAACCATCCAGGCTTCAGTTTTGCTCCTAATTCATAGGGGTTTGGGAATTTTTTGATCCCAGTCTCCGTTATTTTTCAATGTGTTGTTTCTACCTAGGTTCCTATGCTTTCTGCCCCTCCTGTCATTGCCAAAGTGAAATGGATACTGAAATAGACAAGGTGAAATCTACTCATATTGTGGTCATAGGATACTACTAACGCAGCCTATCTAGATGAAAATTAATGGGCATTTCAAAAAGCTGAAGTAATTATATAGTTGTTTCCAGCTCCCTCTCCATTTTCTTACATGGGCTCAGATTTTAATCCTTGTTTCTAACAATGCCTATCCATGAGTGTTGGTGAGTTAAGAAGCATTTATTAAGCTCTCACTGTGTACCAGGCCTTGAATGCACTAAATGCAAGGGATACTGAGAAAAGTGAATCAGTCCCTGCCCTCAAGGGGCTTACATTTGTATCATGCCAATAACCAGGTACATAAAAGATTGACGCAATATAAATGGAAAAGTATCTCATAGGGAATCTACTAGCTGGGGAGGAGAGATGGGAAAGACCTTCTACAGACAGTAAGTAGGACTTAAGCTGAGTCTTGAAGGAAGCCAGGAAGGCAAGGAGTCATAGCACTCTCCCTTTAATAGATGGATGAACGTAGGCCTTTCTCTCTCTCTTTACCAAATTCTTATTCTCCTTAATAAATGCTTAAATGTCTAACTCTTGCTAAAGCTTATAATTTATTAGCGACCACTCATTAGAGATTTTAGACAGTATAGCTAGAATTTTAGACCCTTACAGATGGCTGACCACGAAGAAGAAAGCTGAACCTCACTCTTCCGATCTTCTGGTTGGGTAATAAATTTCCCCTACCCTGTCGCTTTAAACTGCTAAGTACCGGCTGGTTTTCCCTTTAAATTTTCAAATGGGTTTTTTTCGACTCCCCAAATACCCTATTTCTGATTTTACTCTGTTTAACCAGACAAATGGGGGATAAGATCATGTTAATGCTTTGTTTTTGTGGATTTTCTATTTTTATTTTTATTTTTGTTAGAAGAGCCAGCAAGGTGCTCACACAAGGGAATATAAATATCACCCTCTCTCCAAACCTTGCTTTTTCAGAGAAACCTCTGATTCCTGCAGCTTTTCCAAGTTCTAACACTAATTGTTGCTCTAATTTTGCATGCCTGGAGGACAACCCAACCTCTAGAAGCTTTTAATCCCCTAGCAGTGGGGGAAGGGGAAACCAGGCCTGAGTTCAAAATCAAGTCTGATTCAAATTGCCCTGGTCCCTCCCCTCCTCTCCAGACCCCACCTTCTACCCCTCCCTTGGCTAAGCCCCTTGATTCCCCTGCCAGGGAAGGCCAGAGATCTAATGTGCATGTGCAGCTTTCTCTACCTGCATTTGCAGCTTCTACATTTGCAGCTTCAGGCTCAGCCCTTCCCCAGCCTGGCTGTGCTTCTGACTCAACCTTAGAAAGCCCTTTAAATTCCAGATATGCTCATTTTGTTCATAATTTTGCTAATCTGCTTTTTTTTTTTTTTAGTGAGGCAATTGGGGAATTTTAGACCCTTACATAACAATCCTGATGAGGTAGTAGTTGTGTGAGTAGAGAAAAGGATATTTATATGCCAGATATCATGAAGGTAGAAATTACAAGATTTGGAGCAGCTAGGTGGCACTGCAGTGGATAAAGCACTGGCCCTGGATGCAGGAAGACCTGAGTTCAAATCCAGCCTCAGACCTTTGACACTTACTAGCTGTGTGACCCTTGGACAATTCACTTAACCCCAATTGCCTCACCAAAACCCCCCAAAATAAAAAAACCCAAAAAAGAAATTGCAAGATTTAATGAGAAATGGAACATATAGGGTGAAAAAGAGTGAAGAGTGTGAACACTGTGTTTGTAAGCCTGGGTGACAGGGGAAGGGGAGGGGTCCTTATGAGCAATATGAAAATTAGTAAGAGGAGAGGGTTTGGGGGGAAAGATAATGAGTTCTGGTTTGGACAAGTTGTGTTCGAATTGCCTTGGGGACATCTGGTTTGAGATGTCCAAATGACAGTTGATGATGTGGTGACATCACAAGTCAGGAGGTAATTTGGGCTGAATATACAGATCAGTGAATCATCTTTATAATGAGCTATTGAGGTCAATTAAGCTAGACAATATAAGGGAAAAGGGAAGAGAGCTCAGGGCAGAGCTTTGAAGGACACTTACAGTTAAGATGTATGATTTTTTGATTGCCTAAGATGTCTATTATAAAGGATAGGCACTTAAACTATGACATCACTGATGTACTGAATTCCCCAGTGAGGAAACTCCCTCCAGCATGCCCACCCCCTCCAAGAAAAGCTCATCACCAGGAAGATCACCATCATAGAAATTGCATCAGCTTTGGCACTCATTCACCTCTGATTGAAGGACTGGAGGGCAGAACAAAAAACTCCTCCCAAAGCCTCCATTTAAGGAAGACTCAGAAACCAAACCAACTCTTCATTTCCTCCCAGCTGCCGTCCTTGGATTCAACTCCATGATCATCAAGCCCTTCTCCCACCTTCCCTTTCCACCCTCCCCTCCTGTCTAGCTTCCTTTTTGTGTGCTGTCTTCCCACATTAGACTGTAATCCCCTTGAGGGAAGGGACTTTCTTTTTGCCTGTATTTGTAGCCCTAGCACTTAGTACAGTGTTTGACATGCAATAGGGGATAAATAAATGTTTATTATACTGTATAGCTCAGTACCTCTGCAACCCAGAGAACTGTTCAGAGAGCATTAAGAGATTAAGTGAGGAGGCAGCTAGGTGGCACAGTGGATAAAGCACCGGCCCTGGAGTCAGGAGTACCTAAGTTCAAATCTGGCCTCAGACACTTAACACTTACTAGCTGTGTGACCCTGGGCAAGTCACTTAACCCCAATTGCCTCACTAAAAAAAAAAAGAGAGAGAGAGAGATTAAGTGAGGGGGCAGCTAGGTGGCACTGCAGTGGATAAAGCACTGGCCCTGGATTCAGGAAGACCTGAGTTCAAATCCAGCCTCAGACACTTGACATTTACTAGCTGTGTGACCCTGGGCAAGTCACTTAACCCTCATTGCCCCACAAAACAAACAAACACAAAAAAGAAGAGATTAAGTGACTTGCCCAGGGTCATGTGATATGTGTTAGAAATAGAACTTAAGCCCATGTCTACCTGACTTGGAAGCCACCTCTCTATCAACTATGGCGCACTGCCTCTCATATAAGTGTATATAGAAATATATGTTTATATATATATATAGAGAGAGAGAGAGAGAAATATATACAGATGTATATGTACATATGTGTGTATACATAAATATTTGCTCATAGATATAAACCTACCTTATGTAGGCAATTTCAGTGTCTTGAATAAATGGTGGAAATACAAATTTGAAAGATTGTGCCTTAAAATTAAGCAAAGAAATCATATCCAAAGGGATATCTGCTTGTATTCTTGCATAAACTTCAATTACAGCTTGTAAAAGATGTGTGTTAACTCCCATGACAGCAATAATATGTTTTTCGGTGCTAAGGAAGACAATAGGACATTCAGGTCACAATATTGATTATGCCATGAGATAGACTTCTAACTTTGTGTCCGATGAAAGGGGGCACATGATATTTACCTTAGGTTTGCTTTTAGGTATGTTTCAATGTTCATATTGAATAAGTCCACTAATCTAAAATTGGCAGATGGCACAGGCGAGATCTGAGATTGAACTGGCAAGAAGAAAGGGAAAGCAGTGATCCCACTGTTATGAAGACCACCCCCCCACCCCCTCGTATACATGCTGCAAGGTTTGCCATTTGTCTTACCATTTCCATCCAGGCTTGTCACAGATATGTAATAGAAGCTTCTTTCTATGGGCAGCCCAAAGGAGGTTGGCATGATGGTACGGATTTCTGAGAAGAGGAGTGGTTTTACCCAACGATTATTGTAGCCATTTTGAAGAGTGTCAAGGATCTTTTTGATTATCTGGAGTCTTCCCTCAGGTTGCCCAAATGCCTGTAATCATAAAAATGGCCTGTCTAAGATTTGGAAGACTAAATTCTCATCATGTATCTCATCAAGAGGAAACCTGGCCAGTAGTTCTAAAATGTTGATTGATATTTACCACATAGGAAATTGAAACATCTTGGTATTATTATGAAAGTAGTTTTGACTCCATAGACCCCCTGAAATTATCCTGAGGAGTCCTCAAACCACACTTTGAGAACCACTAGTAGAGAAGACAAGGAAGAGTGGAGTAACCCACTATATCCTGAGGCCACTCATTCCACTTCGGTTACCTGGTAGTAACTATGCCCAAGATACCTGAATTGCCATCCAGATTTCTCGTTTATCAAATTCATACCAAAAAATCTCTTGTCCAAATAACTTCAAATACAGGGAAATAGGTGATTTATCAGAAGGGATCGCCTTCCAGTCTGGAAGCTACGAGACAAGAGGAGGTCAGTAAGAAGAGCACACCCCAAATATGGGCCAAACAAAATAAAATTACCTAGGCCTTTACCATCTTTATGAAATTCTTGATATCCTCCACCATATATGAATCACTTCTGGATAGATTTTTTTTCAGAATCGTAGCCAACATTTCTTGGGTGTGCATTTCAAACTGTAATCAGAGGGGGAGAGGCACCTTTACTGAAAACTCAAAGGGTTCGGTTCACCTTGAAAAATCCAAGGCCAAATAGGGAGAAATGATTTACCTCCAAGATATCTGCAGTGTTCCCAAGGAAGTTTGCTTTTAGTGCAATAATAATCTCAGGTGGGATTGTACTGCCTGCCTTATTTAAAGAATAGTATTTCAAGGCAAATCCTGCCATTAGCAGTTCTGGAGAAGAAGAGAATCATGCAGTTCAGCAAAACTCAGGTTTTAAAAAACCACCAAATACGGGGTAGCTAGGTGGCACAGTGGATAGAGCACCCTCCCTGGATTCAGGAGGACCTGAGTTCAAATCCGACCTCAGACACTTGACACTTACTAGCTGTGTGACCCTGGGCAAGTCACTTAACCCCAATTGCCCCACAAAAAAACAAAAAAAACCCCAAAAAATACCACCAAATACCATGTGGATCCACTGGCTAATTGTAGAATATGATGGAGTAGCATAAAATGAGAAACGCCAGAAATCACACACACTAAATCTGACGCCATTGAATCATCAGGGGAGAACACCCCACATATCTGGCCCATTGATGGACAAAGTTACAAACCTTTCGTTTATTACCTGTCAATTAATATATTTTTTTCTATTGTTGCCAGCTAGATTATTTACATGCTTACAGCTATAACATGGACTGGTGAGTTACATTAATAAGATATCACTCAATAGGAGGAGACAAAGGCAATTGAGAATAGCTGAGCTCTCTTTTGTTATCAGTTTTGGGGAAACTGAGGCAGGAGTCATACAGCTGGAGCCTAGAAGGCAACGTGTTTTATCAGAGCCTGAATTACATTGAGATGTCTTCACATAATAGTCAGTAAAACCTATTCTAACCTTGTAAATGAGAGGACATAAAATGTCCGCATCTCAGAGATGCTTCCTTGTTCTGGCTTTATGCCTTCATTATTAATGTATTCTTCGCCTTCCACCCCTCCCACCCCCTTCTTTACTTGTGCTATTCAAATTTCGTGGGATGTGCTGAAAGCATTCAAATTCTGAAATGAGTTCTGTGAAGTCTTCTCATCAGGGTTCACAGCAGAGGGCTGGTCTGCTGCTTTGATGTTTTGTAATCATAAATTCATTCTGCAGTGAGAGAATGTGGCAGATGGGAAATTACACTTCCTGGGATGAATGAATCCACTTGAATATTTCCCCCTGAAAAAGATTCCATTCAATTGTATGTAATGCTGTCCGGCTCCTCTCCAAACCAGTGGGGACAATGTTTACCTAAAGTTTAAGAGGTATGGTTTTGGAAATGCTCAAAGAGCTTCTCTGGAAATCCATTCCATAAAGGGATTAGTGGAAAGAATCATGCAGAATTCTTTAGGTTAAGACAAGGGACCGGAGCAGATAATAACATTTTCCAGCCTTCCTAGATTGGAGCATCAGCACACAAAGACAGGATTTCATACTGGTTCATTTGTTGCAGTCGTGTCTGATTCTTTGGGGCTCACTTGGGGTTTTCTTGGAAAAGATACTGTAGGGGCAGCTAGATGGTGCAGTGGATAGAGCACCAGCCCTGGATTCAGGAGTACCTGAGTTCAAATCCGACCTCAGACACTTAACATTTGCTAGCTGTGTGACCCTGGGCAAGTCACTTAACCCCAATTGCCTCACCAAAAAACCCAAACAAAGATACTGTAGTGGTTTGTAATTTCCTTCTCCTGTTCATTTTGCAAATGAGGAAACTGAAGCACACTGGGTGAAGTGACTTGCCCAGGGTCACATAGCTAGTAAGTGTTAAGTGTCTGAGGCTGGATTTGAACTCAGGTACTCTTGAATCCAGGGCCTGTGCTCTATCCACTGCGCCATCTAGCTGCCCCCTGAGGCCAGATTTGAACTCGGGATGATGAGTCTCTGGATTCCATACCTGGTGCTCTATGCACTATGGCACTACCTGGCTGCCCATGAGGTTATAGTGGGCTGGCCCTAAATAACATGGCCAAGGAGGTAAACCAGCATTGTTGCCCCTCAGCTCTCTGGATTGTTCCCTTTCCCTCCCACTCTCATTCACCTCCATATCTGATAGTCTTCAGCTCCGACAGCCTCTGCTCACTAGAAGAACAATTTTAAATCCACTTTCCTTTCCTCTAGAATCAAAACTAAAATTTCCCCTTAGAGAACTGGTGCAGAATCCAGGCCCTTCTGGCAACAACGTTTATTAGGGTAATTTACACAAGGAAAGGAGGCACAGCTAGGTAGCTCAATGGATAGAGTGCTGGGTCTGGAGTCAGGAAGATTCATCTTCCTGAGTTTAAATCTGGCCTCAGACACTTTCTGGCTGTGTGATCCTGGGCAAGTCACTTCACCCTGTGTGCCTCAGTTTACTCATCTGTAAAATGAGCTGGAGAAGGAAATGGCAAACCACTCCAGCATCATGGCCAAGCAAACCCCAAATGGGGTCACGAAGAGTCAGATGTGACTACAAACAAACAAACAATAATAACAAAGGAACTGAGCTAAATTGTAAGCTGAATCCCTCTCCAGAGGCCAAGGTAGTATGGGGGGGGGGGATTATGCTTTCCCCAAGTGTAAAAAGAAATATTTATATGATTTTTCTTGCTACCTATTTGCAGTCAATAGCTCTTTGTAAAAGTTAATCTATCCATCCCCGGAGAAAGAATGGATATTGAATGAACACAGACTGAAGCATGCTACTTTGCATTTTTCTTCTTTTTTTGACTTGCATCTTTTTATATAAAATGACTAATACGCAAATGTTTTACATAATTGCACATGTATAACCTATATCTGATTGCTCACCACCTCAGGGAGGGGGTAGGGTAGGGAGGGAGGGAATGAGAGGTTATAATTTTGAACTCAAAACTTTAAATAAATAAATAAAAGTTGAGCTAATGTTAAATGGCTAAATGGAACTGGGGTGCTAGTCACTGGGTCCCTAAGAATGGGGGGGAGCTTGGGCCAGTGGCAGAGAAGAAAGACTCCCTGACCCCCTCAGGTTACAAGAGAACTCTGAAGTTACAGGGATGGGGTGAGAAGTAAAATGAAATAAGTATGGCCCCCGAAAGAATAGAGTCAGAACAACCATGTTATACTTATACATGTACATGTCATCTCCCTCATTAGGATGCAATCAGGAATTGTTTCCCACTTGTCATTGTAGCTGTCCCCAAAGCTGGCACCAAGTGGGCACAAAGTCACCTCTTGATAAAGACTTGCTGATGGCTTATTTCCCCATGACAGCCCTCCAGCTTTTTGAAGACAGGAAAGGATTTCTGATTCAGTGAAAAGTAGAATGGGATGTAATTAGCAGTTTTATTAACCTCACCAGGGCAGACCACTTTTTTTTTTTTTTTTGCAGGGCAATGAGGGTTAAGTGACTTGCCCAGGGTCACACAGCTAGTAAGTGTCAAGTGTCTGAGGACGGATTTGAACTCAGGTCCTCCTGACTCCAGGGCCGGTGCTTTATCCACTGTACCACCTAGCTGCCCCTAGACCCATTTTATTTTATTTAAATTTTTTTTTTTTTTAGTGAGGCAATTGGGGTTAAGTGACTTGCCCAGGGTCACATAGCTAGTAAGTGTCAAGTGTCTGAGGACAGATTTGAACTCAGGTCCTCCTGACTCCAGGGCCGGTGCTCTATCTACTGCGCCACCTAGTTGCCCCCTGCCCTAGACACATTTTAAAACAAACAACAGCTTTTTCCCTCTCCTGCTGCTCGAGGAGCTGGCTGCCACCATGAATGACACTGTAACCATCAGAACCAGGAAGTTCATGACAAACAGACTTCTTCAGCATAAACAGATAGTTATTGCCCAAGACTGAAATTGAAGAAAAACTGGCCAAGATGTACAAGAGAACTCCAGATATCATTCTTGGCTTTGGATTCAGAACCCATTTTGGTGGTGGCAAAACATCAGGCTTTGGCGTGATTTATGATTCCCTTGACTATGCAAAGAAAAATGAACCAAAGGACAGACTTGCAAGGCATGGCCTGAATGAGAAGAAAAAGACGTCAAGAGAGCAGTGAAAGGAACGCAAGAACAGAATGAAGAAAGTCAGGGGTACTGCAAAGGCAAATGTCTGTGCTGGCAAAAAGAAGGAATAAAAGGCACTATGGAGGATGTTTATCCATGAAGATACGGGTTTTTCATCAGAGCTTAAAAACTTAAAAAAACAACAGTTACAACTAACTTTTAGGTTTACACCGGGTTATTTCCTTTACAACAACCCTTTGAGATAGGCACTAAGACAGACTGACGACATCAGGAGTTTTAGGGAGAGTGCCCAGGAGAGGAAGCAAGAATTTTCTTCCCAAATAAGCAAAATGTATTTAGTGTTCTCCCCACCTCTCACCCCTCATCCCCACCTCCAGCCCCCTGGAACAGTTTACGGTTGGAGTGCAGAGGGGGCCTTACCTGAGAAGTTGTCCCAGTAATAGCTTCTGCTGAGTTTAAAGTTAAAGTTGGTTTTGTAGGGTGTGGGCCTCAGAATTCTAAGGGCAAGTCTACAGGCCAAAGCCCTGAGAAAAAAAGCAGCAAAAATCAAAGACCTGTGATCATTATTCCATAAAATCTTACCCCTCTAAAGATATGCTGGGAATATCCCTTTGTCCCTGTGGACCAGCTCTTTGTGTGACCTTATCCTCTTGCCCTATTCAGCTGTCTTCTCCCATTAGACCATAAGCTCCTTGAGGCCAGGGATTGTCTTTTTACTTTCATTACTATTCCCTATCCTTAGCACAGTGCCTGACACATGGTGAGCCCTTAATAAATACTCGTTGAGGGGCAGCTAGGTGGCGAAGTGGATAAAGCACCAGCCCTGGATTCAGGAGTACCAGAGTTCAAATCCAGCCTCAGACACTTGACACTTACCAGCTGTGTGACCCTGGGCAAATCACTTAACCCTCATTGCCCCGCAAAAAATAAATAAATAAAAATTTAAAAATAAATGCTTGTTGATTGGTTGACTCCATTAACCCATTTGGGGATATCTCTTACAAGGACCGATGTTCAGGATCTGAGCTTCTCCCCAAAGCCTTCATCTGGGAGTAGACAAAGCTAGCCACTTGCAAGCTGCGTTCCTTATGCATGGCATTGGCCATGGTTGCCAATACTGGGACTCCTGGGATTGTTTCAAATATAACCAGAGAAAGAACAATTCGAACTTGGGGAGGAACGTTGGGTTTGAGGAAGGCATAAATGGCAATTCTTTGAACCTGTGAAAAGAGAGAAACATTTGATAGAAGCTTTAGGTTTTTAATGTTTGTTACTCTGTTTTTATGAATGACCACTCCCCTCTTCTGTGAGCTGGGCTCTGGTTAAGTGCAAAGTGTTCTTAGCATACAGCTTCTGTCAAAGCTGATGGCTTCATCTTTCCTGCTCACATAGAAACATTGTCATAGTTTTCCCTCCCTGACAATAGTAGTAAAATGAATACCCTAAGTGAGTGTCTCTGGTAAATTGAGAATCTATGTATTTGAATAAATTTGATCCAGCAAATAGATATATATTACTTGTGACATATACCAATCCAACAAATATGTGTATATATAATATTTTTTGTGTGTATATCTCACACACGCACACACACACACACACACACACACACAGAGCTGTTGTTTGCTCTTTGTTTTTCAAAGAGGAACAATGACATCATGGGTAATATCTTGACTTGCCTAGGAATGGATTGAAGTGAGGCAGAATTACATAAAGTCATCAGCATCACTCTCTCTTCCAGAGTCATCAAAGTCCAGTGGCAAGACAAAAGTCAAGACGACTGGGCTGGGATGGCTGGGGATGCAGCAGATGACTTTGCCATCTTCAGTGTCTGACCAAGCTTTAAGCGCTCCATCCTACCTGCCATCTGCCTTCATGGCCCTTGGAACAAATGGTTTTCATTTGCCTGTTCCACCAGGGTAAGTCTTAACATGCTTGGAGTAGACATGCCCCGATTCACCAACAAGTTTGGAGCCCATTGGATTCCCTCAACCTGGTTTAGCCCATCTGCCAAGATAGTTTACTGGGTTTTGGCCACTGAGCATGCTATGGCTTCTTGGAGCCACAAGCAAGAATTAGATGAGAGGTGGGACACCAAATGTGGATAAGCAGCAGATATGTTCCAGGCACTGTGCTAAGTGCTGGGGATACAGAAGAAAGGGCAAAAGACAATCCCTGCCCTCAAGGAGCTTATAATCTAATGAGGAAGACAACATACAAATAACTACAAAGCAAGCTATCTCCAGGATAAATAGGAAATAATTAACAGAGAGAAGGCACTGGAATTAAGAGGGGTTGGGTAAAAGGCTTCCTATAGAATCCAAGCTGGATACAGACGGTAAAGGGCTTTAAAAGTTTATATTGGGGCAGCTAGATGGCACAGTGGATAGAGCACCGGCCCTGGAGTCAGGAGTACCTGAGTTCAAATCCGACCTCAGACACTTAACACTTACTAGCTGTGTGACCCTGGGCAAGTCACTTAACCCCAATTGCCTCACTAAAAAAAAAAAAAGAAAAGAAAATTTATTTTAAAAAAAAGTTTATATTGATTTTAGAAGCAGGAAGGTACTTGGCAAACTTCTGCTTTTGACCAATAATCATATTTGTGAGACAGGGACTGCTGGCTTCATGATACATTGTGAAAGCAAACATTGATTCATATTTTTTGAAATTGCTATTAGTTCTTGAAATATTTTCACACTTTGGTCAACTGACAGCAAATTTGGGGTTTTGTTTTGTTTTGTTTTTTGGTGAGGCAATTGGGGTTAAGTGACTTGCCCAGGGTCACACAGCTAGCAAGTGTTAAGTGTCTGAGGTCAAATCTGAACTCAAGTCCTCCTGACTCCAGGGCTGGTACTCTATCTACTGCGCCACCTAGCTGCCCTGTAAATTTGTACTTTGAAAAGTATTATCCATTGTATGTGAAGGTGGGTATCCATTTTCTTTTATGGAGGTTGGTTTATTATTTTTTTTATTTTTTTTTTAAGTGAGGCAATTGGGGTTAAGTGACTTGCCCAGGGTCACACAGCTAGTAAGTGTTAAGTGTCTGAGGCCGGATTTGAACTCAGGTACTCCTGACTCCAGGGCCAGTGCTCTATCCACTGCGTCACCTAGCTGCCCCAGTTTATTTTTATAAAATGCTCGTTCAAAATGTTCCAAATCTATGTTTCGTGTTATTGGGAGGAGGAAGGGATTTTTCCATATAGAAACCCGCTTGATTGGCTGGCTATAAACTATATGTTTAGCCCATCAGATAACCTTTGCCTTTATTATCCCCTGCATTCTTTGTATACATAAATGTGGGGTGGGGAGGGAAGAGTCCCTTGGAACCAAGTTATACAGAATGATTAGAAAATATTGGTCTCTGGAATACTATTGTGTTGTAAGAAATGATGAGCAGGAGGAGTTCAGAGAAACCTGGAGGGTCTTGCGTGGGCTGATGATGAGTGAGATGAGCAGAACCAGAAGAACATTGTACACAGTATCATCAACATTGAGTGTTGACCTACTGTGATGGACTATATTCTTCTCACCAATGCAATGGTACAGAAGAGTTCCAGGGAACTCATGATAGAAGAGGATCTCCAAATCCAAGGAAAAAAAAAAAGAACTGTGGACTATAGATGCTATATGAACCATACTATTTCTTTTGTTTTTGATGCTGTTGTTTTTTTCTATTTTGAGGTTTTCCATCATTGCTCTGATTTTTTCTCTTATAACAGGACTAATGCAGAAATAGGATTAATGTTATTATGTGTGTATATATATAACCTATATCAGATTACCTGCTGTCTAGGGGAGGGGGGAGGGAGGGGAGGGAGGGAGAAAAATCTGAAATTGTAAAGCTTGTATAAACAAAAGTTGAGAACTATCTTTACATGTAACGGAAAAAAATAAAATACTTTATTAATTAAAAAAAAAAGAAAATATTGGTCTCATGACTTAGAACTATTAACCAAATATATTCCACTAGAATTGTGATCTCGTCAGTGCCCATATTCTCTCCAGGGTTGCTGATCACAACCCACCCATGCCTATCCATTCTTCATGTCTCTTTGTCTATGTCCTCCCATAAATCCTCTATAGGGGCTCTAACCCAAAGTTCTGGGGCCCTTCCTTACTTTATTTTGACATTGCCAGGATACCAGTAGAACAAACAGGCTGCCTGCCCCTTGTTTTCTCCATAAGCTCAGCCCACCTTATGTTTCTCTAATAAGAGAGGCAGTATGGTACGGTGGATAGAGCTGGCCTCTGTGCCCACAAAGCTTTGGGTTGAAATCCCACCTTTAGCATATACTGGTACCAATACAGACATTTCACTTACCTACTCAGCACTCTAGGCAACTCTCCTAAAACTATTGATTGTGGCATTCTGACCTGCCCTGGCAAGAGTGCCCAGGAATCCCCTATACTGGCAAAATCACAGTTCCAGTCCCTAACTTTATCCTGTTTCTCTGATGACATCCTTTGCCCAGTTAATTTTCTTAATTACTTTTTTGTTAAGTGTTGCAGCCTCTCACCCACTTGAAGGTGCTCAATGTCTCTCCATTGCCTGAGAGAAACTCATTTTCAATTTTTTGAAGATTGTAGTGTTCCATGACAACTCCTCATGCCACATGCATATCACAACCCATGTGAGTCTATGTGCTCCAGAAAATATATAAGCATCTATTTCAGGTGGGATGTTAAATTCAAATTCAGCAAACATTTATTATGTAGTTAGTATGTCTATATTCAAGAGTGGGTATGATCAAAGTGAATGAAGGACTACCCATTCTTCAGGAAGCACTCACATACTCTCTCTTTCCCTATGGGAGTTCCAATGGCTCCAGATTCAGATTCTATCCGTTACGTTTCTCCATGAGAATAATCACATCATCGACAATATAGGAGAAGGAAAATACTCATCTGTATTTTGAGAATGAACAATCCACTGCATAGGGACATGGCAACACCATTTTGTGCTACATTAAGAGAAAAAATGCTTCCAGAAACACAAAGGAGACATAGCTACTGTTCTGCTCAGACTATGTGTGAGGAAGAGTGTCCAGTTCATCCTACATATATAATTATCTTAACATTTTCTAAGCCACCCAATCACATTTAAGATATCAATTTACATACATTATCTGATTGGATCCTCACAACAACCCTGCAAGGAAGAGGCTCCAGATATGAGCATACCCATTTTATAGATTAAGAAATGAAGGTAGAGCAGCTAGGTTGTGCAGTGGATAAAGCACCGGCTCTGGATTTAGGAGGACCTCAGTTCAAATCCAGCCTCAGACACTTGACACGTACTAGCTGTGTGACCCTGGGCAAGTCACTTAACCCTCATTGCCCTGCCAAAAAAAAAAGAAAAGAAAGAAAGGAAGGAAGGAAGGAAGGAAGGAAGGAAGGAAGGAAGGAAAGAGGGTAGCAAGTGTAATGGCCAAGATTAGGACTCAGTTTACCAGACTCCAGGTCCAACATACTTTCACTACAAGATGGACAGCAACATGAAAAAAAAGTCGAGTTTCCAGCTGATTATTGGGAACTTGTACCCTCTCCTGTCTTCCTCTCTACTATTTCTTGCCTGAGATATTAAAGCGTAATGAATACTCCTGCTACTATGAGCAAGTGGCCCTCCTTCTTTCCTAACAAAAGCCTTAAATGAATTAATTCCTTATGGTTTAAGACACTCAAACTGCTAAGCCACAAGTGAGGAAGAGATCTTGGCTATATAATTCTTTTTTCCTTCTATATTTTTCTCCATCTGAGTTCTCAGATCCCCTGAAATCTACCCACTTCAACCATGCAGGTAGAGGGACCCCAGGTCAAGTGCCCTGCTCTGGCCACTATACCACGATGCCTCTTTACTTGCATACAGTAGGAATTACACAGATGTTTATTCAATTGAATTGACATCTCAGATAATGAAAGACTGCTTATAAAATAAGAACAACCTTGGACCTGTCTATGTATCCATGTACATATATTTCTAACAGTTGATGCAAAGGAAAAACTTTGACATTCCTCAGGGGGTCTAACATGATAATTTTGGAGATGAGCGATTCATGCTTTGCTTACCTCTTTGGGGTTCCTCTTGCCTATGTTTCTCAGGGACAGAGCAGCTGCAATCAGAATTCTGATGGGAAGATCAGAAGCACCAGATGAATACCCAGGTAGGAATTTCTTGATCTGCTTTAGACTGGCTGGGTGTCCTGCATTCCCTATGGACTTCAGGGCCAGAATCATGTCCTCTTCATCACCTTTCTGTGCTGCCTCAGCTAACAAATGATGAAGAGGCTGGGGAAAGAGGGTTCAAAGCCCAGAAAGCTGAACAATGATGCTGTAATGACATCACCCCCAAAACCTTGTTCTAGGTTGGCTAATACCAGCTCCACTTTTCAACTCGAAACCAGGAAGATGAAATAGGATGACCAAAAACAATGGTGTGTTCATTGCACAGTAAGTAATACAACAATAGTCCTAAAATAAAGAAATCTTTATTTCTTAATCTAATTCTACAGAATTTAAGTGCCTGGTTAGAAGTTTCTCTTCTTTGTAGTTGTTAATTTTTTTTCAATACCAAATCTCCTCTCTCCCACTACCCCTCCCCTACCCATTAAGAGGGTAAAAAATACAATATTCATTAGACATAAGAAAATTCTATCTTCTCCTACCAAGGGACTAGAAAAAGTTGACATATGATAAATGGGTCAGAAAAAGGAGAAAACCATCTGGAAACTAATGGTTGTCTTCAAAGACCTAACTAGCAATTGTTGTGTCCATATCAATGGTACAAAGAACATCTCTTGTTCAGCAGGGGTGAGAGAGGGCAATGCATTGGCTGCTTTTGGAGGGATGGGGTGGATGCAACATGGGAGGAGCTCAGCACGGCTAGTCATTTGTTAACTCCCTATTTTAACCACTTTTTCTTTCTAACTAGGCTGAAGTGTCCACTAAATTCAGTACCCCAAAGCAAAGCCCCAGGTGCTACAACCTAGTTAGGGTTTACTTCCATGGAAGCTAGGCAGCCCAGTGGATGGAGAATTGCACTTGGAGTAAAAAAAAGACCTGAGTTAAGAACCTACCTCAGGGGGCAGCTGGGTGGCACATTGGATAAAGCACCAGCCCTTGATTCAGGAGCACCAGCCTCAGACACTTACTAGCTGTGTGACACTGGGTTAAGTCACTTAACCCTCATTGCCTCACAGAAACAAATAAACAAACAAAAAACACCACCCTACCTCAGACCCACACTGAGTAACCCTCATCAAGTTACTTGACCTTTCTGAGACTTGGTTTCCTTATCTGTAAAATGTGGATAATAATGGCACTTACCTGAGTGACAGTCAAATGAGATAATATGTGTAAGAAGCACTTTACTAAGCCTAAAATGCTATATAAATATATTTCATCATTATTATCCTCTTACCTTTCATTCAGAGACTATGATAGGCATTGGGAAATAGTGGAGATAACAATGGTCTTGGAGTTAGGAAGCCTTGAGTTTGAATCCCATCACAGGCACTTATTAGCTGCATAACTGTGGACAAGTCACTTAGCCTTTATTGTCCTTAGTTTCTCTGTGTGTAAACTGAGGAGGTTGGACTTTATGACATCCAAGATCTCTTCTCACTCTAAAGCTATGATCTGATGATCTAACCCGATTTGGCCAATTCCTTCAAACAATTAACTAATCTAATGGTAAAAATTATTTGTCAGACCAGATGCTTAAATGGAATGGTAGTCTAAATAAAATGGACCTCTAGTAATCTCATGGACATATGCTGAATTAAATGAGATAATAATTGTAAAGTGCTTAGCACGTGCCTGGCACATAGTAGGTGTTATATAAATATTGGTTATTATTATTATTATTATTGTTTGTTTGGGTTTTTTAACAAGGCAATTGGGGTTAAGTGACTTGTCCAGGGTCACACAGCTAGTGTGTGTCAAGTGTCGGAAGTCAGATTCGAACTCAGGTCCTTCTGACTCCGGGGCCAGTGCTCTATCCACGGTGCCACCTAGCAGCCCCTGTTATTATTATTATTGAGGAGAATCCTCATAAACATTCCACGAAACCATTTCCAGTGATAGTTTAGAAGAAATCATAAAATTTACTCTGACTTAACTGAGGTAGTTTTTATTACATGTGTTAATAAGAGGAGAACTAGACCATGAACGTGCAACAAGGTCTTACAGCAGAATATGGCTGGCCAATTTATTGCCTTTTCACTGGGCTAAAGAGACAAAGGATGAATTGGAGTTGCTACAGAGTAGAAAGAAAAATGGGGAGGGGAAAGGGTAGTACAGGAAAATAGAAAAATTAGAAGATTCATGAAAGTTATAGTTGCAGGGAGTGGTGACTAAATCGTGATGGGAACTTTCTAGGAATGACTATTGTAAGTTAAGTAGATACTTTGCATTGTCCTGTTTGGAGAGAGCAGGAGAGTAATAATTTCCATGGGAATTCATTTCCCAAAATTCTCCCCAGTCTACCCAGAGGACTTTGCAGGAATATAAGGCTCTCTAGGCACACAAGAAAATAAGACAAGCTTAGGGTTCTAGCTCCACAACGGCATATGGAGAGCTTAAATGAGACTTTTGAATAGAGCAGAAGAGGCAAAAGTCAAGAAACTTACCTGGAGAGATGACTCTGAGCAGTTCACTGACACAGCACAATGCTTATACACCAATGACCCATAGGCGAGAAACCCAGTGATGCGGAGAGTATACCATGGGTGTGATTGGGTATTTTTCAGTATCAACTAGAAAGAAAATATTTCATTTCTGGCAGCACTGACCCCCGGGAAAGGAAACAAATAACTGATTATATTGTGATTTTTTTTAATGGAAATACAAGTGTAGTCCTGTTGGTGTAATAGAAATCTGATCCTAGGAAATTTAACTTCCTTCCAATCTTTTACGCTTGGACTTTGAGTCACTTAATTCTGCCATTCTTAACATGCTATTTGTTATGAAATGGTTTTTTTAAAAACAGCTTGATTCTCCTGTGCATGTAAATGGGCATTTCAAAATAGGATTGTGGCTTTTATTTATTTGGAAGACAGTTTTCCTAACCTCATCCCAAGGAGATATAATCTTGAAAGTATTATCCAAAGTGGTAAGAAATCTTTGTTATATGAGAACTAGATTATAAATTCCTTGAGGGCAGGAACTATATTTATTTTTACTTGTATTTGTATCAGCAGGGTTTAGCACAGGGTCCGGCACATAATAGGTACTTAATTAATGTTTATTGACTATTTGAACAATGAGGAAGCTAGGTGGGGCAGTGGAAAGAGTTCCCAGCCTGGAGTCAGGAAGACCTGAGTTCAAATCTGGTCTCAGGCACTTACTAGTTATGTGACCCTGTGAAAGTCACCTAATCCCGTTTGCCTCAATTTCCTCATGTGTAAAATGAGCTGGAGAAGGAAATAGCAAACCACTCTAGTATCTTTGCTAAGAAAACCCCAAATAGAGTCAGACTCAACAACAACATTCTAACAATATCATCCCTTTCCTCGACTAGTTTAAAGACAAAGATTTAACTTAATTAAAAAGGGAGGTGTCAGGCCTGATCTTGAAGACGTCCTGAAGCATTATGGAGGTAACCAATGCAAAGGATGATTCTTATCAGGAGTAAGTGACTGCCTGAGAGGACATTTTGGTGCCTCTAATTTTTTCCCCCCAGAAATAGGGTTCAGGTCGGCTTCCTGAGTCTTGGATAGAAGGGTGAGAAGCTCAAGCACTCTGGGACCTTATCTTAGGGAAGAAGAAATCTTTGAGCCTTTTCCAAACATTTGGAATCTTTCTAAGGAAAAGGAGCATGGAAATGGTACAGAGAAAAATAAAAGCAATACCTTAGCTTCATTAATGGCTTCCTGGGTTGCTGTACAGAAATGCAGACTCACAAGCACAGCCTGAAAAGTCTCCCATTCACTGAGTTCTTGCTGGTTAATTTTAAGCCTTAGAAACCTTATGGCCTCTATACTGGCCACAGCAGGGATTATATCTAAAAACAAACTCCTAAAAGTCATAAAAAAAATTGTTCAAGCTCTCAATGGGAAAAAGAATCTTCTAAAAATGAATGAAGTTTATGAGTTTCACTACCTGTAAAATGTTCGGTCAGCATACTTTTCCCACACTGACTCTATGGTGTTGATATCAGCCATTCGGAAGAGCTGGACCAGTTGAAGGAATTTTGAGGGCATTTCACCAGGAATCAAGTGATCCATGTGGATGACCAAATACTCCATTACATCTGCTATCTTAAAAACAAGGAAAACATACCTGTGATGAGTCACTTCAATTTGATGCAATTAGGCAAATCTGTATTAAGCACTTATGGCATGCCATCAGTCAGTTAGTCAATAGACATTTACAAGGGGCAGCTAGGTGGCGCAGTGGATAGAGCACTGGCCCTGGAGTCAGGAGTACCTGAGTTCAAATCCGGCCTCAGACACTTAAACACTTACTAGCTGTGTGACCCTGGGCAAGTCACTTAAGCCCAATTGCCTCACAATAAATAGACATTTATTAAGCACCTACTATGTATAGGCACCATGCTAAACATTGGGGATACAGAGAAAGGCAAAGCAGTCCCTGCTCTCAAGGAGCTCACATTCTAATAAGGGAAATAACATGCAAACAGCTCCATACAAACAAGCTATAGATAACATAAATTGGAAATAACCAAAAGAAGGAAAGTACCAGAATTAAAGGGGATGAGGAAAGGTTTCTTATAGAAAGTAGAACTTTAACTGAGACTTGAAGGAAGCTAGAGAAACCAGGAAGAATTATTATAGGCATGGAAGAAAGTCAGTGAAAATTCATGAGTAAGGAAATGGGATGTCTTGTGTTAAGGAACTGCAAGAAGGCCAGTGTCACTGGATTACAGAATTGGGGCAGAGATGGGAGAAGGGGGTTAAGGTAGAAGAAGGTTAGAAAGGTGTGGGGGGTTTTCAGGTTGTAAAGGACTTTAAACACCAAACAAGATTTTCTATTTGATCTTGGGGGAGATAGGAAGCCACTAGAGTCAATGGAATGAGGATGGTGAGATGGTTGGACCTGTGAATCATTTTGGTGGCTGAGTGTAGAGTGGACTGGAGTAGGGGGAGACTTGGGGCAGGAAGATGTACCAGGAGGCTATTGCAATCGTCTAGGCAAAGGTACCTGCACCAGAAGGGTGGCACTGTAAGAGGGGGGAAAGGAAACATATGTGAGAGATATTACCAAGGTAAAATTGGCAGGCCTTGGCAACAGATTGGATATAAAGGGTGAAAGAGGATGAGGAATTGAGGATAGTGTCTTAGCATTCTGAGTGACTGGTAGGATGTTGTTACCCATAGCAATAGGGAAGTTAAGAAGAAGGGAGAGTGGGGCAGCTAGGTGGTGCAGTGGATAGAGCACCAGCCCTGGAGTCAGGAGGACCTGGGTTCAAATCCAGCCTCAGACCCATGACATTTACTAGCTGTGTGACCCTGGGCAAGTCACTTAACCCCAATTGCCTTACCAAATAAAAGAAGAAGAGGGGAGAGTTTGGGGGAAAGTTAATTAGTTCTGTTTTAGATATATTGAGTTTAAGATGCATACAGGACAACCAGTTCAAGAAGTCCAATAGGCAACTAGAGATGCAGTGTAGAAGTCAGGAGAGAGGTTGGGACAGGACAAGTATTTGAGTAATTGAGATTCCTCAGCACAGAGATGATAATTGAATCCAGGGGAGTTGATGAGATCACCAAGCAAAATAGTATCCAGGTAGAAGAGAAGATAGCCCAGAATCCTGTGGGTGTTAAGGGCTAAAATTCTAGCTAAACTGTCTAAAATATCTAGTGAGTGGTCGCCAATAAATTATAAGCTTTAGCAAGAGTTAGACTTTTAGGCATTTATTAAGGAGAATAAGAATTTGATAAAGAGAGAAGGAAGGCCTAGATTCCTATCTATTAAAGGGAGAGCGCATTTCTAGCTCCACTCTCCACCAGAGTCCCCAGGAAAGAGAGTGAGACCGAGCGCCAGTCTCTTCCTTCCTCCTCCCACTAGCCCGCGTCACTTCCTGAGGCCAAAGAAAAGACTCCTGGTCTTGCCCTCAAAGACCTTCGCTTCATGGGCGGAACTCTTCTACAGTAAGTCTCCAGCAGGTGGCGTCATTCCAATCATTACATGGGACACCCATGGTTAGTAAGGAGACTGAGAAGGAGTGATGGTACAGGTAAGAGGAGAACCAAAAGAGAGCAGTGTCACAAAAACCTAGAGAAAAGAAAGTATCAGGGAGACGAGAGTGATCCATGGGGAAGCTGAAGAGGGATCAAGAAGAATGAAGATTGAGAAAAGGCCATTGGATTTGACAATTAAGTGATGACTGGTAACTTTGGAGAAAGCAATTTCAATTGAATCAAGAGGTGAGAGGCAGAAAGATAAGAAAAGAGTCAGAGGAAAGGAAATGGAGGCACTTAAGGAGATGGCCTTCTCAATGAATTTCACTACAAAAGAGAAGGGAGCTAAGGAATGATAGCTAGTGGGCACAGATGCATCAGATAGGAGTTTATGAGGAGGGAGGAGACATGGGCATGGTAGTAAGGCAGTAGGGAATAGCCAACAGACTGGGAAAGATCAAAAATAAGTAAGAGTATAGGGATGATAGATGGGGTGATCTGCTGGAGAATATGGGATGAAATGGTGTTAGCTGGGTATGTAGAAGAGTATGCCTTGGCAAGGAGAGGAGTCTCCTTCTGGGAGAAAGGTTTGATATAGGGATGGAGGAGAAATTAGTGGCAGAAGGCATCTGGGTAATGGGAGCTGAGGAGGAGAGAAAGACTGTGAGCCGGACACTGAATTCAGTGGGGAAAATGGGAAGGAGGAAAAGAGAAATGGAAGGGAGAGGGAGAGGGAGAGGGAGAGGGAAGGGAAGGGAATTAATTCAACAATCTTTCTTCTCAACTAATTTTAATGCCTGATTACCTCAGTCACTAGGTAATAGGGGCACAGTAGATGAAGAAGAGGCCTTGGAGTCAGGAAGATCTGGGTTTTGATCCTTCCTCAAATACTTCCATGCTGTGTGACCCTGGGTTAATCTCTCTTTCCCCTTCAGTTTCCTCATCTGTAAAATGGGGATATTAACAGACCCATCTCACAGGGCTGGGGTGAGGATCAAATGAGATAATATATGTAAAGCACTTTGTTAATCTTAATATGCTATATAAAAATGATCTATTATTAGCTTTAAGCTATTTTTTTCCTTCTATAGGAAGCCTTTCTTTATTTGGCATCCATAGGCTTACACATCAGGCAGAGTGCCTAGAGACATTGAAGTCCAACACTCTCATTTTACAGGGGAGGAAACTGAAGCTGAGACTTGCCCAAGGTCATACAGCTAGCAAGTGGCCATTTCCAGATTTGAACTCACATCTTCAGGCCCAGCACTCTAACCCCTGTACCACTTAGCTTCTCCCCTTTCATATCTGTAAGATTTAAATCAGTGAGCACTGAGTCCTGAACATCCAGAAGGTTCTGTATTCTGTATTCTGTGTCCCTCACTAAAATTCAGTTCCTCTATATACTAATCCCATCTTGTCCAATCCACTTCAACGAAACCATTGAGCACTGATTAAATGCCTACTGTGTGCCCCAAGGCAATGGGCAAGACAAAGGGACGGAAAGAAAGTGGGGAAAACCAAACCATATGCAGAAGTTTTTCTTTACCTGAGCCTCTATATTTTGGATTTTGAACAGGTGAACAGGCATTTGAAACAATTCGCTGTCGAAACGGTAGAAAAGGTTCCCTCGATTCTGAAATCTGGTCTCTTGGTTTTCTGAGGATGCATTCTCTATATAGAGTAGTTCTAGTTTCTGCCTGTGAAGAAGCCCAGAGATAAGAATTTTAAAATTCAACAAGCAAAGAGAAAGTTTCAGCCTGGGACTAGACTGTCAGGACCGGCAATAGAAGGGCAACGGCACAGATAAAAAGGATGGTATTTCCAAAGTGCAGGGTTACAAGGGAAAGAAAATATGTTTGGCCTTATTCCCATCTTTGTGAAAACAGCGTTCTGATTTGTATATGTGAAAGGAACACATCTGTGATGAAAATCAAACTCTTCACAGTTAAGAAATTCCATATTACAAATATAACGAAAAAGGAAAATGTTGGATATTAGAGGGGATATGGAGAAACTGGGATGCTAATCCACCATTGGTGGAGTTGTAAACTGATCCAACTATTCTGGAGAGCAATAACTATACCCAAAAGGGCTATAAAACTGGGCATACCCTTTGATCCAGCAATACCACTGCAAGGTTTATATACCAAACATATCCAAAAGAAGGGGAAAGGACCTAACTGTACAAAAATATTTAAAGCAGTTCTTTTTGTGGTAACTAAGAATTAGAAATCAAAGGGATGCCCATCAATTGAGGAATGGCTAAACAAGCTGTGGTGTATGATTGTAATAGAATATTATTGTGTCATAAGAAATGACAAGCGGAATGATTTTAGAAAGGCCTGGAAAGACTTATATGAACTGATATATAGTGAAGTGAGCAGAACCAGGAGAACATTGTGCACAGTGACAGCAATATAGTTTGATGAACTGTAAATGACAACTATTCTCAGTAATACAATGATCCCAGACTATCCCAAAGGACTAATGACAAAGCATACTATCCACCTCCAAAGAAAGAACTGATATTGATGGAACATAGACTGAAGTATGCTTTTTTCACTCTTTCATTTTTTTCTTTTATTCAAATTTTCTTATACAAAATTACTAATATGGTAATGTTTTCTATAATTGCACATGTATAGCCTGTATCTGATTGTTTGCTGCCTGGAGGAGGAGGGAGGAGAGGGAGAGAGGGATAGAATTTGGAACTCAAAACTTCAAATTAAAATGTCTATTATTATTTTTATTTGATAATAATTATTTTTTTAAAAGGAATTCTATATTAGGGGTTGGTGACTTAGTGGCTAGAGCACCAGCCTTGGAGTCAAGAAGACCTGAATTCAATTCCTTCCCAAGACACCTATTACTTGTTTTGCTTACTTAAATTTTCTCAGTCTCAGTTTCCACATCTGTCAAAGGGGGATAATAACATCACCTTCTTGTTGAGATCAAATAAGAAAATTTATAGCACTTGGCCAATCTTTTTTTTTTTTTGCAGGGCAATGAGGGTTAAGTGACTTGCCCAGGGTCACACAGCTAGTTAAGTGTCAAGTGTCTGAGGCTGGATTTGAACTCAGGTCCTCCTGAATCCAAGGCCAGTGCTTTATCCACTGCGCCACCTAGCTGCCTCCGATTTGGCCAATCTTAACATGCTATATTTGTTGTTCATTCGTTTTTCAATCATTTCCAACTCTTTATTACCTCATTTGGGAGTTTTTTGTTTTTTGTTTTTGGCAAAATATTGGAGAGGTTTGCCATTTCCTTCTCCAGCTCATTTGACATAAAGGGAAACTGAGGCAAACAGGGTTAAATGATTTGCCCAGGGTCACTCAGCCAGTAAGTATCTGAAGCTGGGTTTCAACTAAGGAAAATGAATCTTCCTGATTCCAGGTCCAGTGCTCTATCCACTATGCTACCTAGCTGCCCTATATGCTATATAATTGCTAACTTTTATTATTATTCAACTTAATTCAACTCAACAAGCATTTATTAAGTACCTACTATGTACTGAGTGAGTACTTCCCTAGGTACTCAGCATAGGGATGTGGATATGGATAAGGATAGAGATAGGGACACTGGGCACCTAGGTAGTACAATGGATAGAGCCCTGGGCCTGGAGAAGATTTGAGTTAAAATCTGACCTCAGGCACTTACTATCTGTGTGATCTTGGGCAAGTCACTTAACTTCTGTTTGCCCAAGTTTCCCCATCTGTAAAATCAGAGTAATAGTATTACCTACCTCCCAGGTTTTGTTGAGAGGATCAAATGAGATAATTGTAATTAGTTTAGTACTGGAACATAGTAAATGCTATATTGGTGTTAACTGCTATTATCATCATTATTATTATAGGGAACAGTCAGGAGAGGAAACTCCCTCTACTTCTCTATAAGTCTTTTTGTGTGTATGTATGTAAGGGCAATGAGGGTTAAGTGACTTGCCCAAGGTCACACAGCTAGTAAGTATCAAGTGTTGAGGCTAGATTTGAACTCAGGTCCTCCTGAATCCAGGGCCGGTGCTTTATCCACTGTGCCACCTAGCTGCCCCCCTTCTCTATAAGTCCTAATGAGTTTCCCAAAGCACTGAGGGGTCATCTAGCCACTATGAACCAGCCCTGCCCTTGAAAAGCTTACATGCTACTGGTATCCCCAATGTGAACTTAGGAATGCAGTCATAGGTAAGACTCTTCTGCATAAAGATTCAGAAAGCATACATGACCTGAACACTTCTGAGGTCCCTTCAAGCTCTGAAATTTAGGATTCTATGGAACATACATATCTATATTGACCTATGCCTGACCCCTGCACTCAGACATGTAGGTCTAGTATGGAGAGGAGGCAGAAACCTAGATATTTTATCACAGAATCACCTCCTACCTCAAGTCCTTATGGATCCCCACCAAATGATATTTTTCTTTCCTTCTTTTGTTTTAAATATACGCATCACCCTGTGATGCCATTGGTCCTCCTCAGAAATGAAAAGCAAACAACATGCATATTGTACATACAAATACGCACATACATCTCTAATCTTTTCTTGAAAACATTACTAAGGTGTACCATCATAATGTGAATTATCACTGATGGATTTTAAATTTGCTTCAAACTGGTCATCAAAATAAAGCTAAATAGGGGCAGCTAGATGGCACAGTGGATAGAGCACCTGCCCTGGATTCAGGAGGACCCGAGTTCAAATCCGGCCTCAGACACTTAACAATTACTAGCTGTGTGACCCTGGGCAAGTCACTAAACCCCAATTGTTTCACACACAAAAATTTTTTAAAAGAAAAGAAAAGAAAGCTAAATAAATATTACATTGTCACTTTTAAAAGAATCCAGAGTCTCATACCATACTTGAGTCACTGCTTCTCCTCCAGTCAGCTCATTAAAAGGGGTGAATTGATGTATTTCCTGCACCTCAGCATAAATAATCAAGGGCTTCCCCTTTGAAGTTTTTATCTTGTAAGTAGAAGTGGAGGTGGATCGGGAGTTTCTGTTGGGCTGCAACAAGAGGACAATGAGGAAAATATCATGGCCGAATCAATTTTTCTCATCTAAATACAATCAATTTGGCAGATCAGATTCCTTATTTACTTAATCTCTGGAGTTATATGTAACTATTCATGACATTATTTCTATTCTTTAGTATTTAAGTGGGTGTCCCTTGACCCTTCCCTTGGGTCTCAAAGAGGTAGCATCAACAGAGATCTTTCTGGGTCACTGAAAAATTCTCTAGTGATTGATATTAATTGTTGTGGTTTTTTTGATGGAGCAATGAGGGTTGAGTGACTTGCCCAAGGTCACACAGCAGCTAGTAAGTGTCAAGAGTCTGAGGCTGGATTTGAACTCAGGTCCTCCTGAATCCAAGGCCAGTGTTTTATCCACTGTGCCACTTAGCTGCCCCATTAATTGGCTTTTAATTGATTAGGCTTCAGTTAGATGAGCCAGGAAGACCAACAGGAAAAAACCAATGTGGTACTTGGTAATGCCACAGTGGAGAGAGTTCTGGACCTGAAGTGAGAAAGAACTGAGTTCAAATCTAGCTTCAGATACTTCCAAGCTGTATGACCCTGGGTACATCACTTAATCTTTCTCAAGCTCACTTTCCCCATTTATAAAGTGAAAGTAAGAATAACACTTACACCCCCCCCCCCCCGGTTATCATGAGGATCGAATGAGTTAATATTTGTAAAGTGCTTTGCAAACCTTAAGGCACTAGATAGCAGCTAGTTTTTTTGTTTTGTTTTGTGTTTTGGTGGGGCAATGAGGGTTAAGTGACTTGCCCAGGGTCACACGGCTATTAAGTGTCAAGAGTCTGAGGTCAGATTTGAACTCAGGTCTTCCTGAATCCAGGGCCAGTGTTTTGTCCACTGTGCCACCTAGCACAGTGCCACAGCTTCCATCATGGTTCATTTGGACAGGCACTAGTATACCTCTAAGTGATAAAGCTCAGAATGAGCTGAGGCTAGTGATTAAAGCTAAGAACAACAAACCAATGTTTGTTTCAGGGTTTAGCCATATTGATGAAAAGAGGAAAGATCAATTGAGGGAAAGGATTACTTCTCAAAGATGGATGTAAGAATGATAATGAACAACATATTGAAAGCTGAGTGGCTTAACTTTTCATTTTTCTTGTGTTCTTTCAGCCAAAGAGAATAATCTCTAGCCTGGAAAAGAACAGAACAAAAGTAACGAAATCCAAGCTAAGTTGAGAGATAACAATGAGTGCCCAACTGGCTCTGCTGAGTTCAGATCATCTGGCCCATATGAATTACCATCTAAACTCTTCAAAAAGTTAGGGACCCGGGGCAGCTAGGTGGCACAGTGGATAGAGCACCGGCCCTGGATTCAGGAGTACCTGAGTTCAAATCCAGCCTCAGACACTTAACACTTACTAGCTGTGTGACCCTGGGCAAGTCATTTAACCCCAATTGTCCCGCAAAAAAAAAAAAAGTTAGGGACTGATTGCTAAGTCACTGTCAATGATCTTTGAAAGACTGTGGAGAAGAGGGGCTGCCATATTGGAGAAAGGAAAAGGTCATCACAATTTTCAAAAATGGGAAGTAGAGTTTGCAAGTTCATCTGAACTCAACTCAGCAAATGTTTATTAAGCAACTTTCAGGCACTGTGCTAAGCTCTAGAGATACAAATATAAAAATTGTTCCAAAAAGACTCCCAAAGATGATAATTGTTCCTGCCCTCAAGAAGTATCCATCTTGGGGCAGCTAGGTGGCGCAGTGGATGAAGCATCGGCCTTGGATTCAGGAGTACCTGAGTTCAAATCCGGCCTCAGACACTTGACACTTACTAGCTGTGTGTGACCCTGGGCAAGTCACTTAACCCCCATTGCCCCGCAAAAAAAAAAAAAAAAGAAGTATCCATCTTATTGGGAGAGACAGCATTTATACAGATAAGGAAAAAGAAAGTAATTTGAGGATGGACAGTGAACTGTGAACTGATGGTCCACATTAAAAACTCCACATTGAGGGCAGGTAGGTGGTGCAGTGTATAGAGTACTGGACTTGGAATCAAGAGGACCTGAGTTCAAATTTGGCCTCAGACACTTACTAGCTATGTGATCCTGGGCAAGTCACTTAAGCCCGATTGCCTCCCAGAAATAAAAATAAAGACTTTCGCATGATCCTGTGATAAAATATCTGTGTTTCTATCTCATCTCTCTACTAGATTTTTGCATTTTCATGGAGGCAGTGGCCATGTTTTATTGTCTTATTTAAATTTTGCATCTTTTCCACCACCTAAGACAGAAAGATGATAGCTTCACCATACAAAAGATGGAGGAAACAATGGTGGGAAATTTTATCCCAGATATGATTCTTTCAAACAGGGAGGCACTAGTTGCTGGCATGGAAATGAGGGCAAACTCTCAGAGAAGTAATACTCCTGTCTAGAGTTTACAATGGAAGAGAGGAAAGCTGTTCATAACCTCACATACACCCTACTGTGGGAGAATAGACTCAAAGGGATCAGAAGAAAGATAGGTAGAATCACATGGACTTAAAATTCTACAGGAGAATTCAGCCTTGAAGGAAAGGAAATTGAGACACTAATACACTGTTGGTGGAACTGTGCACTGATTCACCTATTTTAGAGAGAAATATGAAATTATGCCCAAAGACATATATCTGTGTATACAGTTTGACCCAGGAATACCACTATTAGGTCAATTTCCCAAGGTGATCAGGAAAAAAAATTCTAAAATATTTATAGTCACTCTCTTTATTATGGCAAAGAGCTGGAAATTGAGGGGATGCCCATCAGTTGGAGAAAAAAATTGCAAAATATGATTATGATGAAGTACTGTTATGCTATAAGAAATGATGGAAGGCAGCTAGGTGGCACAGTGGATAAAGCACTGGTCCTGGATTCAGGAGGACCTGAGTTCAAATCCGGCCTCAGACACTTGACACTAGCTGTGTGACCCTGGGCAAGTCACTTAACCCTCACTGCCCCACACACACAAAAAAATGATGAGCAGGTTGATTTTAGAAAAACTTGGAAAGACTTGTATGAGATAATGAAGAGTGCAATGAGCAGAACCAAGACAGCATTGTATATAGTAACAACAATATTGCTCCAAGAGTAACTGTGAATGAATAAGCTTTTCTTAGTAATAGGAACATTCAAATCAACTACAAAGGACCTATGAAGGAAGATGCTATTCACCTCCAGAAAAAGAACTGATATATGGAAGTATGAATTGTTTCTTGTGTGTGTGTGTGTGTGTGTGTGTGTGTGTGTGTGTGTGTGTGTGAAATGTTGACCTTCTCTAGTTCAGAGGGAGGGAGACAAATCAGAACTCAAAATCAGAAAAAAATAGAAGAAATGTTTTTAAATGTTTGTTAATTTTAGAAAATGACATTCTAAAGACCCCAAAGGAAACTATTCAAATGAGAGTTAACAAGTAGAATGTTTGAAGAGATCAACTGATAGAAATGGATCTTACCAACCAACTTAGAATGAGCACAAGTAGGTAACAGGGGATGAATATGTAGGGCATGGTCATGCGGAAATAGTGTCAGAAGAAATTAACATGATAGAATATAAGATCCTTGAGGGCAGGGACTATTTCACTTTTGTCTTTGTATTCCTATGACCTAGCATAGTTCCTGGTATAGAGTAGGCAATTCATAAATGCTTGCTGATTGCTTGAAGCTGATTGACTGTGGCAGCAAGAAGATCAGTCTAGTAAAAAAAGTAAGTGGCTCAGATTATGGCAGGATCAGGAAGCCAAAAGTTGAATTTATTTGAGGTAACCTATTTAGGTTGTATCTACACTAGAAAGAGAAAGTGGAAATACTGTATAATTACCTTGTGATTTATATCACTCTGGGTGGAAAGTCTGATAATTCAGTTTCTCAAGTCTACTTTTCCTTTACTCAGTAGGTAATGGTAGGATTTGTTCTTTCATCTACCTCGATGACTAACTCAAGAAATCTTTTTTTTTTTTTTTATGGGGCAGTGAGAGTTAAGTGACTTGCCCAGGGTCACACAGCTAGTAAGTGTTAAGTGTCTGAGGCTGTATTTGAACTCAGGTCCTCCTGAATTCAGGACCAGTGCTTTATCTACTTCACCACCTAGCTGCCCCCAAGAAATCATATTTTTAATGTAGTTAATAGTCTCAAGGTCATTCAGGAGGTGGGTGAAAAAAATACTGTATTTACCATGCTGTAGTTAATACTGTATACAAGATTGGTCTAGTTCTTCCCTAAATAAATATACTGGCAAGAAGGCAGGGCTGAAAAATGCTGCTGTCCAAATTGTTGCATATTCTATTTCATCATACACTAAACAAGACTAATTCTTCTAGGTCTTGGTCTATTCAACTCAATTCAGTTGATGTTAATTAGGCTCCAATCATGTACCCGGCACTGAACTAAGTGACAACTATAAAAAGACCAGGGTCTTGCATTTGAGCAGCTTACAAATTAGATAATATACAGAAAGTTGTTCCCAAGCCTCAAAATAATATATCAATATGAGCTCCTGTTCTTATTGAATATTGTCATTTTGCTGGGAGGATAACGGTTCCATTATTCTGCCACTGAGATGGGCTGTAATGAACCAAGATGACGGGATTTCTCAGCCCGAGACCACTTCCCTATAATCAGATAGAAGGGTTAACTCCCTTTTCCATCACTCACATGGAATTCTCTGTCCCTGGTCCTAAGGATCTATTGGAACTTTTTTACCATAAGTTCCTAGAACTAGAAGCGGAAGGGGCCTTAAAAGAGCCACCTCGTGCAGTTCCCTCCTTTTACAAATGAGGCCCCATGACCAAGAAAGGTTCCGTTAACTTCCTCTTACCGGTTTGCATTCCCTGCATTTGACGGCGTAAGCGAAGCCGGCATTCATCCTGACACTTTCCGTACAGTCGTTCAAGTCCTTTGACTTAGTGATATAGACCAAGCTGTCTTTTTTGTCTTCTTTAATAACGTACGTTGTGTTACAGCGGCCGCTGATGCTGATCTGCCGAAATGGGGGGGGGGAGGAGGGAGGGGGAAGGAAAAAGATGATCAGCTTGAACCAAACACACAATAAAGCACCCACATTTAGAGTTGGAAGGAACTGTACAGATCACATGGTCCAACGCCCTTACTTACTCTTTCACCCAACGAGCATTTATTAAGCACCCACTATGTGCTAGACACTGTGCTAAGCGCTGGGGATACAAAGAAAGGCAGAAACGCAGTGCCTGCCTCCAAGGAGCTTATATTGTAATGGGGGAGACAAAATACAAATACTTATGTATAAAAGATATTTACGAATAATAAATGGAAGATAGTCTCAGCAGTAAGGTACTGGCATAGGGAGAGAGCGGGGAGACCAGGAAAGACCTCCTACAGAACGTGAACTGGACTCATTCTTTTTTGGGGGAGGGGGGAAATGAGGGTTAAATAACTTACCCAAGGTCACACAGCTAGTAAGTGTCAAGTGTCTGAGGTCGGATTTGAACTCAGGTCCTCCTTGATCCAGGGCCGGTGCTTTATCCACTGCGCCACCTAGCTGCCCCTGGACTCATTTTTGAAGGAAGTCTTTCCATTTGAATTGTAGTTATTAGTGCATAGAGCACTGGGCTTGGAATCAGGAAGACTCATTTTCATGAATTCAAATCTGGTCTCAGACACTAGCAGTGTGACCCTGGGCAAGTCACTTAACCCTGTTTGCTCCAGTTTCCCTCTCTGTAAAATGAACTGGAGAAGGAAATGGCAAACTGTTCCAGTAACTTTGACAAGAGAAAACCCCAAGAATGGCTAAACAAGCTGTGGTATTTGATTGTGATAAAATATTATTGTGCTAGAAGAAATGACAAGCAAGATGATTTCAGGAAAACTTGTAAAGACTTTCATGAACTGATGTATACTGAAGTGAACAGAACCAGGAGAACATTGTACATAGTAATAACAATATGGTTCGATGAAGAACAGTGAATAACTTAGCTATTCTCAGCAATACAATGATCCAAGACAATCCCCAAAGAATGACGATGAAGCATATGGATCTCCAGAGAAAACGTATATTGATCAAACACAGACTGAAGCATGCTGTTTTTCACTTTCTTCCTTTCATTTTTTTCTTTTATTTGAGTCTTCTTATTCAAAATGACAAACGGGGAATTGTTTTACATAATTGCACATGTATGTTCAGCGCCTCAGGGAGGGGGGGAGAGGAGGGAGGGAAAGAGAGAGGGATAGAATTTGAAACTCAAAACTTTAAATAAAAATGTTAATTAAAAAAAAGAAACAAAAAAGAAACCCCCAAAAAGGGGCCACAAAGAGTTCAATGTGATTGGAAGGACTACACAAAAGCAATGTAGAGGCTGGATGACTACTCCTCAGGCATGCTATAGTAAGGTTTCCTTTGAAACTTGGGTTAAACCAGATGGCCACTGAGGTCCCTTTCACTTTTCAAATTCTCTTACTAAGTACCTAAAAATAATAATAGCCCCCCAAATACTAGCCTTTTAGGGATCAATTCTGTGGCAGTTTCAAAATAATAATGACCTCTGAGGAAACAGTTTCTGTAGAGATGTGAGGATCAGATGAAGCCAAAATTAGAACACTGATCTTCTGACATTAAGGCAATGACTTGGTTTTTGGGTAAGGCACCTGGGGTTAAGTGACTTGCCCAAGGTCACACAGCTAGTAACAAGTGTCTGAGTTCACATTTGAACTCAGGTCCTCCTGACTCCAGAGCCGGTGCTCTATCCACTGCACCACCTAGCTGCCCCAAGGCAATGACTTAATAAATGTGTCTGATTTCAGAAAATTATAGAGTGGTAAGATTTTGAGCTGCAAGAAACCTGAGAAGGCATTGGCACTAAATCTCTTTTTTTCTCTTTTTCAGTTTCATTTTTTTATTCTGAACACCTTTAAAAAAAAGAGCATTTCAATTGATACAGCCAACCACACACACACACACACACACACACACACACATACATACACACACACACACACAAGACTTTGTATGAAACACTGGACCTGGAGGGGGGGGCGGGGAATGACTCAGGGTGAAGCCAGGCAGTGAATCACCATTCTACATCACATGTTTTCATTCCAAAGTATTTAATAAATTCTACTTGTTACTTTATTTTTTTTTATATTTATTTTTTGGATATACTTGTTACTTTGAAAACTGTCGGGCAGCTCAGTGGTGCAGTGGATAGAGCACTGGCCCTGGAGTCAGGAGGACCTGAGTTCAAAACCAGCCTCAGATACTTAACACTTACCAGCTGTGTGACCCTGGGCAAGTCACTTAACCCCAATTGCCTCACTAAAAAAAAAATTAAAAATTTTAAAATAAATTAAAAAAAAAACTGTCCTGCTTGCCAGGGCTTCCTTTTGAACTTCCTTCTGTTCTCCCTTGTGTATTTTTAAAAATGTTTCAATGGTCTCCACACCTTTTCCTCCTCCTCCTCCTTCTTCCTCTTCTTCCTCTTCCTCCTTTTCCTCCTCCTCTTCTTCACCTTCCTCTTCCTCTTCTTCTTCCTCCTCCTCTTCCTCTTCTCCTTCCTCTTCTTCTTGTTCTTCTTCCTTTTCTTCTTGCTTTTCCCCTTCTCCTTCTTTTGCATTACTCCTTGGGTTCAAATAGATCTGGGTAATTTCCATTTATTATTTATATAATGTATAATTTCTTGAAATATAGTCCCTAGGTTTACCAGAAGTTTAGTAATTCTTAAATTCTCTCTCCCTGACCCTGTTTTCCAGATCAGTTTTTTTTAAAAAGTATATCAGCTAGCTTACATTTTCTTTTACATTTTTCAATCTTTTGATTTTGTTCTGATATATCTTGCCATCTCAATGAATCATTGATTTCTGTTTGTCTATTCAAATTTTCAGGGCAGCTAGGTGGCACAGTGGATAGAGTGCCAGTCCCTGAATCAGGAACACTTGAGTTCAAATCTGGCAAATCTGTGTGACCCTGAGCAAGTCACTTAACACTGTTTACCTCAGTTTCCTCATTTGTAAAATGAGCTGGAGAAGGAAATGGCAAACCATTGCAATATTTCTGCCAAGAACCGCCCCCAAAAAAGTGGGGGTAACAAAGAGTAGTTTTCAAGGAGTCTGTTACTTGGGTAAGATTTGCTCTTCTCAGCTATTTATTCTCCTCCCAATTCTTTCCTCCAGAGCTTATATTTCATTTTTCTATCTTGTTTTATTTCTTCTAGATATTTTAGTAGTCTTTTTGGATAATTGACTGTGTTTCTCCTTGGAGTCCCTGCTCGAAGTTGTTATGGAGTTACTTACTTGCTTTTGTGACATAACCTTTCGTACTGGTCAGTGTCTTTTTTCATCATCATTTGAACTTGGGTCCTGTGGTTGCCTCTACCTCTCAGGGTGAGTCCCTCTCTCCCTGTCTCTGAGATTCAGTGTTGGATGTCCAGGGTACTCTATGAAGAACCAAGATAGAGGGTTAGGGGGCAGCTAGGTGGCACAGTGGATAGAGCACCGGCCCTGGAGTCAGGAGGACCTGAGTTCAAATCCGGCCTCAGACACTTAACACTTACTAGCTGTGTGACCCTGGGCAAGTCACCTAACCCCCATTGCCTCACTAAAAAAAAAAAAAAAAGATGAAGGATTAGGTGTCTCACTGGGTGCCTAGGCTGTCCCAGTCCCAACATTGCCATGCCTAGACTGTTCTCTGCTACTCCCCTGGGCTCACAAGGTCCCAAGCCCGAGACGTTGGGGTCTCTCTGGGGATCTCTTGGGAGAGTCCTCTGCTCTTGCCGCTTGGTTACAAAGAACTCTCTGGTCACACTGGGAGGGCATTGGTTTATTTGCCTCTTCTGTCACTGGCTGTGCTGTCATTAGCTTTCTTGTTATTTTTATTTTCTAATGCCTCTAGGCTTCTGGATGGTGTTTTATTTGTTTTTGGTTTTGTGGGGCAATGAGGTTTAAGCGGCTTGCCCAGGGTCACATAGTAAGTGTCAACTGTCTGAGGTCAGATTTGAACTCAGGTGCTCCTGAATCCAGGGCCAGTGTTTTATCCACTGCGCCACCTAGCTGCCCCTTGGATCATGTTTTATGTAATAGTAGAAGATAGAAGTCACTGTAACTTCTCAATGGACTTCCTGGTCAATATCTGGTCAGGTAAAAAGTCAAGGTTTTTGTTTTGTTTTGGTTTTTTGCGGGACTGTGGGGGTTAAGTGACTTGCCCAGGGTCACACAGCTAGTAAGTGTCAAGTGTCTGAGGCCAGATTTGAACTCAGGTACTCCTGAATCCAGGGCCAGTGCTTTATTCACTGCACCATCTAGCTGCCCCCAGAAGTCAAGGTTTTTAATAGGGTTGGAATGTGGGAACCCAGTCTGCCTCTCTTTAGGTTGTCATCTTGGCCAGAAATCAATCCCTCTCCCCAAATTTATCAAAGACGAAAGTGAGACACATAGAGATTAAGTGACTTGCCCAGAGTGATACAGCTGGTAAATTTCAGAGGTGGGATTTGAACCCAAGCCTTTCTGACCCCACATTCAGTGCCCTATTCACTATTACATGTTATTTCTTAATTAGGGAATCCCATGATTTAACTGCTTCCAAGCCCAAGTTTTGGTATTATTTATTTATCTATCTATCTATCTATCTATCTATCTATCTATCTATCTATTTATTTATTTATTTATTTATTTAAATTTATTTATTTTTAAGTGAGGCAATTGGGGTTAAGTGACTTGCCCAAGGTCACACAGCTAGTAAGTGTTAAGTGTCTGAGGCTGGATTTGAACTCAGGTACTCCTGAATTCAGGGCCGGTGCTCTATCCACTTCGCCACCTAGCTGCCCCATTTTGGTATTATTTAAAAGTAAAAGTCTAGCGTTTTTCATACCAGGAACTCAATCAACTGGGATTTTATAGGCTCGCAATGTGGTACTTTTGTTGTAGGCCCTTTAGAAAAGTGGATGAAAGAACTGGAAATCAAAGGAATGCCCATCAACTGAGGAATGGCTAAACAAGCTGTGGTATATGATGGTGATGGAATATTATTGTGCTATGAGAAATGACAAGGAGGATATTTCACAAAGGTCTGGAAAGACTTGTACGAACTAATGTAGAGTGAAGTGGGCAGAACCAAGAGAACATTGTGCATGGAGACAGCAATACTGTTTGATGAAGAACTGTGAATGACTTAACTATTCCCAACAATACAACAATCCAAGACAATCCCAAAGGACTATTGATGAAATATACTATCCGCCTCCCAAGAAAGAACTGATGTTGATTGAAAACAGACTGAAGCATGCTCTTTTTCACTTTCTTTCATTGTTTTTCTTTTATTCAAGTTTTCTTGTACAAAATGAGTAATATGGTAATGTTTTATGTAATCATACATGTATAACTCGCATCTGATTACTTACCGCCTCAGTGAGGGGGGAGGGGAGGGAGGAAAGGAGGGAAGGAGGGATAAAAACTAGAATTCAAAACTATAAATAAAAATGTTTATTACATTTAAAATAAAAAAATTTTTAAAGGAAAGTGGATGAAGTGAACTTCTGCCCAGTTCCAGGGTAAAGAAATAACAGAGGCCCTTGTTTTTGTAATTAAGTCCCCCATTCGCCCTAATGGCTGGCAATGTAAGTAAGAAGATCTTGCTGCCTGGTGATAGCCTGCCTACAGAGCACACCATTTTGTCATCTGGAAATTATCATAATAGTCTACATTTACATAGTGATCTGAAGCTGGCAAAGCACTTTATATATATAGGGACAACCCAGAGAGAATGCTGATTAATTCAATGACCAACCTGATTCCAGAAGAGCAAATATGGAGGTTAGTTAGCATTAACCACTTCCTGACAGAGAGGTACTGTATTCAGAGTGAAAAATGAGACAGACATTTTAGGATATGACAAGGGTCAGGCTTGTTTGCTCAATTATGCATATTTGTCACATGAATTTTGTTTTTCTTTAAAATGGGGGAGAGGGAGGAAAAGGAGAGAAAACATTTTTTTTGTTCATTTGGTTAATTGTGTTTGTAAATTTAAAAATATTTGTAGGGGCAGCTAGGTGGCACAGTGGGTAGAGCACCAGCCCTGGAGTCGGGAGGACCTGGGTTCAAATTCGGCCTCAGACACTTAACACTTACTAGCTGTGTGACCCTGGGCAAGTCACTTAACCCCAATTGCCTCACTAAAATATATAAATAAATAAATAAACAAACAAATAAATAAATAAATATTTGTAATAAGGACTGGATCTCTGAGGGAGAAGAATTGTTGTCGGAAATCTCTGCGATGTAAAACCAAAATAAAGCTATTAAATTCTATTTTTTTTTTTGGTGAGGCAATTGGGGTTAAGTGACTTGCCCAGGGTCACACAGTTAGTAAGTGTTAAATGTCTGAGGCTGGATTTGAACTCAGGTCCTCCTGACTCCAGGACCAGTGCTCTATCCACTGCGCCACCTAGCTGCCCCTTAAATTCTATTTTTTAAAAGTTTAAAAATAAAAGAAGATCTGGCTTAAGTCAGGCTACAAGTTCAGCTATGTGAACAATACACTCACCTCTGGCAAATTGTAGGTGTTTTGTGCCTTTTCAATGGTCAGTTCCAACATGTTCAGGATACCTTTATAGATATTCAGAGCATTCTCTGACACTGATTCTGGAGCGTAAATATCTCCAACATGACCCCCATTGTATTGGAACTTGATTGGTTGGGCAAGCTGGGATTTCAGAACCTGTGTGAGGCTTGGTGAGTCAACAAATATATCTGTTGGCCATTTGCCATTATAGTCAGCCACAGCAACTGAGTTCATCTGGAAAATAGAGCGTGTTTTTAGGATTTCTTTTCATGTAAAAGTTTCAAAACATCAGAACATTTACACAAGGTGTTTGCTCATATTCTATCTTCCCCCCATCCCCTCCCCCCTTACTTTTTCAAAAATGCATCTTCCTGTTTCATCCAGGCTGGAAGTGCAGAGAATATAGGCTCTCGCTCTCTGATCTGCACAGGACCTTTGACCTGCTGTGTTTCAGACCTGGGCTGATTTGTCTCTTCTTAGACAATATGGTAGCTTCCCACCCTTACCCCATTCCTAGATGTTCGACATGTTAATGCTGAATTTAGCATGAATTTAACCTACGAATTTAGACTCAGAGATGTAGACTCAAGAATCCACCAGCTTCAGCCTCCCTGGCATCAAGGATGACAAGCCTGAGCTGCTATGCCTGGCTTATAGTCTACCTCTGCTAAACAATTCCATTTAGAGACTGGTAAAAGTGAAAAAGAAGAAAGGGAGGAAGAGAGAAAGAGAGAAAGAAGGGAGGGAAGAAGTTAGGGAGGAAGGGAGGGAGGAAGGAAGGAAAGAAGGAAGGGAGGAAGGGGAAAGGTAGTGTAAGTAATAGGTAAACTGAGGCAAGACCCCCAGTCTAGTGCAAAGCAGGAAAGCCTTTATTATGATCTTGCAAGAAAGGGCGCACACCTCAAAGACATTGTGCGCAAAGCATGGGGTCCCTAATGCAAGGATTCCCTGCCCCATTTCACCTGAACCAGTTACTCCAGGTTCACATTCTTCATGATACTTCTAAACATATACAACCCCACCCCCCAGATGTGTTGGTCTCCCAGACCCTGCGATTTTACCATTCTTTGTTATCCAAATTTAACTCTGGAAGGGAAATTTGGGAAAGGAGATAAGCCCCTGGGGCTTGAATAATGTGTGTGGTCTGCTCTTTTCTGAGGGGGAGCATCCTCTCCTGGTTAACTCCGCAGGAAAAGGGAGGGAATGGTGGGGGAAGGGGGGAAAACCCCTTTGAACTTATGAGGAGAACACATCTGATTCTCTCAGGAGGAAGGGAGGAAGGGAAGGAGGATAAAAGGCATTCACTAGATCAGGGCCTCTTAAACTTTTTCCACTTTTCCCCTTTTCGCCTGAGAAATTTTTACATGACCCCAGGTATAAAGGCAAATAAAATAGGTGTGCATAATCTTTTACTGTTGTCAAATTTTTTGTGACCCTCACATTCAGTTACATCACCCCATGTGGGTCTGGACCCACAGTTTAAGAAGCTAGGCACTAGATTACCAAAGATGTGGTGGCCACCAGTGACCAGCAGGAGGTGCTCTAGTTTTAGCCTGAGCATCTTCATCATTGAAGAAAAGCCAAGAAATTCAGATCCCACCCCCTACCCCACCCCAACCTCAAAGTCCCAGCTATAGGAAGATTTGGACTAATCCCCCCCCAAAAAAACTGAAGGTCACCCTGAATTTCTGGCAGGCTGATAAAATCCAAATAGCCTGAATTTTACCCATCTGGTTTTTTTTTCTTTTTCTTTCTTTTTTTTGCAGTGCAATGAGGGTTAAGTGACTTGCCCAGGGTCACACAGCTAGTAAGTGTAAAGTATCTGAGGTCAGATTTGAACTCGTGTCTTCCTGAATCCAGGGCCTGTGCTTTATTCACTGCACCACCTAGCTGCCCTACCCATAAATTTCTGAGGTTAATTGTCCTACTCAAAATGGACCTTAACATCTCACATCCTACCTCCTCTACCCTAACCTCCAGACCTCATCTTGCAAGGAGACTCCAAGATTATACATCCCTTACTGTTGTTCAGTCATTCAATAGTGTCTGTCTCTTTTTGACCCCATGGACCATAGCACTCCAGTATGTCCCTTACAAAAGGGTAAATGGAAACAATCACGACAATAATAAAAACCAAACTGAAGACTATAATTACACTGGCCAAGCTTAGTAATCCTGGAGAAGAGTTCATAAAATTCACCTCTCTCTCTTCTTTCCAGAGGTAGGGAACTACAGGTGTAGAATGTTGCATACACAATCAGGCTTAATGACTAGTTTAGCTGAAATGCAGAGGCATGGACGGAAAGTTTTGTCTAAGGGAAATAGGAATGGGGCATGTTCTTTAATTACATTTCATTCCTGTTGTATTTCTTTCTCCCTGTAGAACTCCCATCCCTTGTTTCATCCAACCAATGCATGGCTAACTACTGTCCATTCTCTTGAATTCTGGGAATATGATTGAAAGCAATGTATTCAACATTTCCATTTAACTCTTTCCTGAGTCATTCATACAGGATGAAGACAGGTCCTGCCTCTGACCTGAAAGGTCACATCATCTAAAACTCCATGGACCCAGGGCAGCTAGATGGCGCAGTGGATAGAGCACCGGCCCTGGAGTCAGGAGTACCTGAGTTCAAATCCGGTCTCAGACACTTAACACTTACTAGCTGTGTGACCCTGGGCAAGTCACTTAACCCCAATTGCCTCACTAAAAAAACAAAACAAAACAAAACAAAACTCCATGGACCCACAAAGGATAGATTTCAGAGGCTCTGTGAACTTGAATAGGGGAAAAATGACATCCATATCTTTACTAACCATTAACTCAAATTAAGCATTTTCTTCTATTACTAGGTTTTTTAAACCATTATTCTGAGGAGTCCTTTGGTTTCGCCAGCATACCAAAGAGCACATGTTGCATAAAAGGTTAGAACCCTTCATCTAAAGGAGATAATACGCACCATTCTGAGCTCACATCCCTATAGCATTCCTCAGATTTTCCTATCACCATCCTGTGGGCTCCAGTTATTAAACACTTGAGAAAACTGAGGTTGAGAGATAACACTTTACCCTGCTCTTAGTATTAAGTGTCTCAAAGAGGATTTGAACCCAGTACTTGCTCTACTCTGCTGCAGTATTTCTCATGAGTATAGGCAGTATGTGTTTCTGTTGCTGAAGCAAATTCTGAGAGTTCCTTAAATTCCAGTGCCCTGAAGCTAAACCCTGGTTGTGTGTCCTAGTTTTGGCTCCATAAGTCAACTAAGTCCTCCTATTGCTTCTAGAACTGAAGCCAAGTGAATCTTCTAGATCTGAGAGGACTTTGGGCTTGTATTGACCTGGCCTCCAGAGCAGGAGGGATAGAAGTAGAGTGGACCATTTCTCCTTTTTCGCTTGATATCTATAAACTACTACTTTATCCTGATCAATTTTTTTATGACTTGAAAGGTTTATATAATTTAATTAAGCTGTCAGATACTTAAATGGATCTATGATCTCATTGATTTGGCTATTTCCACTAACAATTCAGATTCCAGCCCATCTTTGCGGATTACCATGGTCAAAGAATTTAGCACCAAGTGTTCTGTCTGCTGGTAATTTTGCCATATTGCCTAGGGCCTCTTTGAAACGTTTCCAGCATGGTAGAACCTGCCAATCTTTTTTTTTTTTTTTTAACTTTCATGGATTGGGGTTTTTTTTTGGAGCAGAAGGGGTTGGAATCAAGTTAGGGGTAAGTCGGTTGCCAGTCACAGCAGAATGTTAAAATTAAGTAATACAGGGGGCAGCTAGGTGGCACAGTGGATAAAGCACCTGCCCTGGATTCAGGAGGACCTGAGTTCAAATCTGGCCTCAGACACTTGACACTAGCTGTGTGACCCTGGGCAAGTCACTTAATCCTGCTTGCCCCACCCCCAAAAAATTAAGTAATACACATTACCAGAAAATATTGATATCAGTAATAGTAATCATTGCTTGATTATTAATTATTTATACCGGTGTTTAATGGAGAATACATTTCTTTGCAGAATTATGAAGATAGAATGTCTAATGTGTATGTATCACTTGGAACCATATGTCTTAAGAAATAGTGACCAGAAATTAATTGTGAAATTAGTCAAATTTGACTAATTCTGTTATTCCTTCTTGATTGTTTTCTGGTTATAGAATGAATCGATTAAATAATCTTAAACTTATAGAGTTTTAGAATATAGAACTGATCTGATGTATAGCTGTGCACTTAAAATCCTGTTCTATTGTCTCACAAAGCAAAAGAAATGGCTCAAGTTCAAAGATAGCTTGACCTGTTGAGGATGTGAAATAAAATTTAGGGGACTGCATTACAATTAATAATAATAATAATAACAATTACTGTGGTAATGATTATTATGGTGTTAGTTACATTCTTCACAAGTAAGCAAAACACAAGATAGAAACTTGAATATTTCTCCAAACCTTGAAAAATGTCTTCCTTCTAGCAAGGTAATATCAACTTTCCAATTGTATGTTTTCTTACCTTCATAAATGGGAACTTGAGTTTTGTGCTACTGATTTCAACTTTGCCCCTCAGACTTATCCCAGCTCTTCCCAGTCCCCTTTCAGGCAGTCCACTTAAAAGCATGCTTTCATAGTTGTATATATACTTCTTGCCCACTTGGAAACTGGGTTCTGAAAAAATAAAATACAGTTCTCTCATTGGGGTAAAGTTCAGTTCTACTTACTACAACTGGAGTAACAGCTTTAAAGAATGGACAGTCTCTTTTTCCTCATAAGAAAGAAAGAAGCAATATTAAGAACCTACTGTGTGCTAGGCACTGTGGTAAGTACTTAGCTGTAAAAATAGGGCTCACCTTCAATATTCCATGCATCTTGTATTTTCATTTGAATATTCAAATTTGATCCATGTATTTTATTTGAACAGCTAGGTGGCACAGTGGATAGAGTGATGAACCTAGAATCAGAAAGACTCCTCTTCCTGGGTTCATATCTAGCCTCAGGTACTTATTTACTAGCAGTATGACCCTGGGCATGTCACTTCGCTCTGTTTGCCTCAGTTTCTTCATCTCTAAAATAAGTTGGAGAAGGAATTTGCAAACTACTCTAGTGTTTTTGCCAAGAAAACCCCAAATGGGGTCACAAAGACTCAGACATGACTGGACAACTTTATCACGATTTCAAATGGAGCTGTAACTATAATTGAGATAGAAATAATACTTACCATAATTAACTTGTTGACTCCATGAAAGCCCTGAAAGACAAGAAATATGGCAATTAAGTGAAAATATTTTATTTGCTAGCAGATATAAGAGAATGACTTATTAAGTGTAATGTACATGCCCTGTCAATTTCAGCTCCTTAGAAATTCTGTTCTATTCTAATGAACAATTCAAAATATCCTTTCAAATTAAATTCTTAGCACCCTGAAAATTATTCTAGAGCTATGTTAGGTCTCTATTGATAATACTGACACTTATGTTGAGAGTCTAGCTCATGTTTTATCCAAAAAGATTCCTAGAGCAGCTAGTTAGGATGGGTTTAGAAATTACCATACTTACCAGAAAGAACAAAGAGAAGGAATAGAATCAAATTCTTCATCATGAAGGTACAGTTGTTGGGAAGGTTGGTCAATGTCCCAAGCACTCTTTTAAATAGACCTTCTGTCACATGACCATTTTGGAACTTAAATGTCATGAATAAGCGTATTTTTAGGGCCAGTATTGATCTTTAAAGGAACAGACCTCTCTCTTGGTGGGACAGCAGATATTTGCTGTTATCTCAAATGAGATCATATTTATAAAGTGCTCTGGAAACTTTAAAGTGTTATGTAAATGTTAGTTTGTTATTTAGCTTTATTATTATTAATAGTTACTATTAATTTTTATATTGTTAATTAAATAATATTTCTCTTTTTATTTTCCTGAATGTGAAATATTTGGTCATTTTCCCCTTTGCAGTAAAAATATTTTCCCATCCATAGTCATCTGTTACTGAAACACTTAAAACTATTTTATTATTTTTTAAATAACAATCAAACAATATTTTCTCTGTTTTATGGATAAAAATAACTGAGATCCAGATGGCGTAAGTGACTTTCTAAAGTGGCACAACTATAGCAGGAATATTAATAACAGGGATGAAAAAGAATGTTTTTTAAATAAGCCCTGTCCTCATTTATCCTATATCCATATCTAGTACTTTTTCATAAAGCATTGTTATAATACTCAAAACTTTACCAAGCGGCTGGAGATCAAAATAGCTATAATTTAATATATTTTTCAGATTATGGTGTGCCTGAGGGGAATAGAAGTCAGAAAACCTCTGCCACCTATTAGCTATGTGACTTTGGGCAAGTAAGTAAATTCATATCCCAGGGGCTCAGTTTCTGAATCCATAAAATGGGAATAATAATACCTGTTCTTTCTAACTTACAGGACTGTTATTTGAGTATCAACTGAGATGATGGACACGAAAGGGCTTTGTCTCTATTCTATAAGATGTCATGTAAATGTAATGTATTACTATCATGGGGAATTACCATTACTTTGGTCATGTTGTTTTTGTAGGGTAATCTGGTTGTGTGTGTATATGTACATAAATATAGACATGTGTGTTTCAATACTTCAGGCATCTGTAATTGAATGGTGAATAGGGTGAAGGACTCTGATTCTGTCTCTGATAGTCACCAGCAAGACCCTCAGGGACAAGTCACTTAACCCCTCCTTGCCTTGGTTTTCTCTTCTGTAAAATGTGCCTGATAATAGCTGTAGCCCCTACCTCCTAAGGATGTCTTGAGGCTTAAATGAGATACTAACTGTAAAGCACTTCATAAGCTTAAAGAGTGATGCAAACTCCAACAGTTAATGACAAGGATGTTGAAAATGATTGTAAGCATTCCAGCATGGGCAGCCCCTCCACTGATCTAAACCTCTTTCTCATCCATTTGATTTACAGAGTCATAGCAGCTGTAAAATTAATCTCCCTTTAATCAGCCTGATGAACCTTTTTGAACTTAGCTAGGTTGGTTCTTGGATGAGAAGCACAGAGCCTGAAATGGGTCTTTCTATCCTGGTACGCCCTTCCAGAGCTTGTGCATTAGGCACAATTGGAGAAAATGCTTGTAGTTGAGAGTTGGGGGGGGGGGGGCGGGGAGGGGGTCTTATTTGTGGAACAGCAAGGAGCTCAGAGTCACTGGATGGGAGAATGCTTGATAGGCAACAAAGTATAAGACTGGAAGACAGGAGGGGGTTAAGTTATAAAGGGCTTTGAATGCCAAACAAAGCATTCTGTATTTGACCCTGGAGGTGATAGGGAGCCATTGGAGTTTATCAAATAGGGAGTAACATAGTCAGACCTGAAGTTTAGGAAAATCACTTTGGTGCCTGAATAGAGGATGGAGGAAATGAGGATAGAAGACTGAGACAGGCATACTTGCCAGCTGGCTATTGCTGGCCTAAAGCAGGGAGGGAACAATGTCAAAGGAGAAAACAAGGTAAACTTGAGAGATGCTGAAAAAGTGAAAAATAATGATGATGGTGATGGTCAGTATCTCTCTAGCTCCTACTCTGTGCCAGCCCTTTACAAATATTGTGTCATTCGATCTTCATAACAACCCTAGGAGGTAGGTGCTATCATTACCTTCATTTTGCAGATGAGGAAAATTAAGGCAGACCATGGTTAAGGCATTTGCCCAGAGTCACATGGCTAGTGTCTGAGGTCAGATTTAAACTCGGGTCTTTCTAACTCTAAATCCATTGCTCTATCTACTGAGCCCCCCCCCCCTCTCTTTCCCTCTCTCTCTCTCTTCTTCCCTCCCTCCCTCCACTTGATACCATCTGAACTATCAGACCCTTCATTTCACTAATGAGAAAATTGATGCTCAGATAATTAAAATGACTTGCCCAAAGTCCCAGGGGTTTTAAGTAGCAGTCATAATTTGAACCCAGGATCCTCTCCTCTAAGACCAGCACCCTGAACCATGCCCCTCAGTGTTTGCATCCTCTTTGTTTGGCTACTATTTTTTTAAGTGAAAAGGAACTTAATGAGAAATATTTTGGGGAGGATATCACTTTTCCACTCCTCTATTTCCCCTATATTTATTTAGAGCCAACCAGAATGATTGTTGTTGGCCAACGATCTTGGCTGGACTTCTCGATGGAGGTTGGAGATGAGATGTACTTGAAAAACAACTGTAGGGTTGGGGATAGGATATCAAGTAACATGAGCAAAGCCCATTAACTCAATGAAAAAGAAAACTAGGCATTTTGGTGGTTGAACATCATAAAGACAGAACAGCCAGTAGACATTTCACTCTTCCTCTGGTTATATTTGTGTTATATAAACATGTCACTATCTCCTCACACTCAAAAATTTAGATTTTCCTAAAATGGATCCCATTTTCAATTTTTCCAAGAAATTCCTACCTTTTGTTTTCTTTGCTTTCTATATTATCCACCATCATAAAATTCTTTAACACTCTCATCAGCTTGGCAAGCCCCTCCAAAGTTGCACATTGCTGACATTCCTTAGCAAGTCTTATCTTTTTCCTTCCACAAATTTCATCAAGGAAATCCACCCAATATGCCAAAAGACTAGCTTGCTTTTTGTTGACATCACAAGGATACCATGGAATGTCCATGGGTTATGTCCATCCATCAATTAACAAGCATTTATCATGTGCCCATGTGTTAGACCCTATAGGATGATAAAATGAAAGTCCTTGCTTTCAAGGAATTTATATATATATATATATATATATACATGTATATGGGTATAACATATATAATAAGCAAATATAATCTGGGGAGCACTGGGAGGATTAGGAAAGGTTTCATGAAGGAGGTGGCACTTGAGGTAAGTTCTGAAGGAAGATTCTAAGAAGTGAGGAGGGAAGCCATTACAATATGGAGAATGACTGACCCACAGTTAGGGGTGTGAGAGATGGAGCACCATGTTGGAGCAATGGCAAAAGAGGGTCAGTTTGCCTGGACCATAGAGTTTTTAAAGTGTCCTTTGCTGAATTATCATCTATGTTATACCCCCCCACATACATCCCTAACTGTGGATATGCCCCAAGATTCTCTTCCTGGACCTCTTCTCTTTTTTCTCTCCAATTTCTTATTGGTGACTGTAAGAAACAAGTAAAATGAGGCATTACTCCCAGTCTGGTAAAAAGAAGGAAGGCCATTTTATTACAATCTTTCAAGAAAGGGCACACACTTCCAAAGAAGGTGTGTAAAGCATGGTTGTTTCAGCGTGTGTTTATTATATATACACACAGACCCTGAGATTTTATAATTCTTTTTTATCCAACTTTAACTCAGGAAGGGAAATTTGGGAAAAGAGATAAGTCCTGGGACTTGAATAATGTTCTTATCTGAGAGGAGCACCCTCTACTGGTTAACTGTTAACTCAGCAGGAAAAGGAAGGAATGGGGGTCAGGGGAGAAGAAGCTCTCGGGACCTGAATAATGTGTCTTGCCTCCTGAGAAGGGCACATTTAATTCTCTCAGTGACCACACAAGCTCCCATTGGGCTATGATCTCTATGCAGCTCATTCTCAGATCTATATATCCACCCTTAGTCTCTGCATCCAGTCCTGCATCACCAACTGCCAACTGGATATTTCCATCGGGATAACCTTTAGGCATCTCAAACTCAACATATCCAAAATAGAACATATTACATTTTCTCCCACACTCACCCCTTTTGTGTACTTTCCTATTTCTGTTGAGAGGTTTGCACCCTTCCAGTTCTCTAGGCTTACCACCTTGGCATGAGCTCATCACCTGTATCCAATCAGCTACCAAGACTTTTCAATTAAACCTTAACAATACTTCTCCAATCCATCTCCCTATCTTCACTCACATGGCAGGCCTTCATCACCTCTCATCATAACCTCCTGATTGGTTTGTCTTCTACACAGCTGCCAAAGTGACTTCCCAAAACACACAGTTTCATTGCCCTACTTAATCAATTCCAGTGGTTCCCTATTAACTCCAGGATCAAATATAAGAGAAACCTTTCCTAATCCCCTTAATTGCTAGCGCTTTATTCTTTGCCCAAGTATCCTATAGTTATCCGTTTATATTTAGTTTCTTGTCCCTAGTCAACTATAACTTCCATGAAGGCGGGATCTGGTATTTTGTCTTTATCCTCAGCACATGGTATAATGTCTTGCATACAGTAAGGACTTCATAAATGCTTGTTGCATTAAATCAAATTAATGAGCATTTCTCTTTGGATAATAATTGGAGTGATGACTGTTGAAATTCAGCAGAGGGTCTTGTATCTTCTCCTCTTTGTGTCCCAATAAACCAAATTACAGTGTACAAATGGCACTGTTATACTCTTAATATGCTGCTTAAGTACTAGGAAGGGATTAGTAAAATTGCTCCCAGGCAACCATAATATAATTTCATTTTACCATCACACAGCCAGAGCCTGTAGAGGACATTTGCTTTTATTTCCACATTCAACTGAATTGGGATGATGACATCTTCCATCATATCACTGATTGAATCTGTGGTGTTAGAATGTCCCTCCTTGGATCATATTTACCCAGTTCCAGGAATTTTGTAGTTGTAAGGGAGATTAAAAATAAAACCTAGCTTTACAATCCCCTCTGTTGGGGGGCAACTAGGTGGCACAGTGGATAAAGCACCAGCCCTGGACTCAGGATGGACCTGAGTTCAAATCCAGCCTCAGACACTTGACACTTACTAGCTGTGTGACCCTGGGCAAGTCACTTAACCCTCATTGCTCCACCAAAAAAACCCACAATTCCCTCTGTTGTCTTTAAGGCGAGGATTCTGGCTCTGGCTAGGACCCAAAAGTCTTTTGTCTTGATAAAGGATCTGACATTTGAAATTGTTATTGTGAAGGGCAAAGAGAGTCACAGTATATTTGCACAAAAGAGGAGCAGCCATTTGTCCGTGTCCCCAATGGTCTCCCCATTGCCTTGCTAATCCCTACCACTGCACATCACCAAGATATTCGACAACATTAAGTTGTGATGGTGGAGATGATGGCAGCAGATGTCCATCTCACTTTAGGACTAGAACAGAATGAAATAAGGATGCATTTTAAAAAAGTTTTTACCAATGCTTTTTGGTTTCACATCACAGTAAACACAGTGATTTCCCCCTTAACCACATCTAAGCCTTTCCTATCGAACCCACTGAGAGGTCATTTAGGTGGTGTAGTGGATTAAGTGCTGGACCTGGAGTATGAAAGTCCTGAGTTTGGATACTTACTAGCTGTGTGACCTAGGGCAAGTCTCTTAACCTGTCTGCCTCCATTTCCTCAATTATAAAATGAGAATAATATTACCACCTACCTCCCAGGGTTGTTGTAATGATCGAATGAGATAATATTTGTAAACCATTTAGTTCATTGCCTGGCACATTGTATACACTTAATCAATGGGGTTTTGCCTTCCTTCCTTGTAACAACAAAAATAATTAGATAAAGTTGCAGCAACTATGTTGGACACACATTCAATGTTCTACTGAGTCCTAATGTCTCTACTGAAAGGAGGAAAACATGTTTTCTTATCAACTCCCCAGCAGTAACATTGTTGGTCACCATTCAGCCACACGTCAATTTTAACTTATTTTTTTTTTTTTAGGCAATGGGGGTTAAGTGACTTGCCCAGGGTCACACAGTTAACTTATTTTTTAGACGTGATTTGCCATAGTTTTGGGAATGGCAGACCATGTATCACCATGGCCACTATCAAAGTTGGAGTAATGATGGACTGGCTTGGGGCTCCCCTTTGGATTTGCCTGGAGTAACTGGTGATACAGAAGAGTAAGCATGAATATTGTCAACAACGATCAACTATGACTAACTTCCAGGTTGGGGCTTTCTGTCCTGTGGGTGTTGTTGAGTCATTTTTCAGTCATGTCCAATTCTTTATGACTCCATTTGCAGTTTTCTTGGCAAAGATACTGGAGTGATTTGCCATTTCCTTCTCCAGCTCATTTGACAGATGAGGAAACTGAGATAAACCGAGTTCAGTGACTTACCCAAGGTCAAACAGCCAATAAGTGTCTGAGGCCAGATTTGAACTCAGGAAAATGAGTCCACAGAGAGGGTCCACTAGGTTCTAAGGCAATCCATTTTCTTTTTTCTCTAAGTGGTATGAAGTTTCTCCTTGCATCAAGCATTCTCTAGCTCCACAAATTCCATGTTTGTGAGGGAAATCTGCTTCTTTGCAGTCAGATTATAAACTCCTTGAGGGCATGTTTTATTTTGAATCACAGTGCCACATATATATAAAGCATTTGCTAATTGTTTTGCTGAATTGAATTAAATTGTGTCTGAGTTGTTTTTATATTGAAGTTACATTGTGCTATGGTAGAAAAAACACTGGAATGGTAGTCACCAGACCCAGCTTCTTGTCCTGGTTCTGCCAAGAACTAGTTAGTGGGATTTTGAGAAAAGCAATGAGGAGCAGCTAGGTGGCACAGTGGATAGAGCACCGGCCCTGGAGTCAGGAGGACCTGAGTTCAAATCCAGTCTCAGACACTTAACACTTACTAGCTGTGTGACCCTGGGCAAGTCACTTAACCCCAATTGCCTCACTAAAAAAAAAAAAAAGCAATGAGCACAGGACCTGAATGTCCTCTTCTGTTAAGTGAGAGGATTGGACCAAACTCCTCCTGGTCTGGGAACAGGAATAAAATCACCATCATTCCTAGAAAGAGCATGTTAATCAATTGCTCTACTCCAGCCAGCACTTCCCCAATTACAGTATAAGCTTCTTGAGGGCAGGAATTATCTTTTGTTTTTAATTTTTAAACTCCTCTGTTAGTACAGTGCCTGATTAAGTGCAACACTTAATAAATGCTTTTTTTATTAATTCATTCATTCAAGGTCCCTCCTAGCTTTGAATTTCTATGACATGGATTTTGTACCAGAGAGGACCTTAAAAATCATCCAGTAAAATGCTCTCATTTTACAGCTGAAGAAACTGAGGAAGGCCTGGAGAGGTTCAATGACTTTCTTAAGGTCACAAATCAAGTGTACAACAAGTGATTCAATCACAGATCTTCTTGACTCAAAGTCCATAATAGATATTTGTAAGGCATACAATGGAATCAGTTTTGAGTTGTATAAGATGCTAAGATGATTTCATACAAAACTGCTGGTGTCATGAAAGATCGTTGTCCCCAATGTGTCAGAAATAAGTGTGTATTAGTACTATTGTAATGAGAGGGGTTGGGGGAAAAGGGTTGCTAAGCACACTTGGATGATGCAATCTCCCACAGGGAAGAGAATGGAGAACCTGCTTCTGGAGGGACATGATGACATGCCATGTAGATACCTTGGAGAGATCTGGAGCATACAAAGACATTCTGTAACCGGCTTGAATCTGCTAGGCACATGGTTAAGAGGAACCTTTTTATTTTCTGTGTGTCTGGAACTGGGGTATATTCAAAGGTCAACCCAGACCTATCTCACACCTTCCTGTCTGGCTGAGTTTTGGTGAGAAAAGAGAGATAATCCTACAGATACAAGGAAGTAGTTAAGTCACTCACAATTGCTCATAGAACAACACTGCTGTCACTATGCACAATGTCCTCCTGGTTCTGCTCACTTCACTGTACATCAGTTCATAGAATCTTTCCAGGTTTTTCTGAAATCATCCTGCTTGTCATTTCTTATAGCACACTAATATTCCATTACAATCATATACCACAGCTTGTTCAGTCAATCCCCAATTGATGGACATTCCTTTGATTTCCAATTCTTAGCCATCACAAAGAGTTGCTATAAATATTTTTTGTATAATTTTTTCCCCTTTTCTCTTTTTCACAATTACTATTGTTAACTGTTTCCCTCCCTCCTTATCCCCTTCCCCTCCTATTTTCCTTCAGGTTTATATAGATTACTACACCCAATTGAGTGTGTATGCTATTCCCTACTTGAGCCAATTCTGATGAGATTAAGGTCTTTGAGCCAATTCTGATGGGTGTTAGGCTCATTTACTGCCCATCTTAAATAGATTACTCCACCCAATTGGGTAGTTTAATCCCTCCTTGAGCCATCTCTGATGAGATTATGGTCTTTGAGCCTATTCTGATGAGTGTACAGTTCATTCACTGACCCACTCTTCCCCCATCTCTCCCCTTCCCCACATACACACTCCATAAGCCCTTTCCTGCTTCTTTCATGTGGGATTTCACCCCTATTCTACCTCTCCCCTTCCCCCTCCCCCAGTGCATTTCTCTCACCCCTCAATTTTACCCTAAAGATGTCATCATGGGGCAGCTAGGTGACAAAGTGGACAAAGCACCCACCCTGGACCCAGAAGGACCCGAGCCCAACTCCAGCCTCAGACACAAGACACTCACCAACTCTGTGACCCCAGGCATGCCACCCAACCCTGACCACCCCACAAAAAGAGATAAACAAAAAATAGATACTTTTCAGGTATCATCCCTTCATAATCAATTCCCACCTGTGTCCTCTGTCTAAATTTATTTCTATCATCTGCCTAATACTGAGAAAGTTCTTATGAGTTAGATGTATCATCTTCCCATGTAGAAATGTAAACAGTTGAACCTTTTAACATCCCTCTTAATTTCTCTTTCCTGTTTACCTTTTTATGGTTCTCTAGGGTCTTATATTTGAAAGTCAAATTTTTCATTCAGTTCAGATCTTTTCATCACAAATACCTGAAAGGCCTCTTTTTCATTGAAGTCCCATTTTTTCCTCTAAAAGATCATACACAGTTTTGCTGGATAGGTGATTTTTACTTGTAATCCCATTCCTCTGCCCTCTGGAATATCATATTCCATGCCCTCCAATCCTTTAATGTAAAAGCTGCTAGACCTTGTGCTGTCCTGACTGGGGCTCCACAGTACTTGAATTCTTTCTTTTTGTCAGTTTGCAATATTTTCTCCTTGACCTGGGAGCTCTGAAATTTGGCTATAATATTCCTGGGAGTTTTCCTTTTGGGACGTCTTTCAGGAGGTGATCAGTGGATTCTTTCAATTTCTATTTTACCTTCTGCTTCTAGAATATCAGGGCAATTTTCTGGAAGATGATGTCTAAACTCTTTCCTTTATCATGGTTTTCAGGTAGTCCAATAATTTTCAAATTATCTCTGCTGGATCTATTTTCCAGGTCATCAGTTTTTCCAAGAAGATATTTCACATTGCCCTCTATTTTTTTTATTCATTTGGATTTGCTTTATTATATCTTAGTTTCTCATAGTCACTAGCTTCCATTTGTTCAATCCTAATTCTTAGCCAATTATTTTCATCAGAGAGCTTTTCCATTTGGTTTTTCAAGCTGTTGACTTTTTTCTCATGTCTTTCCTGAATCACCCTCATTTTTCTTTCCATTTTTCCCTCTACCTCTCTAACTTTATCTTCAAAGTCCTTTTTGAGGGCCTCTGTGGCCTGAGACCAATTCATGTTTTTCTTGGAAGTGTAATGATTGGAATGATGCCACCTGCTGGAGGCTTACTGTAGAAAAGCTCTGCCATGAGGTGAAGGTCTCTGAGGGCAACACCATGCATCTTTTCTTTGGCATCAAGAAGTGACATTTGCTTGTGGGAGGAAGAAGGGGGAGCCTGGCGCTCTGACTTGCTCTTTTTCCTGAGGACTCCAGTGGAGAAGGGAGCTAGAAATGCACTCTCTCTTTAATAGATAGATGAATGTAGGCCTCTCTCTCTCTTTACCAAATTCTTATTCTCCTTAATAAATGCTTAAAAATCTAACTCTTGCTAAAGCTTATAATTTATTGGTGACCACTCATTAGATATTTTAGACAGTATAGCTAGAATTTTAGCCTTAACAGAAGCTTTAGATGTAGGGGCCCTGACGTTTCTATCCTCTTCTGAGGGTATACCTTCATCTTCCTTGTCACTAAAGAAGCTATCTATGGTTCATAACTTTCTCTGCCTTCTCATCCTGCCTGTCTTTCACTTGACTTTTTAACTCCTTCCAGGATATACTGTCCCAAGCTTCAGGGGGTCCCAGGTGTTATGATTCAATGAGGGGCAGTTTCTTCACTCACCTGACCCTTTCTCTGGTCCATGGATAACCCCAGGCCAACTTGCCAATCAACCAGGCAGCAATATGTGCTGCGGTTGTCAGCTCTGATGAGCCTGCACCCTTCTTCCACCTGGGCCACCGCTGCTCAAGGTTCCTTCCTGGTTCCCTGCTGGGGTAGGACATCTAAATCCCACCTTAGCTCCTGCATATACCCCCATAGACTCTCCCCCACCCTGGACAGCTGTTCAGCCCTCTCACCAGACCATGAGCTTAGTTCCAGAAGATGCAGGCACTGCACCTGATTTGGAGGCTCTGGGTAAGTTTCTGTAGCACAGCCTGCCTGGGGCTGTATCTGTGTTGGCGTGATTGTGGGGCTGGACTCCACTTCCAGCCCGGTTCCCCTTCTGCTGAACTTCCAAGGTGTCTTTGGCTGGAAAATAATCTCAGCCATCATTTTGTGGCTTCTGCTGCTCCAGGAGTTGTTTTCTGGCTGTGTTTAGAGGGTTTTTTTTTTTAGTAATTCCACTTTGTTGAATTATACTGAATTATATTTTCCCCTTGATCAGAAGACCACCATAGGATTTTTTTTTAGTGAGGCAACTGGGGTTAAGTGACTTGCCCAGGGTCACACAGCTAATAAGTGTTAAGTGTCTGAGGCCAGATTTGAACTCAGGTATTCCTGACCCCAGGGCTAGTTCTCTATCCACTGCACCACCTAGCTGCCCCCCACTATAGGATATTAACAAAAACCAGGCTCATCTTCTCATTTCTCTACCTTTTCCTAGATTCCCCCAATACCCTGAGGAGAAGATATAGCCCTCCTTGCTCTGAGACTATGAGGACAGAGGCATTTATGTTATATCCATATAGTATGGTGGTGATGGTTGTTATTGTTGTTTTGAGGTTGGGGTAGAATTCAGAACTTGGGTTTTCACAATATGTGGATCTCAAGGTATGAAAAATGCCTCAACTGATACAGATCAGCAATTCAGAAGCAATTTGTAGTCTTAGAAAGTTGCTAGTCAAGAATTTGTCTATGACTACACAGTGACTTGTCTGTGACCACACCTAAATCCAGTACTGGCCCTCTACCCCCTATACCATGCTACCTCTTGTTCCGAAAGAGAAGGGTAGCCATATATTTTATTTCAGCAAAAATAAACACCACATTTAAATATAATTATTTAAAGCAGACAAGAACATTTATCTTTTGGCAGATACTTTGCCATTCCTTCTCTAGCATTATGAATTCTCTATGTGCTTCATAGTAGAAGTGGGGTATTAATGGGAAACTAATAAACCAATAGACTGTGAGCAGAGATTTAAAATGTACTTGGAGTTGATGTGCCTTCACTGACATGACCAGGTCATGGTGACATCAGGTCAGAAGGAAGATAAGATAATCACCTGAACTTTCACAGTGAGGCTGCAAACACCTTTTGCCAACACAAATAAAGCCTTGACTTTACCCTAGAAAAAGTCAAAACAACATAGTCTTCTAGAAGCATGAAAGTAATACAAAATAATTGGTTCGCTCTAATGATCCAACTGATAACTTATGGAACATAATTATTTCTGTTCTCTGGGAGATATAATATAATAGCATATAATAAAAGTAACATAATAGAATATAATGCGAGTATCATCCATTTGGAGCTAATTATGTCCATGTTCCTCTTCCTAAACCAATGTGAACTGGTGGTGGTTTTGAAGCCCACCTCTGAATACTGATTTAAAAACAGGGCAAGGGGGGGCGGCTAGGTAGCACCGTGGATAAAGCACCGGCCCTGGATTCAGGAGGACCTGAGTTCAAATCCGGCCTCAGACACTTGACACTTACTAGCTGTGTGACCCTGGGCAAGTCATTTAACCCCCATTGCCCCGCCAAAAAATAAAACAAAACAAAACAAAACAAAACAAAACAAAAAAACAGGGCAAGGGGCAATGAGGGGAATTTAATTCATTTGAATGTACCAGGAATGCACGCACATCCAGGAATGCCTAACCCATGTTGCCACCTGCACAGTAAAATTAGCTTGAGGTGACATTATCTTAAGGATCTACATGGAGGGAGGGGGAGTCATCACAAGCATATAAATCAAGATAGAATTATAATGCACTGGACTCTTGAAAAGAGATAAAAATTATGGAAATTGTGATTTTTAAAAGTCTCTCTGGTGGTGTTTGTTGCAACAACTCTCACTGCTCGCCATTAGTTTTCCTCCCTTTGGGAAGAGGAAGAGAATAAATAAACCTTTGACCTGCCTTCACTCCAGGTCCAGGAAATGGTAAACAATGTCACCCCCATCTTTGCCTGAATGACACAGGTCAAGCTGGTCTCCTGAACATTTGCTTTCAACTGAGGTCAGGGATAAAAACATTTCTTCTGATTTCATTTAAATTTTATTTGTTTTGTTGTTGTTCTTGTGATTATCTAATAACATTGTAAAATAGGGAGCTTGAGGGATAGCTAGGTGGCACAGTGGATAAAGCACCAGCCCTGGATTCAGAAGGACCTGAATTCAAATCTGACCTCAGATACTTGACACTAGCTGTGTGACCCTGGGCAAGTCACAGAAAGAAAGTTTGATTGTTTGATTTTTTTTCCCTTGGGGCATTGGGGGTTAAGTGACTTGCCCAGGGTCACACAGCAGTAAGTGTCTGAGTCTGGGTCTGAACTCAGGTCCTCCTGAATCCAAGGCTGGTGCCTTATCCACTGTGCCACCTAGCTGCCCCAGTTTGATTGTTCGATAATTGTTTTGATCAGAGATGCAGTGATGACAGGGAATTCAGAGGACCTGGATTCCAGTTCCTCTTCTGCTACTAATTGCCTATGTGGCCTTGGAAAAGTCACTTCCTATGCCTCCATTTCCTCATCTCTAAAATTAGGGTGATTGACTAAATGACCTCTGCCACACCTTCCAGCTCTTCTACGATCCTATAATCCTTTCAAGACTTGTTTGTCATTCAGTCGTGTTCAACTCTTTGAGATAGCATTTTGGAGTTTACTTGACAAGGATACTGGAGTGCTTTGCCATTTCCTTCTCTAGCTCTTTTTTTTTTCTAAATTTATTTATTTATTCAGCATTTTCCCCTAGTTACATGTTAAAAAAATTTTTTTCACATTGATTTTTTTTAAACTTTGTGTTCCAAATTTTCTTCCTCCAGCCCTCCCTATCCCTCCCTAAAAAATCAAGCAATTCAATATAAGTTATACATGTGCAGTCATGCAAAACATCTCCACATTAGTCAGGTTGTGAAAGAAAACAGACAAAATAACTTTAGAAAGAGAAACTAACAAAAGAAATTATACTTCAGTCATTCAGATACTATCATTTTTCATAAGTCCTTCTGATAGCATCCTGCTTATCATTTCTTTCACAGTTACTATTGCTAACTGTATTACCCTCCAGCCTTCCCTCCCCTTGATATTTACTCTATTTTCTATCTTCTTTCATCCCATCCCTCCTCAAAAGTGTTTTGCTTTATACTGTCCCTCCCCAAATCTGCTCTCCTTCCCTTCACCTCTCCCTCCCTTATCCCTTTCCCCTTCCCCTTTCCCACAGGGCAAAATATATTACTATACCCACTTGAGTGTGTATGTTATTCCCTCTTTGAGCCAATTCTGATAAGAGTAAGGCTCACTCACTCCCCAGCTCCTTCCCCCTCTTCCCCTCCACTCCATAAGCTTTTTCTTGTGTTTTTTATGTGAGTTACTTTACCACATTCCACCTCTCCCTTGCCCTTTCTTCCAGTGCATTCTTCTTACCCCTTAACTTTATTTTAAAGATGTCATTTCTCTAGCTCTTTTTACAGATGAGGAAACTGAGGCAAACAGGGTTCAGTGACTTGCCCAAGGTCACACAGCTAGTAATTTGAAGTCAGAAGATGAGTCATCCTGACTCCTAGCCCAGTGTTCTTTCCACCGTACCACCCAGCTGTCCTTCCAAAAGTAAGCACTTAATAAATGCTTGTTGACTGACTTTCAAGTTTGTTGATACTTTTGTTATTGTTGGGTTCATAATTATTGAAAAGGCAAGTGCAAAATATCGATGTATTTGTATAATTGACATAATATTGTTTGCTTTCACAGGGGAAGGAGGGAAGGAAAGAATTTAGAACTAAAAATGTTTTTAAATGAATGTTTAAGGGAGCAGCTAGGTGGTGCAGTGGATAGAGCACCGGCCCTGGAGTCAGGAGTACCTGAGTTCAAATCCGGTCTCAGACACTTAACACTTACTAGCTGTGTGACCCTGGGCAAGTCGCTTAACCCCAATTGCCTCACTTAAAAAAAAAAAAAAAAAAGGAGGAGAACCAGGGGACAGGAGCATCACCAAATGGAGAGAGCAGAGTTCCTTGGGAGAAGAGAGTGTTGGACAGCGCCAGAGGCTGCAGAAGGCCCAAGAAGGAAGAGGGTGAGAATAAAGCCATTGGCTTTGACAATGAAAGAGATCATTGGTGACTTTGAAGGCAGCTCTTGAAGAGAAATGATGAGGTTGTAAAAAAGATGAGTGGGAATAAAGATAGGTGAGGGTAATTCTGATACCCCTACTCAATGTAATTAGCCTTTATTCAGTTCATTGTGATTTGATGGGTATCAGTGATTGTATTAGTGAACTAAGCAGAATAGAATTAAGTGTAAGGCAATTATATTAGTTAATGTTGTTAGGATAAGGGTTATGAATGATTAATCCACCGTGCATTGAAGATGAGATTAATTGCATTTGATTTATTAGATAGATTCATATTCTTAGTTAAGGATATAATAAGGATGTAATTGCTGTATTACCACCTCCACAACCCCCCCAACACACACACACACTCTAAGCATAGTGCTTGTAGGAAGGATCATTTGCCTCTCCACCCTTATAAATCATTATCCTCCACCTCCTAGTGACTTTTCACTTCAAAACCACAGCCTCAGGGGCACCTAGGTGGCTGCAGTGGATAAAGCACTGGCCCTGGAATCAGGAGGACCTCAATTCAAATTCGACCTCAGACACTCGACACTTACTACCTTTGTAACCCTGGGCAAGTCACTGTGTGGGCCAAATTTAATATATGGAGAGTTAATTGGGTGGCTTGCTGAAATATTGGGGTCCCGGAAATAATGAGGGACCTCTAGATTCAAAGCTCCCTCCCCTCTGAACTGCCTTTTTAGATATTTCTCCCAGGCCAATAAGAAAGGAGCCTTATAGCCTCTTTTCCACAAATGGATGAGATTTTATTAATTGGGAATAAAATAAACAGCAAAGGTGAAATTAATAAAAATCAAATATAAGGGAATAGGGAAAAAGAAATATGGATAATTCTCCTAGCTCTAACCTAAGTCTATACAATCCCCAACTTGCTTCCAGTTAAGCTAATTCAAAAGAAAGCAAGGCTTTCGTGTTAACTCACCACCTGAGCATTTATTCCCACTGCTCACACCACCAGAAAGGAAAGAAACCCTGGAAGAGGCTCAGACTCCCCTCAGTGAGCATTTAATCTCCCTATCCCAAAAGGGGAGGTCCTTCAAAAACTGCCTATGGAGAGAGGTTTTCTCCTTCTGACATCAGTAGCCTGCGTCACTTCAGGGCAGGCCAGGTGTGGCCCTTCCCAATGAGTCAGTCAAAATTCCAATAATTTTACCACATCACTTAACCCCAATTGCCTTACCAAAAAAAAAAAAAAAAACACAAAAAACCCACAACCTCCTTGGTTCCTAGGAAACACTATTTCACCTATTTTTTGCTGAGCCATTCAGAAGGCCTGCGGAAAGTCCCTTCTGAGATTGCCTGCAGTTAACAACCTTTAGTTGATGACTTGAAACTAACTACCTATGAAAGGCCTGCTGACAGAGTGGTTGTGACTGTTGGACATTGCCTTAGTCGATCATGGGAGCTACTCTGCTTCTGAAGGTTAACTGATCATAGGAATTTCCAAGCTTCTGAAGGACCTTCCCGAGGACTGTGGGACTTCTCGGAAGCTTTCCTACATCTAGAAAATCCCTCAGTCCCTGAGCATCAGCATCCTAGGGCATGAGGAAGGTCTTAGATCCAATTGCTTAGGGACTACCTGTCTCCCTAATAAATCAGTTATAGCTCAGACCCCTGCCTCAGTCATGTTTTGTTGATTATAATTTTTGGCCCACAGACAGTGAAAGGAAAGGAAGTGGAGGGACCTTTTATGGATTGCCTTCTCAAGATGTTTAGCCACAGAAAAGGGCAGAAGAGATATGTGATGCTCTGGGCAATATTTCTTCCATTTATCCAGGGAATACCATAACCACCATAGCAACCCCCAATCCTCTGCATTTCCCCCTCTTCTCTGGTTCCCACCAACACAAAAGTAGCTTGTTCCTGCTTTCCCTCTGGAAACTCAGAGGAACTGACTCATTGGAGGTAAGAGAAATAGAAAACTGGTTAAGTTTTCTGGGCTCATGGTAAGTAGACCTATAGATCACTAAGAGATGAAGAATCTGAGATATATCTCATCTAAAGTCTAGGGTGGCTTGCATGCCCGGACAAAGATGTGATTTGCTAGATTTTGTCTTTGGGAAGAGGGGCGGGGTTGAGAGTGAAATAATGAAGAGATTTTACTACAATTCTGTTTAACTAATACTTCTTTCTTTCTTTTTTATTATTATTATTTTTTTTTTTTGGTGAGGCAGTTGGGGTTAAGTGACTTGCCCAGGGTCATACAGCTAGTAAGTGTTAAATGTCTGAGGCTGGATTTGAACTCAGGTCCTCCTGAATCCAGGGCCGGTGTTCTACCCACTGTACCACCTAGCTGCCCTTTCTTTCTTTTTTGCAGGGCAATGAGGGTTAAGTGGCTTGCCCAGGGTCACACAACTAATAGGTGTCAGAGGCTGGATTTGAACTCAGGTACTCCAGTATCCAGGGCCAGTGCTTTATCCACTGCACCATCTAGCTGCCCCCTAACTAATACTTATTTCTACATAGTGTAGTAGGAAGGGTATTGTATTTGGATCTTTGCCAAGAAAACTCCTCCCTTTGAGCCATACACAATGACAGCCCCTCCCAACCCTTCATGATACATGGAGCCTCACTACACACGTGGGGCCCACTTTGTCCATCTATCCTTACATTAGGAAATAGAAGAGCTCAGGGAAGGTGAATGTTTTTATTTAACATAAGCATTAAGCATCATAATCAGGATCTGAATCCAGATGCTCAGATCCCAGTTCTTTCATCTGTAGGAGCTGCCTCTCTCTGGAACACCCAATAGGAACATATGCAGGGAGAATCACAGACTCCCTGAGAACTTCAGTGTCTAGTATATTTTTGGCATACTCTGGCACTCAAATGAATAAATGAGTTAATGAATGAAATTGCTGTGATTATTGGGGGGGCCTATGTATTTCCCCCCTTTTTCTTTGATTTCTTTGAAATAAATTTTATTTGGTAGCAAAGAACTGAAAATGAGAGGTGCCCATAGAAATGTTCCTTGAAAAGATGTGAAATTGTGTGGATTTTCCTTTCAAACTGTAGCATATTTTCAGGTTATTAGGAGCAGGTAATAGAAAGTGAATTGTCAGGATGAATCCCATTCTGACTACATTTTTACCTGGCTTTCTGTTTTGAGAGAGAAGACATGGGGTTCTAGACTCTCTTCAGGTCCCTGAAGGGACAGGGAGAGAGACTCTGGGAAGAAGTCAACATGTGGAGGAGTCAACACATCGACCATGTCACTAACTTCAACCTAATAAACTAGAGGTTCCAAGGAATTCCTACTTGAGTGAGATCTGAGAATCTCTCTCTTAGTTGAACTGAGCTCTAAATGGAAGAGCTATTTGACTTGGCATTGTCTGGTCTATTCACATATGTGTATATATACTCTGATTTCTATTTTTCTATTGACTTAACTTTGATTTATTATTTGGTTTAATTATTTATTGGCTTGGGTTTATTTTCTATTTGCTCTATGTTTATTGTACAACTGATATTTGGTAGGAAGGAAAGAGAAGGAAATAAACATTTATTAAGCACCTACTATGTGCCAGACAGTGTGCTAAGTGCTTTACGAATATATTACCTCATTTGATCTTCACAAAGACTGACCTCAGGAAGTAGGTATTATTATTATCCCCATCTTATAGTGGAGGAAACTGAGGCAGACAAAGGTCAAGTCACTTGCCCGGGGTCAAACAGCTCTTTTTCTGAGGCTGGATTTGAATTCAAGTCTTCCTGGTGACAGATCCAGGACTCTAACCACTGCACGGATTTATGAATTTAGCTGTATTGATACTTTATCTAGACAGTTACAATTAGTAATAGCAAACATTACATTTTTAAAAGTACTTTACCAATATTATCTCATTTGACCCTCACAACAATCCTGGGAGGTAGATGCTGTTATTATTCCCATTTTAAAGATAAAGAAACTGAGGCATACAAAGTTCAAGTGACTTGCCAGTAACTGTCTGAGGCTAGATTTGAACCCAGCTCTTTCTAACTGCAAGTCCAGAGCTCTATCCATGATACTGCCTACCTGTCTCTCCATACATTGATGGCATAATGTCAAAAATGTCACAAATAGAGTTTCTATATCCAAGCCAGTAGTCTTTTCTTTCAATTTCAAGTATAAAACATACCAAACACTAAAATGCAATTGCTAGGGGCCCCATGTCCCATCCTGCTGGTGGTGAAGGAGTAACAGATCTGCTCAGTTAAGAATATGTTGGGGGGCAGCTAGGTGGCGCAGTGGATAGAGCACCAGCCCTGGATTCAGGAGGACCTGAGTTCAAATCCAGCCTCAGACCCTTGACACTTACTTGCTGTGTGACCCTGGACAAGTCACTTAACCCCAATTGCCTCACCAAAAAACAAAAAAACAAAACAAAACCAAAAAAAGAATATGTTGGAGCCAGCTCTCTCCCAAATTGACATTCTGCTAAAGACTGTGGGAAACTGTCCCACATGAAAGGACTCCATGAGGGGACTAAAGAGGCCCGGATGGGGCAGCTAGGTGGTGCAATGGATAGAACACTGGCCCTTAGGTTGGGAGGACCCGAGTTCAAATCTGACCTCAGACACCTGCTATCTGTTTAACCCTGGGCAAGTCACTTAACCCCAATTGCCTTAAAAATCCAGAGCCATCTCCAGTTGTCCTGATATCTACCTTACCACTGGACCCAGATGACTCTGGAGAAGAGTGAGGTTGGTGACTTTGCACAGCCCTCCCTCACTTGAATCCAATTCACTGCAAGTCATGACATCACACAGATGTCCTGGTCCTCTCAGAGAAATAACAAAGATGTACAGATGCTCAGCAATGCAGCTCACTGTTCTCTCCCTCAGCTCCTGGTCTAAGCTCCAATCCCCATAGACTGCTTTGCTGACAGAGAAACTAAGGCAGTTGTCATCAGGGATGATGTGGAAGAATCCTTCTGCCTCAGAAACATGGTCCGTTTCTCTGTTTCATCCATCTTCTCCTCCTTGGGTTGACACTTATTCCCACTGCCATCATCTTTGCACTGCTTCTGTTCAGGGGCTCATAGTTCCTCTTGGGGATCCTGTCCATTGTTATCACAGCCACCACCGCTGAACAATGGATGACTTGCTGGCCTTGCTGCCTGACCTCTGGCACCCTCCAAGATTCCTACCCTGGATGGCCCAAGTAGAGAAGCTTTCAGATATAGGGGAATGAGGAAGAGGCAGGAGTTCTAGAAAAAGGGAAGAATAAAAGAGAGGATGGACATGGGGAATAGAGAGAAGGGGATATGGTGGAGGAACAAATATGCCATTGGATAAAGACATAACAACAATGGAAGACATAAACACATGAGTGCGTATGTTTTATAGAGGAACACCCCCCCCCCCACCGCCGCCATGATTTTTATTGAGTTTGTTGTGTTTTTTAAGGAGTTCAGGTTAGAAGTTAATTCTGATCCAGCCCTGGTACACTGGAGGCACACTTATGCAAATCTGCCGCCTGGTGGCAGAAGTGTATATTGCAGGATCATTAGGAGGGATTTTAACTTTTTATTATTCCTTATTTTTTTACTCTATAAACTTCTTTTTTTTTATAGTGTTTTTTTTAAGGCAATTGGGGTTAAGTGACTTGCCCAGGGTCACACAGCTGGTAAGTGTTAAGTGTCTGAGGCAGAATTTGAACTCAGGTCCTCCTGAATCCAGGGCCAGTGCTCTATCCACTGTGCCACCTAGCTGGTCCTATTTTTTTGTTGTTGTTTTGTTGTTGTTTTGTTTTGTTTTAGTGAGGCAAATGGGGTTAAGTGACTTGCCCAGGGTCACACAGCTAGTAAGTGTTAAGTGTCTGAGGCCAGATTTGAACTCAGGTACTCCTGACTCCAGGGCTGGTGCTCTATCCACTGCACCACCTAGCTGCCCCAACTGCATCATTTCTAGCATATACTTGCACTGGAACAAACTAATAATAATAGTAGATAATATTTTTTATAAAGCACCAATCTGCATCAAGCATTATGCTAAGCACTGGATTTTATCTCATTTGATCCTCACACAACCCTTGAAGGGATGTATGATTATTATCCCAGTTTTACAGTTGACGAAACCTAGGCAGACAGCAGTGAAGTGACTTGCCCAAGTTCACATAGCTAGAAGATGTCCCAGAGCAGAATTGAATTTAGGTGTTCCTAACTCTGGGCTTAGTGTTCTATCCTTTGCATCACCTAGCAGGCCCAAGCATGCTTTAGGTGTTTATGAAGAATAGAAACATCGGATATCCTGGTTTGCATGCTCTGTGACCACTGGTCTGTGATGGTAGGCTATGGTGAGCCTGAAACCCTTAACCTTTTAGGAATGTTCTCTTAAACGTGACTGTAAACATTGGATCATCTTCTGAGGCTTTATTCATGGAGAACCTACACAAACAAATAGTTTCCTCCAGAAAATACCACACTATCTTCAGGGCCTATGGACCCATTGGAAAATGGTCTTAATTAGTGTCTTCTTGAAGACTGAGGCACAGCCACAAGATGGCGATGTTCTCTTGTGTAATGCTGAACCCTTTCAAACTGGCAAATATTTGCAGGTTGTCAGGATTAGCTAAGTAATGTGATGTGATGTGATGTGATATGATATGATGTGATGATGTGATGTGGTGATGTGACTGATACATGACATAATATAGTATAACTTAATATAACATAATGTAATATACTATAACAATATAATGTAACACAGTATAATACAATATATAACATAATAACAAGGACAATGAGTTATAAGGGTACACACCATTCTGACTGCATATATAGCTAATAGAGGGTGAGCCTCTTTCAAATTTTTTCTTTTGCAGGGCAATGAGGGTTAAGTGACTTGCCCAGGGTCACACAGCTAGTAAGAGTCAAGTGTCTGAGGCCGGATTTGAACTCAGGTCTTCCTGAATCCAGGGTCAGTGCTTTAGCCACTGTGTGCCACCTAGCTGCCCCTAGCCTCTTTCAAATTTAAGCAGATCACTTACACCTTGCTAAGGGTATGAAGCTTTCAGTATGTGGGGGCCAAATTTAATATAGGGAGAGTTAATTGAGTGGCTCACCATAATATTGGGGTCTCAGAAATAATGAGGGACCCCTAGGTCCAAAGCTCCCTCCCCTCCAAACTGCCTTTTTAGATATTTCTCCCAGGCCAATAAGAAAGGAGCCTAACAGCCTCTTTTCCAGAAAAGAATCAGGTTTTATTAATGGGAATAAAATAAACAGCAAAGGTGAAATTAATAAAATCAAAGACAAGGGAATAAGGAAAAAGAAATACAGATAATCCTCCTAACTCTAACCTAAGTCTATACAATCCCCAAACTCCCTTCCAGTTCAGCTAATTCAAAAGAGCAGGGTTCTTATGTTAACTCACCACCTGGGGTCCATAGCTTCAATGGGAAACAGCTTTGCAGTCAGGGCCCTCAGGACAAAACTGCCAAGAAAAAAACTCTGCCTGCTCCTGCAGCTCACACCACTGGAAAGAGAGTGAGCTCCCCTCAGCGAGCATTTATTCTCCCTCCCCCAAAAGGGGAGGTCCTTCAAACCTGATCAGAGAGTGGTTTCTCCTGCTGACATCAGCAGCATAGTCACTCAGGACAAGTCCAGATGTGGCCCATCCCAATCAGTCTGCCAAATTCCATTATCTTACCACAAGTAGGGTCATATTCATTATCCACAGCTATTTTAGCAGTCATAAATGCTGTCAAGTCTGAATAAGTATCTGAAAAAGAATGCCATATTAAATTTTAAATTATTTGTACTATTTAACATGTATCTATTACATACTCTAGAAATTAAGACTACAAGTTACAGGCAAGTTGCTGGTCTGCTTAAAGGATTTCTTACTGGAAAATCCCCATATTAACGAATTCAGGTTTAGTTACCTCCCCCCACACACAAATCACAAAAGTATCTCTTATTATTCAGATATAGATAGACCATCCAAGAGAAGATAATAGTTTTATTAAGTTTTTTAAAAGTTCAATATAAAGAAAAATAATTAATCCTGGGTTAGTAAAGGACAAGGCGGTCAATTCTATTATCTGTCCAACATAAGAAACTGCTGCTGAGAATAAAGGACTGGAGGTGTTCCCTCCTCCCTGCTCTGCACATTTGGTTCTATACTGAATTCACTGTTACAAGAGCCTTCCTCTAATTAGGATGATTAAACTCCCCCTTTTCACACTCCTTGGCTCAGTCAACCACCTTTCTGGCAACCCGGGGACAATGTTACTCTTTGGTTCAAGTTCAGGACCTCCTGAAAAAGGGGAAGTGGGAGAAGAGGATATCAGTGTACAATATGAATTGGTTATGGGACAGATAATTTATTCCTACAGAGGGAAAGATACTAAGCATGAATGAATCACAACACACATTAAGAGTATGGTGAAATCCATTAGGAGACTAAAATTTAGAGCTTCATTAGAACACAAAACAGTTGATCGATATGGCTCGTTTATCCATTTTACATTTCACCTTTGCTTGTTATTGTCTGATCATTCTTGGCACTTGTCTGCTGGCAAAACGGGCCCAGCAGCTCCTCTTCTGACAGGGGCTGAACTCTCCGATGCAGAAACTTTCCCTGCATTCAGGCATTGCCAGTCTGGTGGATGTCACATTTGGTTACACTCTCAGGCTTCTCAGGACCTTCATACCTTTTGGAAGTCACAAAGCCAACACCTGGGAAAGCCTATCTCAAATCTTGAGGCTGCTGCTTGGCTGTCTACTCAAAAAGCAAGTTCCAAAGAGGTAAGACAAATAAATCTAACTAGGTTTGTGCTTGACTAGATAGAACATGAATTCATAGCCATATAGAGGCTGGGTAGAAGATTTGGGCCAGCTACCCATACTTCACCAGGCTCTCAGGAGGCAGGTCAGAGGATCACTCATCCTTCTAAAATGAAAGCAAAAACCTGAGGAGGAAGGGCCTTGAATTTTTTTTTTTTATATCAACAAAATTCTGGATCAGTAGCCAATTAGGGGGCTCTTCATCTCCCATTATAAGCCTTTAAATCATACATGGCCCAAAGTGGGCTCAACATATTTTTTTTCCATATGGTGAAGAGGAATGGTGACTAAGCATGTTTCAAAGGGATGGAGGGAGGTACTACCCAATAATCTGATATTGTTTTCATTATAAATCTCTATTAACTGACTCATTCATACTCAGCAAATAGAATGATAATTGACCCTGAGGCACAGCAAGGCTCCAAAGTGCCTCTGTAATATTGTTTTTAAAAGAGAAAGAGGGGGCAGCGAGGTGGCACAGTAGATAAAGCACTGGCCCAGGATTTAAGAGGACCTGAGTTCAAATGTGGCCTCAAGACACTTGACACTTACTAGCTGTGTGATCCTGGGCAAGTCACTTAACCCTCATTGCTCCGCAGCAAGAAAAAAAAGAGAGAGAGAGAGAGATTAAGATTAAATTATGTTCACTGTAGGTTGTGTTAAGTACATATTTTTATATTCTTGGCGGGGGTTTGGGGGTGTCAATCCTCATATGAAAAAAGCTAGGGAGCCTGCTTATGGAAAGGCAGGATTGTGTGTAATGGGAGTGTCTTGGCCCCCAATTTGGAGCATGAGCAGACATCATTTAACTGATTAGTGGAATGGAACCAGTTAGAGGATATATTGTGAATTCTCCAAATCAGGGAGCAAGGCACTTGGAGGCCTTTCTGGAAGAAGGCTCCTCAGCCCTTACCATATGGGGGTTCCCCCAACTCCAATTACACTTATTTTTGTAAAAGTGATGAGCTGCCATTGTCATTGTTATTGTTGTTTGTCCTCCATTTTCAAAGAGGATGATGACATCGTGAGGAGATGTCTTGATTCATGAGTAGATTGGATTTAAGTGATGAAGAGTTGTACAACGTTAAATGGTGGATGAACAGCCTTGAAAAGGGCTCAGCAAGTCCTCACACCAGAGGGGCCAGTCCTTCTGGAAGACCACATACACGCACACACACACACACACACACACACACACACGCTGTAATTGTGGCAATCAGAATGTCTGATTTACCAATATTTTACATATCTGGCCATGCTAGGTAACAGAGCTTACTATGGGTTGTTTTTTCTGGACCATGAATCGCCAAAGTTCCAAACAGTACAACATTCAAATATTTGTCTCCTCACTACTTGCTTTTAGGAACACTCATTAGGAACTCACAATATCAACTGCCTGGATTGTAAATATTCGTTTCTGTTACTTTCCTGTGACCCACAACCAATTATTCAAACAAAGTATTCTTTCAGAAACAGTGTGATTCTAGTCCAACATTTAAAAAAGTAATTGCAGGTGACTGATATAGCCACAGTTTTTTTTTTTTTAAAGGAAATAAAATCCCTGCCCAATTTCCTCTGCATTGTTTGAACCTGGAACAGTCAGGAACCCACCTGGGAACATCTAGACCAAGAACACATGATTCATAAAAAGATGCATCAACCTAGCCAGCTGTCTTTAATAGCTTTGCGATGCTGCCTTGGGAGCTTGGGAATTATTTTCAGAAAGGAGCACTTTTAAGAACAAGCCAGGCAGATTTCCATTCATTTTCTATTTATCTCAATGATTCATACTGGGCATAAAATGATGGAAATTCTTTCTCCAGCCCAGCCCCACCCCCTTTTCTCATCATCAACATGGATTGAATTCTCATGAAAACTTTGGCCAGAAGGCCCCACTGTGAATCTATCCAGCCACATTATGAGCACTGCTCACCCAGATTTTAGCTGGAAGCTTATAAGACCTGGGTCAAGGTGGAAGCCCATGGTGGTGATGCATAAGCCTAGGATGATATTGGCATAATTCCTAATGCAGCATAAAATTCTCTAGAGGAAAACCACCATGGGCGAGTTTCAACAGATAGGAAAGTCAAGGAAAGTCAGAATCTCCTATGTGAGAAACATGCAGAAGTCAGCTATGACCATGTCAACTACTATTCAACAGTGGCTCCCTATCACCTCCAAGATCACATATAAAATCCTGTCATTCAAAGCCCTTCACAACCTGACCCCCTCCTGCCTGTCCAGTCTTCTTATACCTTATTCACTCCAATGTCCTCTGCGATCCAGTGACTTTGGCCTCCTGGCTTTTCTTCACACAAGACACTCCATCTCTTGGCTCCGGTCATTGTCACTGGCCGTCCCCTAGGCATGGAATTCTCTCCCTCTTCACCTCTCACTCCCGGCTTCTTTCAAGGTTCAACTAAAATCCCACCATCTACATGAAATCTTTCCTGATCTTCCTTAATGCTGGTGCCTTCCCTCTGATGTATGTGTCAATTTATTCTGTATATTTCATGATGGTGCAGAGTTATTTGAATATTGTTTCCTCTTTTAGACTGTGAGCTCCTTGAGGGCAGGGACTGGTATTTTTGCCTTTCTTCGTGTCTCTAGTACTCAGCAGAGTGCCTAGCACATAATAGGTGCTTAATAAATGTTTACTGACTGGCTAACTATCTATGAGTCATGTAAATGGCACTGGAAAGGGAATCAGAGGATCTGGGTTCAGATTTTGGTTCTGCTACCTACTGTGTAACCTTGGGAATTGTTTAACCAATCTGTACCTCACCTGTAATATTACCAATCTCATAAGTTTGTTCTGAGAATCAAATGAGATGAAAGAGGGGAAAACCTTTTGTAAACCATAAAGAGCTATGTGTTAGTTATTATTGCCAAATGAGAGACCATGTGGAGAGTACTTTGCAAACCTTAAAGTGTTATATAAGCATTAGCCACTTATTATTATCACTACTAGTATTATTAACCCAGGAATGATAAGGCCTCAACTTGATTCATTCAATCCATGGCCTTTTCATGAAGATGGCCCCAATTTATTTCCTGCAAATGTTCTTTTATTTTTAAAATCTCATCAGCATTTGAATGACTTAGCAAAGCTTCCAAAATTTTATCTTAGGTGAATAATTAATGTAGGGTTTCCTCATCTAATTCAAGAGTAGGTGATTTTTAAATGCATCCAGATTTAGCTAAATCGCTTGGCTTTATTCTCAGAAAAGTCTCTTTTAAAGATAATACTGATGGCTTGGGAAAAACATGCTTTAAATGATAGCCTCTGTGAAGCAGTTCAAAATTATCCTGATTTCAAGGATGCTGTGGACTTCTCTCAATGTTAAAAAAATAAATCTCATCTCAGAGAGGTTAAATAAGTAGCTCAGAGTAAAACAGCATCCCATGGACCAAAGTACCAAGCTCACATCTCCCAAGTCTTGGTTCCTAGCTCTGACCATTCCTAAGTGCATAGATCTGAGGGATACAACAAAATAGCACATTAACTTGTCATTGCTCCTTTCATGTGAATGCCCCCAAAGAAATCTATTTCCAAATTGTAGAAAGGAGAAAAATTGGCTTTTCAAAGAGAGCCGGGTCGGGGAGGGGGGGGCGGGGGAGAAGAGCATCACTCTCTGAACATCTAAAACCCTCTGCCTGCTAGGAGTCTAATAAGTGAGTGACTTCAAAAGAAGCAATTTAACAAATTAGAGTCAGGGTAGACTTTTAGAAAATAAAGTAAAAGCCTGATCTTTGCTCCATTTCCATCTGCTGAAGGTCAAGGAGAGAAGTCCAAACTATGTACTGGAATTTCAGGTGCTTCAGAGGCTGAGGGGCTGAGGAGAGGAGATGGACACAGGTGTGGCTGCACACCTAGGAGGACAACCTCTTTATCTCTTGCTGTAGGGGGGTGGGGTGGGCGGCGTGCTTGTTGGCAGTTCTGTGGGGGCCTCATTCAATGTTCAGAGGGCTGGCCGACTGGCATGAGGGGGATGGGGATGGTGGTAGTTGGCAGCTGGATTGAGTACTATGAGCACAGAAGGGAGGCAGTGTCTGAGGGGCATGTGAGCAGAGGGTGAATAGGAAAAATGGTTAGTATTTATAAAACACTTAGAGCTTTGCAGCGGGTATAGCAGGGAGAGAGCAAGTCATGGAAATGGTATCAGAAAAAGATTTAGAGTGGGCAACTGTACTGTGGCTGTGTGGGCTTGAGCTTACAGTGGTATGTTTAAGAAGTGATTTGATAGGGGCAGCTAGTTGATGCAGTGGATAGAGTACTGGCCCTGGATTCAGGAGAACCTGAGTTCAAATCCAGCCTCAGACACTTGACACTAGCTGTGTGACCCTGGGCGAGTCACTTAACCCTCATTGGCCTAGAAAAACAAAAACAAAAAACGGAAGATAAGGAAGAGGATTAGGTTTAGGGGCAACACAATCAGTTTAGTTTTGGACACGTCGAGTTTAAAATGTCTATGAGATTTCAGTTAAAGGTGTCAAAGAGGCAGCTGAAACTGGTGGTCGGGACAGAGGTTAAGGCTAAATAAATAGATGTGGCAAAATCAAACTGCACCACCAAAAGGTGAAAGCCAAATCCAATGCACGTGTCATGTAAGTTCTAACAGGGTTTACTGAAGGATCCATTACAGTCAATGGGATATTGGGTGGATAGTTAATATGGGAAATGTGAAAGCTTCCAGGAGTCCCTTAGTTGTTTTTAGGTAAAGGACATTCTCTTATAGACATTCTTGGTCCTCCACCAAGCACTGACATGCCAATACAAGCACCAATAATCATGGAAGAATCACAAGTATGTGGAAGTAATGCAGTGAAAGGCTGAATTGCTTATGCTCTTTCAGAGGGGGAAATGACCTGCTTCTGATATCGTTTATTAGCAAAGTCTTGCTTTGGTCTTGAAGATTTTGAAAGTGCCAATTGGCTAGGGTACAGATTCATGAACAGTCTTCTGTACTTATGATTGGTCTTTCAGGCAAAATTCAAAACCCTCGGTGTCCTCAGAAATGGATGACTGTTTTCTCAGGAAGAAACCTATAACTAGACAGTTTCTCATAATTAACATAAAGATGGCCCATATTCAGTGACCTTGGGAGGCTGCTACCATCTCAGGGTAAGGAATCTGCCCAATTCAGGTACTAATAATTACTGTGAGAATAACTTTGAAGAAGCTATCATTACTTTAGAGTGGGCAGGGGGGAGAAGAGAGGGGAAGGGCTCCTCAACTTCTTGAAAAAGTTGTAAACAGAAACATGTTGAATTTTTAGCATGCAAAATATAAGGTTACAAGACTATATGTAAAAGAAAACTATGAAATCTTAACATGCAAACAAAAAGAGCCAAGGAGATCAATAACAAAAAGAAAGGCTCCACATACATCATAATATTTATAATATTACTTTATTGTGGTAGCAAAGGACTGGAAGCAGCTAACCAAATATTACTGTTCTGTAAGAAACAATGAATAAGATGAATACAGAGAAGCATGGGAGGATTTACATGAATTGATATAAAGTGAAATAAGCAGAACCAGATGATATGATGACTATAATAATGTAAATGGGAAGAGCGATTACCACCACAATAAAAATAATCTTCAGATTGAATGCTACAATATTGCAATAATCAAGGTTGGCCACAAAGAGGAGATATGAAAAGTCACTTCCTCTGCTTCTTTGCAGAGGTGGGAGACCCTGCATAGAGCACTACATTGCACATAATGCCAGATATTTTGGATAATTTGGATAGTTTTGCAGAACTTATTTTTCTTGCTCTTTTTAATTCTTTATTATAAAGGATGGTTATCTTGGGGAAGGAAAGGTAGATGGTAGAAAGTATAGGTGAACTTGAAAAGAGTAGCTAGGTGGTGCAATGGATGGACTCCTTGGAGTCAGGAGGACCTGAGTTCTAATCTAGTCTCAGAAATTTACTAGCTGTGTGTCCCTGTTTGCTTCAGTTCTTAATCTGTAAAATGATCTGGCAAAGGAAATAGCAAACTACTTGAAAGAAATTATTATTAATGACCAATAATTTGGGGAGATCCAGAGCTCTCTTCTCCTAGAGTCCTGATTTTTTAAAGTTCAGTCTCTGGGGGCAGCTAGGTGGCACAGTGGATAAAGCACTGGCCCTGGATTTAGGAGGACCTGAATTCAAACCTGGTCTTAGACACTTGACACTTACTTACTGGCTGTGTGACCCAGGGCAAGTTACTTAACCCTCATTGCCCAGCAAAAAAAAAAAAAAGTTCAGCCTCTTCTGAGACATTGCTGATAATGAGATTGGACTAACTTTCTTGTTCAATGACCCACCCTGGTTTGGGTGGGGCATACATTCATTGAATAGATAGCACAAGGCTGGGGGGTAGTCTGGGTATAGAGATAGTTTCTCTGTCCAAGGGTGACATGATGCCACTCTCAGCCACTCATTTTAATACATTTTAATACAGCCTAACTCCCATTGTGTTATCCAGTCAGAGTTGATTACCACTCCTCTTCCCAAAGAATACATAAGCCCCGAGCCTGATGCCATGATTACCTTTGGTCTAAGAGACAACCAAATGACCATCCTTTTATTAGTAATATTCTGGCCTTATTAATAAAATGATTAAATTACCCAGAAACTGTCTCTCAAACCTTTTTTGATCATCACATACTCCAGTATCTTTGCCAAGAAAACCCCAAATGGTATCATAAGGACTCAGAAATGACTGAAATGATACAAAAACAAAAGATATCTATGAAAATTATTTTTAAACTCATCAGGCTATATGGTTAGAATAATCCATACTTAATACAAATTGGGGATGCACATGCAGTGATAAAAGCAAAGCCTTGTTCTATAACTTAGTCTTACTTTTAGTGGTAGAAATTACTACATGAGTAGAGCTCTCCCTACACCCAGACCATAAAGTAGATCCCAGAGGTCAAAATATAGCAACCAAATCAGTGACTCATTCAAGGTAAAAAGTAGTAGGGTTTGATTCCACTTCCTCTGATTCCAGATCCTACAGTACTTTCACACTTCTTAAGCTTTCTTTGAATGCGCAAATACCAGCAGCACATTAATCCATTAAAATCCAATCAATAAGATAAAGCCTATCACCTCCAATGACTCAAAGCCAAACTGTCAGGAGGCTGGTGAATTTCTATAGGGGAGGGAAGAGATGGCTAGGGAAAAGCAGCACAGGTCAAAGAGGGGGGTGGGGGAAAGGATCATAATGTGTCTCTCCCAACCCTTCCCCCTGCAGCCCCAACCCTGCCAGTAATCTATTCTTTGGTAGTTTCTATAAGTATCTATCCATCCGTATAAAAATAGGCTTCGAAATCTTCATTATACACTTTTTGACACTAGAAAGTGACTGTAAGATAAATGCATACCACTCCTCAAGGTCACGTCCTCTTGGAAACAATTCCAGGAACATTAACTGAGAGGGTAATGAAATTGTACATTAAGCACATTTTAAATTGCCTGACAAATTCTTTGTCCGGTAAACCGTTCCTAAAGGAAATGCTCCACTTTTAGAAGCATCTGATAGGTGCTCCAGATGCACACCCTTTCTGAATTGATGCATTATATTACAAAGTCAGATGCTTCTTCTCCTGCCCTCACTCCCCATTCGGTCTCTTTCCTTCAGTTTGTGGGCAGATTTTGCTTAGCAGGTGGTCTATAGCTTGCAATTGACGGCACTTGCCAGCTGTTGAATTTACACATAGTTCTAATTTAAATGTTTAATTGCTCTCAAGGCTCTCAATTTACAGCTCATAAACCCCTCCTTAGATGGGTACAAACCTCCTTGCCTATGATAGATTCTGAAGTTAAATGATCCAAATTGTCCATCTATAGGAAAGTGGTTCAATAAGTTTATGCTCCTTGAAAGAAGGGAATAAGCCTTTATTAAACACCTACTATGTACAGGCATTGTGCTAAGCACTATACACACATTATCTCATATGGCCCTTGAAGGCTGAGAATGTGTTTGGAAGGAGAAGAATTTAACATTTGTAGCAAGGTTGATGGGGGTGAGCATTTATACCTTTGTCCCATTTCTGGGTGACTTGCTCAGGCCCCTTACCAAAGGGCATGCATGACCAACAACTCCTTGTTGGTCTCTGTGTGTCCCTGTGCATGGGGCTGTGCCTGTGATTTTTTTTAAAAAGTCTTGCTGAGATAGCATCTCTGATTCAGAATCATCTGAGACCCTTTTCTCATCAAGACTACAGGTCGTCTGAGAACCCCAAATGTAAAAAGCAGGTTTTCAGGTAAGAAGGCATTGTTCAAGATTGAAACCTGGAGCCAACTTAGAGTGTTGTGTGTGCCTTACATACTGGCCCTTTCATGTCCCTTCTATATTGTTTCTGCTATGACTAACCCGTCAACATCAGCTGTAGTGAAGCTGAAAGCTGCTGGCTAATTCAGCACTTAAGTGGTGGACAGCACTGAGCCCTTCACTACTGAACAGTCATTGCATGCCCATGGCCTAGAGTTTCAAACTGACCCACCTTGGTGCATCATGAGATTGTTCATAAAATGCAAATAAGATGCAGGTGAGCTTTTGGGGTGTGTATATTCTGGGTTTCCAGAGAAGCTCTCCCCAATATGAGCTTTTTTGGTGTCTCTTCCCAAGTATACCAAGCCATAAGGAAGACAAGTAAGTGTGTGTCACTTCCCCAAGTGGTTGGTATATTGTGGATGTGCTTCATGCTATCCATGAAATGACAAAGGACTTGTCCTAAGGCCTGACACAAGTGTTCTGGTAGAAGTTATATGGCAAAATGGATACAAGTACTGCACTTGAAAGCATATAAACCCTGGGTTCAAATTCTGCCTCAGACACTATGTGGCCCTGAGTAAATCATTTAACCTCTCTGACCATCAGTCTCCTCATCCATGGAAGGGAATAATAATAGCACTTGTCTCACAGAGGTCTTGTAAGGATCAAAGGAAATAAATTATGTAGAGCACTTTGTAAGTCATGTAACCATAAGCCATTATTAATATGAATGTCTGAATCTATGATGAGAAGATTTTTCAGAGAGAGCTTTGACTAAATTTTCAATAGGGCATTTGGGGGGGGGGATACTTCTCAACCACTATATGGGCATATTTTGAGAACTCAAACATAATACCCCATGAAAATATCATTTGTGTTGTCCTTTTACTTTTGTTCTTAATAGGATAAGATATTAAACCACTGTACATTAAGGTATTAGTGGCTTCCTAGTCTTTTTTTTTTTTTTTTTGCAGGGCAATGGGGGTTAAGTGACTTGCCCAGGGTCACACAGCTAGTAAGTGTCAAGTGTCTGAGGCCGGATTTGAACTCAGGTACTCCTGAATCCAGGGCTGGTGCTTTATCCACTGCGCCACCTAGCTGCCCCCCTAGTCTTTTGGTGGACATGAAGGTTGTTGGTCAACTGCAGTATGGTGGCAAAAGCATTGATTTGGGAATGCGAGTCCCTTGCTTCAAATTCCAGTTTAGCTACTTCCTGCCTGGGTAAGATTTGACTTGAGCGAATCACTTCATTTCTCTAGGTCTTGATTCTCTCACCTGTAAAATTAAGATGTTAGACTAGGGGGTAGTTAGGTGGCACAGTGGATAAAGCACTGGCCCTGGATTCAGGAGGACCTGAGTTCAAATCCGACCTCAGACACTTGACACTTAATAGCTGTGTGACTCTGGGCAAGTCACTTAACCCCAACTGCCGCACCAAAAAAAAAAATTAAGATGTTAGACTAAATGATGTCTAAAACCATTTATGGCTATTAAGTATTGGAATGGAAAGATAAGATGTTGGACATAGAATCAGAAAGACCTTAGTTCAAATCCTGACTCAGAGCCTTAATAACTATATGACTCTAGACAAATCACTTAACCTCTCAGCCTCAGTTTCCTAAACTGTAAAATGGGGATAATGATAGCACCTACTTCCTAGGGTTATTGTGAGGATAAAATTTTATATATATATATATATATATATATATATATATATATATATATATATATATATATATATATATATATATATAATGTATATATATATATGATGAAAATGAGATTATATGTATGAAATTAGATTATATGTATAAAGTGCTTTGCAGACCTTAAAGTGCTATATAAATATTATCTATTATTATTGTTTTATTTAACCTAGACCCTTCAAGTATCAGAAAGGTGTGTCATGTGGAAGGATTAGAATTGTTATGCTTAAGCCAGACAGCTGACCCGGAAGAAAGGGATGTAAGCTCATTGGATGGATGGAGAAACATCCTAAAATTGTAGCTTTTGAAAAATAGAATGCACTGGACTCAGGAGTTAATGGGATTTCCCTCATTGAAGGTCTTCAAATAGAGTCCGGACTACAAAGTTAATTGTAGAGGGCATTTAAGGTCTGAACAGTGCTTACATACATTAATGATTTCAATTAAGCCTAACAAAAAAATAACAAAAAAAAATCAATTAAGCCTAACAACAACTCTAAGAGATAGCTACATGTGGCATCATTATTCTCATTTTGTGGGTGGGGAAACAGACTCAGAGATTAAACCACTTGCCCATGGTCACACAATTAATGTGTTGGAAACAGGATCTGAATCCAGGTCTTTCTGACTCTAGTACTCTATCCATTTTGGGGGGGTCAGCAATAAAGGTTAAGTGACTTGCCCAGGGTCACACAGCTAGTAAGTGTCAAGTGTCTGAGGTCAGATTTGAACTCAGGTCCTCCTGAATCCAGAGCTGGTGCTTTATTCACTGTGCCACCTAGCTGCCCCACTATCCATTTTGTTTTGGGTTTTTTGGGGGGTTTTGGGGGGGTTGTTTTGTTTTGTTTTTTGCAGGGCAATGGGGGTTAAGTGACTTGCCCAGGGTCACACAGCTAGTAAGTGTCAAGTATCTGAGGCCGGATTTGAACTCAGGTACTCCTGAATTAAGGGCCGGTACCTTATCCACTGCACCACCTAGCTGCCCCTATCCATTTTGTTTTACTGCTTCATGAGCTACTTGTGAATTATATCCACAGTTTGGGATGCAGTACTTCAGGTGAACCTACAGATGCCCCATTCTTTGTGAAAGTCACATACTATCATACATTGTATCCCAGGCACCACTATGAAAATGGAAGTCATATGGTGGTTGACAACTTGAGTTGCTAATGAGTCAGTCTGATGAATCACTGGATCTTGCTAAAAGAGATGTCCATGGTCAATGTGGGAATTTATTTTGACTGATTATTTGTTACAAGGGTTTTGTATTTTTTTTCCCAAGAGCAAGGTGGGAAGCAAAAATAGAGGAGGGTTAAGGTTGCTTCTCAAGGGAAAAGAAAGAAAAGGGGGTCATCAAAGCATATTTTTAATGAATAGAAGAGAGCAGAAGGAATCACAGACAAGCAGGATAGCTCTGAAAGTTACATGTTGAATTTATTATATATTCAAAAAGAAAAGCAAGTAGAGTTCCTGCCCTAAACTAGCCCCTCTTAACTTCCCTGTTTCAGTCTATAGTACCACAATTCTTCCAGTCACCTGGGTTCACAACCTTGGTGTTATCCTTGACTCTTCATTCTCATTCGCCCCCACCTTGTATCCAATCGGTTGGCAAGTCTTGTTGATTCCACCTCCTGTACAGGTTCCTTTCCCTCTGCTCACAACCCAATGATCCCAATCCAAGTCCTCATTCCCTCTTGTCTAGACTTGTAATAGCCTCAAAATTGATTGCCCTGTATCCCCTCTCTCCCCTCTCCAATCCAGCCTCCACAAAAGAACTAAATTGATCTTCCTAAAGTTTAGGTCAGCCTGCATTATTTCCCTACTCAGGAAGATTCAGTGACTCCTTATGGTCTTGAGGATGAAATGCAAACTGCTCTGTTTGTTGTTTCAGGTCCTTTACAATTGGTCCTCTTACCAGAGTGATTACATATTATTCCCCCTTATATACGCTATACTCAGCCAAACTGCCACTTTTCACCTCCTATGCAATTCTACCTCTTCCCACCTCATGCCTTTGCACAGGCTTTGAACTCTCTCCCTCCTCACCTCCATGTCTTAGAACTTCTAGCCTCATTTCAGGCTCAACTAGTTTAAAGCCACCTAATTTAAGAAGCCTTCCCTGTGTTCCCCCCTCCCCCACCATGGGTTAGTGCCTCCTTCTCATCACTTTATTTTAAAAAATATATATTTACTAATCTGTGAATATGTTATATCCCTGCCCCCACCTTTCTAGGTGGTAAAATGCAAACTCTTTGAAGAAAAGACTGTCTTGCTTGTATATTTATGTCTCAAGTACCAAGAACAGTGCTTAGCACATGGTAGGTGCCTAATAAATACATACTGGCTGATCAAGTACGTGGCCATGAGTAAGTCACTTAACTTCTTCTCTACATGCTTCAAAAAACGATGTCCTAAATCATAAATGGGTTGCAATCTTCACTGGTGTAGTGAAAGCCCACACTAGGAGTTCCAACATTGACAAAATCAAAATCCTTGAAATATGACTACCCTCTGGGATCCCACCATCCACAGCATACACAGAGCTTCCCTGTTAGACATGTTGCTCATTCTACAAGGGTCAGTCTAGACTAAGCTTATGTGGATGCTAAGATATTTAAGATGAGTGACCAAGTTCTCCCTTGCACAGTACTAGAAGGGGTTCCTATAACACAATTTCTTGTTTATGAAGGTTGGCAGAGACAAGGACACCTCAACCCTGGTTAAAGTCAGTGTCTGTGTTGGTCTCCAAAATCTTCCAGCAGGGGGCTCTCCTCTGTAATAAATGGTGTCCGTTCATGAGCTCTTGAATCCAAGAACTGTGATAGCAAGAACCTCACCTTCACCTAATTGGTGGAGTAGTCTTGGGAACAGAGCTTCCAGTGCACTCGGTGTGGGCCGCACCACAAAAATATATCTAGGAGACTAGATAGCTGTACAAGAGAAGAGGGTAAGGATGGGGGATGTGGGAGGAATCTGATCTGACTGCTTCCAAAGCAAAGGAATGTCCTTGAAGGTTGCTGTGTTGCTTTCTCTGATTTCCACTCAGAGAAAAAGTCAAGGGCAGAACTACCTGCTTTGGGACAGTGTGCCATGCCAGCAGCTCAGTGTGGTATGGGTAGGACAGTCTGTAGGAATAACAATAGCTAGAGTTCCTCAACTTACAGGTGAGGAGCTAAGAGAAGTGAAATGATTTACACACAGTGTAAAAGTCCAAGGCAAGATTTGAATTTCTGTCTTCTTCAAAGACTGGTACTCTATTAACTATAGCACACCTCACCCCACTCCACCCCAATGCCTGCCAAAGAGCCAGCAACATGAGGTGATCACCTGCAAATCAGGAACATACCCTACCCTTAAGATCATAGATGAAAAGCTAAAAGGGACCCAGGTCATGGTCCCTTGGTTAGATGGTTGGCCATCTAATTCAACCCCATTTTACAAATGAGGAAACTGAGGCCCAGAAAGACTAATCAACTTCCCACTCTAGGGTTGGAAAGTATCTTAGAAAGGTTATCTAATCATAGGATGATAGATCCAAAGAGGAAAGAGATTTAGAAGCTAACTAGTGTAGCCCACATACACACTTTGCAGATTGTCTGAGGTCCCACAGCCAGGATTCCAACTCAGGTCCTGTGCCTTGGAGCTCACTATGTTTTTTAATACACCACTACTATTTTCATTCCCATCCCTGAGCTAGCCTCAAGGTCATCATCCTCTAATTGGAAGAGATCTGTTGCCTTCTTCTCTTCTACACCACCCCCCTTCCCAAGTAGCATTTATTGCTGCAGGCATTACCCACAATCCTAAAAACTTAAGGGCCTCCAATTTCCTGTCCCTCCCACTGTCTCTAAAGCCCTCCCATGAACCTCTAGGCTCAGGTGGGTACTGCTCCTCTAGGTTACCTAGGGCTGCTTCTCACATCTCCTTGGGTAAGACAGGGAGTAGGATATTCAAGCATGGAGGGAAAGAAGGGAAAGTATCAGTCTGTGACATGAGGAAATGAGACAGACAATCTTTAAATCTCACATAGGAGGAAATTAATAAATGCTTGTTTACTTGACTTCATTCTAGGGTTCCTTCCAGGTCTAAATGCTGTGAAAGGCTTCCTCAATCTTTTCTCTTCTTCTAGGAGAAAATGGATGCCCTGCCCCTATGACTGAACACCTTTCACAATCCTTCTTAATTCTAATGTCTTTCTCCTTTAGTTATTTACTATTTATCCTGTATAAAGCTTTTTTTAAATTCAGATCTTCCCCACTCCAGGCACTCTATCCACTGCACCACCTAGCTGCTCCAAGAAGATACTTCTACCCATTTTGCTTCTGTGGTAGGAGAGCAGTTGTTCTTAGGCCCACGAACTCCTCTCCCAGGTAGCTAGGTGGGGCAGTGAATAGGGCACCCAGCCTGGAATCAGGAAGACCTGAGGTCAAATCCCACCTCAGATACTAACTATGTGACTCTGGGGAAGTCACTTCACCCTGTTTGCCTCAGTTTCCTCATCTGTAAAATGAGTTGAAGAAGGGATGGAAAACCACTCCAGTATCCTTGCTAAGGGAAACCTCAAAGGAGGACATGAAGAATCACCTGACTGAAATGACTAAACAACATATCCATCTTATTTCTAGTGCTCAGAATCACAGTATTTAGAGATGGGATCTGAAGGAAGACAGAGATGAAGAGGGAGAACAATCTAAGCATGGAGGACAGCCAGTGACAAGGATTTTAGTCATGGACATGGTTTACTGAGAAGCTTGATTAAGTATTAATTAGTTCCTCCCTTCAGATTAGTCCAAAGGCTTCAGACCAGGATGATTTTTTTTCTTAATATTTCTAAAAATAAAGAGGGTGGGTCAGGGAGCTTGTTCTGTTTCCATATACGCTTTGTCTTTCCCAGAGCAGTTCAAGATCACGTTAGGTTTTTTTTGGCTGCCCCATCACACTGTTGCCTCATCTTAAGCTTGCAGTCCACTAAAATCCTCAGATCTTTTTCAAATAAACTGCTTTCTACCTACACTTACCTCCTCCTGTACTTGTGATTTTTTTGCACCTAATTATAAAAATGTATGCCTACTGCCTTTCATCTTATTAAGATTCAGCCTAACACTCCAGCCTTGTTAAGATCTTTTTGGATCCTGCTTCTGCAATCCAGTATGTTCCCTATCCCTGCCAGCTTCCGGACATCTGCAAATTTGAATGTGCCATGTACTTTATCCAAGCCATTGATAAAAATGTTAACTAGCACAGCTCCCTCGAGGATGCCCCAAGAGCTCCCCTACCAACCTAATATCAAAAACCATTAACAATTATTCTTTGATCATTGCAGTGGGTGTATACCATCATTTACATGACCGGACTGTCAATGTGGTGGTTGGTTTGGCTAAATTTCTTTCTCTCTTCCTTTATTTTGTATTAGAAGGGCTTACTCTAGGGTGAGGGAGGTTTCAAAATATGAGATAATAGAAAAACAAACAGTATCAAACAATTTTTCTTTTAAGTCCAGTTATTCAACCATTTCTGAATCAATCTAATATTATTATCATTTAGTCTGTATTTCTTCATATTTTCCCCTGCCTGGATGACCTCTGTTTCCATGTGTGCATGGACTTGGTTTATATAAATTTCTGTACCAAAAAAAATCCTGGATCTATCCTTCAATCTGGATCTCTTCCTACTAATAGTAGTAGTAGCTAGTAGTTATATAGCATTTTAAAGTTTGCAAAGTGCTTTACAAATATCTCATTTTATCCTCTCAATGGCCTTAGAAGGTAAGTGATATTATTATCCCCATTTTACCAGTGATAAAACTGAAGCAGACAGATGTTAAGTGACTTGCCTGGACTCACGTATTTAGTAAATGTTTGAGTCAGGATTTGAACACAGGTCTTCCTGAGTCCAAATCGGGCACTAGGTTTACGATGCTACTTACCTGCCTCAATTGGGTCTGTGTCATCCACAAATCTAAAAAAGAATGACATGGATACTTTATCCAAGTCATTGCTAAAGGTAATTAACAAGTGTAGGGCCAAAGACAGACATCTAGGATACTACCCTACAGTTGCTGTTCAGTCATTTTCAGTCATGTCCAATTCTTCATGACCCCATTTGGTTTTTCTTCTGTTTGTGGGGGGGGGGGTTGCTGTTTTTGCAAAGATACTGGGGTGGTATGCCATTTCCTTCTCCAGCTCATTTTACAGATAAGGAAACTGAGACAAAGAGGGTTAAGTGAGTTATCCAGGGTCACACGGCTAGTAAGTATTTGAGGTGGGATTTGAACTTAGATCTTCCTAACTCCAGACTCTACAGACAGATATCCAAATTGACATTAAACTATTAGTGACTACTTAGGTCCAGCCATTCAATCAAATTACAAATCCATTCAACTGTACTATTGTCCAGCCTATATCTTTTCATGGTATAATTTTTAGAGGCAATGGAAAAATCACCATACTCCATCTATCTTCCAATATTTCTCTAGCTACTAGATAAAAATGGAGAGTATATATATGTAACCCTCCAGCAGCAGTGTGATATAGTGTTATGTTTTGCATGACTTCATACATATAATGGATATTATAATTCAGGATAAGAATTACAAGGTGAGAGAGAGAGAGAGAGAGAGAGTTTGGAACAAAAAATAAAATCGAATTAAGCAATGTGATATAGTAAAAAAGAATATCTGTCTTGGGGCAGCTAGGTGACACAGTGGATAGAGCACCAGCTCTAGAGTCAAGAAGACCTGAATTCAAATCCAGCCTCAAACATTTGACATTTACTAGCTGTGTGACCCTGGGTAAGTCAACTCCAATTGCCTCACATCCCCCCCCAAAAAAAGAATGTTGGTCTTAATGTCAGAAGATATGAATTTGTATCCCAGCTTCAATGACCTCTAACTCTGTGATTCTGAACAAATCACTTAACCTTCCTTTCTTTATTTGTAAAGCAAAAAGTGAAAAAAGGGCTGCATAAATTTGAATACTTAGTCTTTCCCTTCTCTAGTCCATCTTTCACAGCTTTTAAATGGATACTCCTTTTAATGTTTTATTTATTTTTGAACTTAAATATAAAAAGAAAAATATTTCTATGTACATAGCACAACACAAAAAGCAGATTCAATATGAAACCAGGAAACTCCATTTACTGTTTACTTTTTAAAAAAAACTATGCAATAAATACTACACATCCTTTTCAAAGCTATCCTGCTTTTCTGTGCTTTCTTCTGAGCTTTCTTTTGTTCTCTGCTGTGTACTTTTTTCCCCTTCCTCCCTCCCTCCTCATACTAGGGACAGCCAGAATTAAACACAGATCTGTTTACATATATAAAACCATACTATACATATTTCTATTTATCAGGTTTTTTTTCTGGAGGTGGATAACATCTTCCCTCATAGGTCCTTTCTAGTTGATTTAAGTATTTGTAATACTCATAATAACTTAGTCATTCTCAGTTGTCCTAACAATATTGCTGCTACTATATACACATTGTCTTGGTTCTACTCATTTCACTCTTCATTATTTCATACAAATATTTCCATGTTTTTCTAAAAATTAACCAGCTTGTCCTTTCTTATAGCACAATAGTATTCCATTACATTCACATAACACAACTTATTCAGCCATTCCCCAACTGATGGGCATCCCCTCAATTTCCAGTTCTTTGCCACCATAAAGAAAGCTGCTATAAATATTTAAGAACATATAAGTTGTTTTCCATTTTCTCTGATCACCTTGGGAAATAGATCTAATTGTAGTATTGCTAAGTCAAATGGCATATATAGTTTTATAATTCTTTGGGAATAATTCCATATTGAGCTTCAAAATGGTTAGTGAATTACTGTCCCAATTTTTCCACATCCCCTCCAACATTTGTCATTTTCCCTTCGACCATTTTAGACAATCTCATAGGTATGAGGTAACATCTCAAAATTTCTTTAATTTGCATTTCCCTAATCAATAATGATTTAGTGCATTTTTATATGACTATATATGGCTTTGATCTCTTCATCCAAAAATTGCCCATTCATATCTTTTGACTATTTACCAATTAGGGAATTACTCATATTCTTATAAATTTGACAAAGTTCTCTTTGTATTGGCAATATGAAACCTTTATCTGAGAAATAAATGGATATTCCTAAAGCACAATCTGACCATTTCACTCTCTTCTTGAGGCTCCCTCCCTAGATTTGACTCCCCACCACCCTTAGGATATAGCACAAATTGGTCTTATTGTCATTTCAAGGCTTTCACAATTTGGTCCCAGCCTATGTTTCTAGGCTTCCTATACCTCACTCCCCCTCACACGTTCTATGTTCCAAACAAGCTGGTTTATTTCCTCTTCCCCACATGACTTCCCATCTCCCACTTCTGGGTTTTTGTCTCCCATGCCTGATATTACTCTCCCTCCTCATGTCTGCCTCTTGAAGCTCCAAGCTCCTATCAAGGTTCTACTCAAGGGCTACTTCCTTCAAAAGACCTTTCCTGATTTCCTTCATTTCTTAGCTATCTTCAGTCATCATATATTTTATATATGTGCATACACATATATACATAAATATGTGTATAGAAAGGGGGGTAGCACCTCTTGTGTGAGGACTTGCTGAGCCCTTTTCAGGGCTGCCCATTTACCTTTATTGGCCACCTGTCCCTTAAGCCTCACCTATGGCTCCAAGAAGCTGTAGCGTGAACACCAGCCACACCCCAGTAAAACTGTCTCTGCAGATAGGTTAAACTAAGTTGCAGGTAATCAATGGGCCTCAAACCTGTGGGTGAGTTAGGGGGACGTCTACCTCAAATATGGGAAGACTTCCCCTAGCAGAATGGGTAGACGAGAATAACTTGTTTCAATGGCCAAGGCAGGCATTGTAGAGTGCTTAGAGCTTGGTCAGATACTGAAGACACCTTGGTCATATGCTGCATCCCGGGCCATACTAAGTTGTTCTGATTTTTGTCTTGCCACTGGACTTCGATGACTCTGAAAGAGAGAGTAAGTCTGATAACTTTGTGCAACTCTGCCTCACTTCAATCCAATTCATGAATGAGTCAAGACACCATTTTGATCCTCTTCAAAAATGAAGGACGAGGCTCTCTCTCCTTTCCTTTTCCGCGCTGCAGCTGCAGCCATGAGTATGCTCAAGCTTCAGAAGAGGCTTGCCTCTCATGTCCTTAGATGTGGAAAAAAGAAGGTCTGGCTTGACCCCAGTGAGACCAATGAAATTGCCAATGCCAATTCCCATCAGCAGATCTGGAAGCTGATTAAAGATGGGCTGATCACCCAGAAGCCTGTTACTGTGCACTCCCATGCCAGATGCCAGAAAAATACTCTGGCTCGATGGAAGGGCAGGCACATGGGCAGTGGTAAGGGTACTGACAATGCTTATATGCCTGAGAAGGTGGCCTGGATGAGGTGAATGAGGATGCTACGGTGGCTATTCCGAAGATACTATGAATCCAAAAAGATTGACCAACATATGTACCACAGCCAGTACTTGAAGGTGCAGGGCAGGGGAAGCTAGGTGACACAGTGCACAGAGCACCGGCCCTGGAGTCAGGAGGACCTGAGTTCAAATTCGGCCTCAGACACTTAACACTTACTAGCTGTGTGACCCTGGGCAAGTCACTTAACCCCAATTGCCTCACCAAAAAAAAAAAAAAAAAAAAAGGTGAAGGGCAATGTGTTCAGAATAAGTGGATCCTCATGGAGCACATTCATAAACTGAAGGTAGACAAGGCCCAGAAGAAGCTCCTGGCTGACCAGGCTGAAGCTCACCCATCCAAGACTAAGGAAGCACGAAAGTATCAGGAAGAGCATCTACAGGCTAAGGAGGAGGAGATCATCAAGACTTTGTCTAAGGAGGAGGAGACCAAGAAATGATTCTCCCCTATCTCCTCTGTACATAGTACCCTTCTATTTGGCTCATATAATAAAACTTGACAGACTGTCAAAAAAAAAAATGAAGGACGGGGCAACTAGATGGCACAGTGGATAAAGCACCAGCCCTGGATTCAGGAGGACCTGAGTTCAAATCTGGCCTCAGACACTTGATACTTACTAGCTGTGTGACCCTGGGTAAGCCACTTAACCCTCATTGCCCTGGGGGAAAAAAAGGACAAACAACAACAAATATGTGTGTGTTCATACATGTAGAAAGAGAGAAACAGAAACAGAGGGGTCTTGGGATCCTTATCCCCCCTGTGCTCAATCCCCCAGAACAAGGCTGACTAGATTCATCTGTCAGTGTTCTAGGGCTAACCTTAAAGGTTATGGGGGTGGGTTTCTAACGCTATTGGCTCAAATTCTCATTCCAGTGTATCAATCATGAGTTGGCAATTTGATATCATCTAGCCAATGCCAATTAATAACTCCTCCACATAATCTATACAATTATCATGATAGTTATCATTTATCAATTCGTCTTTACAACAGGGATATTTACAGCAATGTGGTGCCCATGCCCCTGCTTCACTGGGTCAAGCTGGTTGCTCAGAGCTTTGCTTCTCATTATGCCCCCTAATTCTAGCATGGACTCGAGTTCCTGGATGTCTGGTGGCTCACTATCCCAAACATTCCAAAGCTTGCAAGGTTGCAGCCATAACTATTATTCTACCACTTGAGAGAAGGAAAGAAGTACATCAGTGACAGAAACAACAGGAGGGTCACGTTCTCATGAGCACTCAGGAAGACAAGTTCACCGAGCCACCTAGCAAAATTAGGCTCTGGAGGTCTGGAAGACTTATCTTCCTGAATTCAAATGTGATCTCAGACACTTACTGGCTGTGTGACCCTGGGCAAGTCACTTGACCCTGTTTGCCTCAGTTTCCTCATCCATAAAATGAACTGGAGAAGGAAATGGCAAACCACTCCTGTATCTTTGCCAAGAAAACCATAAATGGGGTCACAAAGAGGCAGACATGACTGAAAATGGCGGAACAACAACAGCAAAAATGTCTAAATCATGCAGTTCATCGAAGAAAAAACCAAATGTAAAAATGATGTTACTGAAATATTAGTGAGAAGTATGCTAAAGTTTCATACTATAGCCACAATCACATGTAAGGGACACTCGAAGTTTACAAAGCACCCTCTGAAGAACAACCCTATGGTTATTAGTAGTGTGCTTCATTATCCCTGTTTTGTTGTTAAAGAAACTAAGGCTCGGTGGAGTTGAGCAATTTGCTCATGGCTGCAGGTAATGGTGGCGGCACAAAACTCAGAGCTCTTTACACCACATCGTGAGGCTTCCACAAAGAAAAATCTACATTCTGGCAGCCTCAATTCCTGGCCATAGGGGTCATGGTTTTCATCCATTTTCTTTTGAATGCACTAGTGCTATTCCACAGCTCTCTGGAGAAGAAGGAGGTGAGCATGGTCTTGTGTTTTCCCTAGTCATTTTAGAATCAGATTTGATTAGATATTATCCCCCACCAGCATCGTGATTCAGCTCTCCCAGAGAATAGAATTCTAATGTCAATGTCTATTAATACCCCCTTTCCATGACAATACCTTGTAGTCTAATGTGCTTTATCGACTGGATCAGCTGAAACTCGCAAAATGTATGATAGAATCTCTTAGGTTATGGAACAATTTTACTGGGCCACCAAATGTCCAATAGCCAATCACATGACAATGAACTGATGTGAGTGTGTTAGAATGTCCCGGGCTACTGGGTAGTGTTTGCAACATTAAGCACAAGTTTTACTTGCTGATTGCATAATTTGTTTAATGCCTAATTGAATCATTTTCAGGCTGCAGTCTTAGCTAAAATGCATGATTAGGCTAGACAGAGAACCAGAATCATGGTCATAAGTCATTTCTGGTATATAAACATTGCAGCCCTATCTAGTCACATAACCCTGAACTGCCACTTCATTCATATGCAGAAAAAGGTCCATAGGAATGCAATTTGAGGCATTCTGCATGACCTAACACCATTCTCCCCTTTGCACAACCAAGACAGGCACACCCTTAAACGGTGGAAGGAATCTCAGGGTACTTAATCAGACATGTGGCTGGCTGCTGAATATGAAATACACACACAGCACAGACTGGCAGCTCCCTAATTTTGCCATGGTCACAGGGCATGACAACAAAGGGAATAGGGAAACATGTACAACAGTTGTCTTAGCAGAGGGTCAGTGCATGGGTGAAAGGCACAAAACACCAACACCAGTAAAATGCCTAGCACAGGAAGATTATCATAGCCATGTTTCTCCATTTTGTGCCAATGTCTTCTGGCTCCATCTCTCATTCCTGGCATGTAAAAGCTAAAGGAATCTGTAATCAGTCTCAGTACACTAGTAGATACAGATACTACTTCCTACTCTTAAGAATCTCAACTCTAGGGGGCAGCTAGGTGGCGCAGTGGATAAAGCACCAGCCCTGGATTCAGGAGGACCTGAGTTCAAATCCAGCCTCAGACACTTGACACTTACTAGCTATGTGACCCTGGGCAAGTCATTTAACCCTCCCTGTCCTGAAAAAAAGAAAAATCTCAACTCTATAAAACCCCTATATATCAGACGAAGTGACTAAGTTACCTGAGAAATAGCTCTAGCACCTTCCTTTTGCTCTACTGTTCAGTTGCACTCCCAAGCTTGCTAGATGGATGATCTTCTACCTGGCCTGAAATTTCCCTCATTAAAGTCATTGCTTTGGATTAGACAATGAAGGCAGGAAGATGGCATCTACATATATATAAATATGTGTATTACCAACTCTCCTTAGGGGCACTCCATCCGTAGCATAGAGTCATCATTACTAAACTTTAATCTGGAGTCTGAAAACCCAAATCATATTCTCAAATGCCATTGTCTAAACCAGCTGAATATTTTTCAGACCTATGCCTCTGAGGTCTACATTTCTTGCCTAAGACTTCATAATCTCTGTAAAGCTTTTTTTAGCCTCCTTACAGAGGTATCATTCTTCCCCATAATGACTTAGGATACTCATTATCAGGGTAGACATTGTTAGGTCTGAAAACTCTCTGTCCACCAGATCCCATATACATATCTTAATCTCCTCTAGTCTTTTCCGACACTACACAATGAGTTCACAAGGTTATCAAATTGTCCCCCTTGAAAGGCACATAAGACCTGAACTCAGAGGATGTAATGTAATCTCAATTGGTAAAGCAAGGAGAAGAAAAGGTAGTTGGGGGTGGTTTAAAGGTGCCAAGAGCTGGGCAAAGGAATGTAGGGCAGATCACGTGACCTGGGAGGCTGGGAGAAGGTACGCTTTGTTGGGAAGTTTCCATAAAGATCTGGCACCAATACTGTTTGTGTCTCACATCAGTAGGTGGATAAGCTATTCTTTCGGCCATTTTGTTGTTGTTGTTCAATCTTTTCAGACTTTTTGTGACTCCATTTGGGGTTTCCTTGTCAAAAATACTAGAGTGGTTTGTCATTTTCTTCTCCAGCTCATTTTACGGATGAGGAAACTGAGACAAACAGGGTTAGGTGACTTGCCCAGGGTCACACAACGAATAAGTGTCTGAGGCTAGATTTGAACTCAGAAAGATGAGTCTTCCTGATTTCAGATCCAGCACTCTATCCACTGTACCACCTCCTTGCCATACTCTGGACTTAAAGTATCACTTAAATAGTTCCCTGTACCTTTGCTCCATCATTGAGCTGTACTTTGAAGTAGATGAATGTGATGATATAATAAAACCTGAAATAAAGAATCTATTTTAAAGTAAAGCAGGCCAAAATGGAGCAGCTTAGATCCTCATGTTAGGGTCTAAATTGAATAAGATCTCACACCCAACACCTACTTTTTTATCTGATAAGTACAAAGTGAAAGAACTGAAGAATGTAGCTCAATTGCTATCAGAGGAAGTTCATTCATTCATTCATTCTTTTCCTTTCTTTCTATCCATTTCTCTCTCTCCTTTTTTCTTCCTGCTTTTCTTCTTTCTCTCCTTTTCTCTCTTTCCTTCTATTTCTCTTTCTCTCTATCTCTCTCCCTCTCTCTTCTCTTCTCTACTCTTTTCTTTCCCTTCTCTCCCTCTCTCCCTCCCTCTCTCTCTCTCTCTCTCTCTCTCTCTCTCTCTCTCTCTCTCTCTCCCTTCTCTCCTTGACTCCTTCCTTCCCAGGGCATTCTGGGGAGGGGCTGGGCTAGATGTTCACAGGGCACATGATCACAGCTAGAAAGGTTGTTCCACTAGACCTCCTCACTGGGGTCTTTCATCTACTCCCCTGGTCATGCTCCTTTATGGCAGCTACAGTTTTCCCCACTTCCCAGTATGAACTCAGCTGAAGCCCTCCGCTGAGATAGCGCTGTGCTATTTCAAAATGATCAGATGTTTTTACCCAAGGATTGGCAGGAGCCTCACCAGTGCTTCTCCTCCAGCAGGAATAGAGACCACAGGGGTTAGTGGTGATCAGCTACTCAAAACCTCACATTTATCCATCCTTGCCAGTTATGATATACAAACTTTCCAAAGTCTGAAAGAAAAATACCTTTATGCTCTCCATCTTTGTGTCTGTCTCAATCTCTCTCTCTCTCTCTCTCACACACACACACACACACACACACATTTGTTGCCTATAGTCATAATTTAAGGAAATGCTCAATTTTGTTTAGAGGTTAATGAAAATAAATAAATATATGTATGTATATACATATATGCATATATATATATTTTTTCACCCAAATCCATGCACTCCCTGAAATCTAGCTTTCAGCCCCTTGGGAATCTATGTGGCCCAGGTTAAGAACTTCTGATCCAAAAGCAGTCCTTCTTTATTGGGTGAGTCTTCCTGGAGGCCAGATCCAAGAAAGCACTGGAACCCTCCACCCTTTTAGGAAGTTGCAAATTCATGAAGAACACAGCTCCTGGAAGATGGGACACCCAACTCCCATTGTCAGGGGCATAATGACAAAGCTACTTCTGGCAGAGGCAAGCATTTTGCCCCAAGATGAAGGAAGAGAGATAATTTGCCAATCAGATACAGACTGAGGACTATACAAGATAGATGAGTACTAAGATTGAGGCAAGGACCCCACCCCAGGCTATCACAGGAAGGAGGACATTGGAGGTTGGGACTGGAAGCCCCAACCTCCAACAGTCACATCCCATCTATGAACACTACCAAAATGTTAAAATGTTGCTGATGCCCAAGATGCTGCCCCCTCTTCTGAGGCCTGAACAGCAACTACTAATGGTGATCTCAATGCTGTCCAGACTACAAGGCTATGTTACCACTACTCTGCTGGGATCTATGCTTCTACCAATGCCCACTACTAGTGCCACTGCTAGAACCTGTGGTGGTACTCTCTGTGCTAGACCTGAGTTATTGCTGGCACAAACTCTAAGTGTCTGCTGTCCTGGCAAGTGAAAATAGTTTGTTTTAGACCATGTCCATAGTTATCAGAATTCTCTTCACCCACTTGACTAAGTGGGCTGGCCCCTGGATTCTCTTAGAGTTGCTGTCCTTGCGCTTGATCTTCATATAGGCCACCCTCCAATCTAAGGCCTCTTCCACTGTGGCTTTATCTGGCCCAATCAACACTGCATCATTTACATAATCACGGATATCAATGCAATGAGGAAATGGGGCTCCCTTCAGATCTCTGCCTACCAGACTGTGGCAGTTTAAGGGAAAGTTCAAATAGCCTAAAGGAAGTGCTGTGAAGGTATACTGTGCTCCTTCACAGGTGAAAATAAATAGTCTTAGACAAATCAAGTGAGACAAAAGCATTGGCAAGATCAATAACCCCATCTCATTCTCCTAGCATTTCAAATGCCTGGTCCACCACACTGACAGGTCAAGAATGGCCATGGCAACTGGTGTGACAGTTTCCTTCAACTTCTTCTAGGCTGCTATGAAGTTTCAGGTGCCACCTGACTTCCTCCCTGGCTACAGAGATTTGTTATAAGGGGAGCTTGTGTAGTGGAATGTTCTGGCTGCTGCTAGTTCCATCCCTAAGGAAAAGGTTGATTTGGGCCCTTCTGGGACCAGTATTATGTGGTATGGAAGGCGTGGAATGGCGCGGGCAATTCCAAAGCTTTCTATTTGACCATACTCATGACCTGACATAAAGGTTGCTATAAGCACTCATGTAGATACCAGTTCCTAAGAGCTCATGACACCACTTCCTCTGGTGATCTGCCTCCAAAAAGTCCCCATAGAAACTGGAGCACCTTTAATGACCTGTTGAAATTCCTAGTATGAGAGTAACCTGGCTGCCCATGTAGAATAGCCATTTATATCCAAATGAGGCAAGAACTTTCAAGGATGTTGTGCTTAGTTGAAGTAGGAGAGACCTTACTGCTCTACTGAGTGAGCGAGTTTAGTTTTACTCTCACCCTTCCCCGTTACACTGGGAATTAATAATTTCCTTATCAACCTCATGTTTCAGGAAACACATCTCAAACTTCTTGTGGGAGAAGGTATTATTGTCATTCTCCACCCACCAAAATGAGCAATGAGCCCTATTCTCAGAATGTCTACTTGCCCAGACAACTGTATTTGCTAAGTCAGCAATTTCCTTCTCACATTTCCCAGTGCATCTGCTCAGGCCTGTATGGTAATATGCCATGGGAAGTCCATATCTAATACCTGATACTACTATGGTGGAATACCACCTAGAAGTTGGTATCTGATTGCTCCTTAGCAAGCTGGTCATAGGGCATGAAGGGTCATGGTGAAGAAGTATAAATCCAGTACAACAAACTCATCTGTTTTACAAATTTTATCCCCACCCATGGCGATCCCCATCAGAGATCCAGCTGCAAAGGAAGCTCATTTTTGTTGGGCCAGGTATGAAAAACTCCCAATATTAACCACTCAAAAAGGGACCAAAACCAATCTCCATCCAAAGCCTCTAACTGATTAAACTGGCTTTGCAAAAAATAAATCTTCTGTGAGAAACCCAAGCTGATGAAACTATAGCAAGGGAGGTCTGCATTAGTCCTATTGGACCACACCCTCACCAACTAATGCTCCAGTGACTCATGCTTAAACTTCTCCCACAAATTCCCAAGATCCTTAGTGGTGAAAGACTTTCCATTCTCCAACCTATCTGTGTAAAAAGGAACCCCAAAGGGGCAGCTAGATGGCACAGTGGATAGAGCACCGGCCCTGGAGTCAGGAGTACCCGAGTTCAAATCTGGCCTCAGACACTTAACACTTACTGGTTGTGTGACCCTGGGCAAGTCACTTAACCCCAATTGCCTAACAAAAACAAAACAAAAAACAAACAAACAAAAAGGAACCCCAAAGAAAGGTTGGAATAAGCTAAACCTGAGGTTCTTACTACCCTAGGTTCCCAGTGCTTACCCTCACTCCTGTTCTCATTCTCTTCCCTTATGAATCTAATCTCAATGGAATTCAATATTTTCTCCATGGAGACCTCTGGGTTGGAGGTTATCCATTCCTCCTACATTCTTTGGTCCCCATCCCCATCAGCATCACCCCCTTCATTTGTGCTGTTCTTAAGTCTCTGTTTTCAAAACACTTTAAATCACTTTAAAAACACTTTAAACATCTTTAAAAAAACAAAAAAATATTCATCTCTCTCTCTCTAGTTGGTGAACGCACACAGTTTACTTTCAACAGTTTACAAACAACCCAGATTTTGTAATATCATTAGTAAGAGCCAATGAGCCCTAGCTCTTAGAATACTTTTATGCTCTCTATCAACCTCTAATACACAGGAGGCACTAATACTACAAGGTCAGTGGGGTCCTCTTCCTTATCCCACTGAGAAGGCAGCATATACTGTCAGAAGCTTGGCAGCCATGCCAGATTCCTGTATTCAGCCATCCAATGCCCCAAGGCTACCTTTCCTCTGTATCACCCTTTCAACCACAAGGTCAGCTATGAGGTCATTCTGATCAGCTGCTGATAACTGATACCAGGTGTTCTGGGATTGGAATGCAATGAGATTTTTGTGGCCCATAAAATATTTACCAAAAAAAATTTACTCCACTGGAAAAAAAAAAAAGGATTGATAAAGATACAAAACTGATTCAAGTGGGCATGACTTTTTTCTGCTTCTTTATCTATCATGTAACAATGTCCAATCAGAGAGCTATATTGACTCATACAGTCATGGGAATTTCATTACACCTGAGGAGCCCCAACTTCTCATAGGCTACCTTTTTTTTTAATATATCTCAAGTAGCCAAGAAACTACAGTAATAGTTCAAGCCCGAATCAACTACATCAATGAAATCCCAAATATCACTTTCCCACCCCTTAATAAAAAATTGGCCCATCTTCCAAATAAAACCGATGTCATTCCTACCATACCCTTTTTTCCAGGCTTAATCACCAAGCTTTCTATAAACTTGCTTTTCCCTGATTCTCAGTGTTTTATGAGATAGTTGTTGTTTAGTCATTTTCAGTTCTGTCCAACTCTTTGGAGTTGGAGTTTTCTTGGCAGAGATGCTGGAGTAGTTTGCCATTTTGTTCTCCAGCTTGGTTTTTTTGTTTTGTTTTGTTTTGTTTTTGTTTTTTTGTTGTTGTTTTTTGTGAGGCAATTGGGGTTAAATGACTTGCCCAGGGTCACATAGCTAGTAAGTGTTAAGTGTCTGAGACTGGATTTTAACTCAGGTACTCCTGAATCCAGGGCCAGTGCTTTATCCACTGCGCCATCTAGCTGCCCCTCAGCTTGTTTTACAGATGAAGAAGCTGAGGCAAACAGGATTAAGTAACTTGCCCAAGGTCACAGAGCTAGAAAGTGTCTGAGGTGGGATTTGAATTCAGGTCTTCCTGATTAGTGCCTAGTGCTCTTTCCATTGTGCCACCTAGCTGCCCTAGGTAGTATTGTTCATAATCTTTCACTATCTTTCTCCATAAAATTATACAAGTGAGTTTATGGTCTAAACCAATATTGCTCTTGGCTGCCATATTTCTCTTCTTGGAAAAGAGAGCCAGTGTTTTCTGTCTGAGGCAGTTTCTAGGGTGTTTTGATCTTTTAACTGTGATGACTGATTTACATGAGTTGAAATTCCTTAGGAAATGGTGTGGATAATCACTTCTGATGTCTATTCTTTTATCCATTTCCCATATTTTGGCATCTCAGGTAAGGTTGGAAGTTGCCTTAATTGTACATCATATTGCTTTCTCATTTTAAGCCTTTATGCTAATTTGCTATGGATTCTAAGACTTTCACTAACAAGTCAATTGTCTGACTTTAATGACTCCTTCCCCACCCAATCAGTAATTAATTGTTTCCTATTTGTTAAAATACAATTAATTTCATTTTTGGTGATCTCATTCAGTGCTCGCCATGTCCTGTGACTCTCAACTCTTTTAAGAATGTATACATGAGGGGGCAGCTAGATGGCGCAGTGGATGAAGCACCAGCCCTGGATTCAGGAGTACCTGAGTTCAAATCTGGCCTCAGACACTTAACACTTACTGGCTGTGTGGCCCTGGGCAGGTCACTTGACCCCAATTGCTTTATAAAAAATAAAAAATAGGGGCAGCTCGGTGGCGCAGTGGATAGAGCACCAGCCCTGGAGTCAGGAGGATCTGAGTTCAAATCCGACCTCAGACACTTACCAGCTGTGTGACCCTGGGCAAGTCACTTAACCCCAATTGCCTCACTAAAAACAAACAAACAAAAAAAATAAAAAATAAAAAAAAGAATGTATACATGATATATAGGCATAAATCTCTGTATAGTCTGCAAGCCTTTCACCTCTCTCATATCTCACTCTTGAACCAAGGTTTCCAACATATTTTTTCATCATCTTCCTCTATGTGCCCCTTTTCATTCAAGTCACCTAGTATAAAAGTATATGTTTATTTCATTTGTAAGGCTTTTTATCATATTCTTTCATAGAATCTCACCTCACTATCCCACAGAAGAGATGTTGGTGCATAAACTCCAGATAATAAAGGATCCCACAAAATGCTATTTCTTTGGGTACGTGATTAAACCAACCCTATATCCATTTTATTTGCCTCTCCAAGGAAAACACCAAAACCATTGTTCTCTTTAGTTGCAACTTCCTTTTGTCTCCTGGCTTTACTTATAGCAAGAATGTCAAGATTGAGAGGATTGCGTTCCTCTAGAGATAAAAAAAAAATCCACTCCTGGTCACTGGATAAGGATCATGTTTATGATACCAACAGCTCCATTCATGTTTATAGAAGTTAGTTTGTGTTGATTTTTCACTGTCATTTCATCATGTTAGGGAGCTCCTAGCTAGGAGCAGCAGTGGAAACTGCTCTTGACCTTAGTATTAAAGAGACTTGTGCTCCTGCACTCACTTAGAAGTTAAGTGATTTGTTCAGAGACATACAGACCACATGAGTTTTCTTGACTTCTTGGCCTGCTCTTTATCCATTGTGACACACACCTCTAATGTTTATAGACCATCTTCAAGTAATGATTCTTAGCACCCTTTGCCATCTTTTCCTCCTCTTTGTCATTGTCACTGAAGGTGCTTAACACAATGTCTGGCATACAGTAAGCACTTAATGATTGGTTGGTCTTTGTTCTTGAAGAGAGTCAAAATGGCATGGCTATGTTGGGGGTCAAGGTACAATGTGCCCAATTGTGGCTGCTCAGACCAATACAAGGTCAGAAGGCTCTACTATAGGTCAGGAACAATTAATAAATGTTTATTGATTGGTTGATCACATAGGCCTGAGGATAATTTTGTATTTTTCTTTTATTTCCCCCTTGGGTTACATGGCCAAATCAACTACTGACCAATCTACTGGTGATGAGCATTTTTGTGGTTAATTAGGCTAGTTCTGGGAAAACAGACACAGTCTATTGCCAGAATCAAATGTGAAGTCTTTCCAACATAGTAAAACTCTACAGAGCCAGTTTTCTGTTGTCATGACCTGCAAGAACCCAGAGTCACCCACCTCCATGCCACAACATGACCTTTAACAAGAACTTTGTGGAAGAACGTTGTGAATGCATTTTGGAAAATGAAATTTTATGCTGTTGATATGAAGAGTCTTTCTTTGTCTCCCGCACAGCTGTTAGCTAACAACACCACCTCTCTGTTCTCTGAAAAGAAGATATAAGAAGCTATTTAAAGCTTAGCCTCATCAGAACCAAAGAAATCATCTGCCCATTTTCAGAGCCACTGGTAACATTATGAATTTGAAACTTCTAGTTTCTCCACCTCTGTTTTCTACATCATTTAAACTTGTGTTTCTGGAGACACTGTCTTTTTAAATCCAAGACAAAACAGATGAAAGGGCTGACATTTTTTGCATGAGAATTGGGTTAGTCAGCACATTTTTCGTGTACAACATGATAAAACAGGTTGGCCATAAATCTTTTTCTTGGCCAAAGCATTTTTATGACCCTAGAAGATTTTTTGTTGTTTTTTTTAAAAAGGTTCCAATTTCAACTGCAAGCTACAAAGATTATTTGTAGAGCTGACAGCTCCCTCGGCTCTGCACCAAAAATGGGAGGGAGACAGAGGGAGGAGAGAGAATGAGGGCACGTCCTCAGCCAGGGAGGCTTAACATCTAAGCCAGACATTCAGCTGTGAATCCCAATTTCCTTCTCTACCTCCCACCTTTCCTGAGCAAAGATGGCATCTGGCAGGTGTTTTCATTTCTACACACCATAGAACTATTGTAGCTCCTCAGTTCCCAAAAATGTCACATCATTTTTAAGCCAGGATAAATGCCAATCTGTTCCCTTGAATTAGAGTAATTGGTTCCATGTCCAAAAGATCAAGCAGTTTTTCTGTATTTAGAAACTAGTTATCACGTACTATCCTGTGGCAGAACTGTCTCCTGAGATCTCTATTAGAGAATGATTAACAGAAGGGTTTGAAGGGGCAGGACCAGGGAGAGACCTGGATGACCTCCAAGGTTCTTCTTGGCTCTAGGATTCCACAATTCTATGATTTTGTGAAAGAGCATGACTCACCTAGCTCTACCTAACTCTGCCTCCTCCAACCCTCTGCGCTTTCCCCCACCCCCACCTTCTTCACTCCACCAATCTGAGCTTAAGGAAGAAGAATGTTGTTCATCCTTTGGTTTTTTTGTTTGTTTTGTTGTTGTTGTTGTTGTTTTTGTGGGGCAACGGGGGTTAAGTGACTTGCCCAGGGTCACACAGCTAGTAAGTGTCAAGCGTCTGAGGCTGGATTTGAACTCAGGCCTTCCTGAATCCAGGGCCAGTGCTTTATCCACTGCGCCACCTAGCTGCCCCCTATCCTTTGTTTTTGAAGAGAACCAATGACATCATGGGGTGATGTTTTGACTTGTGCATAAATTGGGTTTAAGTGGCAGGAAGAAGGAGAGAGGGAAAAGGAAAGATGAAAGAGTGGCTACTAAGAAGAAATTTATTGTATAAAGTTGGCCTGTATCATGAGTGGAGAACATATTTTTCTATCACAAGAACCAATGACGGGGCAGCTAGATGGATAGAGCACCAGCCCTGGATTCAGGAGAACATGAGTTCAAATCCAGCCTCAGACACTTAACACTTACTAGCTGTGTGACCCTGGGCAAGTCACTTAACCTCAATTGCCTCACCAAAAAAAAAAGAACCAATGACCCCCAAAATAAGAACAAAGACCACATCATTAAAAATGAAATTGATGCAATATTTTAAAGAGAGAAACTCCATCCACGTGCTTTTAAAATGAAAAACGGGGGCATCTAGGTGGTACAGTTGATAAAGCACTAGCCCTGGATTTAGGAGGACCTGAGTTCAAATCCAGCCTCAGACACTTGACACTTACTAGCTGTGTGACTCTGGGCAAGTCACTTAACACCCATTGCCCCGCCAAAATAAAAAATGGAAAATGGAAAACCAAAAAATTCTATATTTAATGTAATAAATAGAATATTATTACAAGTATTTCTATTTAATTGGACCTTTGGTTCCTCACTCTTAATTTTATAGGATAGAAGTATTCATCTGCTTTTAAAAAATAACAAGAAGAAACCAAAATTCTGTCTAATAAATATGATACTTGTGAATGATACTCCCTAAAACTGGAATATTCAAAGGGACTGGACCTGAGGTTCCATTGGTGTAGAGAACTCCAGGGCGAAGAAACTCCCTCCACCAATGCAGGTTAGTACCTTCTCTGCAACTTAGACCACTGAAAAGATAAATTACTTATCCAGGGTCACACAGCTAGTATATAACAGGTTTTGGCTCCTCATCCATTATGTTATGCTTCCTCAAAGTATTTACATGATTCTAAAATTAAGAATAAGGAACAGAGAATTCTGTTTAAAAATATAATATGGTGGCTGCTAGGTGGTACAGTGGATAAAGCAATGGCCCTGGATTCAGGAGGACCTGAGTTCAAATCCAGCCTCAGACACTTGACACTTACTAGCTGTGTGACCCTGGGCAAGTCACTTAACCCCCCAAAAAAATTTAATTAAAAAAATTAAAATATAATACTAAGTTTCTAATTCTTCCCCCTTTCAGCTTTTTCTCTTTTTTTATCTCACTCCATAAAGGTATGGAATAGATTAGGTTATATTTCTAAGGTATATATACAATTCATACTTTCACACTAATGGACTAATCCAAGAAATACATGTGCATATATGTTAAATGTATGTATATGTATTACCCTTGGCCAAAAGGATTATTTGCATAGAGCTATCCTCATTGGTGGAGAGTGATTGCTCAGTGATCAGAGTTCTGTGTCTGCATGAGGTAGGAAGTTGGTGAGAGCTTGTGAGAAGAAAGATCCTGTTCTTCTGGCTTCCAGCTTCCAGAAAGAAGACATGAGTTCCAGATTCTCTTCTAAGCCCTGAAGGGAGAGAAAGACTCTGGGAAGAAGTTGACATGTAGGGAACCAGCAACCTCAATCATGTTGGTGCCTTCCTGACTGAGTACTTACTGAGCAATTAATATCCACCAATGAGGACAATCCCATGCAAATAGCCCTTTGAGCCAAGGATTACATGTGTATGTGCAATGGACATGGACACATATGTTTATGTATGTGTATATATTAGGTCTCCCTAGTTCACCCAGGCTGGTAGTGTAGGGGCTATTTATAGCCCAATCCCACTCTGATTGGCATGGAAACTTTGGCCTCTTCTTTCTCCTAGGGCACTCAGTAGCCTCCCCTTCTCCAGGAATACTATATTAACACAACAAACATGGTGCAGAAACCTAACTGGCTTGATCTACTGCATCTCAGACCTTCTAAGCTCAAGATTTCTACCAGCCACAATCTCCCCATAGCAGAGTAGGGTTGCAGAGTATGTGCAACAATACTTGGCAGAATTATATTTATTTAATATATTTTTCTATCCTTCATTCTTAATTTCAAAGCTATATGAATCACATATCATGAAGAAGTGTCCCTATGCTTTTAAAAATTAAGAATACTACATAATAAACATATTTTAATTAGTATTTTTTAAAATTCCATTCCAATTCTTCTTATTCTTGTTTTAAAAGCATATCAATACTTATTTTCTATAGACTCACAGAATATTACATTTGGAAAGTACCTAAGAGGTTATCTAGTTCAACCTCAGTTGGGTTTTTTTTTTAAGAAGTATCAAAGGTCTTTATTTACATTCTCACAAGAATGGCCTAGTTCAACCCAAATTTAAGCAGGAATTTCTAGCCCAATATCCCCAATAAGTGGTCTGGTCATTTGGTGAGACAGAAAAGGAAAGAAGATAGGCATGTGGAAAGGCTAGGATTGGAAGACTACTTTGGGAAATGCTAAAGTAAGGGATTGCAAGAGTGTCCTAATCTTCAATATAGCTTCTCAAGAACAAAAATTAAATTTTCCCAAGGAAGCAACTTCTAAAGAAAATTAGAGTGGGGAGAACAATTTTTTTTAAATGAACAAACAAAAGAAGAAGTCATACAATGTGGAAAAATATGTCAATTCAAAAAAGCAAAAGCAAAATTTCAGAAGAATAAAAATACTCAACTAACATTTACAGCACTAGCGTTAATGAAAATGGACTTTTTAAAAGACATGGATACATTAATAATAAAAAGACATAGCAGTAGTAGAATGATATGGTAAACAGATTTGTTCAATCACTCCAATTTTGCCCTGTTTACTTTACTAGTGAATCATTGCCTAGAGGAATGTCCTGGTATAAACATTCCTGCTTATGTTTTGGGAAGTTTTATTAAAAGAACCATTATTCTCTATCTTTTTTTTCAGCTGCAAGCCCCAAGGCAGATACAGCCCTGACCAAAAAAACACCCTCAGCATCAAACCTATTTCTCCCTCTTATCTAAAATATGTCATTTCAGAGTGAAAGAAAAACCAGAAGCAAAACAATAATATGGACACTAAGTATAACCGTGTGAATCTGGAAAAAATACACAAAATGGAAAAAAAAATCTTTTGAAGGGTACATAGAAATAAACAGAACAATTTTGTTACTGTTTTGCAAAAGATAGTACAAACAATTTTTTTTAAAACTTCCAAACGAAGTATAAATAACAGTCATTTATGGTTTGTGTACAATCTTTTATTTTTAAGGATTTGGATGTTTGTGTTAATGGTTGCTAAGTTTGTGACAAAAATAAAACACAAAAATGAAAGGTACAAGTGCATGGAAAGACAATAATGTCTGCTTGATGAGCAAAGATCTCAAAAAATTATGAATATTAATTGGGGAGGAAGATAAATAACTTTTTAAGTCATTAAAAAAGTTAGACACCAGAATTTGTTTTAATAACTTTTCATTGCTATCTAAAGTTCAGTATATAAACATTTTTTTGAAATAGCCTCTTTTTCCATCAAAACTGAGTAAACGGGGGCGGCTAGGTGGCGCAGTGGATAAAGCACCGGCCCTGGATTCAGAAGGACCTGAGTTCAAATCTGACCTCAGACACTTGACACTTACTAGCTGAGTGACCCTGGGCAAGTCACTTAACCCCCATTGCCTCGCAAAAAAAAAAAAAAAATTAAAAAAAACAACTGAGTAAACCCTTAACTTCCTGCTATGGAAAATGGGTACTGTCAGATATGTGGTCAAAGGATATGAACAGGCAATTTTCAAAGGAAAAAAATCCAGGCTATCAACAAACATATGGGAAAAAAATGCTCCATCGCTCTAGCATTAGTTTTGGTGTTGAGCTACTAAGCTGCATCCAGAGCAGAGCTGGTCATTCTCACTTGTCCCTACTCTTTTGTAAATTGGGTTACATCTTCCCATTCACTCCCTTGGCTCCTCGACTATGGAAGTTGTTTTCCTTTCACACTGAGTGGCTAGAACAATGGCAAAGTGACCATTGATCCATCCCCAAAGGCAGCCAACTCATCCCTCCTCTCCACCAACCCAACGAACTTGTTGACTCATTTGTCTAGAAAGTTCCAGGTCTAAATTTTCCCCTTCTCTGGAAAATGCATAAAATTGAAACAATAATTCTCTTATTCACTAAGAGACCCCTGCCTGAAAATGAGTGCTCTGGCAAAACATTGGAAGTTTGAGATCTCTCTCCCTGTGTTTTCCCTCTTTGCAGTGTTTGTACAATGACACACATGATACTTAGAGGACAAAAATAAACAGAAAGACAGCTAAGAAATGGAGATTCATTGGGCCTGCTCCCCACTGGTCTCATGTGACATACATAGGAATATGTTTCTTATATAAACTAGATTGAATGTATTCTCCTATCAGTTAACCACTGAAGTCAAAACTGACTGGAAAGCAACAATGGGGTCTAGGCTTATGGTTCATCAATTGCCCACTGGCTCCAGGGAGAACAAAATGATTTTTAAAGTAGGAGGTCTGTCAGTTTTACAAACAATAGCTAGTCAGTAAACAAGACCAAAGTAAGATGTATTCAATCACCTCTATAACTTTGGTTTCAAACTTTTCAAGTGGTGTCCTCATCTGAGATGCTAGCTCTTCCCAGTAAGAAGAATGGGTTCTACCATCATTACTGTCAAAGCTCACCTTCTACTAGATAATACAATATCTTCTTTTAATCAGGATTATAATAATCTGGGTAAATATATATGTATATGCACATATAATTTATACATACATATATATCAGTTCTTGCTAGTTAGACATAATTTATATATATATATGTATATATATCAGTTCTTGCTAGTCAGACTCTTGATGGATTGTTCATCATTCCTATATTTTAATTCATTGTCCAGAAACCTAAATTCTTATCTCACATGCTATCTTCCAGTGAAGATGTCCTAAATCTGTCTTCCTCTCCTGAAGCTTTAATCAGCAGTAGTGATGATAACACCAGCTCTGCTTCTAAAGTCTTCACTTTCTTATCCAGAACATCACAGTGTCTAGTAATGCTCTCTAGGTTCCTTTGTACACTGTCATTTATTCCCACATGAGTCACCCAAACTGGGTAACACTTATAACGTTTGAAAAGCATTAGGAGGTTCTCTGGCAAGTTCCAGATACATGCCCTGGCAAGATAGCAAGTAGACCTCTCTTTCTGAAATCAAGTCAACAATTTGCTGTCTTGTTGTGGACAATCAATGTAGTCTGGGAGCCATGGAAGATTCTCTAAGCCGGCACTTATGATCTGATCCTAAGAATATGCTCAATAGCTAAACTCAGAATAGAGAAAACACTATAGAGTCTGTAATACTGGCCCAAGTTGTGCTTAAACAGAGTTCCTCTTGCACATGGTCATTGGTCGAATTTCTCTATTTAGACCACAGATCCTCTGAAAAGGTGGTTTTTTCAGCTTGAACATAATCTCTGACCTGTGTGGTGCAAACTCCCAGGAGGATCAGTGACCCAAGGGAACCAAACAAAGTAGCTGGTGCTGCTTAGGGACATCTAATGTCTATTAACTTCTGTCTTCATCAGATAAAGGGAATGTTTTGAAACCTGTGGCTCAGAATAAAAATGCCTTTAGCAGAAAGTCACTGATCACCATGACTCTTCATCCTTTGGTCCCCACCACGTATCCTGCTGCTATGTCCTTCAGACCCCTAGGAACTGTGCATCCTGCAGAACCCTAGGTCTTGCCATCCACCCTGCAACTAAACCCTCTTATATATGTTGTATCTCCACCGAGAGAAAACTCATTGAGAATAAGGACTGTCTCATTTTTTTTTCTATTTGTATCTTCAGCAATTAGTGCAGTGCTTGACACACAGTAAGCTCAATAAATACTTCTTCATTCATTTGTTTATTCATTCATCTCTCTCTTGACTCTGCCTGCATATCCAGGTCTAATCCCTTGGAGCTCAAGTAGCTACTTTCTCCCTAGTGTAAGGGGAGGCAGTGATAAGTGTAGACAAGTGGATTAACATGGAGTTAAAGCTTATATGTTAATATCTATAGCAAAGGATAAAGTAGGAAAATTCTACAAAGAATTTGACATGATTCCCCCCAAACCCAATCAATATACAGCCTGATGCTTACCTATGTCAGTGTAAAGATGAGCACGGGAAAGATAGTGAAAAATGCACTGGAAAATGTGATTCAGAATTAAGAAATGAAAGGGGCCAATGATTTATTGATTACTCTGAAGTCTCATGACTGTATATTATGAATGCTTTTAATGAGAAGAGAGTCAGAGGGCACTGGACATAGAAAATACTGGAAACCATCACACTCAAAAGAAATCGACAGGAAATTATTTTTTTCCTGGCATGGGAATCATTCAAATGAATCAACCATATGTTCATCAACCAGTTGGGTCCTAGTAAACACCAAATAAAAAAGAGATTATAATAACCTGATGAATATTATCCAAGCTACCCTGTAGTACCAGAACTATCTGTATTACTATTCAGGACACATGGTATGTTATAGCCTAACGTCATGACGGTCTTGTTTTTCCTTTTCTTGGCAAACACAAACATGTCCTAATTTTTAGGCAGAGCCTGGGGTGGGAGGAGGGGAGAAAGCTTTGCACATTAATCACTTTGCAAAATCACAAATAGTAAAACAGAATTAAGACCACCTGGGAAAATTAGAAGAGGTTTTCTTTATAGATCAAAGAGGAAAACATATCATGAACACAAAAAGCAAAGAAATTAAAAGGTCAATTTGGAATAATTCAATTAAAAGAAAATCATTATGTTTTATTTCAAACAGTAAGGGAAATGGCAGAACAATGATGGCCAATTAACCAGAACAACTGGAGGTTAGAAAAATTCCACCCCATACGAGAAATATAAAAAACACATAGAGACACAGACAAGGGTATGATCACAACAAAAAATGACCTGAGGGCTGAACTATGGTGAAAAGAGCACTGGATTTCAGGAGAGGAGAACTGTGTGTAAATCCTGCTTTCAATATTTACTGTTATGTCATCATTTAACCTGACTTATTCTGAGTTCTTTTATTCATAAAATAGAGAAAAACATGTTTGCCTAACTTACTTCACAGGGTTGTTTTCACAAAAGAATTTTGTGTGCTATATAAGAGAGCTTGCACATAGTAGGTGCTTCATATTTATTGTTTGACTGACTATATCAATGCAGATTATTTTTACTTGAACCTGGCCATCTCAAATTATAATATTTGGGGGTTTTTCTTCTTTTTTACCATAGGGATTTATTGATACCTTTTGTTTTCAAATTCCTTAGATACCCCGCTGTATCCCTCCTGCTCTCCCCTCCCAAGCAGCCATTCCTTACAGCAAAGGATTTTTCAAAAAAGGAAAAGAGGAAGGCAAAGAAGAATATTCAGGAAAATTGATCAATATCCACACACAAAAAATCTGACATTATGTGCAATGTTCCCTACTTGTGGACCCTACCTCTGCAAAGGAGTAAAGGGGTGTGTCAGTCAGTCAGCAAGCATCTATTAAGTATGTTCTATGTGTCAGGCCCAGTACTAAGTGCCAGGGATATAAAGAAAGGTCAAAGGCAGTGCCTGCCCTCAAGGAGGTCACAATCTAATGGAGAAAATATGCAAACAAACATATACAAATAAGCTATATACAGTACATATAGGAAATAATCCACAGAGGGAAGGCAGTAGAATTGAGAGGAGTTGGGAAAGGCTACCTATAGAAAGTAGGATCTTAATTGGGTCTTGAAGAAATACAAGGAAGGCAGGAGGTGGAGATGAAGAGAGAGAGAGAGAGAGAAAGAGAGAGAGAGAGAGAAAGAGAGAGAGAGAGAGAGAGAAAGAGAGAGAGAGAAAGAGAGAGAGAGAGAGCATTGCAGACATGGAGGAAAGCCAGAGAAAATGCCTGGAGTTAAGAGATGAAGTGTCTTCTTCTATCTCTTATTTGGGGCCACACTTGTTCATTATAATCTTGCAGCATCGACCTTTCCATTTCAGTTGTTGTAACCATTGTGTATATACTTTTCTGCTTACTTTACTATGTATCAGGTCATTAAGTTTTTCCAACCTTCTCTATATTCATCATGCTCATCATAAGAGTTGGTATTTATAGAGTGCTTTAAATTTTGCAAATGGTTGTACATACATCATCTTATTCGAGGTTCACCACAACCCCGAGAGGTTGGAACTAAAAGCATTATTATTCCCATTTTGCAGAAGAGGAAACAGTATCAGAGGTTTGGTGACTTGTCTAGGGTCACACAGCTAGTAAGTGTCAGGGGTGGGATTGGAACCTAAGTTTTCCCATGCCAGTACTCTTTCCTCTAAACCACAATGTCTCATCTCACAAAAAAACATCCAGGGCTTTAAAGAAACTACAAACTCTGTCACAAAACATATAGATTCGTTCAATGTTGAGAGACCAGAGAGAAAAGATGTGAGGAGAATGTTCTATTGGGAAGGCACCAGTTGCTTAGGCACTGCCTGGCCCACCAACAGACATCTTCCATGCTGTTCCATTCCCTGTCATTTGGGAAAGACTGGCATTCACAGGAGCTGAGAGACACTCAAGACAGGCTTTTCTAGTTCTTGGATTTGGAAGGTCCTTCTGGAATGTCTGACAGGTTTCCAGGTCTCAGATTGAATAGTTTGATTTCCCCCCACAGTATCATGGGAAGCGGCTAAGTACACAGAATGGTAAGACCAAGAGCCAGCCCAGCAGTAAATCCACCCTCACGCAGAAGATGTAAAAGAGAGCATGCCAGTTCCAAGGTCATCCACGGGTCTGGGCCTGCTTCAGGGGCCCTCATTACATATTATTTATCTAAACTCTTCAGAGTAGGTGCTCTAGGAGCCTGATTTTTAAAATGCAGTACCTAGCCTCATAGGTGAGATAGGGTGACCTTTCCTCCCTGTGTTTCCAAACCCTAGGGAAAACTCACAAGCCAGTATTACTTCCTAGGGACTCTGTGAACCACAAACAAGTCAAAACTGGGATTGCCTCAGACTTTAGGAATAGTCCCAAAGTTGCCCCAATTGAGATGGCTGTCTTTGGGGCTGCTCTTAAACCAAAGCATTCTTTTTTTTTTTTTTTGCAGGGCAGTGGGGGTTAAGTGACTTGCCCAAGGTCACACAGCTAGTAAGTGTCAAGTGTCTGAGGCCGGATTTGAACTCAGGAACTCCTGAATCCAGGATCGGTGCTTTATCCACTGCGCCACCTAGCCACCCCAAATCAACGCATTCTTTAAAAGCATAGACTTAAAAGCTAGGACATAGCTTGGCAGCCAGGTGGCACAGCGGATAGAGGGCCTGGCCTGGAGTCAGGAAGATGAATCTTCCTGAGTTCAAATCTGGCCTCAGACACTTAACTAGCAGTGTGACCTTGAACAAGTCAATTAACACTGTTTGCCTCAGTTTCCTCATCTGTAAAATGAGCTGGAGAAGGAAATGGCAAACCACCCCAGTATCTTTGCCAAGAAAACCCCAAATGGAGTCACAAAGAGTTGGATACAACTGAAAATGACTGAACAGCAAAAGGATATAGCCTAACAAGGTATTTGCTTTATCATAGGTGAGTTGATAGGAAACATAAATAAATAGACATAAACACTTGTTTATACTTGAGCTTCTTTGCTTGGCCACCTGAGTTCTCTATCAGGGAGGGTTAAGGCAGGTGAGGAAAGAGATGCACAATTGTAAACAGATGAGAAGAGGCCCATAAGTAGTGTTCTTAAGTCTTGCTTAGCTCCCTACTTCTCTTCTCAACTCAAGTTGGGCTCCTCTAAGGCAACCTTTCCCATCACTTCTGCCATATTGATCTCTCCCTTTTCTGAACTGTGACAAAATTTAAATGCAGCAATCAATCAGCACTTAATCATATTATAGCAATTAAATATTATCCTCTGCATTTTAGGGAATCTCTGCCAAAAGCAATTTTATTTTATTTAACATTAGTCAAATATCCAAACCTCCCACCCCTCTAAGACATGTCTCTACCCCTGGACAATTTGAGGTAACATATATAGGAATCTTGAACAAGGAAAATGTCATCATATGTTAATAGTTTGGGTTAGTATTCCAGAACAAGTCACTACTCAATTCCTTTCTTGATCACTACCCACCTCAAGGACTGAAAGTAAAGCTTTACTTCCAGTGATCAATAATACAATCCTAGATGAATAACAGATGAAGAAAGCACTTCCTGTGGCTGGGTCACAGGCCAACCCCTTCAGGGAGTGGGGAAGGGTCTAAACAAGACAAAATATAAAGCTTGGTAATCAAACTTAGCCTCTGTTTCATGGACCTTAGCCTTGGTCCTTGACCTTACACACATTCTAAAGGGAAAAATCTAGAAATAATTTTAGACAAAAGAAAATATTGATTTCTTAATATTTCTAGTTGGACTAAAAAGGAGGTTTTAATATACTTCCACAACATCCATCAAGAAATATTTGAATGGCTAATCTGAATGAAGTCCTGTGCTAAATATTCTCATAGTCAATGTCTCTTCCCTGGTTCAGTCCACCAATCAGCAGACAAGGATAGGGGCTCAAAACACTATGATTCAGACTTAAGCCTAAGGAAATACTAGAGTTAAAGGATTTCTCATCGAAATCTACTGGTGGGGGGTGGCTAGGTAGTACAGTGGATAAAGCACTGGCCCTGGATTCAGGAGTTCCTGAGTTCAAGACACTTGACACTTACTGGCTGTGTGACCCTGGGCAAGTTACTTAACCCCCACTGCCCTGCAAAAAAAAAAAAAAAATCTACTGGTGGTTTAACTAGCTCAGAACAGAACTGTGATTCCCTCTAGTTCCTCACACAAACACACAGACCAGTGTTTTTAAGCAAATTCCACCCTCTGAAGTCAGATATGCCTTTCCTGTACTAGCCAGAAACAAAAGTCTTAGTCAAGAGCAAGACAAATATAATTCACATTAATAGGGAAAGTAGGGCTGAAAACCAGACACTGTGAGGATGGGGTTCCTTAGCACATCCTTTAAAAATATTCACCAGATCATGGCTGCCTTAACTCCAAGCCTGAAAGGGCTAATACAAATAATACATTAAATATCAAGGAATAGAGCTGGCATCAGTCAGACTTGGCATCATAACAGTCAGAGGTGATATTCCACCTATGTAGCAATGCCAGGAAGGGAAGAGGTAGGAGCAGAGAATGATAATCACTCTTTATAGGAAGGGTGTGTGTGTGTGTGTGTGTGTGTGAGAGAGAGAGAGAGAGAGAGAGAGAGAGAGAGAGAGAGAGAGAGGTGTCGATTCAGCACCTTGGCCAGCAGCCTGCTAAGTGTCTTAACTGTCATTGGAGGAGATTCATGATGTATAAAATATGTTTACTACCACCCAGGACCTTGCAACTTAGCTGAAAAAAGCACAAGACATACTCACATAAAAATAAAATGAAAAAAAAAATAGCAACAAGGTATCATGGCATTGGGACAACAGCACTAAACCTGGGGTAACAAGACATCGATCTCAGTTCACATTCTAGCTCTGACAATTGCTAACTGTTCAATGTGAGCCAACAATAATTTATTAAGCATGTCCTATGCTTCATGTACCCAATACTGGGGACACAAAAATATCTCTGAACCTCTTTCTTAAATTGTAAGTTGGGGATAATTACATATATTACAAACCTCATAGGGTTTTGTGAGATAAATACTCTGCAAACCTTTAAGTACTATATGAATGTGAATTATGAGAAGGTAGCATATACTTATGAATGGCATAGACATTAAATGCTATGGGAGTTTGAAGTGGGGAAAGAGATCACTACATGCTGGTATGGTCAAGGAACATTTCACAGAGAATGAAGGGTTTGAATTGGGTCTTGAAAAAAATGGGAAAATTTAGAGAGAAAGAATAGATGATAATTCAGATGAGGAACTAATATGTACATTAATACGAAGGCAGACATGGATAGGGAATATTAAGAGAGTGCAGGTAGTATCACTTTCTTTTAGAAGATGGATAAGAGAGTAGTGGGACATAAAGTTGTAGGACTATAAAAGAATCACAGAATTTCCGAATTGGAAGGGAACTCAGTATTCTTCTAACCCACCCCATATAGAGTCCAAAGGAAGACTCATCTTTCTGAGTTCAAAGCTGGCATCAGACACTTACTAGCTGTGTGACCCTGAGCAAGTCACTTAAGCCTATTTGCCTCAGTTTCCTCATCTGTAAAATAAGCTGGTGAAGGAAATGGCAGACCACTCCAGTATCTTTGCCAAGAAAACCCCAAATGGGGTCATAAAGAGTTGGATATGACTGAAAAAAGAGTGAACAACAACAACCACCTTTCACTGAAGAACTCAAATGAGGAAGAATGCACTATCTCCTAGCAGGATAGTACTGTCAGTCTCTGGAGGGGTACCCAGTTTGGGATTCAGTCACGTAAGTGATTCAGAACCATTAGAGAGTTTTAATTAGAGATGTACCATAATCAGTGGAATATTTTTAAAAGATTAATCTGGTGGTGGTGCACACAATGGATTGGAGAGGGGCCAATTAAAAATGGTGTTAAACACTCTAAGCATGAAGTGATGAGGTGTTGGCAGTGGAAGTGAAAAGGAGTAATGCTAGGAAACATTCTGAAGGGAGAAGAGTTGGCTTCAATAACTAATTGGATCATAGGATCACAGAGTTAGAGCAGGAACTGAACTTAGAGACCACAGATTCCAACCCCCTCATTTTTAATAGTCAGCATTTACATAACACTTGAAGGTTTGCACTTACTTTATATGTTAGCTCCTTTGGTCCTCACAACAACCCGTGAATCCAGTGGTATTATTCTTCCCATTTTACAGATGAGGAAACCAAGGGCCATGTGGTTAAGTGACTTGCCCAGGTCACATAGCTACTAAGTCTCTAAGGCACAATTTGAACTCAGTCCTTTCTCTGATAGCATCCTGCTCATCATTTTTTTTATAGTAAACTACATTCATATAGTACTTTAAAGAGTGATTTCTTGGGGCAGCTAGATGGCGCAGTGGATAGAGCACCGGCCCTGGAGTCAGGAGTACCTGAGTTCAAATCCGGCTTCAGACACTTAATACTTACTAGCTGTGTGACCCTGGGCAAATCACTTAACCCCAATTGCCTCACTTAAAAAAAAAAGAAAAGAAAAGAGTGATTTCTTTACAATAAACACGAGGTTGATTATTGCAACAACAGTAATAGATAACATTTATATAGAACCTTATACCTGACAAAGAATTTTCTTCACAATAGCTCAGCAAAGTAAGTAACATACATACTTACCCACCCAATTGAGTGTGTATGTTGTTCCCTCCTTGAGCCAACTCTAATGAGAGTAAGGTCTTTGAGCCAATTCTGATGAGTGAAAGGCTCATTCACTGCCCCACTCCTCCCCCATCTCTCCCCACCTCACTCCATAAGCCCTTTCCTGCTTCTTTCATGTGAGATTTCACCCCATTCTACCTTTCCCCTTCCCCCCCCCACCGAGAACAATCTTCTCCCCCCTCAATTTTATCCTAAAGATGTCTTCATGGGGTAGCTAGGTGACATAGTGGACAAAGCACTCACCCTGGACCCAAAAGGACCTGAGCCCAACTCCAACCTCAGACACAAGACACTCACCAATTCTGTGACCCCAGGCATGCCACCCAACCCTGACCACCCCACAAAAAAAGTGATAAACAAAAAATAAATGCTTTACAGATATCATCCCTTCATAATCAATTCCCACCTGTGCCCTCTGTCTAAATTTATCCCTATCATCTGCCAAATACTGAGAAAGTTCCTATGAGTTAGATGTATCATCTTCCCATGTAGGAATGTAAACAATTTAACCTTTTAACATCTCTCATGATTTCTTTTTCCTGTTTACCTTTTTGTGCTTTTCTAGGGTCTTGTATTTGAAAGTCAAATTTTCTATTCAAACTCAGTCCTTTCTAACTCCAAGTCCAGTGCTCTAACCACTAAAACAAGTTGTTTATTAAATTGAATATGGGGGAGGTTTGGGAAAGGAAAAAATCAAAAGTTTGAATCTGGGAACCTAGGAGAATGATAGTACCATTGACAAAAGTAGAATAATCAGAAGGGAGAGATGGTTTGGGATGGGGAATACAATAAATGTTGATTTTCCCAGTACTCTAGTTCTAGGGCCTGAACTTTATCCCTGTTCCCTATTTCCTACAAAGAAACTATAGATTGAAGATAATAGTAATAGTGTGAGCACAAGCGAGCAAGAAAATGGCAATGCTGACAATTCTGCTCTAATATGGGCTTTTCATCAGTCACATCTAACGGCCAAAACAATGAGATCTGACAAGAAGTCAATAAAAAAAAAATTAGAAATTTTCAAAGTTCTTTGAAATGTGGATTTCCAATCCACTATTATTAATAATGACCTTTGCTCTAAGTGAATATTATACCTTGAGATATTAGCTAATAATAGTATGAAGTCATCACAATTAGCAAGACATTTAAAAACTAGGCTTTTTTGATGGTTGATGATTGATTGATTGATTGATGGCAAAATGCATGGTACTTATTTTGCTGGGCTGTTATGAAGAAAATGTCAAGTTTAAGATACTATATAGGGGCAGCTAGGTGGCACAGTGGATAGAGCATCGGCCCTGGAGTCAGGAGTACCTGAGTTCAAATCTGGCCTCAAGACACTTAACACTTATTAGCTGTGTGACCCTGGGCAAGTCACTTAACCCTAATTGCCTCACTAAAAGAAAAGATACAATATAAAAGTTACTGTTGTATTACTATTGTAATAATCAATGTCATGGGTTCATTTTAAGGAAATCTCTCTTTAAAGTACTATATGGAGGGCAGCTAGGTGGTGCAGTGGATAAAGCACCAGACCTGGATTCAGGAAGACCTGAATTCAAATCCAACCCCACACACTTGACACTAGCTGTGTGACCCTGGGCAAGTCACTTAACCCCCATTGCCCCACCAAAAAAAAAATATGATGAGCAGGATACTATCAGAAAAACCTGGAGGGACCTGCATGAACTGATGCAAAGTGAAATCTACTGTATCCAAAATAACAGTAATATTGTGAGATGATTTGCTGTGAATGACAGTTATTTTCAGCAATACAATGATCCAAGACAACTCCGAAGGTCTTTATGAAAAATGCAATCCATCTACAGAGAGAGAACTGATGGTATTTGAATACAAATTGAAATATAATTTTTTTTGTTAGTTACTTTATTAGAAACAAAAAAATGAGGAGCAGGATGCTATCAGAAAAACCTGGAAAGACCTACATGAACTGATGCAGAGTGAAATGTACTGTATCTTGCCTCCCTACATTCTTACTAAAAATATTAGTAGTAATAACCATATTTCATGGAAGCAAAAAATTATAATAATACATAAATGAAAAGATTTAATATTCTTCATTTTATCTTTTTCTGTTCATTTTTATGTATGCCAACTTATAAATAAATACATTTATATAGGTCAGAGGTGCATACTAAAAATAATTTATTGATAGAGTGCACAATCAAAAAAGTTTAGAGACCTAAGAAAAAGCATAGACTACCTGGCTGTCTGGGTTATATTAGTTCACTGTCTTGACTTGCTTTTTGGTGCCCCAGTATCCCTGATTCCTTCCTGGCTACACAGTCTTTGACCCATTTTTGTTCATCTTTTTGGGTATCTGTGTATGCCAGCTAGACTGCTTGTCTAGTTTCTAATAAAGTACTCTATAAAGCATTCCCATATCTGTGTATGATTTGATTTCTATCTACTTGACTGATACAATTAACCCAGACCTTCAGCCTAATTCAGCTTCCTGCCCGCCACACCTCCATGTTCCATCTCCATTGTCCATAATCTCAATTTTCTGAGACTCAGTCTAGGAAGCAATATACATTTCTAATTCCTCAGGGCTCCATTAAGTGAGAGACAAATGTACTAGACATAAAGTTGGGCAGAAATCTCTCCAAAAATTCAGAAACCTGTATCTTGCTTCTTCAGAAGCAAATATATTTCCCCTAGTCTCTGAGTCTTGATTTTGGGGATTGCTATGGGCCACACTAGACTGTGGGAGAATGGTAGTTAGATAATACATCTTCCAGTGACAGGTGTTGAAAACATCCTGAAATGAATGATAAGATATGAAAGAGGAAGTCCAAACTGTTGGGCATAGGATGTCAGAAGTTTAGGTGACTGGCCAGATGAGATAAGATAGGATGCAGGTTGTATGGACTTCTTATAGAGGGAAATTTGGGTGCTGAAGAAACTACAAGATAGAATTTACATCTATAAATCAATCAACCAAGAAGTAATTTACTAAGCACCTACTATGTGCAAAACACCATATTAAGTGCACAGAATGCAAAGATAAACAAAACAAAGCAAAACAAAAAAGTCCCTTCCCTAAAGGAGCTTATATTCCATTGAAGGAAATAGCATGCACACACAATGTGTACAAAACAATTATAAGTTAATTTCACAAGAAGAGGGGAAAGAATGAATGCCAAGGAAGGCACTGGCAGGTGGAGTAATCAGGAAATTCCTCACACAGAAGGTAGAATTTGAGCTTAGTTTCATAGGAAATGAGGGATTCTGAGCAGTAGAGGCAAGGAAGGCATGCCTATGGGACATCCAAATGGAAATGCCCAATAAACTATTCATGATGAGGACTGAAACTTAGGGAAAGAGACCAGGACTAGATATATACTAGATCTAGGAGCCATATGCATAGAGATGATTACTGAGTCCATTGAAACTGATAGGATAACTGAGAGAGAGTATGTAATGGAGAGAAGTGAAAAAGACTCCAAAAAGATATACTTTATACATTGCATGTACTTCTATAAATGTATAGACTTTGAATGAATGTCTATGGAATTCTTGTAGAGTTGCAGTCATAGAACTCTGTAAGAGTTGTCACTCATAAGCTGATGAGTGCTTATATTAATTTTGTGATTTTAAGGTGTAAGTGTTTGGGGATATCACTTGCTCTGTGGAAGAATAAGTAATGAAGTAACATTTTCTATATACTAAAATTCCCAGAGATCTTTATGTGAAAAGTAATGATGATTGTAATAGCTAGCCTTCTGTCAATAACCATATGAGAAAATGCTCTAAATCACTAATAATTGGAGAAATACAAATTCAGATGATTGAAGTTCTACTTCATACCCATCAGATTGGTGAAGTTGACAACAAAAGGAAAATGACATATGCTGGAGAGGCTGTGGGAAAATAGGTACATTCATGCACTACTGGTAGAACTGTGAACTGATCCAGCCATCTTGGAAAGCAATTTGGAACTGTGCCCCCAAAATCTATTAAGCTGTGCATATCCTTTTATTCAGAGATTCTGCTATCATGTCTAAAACTCAAAGACATAAAATAAAGAAAAGGACCCATATGTACAAAAATATTTATAGAAGCTTTTTAGTGGTAGCAAAGAATTGGAAACCTAAGGGGTGCCCATCAAATGAGGAATGGCTGAATAAGTTATAGCATATGAAAGGGATACATTATTGTGCTGTAAGAAATGAGGAAAGGCATCATTTCAGAAAATTCTGAGAAGACTTTTATGAACTGATGCAGAGTGCAGTGAGCAGAACCAGAAAAACAATGTATACAATAACAGCAATTAGACAGCATCAATTGCCCCAGCTCACCCAACTACTAAGTGTCTGAGGCTAGATTTGAACTCAAAGATTCCTGATTCCAGCTCTGGATTGCTATCTACTATGCTACCTTAATGTGTTGATTAACTTGCAGGAGGGGACAGTTAGGTGGCATAGTGGATAGAGTGCTGGGCCTGGAGTCAGGAAGTCTCAACTTCCTGATTTCAAATCTGGCTTCAGACACTTACTAGCCATGTGACCCTGGACAAGTCACTTAACCATGTTTGCCTCAGTTTCCTCATCTGTAAAATGAGCTGGAGAAGGAAATGGCAAAACCACTCGAGTATCTTTGTCAAACAAAACCCCAAATGGAGTCACAAAGAGTTGGATGCAACTGAAACAACTCAACAACACCAACAATAAAACTTGGAACAGAGTATTCCAAGGGTATGTTCTTTGACTTGGGCAGTTTAATATTCATAACAATAACTCGAGTGAAGGTGTAGACAAAATGTCAAATTTGCATATGGAAGAAACATGCGGATGGGGGAGAAAAGTTCTGCAACTTAGGTAGCGAGTTCATGGGAGGCACTGATTGATTAAATCAAGATTTGTCCAGAGTCCCATGAACAACATACACACACACACACACACACACACACACACACACCTGTGTGTGTCTCAGAAGTGGGGTTTAAATGCAGTTCTTCCTGACTCTAAGAACACCTCTCTCTCTTTCTGCACTGCCCCATGTCATGTCTTGATAGTTCATAGCTCCCTAAAATTTTGGCTCCCATACCTCATCATGGCAGGAAGGGGATGCTGGTCCTGGAGTAAAGTGCAAACACTGTCATATCCTACCAAGCTGAGAAATGCAAACCCAAGAACCAACACCAGGAAAGAAGCATGGAGTCTTCTCATCAGAAGGTTGACCACCGCATAAGGTATATCTTCAGAAACCCTCGAAAACTATTTCCTAAAGTATAAACAGAAGATGCCATATGCAAATAATGGCTGGGTCATTCCCATTAACAAAGCCACAGATACTTAAAATATTGAAATAATCGTTCTCATATTTGTGTGTGTTTCTTTAAAAATGTAAATTAACTACAGCTGAGTTAATAGAGGGCTGAACAAGAAGTCAAGAAGACCTGAGTTCAAATCCAGCCTCAGACATTTGCTGCTGTAGTTTTATGGCTCTGGGAAAGTGATTGAGCGTCTTCTAGTTTTCTTATATATTTCTTATTTATAAAATGGAAATAAGAATACTTCCCAGGGTTGTCATGAGGATAAAATGAAGTGATGTTTGGAAAGCACTTTGCAAATTTTTAAAGTGCTATCTAAGTGCTAGCTATAATTAGTAATAATAATAATGGGCCCACCACCTGGCCCAGATCCTAGACTGTCACAGATTGGCAGAATCAGTCCCCGCTTCCTTCTCCTGCCTCCACAGTCTGTCACTGTTGTGTGAGTGTGTGTGTGTATACACATATATAAATAGAAAATTGGGAATTATATGATTGAGACAAATATTGTACATTTGAAAATCCTATCTGGTTCAGAAACAGAAAATCAAGCCTGGATTAAATATTTTCCTGAATTAAATAACATTAGATTTGTTTTCATATGGACACAGGTATGACATAACTGGGAATCAGGGAGCACTGAAACAGATCAAAACAGGGATGATCAGGACACAGAGATCAGGCCAACCCTATGGATCAGGGAAGTTTCTAATGGCAGACAGATGACAACAACAATAATAGCATTTATATAACACCTACTATGTGCCAGGCATTGTACTAAGCAGTATACAAATATTGTCTCATTTGATCCTCAAAATAACCCTGGGAGGCAGGTGCTATTATTATCCCCTTTTCACAGATGAGGAAACTGAGGCAAATAGTCTAAGTGACTTGCCCAAGGACAACTAGTAAGTTTCTGAGGCTAAATTTGAACTCAGGTCTTCCTGACTCCAGGCCCAGCTGTCTATTACTGCCACCAAGCTACCTATGTAGAGAAACAATCAATATCTAATAAAGGGAGGTGGTAATACAATAGTAGGTGTGAAGCAGAATGGACCAACACAACAGCCAGAATAATATGAAGAATTCTGGCAGAAGCCAATAGGCAGAAATCCAGCCAGGAAGTTGGTCTAAGTTATGTCCACCTCAAAGCCTCAGCATAGGATTTCAGGCCCTGGAAAAATAAGGCAAGACCTCAGTCCAAAATGAACTAGAATAGTGGCTAGAGAATAAAGACAAGGACTCAAGCATCATAGGATAAGATAAAAGCCCAAGTCCTAAAACCTACTTTGCACGGCTGGGAAGGAAGGTTGGAAGGGGAAGAAATGGTGACAAGTTCTGTTCAACAAGCCAGGCTGGCACTACACCTCCTCCATCACCACTGTTAGAGTATGTGTGTGCCTGCGTTTCCCCCTATGAAATATAAACTCCTTGAGAGTGAGATTTTTTCCTTTGTTTTCTTTTTGTAAGGTGTGATTATGTAATGAAAAACTAGCTACTTGCCAAAATAAGCAACCAGGAATTACTACAATATTCCTACAGAAGAGCTCTCACATATAAGTTGTGTGTTCATGTAAGAGGGAGGGGGAGAGAGAGAGAGAGAGAGAGAGAGGCATAGGTGTTTAGGGATACATAGATACACAGACAGATGATAGATAGATATGCATATGTCCACATGAGTTATTTAAATATATATGTGATATATATGTGTAATATAAGTACACACATAATATACATTTATATATACACACACATATACATATATGCATATACACACACATACACATTGATAGCTGTCCCTCTACAAGGCAGACTGATTCCTGCCTTGAGGGGAACAGAAGGTGTAGCAGGTTGGCCACTCTGAATTCTAGCTCCTGAGAGACATACTGGACTAGAATTATATCTATATGCCCCACTCCTAAATATAACTGGCCTTGGGGAGGGGGCACAATTTTTAGGCTCAGAACAAAAGCTGCTTCTCTAGTTGCCAAGCACTCACTAGTTTGCTTCCTTCCCCCCCTCAAGTACTGGTTACTCAAAAAGATGAAGTAATGAATAGTGATTAAACACATTCAGCCAGGCAAAATGGAAAACAGAAATTGGAGAACTTATAAATATAAGTATAGCAGAAAATACACAAGTGTGAGCAAGGTGAAATCTCAGCTCAACCAAGAGAGAGACCCAAATCTCACTCTAGGGGAAATTCTCCACATTTTCTAGGGAGATAAGTTGGGCATCAGGGATAGATTGAGGAAATGGTTTCCCCCTACATGTCTGAAGCTTCCAAAGTCTTTTTCTCTCTTTTTACATAGTTGGAGTTGGTCCCAAAGAGAATGTGGCATCACACATGCTGAGTTCTATGATGCCTTCGTAACTGTTCTCTCTGATGTTGCTATGACTCTAATGCAAACTCTTATCACCTCATGACTATTTTGATAGCCTTTTGGGTGGCATCCTGGGCCATCGCTAGTTGTCTTGACTCTTGTCTTGCCCCTGAACCCCAAAGACTCTGGAGGAGAGAGTGAGCTAGATGATTTTGCACAGCTCTGCCTCACTTAAAGCCAATTCATGAGCAAGTCAAGACCTCACCCTTCTGATGTCATCAGTCCTCTTTGAGAACTCAGGACAAACAACAATAACAAGCCTTTTGTTGGTCTCCATGCAACAAGTCTCTCCCCACTCCACTCTATTCTCCACTCAGCTGCCAAATTAATTTTTCTAAAAGTACAAGTCTGGCCATGTTATGCCCTATTTGATAAATTCCAGTGGCTTACTGTCACTTACAGGATAAAATAGAAAACCCATGGCTGTTAAAGTCCTTCCTAACCTTGGCCCCTTTTCCAACCTTACTCACTTCCATGGACTCCTGGATCCAGGGACTCTGGAGTTCTTGCTATTTCTCCGACAAGACACTCAATCTCCCAACTCCAGGCATTTTCTCTGGCTGTCCCCCATGCCTGGAGTTCTTGCCTCATCTCCATTTCCTGGCTTTCCCAACTTCCTTCCAGTCCCAGCTAAAATTCCACCTTCTGCAAGAAGCCTTTCCCAATCCCCCTTAACACTATTGTCTCCTCTCTTGTTGATCTCAAATTTATCCTATTTATTGTATTTGTACATTGTTGTCTTCACATTGTGTTTCTTATTAGACTGTGAGCTCCTTGAGGACAGGGGCTATTTTTTGCTTTTCTTCATATTCCTAGTGCTTAGTACAGTTCCTGGCACATCATAGGTGTTTAATAAATGCAGCTAGGTGGTGCAGTGGATAGAGCACCGGCTCTGGAGTCAGGAGGACCTGAGTTCAAATCCAGCCTCAGACACTTGACACTTACTAGCTGTGTGACCTGGGCAAGTCACTTAACCCCAATTACCTCACCCAAAAAAAAAAATGCTGATTGACTGACTGATTCAAAGAACAAATGAAAGTCTCTGAACCCAATTCTGTTCCTCCCATAGGCACACAGCCTTGCATCCACATTCTCTCTACCAATCCAAACCCACACGTGTGCAATACACAAAACATCCCAGGCTTAGTTGGAAGCCTTTATGTCGAAAGCCCCAGAACTAGAGTCAAATGAGTATTTAATAAATGTACATTCATTGATTTATTAGGTGTAATCAGGCTCATTACATTGACCCAGAGTTTTCTGGTGCCAAGGATACTACACTGTTTATCATGTTTATTAATGATTTAGATGAAGGTATAGATGCTTATCATATGTATATAAGACAAACAGTAGGAGGAATAGCGCATTTGGATGGAAAACTCAAGAAAGTCATTAATAGAATGGAATGATGGAGTCAATTTTCAATTCAATTCAATTAATATTTATTAAATTTCCTACTATGTGCTAGTCACTGTACTAAGCAAAACAAATAAAAAGAGATAGTTCCTGCCCTCATGGAGCTTACAATCTCATGGGGTAACATACAAAAGGCAGCCGAAAGGAATGGGGAGGGGGGTTCAGGGGGTTGCTGGCATGAGGGCATTGTGTTCCAGTGGAGTTGAAACCAAGCAGAGCTGCTGATGGAAAATGGAATTACCAGGAAAGTTGTGAAACCTCTATGAAGGAAGGCTTTTAGGAGGAGTTAAATGCTCAGCCCTCCAATCAGAAGGGAGAAGCAACTGAGGGTAAGTTGAGGTGTTGAGTATCCAAACCTGAGTCAATCTACCTAGTGATGAGATTTCATGTGATCAGCTTATTGGGGAGGGGAGGGAGGCAGGGGAAGGAAAGTCAAGCAAAACTGCTAATAGAAATGAAGTAATCTAATAAGAAATTATGTAGGAATAAATATAATATCCTAAATCTAGGATCAAAAAATAAATTGCACAAGTACAAGATGGGGGAGGTTTGACTAGTTAAACTAGTTTGACTAGTTTTTTTCAAAAGTGATCTAGAGGTCATAGTGAACTACAAGTTGAATATGTGTCAACATTGTAGTATCCAGAACAGAGAAGATGTTGGTTCTTCTGTACTTTGCCCTGAGCAGACCACATCTGGAGTATCATGTTAAGTTCTGGGTACGATATTTTAAGGACAGCATTCACAAAGTGAATCCAAAGTCAATAAGCATTTATTAAGTGCCTATTGTGCTAAGTGTTGGAGATAGAAAGAAAAGCAAATGAGAATCCCTGCTCTCTAGAAGTTCATAATTTAATCAGGGAGGCAACATACAAACATATATATATATATACAAATAAGATTTATATAGGATAATAGGAAATCATCAACCAAGGGAAGGTACTAGAATTAAGATGAATTGGGGAAAGCTTCCTGAAGAAGATGGGATTTTTAGCTGGGATTTGAAGGAATACAAGAGATGGAAATGAGAAGAATGAGGTCATTCCAGGCATGAGGGACAGCCAGAGAAAATTCCTAGAGCCAAGAGGTAGAATATCTTGTTTAGGGAGCAGCAAGGAGGTCAGCGTCACAGGATGGAAGAGAGAGGGGAAAGGGTGATAAAATGTAAGAAAACTGGAAAGGGATGAGGACAGACTATGGGAGGAAGGGTTTTGAAACCAAACAGCATCTGGTATTTGATCCTGGAAGAGACAGGGAACCACTGGAGTTTACTGAATAGGGCTATGACATGGTCAGACCTGCCTCTTGGGAAAATCACTTTGGTGGATGAATGGAGGATGGATTAAAGTAAGGAGAGATCTGAGTGGAGGGAGACCAACCAACAGCTACTGCAATAGACCAGGACTGAGGAGATGAGGGGCTGCACCAGGAGGTGGCCTTGTCAGAAGACGGAAGGGGTTGCAAAAGTGAAACTGACAGGTCTTGGCAATAGATTACATGTGGTAGGTAAAAGACAGTGAAGAGTCATGGATGACACCTAGGTTTTGAGCCTAGGGGACTAGGAGAATCGTGGTATTCCCAACAGTAATAGGAAAGTTTGAAAGGGGAAGGGCCATGGGAGCTGATGAGATCCCCAAATGAAGTGGTATAGAGGGAGTAGGGAAGAGGGTCCAGGACTGAGCCCCAAGGGACACCTATGGTTAGTGGGAATTACCTGGATAAAGACCCAGAAAAGGAGACTGGGATGAAGAGGATAGCTAAGCTATTTTCAGTCACTTAAAAATATAGATGAGGATTTACCTATGCTCTGCTTGTCTCTACCTATATGACCTTGGGCAAAATAATTCCCATTTCTAGGACTCGATTTCATGAGCAGTGTTTCTAAAGCTATGCTCCTCTGAAGGCTGGGGAGTAAGTAATACATTTTCCAAAGATTTTCATCCAGGACGGTTAAAACTAAATAAGCCACTTGGTGATGTTGTAGAGAAATGACTTTCTTTTTGGGTATTAAATGAGCTTTTTGAGAAAAAAGGACAGCCTCTGAGGCTGCTTCCAACTTGGAAATTTTGTGATTCTTATTAGGAGGACTAGGTTGGAGTTTTGATATTTAAAGGAGGAAGCTTCACTGCCTGCTCATTCTTGATGAAGAAGGCATCATTTTAGCAAGTTTTTTGGTTAAATCCTGATAAAGATGTCAAATCTCATTAACACTTTCAATAACGACATACTTAATCAGGTACAGTCTTCCATTATTACATTGTGGAAATCTGTTTATTTTTTTAATTTGCATAAAATATCCCTTTATTATTGTTGCATTTACATTTGTACAAAGGAAGTTATGAAACTTAAGAAGATAGAATGGGGAGGGAGGAACAAGGGAAGGTTATGGTCTGAATGATATAGTCCTTAAGTGTGATGGTCTCCAGACTAGATCACGAGGAAGAATGAGTCAAAAAGACAAATGCTGGGGGCAGCTAGGTGGTGTGGTGGATAGAGCACCAGCCCTGAAGTCAGGAGGACCTGAGTTCAAATCTGGCTTCAGACACTTGACACTTACTAGCTATGTGACCTTGGGCAAGTCACTTAACCCTCATTGCCCAACCAAAAAGAAATTTTTTTTTAAAGAAAAGAAAAGAAAAAGGGCTTTGAATGCCAAACAGAGATTTAAAAAAAAAAAGACAAATGCTTTTTGAGCATTCATTATGTGCCATGTACCACAATAGACATTTGAGAAGCAAAGATGAAACTGAAATAGCGGCTGCCTGATCTCAGGGAGCTTACAGTCTATTCAAGGAGATAGCATAAATACATACAGAATAAATACCAAGTAGTTTTGGGAGAGAGGATACTAATAGCTGAGGAATCAGGAGAGGTTCCTTGTAGAAGTTAGTGCTTAAACTAAATCATTTTTTAAATTTTATTTATTTAGAATTTTATTTTTCCAAATTACATGTAAAAACAAATTTTGACATTAATTTTTTAAAACTTTGTGTTCCAACTTTTCTTCCTCCCTCCCTCCCCCACCCACCCAAGAACTCAAGCAATTCAATATAAGTTATACATGAGTAGTCATGCAAAACATCTCTACCGTAGCCAGGTTGTGAAAGAAAACAAAAATCTGTTTACTTTCAGAAATCAGTCAGGAAACCCAGAAAATAAGAAATGCTTGCCTAACTATTTCCTCTGAAGACATTCGCCTGAGTCTGCATTCCCCAGGTACTTCCCTACCCTTGTTCCATTGACTGAGTTGGTATTATGTTTATTCAAATTGGATCTTGCTGGAGATTATCAGTAAGGAAACATCTGGATCCTCTAAGATCTAGGCTGGCACCTGAGAAAATTAGTTGTTTCCTGGAATCAGATAGACATCCTCATGCTCAGGAGGATCAGGAAATGCTCAGAGCTCTGTCTCCTGGAGGAAAGGAATGATCATCCAGGATCAGTACCTTTCGTGATGCTTGCCAAGACATTTCTTCTAGCACTGTGTTCATCCCACTTGGCTACTCTGTAAAAGTACCCACAGACCCATGTATGTAAGGGGGGGAGAGAGGAAGAGCTAAACCCATAGTAACAGGAGCTGCTTTCCTAATAGGATATGGGCAGACATTCTCAGCAACCCGCCTGAGATTATTGCTGTATCCTAGAAATATTTTCAACATGCCCCAAAGCAAGTTCATGACCCCTTTGATTACGTTCATAAACTACCCCAACAAGTAACCGCCACAGGGAAAGGATTTACATAGCGTTCCCCTCCGACAGACTGGCTGCAATTGAATTTGAATTCTCTGTAGAAAGCAAGCTACATTCTCATTAGGGAAATTTCCAGATTAATAGAATTATGCTTCCAGTAAAGTCCTGGTATCAAACTGTTATAAAGTATTCCTTTTCTTGGAGATTGTACCAACACGATGAAGAACACCCTTTCTTTAGGGTATGAACAAATAAGAAGAAGGAAAGGCATGAAAATTATGTCATTTGAGATTCTGTTTTTCAGACTCTGAATTTGTTTTCAGCTAAAGATATTTTGGTACTCTTCCCATAACACCCCACCCCTCACCCTTTATCCTCCCTGCAGTATCTCATCAGGAGCAACATCAAGCAGCTGGAGAGTGCCTAAAAGAGGGAAGACCAGAATGATGAAGTACCCCAACATTATGGCAGATGAAGGTAAGTCAAAGGAACTGAGGGTGTGTAGCCTGGAGAAGAAAAGACTTGGGAGGGGGGGGAGTGGTGGTGAAGGAAGAAACATGAGAGCTGTCTCAAGTCAACAAGTATTTCTGTATTGTCAATAAATATTAAGCCCCTACTAAGTGCCAGGCACTGTGTTAAATGCTGAGGATACAAAGAAAGGGAAAAAAAGTTCCTGCCCTCAAGGAGCTCACAATCTAATGGAGAAGACATTGTGCAAACAACTAAGGGTACGAAAGATGCATACAAGATAAATTGGAGATAATTTCAGAGGAAACAAAGAGGGAAAAGCTTCCTTTCAAGTATTTAAAGAGTTGTCAAGTGAAAAGAGGATTGAATTTGTTCTGTCTGGCTCAGATGGCAGAAATAGAAGTAAAGTTTGGAAGTTACAGATTTCAGCTTGATGCAAAGAAAATTTTCCTAACAATTAAGAGGTAGGGGGCAGCTAGGTGGCACAGTGGATAGAGCACTGGCTCTGAATTCAGGAAGACCTGAGTTCAAATCTGGCCTCAGACACTTGACACTTATTAGCTGTGTGACCCTGGGCAAGTCACTTAACCCTCCTTGCCCTGAAAAAAACAAAAAGTTAAGAGGTATCCCCAAATGGAATGGGCAGGTTCCCCACCACCTCCACCAGCACCCCTCTGAGGGTGGATGACCTCTTAACTGGGTATATTGTTGATGGGATGTCATCGAGGTAAGTGTTGGACTAAATCAAAGGTTCTTAATTTTTGTGACACAGAGCCCTTTGGCAGTCTGGTGACACCTCTGGACCCCTTCTCAGAATCGTGTTTTTCTTTAAAAAAAAATCATAATTGAAACACTAAATGTTAGTTACAGGTTAGTGAAAATAAGTATGTAATTTTTCCCCATCCAATTTTATCAATGACCCATCCTCCCTCCCACCTCCCGCCCCTCCCATCCCTCGTTTTCTGCCCCCCCCCCCCCCCCCCCCCCGCCCATTCCTTAATTCTAACCCCAGGTTAAGAATCCTTGAACTAGAAAATCTCTGAAATCCTTCCCAACCCTGAGGTCTTATCAAATCAAGCAATAGCATTTCCTTGGATTTCTCTTTCTGTTCTTCCATTTTTATCACTTCACATTTCACCTATTCAGTCATTCAACAGGACCTAAAAACCATCTGGTTTTCATCTCTTGCCAACTGGATCTGCTCAGTTGTTTTGGCAGAGCCAACCGTCAATGCCATCATCATTTCACCTTACTGTTTTACATGCGTTATCTTGTGTCTATGTGAGAGCAACAATAATGGGTCATGTTTATATATGCTTTATGGTTTACAAGGCATTTGCCTCAAAGCATCACTGTGAGAAGGATAGTAAGTGCATTATTATCTTTATCTTCTAAAGGAAATAACTGCAGGTTCTCCAGTATAGATGGAGGGAACTGATACTTCACATTTTTGAATATGCTGTTTCCAGGGACATATTAAAACAAAAACTACATGGTGCTTATTGTGTTAATTAATCCAGTATGTAGTTCTTCATCAGCTGCTAGCCCTCTTACCATTCTTTCTCATGGTCTACTGAGAAGCTGACTTTGGCAGTGTACCTCAGAGAAAACTACTGGGTCTCCATTTCTTTTGTTGCCAAAACACTCATTTTATGTCTCCATCTAGTAGTCAGTTCTTTATCTATATATTCTTCACATGTATTCACCTAAACAGGGGAAAGCACTGATCAGATACACTACAGAACTCAGCCAGGGTCTGGTACCATGTGAGTGGCATCCTCTGGTGATTCTTGACAAGGAAAGGAAGGAAAAGAAAGGGAGTATTTGGAGTGTTGCTGTGCATCGGTCTAATTAGAAAATGTGTATGCTAAAGCTCTTGGGGTTTAAATGTCTTTTTCTTCCCAAGTGCTACTCTAGCTACCTATTGATCATTTTCTTACTGGGATAGATACAAATATCACTTGAAAAATATTTGAGTGACTTGTTGAGATATTTGAGCCGACTGAATTGTTAGCTAAAATATTTTAGCAATTCAGGAGTATGCATAGAGGTTCATGAGGAACTAAGGAATTTGAGAAAGAGTCAGTTTGAAGTCATAGATCTTACAGGAAAAGAGTATTTTTGCACTTTGGCAATAAAATAAGGATTCAGGGGCGTATTTACCATAATAATCTGGGTCACAATGCATATAATAATATGACCCACCTAGAGTTCATTATAACACAGGCCCAGGGTTGGTTCTAGCCAAGAGACATAGGTATGACTTGAGGGCTGTCTTGCCTAACTATAGTCCCTCCTTGACATTTTCACCACTGAAGTTGCTTGTCTTCAGAAAGTTACTGTTAAAATACACATTACCTAACATATGTTAACACCTATGAATACATGACCATAGATTGCTGAATCAGATTTAGCACTTATAACCTCAAAATATAGAATTCCAGAGCTCCAAGGGGGTGAGACACCATTTCGCAGGAGTCAGGAATAGACCAAAGAATAAGGTTCCACTCTCCATGAGCAGGTCTTCAATATAAGGTTCCAAAAAAAAAAAAAAAGAAGTAGGGAGTGCCCAAGACCATTTTGCATAGTCTACATGGTTTCAATTGGGGCCCCACTAAAGAAGATTTATAATTCCCAGAAGGACAGTGAACACTTCACCTGCAACAAATTCTCATTGCAGGAACCCTAAGGATAGTTGCATAACAAGACTTCAGTATATTCTCTATGCAGCATCTCACAGTAAGGCAATTCATCTAAACCTCAACTGAAACAAGATGTAATCCTTCCTCCACGTTACCTTTCAAATCAGTAAAATACCCCTTGTAGGCTCATTCACCTAACTCAGATAGACACTAGAAGTTTGAGTCCCCAGATGGGCAGCTGCTGCTACCCTCTGGATTCTAGCAGGTAACCCTGTGAATAGCTATCCTCTTGTTGTAGCTCATAAGTCCCCACTAGTCTGTTTCCCTTTAACAATCAGCCAGTAGACAGTTCTTGGCAAAAGCTTTTACTCAGATAGCATGTTGTTTGTCCTTCATTCCCAAAGAGGACCATGCATGACTTGCACTGAATTGAATTTAAGTGAGGGAGGGCTATTCAAGGTCACCAACCTCACTCTCTCACATCAGGAAGACTGGAGATGACCCTGGATGTTTAAGGCAATTGGAATTAAGTACCTTGCCCAGGGTCACACAGCTAGTAAGTGTCTGACGTGAAACTTGAACTCAGGTCCTCCCAATTTCTCTAGCCACTGCGCCACCTAGCTGACTCAAATGACATAACAAGAATAGTAGTTACAAAGTATTTCCTCCAAAAACCTAAGGCATACTCTCCCACAAAGATGCACAGAGTCCAGGAAGGGAAGAGTGGGATGAACTTAAGGCATAATGGTAGTGAGGTACACATGTAGGGAACACACATGATCAAGGCAACTTACAACTCTGGAAGTGCAAGACTTCCTTTCTCTAGAAGGTACGTCCTCAGGAAGTCCAATGCCAGGCATGGTCCTGAGGATGCATGAGCCATTCTATGACTGCATAGAACATAATGTTGGAGCTGGATGGGCCAATCAGCTGCTGGTCTGGGTCAAGCAGGTTGGATGGTGGATGCTGAGACAGTCCCTGCCACATGTCCTGTTTTGGGGAGGAAGAGTCTTATAAAGAAGAGTGACTAAGGACAATGGAATGAACACAAGTCTGGGCCCCCTGGGCAAGTTCCTTGTCTCTCTGGCTTCTTCTAGTACAGTGGGGCCTTTCATGCCTCAGCCCATGTCTAATGTGTGGGATGTTTCCTTTGTCCATGTCTATTTCACCTCCATGTCTATGTTTGGTTTAGCCCCTTTAACTATAAATATGAACATCTATCTAGTCTTTGTTGTCTCAGTTGAAACTGCGTCAACATTCTTTCTCTCTTCTCCTCCCTCTTCCACTTCCACCCCCCCACACACACTTTTTGGCTCAGTCAAACCAGTGTGACCCATTATTATCTTATTTTGGAATAATTTTGGTTAGTTGATCCAAACTGAGAATGAATGAAAAATAAATTCAACTGTCAGGAATGAAGAATTAGGATTTAGAACTGGAAAGGTCTTTGGAAATCATCTTGTGCAGCTGGGTGGTATAAATGGATAGAGCATTGGGTCTAGAGTCAAAAAGACATCTGAGTTCAAATCTGGCCTCAGACACTACTGCGTGACCCTGGGCAAGTCACTCAACCCTGCTTGCCTCAGTTTCCTCATCTGTAAAATGAGCTGGAGAAAGAAATGGCAAACTGCTCCAATATCTGTGCCAAGAAAACCCCAAATGTGGTCACAAAGGGGCAGCAGCAGCAACAACAACTACACCTCAAATTTTAACAGAGACCCAGAGAGGGAGTCTGGTACAATGGAAAGAGCCCTGGCTCTGGATTCAGAGATCCTGGGTTCAAATCCTGTCCCTGCTGGTGATTCTTATTACCCATGTGGCCTCAGGAAAATCACTCAATCTCACTGGACCTTAGTTTCATCTGTAAGGTGAGGAGGTTGGACTGGTGGTCTCTGAGGTCCCTCCCAGCTCTAGATCGATCTATGATGTGCCTGATGTCCCACAAACTGGGGTGAGGGGGGGATTTTCCAAACCAAATCTAACTCCAAATCTAATTCCACATACTTAGCCTATAAAGTTCTCCCAACAAATTACTGGGCATGGGGGCGTCTTAATAACCTTGCAAGCCTAAGATTCCTGCTATGAAATCCTAAACGAGATTAGATATTGAGATGAAGAGGGCTGAAGGTCTGACTAATGACTGAAATAACTTCTTAAATCAGACTGACCAGGGCCAACCACCCTGTGAAAATGGGATGTAAATAGAAAAGGAAATCTATTCTGAGTCATGCCCAATCAACAGCTGTCACTCCGCATTGTACTATTTTCCCTTATTTGGACCTCATGGCCAAATTAGAGACTTGTGCCCCGCCCCGCTTTAACAGGCAGAGGAATTGTGCCACGTCTCAGGTCTCGTCTGCACTACTGTTACGTAGTTGAGTCACAGTACACACACCCCCCTTTTTTAAATTATTGATGTTGGGTTTTGTGGTCAGAATTTCTCTGAAGCCCCTATTAATGATCGTCTCCAGAACTGAATAAAGAACGTCTTAAGAAAAAAAAGTTTGAGGCCAGACCGCCGCTGCCTCTCTAGATAACTGAAGATTTGCTAAACCTGTCTCGTGTCTCGCTAGCCGGGTCGTTCAATGTCCAGACTCCCAAAGAAAGGAGAGTGGCCCTGGAGCAGTTTGGGCTGCGGATTCCGAAGCTGGCCTCCTGGACGACCCCCACCAGCGTGGCGGGGCCCCGGGGAGGGGAGCGAGCTGGCCCTAGGTCAATTTTTCTGGGCTGGGCGGCAGACTTCGGGGTCCGTGTCCCGCAGCAAGGCTCTGCCCAGCATCCTAATTCATTCAGCCCAGACGTGTTCCGCATGAACTTGAACGAGATGAAGTCGGGAGTGGGGGGGGGGGGTGCACGCAGCCAGCTCGGGCAGCTGGCCAAGCCGGGGGTGGGGCCGTGGGTGAAGGAGGAGAAGGAAGGTGGGGTGCGGGGGCAGAGGGAAGGGGTGCACGTGCCAGGCTGGCTTCTGCAGCCCCTCCACACTTCCTCCTCCTCCTCCTCCTCCTCCTCCTCAACCTCCTCTTCCCTCCTCTTTCTCTTCGTCACTTCTTCCTCCTTTTTTTTACTTCTCTTCCCTCCTCCTCTCTCCCTCCTCCTCTCTCCCTCCTCCTTCCCTTTCTCCTCCTCCTCCCCCCTTCCCCTTCTCCCTCCACCCTCCTCCCCCTCCTCCTCGTTCTCCTCCTTCTTCGTCCTCCTCCTCTTCCTTCCTCCTCTTTCCTCTTACTCCTTTTTCCTCCTCTCCCCCTCCTCCTCCTCCTCCTCCTCCTCCTCCTCCTCCTCCTCCTCCTCCTCCTCCTCCTCCTCCTCTCCTTCCCCTTTAAGAGCCCAGGCGCAGTAGGATTTGTGTCGGCGGAGGTGCGCCTTTAAGACGGTCTGACAGCTGCGGCCGCCGCTGCCCGGAGGCCCGGGGAAGGGGGGCGGGGGGGGGGGCGGCCAGCCTGGGAGGCGCGCGGCCGCGGCGGGGGCGCGCGGGGGCTGCCTGCCTGGGAGGCGCGCGGGGGCGCGCGGGGGCGGGCCGGGCGGCGGCGGAGGGGGCGGGGAACCCGGGCCGCCAGCGCTGGCTCGGGGTCCGCCTCTGACTGCGGCGGCGGCAGCGGCTCGCGGGGCTCGGCTCGGCTGGCTCGGCTCGCACGGCGGGGCGATGTGTGAGTGCCATGGCGAGGAGTCTCTGTGCGGGGGCCTGGCTCAGGAAACCCTACTACCTCCAGGTAGGCCGGCCTCCGCCGCGGCCGCCCCCCATCCTCCGGCCGCTGCCCCCTCCCCGGCCCCGCCCGCCCGCCCGTCCGTGTGTCTCTGTCACCCGATGCGCTGGGGGCTAGAGCAGCACCCCCGGTGTCCCCTCTTCTCTCGTGTGTCCCCTCCTGCCCTGTGTCCCCCCTCCTGCCCCGTGCCCCCCTCCTGCCCCATGTCCTCCTCCTACCCAGGATACCCCTCCTGCCCCATGTCTCCCGCTCCTGCCCCAGACGTATCCCCACTCCTGCCCCATGTCGCCCCCTCCTGCCTCGTGTGTCCCCCAATCCTGCCGTGTCCCCCGCCTGCCCCGTGTCCTCTTCCTACTCAGTGTCCCCCTCCTGCCGCGTGTCCCCCTTCTCTCCTATGTGTCCCCCTCCCTCCTGCCCCAGACATGTCCCCGCTCCTGCCCCTCGTCCTCCCTACTCTCCCGCCTCGTCTACCCCTCCTGCCCCATGTCCCCCCTCTTCCCACATTGTCTTCCCCGATCCTACCCCTTGTCTCCCTTCCTACCTCCCGAATCTCCTCCTCTGTCCTTCGGTCTCCCCCTCCTCCCTCGCCTGGTCCGCCCCCTTCCCTCGGGGTGGGAGATGCTCTGGGCGCTAAGGTGTTGCGGTGTTTCTCTCCCTGGTGGGTGATGACTGTGCCTGGAGCCCTGCATCCCCCCCAAGCCTATCCCGCTCCACCCTATCTCCTTAGGACTCCTCTCTCCTGGCGGGCATAGTCGTTTGGTTTTGCCCGGTTCGACCCACGCCCCCACCTGCCCACTGAGCGCATCACCTGCCCGCCAAGCCGGCCTGTACTCACTTCTCTGCTCTCTTCTTTCCCTCGGTGGCTGATCTCTTCGCGACTCCAGCCTGGGAGGGTTTCACATCCTTGACTGGCTTATTTCACTGTGCGATAAATAGAATTCCAATCTACCACCGTTTATTAGGTGCCGACCTAGACACAAGGGAAACAATCCCTACTCTCCAGGAGCTGCCAGTCTACAGAAAGAGCAGGTAGAGTGGTGTCCTACCACATGTAAAAAAACAATGTCCCGAGTGCATCTGGGCTGCTACCGAGTTTTAGTTCCTTCTTAGGACCATGAAATTGGAAAGTTGGGAGGGAACTCAAAGGTCATCTAAACCAAACCCCACCCAATTCTGTTTCAGTTATATACATTTTCGGAGGAAATGATTGCAGGGAACTGCCAGCCAGTTGTGTGTAGGTTTTTAAGACTTGTACTTAGTGACTCCCTGAGGGGAAAACCTGATGACCTAATCCAAAATAAGATGCCTTCTTCCCTCCCTTCCCCCCCCCCCCCCGCCCCCAGTCTCCTGTGCACTACTAGTTCAATTGAGTATAAGACCTTGAGTGAGTATACAGCCTTCCGTCTTGGATTACTGTGCCTTTTTTTTTTTTTTTGGTTTAATTTCATGACATGAGGATTCCTTGTGTGTGCTGTTGGTTCCAAGGAACAACTACCAGGATGTGGGCCAAAATCCATCACCACTAGTGGAAAAACAAATGTGATTCAATACTTTTTACTGGGCCAGATGGGTCATCTAAGTATACAAGGACAGTACTTTTTAACATATGGAATTCAAGATGTTCAAAACTCCAAACTCTTAATTGGGGTACTATTCAGGGTGTTCTAAAAGTCTGAGTACAGTTAAGCCTTTTGAGACACTCTTGTATGTAAATATAGTTAGAGGGGGATGGAGCAGTAGTGCTTGGGTAGGTGGGTAAATAGTGATTTAAAAAGAGCAGTAGGGGCAGCTAGGTGGCGCAGTGGATAAAGCACCAACCCTGGATTCAGGAGGACCTGAGTTCAAATCCGACCTCAGACACTTAACACTTACTAGCTGTGTGACGCTTGGCAAGTCACTTAACCCCAATTGCCTCACAAAAAAACAAAAACAAAAAACAATAACAAAATTAAAAAATTAAAAAAAAAAAAAAAGAACAGTAGACATTGAAGGAGAACAAGAGTTTTGGACCTCTCTGGTGTACTTTAAATGTATTCTTTTGTATTGTCGTTATCGATTTTTGTGCTGTTTTGTTTTGCTTTGCCTATGGCCTAATAACTGGCAAGTCAAATCAATAAGCATTTATTTACTGCTTACTATGTGCCTGGCATAGTACATATATTTGAATATTTGCTTAGTTGAGATTAGACTTAATGCTTATTTTAGAATGATATCTGTAGAGCATGAAATGAGAGATGGAGATGTATGGTCTCAGCCCTGTGGATACTCCCTCAATGATACCAATCCCAACTCACATAGGCAATCCAGGACCCTCTCCTACTCCTGCTCAGGTCAGGGTCCAGCTCACTCATTGACCATGAACAGTATCAGTCCAAAATGTAGGGACCAATGGATGTAGAACTGTGGCACTAGCCTTGTACCTCTCCGTCTAAAGAAGAGGCATTCTTACTTCCATTGTGGATAGGTCAGTGTCTAAACCCTTTTCAGTAATGATGGATCTCTTTCAAAAGGCTCATCAATGTTCTGGGGCACTGTATTAAGTGGTGTCAGTGATATCCCATGAACTGGGAAAATACATGCTCTTGGGACAAAATCAATCGACAAACACTTGTTAGGGACTTACTATGTGCCAAACCCTGTGCTAGGATCTGTGGCTACAAAGATAAAGTGGAAATAATTGCCATTCTCAAGGACTTTTCTTTCTTTCTTTTTCCTTACTTTCTATAAATGCATCTATGTCCCTGAATTTGCTCTGGCCATCTCCAATCCCTGAAATGTTTTCCTATAACCTCCGACTCTAGATTTCCCTAGCTTCAAGGCTCAGCTCAAATCTTATCTCCTACTCAAGTCCTTTTCTGGTCCCCCCCCCCAGTCTTCTTCCTGAGATTACCCCCCACCTAGTCCTAATATATAGATATCCTGTCTCTCCGGTTAGAATGTGACCTCCTTGAGAGCAGGGACCATATTTGGGGGTCTCTCTTTCAGCTGTTTATCCTTTCATTTCCAGGGCAAAAGTCCTTCTCCTTTGCAGAGAATCCAAATTCTCTAGTGTCAGTGATCACTGTCCTATCTATCCCTTCTTTAGTCCTCCTGTTTCTCTCAGTATAACTCAAAATCTCTTCGTCATTCTTTAGCCTCCCTTGACAGCCTCAGTTCATTCCGAGCTTTAGCATTCCTGACACTTTTTTTTACAAGACCATGCAAACTCTCATACTCATTCTGTAACCCAGCCTTGCTTCCATTATCTATACATTTATTATAAAATCTAAGTTGGTTGATGAGTTTCCTGTGTACCCACATTTAGTCTCTTCAAACAAATCCTTTTTCCCTCTTCATTGCAGTTGTTTCCCTTTCTGTTTTCAGAATTTAATTCTTTCCTGAGCTGACTTCCCCCTGAAGCATTTTATTCCATGGGATCCTACCTATGAAACCTTTGAAATCTGCTTTGCCAATATGCAGAATGCATGTCAGAATATACCTGCACTTCCTCCTTTATCAAAACCTCTAGGAGAGTATAGATATTTCCCTGGGTTCTCATCATTTCCACTGTAGCAACTGGTTCCTCTCTGTTAGTGAGAATCAAATCCAGAACAGAATTCCTTGTTGTTAGTTCTTCCACCTGAAAGACAGGGTATATAGAGAGGAGAGAAGACAGCCCAGGACAGATCCTTGGAAGTACACATTTAGGGGTAGGCTATGGATATATCCAATAGAGGACACTGAGAAGAATAGTCAGGAGAAGTTTAACTTGAAATGCCAAGCAAAAGAGTTTGTATTTTACTGTAGAAGCCAATAAAAACAAACATACAGGTAAGGTTTTTTAATAGGGGAGTGGTGAGGTCATACTTTTCCTTTAGGAATATCCAGTGTGTGCCAGTTGGATTGGGGGAGGGGGGAGGGACTTGAGGCAGGGAAAAAAATTAGGAAGCTATTACAGTCATAGAGACTAGACATGACAAGGGCGGTGGTGATGAGAAGGGGACAGATATAAGGCACATTATGGAGGTAGACTCCACAAGACTTTGCAACCGATTGCTTGGTGGGAAGAAGAGCGGGAGAGAGAGAGAAGAGTCTAAGATGACACTGAGGTTTCCCTCCTGGATGACTTTGCAGTCAGATGTGCAAAAACTCACCACCAAATACTACTTGGGATATTCTTGTCCCACACTGTTGACTGAATCCCTTTCCTAGCTCCTCCAGAAACACATTCCAGTAACTGAACTTTGTTTTCTAGCCATAGGATGAGGGTAATACTGGTTAGCTTTTATAGTGGCAATTAACATTGGTGATAAGGATAAATGTTGAACAGGTAAATGAATATTTAGATTAGAACAAAGTTATCTCTTTGTGATCCCTTATCTGGGCAACAAAACTTACTAGGGTTTGTTCTAAAACCTTTTGTAGGAGCAGTTTAGATTTCTTTTTCATATAAGTTTCTGATGTAACTTTCTGTGCTTAGGCTGAAGACTTTTAAATAGAGACTTTTAAAAAATTTATTTTAGTCATGGGAAATTGTATATTCATATGAGACTTTAAAATATATTTGTCTAGGTGTTTTATTTGTTAATATGACACTAGGACTTTCATAAAAGTTTTTGAGATAAGATTGTAGAATCACAAGAACATTATGTTCTATGAGAAGAAGACCAACCCCATTTTTAAAGTAAAAATACATTCTTTAAAATTTGGCTTTGATTGTGAAATAAATGATAATATGCAAATGTAAAATGAAACAAATGCCAATTATTCCTTGTTTACTCATTTTCAAATTATAAGAATATTTATAATAATTATAATTGTTATAAGAATGTTTCACAAAAAATTACTGTAGAGGACATTTTAAAGTAGATTATTAATAACATTCATATTCAATAATAAATATAACTATAGTAAAATATAAATGTTATATTGGACATCATTTAAAAAAAAAAACAAATTCACAACACTACTCATAGACAGACTCCCCAGAAACTGTTTTTTAAAAAATATTCATAGGTTGAGTTCTTATTCCTGTGCAGAATTTGCTCTTACTATTTGCCCCTCATCCTTTTGCTAAATTTCAGCTGATAAAAGAAGCCTTGGAATTGTCCAGCTTTCATCTATCCTCCCTTCCTTCATTGCCCAAATTTTCCCACCATCTGCTTTTTACACTTCCTCTCCCACCAGCTGCTCCAACTTTGAATTTGTGCTGGACAAAGTCAAAATAAAATCACATTTTCAAGACAAAATATCACCCAACTTGGTCTCTTGCTACTGATGGAGAACTGATAGATATAGTACTTATAATTTTTTTTTGTTCTGTGTTACTGTTTGCCAGTTAAAGTAAGAATAAAATCATATTATACCTAGAGCAAAAGCAGCAAGTCAGAACAAGGAACCTGAGTTCTATCCTTATCTGTACCACTCCTTTATTAAGACCTTAAGCAGGGGCAGCTAGGTGGTGCAGTGGATAGAGTCAGGAATACCTGAGTTCAAATCCGGCCTCAGACACTTAACACTTACTAGCTGTGTGACCCTGGGCAAGTCACTTAACCCCAATTGCCTCACTAAAAAAACAAAGAAAAAAAAAGACCTTAAGCCATCATTTAATACTTTTTCCTAACTTAGTTTCTACATTATAAAATTGGGAAAATAGTATTTATGCTACTATCTTTGCCTTAAGGCCATAATATGGGTAAGTTTAATGAAGCTATTTCATTTTTTTTAAATCTACATTAGGAATTCTTTTATCCATTTGTCACTTCAACCAAAATATTCTTAGTGCAAAAATCTGAATATGAATGAAAAATACTGCATATGTGAAATGCCTCGGATTCCTTGGAGAATGAATGGTTCATGTTAAAGATGATCTTTTCTTTCTTCCTTCCTTCCTTTCTTTCTTTCTTTCTTTTTCTTTCTTTCTTTCTTTCTTTCTTTCTTTCTTTCTTTCTTTCTTTCTTTCTTTCTTTCTTTCTTTCTTTCTTCTTCTTCCTCTTCCTCCTCCTCCTCCTCCTTTTTCTCCTCTTCCTCCATTTTTTTTTTTAACACAGTAAGGAAATTAGTGACATAATAGAACTAAATATTCCAGTTAGTCACAACTTTCCTCCTTTTATGTGCCAGGTCATTATTTGTATATGTTTAACTATAATTGATAGACCTCTTCTGAGATGTTTTGCATACTTCATAGGATCCCAGATTTAGAGCTGCAAAGAGCTTTGGAGACCAGCTCATCCCATTTGTTCATTTTTACAGAGCTGAAGTGACTTGTCCAAGAGCACAGAGGTAGTAAGTGGGATTGTGGGATTTGACTCCAAATCCATTCCTCTCTCCACTCACACAGCCTCTACTATATGATCCAAGACTTCTGTGCTTTTGGAATTCTCAGATGCAAGACTAATGAGATCACACTTTACTGTGTAATTCGGGAGTTAGAGAAGGTTTTTGATCAAGGAAATTGCATACCCAGACTTTTGTATTAAGGAAAGTCTCTGTGTAAATTGGAAACTCAGATATCCATGAACTAGGGAATGGCTGAACAAGGTATGGGATATGATTGTGATGGAATACTATTGTGCTGTAAGGAATGACAAGGGGATGGGCTCAGAAAAACTGGGAAGATGTATGAACTGATACAAAGTGCAGTGAGCAGAACCATGGAAGCATTATATACCATAACACTATTTTAACAATGGCCAACTATGAAAGACCTAGCTAACTATGATCAAGACAATGATCCATGAAAATTCCGAAGGATTCATGATGAAAAATGCTCCAGAATGAGAACTGATTAACTGAGTGCAGATTGAAGCATATTTTTTTCTTGCCCCCGCCCCCCATGGCTAATATAGAAATGTTTGGCATGACTTCACATATAATGAGTATCACATTGCTTGTCTTCTCAGTGGATGGTGGAAGGGCTAGAGGGAAGGAAAGGATTTAGAACTCAAAAAATGAATGTTAAAAAAATTAAAATAATAAACTAAAAAGAAAAGAAAATCCTCTTTGCTTCTGTGTGCAGATGATTTGAAGCAAAATGTGCCAGCATTCATGGAGGCTAGTGAGAAAGCTATCAGGGTAACCTAGAGGAAAATAATGAAAGTTCAAACTCAGATGAAAGTAGGAATGGGGGAAAACCTTGATAAGCTGATTGTAGAGAGTGATTAGAGAGAAAAGAAAAAATAATAATCCCAAGGTTTTCAGCTTGAGTAAGTGGGAGGGTGTTTTTTTCCTAGAATAAAGAAGCTGAGAGCAAGACCAAGAGCAAATTTTGGGGGTGAAGAAACTATATTGAGTTTGAAGTGATGTCACCCTGAAAGAGATATCCATTAAACTCTGAAATTTTCTTTAAAGAGCTCAGGCAAGCCATTCTAGAAAGGAGTTTGGAACCATGCCCTAAAAGCTATTTAAAAAAAAAAAAGCATACCCTTTGGCCCAGAAATACCACTACTAGGTCTATACCCCCAAAGAGATGAAAGAAAGAGCCATATGTACAAAAATATTTGTAGCAATTCTTTTAATAATAACAAAGAATTAGGAACTGAGGGAGTAGCCTGCAACTGGGAAATGGTTGGACAAGTTATGATACATGAATGTGATGGAATACTATTATACTGAAAGGATGAAGGGAATGGTTTCAAAAAACCTGGGAAAATGTTTATGAACTGGTATAGAGTGAGGTTAATTGAACCAAGAGAATAATTTATATCCTAACAACAATATTATAAGGACAAACAACTTTCAAGACTTAGCCATTCCGGTCAACATAGTGACCAACCACAATTCCACAGGACTCATAATAAACTATATATATTGCCTACCTCCTAACAGAGAGGTGATTGACTCCGATTGAGACATATTTTTTGGACATGGCCAATGCAAGAATTTGTTTTGCTTGATTATACCTGTCTGTAACAGGAATTTTTATTTTTCTTGCTTTCTCAGTGGTGAGAGTAAAAGGGAGTAGGCATAGAAGATAACAGGGGGAGAAGGTAGATCTTTAGAAAAATTCATAAATTCAAAAGTGAATGGAGTTCTGGACAGTGATTCATGTCAGATATAAAAGTTTCAGAGTCATGTGATTTAGAGGTGATAACTAAAGTCCTAAATCCAAGGGAATAAATCATCAAGGGAGAAAATATGAAGAAGAAAAGAGAGCTGAGGTCAGAGTCCTGATATAAACCCACACAGAGCAGGTTGGAGGACAGGGACCTAATGAAAGAGAAACAGTATTTAGACAGATAGAAAGAGAACTTGGAAAGAGCAGTGCCACAAGAGTCATGAGAGAGGATGGTCAACAGTTGAAGATGCCAAATTGAGGAGCTTGAGAAATTTAAGTCATTGGATTTAGCACTTAAGTCACCAATGAGATTAGAAAGAATAATTTCAGCAAAGTAGTGGTCACGTTGCAAGGAGAAGGGGAGACAGTGAGTATTGATTATTCTTTCTAGGAATTTAGCAATGAAAGGGAGAAGAGATATAGACTCATAGCCTTTGGGGACAGTAGAGTCAAGTTTGAGATTTTTGTTGTTTTTGTCTTTGCTTGGGGAAGGCTGAGTATGTATATAAAATAAATAGTGGAGAAAGATCCAGTAGGAAAGAAGAGATGGAAACTTAGAAACAAGGAATGATCAAATGATGGACCAGATTCTGAAAATTCCAAAAGAAATGGAAGGAGATGGGATTAAGGATACAAGTGGTATATAAGTGATGGATAAAGTTGAACTAAATAAAGTAATTGACAATTGGTCTTTGTTGCTGTTGCTTTACCTCTGTAGTAGTTGATTTTGTTGACTGTCTCCCTCATAAAACTCTTTTCCTCTAGTTTCTGTAATATTTCACTATCCTGGTTCTCTTCCTACCCTTCATCTGTGAACATTTATATAAGATTTAGTATTTAGTCTTTAGTGTTTCTCTCTTGATTTAAAGATAATGTCCCTCATGGCTTCAACTGTCACCCCTTCATAGGTGTCAGTAATCCACTTGGTTGTCTCCCTGTCATGCTCTTCTCAATATGTTCTGAAACCATACCCTTTCCCCCCCAAACTGTTTCTCCCTCCTCACTGTCTGTTAAGTCAGTCAGTCAATAAGTATTTATTAAAAGTGTTTGCTATGTGCCAGGCACTGTGCAAAGTGTGAGGGATGCAAAGAAAGACAAAAACAGCCCCTGCTCTTAATGAACCCACAGTCTAACAAGGGAGGTAGCATGCAAACAACTATGTACAAACATGTTATATATAGGATAAATTGGAAATGATCAACAGACTGGAATGAAGGAAAATCAGGAAAAGCTTCTTATTTTAGCAGGGAATTGAAGAAAGTCAGAGAGGCCAGGGGACAAAATATCTTGCCCAAGGAATATCTGCTAATGGTACCACAATTTTCTCTGACTCAAAACTTTGTAGTTAACTTTGGTTGCCTCTCTATCATACCCCATGAGGTTTCACTTCAAATGATATGTAAATAATTTAAAAAAAAAAACACCTGACTTCATTATGAGGGAGAGACTACTCCTATAACGGTGCAAAAGCATGGAGGTAGAAGATGAGATGTTATGTAAATGAAACAGCAAGTAAGCCAATTTGGACAGTAAAAAATGGAAGGTCTAATGTGAAATAAGTCTGGAAAGGAAGGCTGGAGCCAGAGTTTATGTGTTATAGTGGAGGTAATGGGGGACCACTGAAGCTTCTTTAACATGGGAATGACATGGCTGGACCTGAACCTTAAAATTATTTTGGTGACTGTGTCTAGGAGGCTATTGAAATAATCCAAACAAGAGGGAGTAAGAACATGAGCCATGGTGGTGACTGTTTGACTGTAGAGAAGTAGATGCCAGAGATGTTTTGTAGGGAATATTAATAAGAAATGGCAACTAATTGGTGCCAGCGAAGGAGAGGGAAGAATGAAAGAAGATGAGGGAGAGATGACTGGAAAGATGGGTTTGGGCTTTACAAAAATGGGTAACTTGGAAGGTTTATATGGAAATATAATTAATTTTGTTTTGGCCATTTTGAGTTCAAGATGCCTACAGGACATAATCCAGGTGGAAATGTCCAGCAGGAAGTTGATGATATGAGGCTGAATCTAAAGAAAAAGGTGAGGACAAGACATAGAGATTTGAAAGTCACCTGCATAGAGATAAAATGATTTAGAAAAAGTAGGGAAGGAAGAAAAGAGAAGAAGCCTCAGGACAGTCTTGGGATATACCCATGCTTGACCTAATTTCTCTATTATTCCATTTGCCAATATTAAGGTCTCCAAATTATTCTCATGCTAATTATATCCTTCAGGGTTTCTAGCCATCCTGGCTAATCTAGTGCTACCCCCCCCACACACACACACACACAAAATTAATTTAATAGGTGAACTTCTAGTTATCTTCTTGTTCTCATAATCAAATTTCTCTCTTGACCTTCCAGGTATTAGTGCTATCATCTTAGCATTATACTCTCTCCACATGCTGATCATATAGTCAGCGGTAGGAATCAACATATCCTATGATCCCAATTCTTCTATTATAAGAAGATGTCTTTATAATGAAGACATGCCCTAACAATCTGCAATATATTCCTAATATGTCTTATAATTCTTATTTTATCCTCATTCTCCAACTTTTAAAAAATTGATATTTACCAACTAATACAAATCTATAATAAAAAAATGCCTTCTTTATTAACCCAATGCCATGACAAATTTACTAATATCCATTAACATGAGTTAAGAATCAGGGCAGCTAGGTGGTGCAGTGGATAGAGCACCAGCCCTGGATTCAAGAGGACACTTAACAATTACTAGCTGTGTGACCCTGGGCAAGTCGATTAACCCCAAATTGCCTCACCAAAAAAAAAAAAAAACCACCACCAACAACAAACAAACAGGAGTTAAGAATCAAGAATTTCCTAATCAGAACCAAGATAACATTGTATACAGTATCAACAACATTTTGTGATGATCAACTGCAATGGACTGTGGCTCTTCTCAGAAATGTAATGATCCAAGACAATACCAAAAGACTTATGGTGGAAAATGCTCTCCACATTCAGAAAAAGAACTATGGAGTCTGAATGTAGACTGAAGCATACTATTTTCACTTTTGTTGTTGCTTTTTTTTATTGTTCTTGTTTATTTTTTCTTGAGGCTTTTTTCTTTTGTTTTGATTAATGTGGAAATATGTTTGACATGATTGTAATGTATAACCTATATCAAATTGCTTACTGGTTTCAGGAAGGGGGAGGGAAGGGAGGATGGGAGAAAAATTTGGAACTCAAAAAGTATCTATACATGTAATTGAGGAAAAAATTAAATAAATTTTTTTAAAAGAATCAAGAATTTCTAATCAACAATTATTTTCGATCCAAAAATTCAACTTAAGCTTCACATTAGACTTCATTATCTTCATTTCCATAGCTCTATTTGTTGTTGTATGAGTTATTCTAAAATTTTTACCATGATATACAAATACAGACTTGAACATTAATTAGCTATCTAATTCCTATTCTTTTTACAATAATTCTGTTCTCCATCAACAATCTCTTCCAATTTGTCATTGGATGAGAAGGTGTTGGAATTATATATCCTCTATTAATTGATTGTATTCATAAATAGTCACTAAGAAGGAAGGGAAAGCATTTATTTAGTACCTACTATGTGCCAGGTATGCAATGTGCTGTTCACTTTACAAGTATTATTCCATTTGATCCTCACAATAGCCGTGCAAGGTAATCACTATTTTGCAGTTGACGAAATTGAGGCAAACAGAGGTTAAGTGGCTTGCTCAGAGTCTCATAGCTAGCTAGTGTTTGAGACCAGATTAAAACTCAGATCTTCCTTACGGCAGCCCCAGGGCTCTATTCACTATACCACCCAGCTGCCTCTAACATCTCAACACTTCATAGAATTTGCTATAATTGAATTGGAGATATTGGATTTATACTAACAATACCATGGATATCAATCCTCAATAATATCTGAGAATTTGAACCATTTTTAAAACTAAAATTGATGCCCTTTCTTTCTTGGGTCTTCTTTTTGCCAACCTTGGCAAGTCAGTGAGGAAATGGAGCAGTGACAAAAAAAAAATCATCTGAGGATCTGTTCATAGGTATTGCTTCCAGTCATAATTTCAAAGGTGTAAAGATAGGAGGAAACGGTTTACTATACTCAGAGTGCAGGCATCACTGCATATAAAAATCAGTTAGCCTAGAATATCATTTTCATCAACCTTATATAGATTTTGGTTACATAGGCAGAATGGGTGCAAAAGAATTTTACAGAAAGCAGATGGGGAAGGCAATGATTTACACATTAAAGAATATATGGCAGAAGGACAAGACTATATCAGGTAAATCAGGGTACTAGATATATAATGGCTATCTCAAGCTGGAATTGGCAAGCAGACAGCATAAATTAATCAGATAACACTAGGGCTATAGTTAATGTGTCAACTTGATTTTTACAGATTCTAGATAATTATGTGATCAGTTTATCTTAAGTAAATGTTTCTAGGGCAATTTTGCAGAAATATTTCTTTTTTTTTTTTTTTTTTTTTTTGCAGGGCAATGAAGGTTAAGTGACTTGCCCAGAGTCACACAGCTAGTAAGTGTCAAGTGTCTGAGGTCACATTTGAACTCAGGTCCTCCTGACTCCAGGGCCAGTGCTTTATCACTGCACCACCTAGCTGCCCCTGCAGAGATATGTCTTTGAGTAGATTGACTTTCCAGGTTCCAAGTTCCTCATGGAGGTTTCCTAAGTAATTCTGCTTAAACCTGCTAGTGATATGAAATAGTATAATTTAGTAGGGTCTGACAAAACCTAATCACATTGGCCTTACAGTAAGTAGTTCATGTGATGAAAACCCGCTTAAACTTTATGAAGCTAACTTTATAAACATCAGGGCTCTAAGAAGAACATCAAATTAAGATACCCATAATTCATCTGAGAGTTTAGAAATCTTATCCAGAGTGGGGACGAAGGACAAGGAGGAGGAAGAGGAGGAGAAAATGTAAAATAAGTCCTGTTGTTTTATACTGAGAGAAAGATCAAATAGAAAAGAAAAAGAAATCTCCCATTTTAGAAGAATTCATAAAGCAAAATACAAAATTTTGTTTAGTGATTTTAAGTTTTAGTAAAAAATTTAGCTACGATATTAAAACCCACTCTTTATTATTAGTAACTTCTAACATTGCTCTAATTTGAAATTGGCCTTTTAAACCAAGTAATTAGATCACACAGCAGACTTTTTCAAAAAAATATCCATTTAACCATCTTGAATATACTGAAATGCTTTGGACAGTGAGCCCATTTAATGTATTAGCTTCAACAAATTGAGATAAACCTTTTCCTAAAGCTAAATGTTTTAAGATTGTGTGATTGTAAAGACCTATTGTATGGTTTGACAAGAGGCTGTATTTATGATCATCCTGAGGATCAAAAGTATTTCTCTTATTTTTTTCCCAATATATGTGCATTTAATATATGCACCTACAGGTAGGGTAGTTTAAGGTTTGGGGGGTTTTGTTGTTGTTGTTGTTGTTTTGTGAAGGAGATGGGTAGCATTTATTCCTCTTTATCTTTTCACTTTTAAAAAATCATGATTGACTTCTTGACAATCAATTAAAATAATTCTCTATGAGAAGCCTCTAACTTGAGATTTCTTAATTATTAAAACATAGCCAGGGGGCAGCTAGATGGCGCAGTGGTTAAAGCACTGGCCCTGAATTCAGGAGGACCTGAGTTCAAATCCGGCCTCAGACACTTGACACTTACTAGCTGTGTGACCCTGGGCAAGTCACTTAACTCCCATTGCCTACAAAAAGCAACAACAACAACAACAACAAAAAAAAAAAACATAGCCAAACTCTGTGCATTTAAGCATCAGAATTACTAGGTAGCTCTTAATGTCCAAATGAACCCAAAAGAAGTTTAGTAGTTCCCTATTACCTCCAGAATAAAATTAGAAACATATCATTTGGGACCATCATCATTACTTGGCCTTTTCCATTGTTTTTCCCTAGCATGATTGCAAAAGGTTACAGATATCTCAAGTCTTTAAAGTATATTCTTTTACTCCAATGAAAACATTTGGAAGCCAATCACATGCATCTCAGTTCTCAAATGAAAACAGTCTAATCTTGACACCTTTCCCAGAGTTGTTTGCTAATTCATTAAAAAATTAAAATTTCTATGTCTTTATCACATTACATCTTTATCCTTTCCTCTTTTTAAGGATATATGTTATCCTCATATCATTCAAAAAATGTGATACTATCTGGCCCTAATCTTATATATTAGTGTATCATTATTAAACAAATAAACAAGAAGATGACAAATCTAAGAGCTGATTTTCCCTAGTTGCTTAGATTAGGAAATTGAATAGTCATAAGTTCAGAATAGCAAAATCAAAGCAATATAGTACTTTAGACCTATATCCCATTATAGCAGTTCAGAGGTGCTAGATGATTGTAATTTTAAAAATCCATTATGAAACATTTGCAGTTTTCCTACCATGATCAGAGAAATTTGCTATGAAAGTAAGAAGGATACGGTTATGACGAAATCAAGACTTCCTTCACATCTAAGCCAAGACTGACCTATCATAGACATACCAGGAGAAAATGCCATTCTATTTCTATTTGATTTCAAGCAAAGGTCATAGATACCTTTTGGAACAGCTAATCATGCACCAGAGTTCTACATTATTCACAGGGTATTATAGCCAGGCTCAGAGACAACTAGAGAGGAAATATGCCTATTCAGAAAGGAAATAGCACAGTGGGGAAACTGGGTCAAGAAGAATCCTACCATTACCTTTGTAAGGCCATCTTCTCAACCTTCCCCATTAGTTTACAGTCACTAGCAGTATTTTCCAGAATGCACTCTCTCAGAGTAGCTCTTGGCATTTCTCTTAAATGGTGAAGTATTGTATTAACAACAATCAACCTGTTATACCTGAATTCAAAACTCAGAGCAAATCAATTTATGGCTCTACCTTACATGGCAACTTTCCTTGCTTACAAGGGAGAGTACAGGGGTATATACAAATATGTGTGTATATGTATGTGTATACACATGCATACACACACACACACACACACATATATATATATATATATATATATATATATATATATATATATATATACATATATATATCTTCCTGAGTTTGTATCCAGCCTCAGACTTACTAGCTGTGTGACTCTAGTCAAATTACTTAACCCTGTTTGCCTAAGTTTCTCATCTGTAAAAATGAGCTGGAGAAGGAAATGGCAAACCATTCTAGTATCTTTGCCAAGAAAACTCCAAATAGGGTCACAAAGAATTGGACTCTACTGAAAAATGACTGAACAACAAGGTAAAAAGAAAAATCCTTTTAAACTAAGGCCTGTTGATACTAAGTTGACTAAAATATGTAACTTTGGTACATACAATTCTGGATACCAGTTTCATAATTTCATAATCAGTAGACAATTTATTATATAAGTTGCTTTTAATCTCAGGGTAGAATTTAGAAAGCTAAAATTTGCATACCCCTTTCCTGTGGCTCTTTCTTGCACACAGTTGATACTGTTTTATCATCTTTAAAATTTTGGTGGGTCTAGCCAAACCTCTCACAGATGATGAGACTTGTCAAGTAAACAAACCAGAGCATATGCATTTAAATATTAAAGACAATCTTTAACCAGAAGGGCCCTCTACCTTCCAGACAAAAGTTTAACAGTTCAAAGCTATAACATCACAGCATTCAGATCAAAAGAGGAGATAACCTCCAACAAATGCAATATACTCTTGGTATCATATCTCAAATTAATAGCATTTCTTATACAATGGTTTCTCAAAAATAACAATGCAAGAAACTGTAACAATTGGAATGATGCCACCTGCTGGAGACTTACTGTAGAAGAGCTCCGCCCATGAGGTAAAGGTCTTTGAGGGCAAGACCCTGCAGCTTTCCTTTGGCATCAGGAAGTGATGTTTGCTTGTGGGAGGAAGAAGGGGGAGCCTGGCACTTTGACTGGGGTGCTTTTTCCTGAGGACTCCGGTGGAGAAGGGAGTTAGAAATGCGCTCTCCCTTTAATAGATAGATGAATGTAGGCCTTTCTCTCTCTCTTTACCAAATTCTCATTCTCCTTAATAAATGCTTAAAAGCCTAACTCTTGCTAAAGCTTATAATTTATTGGCGACCACTCATTAGATATTTTAGACAGACTAGCTAGAATTTTAGCCCTTAACAAAACTAATCATAATGCTAACACAAAACAGCATGATGGATTTAGAACTTATACCAAAAACAAGACTAATTGCCAGTCAAATGACATTAATCCAGTTAAATACATTTTTAAACATATTACAAAAAAACTCATTTCATCCATGTATCAATTTAGGCATACTGTACTAACTAGTTGCATTCAGAGACCAATATAGAATAATTAAAATCTAGTTGTTTATAGTTACAAAAGTGGCCTAAAGCATTCCCATTTAAAACAATTCAACCATGCTATGAATAATTTCTCAACTAATTGATCCAAACCGAATAAAAAATGTTAACTTAATGTATTTCATATGTCGGCCATTCCCAGTGGTATCAACATGACTTAACTTGGGTAGAAAGATTATATTTATAACTCTTATTCTTGCAGTCTATAAACCTTTTTACTTTAATGTCATATTTTAAGTGGATTTTCCATCAGGGTCTGTTTTACTAATAAAGGGTCAAATATCACAATTATCCTAATGGGGAAAAACATCCCATTACATATGAGACATCATAATAATTTTGTTTAGACATGAAATAAAATCTGGATGTATAGTTATAACTGCTTTTTTTTTTTTTTTTGGTGGGGCAATGAGGGTTAAGTGACTTGCCCAGGGTCACACAGCTAGTGTCAAGTGTCTGAGGCCGGATTTGAACTCAGGTCTTCCTGAATCCAGGGCCAGTTCTTTATCCACTGTGCCACGTAGCTGCCCCCCTGGATTTATAGTTATAAATGGTACCATATAGAATCTTTAGTTTCCCAAGGGTGATTTACTGCCAGCAATACAAATTCTAGATCCCACTACCTTTAGTAAGTCTACTGCCAAAGATTAACATGGCAATCTTAACTTTTTTTACTGTATATTTTCAGATCTTTTGAAACATAGGAATTACAAACATAACCTCTGCTATATGGTAATGAAATTATGAATATATTCTCCAAATAAAGATTAAAATATATCCTTCTATTGGTCCTCCAAGTACAGGATTTTAGTAAGATTCATTTGAATAATTTCATGCTGCAAATTTATGTCTATATTTTCCACTTGACAAATGTTGTCATTGAATATAATACTATAAATTTTAAATTGTGCTACATAAGTCTAGGGGGCAGCTAGATGGCGCAGTGAATAGAGTGCCAGGCCTGGAGTTAGGAAGACTTATCTTCCTGAGTTCAATTCTGACTAAAGACACTTTCTAGCTGTGTGACCCTGGACAAGTCACAAACTTTGTCTCAGTTTCCTCATCTTTAAAATAAGATGGAGAAAAGAGCTATAAAGCTGTGCATACCCTTTGACCCAGAAATACCACTCTTGGGTCTTTTCCCCAAAGAGATCATAAAAAAGGGAAAAGGACCCACATGTACAAAAATATTTATAGCTGCTCTTTTTGTGGTGGCAAGGAATTGGAAATTGAGGGGTTGCCTATCAGTTGGGGAATGGCTGAACAAGTTGTGGTATATTAATGTAATGGAATTCTATTGTGCTGTAAGAAACAATGAGCAGGTGGAGTTCAGAGAAACCTGGAAGGACTTGCATGAACTGATGATGAGTGAGATGAGCAGAACCAGAAGAACATTATACACACTATCATCAACACTGTGTTGACCAACTGTGATAGATTAGATTCTTCTCACCAATCCAACGGAACAAGAATGTTCCAAAGGACTCATGATGGAAAAGGCTCTCCAAATCAGGGCAGGGGAGGGGGGGAAGAACTGTGGGATATGGATGCTGATTGGACCATACTATTTCTTCTTTTGTTTTTGTTTTGGGGTTTTTTTTGTTTTGTTTTTTGTTTTGTTTTTAAGTGAGGCAATTGGGGTTAAGTGACTTGCCCAGGGTCACAAGATAGTAAGTATTAAGTGTCTGAGGCTGGATTTGAACTCAGGTACTCCTGACTCCAGGGACAGCACTCTATCCACTGCACCATCTAGCTGCCCCCTCTTCTTTCGTTTTTGATGCTGTTGGTTTTCTGATTTCAGGTTTTTCCTTTGTGCTCTGATCCTTCTCATATAGCATGACTAATGCAGAAATATGTTTGATGTTATTGTGTATATTTAACCTATATCAGATTGCCTGCTGTCTAGGGGAGGGGGGAAGGGAGGAGAGGGAGGGAGAAAAATTTGAAATTTGAAATCTTATATAAGCAAATCTTGAAAGCTATTTCTACATGTAAATGGAAAATAATAAACTACTTTTATTTAAATAAAAAAAAATTTAAATAAGATAGAGAAGGAAATGGCAAGCCACTCTAGCATGTTTGCCCAAAAGAAACCCCACAAAAAACAAATGAGGTCATGAAGAGTGGGACATAACTGAAATTGCTGAACAAAAACATGAAAAATATCCAGGTAGCTGAAATAAAACCCAGAGATCATGAGCTAATCCTAACAAGCATTTCTATAAATAATATTCACAATTTTACAGGCATAGAAATCTTGACATTCTCTCATTATCTCAGTGAGATGTAAAACTTCCTTATGCTTTCTTTTCCTTTCTTCCTATGAACTTTGATTAAAGCCCTACACCACAGCTCTCTTTCCACATTTAACCTTTATTACTTTCTCAATCTCTCACATCTTTATATTTACCAGTCATTCATTGTTCAGTCATTTTTCAGTAATGTCCAACTCTTTTTTTTTTTTTTTGTGGGGCATTGGGGGTTAAGTGACTTGCCTAGGGTCACACAGCTAGTAAATGTCAAGTGTCTAAGGCTGGATTTGAACTCAGGTACTCCTGAATCCAGGGCCGGTGCTTCATCCACTGTGCCACCTAGCTGCCCCCAATGTCCAGCTCTTTATGACCCTATTTGGGGTTTTCTCGGCAAAGGTACTGGAGCAGTTTGCCATTTCCTTCTCTAGCTCATTTTACAGATGAGGAACTGAGAGGCAAACAGACTTGCCCAGAGCCACACAGCTAGTCTGGTCTGAGACCAGATTTGAACTCAGAACTCAGAAAAATAATCCTGACTCCAGGCCTGACATTCTATTCACTATGCCACCTAGATGCCCCATATCTAGATATGTTGATAGCCTACATCTTTATATTTCCCAATCATATTCCAAGCTTATTCTCAGAGCCAGTTTTCTACATTCCACTGAATCTTTTGTTTGCAAAAAAGTACAAGTGTTCTTATGTATTATCAATTCATTGCAAAACTTTTACTCTTTCCTCATTGGAATTGAAAGAGAAGGGGGCAGCTAGGTGGTGCAGTGGATAGAGCACCAGCCCTGGATTCAGGAGGACCTGAGTTCAAATGCGATCTCAGACACTTGACACTTACTAGCTGTGTGACCCTGAGCAAGTCACTTAACTCCAATTGCCCCCCCAAAAAAGGAATTGAAAGAGAAAGCATCTCCCCCAAAAAAGTAACCTTAGAGATCAACAAAACAGTAATAAGATTGTGCAAATAGAGAATGTCCTCAATCTGCATTTTATTCAACAATAGAATAAACTCACTGATTCTATCTTTTTAAATGATAAAAGTATTTTATTATTTTCCAGTTACATGTAAAAGTCGTTTTCAACATTTGTTTTCATAAGATTTTTAGTTCAAAATTTGTCTCCCTCTCTCCCTTCTCCACTCCCCTCCCCAAGACAGAAAGCAATCTGATATAGGTTATATATGTACAATCACATTAAACCTATTTCTGCATTAATCATATTGTGAAAGAAGAATCAGAACACAAGGGGAAAACCTCAAAAAAGAAAAAAAAAACAACCAAAAAGTAGAAATAGTATGATTCAATCTGCATTCAGAATCCACAGTTCTTTTTTTCTGGATGTGGAGAATATTTTCTATCATGAGTTCTTTGGAATTGTCTTGGATCATTGTACTGCTGAGAAGAGCCAAGTCTATCACAACTGATCATCATATAATGTTGCTGTTATCATATACAATGTTCTCTTGGTTCTGCTCAGCATCAGTCCACTTAAGTCTTTCCAGGTTTTCCTGAAATCTGCCTGCTCATCATATCTTCTAGCACAATAGTATTCCATTACATTCATATACCACGACTTGTCCGGTCATTCCCCAATTGATAGGCATTCCTTCGATTTCCAATTTTTTGCCACCACTGATTTTATCTTGAGAAAGGCCTCTTGACTCTAGTAAGAGATTTCCTTCCCCACCAGTATATTTTGATGGGATTAACCAGAGGCCTAGTACCCCAATTACCTGATCTTTCAACTCCCAAGACCTCTTTTTTTTTTTTCCAATTTGGGTTCTTAAAAGCTAGATGGCGCAGTGGATAGAGCACTGGCCCTGGAGTCAGGAGTACCTGAGTTCAAATCCAGCCTCAGACACTTAACACTTACTGGCTGTGTGACCCTGGGCAAGTCACTTAACCCCAATTGCCTCACCAAAAAAAAACAAAGCTTATGAAAAGCAAAGTCTATTGTAATTCCTTTTAGGTGACTTTGCTTCTAACTTATCTAGGCAATTAAATCATCAACAGAAAAAAACACAGTGGTAAGTTTTCCTCTAGAAAATTAAAATTCTCTTATTCTCAATTTAAACAAGCTTCTGTGAAAGAAAGAAGTTAATAAAAGGTGGCACATAAGCACCAAATAAGGCTTAAAAGCTGCTAACCAGTTTTATTTTTCCCCCTTTTTTCTTTTATTTCTTTTGTTTTCTCTGGAGAATTTCTCCTAAATTCTCTTTGAACTCACCTCATATTGACTTCAGTTTTATTTAAGAGCTGAGCATTTTTTGTCATTCTCCAGGGAGAAAGAGAATGAATGATAGGAGGGTGTGCTGTTTGTATGAAAATTTCACACAAAGTTTCTTTTCTTAAAAAATGATTTCTAGGGAGCTACAGCCCCCCAAAACCCACTAGGACATTTCAACATTTAGAAAAACATTCAAACTACATTTTCATAATTTGGGGGATTGCATGGTAAATAGATTTCCTTTCAGTTCACAAATTTAGCATCTTAGTTTGCAATACTATAAATTTCTGCAAAAGGGGAAAATCTTTGCATCTTATCTTTTCTCTCTCTTTGCATTCACAACCTGACCAGAATTAGGAACACAAAGATAACATTATATCCCTTTGAAAGCTTGGAAAATTTCAACTGAAAAAGTCCCCAGTCTTTTCTTTCTTGTTCTTAAAACTTATCTCCCACTGAAACTTTAATCAAAGGGTCAGTGGAAGTCCTTGTTTATTTGGGGTTTTTGAAGGTAATCTTCATATCAGAATTGTAGTAATTATATAGACACCTTGGAGAGTTAATTTGAGTATGAAGCTTCAACAATTAACTTAAGTATAGGCAAGGTTTCAAATTCAAAGGACTCTCCTCAGAGTCCAGAATGCCTAGTTTCAGAAGTTAACCTGGCTCAGACATTTTGACAAAAATATCATAACCAGGTTTTAGGCAGATTGGGTTGTTTGAAGGGACTTTCTCTCAATTAGCCAGGAGACAACCAAAGGGGCATCTCTAGAAGGACTAAGAATAACATAGCTGTTGAATCTATAGGCAATCTGACACAAAGCTGAATTACCAGAAGCAGACCAGACTTATGAGAAACTGAGAGATCCCAAAATAATCACTGACTACTCAGGCAGAATTGAGACATCAGTTTTGTATCATTAGTGATAGGCATCGTTATTGACCACGTGAGATTTACTTCAGACCAGACCAAGACTACGCAGGAATTTAGTCAGGGAGGGTAGCCAAAATAGTATACAAATGACCGATAGGCAATCAAATAGGAGAGTCTCTTGTTTATTTGAATGCAGAAAATAAGGTGAAAGGGTACAAAATTTGTTTGTTTGTTTGTTTTGGGGTTTTTTTTTTGGTGAGGCAGTTGGGGTTAAGTGACTTCCCCGGGGTCACACACCTAGTACATGTCAAGTGTCTGAGGCCAGATTTGAACTCAGGTACTCCTGAATCCAGGGCCAGTGCTTTATCCACTGCGCCACCTAGCCGCCCCAAGGGTACACCATTTGGCTGAGCCCCAGTCCTATCTCAGGTATTCACCCAGGAAAATAGCGGGGAGGGGAAGACCTCCTGTTAAGACTCCAACAGTTCTCAGCCCAGCACTTTCTTTGGATTTTTGAATCACAGTGCCATGCTCATCAGAAAAATGAGGGTGGCTAACCGACTGGCCCCTCCAGAATTTTTATGTCTAATAGATATTCAGGTACAAGAGATAGACAAACAGACAATACAAATAAGTACACAGAACATTAACCTGTCTCTGAGATTTTCTAGATAGTGTAGCAACTTTACCAGTCAGTGGATTTTTCCTGCCTATAAATCTAGGTAAAATCTACTTTGTGTGTCTAGAGAGTTACTGGTGTGTGGAAAACTGACCCATCTGGAGTGGCCAAAAATTGTTTAAAAAATTATCCATGGATCCATCGAGAGGCATTGCTACCAATCATAATTTTGATGGTACAAAGATAGAGAAAAACCAGTTTGTTATGCTCACAGAGCAGGTATCATTGTATACAAAAATCAGTGAGCCCAGAACAACAGTTTCAGTAATCTTATGTAAATTTTGTTTCCCTACACAGGATGAATACAAGGGAATTTCATCTGAAGCCAAAGGGGCTATAACTGCCACGTCAAGCTAGAATTTGCAAATAGAGCAGGAACTACGCAGATAAGACTGGGGTTATCATGGATGTCTGAGCTTGATTTTGCAGGCTGTAAAAGGTTATGTGACCTCCTTATCTTCGGTAAAAGTTTGTAAGAAAGTTAAGACAGGGGCAGCTAGATGGCGCAGTGGATCGAGCACCAGCCCTGGATTCAGGAGTACCTGAGTTCAAATCCTACCTCAGACACTTAACACTTACTAGCTGTGTGACCCTGGGCAAGTCACTTAACCCCAATTGCCTCACCAAGAAAAAAAGAAAGTTAAGACAAAGGATTAAGTTAAAAACAAAAGGGTCACCAGGGAGTAGTGAGGACTCACTTGAGATTCAAACCTCATTGGCATGGTTGTATGACTTCTCCCATTGGTATTCATCAGTACCCAAGCAAGAGCATAGAAAGAAGATGGCAGGGGTAACCAAGGCCCGAGATTTAGCAAGGCAGGATCAGTGACAGGACAAAGGGAGAGAGTGATTCGAGGGTAGAGAAAAGTGTAAAGTTGAACTTCCTTTAGTCCTCCCCTGATTGACTCTGCGTTAACCTGACAGCACATGTTCCAAACCTCTTCTTTGTTCAAGCCATACACACTGACGTGCCCCTGCTCTGTATTATTCTCTACCTCAAAATACAGGATCAGCATTTTGAAGGGAAACTTGCAAAGGGGTGTTGAACTAGAAGAAGGAGAGGGAAAGGAATAAGCATTTATTAAGCCCCTTGTATATACCAGGCACTGTGCTAAGAGCTTTACAAATATTCTCTCATTGGGAAACCAGAAATCAGGGAAAGGTGGAGTGACTAAAAGGCATAACAAGGTTGGAATTAGGTTTAGGAGGAGTGAAGCAGAGGGAGAGATGGAAGGGTAGGATGGTATAGTCAGGAATATCAGAGTTCTGGATAATGGAGCTCAAATAGTTGTGGATTACAGTGAGATCAAATATATGTCCTTTCCTCTGTGGTTGAGGAAGTGAAGATGCACATCTTATGAATTCAAGAGACTGATGAATTGGGAGGCCAGAATATCAGAGGGGACATCAATATGACCATTGTAGTTCTCAAGTATGAGGTCAGGAGTTGAGGTAAGGAGGAAGATAGTGAGCCATGCCCTGAACTACTTGAAAAAAGGAGAGAGAATTGCTTTTATTTTTCTTCAAATAAACAACAACCAAAAAAGCCCCCAGAAACTAAGAGAAACAGTTAAATATTAAAAACCAAGAGGAATATAGAGGAGGCAAGGTGTAGAAGGAGAAAAAGAAATATTTCTGCAGGGTGGAGACAGGGAAAATGTTCCTCAGCTTTCATATGAGGATGGGAACCTGGGGCTCAAGGAACTGGTAGAAAACAACTAGGAGGGGCAGCTAGTTGGCACAGTACATAAAGCACCAGCCCTGGATTCAGGAAGACCTGAGTTCCAATGTGGCCTCAGACACTTGATACTTTACTAGCTGTATGACCCTGGACAAGTCACTTAATCCTCATTGCCCTGCAGAAAAAACCCAAAAAAACAAAATACCCTCAGGATGCGGATGTGATGATTTATAGATGGATGGAAAGAACTTCTAAGTAATACTGTTATTTTGCTATAGAGGGAGAATCTGAAAATTGCAAAGAGGATCAAAGGGTACTTTCCTCTTCTTGGCCCACTGTGGTAGGGAACATGAGGATGGGTGTGTCCCAGACTAGAGAGAGTGGTGGCCAGGGAGTCAGTGTCTTCTTGGGCAAGCATTCGCTGGGAAGACAGTGCTACAAAGTCTTCTCTTCCTTCTCTTCCATCCTGCCACCACTGGACACCTGTTGTGTATAAAAAGAGAGCATGGTGACTCAGCAAACAATTCTTTCTCTGTGTCTCCTGATATGTGGGGAGCACCTAGTGTCTAGTATAAGTCAGCTATTTATATGCATGGAGAATGTTACCATGGCCGGCATAAAGTGGGTGTTTCTTTGACTTCTAGAAGAAGTCAGCAAGTATTGATTCTAAAGAAAAACACTGAAACTGAATCAGAAGGCCTAGGTTCAGATTCTCTGCCATTTAGCCCCATAACTTTGAGTCTCAGTTTCATTATCAGTAAAATCTAATAATAATATTTGCATTAGCCACTCTATCAAGCTGTCAAGGGGATCAAAGGAAGTTATAGCAAGCCTCAAAGTGCCACTATTATTATTAGAAGAGCACTATTTTGAGAATAAACAGACTGGTCCCTAATAGCCATGAGTGGATCATATTAAAATCTTAACTAAAAAATAGGGTTTTCTGAGGTAGCCTGATCCTGGACCAGCATTTCTCCATGCCAGCGATGTATACCAGGTTTCCCTCCATGCAGTGTAACACTGCATATTTCTGCTCCTTTTGCCTTGCTGGGTGTGGTAACCTAGAATGACACCTACAGCTTATCTATTTTTAGGAACTTGTTTCTACAAATCAGGATCTACTCCTATTTTAGGTTTGCTACTAGCAGATCTGCAGCCTCTTAATTGCCATTTGGGATCCCTTCTGCCCTCTGTCATTAAGACTCTAGAAAAAAAATAAAATTTTAAAGAAATTGAGTTAAATCTCAGACAAACTTTTTTATACCAACAGTTCTATTTGGGTACTCTTTTATCTCTGAAAGGCTGACAATGCTAATATATTTTGAAGCCCTAGATACTGAGCATTTCTGTCAAGCCTTTTAGATTGAAGTTAATTTGAATCTCCCAGGGTTTTCAAAAAGAAAGAAAGAAGGAAGGAAGGAAGGAGAAAAATGTCATTTTCATCAGTTGTTGAATAAATATAAATTTCCTTTGATTTTAAATAAGATTCTAACTATTCTTCCACTTAGAAGTCAAAAATAGAAACAACCTAATCTATTTATTATTTTTATATATAATCCTAAAAACGTGGTTTTCTGGTTTCCTGCAGTAAACTAGTTTTTGGCAAAATGCAAACTGGGGAAAGGGTTACTACAGGATATAACCCAATTTACTCAATGTACTGACGTTCCCTGGCCTTGGCTACTGCACAGCAGCTACCTTCTCCCTTCCTATTTCCCCTCCTATTCCTATGTTGACAAAGGAACCAAGCAGACCCATTCTTTATTCTTCCAGATTTTGCCACTATGTCCCCACGTGGGTATCATTAAAATATAAGTATCTTGAAAGCAGTGACTCCCTTTATTTTCGTTTGTATCTATATCTCCAGCAGTTAGAACAGGACCTAAAACATAGTAAATACTTAATAAATGCTTGTTGACTTGACTTAACTTGACTCAATAAACTCTGCAAGCAGAAGACAGAACTGAATTATAGTACAAGAAGCTGTGTACCATCTAGACTTGGGCTTCTTCAACTCTTCCCACTCATGGCCCCTTTTTTGCTGGAGGAATTTTTACACAGTCCTGGGTATATAGGTTTATAAAAGATGTATACATAACCTTTTACTGAGACCAAATTTTTCACGGACCCCCCCCCATTCAGTTACACAACCTCATATGTAGGGTCAAGATCCACAGTTTAAGAAACTTTTATCTAGATCATTATGAATTGATATTTGTACTGATAACCTGAATCCTCAGAAATGGTTAGTTTATATTACTTAAGGATATGAGGAAAGATGTAGTAGATTTCAGATTAACTTTGTAAATGGTCAGAATAAAAAAAAAATACTCAAACTAGCAAGTCTCAAACAAATAAGTCAGAATTTTGGCCCTGTAGAGGTTTGAAATAAAATTCATCTGTGAAATCTACTATGGGATTTTATAGAAATGGTTAATATTCACTATTATTAGTGAATAGTACTGAAAATCCTAGTTAGGGTTAGAGATAGGGTGCCAGATTTGCAGTCAAAAAGACCTGGTTTCAGATCCCACCTCAGACACTTAATAACTGTGCAACCCTGTAAAAGTCACATTACCCCTCATGTTAATATTATCTGTGTCTAAACATTCCCCAATACAGAATGTCTGTGTGTGTGTGTGTGTCTGTGTGTGTGTGTGTGTGTGTGTGTTGTGGGATTTCTGTTGAGGGTACCACCAACTTTCTTGTCCTTCCTTGTTCACCCTCCCCTTGAATCCAGTTAGTTGGCAGATCTCACCAATTCTCCCATCCCAGAGTCTCTGGAATCCTTCTCTCTTCTCTATCCTAATTCAGGTCTTCATCAGCTTTAACACGGGCAATTGCAGTTGCTTCTTAATTGTCCTCTCTCATTCTATTTCCCTTTACATATCTACCAAATTAATATTCCTAAAACACATCTGACTATGTTACTCCCATCCTCAAAAAAATGAAAAAACCCTCTCATTCGCTTCTCAACCTGACCCCTTCTCACCTTTCCACTTTCCCTGCCCTTTGTTCCCTTCCATATACTCTGTGGTCCAGCTACACTGGCTTTCTTGTTTTTCCTTGCAACTGCCACACCATTTGCTGATTCCAAACCTTTTCATCAGCCATCTGTAGTGCCAGGGTTCACCTTCCTTCTCTCTATCTTTGTTTACTTGTTTCAGTTGTGTCCGACCTTATGACCTCATCTGGAGTTTTCTTGGTAGAGACACTGGAGTGGTTTGCCATTTCCTTCTCCAGCTCACTTTTTATGAGGAAACTGAGGCAAACAAAGTTAAGTGACTTACCTAGGGTCACAGAACCAGTAAGTGTCTGATGCCAGGTGTGAATTCACAAAGATGAGTCTTCCTGACTCTAGGCCCTGCGTTCCATACACTGTGCCACCTAGCTGCCCTCTTTCTCTAGCTACTTCCTTTCTTTCCTTGGACTTTAAGTGTCAGCCCAAATCCCACCTTCTGCAAGAAACCCTTTCTCTGTCCTTCCTACAGCTACTGCTTCTTTCTTAGATTATTTCCACTTTACCCTTAATGTATGTTGTCTATGCGTAGCTATTGCATGTTGGCTCCTACATTAGAATATAAACTCTTTAAGGGCAGGGACTATTTCTGCCTTTCTTTGTACTCCCAGCTCTTAGTCACATTGTTTGTTAATTGGCTGACTTCAGTATTTCACTTTTACCTCTAGGATAAAATATTAATTAATTCATCCTAGTATTTAAAGCATTTAAGACTTGGTCAGTGAGTCAATCAACATTTATTAAGCACCTTTTATGCACCAGACATAGTGCTAAGTGCTACGGATACAAAGGTCGACAAAAGGCAGTACCTGCTTTTGGGGAGCTCACAGCTCATGGGAGAAACTACATGCCAACAACTACACACAAACAATATGTTTATGGGCGCTGACATTAAGGGAGATCATGTAAGACATCTTGCAGAATGTAGGATTTTACTGAGAACTGAAGGAAGCCAGGGAAGGTTAAAGGCAAATATGAAGAGGCAGAGAATTCCAGGCATGCAAGTAAAAAGTGCATGTAGGGGAAGGTAGGTGGCGCAGTAGATAAAGCACAGGCCCTGGAGTCAGGAGGACCTGAGTTCAAATATGGCCTCAGATACATAACACTTACTAGCTGTATGACCCTGGGCAAGTCACTTAACTCCAATTGCCTCACCCCCCAAAAAAGTACATGTAATTGGGAGATGGATTGTCTAGTCCAAGGAATCTCAAGGAATCAATCAATCAATAAAAAGTTATTAAATGCCTACTATGTGCCAGGTACCATGCTAAACACTGGAGATACAGATAATCCCTACCTTCAAGGAACTTACAGTCTACTGGGGGAGACAACTTGCAAACAAATAAATATTTGCAAACAAATATATATGAAGCAAATTATATACACACAGGATAAATAGGAGATAGTTAACAGAGGGAAGGCATTAGAATTAGGAGGGTTGAAGAAGGCTTTTAATAAAATATGGGATTTTAGTTGGACTTAAAGCAAGCCAGGAAGGTCACTAGGCAGAGGGATGGGAGAGTATTCTAGGCATAAAGAATAAGTAGAAAAATGTCTGGAGCTGAGGGCTGCAGTGTTTTGTTTGTGAAACATCCAGGAGGCCAGTATCATTGGATCAAATAGTACCTGTGGGGGGAGTAAGATTTAAGAAGACTAGAAAGTTAGGAAGGGACAGGGTTATGAAGAGCTTTGAGTGCCAAACAGAGCATTTTATATTTAATCCTTGAGGCAATAGGGAGCCACTGGAGTTTATAGAATAAGAATGGCAATGGGACTGGTGGTGATATGGCCAAATTTGTGCTTTAGAAACATCAATTTGGATAGAGCACCAGCCCTGGAGTCAGAAGGACCTGAGTTCAAATATGACCCCAGACATTTACTAGCTGTTTGATCCTGAGAAAGTCACTTGACCCTGATTGCCTCAAAAAAACAACAACAGAGAGAAGGAGGAGGAGGAAGAGAAAGAAAAGAAGGAAGGAAGGAAGAAGGGAGAGATGGAGGGATGGAGGGAGGAAGGAAAGGAAGGAAGGAAGGAAAGGAAGGAAGGAAGGAAGGAAGGAAGGAAGGAAGGAAGGAAGGAAGGAAGGAAGGAAGGAAGGAAGGAAGGAAGAAAGGAAGAAAGAAACAAAGAGAAAGAAAGAAAGAAAGAAAGAAAGAAAGAAAGAAAGAAAGAAAGAAAGAAAGAAAGAAAGAAAGAAAGAAAGAAAGACCCACCTCAATCTGAGAGCTGAATACAGGATAGATTGGAGTGCACAGAGACTGGAGGCAAGAAGACCAACAAGCAGGCCATTTCAATAGTCTAAGTATGAAGTGATGAAGGCCCAAACCAGGGTGGGAACTGTATCAGAAAAGTCAGTGGTAACATGTACTTGAGATGTTCTGAAGGTAGAAAAGACAGGATTTGGCAACTGATTGGGCATGGGAGGTGAGAGTGAGAATGTTAAGGTTGACACCTAGGTTGTAAGCCCTGGTAAACAGGAAGGATGGTGGTATGCTCCACAGTTACTGACAACTTAAAAAGAGAAGAGGGGGCAGCTAGGTGGCGCAGTGGATAGAGCACCAGCCCTGGAGTCAGGAGGACCTGAGTTCAAATCCGGCCTCAGACACTTAACACACACTTCCTAGCTGTGTGACCCTGGGCAAGTCACTTAACCCCAATGGCCTCACTAAAAAAAAGAGAGAGAGAGAAGAGGGTTTACAGGGAAAGCTAATGAATACTGAAGAGGTTGACTTTAACACGTCCATGAAATAGCCAATTTGAAAAATCCCCAAAGCAGTTGAAACTGGAGGTCAGGAGAGGTCAGGGTTGGACAAATCAATCCAGATATCCACCACATAGAGAGGGCTTAAGTTCTGCCCTAATGAGGGCTCACCCTTTGGACTCACACAGAATAATAGAAGCCTGGATCCTAGAGCTGGGACGAGAGCTTGGGGGTTTTTCCCCATTACTTAAAATATTTTTCCTTTTATAATATCCTCTGTTAAACAATAAGTGATGTGGTTTTATTTGTTGTTGGTTCAAATCCTGGAGTTTGCTTGTTTTATATTTAAATTGTTAATAGTTTTTCTGGGGACTTCAATAACCTTTTAGTTTGCTATTAGATATAAAGGTAAGAAATCAAACCACCGTTTACAGAGAAATTATGGCACTTTTCATTTGAACAATTGTTATGTCTTAGATATTTGCATGGGATGGGGGGGGTAGTGAAAAGATGCAGATACCTCCTAGATAGATAGATAGATAGATAGATAGATAGATAGATAGATAGATAGATAGATAGATGGATGGATGGATGGATGGATGGATGGATGGATGGATGGATGGATGGATGGATGGATGTTTGGCAATTCTTCTTTTTTTTTGGTGAGGAAATTGGGGTTAAGTGACTTGCCCAGGGTCACACAGCTAGTAAGTGTTAAGTGTCTGCGACCGTATTTGAACCCAGGTACTCCTGAATCCAGGGCTGGTGCTCTATCCACTGTACCACCTAGCTGCCCCCTGGCAATTCTTTAATACCTTTGAAATATAAGAACTAAATTAAGAAGTGAAACAATACCACTTAAGGAACACAGCGAGTATGAAGGATTGTGAGAGACCAGTTGGGCAGGTCTTATTCTCCTATTTTATAGATGAGGAAACTTGGGTTAGCAATGTTGGACCTCACCCAGGGTCACACATTTCACTGCATATGTAGCTATGAACCCAGGTCTCTCGTGGTCCCAGGGTTCTTTCCATTATACTGTCTTTGCACTTCTGCCTCCCTGAAAATAAAAATCAAATCTGTTATAATAAACTGCTTTGAAGACCTACGGAGTAAATCTTCTAAGCTGAAAGAATCCAATTGATGTAAATTGTAATTCAGTTTTGCAAACATTTACCAACCTAGTGATGTTTTTGTTGTTCTTTCTTGTTTTGGATTTGCCTGGAGTGTGTGGGCTCCTGTTTGTTTACAAGGCTGTAGTATCAGTTTGAGCGTTGAACAGCCAATGAGTCAGTTCAGTAGAACAAAACTGAGAAATAAGTGAGCAGCCTTAAAAGGCTTAAAGGGTAGAGTGCGATGACGCAGATTTTTCTGAAATGTTTGTGTTCAGGGATAGCACTGGATATTTCAAGTCACTTCCATCTCCATAAATCTGTGATTCTCTGAAAGCAGTTTACGTTAGGAAGGAAAACTACAAATAAGAGGATGAGGGCCTCAAAAATGCATTAATGGTATACTTTTGCATCTGGTTTCATTCGGTAATGGATGAGAGATCAACAACTCCTTTCCTATGCTACTCAAGGATTTTTCTTATTAAGCACAAGACATATAGTAACTGCCCTTTGATTGTACCTGGACTTCACAGAGGGCCCTTTATTACTATAATGGGTTGCCTGATCATTTCATCAGCCCTTGAACAGCATTTTGGACAAATAAAAAGGCTCATGAGATAATTTATTCCCTGGAGACAGGGAAGAGATAAATAAGCCTATTTAGGTGGTGATAGCAAGATGGGTTAGTGAATTAAAAGTCCTTAATTATTATGCTTCAAGCAACAACTTAATTTGCTTCAATCTGTTCCATTAGCTCTCAAATAGAGTTCTTTCTTAGGACTTATCAGGTTGCAGTTTTGGCGCTTGTTGTCTCCTGATTTTCATAATCAAAATGTCTGTTATTAAATCGTCATATGTGTACTCATTAGGCTGAGTGCTGTGTGTGTGTGAATACCTAGTCTTTTGTCCTTTAAAAGCTTTAGATGGAGGGCAGCCAGGTGGCGCAGTGGATAAAGCACCGGCCCTGAATTCAGGAGTTCCTGAGTTCAAATGTGGCCTCAGACACTTGACACTTACTAGCTGTGTGACCCTGGGCAAGTCACTTAACCCCCATTGCCCCGCAAAAAAAATAATAAAGAATAAAAAAAATAAAAGCTTTAGATGGCAATACCTTTATTACCAAAGAGGATGATGTGTTTCTACAATGTACTTTATCAAAAACTTTGTTACAATAGAAATAATATGGGAGGCATGAGGATGCATTTGAAGACATAATTTAGGTGGGAGATTTGGGTATAAAAATGTTATTTAGTACTAGAGATTCAAAATGCTAGAAAAGGGGGCAGCTAGGTGGTGCAGTGGATAGAGCACTGGCCCTGGAGTCAGGAGTACCTGAGTTCAAATCCGGCCTCAGACACTTAACACTTACTAGCTGTGTGACCCTGGGCAAGTCACTTAACCCCAATTGCCTCACTAAAAAAAAAAAAATGCTAGAAAAGGGGCAGTTAGGTAGCGCAGTAGATAAAGCACCAGCCCTGGATTCAGGAGAACCTGAGTTCAAATGTGGCCTCAGACACCTGACACTTACTAGCTGTGTGACCCTGGGCAAGTCACTTAACCCCAATTGCCTCACCCAAAAAAACCCCGAACAAACAAATAAAGTTATGAGACAGAGGACGAGCTCTAACCCAGAGTTTTCCAAACTGTGGGGCATATAATGATGGAGGGACCCAAGATCTTGGGGGGAAAGGCAAAACAAAGGTCAAGACTATTGTATAGGGTTTTTTGGTAATATAACCACCCTATGAATATATCCACTTTTTTCCCAGTAAAAAGTTCAAATCAAAATCAACAAAAACAAATTTAATATGGTAAATTCCCTCCAAATGACAGCAAATACAAATGTATGTTATTTAATATGGGATGTACAAACAAGGTCAACTCTGAGTCAGTATTGTCAAATGTACCAGCATCACCACCAGTTGATATTGTCTCACGACACATATGGATATTGTTATCATGTTGTTTCATTTGCATTTTGAACATAACATGTATAAACTTGAATTTAAAAAATCTCTGTGTGGAAGTTAAAAGAACAATAATATCTATTAATTTTCTTGATGCTATTCCTTTTGGTATGCCTAATATAATAAACTATTTTCCCCAAAATTGCAACTCATTAGTATTCATACATAATCATTTTAAAATGTCAGCAACTAAATTGAAATTAAATTTTGTTCGTTTTTTGTCATCTCCAATTCTTTAAGAAAAATAGTATCCCTTTATTTTGAATAAATACATAACCAATTTTTTCTTTCTTTTTTTTTAGTGAGGCAATTGGGGTTAAGTGACTTGCCCAGGGCCACACAGCTAGTAAGTGTTAAGTGTCTGAGGCCAGATTTGAACTCAGGTACTCCAAGGCCGGTGCTCTATCCACTTTGCCACCTAGCTCCCCCAATACATTACCAATTTTAAGGAAAAATGCTTTGATGGAAATTGAGCCTTATGCAAACAGCTTCGAATGGTTCCACTTGTAGATAATACAGGGGAAAGAATTACCCATGTCTGATCATCTCTGTAACCAATTAACTGAAATGTAGTTAAAGGTGTTTATTTGATTATACTTATGGGATATGTTGTCAAAACTGATGTTAGGAAGATTTGAAATTGAGGTTTAAAAGATGTTACTTTAAAAAACCTATTAATAGCAATTCCACTGCAAGAGAGATCTGTGATAGAATTGACAGATTTTTTATGAAAATCATATAATATGAGAAAATTACATTTGAAAAAAGATGATGTGAAAATTTCCAACCAAGCTCAGATCCCCAAAGAAATAATCTTATAAGGAATGATAAAGAATGCCATATGAAAGAAAGATTTAACAAAACCAAAGAGAAAAATAGTTGAGCTTCTCCATCCAATGTACAACCACCCTCAAATAGGGCCTGAAGCTTATGGACAAGCTAAAATCTGTGGTCATCCTGTCTGGATTAAGGCTAGGAAGTGAACTGAGAGACTGAGAAAGGAAAAAGGACCTGGGCATAGCTACCCCATCCAACATTGCAGGAGGGGATAGAGCCTCACCTTGACAAAGAGGCTTAATCCAAGAACTGAGGCTGTTGATATAAGTAAAAAGAAGAAAACTACAAATATAGTGAATAAATACTTTAGATTAAGAGAATCCCAGAAGAAAAAAGGTCTGTAGAACCCTAGGGAAAAAAAAAGAATTGACCACAAGGGCTCCAAGAATTGATGGAATTAATAAATGAAGAGTTGAAACAAGAGATAAAAAATGAAATTAGAACACTTGGAAGAGAATAAATATACTCAATAGTTCAGTGGCACAAATAATATTAGAACAAAGTCAAAAGACTGAAAAATTAGAAGGACCTTTTGAAATATTTACTATTAAAAAAAACAACTGACCTGGAAAACAAGATAAGAGACAATTGAGAAGAATCACTGAACTTCTTGAAAACCATGACCAAACAAACAAACAAACAAAATCCTAGACACCATATTTCAAGAAACCATTAAAAAAAAAAAAACTACCCAGGGGGCAGCTAGGTGGCGCAGTGGATAAAGCACTGGCCCTGGATTCAGGAGTACCTAAATTCAAATCTGGCCTCAGACACTTGACACTTACTAGCTGTGTGACCATGGGCAAGTCACTTAACCCCCATTGCCCCACAAAAACAAAAACAAAAACAAAAACAAAAAAAAAAAAAAAAAAAAAAACTACCCACAACTATTAGAAGCCTAGGGGAAAGTAAAAACAGAAATAATACACAGTTCAAAAAGCAAATTGAGCACAGTCAATAGTGTCATAGCCAAAATCCATAGCTACAAGATCAGAGCATTGGATTGGAGTCTGCACAGATGGAGTACAGTCAATACCAGGATAAAACAAAGGTCTACAAGTACTAGGTAAAAACAGGGTCCCTCACTCAATATGAACCCATTGTCTATTTTACAGATACTTGGATCAAGAAATATAGGTGGGGCAGCTAGGTGTTGCAGTGGATAGAGCACCGGCCCTGGAGTCAGGAGTACCTGAGTTCAAATCCGGCCTTAGACACTTAACACTTACTAGCTGTGTGACCCTGGGCAAGTCACTTAACCCCAATTGCCTCACTAAAAAAAAAAAATTTTTTTAAATTTAAATTTAAAAATTTTTTAAAAAGAAAAGAAAAGAAATATAGTTGAAGAGGTTCCTTTGGTGAGTGGCAGCAGCTGCTTCAGGCATAGGCAAGATGGCACTGCTCATACTACTATACTCAGTGCCTCAGCTCTTCTGATGGCTGGCCCTACCACTCTGGTGCTAATACTGCTACTTCTCTGGTGTCGCTGTCCGGCTGGTGAAGCCATTGCTACTATGCTTCAGGGTCTCCATGCAGAGGGAAGCCAGCAGCCTTGACATATTTTGACTGCTGGGAGGTTGAGATCTTAATGTTCCTCAGTGCCATTGTCATGATGAAAAACGTAAGATTGATCACTATGAAACAACACATAGGTAGCATCTTCACGTTCAATGAAGTGGCTGATGGAATTCTCGTCTTCTGTCTGGACACCTGCACAGGTCTCATCCATTTCACGTTCTGCATAAAATTCCTGCTCAGCTGTACCTGATCCCTCTACATTAAGTCCAGGCTGGTCAGTGCTTCCAGGACAAGACAATTGACAAAGAATTGGAATGAGATCAGTGGTTCACATGGACTGTGGAGTTCTTTGTCAATTGCTCTAATGAGTGACAGTCATTTGTAGCTATCTTTGCTGTCCTCTCCCTCACGTACAGTTGTACTGGGATCCATTTTGGGAAGATGGATGTAAGGGGGGCAGGGGAGCCCTCCTTTGTTCCTCTCCTGGCTGTGCTTCTGACCTGCTGACCTTTGACACCATGCCTCCTCTGCCTTTTCATCCTGGAGACTTCCCCAGTGCCTGTGGCTACCCTGGAACATCCATCTACCATGCCATGTCCCTTCTTGCCTTATTCAGTTCCTCCTGAAGCCTCCCTTTTGGAGAGGGCATAATCAGACCACCCTTAATTTCTCTCCTGGCTATGCTTCTGACTTCTAGGACTTCATTGTCACATTCCCTTCTCTCCCTCAACTTCCAGTGAATCAACAAACTCCCTTTCGTGTGTTGTCTTCCCCCATTAGAATGAAAGCTCTTCCAAAGCAAGAACTGTCTTTCTTTTTGCTTGTGTTTGTGTCCCCAGCACTTAGTCCATAGTGTCTGGCTTGTAGTAAACACGTAATAAGTGCTCATTGTTACCAGCCTACAAAGTGAGCATGTCACCTCTCGCCAAGCAGCATCCCCCCTGCTCCAGAGCAGCAACGAATAATTTGGCACCCCTAGACTGACAAGCAAGGGTGAGCTGTCTCTTGGGAATTCTGTGAGGAGAATGTATGTGGTCTCTTGAGTTCAGCCTGAATAAGTTATACCAGTGCACCAAGAAGCAGCCCGAGTCCTGAGAAGAAATCGCCAAGTGCCTGAGTTCCCAGCCTCTAACACAGTCAGATGGGAAAAGCAAGAAGGACCAAGAGCAGCCCTGCCAAGCCTATCGCTAGCTCTGCTCTTGGTTGCCTTTTCAAAGTCTGTTCTTGCTAAGACTCTGTGGACTGCTGCCTTTTGGTAGTTTTATGTTCCCCTTTGGCACAAACCTGGAACAAGGCTCAAATCTGTTAGGGGATTGATGAAAACATGCAGGAGAACACCCTTCCTGGCTAAGCACCTCCCCCCAATTTAGTTAACCTTTTCACTAAAAAGAGGGAAAATCAATTATCTTGGAGGGAAGAAGTTTTCCACTAAATGTGTGTGTGTTTTTTTTACACTCACTCTGAGCCAAGGAGAAACAGAGAACATGGTTGCATGTCTTTACCATCTTCTATTTTCAGAATTCCTTCCAGAGAGCAAATGAATAGTCCTTCAGACCCAAACAGATTTCAGGTCAAAGGATCCAGAGGTCGCACTAACTAGACCTGGACAGTGACCTCACTTCCCTATGCCATTGTGGCCTTTCTAATTGCAATTTAGCCTTGGGAAACAGTTTAACAATCAATTTACAATGGGACTCAACTTGGGGGATTCTGGAAAGATGGACTATAAGTTGCTTTTAAGGAGATGGTTCTTGAATTTCAACACTACTTTCCTTTATCACTTGGGAAAAGAGGACAAGAGCATACAAAGCATCACCCTTTGTGGTAGGAACTGAAGGAGAAAGGTTAAGGGTTTCTTTGATACTTTCACTAACTCCTTATTCCAGCCAACAGTTCTATACTAATAAAGAAACCAGGACTTCAGAAAAGAAATAAAAAAGAATAGAAAAAGAAAAGAAAAAAAAAGAAAGAAATATCAGGTACTTCTATTTTTTTCAAGTTACTGAAAGAGTAAATGTGGAAAAGTTTCTTTGCAGAATTGCTCAGTGGGGTAGGAGCAGAGCATAAGGCACTTATATATTATTGGGAAGCATCAATATACTTTGGAGTAAAAAAAGAAATTGTGGTTTGTCTTCATGATAATAATAAAAAAGAAAGCAAATCAATTTTATGACAAAAAATTCCCCTTGAAACTTGTATATTTAGTGGATATTTTAAAAATACCAAATACTCCAAATAAATGAATGCACTTTCTTCAAAGTCACACTCTGATCAGAAAAATAAAATGACTGCATTTATGAGCAAGTTAGAGATTGGATAATAAATTTGCAAAAAAAAAAAATTGTTTCTGTGGTTCCCAGTTTTAAAAGATTCCAGCTCAGTAAGTGAGAGAGAAAGAAGGAAAGATCTGAGTGTTAGTAACAGAAGCAACCCATACTTTATTTGAAATGATCTGGGTGTTTTTAACTAGGAAAAGATAAAGAGCTCATTTTCTATGAACCAATTTGCACATTTGGTCTTTTTTTGTGGGGCAATGGGGGTTAGGTGACTTGCCTAGGGTCACACAACTAGTAAGCATCAAGTATCTGAGGCTGAATTTGAAATCAGGTCCTCCTGTATCCAGGGCATCATCTGCATCACTGCATCATCTAGCTGCCCCCTACATTTGGTCTTATGGATAAAACAGTTAATAGATGTCTTGTGAGAATACATTCAAACAGCACTGAACTTAACTTACTACATTTTGGCTCTGCATAATAGAGTTCTCTATTAAAGTGATACAAATGTTACTACTACTTGTAACAACTTATTTGTGTGAAATGGGTGCTTTAGAGGCTGCTGCTAGTGGTGCTATGGACAGAGCAGTAGTGTCTGAGGCCAGATTGGAACTTCAGAAGAAGCATCTTCCTGTCTCCAGTCCTAGCACTCTATCCACTACATCAGTTAGCTGCCCTTTTTGTTGTTGTTTATTTTTTGCGGGGCAGTTGGGGTAAAGTGACTTGCCCAGGGTCACACAGCTAGTAAGTGTTAAGTGTCTGAGGTCGGATTTGAACTCAGGTACTCCTGAATCCAGGACCAGTGCTCTATCCATTGCTCCACCTAGCTGCCCCCAGTTAGCTGCCCTTTTACAAATGAGGGAATTGTAGTTTTAAAGACGTTAAGTGACTTTGACTCACTAATAACAAGCGTCTCGGACAAGATTTGAACTCAGGATTTCATGACTCCAAATCCCTCACATTAGCCATTGTACCATTTAGCTGGCCCATGAACCAGCAAACATCTTCATATAATGGAAAGACCCCTGGGTTTGGATTCAAATGACTTGAAACCCTGGCCTTGCTAATTACTGCCTCAGCTTCAGTTTCTTCATGTATAAATCAAGGAGATTGAACTAGATGATCTCTAAGGCTTCAACTTTAGATCCTGGGAAATAGTATTACCACATTTCTTGTTTTGTTGGGGGATGGTCAAAAGAGCAGTGGGTACACCCTGAACCAGAATGCTAATCATGCTTAATGTGCCGCCCCTCAGCAAGGTAAAATGATCCTGCTTTCATACGAATATTCGTGTTCCTTTTCAGCTGAAATAATTGAATCCCACAGCAACTTCCAGCGTGAGGCTTTGCTCCAGTGCTTTTGCAGCAGTAATGGAGCTGTTATTTTTAAAGCTTGTTGGTACCTCACCCTATTTACTAATACTTAGTACAACAGTTGCCACTGGGTGATTGGGAAGAGGAGCAGAAGGGGAGGCTGGGAAAGCAGAATTTAGACATTTTATAGGGTCAACCCTTTTCACATCCAATTGGGGTTAGGATGTGGAGAAGGTACAAATAGAAGCCATTCCATAGGTATTTTTTTTTTGGTGGGGCAATGAGGATTAAGTGACTTGCCCAAGGTCATACAGCTAGTAAGTGTCAAGTGTCTGAGGTAAGATTTGAACTCAGGTCCTCCTGAATCCAGGGCCAGTGCTTTATCCACTGCGCCGCCCAGCTGCCCCCTCCATAGGTATTTTTTACTTACTGAGGCAATGCTTCCTATGATTTATGAATTTCAGTTTTTGTTTTTTAAAACACTAATGACTTCATTATAAAGTATCTCCTTTCCCAGAAGACTCATTAATTCTCAAATAGTCTAAAATAGGCCACATTAACACACATGAAAAGGACATGGAGCCAAACACTAAATAAAAACAAGAAGCACTTCTATTCTATTACTGCTCCTTAAAGATAGGAACGCTACTCAAGTCCTTCAAGGGAAGGCACCCCTTGCCACAAAAACAGCAACAGTAACTTCTGCAGCTTAGTCAGTCTTTACAAGTTGCTGTGAATGTTAGTTCTGTTGTAATCCATCTCCCCACCTAGGCCAGTCCTCTGCCCACAGACACAATTTCATTGCCCTCCCTCAAAGCCTCTCCCACCTGGTTGGAAGGACAATTTGTACTCCACTGACCAGCGGTCAAAGCCCAGTGTTACCTCAAGGCCAGAATCAATTAAAATAAGACTTAAATATAATAGGAGTAAATCCTCTGAAATGACAATATTAAGTGATAAAGTTCTTGTAACTAAGATTTAGCAGAATTCCATTTCGAAATGTAAAGCAAAATAAGAGTTGTACCAGAAGATATAATTTTAAGATACAAGGTTTAAACTAAACTCAAGTAAAAAAAACGTGATTTGTCTACATGCTTCAGTGTAGCTTGGAAGAAATCCCTTAGTTTGTCTTATTATTTTCTCCATTGATCCTGGTACCCAGAACAGTCCTTTGCATACATCAGACATTTCATACATATTCAAATGATAGAGCTTTTAGTGAATCATTTAGCATTTCTTTGCCTCAGTTTCTTTTTTTCATATAAATATTTTATTATTTTCTAGTTACATGTAGAGATAGTTTTCAACATTTGTTTTTATAAAATTTCTAGTTTCAAATTTTTCTCCCTCCCTCCCCTCTCCCCACTCCCCAAGACAGCAAGTAATCTGATATAGGTTATACATGTACAATCACATTAAACATATTTCTGCATTAGTCATGCTGTGAAAGAAGAATCAGAGCAAAAAGGAAAAACCTCAAAAAAGAAAAACAACAACAACAACAACAAACAATAGAAATAGTATGGTTCAATCCACATCTAGATTCCACAGTTTGTTTTTTTTCTGGATTTGGAGAGCATTTTCTATCATGAGTCCTTTGGAACTATCTTGGACCATTGTATTGCTGAGAAGAGTCAAGTCTGTCACAGTTGATCAACACATAATCTTGTTGATACTGTGTACAATGTTCTCCTGGTTCTGCTCATCTCACTCAGCAACAGTTCATCAAGTCCTTCCAGGTTTCTCTGAAATCTGCCTGCACATCATTTCTTACAGCACAATAATTTTACATTACATTCATATACCACAACTTGTTCAGCCATTCCCCAGTTGATGGGCAGCTCCTTTTGCCACCACAAAAAGAGCAGCTATAAGTATTTTTGTACATGTGGGTCCTTTTCCCTTTTTTACAATCTCTTTGGGGAAAAGACCCAATAGTGGTATTGCTGGGTCAAAGGGTATGCACAGTTTTATAGCCCTTTGTTTTTGCCTCAGTTTCTACAAATCAAAAGGGTGACACAAAAATGGGGCTACTTCACAGAGTTGTTCTTAGACCTAAGTGAGACAATACAAGAAAAATGCTTTGCAAACTTTAAAATGCTATACATAAGTGGTGATTCTCAGTAATCAACATATAGTAAGCACCTACTATGTGCCAGCCACTGTGCCAAAGATATTATTACTTTTTCTGCTCTAGACAACTATGATTGAAGATAGAACAGATAGTATTTGTCTTCCTAACAAGGCTATTGCGAGAATTAAAGAGAAGTTGTTAGAAAAATGATTTGTTGTACCCATATTCTACTGTATTCTCTTTTAGTCTTTCAAACTACTTAAAGACCCTAGAGGCTCAGTCATCTTGTTTTGTTAGCCAGTCATACCGGACCCTTCTTTTTGAGCCAATCAAAGAGATTCTCGCTTCCTAAAGGGTTCACAGAGTAGAAACCATCCTGTTGGCCCATTTAAAACTTCAGATCTTATTTAGCCTGATTACATGACATTAATTGAGGTAGGGGTATGGAACACCTGATGTGGAAGCACCATCTTTCAATGAAGGGCAGCACCTTCTTTGCAACGTAAGAAATTACAGATCCGGACCAAAAACAAAAAAATGTTCTGTGATACTTTCATTTTTAAAATGTTTTCCTTGCCATTATCTCACCTGATCTTCTCACCTCCGAGATGTGTAGGCCCATCGTCATTATCTCCATTTCACAGAGGAGCAGTTAGTCAATCAATCAGCAAGCACTCATTAAGCACTAAGCTATATGCCAGGAACTGGGCTAAGTGCTGGGGCAGCAAAAGCAAAAAACAAACCCTGCAGGGAGATTCCATAGTATCAGAAGGGACCCCGTGGCTCCCTTCAATAAATACAAGGTGGTTTAACAAAGAAGCTCTCACTGCTGGGAGAGCCTAGAAGGGCCTCACAGAAGAGGTCGTACTTGAGATGAGTTTTAAAGGAAAGGGAGACGTGAAGAGAAAGTGTGTTTCAGACAGGGGATCAGCCTAGGGGAGGGCACAGAGATGGAGGATGGAATATGTGAGGAGCAGCAAGGACAGTTTGCCTAGACCATAGAATTCATGAAGTTGGTCAATCAGGCAACAACAACGATAATAATAGTGAACATTTATGGAGCACAATTTGCCAGGCACTGTCCTAGACTCATCATCTCATTGATCCTAGGAGAAAGGCGCTATCATTATCCCTCTTTTGTAGTTGAGGAAACTGAGGCAGGAAGAGGTTAAGTGACTTCAGTTGGTGACTGAGGCTGGATTTGAATTCTAGTCTTCCTGATTTCAGGCTCAGAGCCCTATTCACCAAGCCACCTGGCTGCCCAAGCATTTATTTATGTGTTTGTTTATTTTTATTTTTTTGTGGAGCAATGAGGATCAAGTGACTTGCTCAGGGTCACTGCCCAAGCATTTATTAAGCTGTTACTATCTTCCAGACACTGGAAGTGCTAAGCCCTGCAAATACAAACACAAGAAAAAAGGAAGACAGACACTGCCCTCATGGAGCCTACACTTTTTGGGGGGGAGGGGGGAGGGGTTCTTAATAGTATTTTTTTCTAATTATACGTAAAGATAGTTGTTAACATTCATTTTCGTAAGATTTGGGGTTCTAAATTTTTCTCCTTTCCCCCTCTCCAAGACAGCAAGCAATCTGATATAGGTTATATATGTGCAATCACATATTTCCATATTAGTCATGTTGTAAGAGAAGAATCAGAACAAAAAGGAAAAACCACAAGAAAGGAAAAACAATAAAAAAAAAGTAAAAACAGTATGCTTTGATCTCATTCAGTCTCCATAGCTCTTTTTCTAAATGTGGAGAGCATATTCCATCATGAGTCTTTTGGAATGGTCTTGGATCATTGCATTGCTGAGAAGAGCTAAATTTACCACAGTTGATCATTGTACAATGTTGCTATTACTATGTACAATGTTCTCCTGGTTCTGCTCACTTCACTCAGCATCAGTTCATGTAAGTCTTTCTAAGTTTTTATGAAATCTGCCTGCTCATCTTTTCTTATAGCACAATAGTATTCCATCATATTCATATGCCACAACTTGTTCAGCCATTCCTCAATTGTTGGGCATCCCCTCAATTTCTAATTCTTTGCCACCACACAAAGAACTGCTATAAATATTTTTGTACATGTGGGTCCTTTTTCTTTTTTATGATCTCTTTGGGATACAGACCTAGTAGTGGTATTACTGGGTCAAAGACTATGCACAGTTTTATAGCCTTTTTATAGTTCCAATTTTCCCACATCTCCAACATTTATCATTCTCTTTTTTTTGTCCTCTTAGCCAATCTGATAGATGCAAGCTGGTACCTAAGGAGTTTACATTCTAAAGGGGAGGAAAAAACATAAGAGGAAGCTGGCAGGGGGCAGAAGGGGGAGAATGTGCCTGCTGGGGGCTCTGATGGAAAAAGCCAGAGGAGTGCAACTTAATGGGAAATAAAGAGGTGGCTCCATCAATGGAGGCTCCAGCAAGAGCTGTTCAGTCAGAGGAAGGGGCCCAAGGGGAAGAAGGAGTAAAAAATATGATAGAGAGTAATATATAAAAAGCTTAGAAATGTAGGTTGGAGGCAGGTTATAAGGGGCTTTGTATGCCAAACAGTTGGTTCTAGTAGTAATAGGAAACTACAGGAGGTCATTGAATAGGGGAGTCACATGAACAGATTTCTACTTTTGGAATATCACTTTGGCAGCCTGTGAGAGACAGTTCAGAGAGGAGGAAGACTTGAGGCAAGGAGGCTGATTAGAAGCCTTTTGCCTAGGTGGTGCAGTGGATAAAGCACCAGCCCTGGATTCAGGAAGACCTGAGTTCAAATCTGGCCTCAGATACTTGACACGTACTAGCTGTGTGACCCTGAGCAAATCACTTAACCCTCATTGCCCTGCCAAAAAGACCTAAAAAAAAAAAAACCTGAGTTCAAATCCTGTCTCAGCCACTTACTATCTCTGTGACCCTGGGCAAGTCATTTCACCGCTTTTTGCCTCAGTTTCCCTATCTGTAAAATGGGATGATGATAATAATAGCGCCTATTTCTCAGGGTTGTTGTGAGGATCAGATGAGATAATAATCATAAAGTACGTAGGATAGTGTCTAGCGTACAGCACTATATAAATGTTAGCTATTTTTTTTTAATGTATAGTTTTGGCTAGTGCCATTTGCATAGTCCCAATTACGTGATGATTCTAAAATATTGACTTCTGTAAAATGCTTTACAAGGTCAAAATGCTGTGTAAATATTAATTATTATCCATTTCTTGGTATAGTTAGCAGAAAGTTTAGAGCTTTAAACTAAAACTTTTGGTATCCCCTGTACAATACAGTAATTCAGATTTTAAAGATAACTATCATCAGCTAGAAAACCAACTATGCAGAACATTTGGGGTATGAAAAGAAGAATTTTGTGGCATATTGGTTCACCAAAGGGACGTGGCTTATTGAGAAAGATTTTTCTAGTACTTGTAGGGAATGTGGACTAGGGGAAATTATTGTAACCTTGTGTCTAGAGATAGGCATAGCATTGACCAAGGCAGACCTAAAATGAATCAAATAAATCTTTTGCTCCATTGTCATCTGCAAAACTCACAGAAGCTACCCATTTTGCTCTTTCCATATCTCGTGAAATGGTCCCATGGAATATCCAATGTCCTGCCGGGCTATGTGGCATCAAAGCAGGTGGGCCACTCTTCTAGCTGGTCAGCATTAACACATGCCAGTACATGTACCAGGTAATCCCATTCAGGCCTAGGCCTGGCACTAGAGGAATACTAGTCTGGAAGCCTGATTCAGCATAGCTGCCAATTGTTCAATCAGCCTGGGTATGCATTTTAAATTATGGTCTTATATTTTTATTATTTTTTTAATTTTTAATTTTTTGCAGGGTAATGAGGGTTAAGTGAGGGTCACACAGCAAGTAAGTGTCAAGTTTCTGAGGTCGGATTTGAACTCAGGGTCCTCCTGAATCCAGGGCTGGTGCTTTATCCACTGTGCCACCTAGCTGCCCCCTAAATTATGGTCTTAAGGAACATGACATTTCTATTTTTCAGAAATCCAACATTTATTGAGTACTATTTAACATGTTCATCAAGGTTGTGTATATGAGTATAGATGACATGCTTATCAAATTTGCAAATGGCATAAAGCTAGGAAACACAGCTAACATGTTGGACAATGGGGTTAGAATACAAAAAGACATAGCTATTACTTTGGGCCAAACCTAAGAAGGTAAAATTTTAATAGAATAGAGCCTTATACTTGATATCTAGAAAATCAACTTCACAGGTCCAAGATGGGGAAGGCATGGCTAGAGAGTCCAAAAGAGATCTGGAGGATCTAGTGGATTACAAGATCCCTATAAATCAACAGTATTTTTATACATATATACATATGTATGTATATAAATACTATCAACTTACTTTTGGACTCTATATGTCTTTATCTATATGTGTGTGTGTGTGTGTGTGTGTATGTATGTGTATAGAGAGAGAGAGACATATAGATACAGATATCTCAGATTATGAGACTGAATTAAGAGCGTAAGGGGCTAAAATTCTAACTATACCATCTAAAATCTAAGGAGTGGTCACCAATAAATTATAAGCTTTAGCAAGAGTATTTAAATGTTTAATTATTTATTTAAAAAACATTAGGATCAGAGAGAAAGGTAAAAATCTAACTATTTCTAAGAGACCCCATCATCTGACCCACCATGGCGACGTCAGGAACCAAAAGAGAGAGAAACCCTCCGCCAGTGTCCGCTTCCTACTTCATGTTCTCCTCCCAGAAATGGGAGGCTCTTCAAGTTGATTGGCTGGTAGTTTTGATAGACAGTATCCACGAGCAAATGTCACTTCCTGACGCCAAGGACCTGACCGCATGGCATGCCCTCAGATGCCTTCTCTTCATGGCGGAGCTTTCCTACAGTACCTCTCCAGCAGGTGGCATCATTCCAATCATTACAAGAGGGGTATTGGGTCTAGTGGGCAGTTCTGCTGAATTCTTTGTAGTCAGCTCACAATCTGGAGTATTGCATGGGTTCTGGGATCTACATTTTGAGAAGGACCTTGTTAAGCTAAAAAGGAAGTATTCAACAATGGATTATAACCTTGAGAAATCACAAAAGAACAATGTTATATCACTGTTAAGGGAAGTGTGAGATTTACAGAAAAAACACCTAGGTACAAGCAGTTACCAGATCCCTCATCTTCCTCTTTTATTAACCACTTCTGGCTCTCTCTTTCCTCTGAGTCCTAAATAGAAACACTCATGCTACATCCTTTTTAGTTTTGTTAGGGACTTTCCTCCAAGACTTCCAGCCAGCTGCCAACTCCTCCAGGTGTTGGAACTGGAACTGTGCTTTTTTAGACTCAGGCTTTAATTAATAGTCCAGGTTTTCTCATTCTGTTAGCTGATGTTTTGATCTCTCTAACTACCCAGCCTCTTTGTCTCTCTGCACAAGGAAGAAACCAGTTTTCTACTCCTTGGCACTTAACTGAAGCCAGATGAGAGAAATGCCTGCCCAGTGTGGTGCAGCCACACTGTGAATCCCACCTTGTGACCCTTTTTCCATGCAGAAAGTAATTTTCTTTACTTGGAGCATATCTCCGCCCCCAGATCCCTGCCCTCTGAAGCTGTGAGCTATTTAGTATAAAGGCTAATTTGAAGTGGCATACATTTGGTTTATTTATCAACATCTTCAGATTTTCCTTGCAGATGTATATCCTTGACCTTCTAGTTTGCAGGGGGTGGGGGTGGGGGGGAAACCAAACGTGTCTGAAACAGTTTTACATCTTTCTGTAAAAGTCCAAGATTTTTTTTTTCTTCATAACTTTCTAACACATTTTTAAGTACAGAGAAGTTAGTCTCTGACCAACTTCCGCCCCATCTCCCGCCCCCAGCCCAGGATGTAATCATAGAAAGCAAGAGACAGATAACAGAGTGTTAAAATTAACTGTAAAGATGTGTTCTGTATCTTTTGTCTGTAGTTGAAAACATTTCTCCAAGGCCATTCCAGCCCGAGAATAGCTTTGTGGAATATGAAGTCTGTACTTCCATCAGAGGGTAGTGAAGAAGGGGGGAGGGTTTCTCTTACTTTCCTTTCCCTTTTGGCCAGGGTGCTTTGTATTAGTACTGTTCACCTATTTCTAGAGAGTTTGAAGCACATTTTTGGGGGGGCAGGGCAATGAGGGTTAAGTGACTTGCCCAGGGTCACACAGCTAGTAAGTGTCAAGTGTCTGAGGCCGGATTTGAACCCAGGTACTCCTGAATCCAGGGCCAGTGCTTTATCCACTGCGCCACCTAGCTGCCCCCTGAAGCACATTTGAGATGCATCCATCAGGAAGAAGAGATTCAGACTCCTGTCAGACATGAACACCGAGAAGCAGTAACTAGAGGGAGGTAGTAGCCTCCAGGATTGACCCTGGCAGCCAAAAAAGAGCCAACCATAGATTCAAGGCTAGTTCTAGTGGTTGTAATGATATGGAAAACAACAGACCCTGGGATTTTAGCTGAATAATTTTTCTAACTGAAGTGCTTCACCTAGGGGGACTACAGATTTTCACAAGGAAAAAACGGTTATCTAGACCCTTCAGTACTTGAAGATGTGAATTACCTTCACCACATGTGTTTTCTACAAGTGTGCCTTACTACCATTGTATTCTAAGTTTTGTGCCCACTTTTCTCATGGACACTGTGGTTTTGGCAGGATAAGAGTACCCCCTATGTTTTGGGGAGAAATGATTTGTAGTTACTGATCTTACTTTGCCTTTTAGCAAGCCTTGTTGCTTTGAGCTAATTGTGTCTAGTGTATGGCTCTTAAGGAGAAGCTCACCAATGGGGGCTTGTGAGCTATAGTGGTAGGAACTCAGACTCACAGGGTTCCCTGGGAACCAACCCACAAGTGCAAGTTGGAGTAAGCAAAAGGGAATGCTATGTAAGCAACATAAAGTTCAGTTTAAAACAATTATATGATGATCTTGATCATTCAACAAGTATTTATTTAGTACCTACTGTATGCCTTGAGGATACAAAAAGAAAGCAAAATAGTCCCTGACCTCAGAGAGTTTGTGTTCTAATTGGGGAGAAAACATAGAGTTGTTCAGTCATGTTCAACTCTTCATGACCCCATTTGAGGTTTTCTTGGCAGAGATACTGGAGGAGTTTGCCATTTCCTTCTCCAGCTCATTTTACAGATGAGGAAATTGAGGCAAGCAGGGTTAAAGTGACTTTCCCAGGGGGTCACACAGCTAGTATGTGTCTGAGGCCAGATTTGAACTCAGGAAAAGGAGTCATCTTGACTCTAGAGCTGGAGCTCTGTCCACTGCACCACCTAGATGCCCCTTCATTTTAAATCTGAATTATTATTACAGTTGCTTCCTAACCAACTGGAGCAGGAAATGGTAACACACTCTAGTATCTTTGCCAAGAATTCTTCTCTCTTCCCCCTCTTCATCTTACCCATATTGAGGGGGGGCGGGGCAGTGGGGGTTAAGTGACTTGCCCAGGGTCACACAGCTAGTAAAGTGTCAAGTGTCTGAGGCCAGATTTGAACTCAGGTCTTCCTGAATCCAGGGCCCGTGTTTTATCCACTGTGCCACCTAGCTGCCCTTACCCATCTTTTAAGGTAAAACTCAAATATTACTGCCTCCATTGAGCTTTCCTTGACTTTCCCTCTGACCCCCGTCCCTAGATGGAAATGGCATCTCTCTTTTTCATCTGATCTTATAATACTTTCTATTCTCCATTTGTTTTCTAATTTAATATTATGACTTTTCTGTGTGTATTTGTACCTTCCTTCTCCTAGACTATAAGCTTCTCGATGTTGAAAATAATATGTCTTTATCTTTATAGCTCCCTCACCACTTAGCACCATGTACATAAAAGGCATTTAGTAAATGTTTGTTAGATGAGTGATAGAAAAATTGGAAAAGATTCAATAGAAATAAAGGATGTAAAAATAGGATCCATGAGTGTTGAAAGGAATTAAAAGATGTGCCTTTGAAAAATTCAAGTTGTCATCTTTGTGAACATTTTTGTGTTAATTATTGCTAAATGTGAGGAGTTAGGCAGAGAAAGTGTATTGTGCCCAGTTTGGGGACGAAAAAATATGCACCTACCATTCCTCAATCTTTATATGACCAAGTAATAGTTACTGATCAGCCAGCTAGCAATCAATCTTCATCTTTAAAGCTGCTACTGTTGTATGGAAAACATCCAGACTTGACTTTTGCCAAAAGTGTTCTTGGCAAATCTGTATCCCAAGAGATGAATATTTAATTACTGTGCAGTACACATAATTTAGTGGAAAAGAAAATGAATGTTGAGATATTTGATTTAAGTCAGATCTCCTAAATGGTACATGTGTTTTCATTTCTGGAGAGTCTCCGTTGTAAGATTTGGGGTTACCACCTCCACTGTCCAACTTTATTAGTAATTAAATGACCTCATCATTACTCATGTCATATCCTCCTCCTAAACGGTAAGATCTGAGAGGGCAAAAACTGTTTCTTAGGCAAACTTTCTCTCTTTCCCCATTGCCCAACATGAGTTGTTACAGTTTCCTTTTTTGTGGGTCATAATCACAAAAGAGTGGTGGAATAATGAGGTGTTAAACTAACTGTAAGAGTGATTCCTTTATGAAATTCCAATGAGTCCTTTGAGTGAATATGAAGAAGGAAGACAATAGGATGAAGAATGCTAGGTCATTCTTCTAGGTGACCTATAAAAGTCTCTTCAGTGAGTCCAGGAAAAGAATTCAAAGAGGAGCAAGCCCACCTACCTGTGAGAGATAGGTAGAAGTACATGGAACTAGAGACAAGGATGTCAGGAGAAACTGGGCTAGTGGAGCTAGGAGACAGGGGCCATCAGAGGATTCTGGGAGCAAGGCTGCTCTGGCAGATCTGGAATAAACAATGGCAGGGTGGGAGGTCTGTTGCTGAAATTCCCCCAGACCATGGAATCCAAAGAAGGAATCTCGTATCTCTTTCTTCTCTTTGAGCTCCCTCATACAAGCCTGAAGCCTTTTCTTTGGGGCATTAAAAAAAAAAGTATGTTTATCTTTATTTCTTTTGAAATTTTGCATTGTCATTATACATGGGATTAACCACATGCCTTTGCTAGTCTGAATAAAATGATTGGAAATAAAATGGCAATTGGGAGGACATCCCAGAGAAAAGAAAGGGATATGTCTCAGTGAGTCAACATTCTTCAAAAGCCTAGTGCTCTGCTAAGTTCTAGGGATACAAAGAAGAGCAAAAGACCGCCCCTGATCTCAAAGAGTTCAAGATCTAAGGGGGGAGAGAATATGTGAACAACTATGTACAAATAAGATATAGACAGATAAATTGAAAATAATCAAGAGAAGGGGTGAGATGGGCGGGGAGGATGTGTTTTGAATGCCAAACAGCAGATTTTCTATTTGATACTGGAGGTAATAGGGAGTAACTAGAGTTTATTGAGCAAGGGTGGGTGCATGACATGGTCAGACCTATTTTAGGAAGATCTCTGGATAGACTAGAGTGGGGAGGGACTTGGAGCAGGGAGACCAGCCAGCAGACTATTGCAGTAGTACATGGTCCATCTCCCACTGACACACTCTGCCTGGAAGCTCTCTCTGGCTGGGCTCTCACAACTATGGAAGATAAAGAGAATTACAAATCATTTGGTACAACTTCCTAGGATTAGAGTGTCTATATTGGGAAACTCATCTGGGAGACAAGTCAATAGAAGAGTGAGGAAGGCAGATAGGAATGGTTGAACCACCCCACCGCACCAATACAACATGTACATCACGCTTAATAAATGTTTGCTCATTTGGATTAATGGTAGAGGTGGATCAAAACTAAGATCAAAAGAGGAACGTGTTTGCTTTTTCTGGAAATTCATTTTGCAAATTTGCATGCATGTGTAGATATAGATCAGAAAGTTTTCCAGATTTGTTCATTTCAAATTCTTTTTTGCTCCCCAGTGCTTCTAAAGTTCTTTCTGTTCTTTTATGAAAAATAGGTACATCAAACATTTCAGTTAAACTATCAAATGCTCTTCAATTCAAACATTTCTGTAAAATTATCAAATGTTCCTACCTTCTGGAAATCAAGATTACAACATTTGGATTTGGCAAAGATCCCTGATTTAACTATGGGATAAAGGTCACATTTAACATCTGAGTTTTAAACGTTTTTTTTGTGCCAGAAAGTTTCATTTGTGACTGAAAGTAACATGCTGGAAATTACTCAGATTATTGGGGGACGGGGGGAGAACAATGGAGGATTGAGTTCACTAAGGATGCTTTCTTGTGACCCCCTTCTGGTAGTGGGACACCTTTTACTCAGTCCCAGCTTCTTTGAATTTGAGGTGATCTTTTGATTCAATTCAACAAGGATTTATCAAGCCTCAACTATATTAAATGCACAATGCCAAGTACAATGAGATCAAAATTTTTTTTTTAATTTTGCTCTCAGGGGCCTTAAACTCTACTGAAGGAAACTACATTTAGCAGATAAATGCAATGTGATTTGAGGAAGGAGAGAGCATTTACAATTAGGCAAGGTCTCTTGTAGAAAGGTGACACCTGAGTAGAATCCTGAAAGAAGCTAAGGATTCTAATAGGCAGAGGTGAGGATGGGATGGCTCATCAAAAACACATAGACAGGAAGAGTGTTTCCTAGCTCTGAACTCAGAGTGCCTCGATCTAAATTGTGGCACTGACAATTTCTTCCTAGATGACCTTGGGCAGCTCATTGATTTAGCCTTTCTAGGCTTCAGTGTCCTCTCCTTTAGATGAGCTTGTTGGGTTAGATGACCACCAAGGTCCCCTCCAGCCCCAAATCTGGGATCCTGTAAGATTCTGTGCAGAATGATGAATGAGAGGAATGCTACTCCTCCCATACCTCTGGACACTCAGGGGTATCCAGCTGAAACTAATTCAGGGACACTTGAAGGCACTGGGCTGACCTCACCTGCTGGGGGCATGAAAACATGCATGTGTCCCCAAGACAGAGGACTGCAAAATGGTCTTGGAAATGGGGTTGAACTCGGGCTGCCTTTCTCCTTTCAGCACTGGATCCTTCACCCAGCCGGGTCTCTTCCCTTGCTTACAGAGCTCCAGAGCAGACTTCTATTTTTGACCTGGAAACTAATTCCCACTTCTGGTCCCTTGGCTCTAAAATCTGCATGCCTGGTAACTGACCCCAGTCTGTATGACACACTGGATGCTTCCAAGTCCCCCTGAATGAGGACCATACAACCACATCTTTCCTGTGTGGTACCCCAAGCCCATGCAGTTCCCATCCTTAAGCCATCTAGAGCAAGGCCAGGAGGAACACTAAGATTTATACAATTTATATATTATATTATGTTATGTTATATTATATCATATAATTTATACACATTTTAAAGAATTTTTTATTTATATACTTACAGATGAAGGGAAATGTTCATTCATTTCAGTCATGTCCAACTCTATGACCTCATGTGGGGTTTTCTCAGTAGAAATAGTGGAGTGGTTTGCCATTTTCTGCTCCAGCTCATTTGACAGATAAGGAAATTGAGGCAACCAGGGTAAAGTGACATGCCCAGGATCACAAAGCTAGTAAGTGTCCGAGGCCAGACTTGAACTCAGGAAGATGAGTTTTCCTGATGTCAGGCCCAGATCTTATCCATTACACCACCTAGCTGTCTCTGCTTCACTGTTGCTAACAGACAACAAATGTTATTAAGGGACCTTATGGGCCAGACATACAAACAAAAAAGCATTCCCTGCTTAGGTTTGAGAGAGTGAAACAGACGGGTAGAAAACAGTAGCCTTGTCACCTTATCTCACCTTTTGTTCTGACTCAAATTCATTTACATGCTAAACCAAAGATTACATTTGGGAATGTCAGACACTGAGTTAGATGGTTAAATGTGGTCTGCACCCACGCCTTAGATGGAAAAGAAAAGGTTTACTTCTTGCTTGGGGGCACTCTGCCTGGATTTTGCTCTTGAGGTTTGTACCAGAAAAGACCAGTGCAATGATGGTAGACTTGTCATGAGGCCATCTGAAATCAGCAAAGCAGGGCCCTGGGAGGTCCCAGGAGCTGGGAGCCAGGAGCAGCACCCAGCAGAGAGACATCATGGCCAGCAGTCACAAGACACCATGAGGCCAGTGGAATACCACCCAGTAAGGGATCCTCATCCCCAGCAGCAATGACAAGCCAGCGGAGCTGCCCCCAGCAGGGACATTTACACAGTAAGAATCAGGACCAATGAGAGCAGCATGATGTGATCATCAAATAGACATCAGTGTTCCTGGAGCTTGGCAGTGTGAGGTGCCTCTCCATATGTATACCCTGACTACACATGCCCCCTGTGTGTCTGGGCTCCTTGTGCTCCATAGCTAGGCATGCCTACTTTCCCCCATGGCAGCACATGTGCTTGTGGGAGAGGATGATTTAGGTTTATAGGAGAAATGTTCTGTTGCAACTTTTATTACTAAGCTATTTCATTAAATGTTTTGAACTGATTACACCCTGTAGTTGACTAGAGAAAAGGTAAATGAATTCACAGGGGGTTTGTGAGCCATACTTTTGGGTGGATATCCTTAGGTGCGACATGGAAAAATAATTCCAATAAAATTTCAGAGATGAATTAAGAAAGTGAGGGAGGCTGGAGCCAGCTGGGATGTGCTTTAAGTGCCAAGCCAAGGCAAGTTAACCAACATTTATTAAGTACTATGTGCCAAGCATGGTGGGAAGAGCTGATAGTACAAGTAGAAAAAAAGACAGTCCTAGGGGCAGCTAGGTGGCGCAGTGGACAGAGCACCAGCCCTGGAGTCAGGAGGACCTGAGTTCAAATGTGACCTCAGACCCTTAACACTTACTAGCTGTGTGACCCTGGGCAAGTCACTTAACCCCAGTTGCCACACACACACACACACACACACACACACACACACACGACAGTCCTTTCCCTCAAGGAGCTTACCTTGCATTCCAGTGGGAGAAGACAATCCATAAAAGAGAGCTAAAAATTAGGGGTGGGGAGCTGTCATTAAGGAGGGGAGTGGTAGGTGAAGTTATTACCCAGGTGCAGAGCAAAGCAAGTCTAGTGAGGCATTGGTACAGCCTGAAGAGGAATGAAGACAGGTTTGACATGGGCCTCCTCCTTAACTGGGGATTCTGGGAGGAACCAACCTGTCAGAGGATGAGGCCCCAGGGGCAGGAAGGTCCTTCCCATGTAGGACACAGTACAGAGGAGAGTGGGTTTCTAGGGTAAAGAGCTTTCTATGGCTTGGTAGAGAAAGTCCTGTGGAGATGGATCAGTTATATAGCCTGGAGAAGAAAGCCAAGCTTAGGGATTTCTATTTTATCCTAGGAGCAAGAGGAGGTCACTGAAGCCTCATAGATTCACAGAACAGGAGGCCCCACAGTGGCCCTGTAACCTAATTCGCATGCAAAAGGCTGTTGTTCAGTCATTTCCTTCATTCATTTCCTTCTAGAATTTAGCTGTGAAGGCAAGATGAGAAAGAGGATGATGACGTGAAGGGGTTAAAAGGGTCAAGGAAAAGTTATCAGGGACTTTAGGTCACTTCCATTCTTAATTCGATGATCTTTAATGTATGGCTATAGAAGAAAGAGGCAAAAGGGAAAGAGATTCAAGATGAGGGCTAGATACTAATAAAGCATATACCATGGGGAAGAGGGATAGGATAGAATGGGATGAGATGGGATCAGGGGTTACGAATGGAATTCTAAAATACCTACCTGGTGTTTATGATTTAAATATAATTGATAATAACCTATATCAGATTACCTGCTGTCTAGGGGAGGGAGGGAGAAAGATTTGAAATTGGAAATCTTATATAAACAAATGTTGAAAACTATCTCTACATGTAACTGGAAAATAATAAAATACTTGTTTTTAAAAATAAATAAATATAATTGATAATATAGGGTGTACACAAATTTAAGAACAAATATGTGAATGAAATCAAATGAGTATCGTATAAAATATGTATGTCTAAAGGAATCATAAGGAATGGATAGGTTAAAAAAGGAAGATGATTTGTTTAAGAAAAATGTATAAGCTCAGATCTATTACCCCATGAAAGAGCAAGGCCATGGCTCTGGGGTCTGGAAGAAACCTGCCTTTGTACTCTGAGGACTCTTGGCAGGGAAGCTTGGAACCTTTTGAGAAAGACAATTTGGAAGCCCCGAGCATCTCTGTTACAAAACAAACTGCATTTCACAATGAGATCCACAAGCTTCTACCTCAGTGGAGCATTGAACCTGCCACCCCCCCACTTGGGTCAGGTTTACTGAACAGGTCCCTGTTGGCTCCTTGTCCGCTGCTCGGATCACCCTTCAACCCGACCTCATCCAATCCGAGACTTGACCTTTCCACCTTCCTTCTCTCAGCTTGGCTCCTCTCGGCTTCAGCCCAAAGTCCTCATCAGCGCCAAAGCTCATCTGTCCAATCCTCCTTCACTTGCACTGCGGCCTTTCCCCTCGCTCCTACAGCAATGCAAACACCAGCTGGAGCCAACTCACCCCAGCTGACCTGCCATGGTGGTCATCCTCACTGGTCTGTCTGTCAGGAAGGGTCAATCCAGCTCGTTCTGGGGCAGCTCCCTGCTATGAAATACAAACTTGTGGAATGTGCTGCTTTCTCATATGAAGACGTATGAAATGTATACAACTTAGGAAAAAAAAAAAGGACAGTCCTTTCTCCCTTCCTCCTCCACTCCTTCCCTTCCTGCGTCCCTTTAAAATGACCAACAAACAATATCCTAAGTATAAGCAGGTGTCTGAATCACATAATGCTTAATAAAACCTGTCGATTCAATTTCCATTCGTGTATTTTTCATTCTTTCCTGAGGACATTAGTTCATGTTAGGTCTTAGGTCAATGCATCTAGCTATTTTGTTGCCTTTGTATGTCTTAATCTATTTAAATTTGCCTCATGGAAAGGTGGAAGACTCTGAGAGTCAAAACATCATCATTTAATCTTTCCTTGTACAGTAATTGCTTTTCTTTGTTACAAGAGAGGTATGAAGGTAAGAAGGTATAGCTCAAAATTACTGTGATAGAAAAACAAAATACATTAATAAAGTCTATTAAAATTAAAATAAATAAATTTGCCCCAGGTGATGGCTATTTGTCATAGTGAGTCCCTCCATTTACCAGGCAGCCCTTTGAGATCTCTTTAAATTTTGACACCCACAATCAGGCTTCCTTTTCCTTTCACACCCCTCTCAGTTTTGCTATTTATTCCTACGAACACTTGTAAGCTGAACTTCTTTCCTTTGGAATTTGTTCCCCTCACTTCCTTCCTATCTTTGTGCCACCATTTCTGTCTACATCTGTATATTTATTCTCCTCATTCATCCAGCTCTGGCTTCTTCTGGTCCATGAAGTCCCCTTATAAACCATAGTAAACCCAACAATCTCTAAATCACATTCTACATCTTGGGAGCATTGCATTTAGTAGAGACTTTAGGAAATTGACCTTCTTAGTCACAACTCAAAAAATCAGGTTTCCAGCTTATTACTCCATGATATTTTTTTCTGTCTGAAAGCCTCTGTCTGAGCAGACATGAGAGCCTCAAAAACTTATCCATCACCCACCCCCCGCCCCCGCTCCTACCATCAAAGAGAAGGTCTACCAAGGAAGAAAGAAAACTGAATTATTCTTTTTTCAAAAGGGCAAAAGGGTGTTGTCAGGGAATAAAACACAGAAATGGGGTTCCAGGACAGATTGTGGACTTCCCTTTCCCAGAAATCTTTAAGAGAAAAAGAAAAGAGCCAACTAGACTCGAAGTCCACTTCAAATTCAGTTCTTCCCCTTGCCCAGTGTGTGACTTTAGAAAAATCTATTCACCTCTCCAGACTTTTGGCTATGAATGAATGAATGAACATTCAATAAGCATATACTGTAGGGGGCAGCTAGGTGGCGCAGTGGATAGAGCACCGGCCCTGGATTCAGGAGTACCTGAGTTCAAATCCGGCCTCAGACACTTAACACGTACTAGCTGTGTGACCCTGGGCAAGTCACTTAACCCCAATTGCCTCACACACACACAAAAAAAGCATATACTGTAGACCAAGCACTGTGCCAAGTGCTGAATATTCAAACACAAAAATGAAGATAGTACCTGTCCTCAAGATGTTCATATTATATTGGGGTTAAGACAATACATAAAGGAAAATAGTGGTCAAAGAACAATATTTTGGCTTGGAAAGTTACAAGGATGAGGAGTGAGACCATAGACACTCTTTCTAGGATGAGTGACAGGGTTGATTAGATCATAGTTCCAGAACTAGAAAAGTATAGTTGGGGAGGAGGTCTACAAAGATAAGATTTGGCCTTGGTACAAGGTGGGGAAAGTGGGGGGAGGAAGAGGAAGAGGACTTATGCAAGTTGAATAAAAATATTTCCATAGATTTTGTATTTCTATGTTAAAAAAAAAGATGCCCTGCCTGTTATGCACATGAAAAATGGAATAGGAAAAAAACATATTTAAAAATAAAAATTATTTAAGTATATAAAAAAACTTTTAAATCACATGATAATTTCACATTATTATAATTTACTTTGCAACAAATCTCTCTACATACAACCTCAAAAATTACAACTTTTCACAAATTGCAACACTCATAATGCAATATATTTAAATATTACTACTTGCAAAATGCAACTTATTGTTTTTCACTGGAATTTTAAATCTTTATAATATTGGCATGATTTTTATTTCAAAACTAGAAGAAAATACATTTAGAAATAATTTTTTTTTTCAAAAGATATATAGGGGGCAGCTAGGTGGTGCAGTGGATAGAGCACTGGCCCTGGAGTCAGGAGTACCTGAGTTCAAATCCGGCCTCAGACACTTAACACTTACTAGCTGTGTGACCCTGGGCAAGTCACTTAACCCCAATTGCCTCACTTAAAAAAAAAAAGATATATAGGACATTTAACATTTTATAATTTTAAAATATCCTGAAATTTTAAATATAATACCCCACATTCTCAAATTGCAACTTTATTTATTAAAAGCTACATTTTTTAAAATTACTGATCCAGTAAAGTTGCAACTGCCCTTAGTTAAATAGTGACAATGCTTTCCTACAGTCAAAGCATAAATGTAAATGTATAGTGCTGGAGACACTCAGAAATGCTCAGTCACAGCACAAAGTTGTAAGTCATTACCCTGAATTGTGCAATGAATGTCAAACACAGATATACATTTTGTTAGGAATTAACATCATATTATAATTACATTCTGTTCTTTATGTATAATTAGTAGTTCTTTGATTAGAGTCTATTGGCTTTGTTAGTAGAGCCTCCTTTTTCTTTTTGGTTCAACTGAACAGGAGGGAGAAGGGAGAGAAAATGCTTGTTAATTGAAAAAAATTTAAATTATTGAATAGAGTATATTGCTTGATGACTAAAAGAATTTTGTAGGTCATTATTATTTTCTTAGAAATGCACCAGGTTTGCAGTGGGTGTCAAAAACAATTAACAAATAACAATATGGCTGAGAAAGACAAAAACATATGTAACATAGGACCAGCTAGGTGGCGCAGTAGATAAAGCACCAGCCCTGGATTCAGGAGGAACTGAGTTCAAATCCAACCCCAGACACTTGATATTTACTAGCTGTGTGACCCTGAGCAAGTCACTTAACCCTCATTGCCCTACAAAAAACAAACAAAAAAACATATGTAACATAGGAAGGCCCCCTTCCAGATTGCCCTTCTTGTCTGTCACCTCCCCAGCTTGGGGGAATTACAAAGGAGTAAAGTGAAGCTCAGCTAGAGCTGGGCCTAGATGAACTTTTAAAAAATATATTTTTGATAGCTGTATTTCAGTATAATTGATTTCCTTTGTAATCCTTCTATTTTATTTTATGGATGTAAAAACATTCATTTGGAAAGGGTTCCATGGGTATCACCTATGGACTGCCTGAGTGGTCCCCGACACATACAAGATTAAGAATCCCTCCCCTTAGATTATCTTTCTTCTTTCCCTTCCCCTTACATCACAGTACGTGACTTAAGCTCAGAAAGTAAAACACTTAAATGTTAAATAAACAAATATTTAATTCTTTTTAAGGGCAATGAGGGTTAAGTGACTTGCCCAGGGTCACACAGCTAGTACATGTCAAGTGGCTGAAGCCGGATTTGAACTCAGGTCCTCCTGAATCCAGGGCCGGTGCTTTATCCACTGCACCACCTAGCTGCCCCTAAATAAACAAATAACTAATGTAACTGATTTCTGCCATTTCTTCCTTTCCTGGACTCTAAATCCCCACATCTTACAGTCTACAAAGGTAGTTGTTTAGTTTATAATATACATGAGTTAAACTAGTTATGTATCTCTGATGTGGTTTATAGTCTTGATGCATGGGATTTTTGCTTTGTGTTCCCATTTTTTAGTGACTGAAGACCTCATAATAGAGAAATAAGAGGCACATGTGGAATGCCTTTTGTTTTGTCATTGGCACAAAGGGCTGATGGTGGGGGTCCTCAAGGGGAGAGAAAATACTTTTCAAACACTCACACATTAGAAAAAAGAATGTTTGGTCGACTTTCTGCCTCTACTCAATCTGAAGCCAAAAAAAAAACCTGAAAGAAATTTACCTTTAGGGTGTCCCATGCATAGCCGTGTACTTGAAGGACCGCAGTCCATAATTATTTGTATGTACAAGGTAGAAGAAGGAGAAATCACCTGTGGTGATGGTGGTAGGATGAAGGGCAGCCCTGCCCTGGCAAACTAAGAAATGCAGACACCACACTTCATCTCTGAAAGTAAGAAATCTGGTGATACCTTCAGCTTTTTGTAAATTAAGACAACATTCTAAGCAAGTAGTGTGTTTCATCTTTCTTATTTTGTGTAGTGACTGAAAAAAAACCCAAAACCTATAAAGAAGCTACTTGTGGGGCAGTTAAATGGCGCAGTGGATAGAGCACTGGCCCTGGATTCGGGAGGACCTGAGTTCAAATCCAGCCTCAGACACTTAACACTTACAAGCTGTGTGACCCTGGGCAACTCACTTAACCCCAATTGCCTCACCAAAAAAAGAAGAAGAAGAAGAAGAAGAAGAAGAAGAAGAAGAAGAAGAAGAAGAAGAAGAAGAAGAAGAAGAAGAAGAAGAAGAAGAAGAGGAAGAGGAAGAGGAAGAGGAAGAAGAAGTACTTGAGGTACTGGGTACTGGGTCCCTGAAATCTGAACAGATCACAATAGACACAATCACTTGGATTGTGCAAAATGTAAAAAGCCTTTGCAGACATCCCTCTGCAGCCTTCAGAAGTCATCCTCCAATGCCATATCATGTCACTGAGGGCACCCAGGGTTCTGGAGCCTCAGCCAGAAGAGCTCCCTCTGATGGGCTCCCCCTGTTCCAGAAAGGTTTCTTTGTGTGGTCCCAGCCACTGGCTGAGCACCAGCCCAGCCCAATGGGAAGAGGCTCCTCACAGGAGTGGGACCTAAATCTTTCATTTATCCTGTATTTACCTTATTTGTGCAGAGTGAGTCACATGTTCAGTCCCTCATTGGACTGGGAACACCTTGAGGGCAGGGACCAATTGGGGTTTTTTTTCCGTTCCTCTGATTCTCCAGCAGTTAGCACGGTACCTGGCACATAGTAGGTGCTTAATAATAAATATGTATTCACTTGACTTGACCACTTAGGGATAAAGGTTTTTTTTTTTCTTCCATAAAAGTATTTTATTATTTTCCAGTTACATGTAGAGATAGTTTTCAACATTTGTTTTTATAAGATTTCTAGTTTCAATTTTTCTCCCTCCCTCCCCCCTCCCCAAGACAGAAAGTAATCTGATATAGGTTATATATGTACAATCACATTAAAAATATTTCTGCATTAGTCATGCTGTGAAAGAAGAATCAGAACAAAAAGGAAAAAGCTCAAAAAACACAACAAAAAAAACTAATAGAAATAGTATGATTCGATCTACATCTAGATGCCACAGTTCTTTTTTTTTTTTTTCCTGGATTTGGAAAGCATTTTCTATCATGGGTCCTTTGGAACTATCTTGTACCGTTGTATTGCTGAGAAGAATCAAGTCTGTCACAGTTGATTATCACACAATGTTGTTGATACTGTGTACAATGTTTTCCTGGTTCTGCTCATCTCACTCAGCATCAGTTCATGTAAGTCCTTCCAGGTTTCTCTGAAATCTGCCTGCTCATCGTTTCTTACAGCACAATAGTATTCCATTACATTCATATACCACAACTTGTTCAGCCATTCCCCAGTTGATGGGCAGCCCCTCAATTTCCAATTCCTTGCCACCACAAAAAGAGCAGCTATAAATATTTTTGTACATGTGGGTCCTTTTCCCTTTTTTATGATCTCCTTGGGAAAAAGACCTAATAGTGGTATTGCTGGGTCAAAGGATATGCACAGCTTTATAGCCCTTTGGGCAAAGTTCCAAATTGCTCTCCAGAATGGTTGGTTCAGTTCACAGCTCCACCAACAATGCATTAGTGTTCCAATTTTTCCACAGCTTCTCCAACATTTATTATTTTCCTTTTTTGTCATATTAGCCAATCTGATAGGTGTCAGGTGGTACCTCAGAGTTCTTTTAATTTGCATTTCTCTAATCAATAGTGATTTAGAGCACTTTTTAATATGGCAATAGATAGCTTTGCTTTCTTCATTAGAAAACTGCCTGTTCATATCCTTTGGCCATTTCTCAATTGGGGAATGACTCAGTTTCTTATAAATTTGATTTAGTTCCCAATATATTTTAGAAATGAGGCTTTTATCAGAAATACTGGCTATAAAATGGTTTCCCAGCTTTCTGTCTCCCTTCTAATTTTGGATGTATTGCTTCTGTTTGTACAAAACCTTTTTAATTTAATGTCATCAAAATCATCCATTTTGCATTTCATCATATTCTCTATTTCTTGTTTGGTCATAAACTGTTCTCCTTTCCAAAGATCTGAGAGGTAAACTATTCCTTCCTCTCCTAATTTACCTACGGTATCACCTTTTATGTCTAAATCATGTACCCATTTTGACCTTCTTTTAGTATAAAGTGTAAGCTGTTGAGGGATAAAGTTTTGACCACAACAATCCATGAAACAAAAATGCAAAATGACCCTCAGACCTGCACAGCCCCATCTACTTCTGCAGAGAAGGGGTCAACGTTTGTAAACCACCCATAAATTGTAATTTATTGTTGATGCTGTAAACATAAGCTCCTCATTTCTGCCAGAGGAGCTGAAGCCTATCGATCTCAACATCCTTGCTGTAAATGAAATCAGACATGAAAGGCAGATAGGGCAATGGAAAGACGACTTTGCTTGGCAAGGCAAAGAAAAGAGTTCATGGAGTTGCATTTCTCATACATCCAAAAGTGACCAGAAACGTTATTTCATGGGGATATTTGGTATTGAGAGTAGTGTAGGATTGATAAGTAATTAACCAACCAAAGGAGCATTTCTTAGGCTCTGACTATGTGCTGGGCACTGCCTAATTAGGCACCAAAGGTACAAAAATAATGGAAACAGCTGTTCATTCTCTAAGACCTTACATTCGTGTGCTTATATAAGCATATACAAGAAACATACAAGTTAGAGCCCAGGTCTCCTTTGAATGGGTTGGTGCTAATAGCAGGTGGGGGCCCTGGAGCTAATTCTCAAAGGAAGTCGGGAATTCAGAGAGACCAGTGAGATGGAGAGCACATTCCAGGATGGGGGACAGGCAAATGCTCGGTGGTGGAGGCAGAGTGTACATGTTGTGAGGCACAGCAGGCAGGGACCATAGAGTGAAAGGAGGGGGAGTAACATAGTGAGGGTGGGGAGACAGGTAAGAGGAGAGCAATGGGAATGGAGAGAAGAGGGTGAATGAGAGACCAGGCAACAGACTAGATACGTGGGATGAGTGAGAATGAGGAGGGTGATAATGGGGCTGGTCCTTGGCAGACAGACATAGCTGGGATCCAGGACCACACTGGGCACATCTCCATAATCATACAACCTGCTAGGGCTTGCCTTGTCCTAACAGGGCTCTCTAGAGCTCAGGGTCTCATCCACACCACAGTGAGACTTGACGTAGGGCTTTGTGGAGGGCATAGGGACGAAGAAGGAAAACAGAAATTAGAGTTGCTTTTTAGAATATGTCCTGGAAAGAGAACAAGGAGCTAACAAAATGAGCCACTAGTTCAGAAAAGAATATAGGCGGGTCAAAGGTAGTAAGCAAGGTATGTTATTGTTGTTGAGTCATTTCAGTCCTGTCAGACACTTTGTGACCCCATTTGGGATTTTCTTGACAGGGATACTGGAGGGGTTTACCATTTCCTTCTCCAGTTCATTTGACAGATGAGGAAATGGAGGCAAATGGGGTTCAGGGACTTGCCCGGGGCAACACAGCTAGTAAGCATCTGAGGCCAGCTTTGAACTCAGGAAGATGAATCTTCCTGACTTCAGGCCTGGCACTCTATCCACTACAGCACCTAGCTGCCCCAAGTAAGGTATGAGTGCCCAAACAAATCACATGACAGTCCATAAGGGTCAACAGTATGAATTTTGTGCCTTGTGATCTGTCTGGGACATTTAGCCAATCCAAGTTTTGTTACTGAGTACCTGAAGCCTTTGTTTAAAGGTAGAAAAAAGACATTGATAAGGTCCTTACCTTCTGCCCTCCCCAAAGATCACTACTCAGGATCCAAGTGTCCCATGACCTTCTTCCCCAAGCACCCCAAGCACCAAATGTCACCAATAGATTACCCCCACAACATCCCACACCAACTGAGGCAGGAGAGGTTGTATCAGAGCATTCCACCTTTAAACATAAAGCCCCTCAAGTAGTAGTTGGGTGGTGTTTTATGTTATTTTTTAAAGCACTTATGATTTCTCCTACACGCTCCCCACCCCTACCTCACTGAACAATAAAAGGAAAAGAAAGCCCTTAGAACAAGTATGTAGAGTCTGGTTAAACAATTCCCCTCCTGGCCATGGCTCAAAACACATGTCTCAGCCTGCACTAAAGTCCATCTCCTCTCTGGCAAGAGGGACTTTCCCTTTGGTCTTCAGGAATCAAGCTTTCTCATTGAATTGATCAGAGCTCCAAGGTCTCTCAAAATTGCTTTTCTTTATATCATTGTCATTGTCTGGATTGTTGCAGTTCAGCTCCCTTCACTCTGCATTAGTGCATAGAGGTCTTGCCAGTTTCCTCTGAAACCATCCATTTGGGTGTTTCTCTTGGCTCAATAAAAGCACATTATATTTAGATGCTATAATTTGTTAGCTATTCCTCAATAGGTGGGCATCCCCTTTATTTCCTGTTTGGGGCTACTTCAAAAAGAGCTGCTATAAATATTTGGTGGTTAGATAGATAGATAGATAGATAGATAGATAGATAGATAGATAGATAGATAGATAGATAGATAGATAGATAGGTAGATAGGTAGATAGGTAGATAGGTAGATAGGTAGATAGGTAGATAGGTAGATAGGTAGATAGATAGAGATAGAGATAGACATGTGTGTGTGTGTGTGTGTGTGTGTGTGTCCTTTTCCTCTTTCTTTATCTCTTCAGGATATAAGCCTAGTAGTGTTATTTCTGGGTCAGAGGGTATATACAGTTTAGCCACCCTCTGAGGCATAGTTCTATAGGTCTGCTTTCCAGAATGCCCGAAAGCAGTAGTTATAACCGATGATGAATAATTATGTTTTGCCCTTAAGAGAGGAAGAGACGGTGGGGGGTCTGAAGGCTGTGCAAATCAACTCGTCATTTAAAACAACAAACCCACAGGGGAGAGAGGAACCCCACCCCAAAGTTACATAATCACCATTTGCCTTTTCTGACATTTGCTGACATTTTCAGGGAGAAGCTGGTTAAAATTAGAAATAAGAGGAAGGCATGGTCATTGTTTTCTTCTCAGTTTAAGGTTATTGATGTTTCGGTTCATCACTCTGGTGGCATAGCAATATGGGAGGAATTTTTTATGCATATATCATATTTTTAGACTTATATTCAACACTATCCAGGTTCTCAGATGTGACATTTTCTGAGGTATTTTTGGTTTTGTTTGGGTTTTTTGCAGGAATAGAAGGTAACTTTAAAAAAAAAACACCATAAGAGGGACAGCTAGGTGGCACAGTGGATAAAGCACCGGCCCTGGAGTCAGGAGGACCTGAGTTCAAATCTGGCCTCAGACACTTAACACTTACTAGCTGTGTGACCCTGGGCAAGTCACTTAACCCCAATTGCCTCACTAAAAAAAAAAAAAAAGAAAGAAAGAAAAAGAAAAAACCCACCATAGAACTCTGACTACTAGACTATACTTTATAGGTGTTCATAGTGCCTACTCACATGTTTGCAGTCAGATTTTTCATATTCTATACATAAATCTATGTATGTCGTTGTCAACAGGCAATCACCACATCACGAGACTTAGGTGAAAACCAGGTTTATTACAAAAGAAATGAACATGCATGGGAACCCAAAGGTTCCCAGTCTTCCCGAAGTTTACATTTTTATAATAGCAGAACAAAGGGAGGAAGGGATACCAGGAGGGGGTGTGACATGGGAGGGGGGATGGTGCAGCCAAGGTAGGGAAAAGGACAAGACCACTCCCCACGGGGAGGAACAAGGTGATGGCAAAAGCCTCCTTCTTTTCTCTTGGGAAGGGCTAAACTGTAAAGATAGAAGGGTCCGATTATCTGCAAAGGACCCGAGCTGCACAAGCACTATGCCAGCCTGCCACAGACTGGCTGGCACCTGTCTTGCCTGCCAAGGACACACAGGGAGTCCAGCTTGGGGTGCAACAACAAATTATGTCAACTCAATGGGGAGCTTTGTCCTTGACACATTCAGGGCCTCCTGCATGCTCTGGGTCTGGGGTTTCTGGAAAATATGGCAACTCAGAAAGAAAAGTTCAGGGGACCCCTTAACTGTCCTTAATATCATATGTGGGGAACAGCTAGGTGGCACAGTGGATAAAGCACTGGCCTTGGATTCAAGAGGACCTGAGTTCAAATCCAGCCTCGGATACTTGACACTAGCTGTGTGACCCTGGGCAAGTCACTTAATCCTCATTGCCCTGCAAAAAAAAAAAAATCATATATGACATTTACACAAATCTATGTCTAATCCCAAATCCATTCCGGAGATTTACCCATGCTGTGATTGAATCTCTGCGGTCCTCTCCCTGGAGCTGAGATCCCTTTGATTTTTAAGTCCCATGAAGACCCCAGAGTGGGATTGCCCTTGACATGACCTGCAGTTTCTAAAGTCACAGATGTTTGTTGTAATGTGAGGCTTGGGAAGGGCCAAATAGGCCAACTTGCTAACACAGTCGATAATCCTGTCCCTGGTGACATCAGTGATTGTCCTTGGGAGGTGCTGATAAGCCACCCTAGGGGAACACTGTCCTGTTTGCTCTGCTTCCCAAAGTGCAGCCTTTAGGCAAAGTGAATACAAAAGTGAAGCAATAATATCATGTGTGTGCCCAGGATAAAAACATCCAAGTGGGGTGGAAGAACTGAAGAAAGGTGAAATGTGATCCAAAACCACCAGAGGAGTCAATGTCAAAACAGGGGAGACAAAAGAAGTTACCACGTACTATTGGCATCTGGCTTCTTGTCCATAATCAAAGTTAAGGCCTACAATAAAACTGTGGCATAGCATCATAAATACTTGATTTGAGCACTTATAGAGGGTTTTCTTTATCTTCTGTGTTGCTTTTTAAATAGAGATTTGCCCCCTGAGTAACTAAGAGGTTTTTGCCTCTATGTAACTAAGAGTTTGCAAAAGCAAACCCACATCTAATATAATTGTTCCTCTCAAACGTATTCTTGGAATCTGGTTGTGGCCTTCAGGAATTGTTTTGTATATGCCGGTTTTACTTCAGAGCACAATTTGTGTGATTTTAAAAAAATTAATAATAAATGTATTTCAATTAACCCTGTGTTTTTATATAAAATATTTTTAAAACATCTATTTTAGTATTTTATATAGATCATCTTAAATTGACTTTAAAGTATTTAATGTGCTATATTTTCATCAACAAAAAAGGACCCTGTATACACCTATGAAAGGATAATAATAGCTAATGGTTCTATAACATTTAAGTTTTGCAAAGCACTGTGTATGAGTGTGTGCATGCACACATGTGCATGTGAGCTTATTTGATCCTCACACCAACACTGTGATCAAGGAGCTGTTGTCATCCCCAAGTGACTAAGTGACACAGAGCTAGTAAGAGTCTGAGGAAGGAGTCAAACTCAGAGCCTCCTGACTCCCAATGCAGTGCTATCCACTGAACCACATAGCTGCCAGAATATGGGTTTCAATAAAAAATCTGATTTCAAGTGTCCTGAAGAAATAGAGCTAACCTTTTGCATTAGTTAATAATCAGTCTATAAACATTTATTACAGATCTACTTATATACTAGGCGCTGTGCTAAGTGTTTGGGATATAAATAAGAGGAAAAAAAAGACAGCTCTTACCCTCTCAGAGCTTACAATCTAATGGGGAAGTTGGGGGACAACACACATGAAAAGGAGAAAGGGGAAGGTACCCCCCCAGGGGGCATGGTGGAAGATTTCCAGAATAGTGTCGCCAGGTGAGAAATGAGGAGAAATCTGAGCTGAGCACCCTCTTTAAATCGAGGGTTTGGAGCACATAGCCCACCCTACAATCAGGGAATAGTGAGGAGGTGGAGACCCAGAGCTGATAGGATTAAAATTAGATTCTTCGGGGGCAGCTAGGTGGCAGTGGATAAAGCACCAGCCCTGGATTCAGGAGGACCTGAGTTCAAATTTGACCTCAGACACTTGACACTTATTAGCTGTGTGACCCTGGGCAAGTCACTTAACCCCAATTGCCCCCCCACCCAAAAAAAGAAACGAAAAAGAAAAAAAAGAAATAAGATATATTCACATATGCAGGGTAGCACACACCTGTAATCCCCAGCAACCAGAGAAGCTGAGGCAGGCAGATATTAAGGGCTTAGAAATTCTGAACTGCAGTAGTCTAGGCCAATCAGGTGTCCACACCAAGTTCAGCACCAGATGTGCCCTGGGAAACAGCGGCTACCTACAGAGGGATGAACTGACCCAGATTAGAAATGGAGCAGATCAAAGCTCTCATGCCCATCCCTAGTGGGTCTGGGACCATGAATAGCCCCTGTACTACCAGTCTGGGTGAGATGGGGAGACTTCATTGTGTTCTGTATTTTAAAAGTTAGAATCTAGGAGTTTATTATGGTAGAAGAGAATCTGAGTGTTGAAGATGTTGTCAGGTCAGCAAAGTATTTGATTGATTTTACATATGCGTGTGTGTATTTATGTGTATCTGTATGTTCCTATACATAGATATACATAAACGTGTGTGTTTACATTTTTCTTTTCAGTTCCAAATTCCTTCTCTCTAGCTCCTCCCCCACCCATTGAGAAGGAGGCTTAGTATTTTTTAAATGCATCAGCATCCAAGGCTTCTGGATGCGTGGGTCATATTTAAAACATTAGCACCTACTCTCACTTCATCACTTAAGCAGCAAAAGTGACTGTTCCGCGTGCATCTTTCCAGGAGGAATTGTAGGTAACTCTGCTTCAGCCATTCTCCTAATGGCAGAATAATGGCAGAATAATGACAGAATAATGCCAGTGATTCCATAGGTATTGTTGATATTTTGATAGGGAAGCCATAAGTGCATATAGAACAATGTGACTCCCATGATTTTCAGAGAGATGCAGTGTGATGATGCAAAAAAAAAAAAAAGTCTTAGCATCAGGAGTCAACTTATTTTCTTCTGGGTAACAATCAGTATTTTTTTTTTTTTTTTTGCGGGGCAATGGGGGTTAAGTGACTTGCCCAGAGTCACACAGCTAGTATGTGTCAAGTGTCTGAGGCCGGATTTGAACTCAGGTCCTCCTGAATCCAAGGCCAGTGCTTTATCCACTGCACCACCTAGCTGCCCCCAACAATCAGTATTAACCACAAATGGTAGCCATTTTCCTCTTCTCAGTAATCTGAAGCCTATGTGTAAAGAGCTTTTCCAGTCCTCTTTGAAATGTGTGAGAGAGATGGGCAGGACATTTTCTATTAGCACCTGTCTTCAAAATACCAAAATTAGAGGTGGCCATCTGGCTCTCATAATTTGTGATATCTGTGAAATGTGATTTTACTCATTCTAAATAAGCTTTCTAGCTTTTCTAAAAAGCTGCTTCATTTTAAAGCATTGCACCTTTTACAAGCAAAGTAGAGGCGTGGGGCTAAGTGAATCATGGAGAGGAACTCTAGGCACAGCATCCCCAGAAAGGGTCCTAGCTACTGCGTCCTGACGTGCCCCATGTGCAGAGGTGTGGCCTTCAGACCTGGTTCCTCAAGATCTCCAGAATTCCCTGTCTCACTAGTACTATGTTCCAAAGCCTTCCAGGTCCAAAATAATAGTCAGGCTTCTAATGATGGGCCTATAGCACTCCCCTGGGGATCCTTTCACCTCTGACTGAATTGAGACCCATAGACCTGGGCTTCCCATGCCTAGAGAGTATGATGGCAACCCACAGAGCTCTGAGTGCTGGGCTGTACCCCTTGTTCTAAATGAGTCACACCTGTAAGTAGCTATACACTTAAGTCTGCTGCCCTTGTGTACGGAGGAATAGAGGATGTGTCTGGGAGGGTAACTCTTGGGTTTTGCATTTGTGTGGGTACAGTGGGCATGCCCACAAGAGTGAGGCTCAGAGAAAGGGAGCCCAGGGATGCTTTCTATTTTCATATATTGTTTTGTGACCAAAATTATGGCAAAACACTCTGAAGAGATCAAGTTTAATATCGATTTAAACACTTGGGAATAATAGATGATGATGCAGATTTTGTTTAAATGATATGTTTCTATTCTTCAGTGAAAATTGAAGAAAAAACTCTAAGTTTTGGTATAATCATTAAGTGAAGTATTTAACCATCCTGATTTTATTTTCAAAAGTAGTCCCTGGGCAGCTAGGTGGCACAGTGGATAAAGCACCGGCCCTGGATTCAGGAGGACCTGAGTTCAAATCCGGACTCAGACACTTGACACTTACTAGTTGTGTGACCTGGGGCAAATCACTTAACCCCCATTGCCCTGCCAAAAAAAATTTAAAAAAAAAAATTGGGGGCAGCTAGGTGGCGCAGTGGATAAAGCACCGGCCCTGGATTCAGGAGGACCTGAGTTCAAATCTGGCCTCAGACACTTGACACTTACTAGCTGTGTGACTCTGGGCAAGTCACTTAACCCCCATTGCCCCGCAAAAAAAACCCCAAAACCCCCAAACCAACAAAAAAACAAACAATAAAGTGAGGCAATGGGGGTTAAGTGACTTGCCCAGAGTCACACAGCTAGTAAGTGTCAAGTGTCTGAGGCCAGATTTGAACTCAGGTCCTCCTGAATCCAGGGCTGGTGCTCTATCCACTGCGCCACCTAGCTGCCCCCCAATTGCCTAACTTAAAAAAAAAAAAAGTAGTCCCTTCACAAATCTTCTACAGCAGTAAGCAGTTATGAAAACTGGTCAACAATAGATTTGCATTGGCTTGGGAACTGTTTGGACAATGCTAGTGATTTGGTTCATAGGTATTAGGATCTTGTGAACTTTATGTTCCAAGAAAATGGTGATATTAGCTTTTTAAAATGCAAATGGTGAATGAAAATTAATTTTCTTGCTAAGATTTGTGCAACTGGGCACATCTGATTCTTTTTTTAAAAAAGGATTCATACAAAGTTATGATGTTTTTAACTTGTTTCTAAGTTCATTTTGTATATTTGCATTGTTACAAGGACCAAATGAAAAGCAATTCTTGGACAAACAAAAGAGGAAATTCTTGACTTTTTTTCAGACCTTATAAGCTGAAATCCACACCAAGATTATCTATAATGGAAATCTCCCATCCTCTTGGGGTAGAGATTAGACCAGATAACCTTAGTTGGTCCCAGTCTTAGAATTCCATTATTCTATTATTGCATTCATTCCCAGGTAGTATTAGGGCTCATTTCTCCAAGCCTAAGCCTTTTGGCAACTAAAAATGTCTTCCCTGCCACTTCTAGAACATTCCTCTACATGAAAAGTTTTTTTTAAGGCAACTTGTCATTTTTTAAATGTTTAATTTGTTGTGTATAACTATCAACTTAAAAATACTCATCTATTCAAATCATCCCCCAAACTTTCTTACATTTTCTGGGGCTTCAGGGCAGCTAGATGACACAGTGGTAAAGCACCGGCCCTGGATTCAGGAGGACCTGCGTTCAAATCTGGCCTCAAACACTTGACACTTAACTAGCTGTGTGACCCTGGGCAAGTCACTTAACCCTCACTGTCCTGCAAAAAACCAAAAACTACAAAAACAAAAACAAAAAACCTTTTCTGGGGCTTCTAATCTAAATTTAAAAATTATAAATCCCAACTCAGGCAAGTATAAAAAGAGTTCACCCTTGGTCTCCTTGTTACAGTTTCATATGAAGGTGTCCCAAAGAACAGAGGCTGCCTCCTCACCCCTTCCGCCAAAAAGTAGATGAACTATTCAACTTTAGACTAGGCTCTTCCCATAATTAGGAATACAATTACTCTACAAAATGGCTAAATCCTTGAAGAACTAGATAGCTTACTAGTTGAAAAACATGGATGAACTCTGAGAAATAACTGGTTTTAGTAAGACATTTTGGGTTTGTTTGGGGTTTTTTTTTTTTGCTTTTGTTTATTTTGGGGTTTGTTTGTTTGGTAAGGCATTTTGAAATCCCTGTTTTTCATTACTTTCAAGTCATGTTTTTTAAATTTCTTATTTTGGGGCAGCTAGATGGCGCAGTGGATAGAGCACTGGCCCTGGAGTCAGGAGTACCTGAGTTCAAATCCAGCCTCAGACATTTAACACTTACTAGCTGTGTGACCCTGAGCAAGTCACTTAACCCCAATTGCCTCACTAAAAAAAATAATAAAATAAAAAAATTTCCTATTTCTATATTTTAAAAGTCAGGAAGGTCCTATGACTTTTTTTTTTTAAGTAAGGAAAGCTTTCTTCTGTTAGTAACCTTGTGTTTTGGTTTGGGATTCATATCTGTGTTTCCACTGTGTTCTCTGGAGACAACTTTTCATTTGGGACTAGCTCTCATTGTGAAGAATTTTCCCCTTGCACTCAGTCTAATTCTGCCTCTTTGTTACTGCCCTCCTTCGTTCCTAGTTCTGCCCTGTGAGTCCAAGCAGAGTGAGTGTGATGGCTCTTCCAGATGACAGCCCCACCTGCCCTCTCACAACCCTCCACCAGCCTTCTCTTCTGCAGACTAAACACATCCCCAGCCCTTGACCTCACCATCATTTGCCATGACCTGGAGGCTCTTGACCATACTACTTGCCCATCTCTGAGTGGCTGGTCTCCTGCTTAGTCACATCCATCCTTATTTGTGACACCTAGAACTGAATGGGCTTCTTTAGATGAGATCTTACCAGGGCAGAGTACAGCCTACATAGTCAAGTGACCTCTCCTTCACTCTGGACATTGCTTCTCTCAATGCAACCTAAGATTACATTAATACTACTTCCTCATATCCATTATCCTGCTGATTCATATGGAACTTGCAGCCACTGAAAGACTCAGAACTTATCTCAACTCCACCTCCCTACCCTGTGCTGGTGAAGGCCATTGCTATCCACAAGGCATATAAAATTGAGTTGGTGGGTGTGTGTGTGCGTGTGTGTGTGTGCGTGTGTGTGTGTGGTTATTAAGCATATTATTGTTTTGTTGTTAAGTTGTTTTCTGTCTTGTCTGACTCTGTGACCCCACTTGGAGTGTGGTGCATATATCATATGCTGTTTCCCTCTGTTTTTTTTTTATTCTCCCTTCTCCCCACCCCCATCCTTCAGCATACCCAAATGCAAAGATCACAAACTCCTCTGGGCAAGGATGAGGCCTTTCTACCTCCCCCAGGGCCCAGCACTGTGCTCTATTACTTAAGAGCTACTTAACACATTTCTATGGAATGAAATAGAAATCATTTACTATCAAACTATAATATCAAACATCTTTTCAGATAATTAGTAGAGGAATAAGTTAGGTCCCTGGTTCATTGTTTCCCTTTTTTCTGTCTCTAGTGATTTTTAGCAATATAACATTTAATATTTTCACATACAGATATTACTAATTGCTTAGTTTATTAGCTCTTCTGTTTATTAGGGGTTCTGGTAAAGTTTCCCAATGTAATTAATTATAGAAAATGTTTAAATTAAAGCACTAATGCTTTTTTGGGGGGAGGGGTAAGGCAATTGGGGTTAAGTGACTTGCCTAGGGTCACACAGCTAGTAAGTGTCAAGTGTCTGAGGCCACATTTGAACTCAGGTCCTCTTGAATCCATGGCCGGTGCTCTATCCACTGCACCACCTAGCTGCCCCATTTGATTTTTTTTTTTTGCACTAATGCTTTATAAATTTGATACTTTCCACTTTTTTAGGTCGCTTTCATTGCCTTCTTTAGCCAGCCATGATGCATTACTTATATTTTCTTCATGTACTCCTTTCTGGAATGTAATTTGAGACAAGATAATATAGTTATATGAGCCCAGAGTCAGCAAGACGAGTTCAAATCTGGCCTCAGACACTTGTTAGCTGTGTGACCCTGAGCAAGTAACTGAACCCTATTTGCCTCAGTTTCCTCATCTGTAAACTGAGCTGGAAAAGGAAATGACAAACCACTCCAATATTGTGATGAATGAAAAACCTGACACGGTTTTTGGGTAATTAATAATCAATTTTAATTAGGTTAGTTAATAATCAATAAATTGATGGTCAGTAGTTTCTCATGGTGACCAAAGACAAAACCATGCAGAGACTAAAAGTTTTAAAATACTTTTAGAAAAGGAGGAGCCCCTGACAAGTAAAAATCAACCCTGATTGGTGGGCATTTTAATGAAAAGCTGGTCTTGATGTCTTCAGCCCATCCTGCTGACAGACAGCATGACTTGATCTTGAGTCTCAGCAGCCTCCCACAATCTGGAGAGAAGAATCCATCTCCACCCAGACCACTCTGGTTGGTTTTCTCTTTCATAAACTGGGTCACCATAAATTCCAATGGAGTGTACAAGGACATGGGCTTATTCCCTAAGGGTAAGAATTCACCCAGATTAGATTCTGTTTACACTCTAAACACAAGTAAGATCTCCTAGCTGGGTGGGGTCCTGCCCAAGATGGAGAAAACAATTTCCTCTATCAGTCATGCCCTTGCAGACTGACCTACAGGGGCTGAGGAGGGGCTAAGTAAATAAAGGAAATAAAAATGCAATCCTGATTTAATCATTGGTTGTTAGTATTGACCTGGGCCTAAAAGTATAATAACAAAATAATCATTTCTCTCAGTATCTTTGCCAAGAAAACCCCAAGTGGGATCAGAGTCAGAGACAACTGAACAAATATAGCTACCAATAAAAACAGTAGTGGGTTGGCAGTGCTGATAGTCATCAGTTTTGTATTAAGCACAAATAAAAGGGTTGATCAGAGAGAGACAGAGAGGAGACACAGAGACAGAGACAGAGAGAGAGAGACAGACAGAGAGAGACAGAGACAGAGACAAAGACAGAGGAAACAGTAAGGACCAAAAGCAGAAACTCTCATCCCTAACCAGAAAATAGATTGTCAAATGTAAGAGTCCATTGTAGCCCAAATAGTTGGGCTCACAGTCACACAGGGAAATAACACTAGTAGCCAAAACTTTATTTTGATAATAATAGCTAGTATTTGTGTAGGACTTTACATATGTTAACTCACTGGATCCTCACAATAACCCTGTGAGGTAGGTCCTATTATAATCCCCATTTTGCAGATGAGGAAACTGAGACAGGGTTTAAATGACCTGCCCAGGGTCTCAGTACTAGTAAGTCTCTGAGGCAGGATTAGAATTCAGGTCTTCCTGATTTCAGGGCCAGTGTTTATCTACTGGGCCACCTAGCTGCCCTATGAAAGAAAATCATTTTTCCAGCTCTTGAAAGCAAAGATCTTAATATCTGTTATTACCTTTGATTACCCCCAATGGGAACCCTTTTCCCTTCCTGCAGCTCTGTTCCCAAAGGCACAGAATAATATGTTATAATGTAAGGATTTGATACAACCTCATTCAAACCATTATTCCCAACTCAGTGCTGGACGCGACCTCCAAAGTCATCTAGCCCAACCCCTGCTGTAACCCTGGGCATGCAGCTCACCTAAGGAATAGACTAGTGTGCTCTCTGAGCTCGGCTCAGCTAATCTTTTCAGAAACATACAAGACAAGCAGTACATAGTTACAACCACATCCTCTACCCTGGTTCCATTTGTCTAAATTCGTTCTCAGGCAAATTCCTTCTTCCTTACAAAGCATCCCTAGGGCCAAATTTCTTTGCAGAGGTGCATTTTCCAATCAGTCCAAACAGTAAACTGTTTATCTCTGATATGCTTCAAATCAACAAGCATTTATTAAGTGCCTCCTATGTGCTGGGAACTTTGCTAAACCGAGGGGATAAAAAGAAAGGCAAAAGCAGCTATCTCCAGGCATCTTTAAGACTGGAATAAATCTTAATATGGAAACAGAAAGCAAATTAGCATATGATATTTAATGTCCTTCAGAATGTTTGATTCAGCAGAACAAGATACTCCATCTCTAGACTCCAGACATTTTCACTGGCTATCTCCTCTGCTTAGAATGCTCCCCCTCTTGGCTTCCTTCAAATCCCAGCTAAAACCCCCCATTCTACAGGAGGCCTTTTCCAATCCCCTTTAATTCTAGTGCCTTCCTTCTGTTGGTTATTTCCTATTTAACCTGTATATAACCTACTTGTACGTAGCTATCTGTACATTGTCTACCCCCGTTAGATTGGGAGCTCCTTCAGGGCAGGCACTGTCTTTTGCCTTTCTCTGTCTCCCCAGCCCTTAGCACAGTTCCCACCACATGGTAGCCCTTAATAAATACTTACTTACTAATTGGCTGATCTGCCAAGACTTGGGCGGCATAAAAGACTTGAGATCAGTTTTAAAACAGCCACAGTAGGAAGAATGACAGCGTGTCATGAACAGCAATAAAAGAAAGGAATAAAAGTTTGGCCTCATATCAATGAGGATGCAGTTGCAATTAGGTAACCTGAATGTAAAATGGTTTGGTTGTGTGTCTTCCTTCAGCAGGGTTCAGCAGTAAGGGATTAGGAGTAGAAAAGGCAGATGGTGCTTCCTCAAGGTTGAGAATTGTCAGGGCATAAATCATAATTCTCTCTCTCATATATATAAAAATTTTTTGGAGGGGCAATGAGGGTTAAGTGACTTGCCCAGGGTCACACGGCTAGTAAATGTCAAGTGTCTGAGGCCAGATTTGAACTCAGGTCCTCCTGAATCCAGGGCTGGTACTTTATCCACTGTGCCACCTAGCTGCCCCTATATATATATATATTTTTTTTAATTGTCAAAATGACTTGGTTGCTCAAAGCTGTTCTTAAAACAATATTATTTTTCCCCTCTCTCTATGTTTTTTATTACTATTTTAAAATAATAAACATTTTATTTATAGTTTTGAGTTCCAATTTTTATCCCTCCTTCCCCTCCCCTCTCTCTGAGGTGGTAAGCAATCAGATAGGGGTTTTACATGTGCAAGATAACATAACATTGATGATGGTGAACATTTGAATACCCCACCTCCTTGTAATAAGACCCATTGTCCCAGCCCTATAATATTCTGTAATATCCTAGAATAAAAATTTGTTTCACCTCTCTGTACTTCTGACAGTTACATACATAGTATCCTACTAGGAAATCCATTAAGTCTTCTCTGCAAGATTTTTGTCATTCATGCATCATGACAAGCAATCAGTAGGTAAAGTAGCCAGTTAGTAAATCCACAGAATATTTTTTACTTTAAAAATATATCAGGGGAGGGGCAGCTACGTGGCACAGTGGATAAAGCACTGGCCCTGGATTCAGGAGGACCTGAATTCAAATCCAGCCTCAGATACTTAACATTTAGTAGCTGTGTGATCCTGAGCAAGTCACTTAACCCTCATTGCCCTGCAAAAAAAAAAAAAAAGATACACACACACACACACACACACATATATATATCAGGGGAATGAGAAATAAAAGGAATGATTTTGATTACATACAGTTAAAAAGTTTTTGCACAAACAAAACCAAGACTGTCAAAATTAAAAGAAAAGCAGGAAGCTGGGAGGAAAAAAATTTGTAGTGTGTTTCTCTGATAAAGTTCTGTTTTTTTAAATATGTAGAGAATTGAGCCAAATGTATAAAAATAGGAAGCAGGCCCCAACTGATAAATAGTCAAACAGGCAGTTTTCAGAGGAAGAAATAAAAGCTATCAATAATCATATAAAAGTACTCTAAATCACTAGTAATTAGAGAAATGCAAATTATAACAACTTTGAGGTACCATCTGTGAGATTTAAAATTGGATACTAGAGCATTAATCTCCCCTCTTTAACCTTTCCCTTAATTTATCTCCCAGACTAGTAAATGGAAGAAGCTTCTGGTCTCTAGTTAGAGCTTTTATTGTTTGGTAGTTACAAGGTGATGTTGATTAGAGGGATAGGAAAGTAGAAATACAAAACAAATAGTCTTAAGTCTAAGCTTAGTCTATATTCTGTATAAAACTCACCAAAATCCCAAGGCCACCTTTGGGGAGAAGAGCCGAGTCAGGCACATGCTGCTAACGGCAAGCCGGCCGCATTCAACTCCACTCAGCATCTGTCTATGTGTCAGGCCAGTCCTCAGACCAGGAGAGCAGGAAAGAGATCCCACTTCCATTCTCTCCTTGCCTTTTAAACTTGCACCCCGGAAGTGGAGTGCTTGGCAGCCGGGCTGGCGTGCATAGCCCACGCATGGCTGTCGGTCTCCTCCCTGAAAGGGTGGTCCTTCAAAAACTGGCATCTTTCCGTATTCACTAAGCGACTGTTAAAAACTTTTTACCACATTCCCCCCTTTGATTCCTCAAGAAACGAAATGTTTCCTTGACAGAACAGTAAAAAGAATATAATAACTATTGCTAACTAATAATATGTGAACAACAATATAGAAAAGGAAGAGAGGAAAGTTTTGTCCAGAGGGGCGATTTTTTTTTTTGTCCTCATGAACCGACGCTTTGACATTGGTCTTGCAAAGGGAGGACCTCTGCAGAGAGTACATGTTACAGATGGTGTATATTATAACAGAAAGGAGATAGTAAAAACTAACAAAACAAAACAGTTCATATAAAGTTTCTGAGTTCTCTTGTCTTCTTGAAGTGGTAAGATGTCATCAGGAGGAAACTGGATTCTGGTCTGGAAAACTGGATTCTGGACTGGAAAAACTGGATTCTGGACTCTGGACTCTGGTCTGGAAAGCTAGATTCTCTTCTTTAACTATCTGAATTGCTGCATTTTTACTAAACCTTAGCATAGCATTGTCAATGATCAAGTTAATAAATTCCATTACACATCTCACACCCATCAGTTTGGCTAACATTACAGAAAAGGAAAATGACAAATGCTGGAAGGGATGTGGGGAAATAGGGGTACTAATGCACTGTTGTTGGAGTTGTGAACTGATCCAGTCATTCTGGACAACAATTTGGAACTCTGCCCAAAGGACTATAAAACTGTGCATACTCTTTGACCCAACAATACCACTACTAGGTCTATATCCCAAGAAGTTCAAAGGAAAAGGGCCCATATGTACAAAATATTTATAGCAACTCTTTTTCTGGTGACAAAGAATTGGAAATTAAGGGGATGCCCATCAATTGCGGAATGGCTAAACAAGTTGTGGTATTTGAATGTGATGGAATACTACTGTTCTATAAGAAATGATGAAGGGGATGGTTTCAGAAAAACCTAGGAAAACTTATATGGACTGATGCAAAGTGAAGTAAGCAAAACCAGAACAATCAGCAAAACCAGTAACAGCAATATTGTAAAGATAATCTATGAAAGACTTAGTAACTGACCAATAAGATGATCTGCCACAACTCCAAAGGACTCATGATGCAAAATACTATCCACATCCAGATAGAGAGGTTATGGTCTCCAAGAAAAGATTGAAGCATATTTGTTTTCATTCCTTTATTTTCCTTCCTTTGGGGGTAGGGAGAGGGAGACATAGCTAATGTAGGAATATGTTTTATATGACTTCACATATATAAAGGGCAAAAATATATCAGGGAACACTGGGAGATATAACTTCTCAAGAGTACTATAAAAGCAAAAGTGCTTAGTATGCCATTAAATTAGATGTGCAAGACAGAGAATCTGCAAAAGAGTTTTATCTTCCAAAAGTTTATTAAGTTCTATATGAATTTTGAAAAGCAGTTTCATGGTACTTCTAGTGAATATTCTAGGGGCAGCTAGGTGACACAGTAGATAAAGCACAGGCCCTGGATTCAGGAGGACCTGAGTTCAAATCTGACCTCAGATCCTTGACATTTACTAGCTGTGTGACCCTGGGCAAGTCACTTAACCCCAATTGCCTCACCAAAAAAAAGAATATTCCATAAGACCAGACTAGATTTAATTTTTGGAAACCTCCCCCCTCCCAAACACCAAATAACCATCAGACCATATGTCAAGAGCCTGATAAAAGAGATTAGACTTTCTACATTCTGGCATCTCCCAGACAAAATGGCAAATAAAGTGAGTTTCTTGTCCTAGAGATGACTGTTGTCATGGAAAGTGATGATAATGGTAGGGGTGGGAGCTGTTCAACTCTAGTGCATTTGGTGAGCCCTACAAATGGTACTGACTTGTTTAGCTTGTTATAGCCAGCCATAAAAACATGCAGACGCTGGGGAATATTCCAATACAGCAAATTAAGGCAAATTTCTTTAAAGATATCAAATCCATGCATCCTGCCCTTCCTGGTGTCTCCTGACTTGCCCCTTTGGACTCCACTCTGGATGCTGCTAGTGAACCTGTTTCTGTTATAAGCATCCCCGCTTCTATCCCTCATCCCCTGGGAACAATAATGCTTCTGGTATTGAATTATGTAGTCTTGGTTCCCCAACTAGTGAGTCTTCGACCTGAACAAATGGAATCCACTCAGCTATCTGTGTGTGTCCAATTTTACAAATGTTTCAAATGCTTGTTAGGTACCTAGCACTGTGCTGGGTGCTGTTAAGACCACAAAGATTATGATGTTGTTCCTGCCCTCAAGGAGCTGACAGTCTAGTTGAAAAGACAAGACAGGGGCAGCTAGGTGGCGCAATGGATAAAGCACCAGCCCTGGATTCAGGAGGACCTAAGTTCAAATCTGGCCTCAGACACTTGACACTTACTAGCTGTGTGACCCTGGGCAAGTCACTTAACCCCAATTGCCCAGCAAAAAAAAAAAAAAAAAAAGAAGAAGAAAAGACAAGACAGATATGAGACAGAAGACAATACAAGACTAACTCTAATCGTCACAATGTGTGGTATACACAAGTCAGCAAAAGCTTCATATGAGACTTGAGCTGTAACTTGAAAGAATGGCTGGGATTTGGAAGGGCAGAGAAGGGAGGAGGACCATTCTAAGTCGGATGAACAGCCTAGATGAAGCTCTGACTTTCCGGAACTCTCACTTTTCTGAATCCGTTTTCTCCCCATTATGCCATGTATTATTTTGGCTATGCCCCTGATGCTGCCCTGAGGATCTGCTTCCTTCTCTGTCCCCCTACCCGATAAGGGCATTGAATTTGAAGTCAGTGGACCCTGGACTCATTCTCCAGTTCCACCACTTAATTTTGCTCGGTGATATTGGCCAATTCATTTCATTCACCTCTCTGGATCTCAGTTTTTTATCTGTAAAATGAGAGGGATGAACTGGATGATTTAAAAATGTCCCATCTACCTCTATGATCCCACTGGCCAATGGTCCTTCTCACTCCCTACTCAGACCTCACCTCCACCTCTTTCCTGGGAAACTTTGGTAAGCACAGGAAAAGAGTACTTGTGCCCTAGCACCCTTGACCAAGAACTCAGGGCCAAGCACAGTTCTCCTTAATGGAGACTTTGTTCACTCCTTAGATCTCCTCCAACCTCGCCCACCTCACCACTCAATTTCCAATGCCTCCTTATCACCCCAGCCAACCTTGATACCCCTGTTCTCTTTTGTTCTTTTGGAACCCCCCACTACATGGCAAAGATTATCCTTTCTAAAACAGAAGTGCCACCTGGCTGGGACTCCCTGAGGCTGGAGAGCTACACTTCTCCCTAGGAGATCATGCTGTTGTTGCTGCTAAAAATCTAACTGTTGTGGGGGCAGCTAGGTGGTAGTGCAGTGGATAAAGCACTGGTTCTGGATTCAGGAGGACCCAAGTTCAAATCTGACCTCAGACACTTGACACGTACTAGCTGTGTGACCCTGGGAAAGTCACCTCATTGTTCTACAAAAAAAAAAAAAGAAAGAAACAATAAGGGAGCTTACTCCATTGGTCTGATGTGAAAGCTAGCCCAAGAAGTCTTGCATATGCATGGTGCCATCTCCCATAAGCACACATGATCTTTACTTCTACAGGAATCCAGAGAAATGGGAAAGAAGGAACAGGCAGCAGCTGCAAAGGCAAGAACAGAGAAAGGGCTTCAGGGTATATGGACAGACTACACTAGCTCCAGAATCCATGGCTGTTTAGCCTTGACAGATCATCTGCAGGGTCCATTCAGCAGATCCATATTGACTTGAGCACTCAGCCTGCTCCTAAAACTAGTCCTCAGCTCTTACTCCTCAGACTGTGGAGGGGGATGGGAGCTATCACAGGATGCTCTGAAGGTTTACCCCAGGTGCTTGTGCTAAACATGCTGAAGGAAAATAAACACCAGTTTCTTACAAATAAGCATAGGTGGGTGGATGGATGGATGGATGGACAAATAATTAGATGAACAAATACATGAACAAATAAATAAATAGATGAATGAATGAATGAATGAAATGGACCCAGCCAGTGCAGTTTATTACCATGTTCATTTTCATTACAAGGGGGGCCTACTTCTAATTAGCTCACTAACAAACCCCAACATCAGAATCCTAGGGAAGATTTTAATTATATTTTTAATTATAGCTCATGTCTGGTTTCTCCCCAATGGGATGGAGTAGGAGGTGTGAAGGTAAAAGTCAACAAGTCAGCAAGCATGAATTTAGCAGCTACTGTGTGCCAGGCACTGTACTAAGTTTTGGGGATACAAAGAAAGGCAAGAACAGACCCTGTCCTCAAAGAGCTCACCATCTAATGGGGGAAACAACATACCAACAGCTGTGTGCAAATAGGAGAGGAACTCAGGGTACAATAGGCATCAGGTATGGGACATGTAGCTTATTTGTTAACAGATAGAAATGCAAAACATAAGAATCACAGTGAGCATTAGCAGAATTATTTATTAGAATTAGAACAGCATTCAGTAACTCACAGCTACGGGTGTAATCAGCTGGGAGGCTGATATGTTAAGCCTTATCAGAATATAGAACAGTTGTGTAATACTGCTAATTAGGCATCTTACCTCAGCCCCAGGATTTACCTTCTTTCCTCTTTCCAGTGAGCTGCTCGCTCACTCTCTCTCTCTCTCTCTCTCTCTCTCTCTCTCTCTCTCTCTCTCTCTCTCTCTCTCTCTCTCTCTCTCTCTCCCTCCTTTCCTCCCTCCCCTTTTCCCCCTCCCTCCCTCTCCCTCTCCCCCATCCCCCTCTCTCTGATGCTTCCCTTGGCATCAGCCACTGCTTCTCCAGTAACAATACTGATCACCAATGAGACATCCCATGGGACCTCTGGATATCCCAAACTCGAAAGGTCTTTGGCATACTTTCCTCTTAAGATACTTATCTCGGGGCAGCTAGGTGGCGCAGTGGATAGAGCACCAGCCCTGGATTCAGGAGTACCTGAGTTCAAATCCAACCTCAGACACTTAACACTTACTAGCTGTGTGACCCTGGGCAAGTCACTTAACCCCAATTGCCTCACTAAAAAATAAAATTAAATTAAAATTAAAAAGATACTTATCTCATCTCAGATCAGGAAAGAGCAGGCAAGAATTGCTGCAGGTGGGGGCAGCTAGGTGTTGCAGTGAATAAAGCACCAACCCTGGATTCAGGAGGACCTGAGTTCAAATCCAGCCTCAGACACTTGACACTTGCTAGCTGTGTGACCCTGGGCAAGTCACTTAACCCTCATTGCCCCTGAGAAGAAGAAGAAGCAGCTGCCTTCAGCCACTGGAGGAAAAGCAAGAGATGTTCTCCGACATAAGTGTGGCCAGTGAGGAAGGGATTGGGCCAGCTATGTGGAGACCATGTTGAGGAGCCTCAAAGTTCTGGGCTACTCTGCTTCCCAAGCTTTGGGACAATACAGGCTAACTTTGATTGCACTTGGCTTTCTTGTGATTCACAGACATTGCATTTTTTTACAAATTGAAGGTTTTGTGGCAACCCTGTGTTGAACAAGTCTATCAGCACCTTTTTTCCAACAGTATGTGCTCGCATCATGTCACATTTTGGTAATTCTCCCAATATTTTCAACTTTTTCATTATTATTCTTATCGTATCTGTTACGGTGATCTGTGATCAGTGATCTTTGGTGGTAGTATTTGATCGTTTGGGGGTGCCACAAATCATTCCCTTATAAGGTGGTGAACCTAATCGAGAAATGTTGTGTGCATTCAGACTGTTCTGTCAGCTGTTCTTCATCTCAGTCCCTCTCTTCAGGCCTTCCTGTCCCCTGAGACATAATTAGGCCAATTAATAACCCTATAATAGCCTCTAAGCATTCGAGTGAAAGGAAGAGACAAGTGATGGGGCAAACTTCAATGTTGTCTTATTTTAAGAAATTGCCATTTATTATGGGGCAGCTAGGTGGCGCAGTGGAAGGAGCACCAGCCCTGGATTCAGGAGGACCTGAGTTCAAATCCAGCCTCAGACACTTAACACTTACTAGCTGTGTGACCCTGGGCAAGTCACTTAACCCCGATTGCCTCACCAAAAACAAAACAAAACAAAACAAAAACAATGGTTGGAGTAGGTGAGTTAGGTAGGGGCAGGTGTGATGTAACCTTACCACTAAGAAATATAAGTTCTTATCCCTTCAGATCCTCGTGTTCTGACTTTTTGTCTACCCATCTTCATCAGAGTGCCTTTTCAAGCCCTGAAATCTAAGGCATCTAATCACTAGTTATTTACATTAAAATCTTTCCAAGTTTTCAAACCAGGGAGGTTCAGATGAATGGAGGCTTTCTTACTGAGAAGCAGCCTGGCATAGCAGGAGGGTGGTTTCTTTTTTTTCTTTTTCTTTTTTTTTTTTTAATATTTATTTATTTTGGTTTTAGTGAGGCAATTGGGGTTAAGTGACTTGCCCAGGGTCACACAGCTAGTAAGTGTTAAGTGTCTGAGGCCGGATTTGAACTCAGGTACTCCTGACTCCAGGGCCGGTGCTCTATCCATTGCACCACCTAGCTGCCCCCAGGATGGTGGTTTCTTAAAGCTGGGAGACTTGAATTCAAATGGCGACTCTGACATTGTGAGACCTTCCAAAGGTATATCTGTAAAGTGGGGATAATGATAAAATATCTTACTTCAGAGGGTTGTTGTGACAGAAATGCTTCGCAAACCTTAAATATCTGCAGAAATAAATATGAGTTATCATTATACCCTGAGTTGTGGACAAAGGAACAAGGGATCCTTATATTCTATACTATGTACTATTAGTCTATGTTTATAGTAGTGTTATTTTCTTTTTTTGTTGTTATTTTCTAACATTTTTATTGTGTGTAAATAGTCTTTTCACTACTTTAGTGTTTCTCATAACATGATTTTTATGAGAAAATGTTTTCTGACTTCTAAGCAACTGCCAAACTTTTAAAATATGACAAGATTATTGTCTGGGGACAGGCTTTATATGTATGCTGATTAGTTTGTCTCATTTTAATTATATTATAGTCTTCTAAAGGGCAGGGAGCTGTTGTCTAATTTATAATATAATCCCAGAGCCCTTGATGAATAGCTCTTTTTAAATTTTTATAAGATGAGAAACCACAAAAAAAAGGAATTGACAAGTTTGAAAAATTAGAACGATTTTCATAAACTATTGGGAAAAGATCTATGTAGGGAGGGTTTCAAAGCTTATTAATGGAGAACAATATATTTGTTCAGGAGCTGTTCAGGAAAGAGAGAGGCCAGCTGGCTGCTCAGCCTGGGTTTTGCTGAGTGGCAGCACCCTGTGGTTTAATAGGGTCACCTCAGGTAGAGGAGGAACCTTGGCTTCACAGACTCAAAAGTTCAGTATCATCTGTTCTAGTGACCAAGAGGTTGTATTGGCTGCCAGGCAGGAATGAAAGAAATAGGTCTGAGCAAGAACTGGCCCAGGTCCAAGGATGTCAAATCTGATAACGCTTGTTGGCTTAAAGGGAACTGACAGGACTGGCTTCTATCCCTTCCTTTCCTAGCCCTTACTGGTCAGGAACATTGGGGAACATTCTAGAGAAGGGACCAAGTGTGGCGATGGATGAAAATGAAGAAAAAATAAATTAATTTATTAAATTAAATTAAATTTTAAAAAGAAAAAAAAAAGAGAAAATGAAGAAGACATTGGTTTTTCCCAAGAGATAAAGTGATGTTAGACAAAGAATAGTTTTAGGAAGAGTCAGGCAGAGGAAGAGATGGGATGATGGTACACAATGATCAACAGAAGGAATTTCAGAGTTCAGAATTGTGTGGGACAATTATGGATTTGAGTCAGATTAAACTCTGAGGATGGAGTCTGAAAGATACCTAGCCCCCGCCCCGCCACCAATAGCTAGCCTCTCGCTTTGCCTAAAAGTTAACTGCTTGTCAAATTTTCACTGTCTCCTTTAAGTTTCATTGAGATAATGGACTGGGGACAGTTCTGTAAACTTTGGGGATGGGGTCTGGGAGATATCCAGTCCCCCAGTAAGTTTTATTACTTGTCACAGTTCTACCAATTAGCACTATTTACTTTACTTCTGCTTAGTTCCCACATGCCAGCTACACCTTAGTTTATGGCCTGTAATAAAAAAACTCCCCTCTCACATGTCAGAATCCCAGTCCCTGTCATGGCAGATGAGGGAGTGATTTCTGCCTCCCTCTTTCTTTGACATTCCTCAGACTTGTACCCCTTCTCCTTCTCCCCTTTGACATGTCTCCATACATGGATCACGAGCTGAGTACGCATCTTGGGTGAGACAGGATTGGATGTTAGATTGTGAGCCCATCCACCCTAGGTGTACATGGGGACAGTCCTTTTCAAGATTACTATAAAAACCTAGAGGATTGGGCATATCTTTGTAAGACTTCAATGTGTAATTGGGTTTTGCCCGTCCTCATGAGGATGTAATAAATCTGTCTCTGCTTGACTTGGTGGTCTCCTCGAGTTATTTAGATAAACTGAGACAGTTTGTCCCAAACAAGAATCATGGGAGTTTGGGGTAATGGTGAGGTCTAAGAAGTGACAAAGTCACCGTCTAGGTGGCTGAAGTGGAGTGAAAATGAGGGTCATGGGGGGAGCTAGGTGGAGCAGTGGATAAAGCACTGGCCCTGGATTCAGGAGGACCTAAGTTCAAATCCAGCCTCAGACACTTGCTGTGTGACCCTGGGTAAGTCACTTCACCCTATTTGCCTCAGTTTCCTCATCTGTAAAATGAGCTGGAGAAGGAAATGGCAAACCACTCCAGTATCTCTGACAAGAAAACCCCAAATGGGGTCATGAAGAGTTGAAACAACTGAACAACAACCATGAACACTGATAAGACTGAGCGAACCCCATGAAAAATAAGGGAAAGTGATCAGAAGCTGGTCGATGGAAGCAACGAGGATCTTGTTTAAGATGATGCAGACAGAGTGAACCTTAGAGGAAGCAGAGCGGGGTCTGGATGTGGCAATGCAGAACCAGGCTTATCCCAACTTCTCTATTAGAATGGGGGCTCCTTAATAGTAGAGATTGTCTTGCTTTTCTGTTTATATCCCTAGGGCTAGCACACTGTGTGCACCCTTGCAAATGCCTAATTAATGCTGTCTCATTCATTCATGGCATGAGAGGAGGGAGGAGCAGCCACTTCTAGCAGGGGTTGCTAGGATGAAGTCTCACCAGGTTTCTATAGGCACAAGCTCAAGAAGAGGAGAGGAAAAGATCTAAGATGAAGGAGAGTTAGATAACAATTGAGTGCAATTTCCAGTAGCTATAGTGCAAAGGGTAAGCAGAGAATAATGGACATTTGGGAGGAATGGGGCTGGATAGGGATGAGAGAATATAAAAAGGTCAAAAGAAAATGAGTTTACCCTTGGCAGACAGGGATTCTAAGTCACAGGAATTAGAGAATGAGGAAGGCAACAAGAAGTGCCTGTTAATTGGAGAATTTACTTAATTAGAGCAAAAGAGGGGAAGCTTCAGGGTAATGGTCATCAGAAAGGTCATGTAGAAGAGCAAGTTACTAATACTAGGACCATTATGTGGTTAGAGAGCCACTTAACTCTTGTTCCTCTCTTTCCCATCCTTCAGAGGATCTAGTGCCTGTATCATGTCATGATTCCCCAGTGGATGGGCACCCATTTAGCTTAGGGTTACTATGAAAAAGCAGCCATAAATATTTTTTGTACATATGGGTCCTTTTCCTCTTTCTTTGGTCTCTTTGGGGTATAGATTCAACAGTGGTATCTCTACGTCATAGGGTATGCCCAGTCTTGGGGGCCATAGTTCCAAATCGAATTCCAAAATGGCTAGACCAATTCACAGCTCCATTCATGGTACATTAGTGTGCTTATTTTCCCAAAGCCCCTCCAACATTTGTCATTTTTCTCTTTTGTCATCCTTGCCAATCTGCTACAGGGTGGGCCAAAAGTCACAATGTTTTAATAACTTGTTGAAATTTTTTTCTTTATTTTTGCCATTTATGAGATTTGATTTTTCACACGTAATATAAATTCATTTCCTATATATATGCTGTATATGATGCTATGGTATTGTAAATTCAAAACAACAAATAAAGGAGTTATCAAATATTGAAACCCCTTCATGACTTTCGGCCCACCCTGTAGATGTGAGATGAAACATCAGAGATTTTAAATTTTCATTTCTCTAATTATTAGAGATTTCGAGCTGCAATTTTTTCACATGGTTATTGATAGTTCGGATCTCTCCCTTTGGAAACTGCTTATTCATAGCACTTAACCATTTATATCTGTTGAGGAATGTCTTAGTCTTATAAATTTGAACCAGTTCCAAATAACTTGCATAGGAGATCTTTCTTCAGAGAGACTTGCTGCAAAGATTTTCTTGCAGTTATTTGTAATATTAATTGCATTAGATTTGTTCAAGTAAAAAGCTTTAATTTTACATAATCAAAAGTATCCATTTTATCTTCTGTGTTCTCTGTTACTTGGTCATGAACTCTTCCCCAATCCATAGATCTGAAAGAGAATTTCTTCTTTGCTCCTTAATTTTCTTATATCAATTTGTCCCTACATTAAAGCAAAATTTACATATATGCATATATGTAAATACACATACAAACCATTTTGATGGTATAAGGAATTAAAATTCACTAGTAGGGACTCTTTCCTAGTTCTGACAAATTAAGATGATTCTTATTTCAAGACCTTGTATACCAGAATCATGTGAAATATGATAACTTAGAGCCAAAATCACAGCCTCAAAAAAAAAAAAAACACAACAAACCCTAATATCCCCTTGGATTCTGACTTTTAGAAAATGGGGTGACCTTATGCCCAAGTCACCCTTAAAAATACCTTTAAACCAAGGATGGTGAGAGGCTCTATGTTCATTTGTATTTTGCTCAACTCTTTATTTTTTAATTGTTATTGATTTTGTTTTTCTCTCACCTTCGTTTCTTTTTCTTTTCTTTTTTTTTTTTTTGCGAGGCAATGAGGGTTAAGTGACTTGCCCAGGTCACACGGCTAGTAAGTGTCAAGTGTCGGAGGCTGGATTTGAACTCAGGTCCTCCTGAATCCGGGGCCGCCGCTTTATCCACTGCCACCTAGCTGCCCCCATCAGCTTCGTTTCTAAATATAGCTCTCCTCCACATCCAGGAAGCCATTCCTCATAACAGAGAATTTTTTAAAAGAAAGATTAGAAACAATTCATCAGAACTAAAGTACATATCAGCCTAGTCCGTGTGCGACGTGCCTGTAGTCCCCTATTTCTGCAAAGATGGAAGGAGGGAGTACTTCTTTGGGATCAAGATTGTGATCCCATTATTTAACTGCTGCAAAAGGTTTTGTTTGGGGATTTGTTTGTTTTTTTGGTTTGGGTTTGGGGTTTTGGGGAGGAAATGAGATGCTAATCTTGATACTAACAGGAAACAAATGTCCAAGGCTCATTGACAACTAGTCTGTTTTGCAGCTTTCATTTGATAGGAGTTTGGCACAGACCCCAGAGAACCCAAATTCCCCAAACTGAAGACCACTAGAAGCAAAGCCCGTTGTATGATTCCCCAAGTTTGATGTGCCAGGAACCATGTATTCTAAATTCACTTTGGCCCTCCTTCCTCTATACTTCCTGCTTTCATTTGTAATGTTTCTACTGTTTCTAACATCACATCTAGGTCAGGCGTTGGATGATTGAATTAAAAAAAAAAAAAGTAGCCTAGGCGAATGTGTCGAAGGGCTGGGAACACACGATCCCATTTCTAATTCTGGTTCCGCTGCTCCGTGAGACCTTTGGCACCCAACCAGATTCCCTGTCCCTGTTTCGACAAAAGTGGCATTCTCATCCTTGTTCACAAAATCCCCTAAGATCCCTGTCTGAAACAGCCCTTTGTGAGTGCTCAGAAAGCCAGGACCGAACTTCTCTCCTTACCTGATCAGGCCCTGTCCCCGGCCCAGCCCAGCCCAGCGCAGCGTGCTCTGGCTTAAAAAATACCTTGAGCGGATGATCGTCTTCTAAAGATTCTATGGTTCAAAGGGGATTTTGTCGTCTTTTCTTTGTCCGGGCCGAGGGCTTCCTTTCCCCAGCCCCGGGGCTGTTTGCTGTCATTGAAAGTGCACTTTGTTCTAGGAGAATTGCTGTATTAAAGACTAGCACGTAGCCCCATCCCCACCGACTGCCTGCAGGGACTCCTCGCGAGCAGGGAGGAATCGCGTTGTAGCCGGGCTAAAGCGGACCGCTCGTCCCTGCTGAATCAATGAGTGGTGTTCTCTCTCCTTTTCTGTCCACAGGCTCGCTTTTCATACATGCGGATAAAATACCTTTTCTTTTCCTGGCTGGCGGTGTTTATTGGAAGTTGGATTATATACGGCCAGTACTCTACTTACACAGAGCTATGCAGAGGGCAGGACTGTAAGAAAATAATAGTAAGTATTGATCTTCTATGATTTAGAGTTTATCGAATAGTAGCCTAAATGCCGTTTAAGTAATTGTCGTTTTAGGTCGTCGCTTTCAAACGACAACGATTTATTAATCTATTTACCGGAATTTTATTTTGCTGAGTTGTCCTAACAAGGATTTATCCTAAATTATAGGAAGAATCGTATAATTTAGTGGTAGTTTGGCATAGTGCATAGAGAAGCAACTTTGAAGCGATGAAATCCGAGCCCAGCCTCTGATACTTGCTGGCTCCCGGGCCCTAGACCTAACCTTCCAATGCCCCGGGGCAGTTCTTCAAGATTTTAGGTTGCAGGGGCAGCTAGGTGGCGCAGTGAATAAAGCACGGGCCCTGGATTCAGGAGGACCTGAGTTCAAATCCGACCTCAGACACTTGACACTTACTAGCTGTGTGACCTTGGGCAAGAAAAAGAGAAAAAAAGAGAAAAAAAAAAGATTTTAAGCTGCAGAGGTGTCATCCTGCCTGTGAGAAGTCGAGGCATCTTCAGGAGTACCCTACACCTACACCCAGGCCCAGCCTGGTCTCTCATCTGCCTTTTAAAAATACCTGATAACTAGAAAATAATAAAATACTTTTATGATAAAAAATGTAAAAGATATAATATTATTATATGCTTAAAAATACACGAGATCCATTTTAACAGTAAGGATAAAGGAAGGTATGATTATTCTTATTATAAAAGGATTCTTTTGAGGGCTTCTGGGAAAATGGCAGAGATCTTGAAAGGAATAATAAAAATGCCAAAAAGAATTGCTACAAATTCTCACAAGAAAATTAAAACTTAGCAAAAAGAAATAAGCGTGTTGAATAAGAGTTATGATACAATAAAAATATTATGAAGTCAGAGAGATAAAGCAAAAAACTCCAGAAGTGCACACTGGAATTTCGGAATTAGCAGTGAGGGGAAATTCAGAGACTCAAATTGGGAACTCAAAGAATGTAATGATATGGTTAGCACATCAGCCACAAAGGGAAGCATCTGAGGACTTCACCCTCACAGGAAAATCCCTCTTTGGTGGTTTGAGAAACTTTAGTTATGAAAATGAAATTAAAGGGTTTCAGATATACCCAAATAGTCATAGCAGCCCTTTTGTGGTGGCAAAAAAAAAACCACCCCAGAAACAAAATGAATACCCATTAATTGGAGAAATGGCTGACAAATTGTGGTATAGGAATGTAATGGGATATTATTGCACTGTAAGAAATAATGACTATGAGGATGTCAAAGAAACATAAGAAGACATAATTGAACTAATGCAGAACCAAAAAAACCCAAAATGACCCATTATCAAAATAACTGTCTGCAAAATGATTAGAATAATGTAAATTTAAATCATTTCAAAGGCAGCTGAACTCAGATTAACTGCAATGAGCATTGTTGGTCCTGCCAAGGGAAAGGGGAATGGAAGAAGCCAGTCACTGTGCTAGGCACTTTACAATTATCATCTTGTTTGGTCCTCACACCAACCCTAGGAGGTAGGTGCTGTTACTATCCCCATTTTACAGATGAGGAAAGTTCGACAGAGGTGAAGTGACCTACCCAGGGTCACAGTGAATTAAAGTTAGTTAAGTGTCTGAGGTCACATTTGAACTCAGCTCTTCAAGGCTTCTGGTACTATGGCGCCACCTAGCTGTGAATGAATGGAATTAAATTGGGAAATGTTTTTAACAAAATAAAAATATAATACAATATAGATAGTAATACAGTAAAAAAAATATAGTACAAAATATTAATTTGTGGTTTTCTAAGTCAATAGACGTCAACAAGGATCTGTCACTATTTTAGTTTGACACCCCCACACATACCCCTGAGTCCACAACCCTCATTTATTAGGAAATTGAGACTAATAGAGGTGAAATGATTTGCCCAAAGCCCACAGGTAGAAAGTGGTAGAGCTAGGAACTCATCCCAGGTCCTGTGATTCCAAATTGAATGTTCTTTCCACTGTGTCACTGTATATTATTGGCTGACCTATTTAGATAGAGGCATCCTGTTACACTTGGACAAATAATAAGTTCAAGGAGGATAACATTATATAATGAATTACAAAATTAATCCTAGCTTTTGACCCAATGACCCCACTTTGTATGGAGGTCAATATCCTAAAGATGTTATTCAAAGAAAAAAATGACTTGTATGCACAAAAAATATTCATTGCTTTTTCATTTATAATTTTTAAAAAACTAGAAACAATCCATATGTATAATTATTGGAGAGTAGCTAAAGAAATGGTGGTATATCAATGTAATAGAAGACAGAGAAATATGGGAAGACCACAAAGTGATCCACACCAATTTTATTCTTTATTTCTTTTTTTATTTTTAAGGTTGTTATTAAGTTTGTTAATTTTTTTCTTTTTTTTTAATTTTTTTTTCAAACAGTAAGAAGGCATCTAACAGAATCCTCAGTAAACAATACAAAGGTTTTACTGCCAACTCTTTTCTAACCAGCTTTTAAAATCTACTTTGCATATTGAAATTTTATTTGGGGCAGCTAGGTGGCGCAGTGGATAGAGCAAGAGGACCTGAGTTCAAATCCAAGCTCAGACACTTTATACTTACTAGCTGTGTGACCCTAGGCAAGTCACTTAACCCCAATTGCCTAACCAAAAACCAAAAAACAAGCAAACCAAAAAACCAAAAAAAAAAATTATTTCCACACGACTTGCAGGAATATATATACTGTATAAAGTAAAGTAGTCAACTGAATGGTAGCAGTAGAAAGCATGCTGGGCCTGGAGTCAGGAAGACCTGGGTTCAGATATGGCCTCAGACACTTATTAGCTGTGTGAACTTGGGCAAGTCATTTAACCCTGTTTGCCTCATTTTCTTCATCTATCTGGAAAATGTGCTAGAGATAGAAATGACAAACCACTCCAGTAGCTTTGTCAGGAAAACCCCAGACAAGGTCACAAAGAGTTGGATAGGACTGAAACAACTGAACAACAGCAACATAAAGTAAGGTGCACCCCAATATAAATGTCCAGAACTAGAAAACATGCACCTTTCAAATATAGTTTTATTGTCCTTGATCAGGTGTCCCGAAAACCTATTTGTTTCACATTATTGCTATAAGCCCTGTTGTAGGATATACTTTGTCTTCTGCAATAGGACAACTGCTGTTTGGAGTGTTTGCAGAGGTAAATTCCATTCCTTGTTTCCTGATAACACCTTCAAAGGGGCTCAACAATACAAGTCTATTAGGGAATTATATTTTGATTAAAGTGTCTTGCAATCACAATTATTTTAATAACATCTTACATGAATACTTTTCAAAACTCTTTCAGGCCCATTATTTCATATTAAATAAAGATTAGTTTCATGGTTGACAGTCTGTCAGTCATAAAAATAAGCATTTTACTCCCTAGGAGTGTCAGGTTCCTGAATTAGCCAGAGAGAACATACAAAGGGGAAAAGAATATTCAAGGGGAGATGGTTGTCAGTGTAGTCCAAAGATATAGAGATTGTATGGCCTGGTTGAGCAGCATCCACTGTGGTATCCCCTGGGCAGTTCAGAGATTCCTGGGGTCCCTCAGGGATGTGAAGAAATTGAAGAAAGCCCCCAGGCTCCTGAGAGGAAAGGGGTATGAAGAAGGCAGAACTAAACTATGCCTAACTTCTGTGAGAGCTGTGGACCAGCAGCTTTCCATAGCACTCAACCTACTTGCAAGTTTTATTTCACAACTCATGGAACTAAGATTAAGGAGATAAACTGCCCTCCAGCTTCTTGGGTTAATAATGTCACAGCCTTCTGAATACTTGGCACATAATGTAACCCCAACCACCGACCAACCGCCTGGGACAGAGCTGGCAAATCAGCCTTGCTGAAGCGGCCGGGGAGCCTGGCATGTGCCATTCCCCTAAGCCTGTCCTGGACCCTGAGACCCACAGCCCTGGGAATCATAGAGCCCCTAGACTACCAGGCCTGCTTCCAGCCAGCCCCCGCAGCTCCCCATCATGCAGGGGAGCAGCCCCCCCATGCCCACCACCACCAGCACAGACCAAATGCCACCCATAGGGCAGGCAAACTGTCCTAGCTGAAGCAACAAGACTTGTTTCTAAAGATGAAATAAGAGGCAGCGTGTGCCAGGTGGGTCAGACAACTGTCACCACCTCCCCTCAGAACCGGATGACTAAAAGCTCTGAGAATAGCAGCGTGCCCCAGACCACTGGCCCTGCTTCCAGCCTGACCCCAGAGCCACGGTCCAGGAGACGCCCTTGTGGAGATGGGACCTGGCCTTGGTCTCTGCAGATTCTGCAGTCCCTACCCCATATCAGCAATCGTAGCTACTGAAGACCCAGCCACCCCTCACCGCCAAAGTCCTTGCTATCATCCAGTGGTTCAGTAGCAGAAACAGGGATGGTTCTATGAGTGGAAAGGAGATTAGAGAAGATGCATCAACACCTGCTTTGCTTCTGCTCCGTGGGGATCCCTAGGTGATTTCACCTGCCCTGCAATTGAAATCTCTATGTGTTATTTCCCCTCCCTCCACACGCATATTAGAATGTAAGCTCCTGGGACAGCTAGGTGGCTCAGTGGAGAAAGCACTTGCCCCAGATTCAGGAGGACCTGAGTTCAAAGCCGGCCTCAAACACTTGACACTTACTAGCTGAGTGACCCTGGGCAAGTCACTTAACCCCCATTGCCCCGCAAAACAACAACAACAAAAATGTAAGCTCCTTGAGGGCAGGGACCATTTTGCTCTTCTACTTGTCTCCCCAGAACTTAGCACACTGTGCTTTGCACATAGTAAGTGCTTAATAAATGCTCTTCTCTTCACTCGTTCTGGAAGTGTATGTCAAATGAATCCAGGCCATTGTCTTCACACCTGAATGTTTGCAAAAGCCACCCAACTAGTCTGACTGGTTTCAGTTTTTCTTTACTCTATGCCTGCACACTGTGGGCAGAAGATTTAAAGGGGCAGTGACTTCTGGGTAGACACTTCCTTCCCCGTGGCAACTCACATCCCCTCCGTGCATCACTGGCTAATGGACCCCCTTTGGCCGAGCATCTCAAGTCTTCGAGTGTGCTGGACCTCAAGGCAAAGGACTCCTGTTTTGGAAGCCCCGGCATTCACCTGGGACACTGCTCACCTTGAGATCTGAGGAAGCATCCAAGGGGCTTTGGTGAAGGCCGCTATGTCACTCTCCCTTGGACTCTGCTTTCACCATTTCATCGCCCTCTGTCCCCTCAAGGTAAAATCCAAGCTAACTCCCCCATAACAGGTCACCCTTTCTTGGTCAGTCTAATTGTGCTTGCTCCCAGCCTATCACAGAACTGGAAACTCCCAGATACCAGGGGATCATCCTGTCCCATGGGCTATGCTCATTCCTGCCTCCCAAGTCTTGACTCATCCCGGAAATGCTTTCCTCCTACACCACCTCTTGGCCAATTTAGATCCTACCAACCCTTTCAGACCCAGCTGAAGCGCATCTTCCTCCTTGTTTACCCCAGATTGCACTGCTTTCACTTCTCTCTGAACATTTATTACGAAGTCAGCTGTGTGGGGAGGTGGATAGAGGGCTCAGGAGTCACAAAAACCTGCATTCAAATTCTACCTCAGACACTTACTAGCCATGGGACCCTGGGCAAGTCGTTTTGCCTCTGTCTGCCTCAGTTTCCTCCTCTGTAAAATGGGCACCTACCTCCCAGGGCTGTCGTGAAGATCAAAAGAGATGATAATTGTAAAGCACTTAACACTACATAAATGTCAGCTATTATTATTTTATTATGATTCAGTGGCACTGAGTACTACTCTGTCCATCATATTGTTTCTTGTATCATCAGTCAGCAAGTATTTATTAAGCCCCTACTGGGTGCTAGGGATACAGAGTTAAAAAAAAAAAAATTGGGGCAGCCAGGTGGCACAGTGGATAAAGCACCAGCCCTGGATTCAGGAGTACCTGAGTTCAAATCCAACCTCAGCCACTTGACACTTACTAGCTGTGTGACCCTGGGCAAGTCACTTAACCCCCATTGCCCCTCAAAAAAAAAATTAAATTAAATTAAATGGTCCCTGTCCTCAAGGAGTTTCCATTATTGGGGGAGACACCATGTATGTATGTATGCATGTGTGTACATATGTATATATATGTGAGGTAGGTGCTCATTTGAGTCTGACTCAAATGGGGGTTTTCTTGGCAGAGATACTGGAGCAGATGAGGAAACTGAGGCAAGCAGGGTGAAGTGATTTGCCCAGGGCCACACAGCTATTTAGTGGCTGAGGTCATGTTTGAACTCAGGTCTTCCTGACTCCAGGCCCCGGGGCTCTGTGCACTGCGCCACCAAGTGGTACTAGATAGTCAGTTGCGGCCGGTTGTGGCCAGCCTTCCACAGCGCTGGAATCAGACTCTGACCACATGTCCAGCCTTCCCCTCTTTGGGCCTCTAGGATTCCTCCCAACTCCAAATCCCATGATCCTAGAAAAGAAGACTTATAAGGAGGCAGGACACAGAAGTTAGGCAACAAGCATTTATTAAGTGCTTACTATATGCAGGGCGTTGTGCTAAGTAGCTCGGGGAGTTGATTGTCCTTTATTCTCTAACAGGACCATCAGGACTTTCAGTGAACTAGATTTAAGTGAGGGAGGCCATTTTAAGGCCATTGGGGTTAAGTGACTTGCCCAGGGTCACGCAGCTAGTAAGTGTCTGAGGCGAGATTTGAACTCAGGTCCGCTTGAATCCAGGACCAGTGCTCTATCCACTGCACCACCTAGCTTTGGGGAGGGGTTGAAATAAAAACAGAGAGAAAGACAGTCCCTGCCCTCAAGGAGCTTACATTTTAATGGGGGAAGACAACATACTTTAATCAGATTTATTACACCCCATCAGAAACTCTGAGATGGCCTGGGAAGGGTCAGAGAGGCTGGAGAAGGCAGGTTACTTTATTAGTTCCTCACAACAAAGAGAAAGAACTTTCTAGACCTAGACAAAAGGACAAGAGAACTTTACAGTGCCCCAGGCTTTGAAGTGGTTCTCTAAAATGAAGTTTCTAGAGAATAAGAAGGCGGACCTTCAAAAAGGCACACTGTCTAAAACTTGAAGAAGTAAGGATAAATCTAAAGTATTCGAGTCTGAGCGCCACATCAGAAACAATGTCCTTCTGAGAACCTGAGCTCGGCTGGCTCAGAAGCAAACTGTATAAAAGGGTGGGGATGGAAAGAGCAGCTTTAACATAAATAAATCGCTATTTTGGAACTTGAAAAACTAAAGCTTTGGGGTTCGAAAATATCCTTTTTTTAACAGACTCGCTTCTACAAATATAGAATTATCTGAAGTATTACCTTGAAACAAAGGGAAAGCACTTGACAGTGGTTTTCATAAGGTAGCCCTATATTTGTACACAGTTGGGTATCCAAATAATCTAACAGCTTACACTTCTGTGGTATTTGATTCTCCCAAGCACACTGTGAGGTAGGGAGCCCAGGTAAAGAAACAGCCTCAGGAAGACGAAATGACTTCGCACTGTCAGAAGTGGGATTTGAACTGAAGCCTGTGGATTCCTAGATTAGTGCTTTTCAGGGTGTTAGTCCCATTTCTTCCAATTGTGAGCTGTATGGCATGAGGCAAATTCCATTAGCTCTCTGGCATTCTGTTACCTCCCTCAGTGTTACAAATAAGAAAATGCTCTGCCCTATCCTCATCTCAGCACTTCTGTGAAGATGAAATAAGAAGTTACTATGTCGGTTTTGTACATGAAGGTGGTGCTACTGACCTCCCCCCAATAGGACGTGAGATTTTTGATTGGTTTTTCCATTCATGGAATTAGATTTACACTCTCATGCACATTAGTTCACCTGTTACCCTATGGGACTAAGTACAAGCACTTGGAGAATTACTACCCAAGGTCTATGGCCAAGAGTCAGAATGAAACAAGGGAATTGAGACCATGACCTTGGCCCAATTGAATGAAGAGTCTTCAGCTGTTCTTAATCAACCCCATGGCAGATGCTCTATCTATAGAAGGCATAGTGTGTTGAGCCCTGGACTCAAAGTCAAGAAGACTCAATTCAGACCCTGCCCCAGATACCCAAAATCTGGACGATCTGTCTTAGCTTTGGTCAGTGTTGTTGTTGTTGTTGTTGAGTCGTGTCCAACTTTTGGTGACCCTGTGAACCTCTGTCCAGGGGGTTTTCTTAGCAAAAATCCTAGAGTGGTTTGCCATTTCCTTCTTCAATTTACTTAGCTATAAAATGAGAATAATGATAAAGCACCCACCTCACACAAGTTTTGTATTAAATGAGATAATGTATGTAAAATCTTTTGCAAACCTTAATACATATGTGTGTATATGTATACACATACATGTAGGATATATTATTGTTTTGTGATATTATTCTGGCCATAGTGTTATAATCAGACAATAATTTCCTCCTGGTGGGCCCGTCAGAGTTCTGAGCTATGAACAGTAGACTGGATGTTGAATTTTGAATTCTGAGTGAATGAATGAATAAGCTTTGTCGGTGCTTACTATGATCTAAGCACTGTACGAAATGCTGAAATAAAATATATAAGTGGAGGAGTTACTTCCCTCAAAGGTCATACAATCTAATGGGAAAGACACATACAGGGAAGTTGTTGATCAGCGATCGTTGCTTTGGTTTGGGAAATTGCAGGATAGTGTGTTGACCCATGCGGAAGTTGATTGACATGACTCTTTCTGTAACATTTGATTCGGGTCCCACAGCTGCAAAATAGAAATGGGGGGGGGGGCTATGCAGTGGTGAGGAGATCCAGAGGGTGCAGCAGCAGGCAAGGCAAATGGTGGAATGTGAGGCATATATTTCAGGTATTTCAAAAGGTTGTGATCACAAGAGATAATAATCCGAAGGCTAAACAAAGAGCATGGTGTGGCAAGACATTATCTTGTGATTTGAATCACCTTAGAACTTGTGGGATTTCTCTCTTCCTACTGCCCTCAGTCTGTCTCCCATACCCACATCCACTCTCTCCTGTATTTCATACTTGCTCTCCATCTGCTTCCTACACACCTCTCCCACCTTCCTTCCTCCCGCTTCCTTCTTGTCTTCTCTCCTCCTTGCCCGCCTGTTTTTTCTCCCTCTGTTCCTGCCACCCTGCTTCCAAAGCTTTAACTGACTGTATTGGACTGGGAATGTATAAACGCATGCACATATACACACTATGAAATATATCTATACATAGTAGTTGCATCTCAACAAACAATATATTAAATCCCTTTGTAAACTTGAAAGCTCCATAGAAATACAGCAGTGATCGTACCCGCAGCCGGCAGCGGCGGTAATGAGGGTGATGATGGCTTTGAGGCTGATTATGGTGGAGGTGATAATGTTGATGCTGCTGCTGCTGCTGGTGACGACAATGACAGTAATAAGGTCATGAGATCTTTGTGTTACAGATGAAGCAGCAAATACCCAAAGAGACTATAGAGTCTATAACAGATCCAAGACTAAAACCCAGGTGTGGTGACACCCAGTCCAGTGTTCTCCCCATTATACCATACTTCCTCTTTATTGAGCAAAATTGAATGTTTCCTTTTATTTGTTTGCAAACTAAGTAACTGAACATATTGATCTAGGCAAACCAAGCTCCCAAGGCAGTGTGGGATAATGGGAATTGTGCGGGATTTAGATCCAGTGTATTCCTCTATTACTGTAAAACATTTATATGTTTGAATGTATATAAAACACCTGGCAAAATTTTGATTGCTCTTGAAGCTCCCATTATTATTATTATTATTATTATTATTATTATTATTATTATTATTATTATTATTATTATTATTATTATTAGCCTCTAGAGCCATGTCCTTCTCATCTTCCAGTCAGTTAACTTCTCGGGTTCTTACTTTGCTCCTCTGTCAAGCAAGGGGTCTAGATCAGGGATTCTTAACCTTTCTTTTGGGGGGGGAATGGGGGTTAAGTGACTTGCCCAAGGTCACACAGCTAGTAAGTGTTAAGTGTCTGAGACCGGATTTGAACTCAGGTCCTCCTGAATCCAGGGCCAGTGCTTTATCCACTGTGCCACCTAGCTGCCCCATTCTTAACCTTTCTTGCATCTTGGACCCCTTTGACAGTCTAGTGAGGCTTATGGATCCTTTTTCAGGGAAAAAAAAGTTTTTAAATACATAGGATTAAAAAGGAAAACAGTGGGGATGGCTAGGTGGCACAATGGATAAAGCACCGGCCCTGGAGTCAGGAGTACCTGAGTTCAAATCCGGTCTCAGACACTTAACACTTACTAGCTGTGTGACCCTGGGCAAGTCACTTAACCCCAATTGCCTCACTAAAAAAAAAAAAGAAAGAAAGAAAACAGTTATGTTTAGTCACTGTCAAGTCAATAAGAATTTATTAAAAGCTTCCCATGTTCCAGGCACTGTGCTAAGTGCTTAGGGATCCAAAGAAAGGCAACAAGCAGGCCCTGCTCTTCAGGAGCTCACAATCTAAAGGGGGAGAGAACATGCAAACAATGTGAACTGACAAGATATCTAAAGGATAGGGGCAACTAGGTGGTGCAGTAGATAGAGCACCAGCCCTGGAGTCAGGAGGACCTGAATTCAAATCCGGCAAGTCACATAACCCTCATTGCCCTGCCCCCCCCCCAAAAAAGTGTAATAGGAAAATTGGGAAGAGAGGAGGGATTGGGGGAAAAGAAAGTGAGTTCAGTTTTTACCAAAGTGAGTTTAAGATAATTTTGACACTTCTCACAGTTTTCACAATCCTACCCTCTCCTGGTTCTCCCCCAATGTCTGATTTGTCTAGTTCAGTCTCCTTTGCTGGGTCTTCACCCAGGTTTCACCCTCTAGGGGAAAAGGAACAGATGTGTATTAAGCACCTACTATGTGCCAAGCACTGTACTAAGCACTTTACAAACATCATCTTCTCTGATCCTCATAACCACCTTAGGAAGTTGGTGCTATTATTATCCACACTTTACAACTGAGGAAACTGAGGCATACTAAGGTTAAGTGACTTGCCCAGGGTTATATAGTTAGTGTCCCAGATAGAATTTGAACTCAGGTCTTCCTGACTTCAGTCTACACCAACTGCCTCTGACGATGGATGTCTCTCAAAGTTCTGTCCAGGGCCTTCTCTTCTCTCTATATATTATTATATTATGAATTTAGTTACTCCGTGCTGATGATTCTCAGAACTCCTTGTTCTAGCCTCTCTCCTAACCTCCAAGCTAGAATCTCCAAGTGCCTATTGGATGTCGCAAACTGAATGTTCTGTAGACATCTTCAGTCATTCAGTAAATAAGCATTTATTAAGTGTCTACTGTATACCAAGGACTGTGCTAAGTGCTAGGGATACAAAGAAAACAGCAACAGGCAGCCCCTGCCCTCCAGGAGTTCACAGTCTATTGGGGGAGACAATACACAAACAACTCTGAACAACCATACTAGAGACAGGATAAATTGCAGGTGACCAACTTTGTGACTCAAGTATATAATTGATTTTTTGTTTTGTTTTGTTTTGGTTTTTTGGGAGGTTTTTTTGTTTGTTTTCAGGGCAATAAGGGTTAAGTGACTTGCCCAGGGTCACACAGCTAGTAAATGTCAAGTATCTGAGGTCAGATTTGAACTCAGGTCCTCCTGAATCCAGGGCCGGTGCTTTATCCATTGTACCACCTAGCTGCCCCCCATAATTGATTTTTATAACTGGCAAAGGAGGGCTATGATTGGGCACTCAGAGATGCCAGCTACACTCCTTACCTGTAGAATTTATAATATCCTTGCCCTCCAGCAGGATTTGATGGAGAGACAGAGAAAAAAACCTTGTTTTGACCAGTGGGCCAAGGGACTCAATTTCCTAACCAGTTCTAAAAAGGCTGTAAATAGGGACAAATGTATTGAATTCTCTGAAATTGGAAGCAAATGGCACCATAGTTTTCATTTGCCAGAGCGAACGCTTTTTTCTAGATTTTAGCCTTTCCTTTTCCCCCCCGAGCTTTATTTATCATTTTACCTGCATGTTCATTTTTCTTGGATACTGAAAGTAAAGAGTTTTGCAGTTTGCTTTCCTGAGTGGATAATATTTTTATATTTTGTGGCAAATATTTCATCTCCTAGAGTTTGGGAGCGGGGGGAGTCAAATGTAAAGGTCCTTTTTTCCCCGTGTGTGTAAGTCTCAAAAGCTGAGCATCACAGATCTGGTTAATTTCTCTGGGCTCTTTCCATTGCAACCTAGTGTGATTCTGCTGAGGATTGCTCATAGGCACAGTAAGATACAAGTGTGCACCTTAAGCAAACTTCTGTGACTTCGCTAAGAGCATTTCAACGAAAGCTAAATGGGCACCACAGCTTCCAGCTTTTATTACTGATTCTCCCATGATTCAATTACTAGCAAATGTGGTTTGTTTGCTCAAGTGATTAGCTTCAGCTCCATGTATATTTAAGCCCTGATATATTCCAACCACATCTTCCATTATATGGGAATGAGTAACTACATTTCATTAAATTTGTATTTGCTTATCACTAATTATTATTTGGCCAGCCTGGCTTTCTCCGGTATCGTGCATTTACACATCTTTAAAATCAGTTGAAATGGCTAGGTTTGCTTGTAAGGAAGATAATATTTTAAAGTCAGCTCTTTAATAGCGTTTCAAAAATTGAGTCTTTTTGTGACAGCTTAGTGGAGATCCCTGGTCTCTCTCTTATGCAGCTTTCTTGAGATGCAGACCATTTTTTACCCTGGTTTTGATAAAGTCTAAATGCCTGTGTTTTTAAAATCTCTGTTTTCCTCAAATCTCTTGACCCATAGTATCAACAAAACCAAAAAAAAACTGCAAGGAAAATCGAGATTGAAACATTTAAACTAATGGGTTGGTAACCCATGACATCTGTTCTGGGTTTACATGAACCCCAGGTTCAAATTTAACAGGGGCACATTTATTATTATTTTTAGATTATGTCGCCACCTAGTGTTTCCCCTTGGAACATCAAAATGTTGTTCAGAATGTAACTGAAGCTATTTTATAGGACCCTAATCTTCTATGCCAACTCTCAGAAAAGCAAAACACTGACCATAAGACAAGCTTTGTTTAATTAGACAGAAGCTCTGAGAACCCACACCCAAACAACTCCGCCTCCCTCTGGGTTCTCCAGCTTCACAGTACCATGTCCCAACACACCCTCACAAGGGGAAAACTCAAGGGTTTCTTCCTTTTGTGTGTCTTCTTCCCTCATTAGACTCTAAGCTCCCAGAGGGCAGGGACTGTCTTTCTTATTTGTGTCCCCAGAGCTTAGCACATGGCCTGGCATGTAATAGGCACTTAATAAAAGTTTGTTGAGTTGAATTAATCACTAGAAAGGAAATGCCATAGAATCCTCCCCCAATGCAGCAGTCTAGTAACCAGCAGTAAGAGGGAAGGGGCAGCTAGGTGGCGCAGTGGATAAAGCATCGGCCCTGGATTCAGGAGGACCTGAGTTCAAATCCTGTCTCAGACACTTGACATTTACTAGCTGTGTGACCTTGGGCAAGTCACTTAACCCCAATTGCCTGGCAAAAAAAAAAAAAGGGGAAGAGGCAGGCCCAACTTCTCCTCATGGTCCTGAAGCCCTTGTTGCTCCCCTTCGGGCTGCCATCTTGGGGGCATGGGATGGCTTCTCTGTGGTAGACTCAATTTGAGAATCTCTCTTCAGCTTTCCCTCCAGACCCCATGATGTCTGATTCTGCTCTCCTTGTTAAATGACAAGTACAAGCACATAGCCCAGGTCACTTATCCCAACTGCAACTCAGTTGTCCTGGATGTAGTGTGAATAGGGTAATAGGAATTTGGCCCAAAGTCACACCTTATCAAAGCAGCTGTCAGGGAGTGATTAGCACTTGGTTCTGGAGATGGAAGAAGAATTGAGGGCCTTCCCAGACTCCTCCTGGGCACACCTTCTCAATGTGTTTGTATATGAACAGGAGTTGAATTTGAAGTCAGAAAGCCTTGCTTTAAGTTCCACCTCTGTGACCTTTAGCAAGTCAAACTTTATGAGCTTTGGTTTTCTCACCTGGAAAATGGGGTTGATGATATTTTCATTTTCTCCCTCAAAGAGGTTATTGTGAGGCTCAAAGTGATGTAAATGAATATACTTTATAGGCCATAAAGCACTGATATTTGCTGCGATTTGCATTATTGTGATTTTCATCTAAACTCAGCAAATTGCAAGCCGCCCCCATTTTCAATGCCTCTCATTTCACCAATATGTTATTCAGATAATACCCTAAAGTCACTACCTTTAGCTGCCATTTGCCCAAAGTACAACCTGACCAACTCCAGCAGCTTTTAACTATATTAACTCAAGGGTACCACCTGGTGGCAGAACCCAGTCATGGACAGCTAGACTAGGTTAAAGGTGGCAAATATTTTCTTTTTTCCTTTTCTGCCCTTCCTCTTGCTAAAACAGGAGGTTCTGCTTTTAGTAGATTATGACTGTGTTTGCACTTTCATTTTCAAGCACATTGATTATTTGTCCTCATTAAGGACTTGTCCAAAGTGTTGGAAGAAATAGCAGTTAGCATTGAGGACATTCAAGTGAGCCAAAACATTCTGCTGAGCACTGAGCCTACCATTTCATGTCCCAGTTGTGATAACAGCCATTAGTTAAACTTTGAAGGTAGCTAAATGATACAATGATCTAAGACAATCCCGAAGGACTACTGATGAAATATACTGTCCACCTCCAAAGAAAGAACTGATATTGATAGAACATAGACTGAAGCATGCTCTTTTTCACTTTCTTTCATTGTTTTTCTTTTAGTCAAGTTTTCTTGTACAAAATGACTAATATAGGGACAGCTAGATGGGTAGTGGATAGAGCACTGGTCCTGGAATCAGGAGGACCTGAGTTCAAATCCGGCCTCAGACACTTAACACTTACTAGCTGTGTGACCCTGGGCAAGTCACTTAACCCCAATTGCCTCACCAAAACAAACAAACAAAAATTACTAATATGGTAACATTTTACACAATCATACATGTGTAGCCCAAATCTGAGTGCTTACCGCCTCAGGGAAGGGAGTGGAGAAGGAGGGAAGGAGGGATAAAAATTCAAACTCAAAACTATAAATAAAAATAAAATTACTTTAAATGATGAAGATGATGAAGACAAATAAACTGTGAAGGCAGGAACCCAGATGTAAACATATACAGTTGGTTTGTTGATAATCCTTAGGCATGAAAATCTGTGTGTGTGTGTGTGTGTGTGTGTGTGTGTGTGTGTACAGCTTGTGGTCAAAGCTATCCATGGACAGAAACCGTAGTTTAGTTTGGTTTTTTAATGTTCAGGGGATTGTCTCGTACTGAGGTGAGGAGTCCCCAGCCCTGGCATACATGCTGCACAGGGGGTACGTCCCTCTCTGGGCACCATCCTTTGTCTGCCTTCTGTGCCCACTATGGTATTCTACACACAGTAAGAGCACATGCACAATGCCAGAGGATATCAGACACAGTCCCTGCCCAAAAGATCATTTGAATTTCAGTACTTACTCTGCCCCAGAAAAGGAAGCATGAGCCTTCAAAATGCAGTTTTAGTCTCGGTAAATTAAAACGTTCATATTAATTTTAATGACTCTAATTAAAAGACAGATATTAAAAGGCTTTTCTTTAGGGACTTCATCATGGTAAGCAAGCATTAAAAATAGGGATAATGGGGATGAGTGAAAGGATGGCAGATGATAAACATATGAAAAAAGCTCCAAAGCATTAATAACCAGAGAAATGCAAATTAAAACAACTGAAATTTCATCTCACACCTATCAAGCTGGAAAGATGATAACAAATGGAAATGTTTAGTGTTGGAAGAGCTCTGGGAAGCCATGGAGGCCATTGGAGGAACTGTGAGCTGACACCCCTCTTCCGGAAAACAGTTTGGAATGAGGTGAGAAAAGTCACTGAAATGTCCCACATGCTTCCTCAGAACTCTGGTGAGGCGGTCAGAGAGAGAGGGGACCCTCGATGCCAGGACCTGCACTTCGGGGATTGCAGAAATCAAAGTAGATACTTATCGATTAGCCAAGAGCTGAACAAGTTGAGGCATATAATTTAACGTCTTAATAAATTAGCAAGGGCCAGACAAGTCAAACCACCAGCCCCTTAACCACCATCAGACCCTGGCACAGAGAGCCCAGTACCCTGAGGCCAAGAGTCCTTGGAATGGCAGCACCCCCAGACTTCCAGTCCAGCCCTCACAACTATCATCCATGGGAGCATCTCCTGTGGGTAAGGAGCCAGCCATTCTCACCACCTGCCAACCAACTGTCACCTACAGGGCAGGCAGCCGGGGGACGAGACAGGAGGCAGCACGGGCCAGACAGGGCAGGCACCAGCGCCATCTTGACCGTCATTTCCCCTCAGGCCCCAAGAGCCTTGGGAGCAGCTGAGCCTCCTGCCTGGTTCCTGCAGGGGCTGTGGTCATGGGTCCTGAAGACCCAGGGAGGAGAGTCCTTGTCACCAAAGTCCTTGACCCTGTCAGCTGGCTCAGTATCAGAAACTGCTCTTTTATCAGTGGAAATGACCCTAAAGAAACAGCATGGCCACCTGCTCTGTAACTTTACCCTGAGGACCCGGGCACCTTTCCAGCTGATGTGCCGCCAAGACCTTCCCTGGGGCTGGCGCCCCATTCGAATGCAAGCTCCTGGGGGGCATTTCCTTCTCCAGCTCATTTTACAGATGAGGAAACTGAGGCAAACAGGGTTAAGTGGCTTGCCAAGGGTTCCATTAGCAAGTTTCTAGGGCTGGATTTGAACTCAAAAAGATGTCTGCCTGACTACAGACCCATCGGTCTATGCACTATAGCGCCACCTAGCGGCCTCATACATATAATCCTACCTCAGCAATTTCACCATCAGAAAACTCAGGGTATTAGAAGGATTCTTAACCTGGGGTCTGTAAATTTGTAGACAGATTAGATTGGATGGATGGATGGATGGATGGATGGATGGATGGATGGATGGATGGATGGATGGATGGATGGATGGACGGACGGATGGATGTGTGAGAAACAGGTACAGACCACCTTCCCAAAATAAGTTCTTTCAGAGGCAACTTTGGTATGACAAAAACTTTTTATTGCATTCTCATGAGAATGGGCACTCACTGTTTCTCACAGATGGATGGACAGACGGATGGATGGATGGATGGATGGATGGGTAGGTGGGTGGGAAGGTGGATGGAGTTTACTATAATTGGTTTCCACTGTAATCCTATGTATTTTATTTTATGGATTTAAAACATAATTCTGAGAAATGATCCATGGGCTACCGCAGATAGCCAGAGAGGAGGTCTAGCACACACAAAATGATAACAACTGCTGTACATTTTGCCCTAAATCCTCTGGATTTCTTTACTCTTATTTCATACTATAGATAAAGAGTGGAAAGTCAGAAAATAATGCAAGAGAATGGGAAGGGGGGCAGCTAGGTGTTTACTCTTCCTTGGATCCCACTGAAATACCAAGATTTAAATTGAGATTCATGTTGTGGGATTCTATCTGAATGTTGCCTTAAGAGTAAGGATGCTTGGGGGCAGCTAGGTGGTGCAGTGGATAAAGTACTGGCCCTGGATTCAGGAGGACCTGAGTTCAAATCTGGCCTCAGACACTTGACACTTACTAGCTATGTGACCCTGGGCAAGTCACTTAACCTTCATTGCCCCACCAAAAACAAACAAACAAATAAGAGAATGGGAATGGGAGGAGGAAAAGACCAGAGTGTCATCTGCTAAGCACTAAGGCTCTCTCTATCTCTTTAGGTGACACAAGTGGATAGAGTTCCAGGTCTGGAGTCAGGAAGATTCATCTTCCTGAGTTCAAATCCAGCCTCAGATACTAGGTGTGTGATTCTGAGCAAGTCACTTAACCCTGTTAGCCTCAGTTTCATCATCTGTTAAATGAGCTGGAAAAGGAAATGGCAAACCATCCCAGTATCTTTGCCAGTAAGACCCCAAATGGAGTCACAAAGAGTCAGACATGACTAAAAAAACAACTGAACAACCACACGTCCTTTCCTTCCTGTGTCTCTGGGCTCATCTCCCTCGCCCTGGTCCAGAACTGAGACACTGGTATTGAAGTGTGTGTCTTCTTACCCAAACTGGCAGCAAATATGCCTGAAGGTGCTTTGAAAAGTACAAAATATAAGGTAGTATCCCTATTGAGCTGACTGCTTCTTTTAATAAGTATTCAGCAAGAAAGTTGAGCATAATTAGTACACTAGCTACCTCATAGTCCTGTAGACAAGAAAAACATTATTGAAGAATTTGAACTGTAAGAACAAAGAATAGGGCTATTTGATGAGTTTGCTTATTCAGACATCAAGTTTAAATACCAATTTCAAGAGAGTTATTAAAGAATTATGAAGAGGTATTAAATAATGAGCTTCAATTTTTTAAAAAAAAAATCAGTGAAGAACATGAAGGAAACAAGAAAGAAAAGCCTATGGAAGGGAGGGGAAGGGGGGAGTAAGTGAACCTCACCATCATCAGAATTGGCTCAAGGAGGGAATAACATACATACTCAAGGGTTATAGTAATATATTTTTGCCCTGAGGAAATGTGAAAGAAGGAGATGGGGGGGGTGAAGAGGGGAAGGAGGGAAGGGAAGTTTGGGGGAGGGAGCTGTAAAAAAGCAAAACACTTTTGAAGGGGGCAGCTAGGTGGCGCAGTGGATAGAGCACCGGCCCTGGAGTCAGGAGGACATGAGTTCGGATCCGGCCTCAGACACTTGACACTTAGTAGCTGTATGACCCTGGACAAGTCACTTAACCCCAATTGCCTCACTTAAAAAAAAAAAAAAAACACTTTCGAGGAAGGTGAAGATGTTCGGCATAACACCACATGTATGACATATATTAAATTGCTTGATTTCAAAAGGAGAGTTGAGGAGGGAGGAAGAAAAATTTAGAAAACAGAATTAGCTCAAAGGCCTTAACCTCATCAGAGTGGGCTCAAGGAGGGAATAACACACACACCCAATAGGGAAGAGTAATCTATTTAACCCTACAGGAAAGTAGGAGAGGAAGTGGATAAGTAGGGAAGGGTGAATGAAGGTAGGGTAGAGTGGGGGAGGGGGCAGTCAGTAGCAAAACACTTTTGAGGAGGATTAGGGCAAAATAAGATAGGCAATAGAAAAAATATCATTGGAAGGGAATGGGATGGAGGGAAATAGTTATGATGATTGACTACAATGTCAAAATGTATGGTACCTACTCTGCTGGGCTATTGTGAAGATAATTCTCTGTCAAGTTTAAGGCACGATATAAAAAGTATGATGAACAGGATGCTATCAGAAAAACCTGGAAAGACCCACATGAACTGAAGCAGAGAGAAATGTACTGTATACAAAATAAGAGCATTAGTGTAAGATGATCTGCTGGGAAGCACGTGGTTATTTTCAGCAAGGCAATGATCCCATATAACTCTGAAGAACTTATGAAAATTGCAGTCCATCTATAGAGAAAGAACTACTGATATCTGAAAACAGACTGAAACACATTTTTTTGACAATTCCTTAATCTGAAGTTTTATTTTTATCTGTTTTCTCTCGAAACCTAGATAATGTAGAATTGTTTGCCATGACTACTCATGTATAATTCATGTTGAATTGTATGAGTTCTTGGGGTGGGGGTGGGAGGGGAGGGAGGAAGAGAAGTTGGAACACAAAGTTTTTTTAAAAATTGATGTCAAAATTTGCTTTTGCATGTAATTTGAAAAATAAAAGTCTAAGAAAAAATCAGTGAAGAAAGTAGAGCCAGAAAAACACAATGACCTCATGATATAAGTGAAAATAATGGTAAAAGGAAGTTGGATTCATAGTCATTGCAGTGACCAAGAAAACAAAGAAAAACTTTCCTTTTCTTGGTAAGGAGGTGAGGGGCCATAGGTATGCAATGTTGCAGACAAAATTAACATATCAGTTAGTTTTCCATACCTGGGGGTTATGTTTTTCAATTACAAAGGAGGGTTTAATTGCAGGGCTGGCATATAGAAAAATGATTTATAAAAGAAAAAAATCTATCAGAAAAAAAAGAATGGTAAAACACATTTATGCTTGATGTGATTACTGAGAGATTTGCCTGAGATACATCATAGAACATAATTTGGGTTGTTCGTTTGCAATTCTATTATTTTCAACATGCCTCTATCTGCTCAGCTGCCACCGGGAAGAATGGACTACTTCCCTTGGATAGCAACATGGCATCTGGTGTGTAAAAATTCAGTAGAGAGGGCAGCTAGGTGGCACAATGGATAAAGCACCGGCCCTGGATTCAGGAGTACCCGAGTTCAAATCCAGCCTCAGACCCTTGACAAATCCAGCTTGACACTTACTAGCTGTGTGACCCTGGGCAAGTCACTTAACCCTCATTGCCCAGCCAAAAAAAAAAATCAGTAGAAGAGACTGCCCTCTTCTTTCTTTCTTTCTTTCTTTCTTTCTTTCTTTCTTTCTTTCTTTCTTTCTTTCTTTCTTTCTTTCTTTCTTTCTTTTTAGTGAGGCAATTGGGGTTAAGTGACTTGCCCAGGGTCACACAGCTAGTAAGTGTTAAGCATTTGAGGCCAGATTTGAACTCAGGTCCTCCTGACTCCAGGGCTGGTGCTCTATCCACTGTGCCACCTAGCTGTCCCAGACTGCCCTCTTCTTACACGATTGTGTATTTCTACAAATGTGTCTTCCTTCTATCTAAGGCTGTGAATGAGATTGTAAGCTCCTTGAGGGCAATCACACAGCTCATTTAATTTTTGCATACCCAATTCATAGCCTAGCACAAAGTAGGCACTTAATGAATGTTTGCCCAATAGTTGTTGAAAGGTTGAAGTCCCCTGGAGGTCCTGACCGCTCTCTCCTACTCCTAATTTGTGTTGTCTTTTGTTTTTGTTTTTGTTTTTTAATGGTGTTCAAAGAACCTAGAATTTAGGGAAAGAACCTGCAAGAACATATGGGATAATCCTCCCATTTTACAGATGAGGGGGGAAGGAGGGGGGAAGAGCGAAGTGGGGGTGTAGATGAAGACACAGAGATACTAAGGAGAAGCAGACCCAGAGCTCAACTAAGATCCCCTGAACTCAGATTCAAGCCCCTTTTCATCTCACAAGTCAACATGCATTTATTAAGCACGTACTATGTGCCAGACAGTGGGCTGTGTTGGTGTTTTTTTTTTATTAATAAAGTATTTTATTTTTTTTCCCGTTACATGTAAAGATAGTTCTCAACTTTTGTTTATACAAGCTTTCCAATTTCAGATTTTTCTCCCTCCCTCCCCTCCCTCCCCCCTCCCCTAGACAGCGGTAATCTGATATAGGTTATTTATATTATATATATATATATGTATATATATACATACATACACATAATAACATTAAACATATTTCTGCATTAGTCATAAGAGAAAAATCAGAGCAATGAGGAAAAACCTTAAAATAGAAAAACATCAGCACCCAAAACAAAAGAAATAGTATGGTTCATTCAGCATCTATACTCCACAGTTCTTTTTTTTTTTTTCCTGGATTTGGAGATCCTCTTCTATCATGAGTTCCCTGGAACTCTTCTGTACCATTGCATTGGCGAGAAGAATATATAGTCCATGACAGTAGATCAACACTCAGTGTTGATGATACTGTGTACAATGTTCTTCTGGTTCTGCTCATCTCACTTATCATCAGCTCATGCAAGACGCTCCAGGTTTCTCTGAACTCCTCCTGCTCATCGTTTCTTACAACACAATAGTATTCCATTGTATTCATATACCACAACTTGTCCAGCCATTTCCCAATTGATGGGCATCCCCTCATCTTCCAATTCCTTGCTACCACATAAAGAGCAGCTACAAATATTTTTGTACACGTGGGTCCCTTTCCCTGGGCTGTGTTGTTGATTACAAATACAAGCAAAAAGACAGGCTCTGCCCTCAAGGAACTTACATTCTGCCTGGAAAAGAGAGAATTGAAGATCAACCAAAGAAACCAATAAACATTTTTAACATTTCAAATCAGAAAAGCAAATAGAAACAATGTTGATATTCTACTTTATACAGTTACCCTTCCATTTTTGATGGAATCACAAATTGCTACAATATGTGTGAAGAACAATCTGGAAATATGCAAGAAGAGTTACAAACTGATGATAGTTTTTGCCAGAATAACACTAGTAGAGAACTTTGCCCTGATGTAGTAATAAAAAGACACAGATGCCAAATATGTATATAGATGCTTTCTTTGTAACACCGAGGCAATAATGAAAACCTCATCTCTTTTGTTTATTTATTTTTTATTTATTTAGAATTTTCCCCACCTCACATGTAAAAACAAATTGTAGGGCAGCTAGGTGGCGCAGTGGCTAAAGCACTGGCCCTGGATTCAGGAGGACCTGAGTTCAAATTTGACCTCAGACACTTGACACTAGCTGTGTGACCTTGGGCAACTCACTTAACCCTCATTGCCCCGCCCAAAAAATAAACAAACAAACAAATAAGCAAATAAATAAATAAATAAAAACAAATTGTAACATCGATTTTTAAAACTTTGTGTTCCAAATTCTCTTCCTCCCCATGCCCCCTTAAGAACTCAAGCAATTCAATATAAGTTATACATGTGCAGTCATACAAAACAGCAGACAAAAAAAAAACTTTAGAAAAAGGAACTAACAACAACAACAGAATCTACTTCCATCTGTATTCAGATACCATCAGTTCTTTCTCTGGAGATGGATTGCATTTTTCATAAGTCCTTCAGAGTTGTCTTGGATCATTGCACTGCTGAAAATAACTGTCATTCGCAGCAGATCATCTCACAATATTGCTGTTATTTTGTATACAGTACATTTCACTTTGCATCAGCCCATGTAAGACTTTCCGAAAACCTCCTCTCTTTGAGGGTGAATGCGGTAGTTGAAAAATTTGGAACATACCAATGCAATGTAATACTGTTATAGCATTAAAGTGACAAATGAGAAATACAAAGAGGGAAAGATGCAAAATAATTCAATAAAAACAGAATTAGAAACAATATAAATATTCTCCATGCAACACAACCTTTTCCTGGTTATGATTATAATTCATACATGCAAGATGTTCTGCAAAGACCAGTGTGTTAAGCAGCCTGCTGGAATAGGCTAAGCTATTCATTTCCAGCTGGTGAGTCCACTATAGCCCATCCCCCAATCTGTTGGAAACAGAATTCCTGGGATCTTTAGACCTTAGTAATAAAGCACCTACAAAGCTAAACCCCATATAAAAACCACAATTTTGCTCTAGGGGAAAATATTGAATGGGGACCATGATGTACTTGGACTATTAGAGAATTCCTAAATAAAAAACTATCAAACAGGTTATTAAAATGTTAATAATAGCAATTATATAACATATATGTATAGCAATATAAGGTTGGCAAAGTTCTTTACATTTGTTATCTCATTTAATCTTTTTTTTTGGGGGGGGGGGGGTTGCAGGGCAATGAGGATTAAATGACTTGCCCAGGGTCACAGAGCTAGCAAGTGTCAAATGTCTGAGGCCGGATTTGAAGTCAGGTCTTCCTGAATCCAGGGCCGATGCTTTATCCACTGCACCACCTAGCCGCCCCGATTTCATTCAATCTTTTTTTTTTTTTTTAAGTGAGGCAATTGGGGTTAAGTGACTTGCCCAGGGTCACACAGCTAGTAAGTGTTAAGTGTCTGAGGCTGGATTTGAACTCAGGTCCTCCTGACTCCAGGGCCGGTGCTCTATCCACTGCGCCACCTAGCTGCCCCTCATTCAATCTTTACAACAATCCTGTGCTTATAAAGTCAGTGGTGGGGTTTCCATCTAAATGTAAAAAATTTCCATTTATCTTTTGACTTTCAGCTTATGTGATTCAGCTAATTTTCCTAGGCTGTCAAGATCTTTTGGCATCCTGACCTTGCCATCTATTCCTTATGCTAGTTCTCCCTCTCAGCTCTGGATCTTCTGAAAATTGGATATGCATGCCTTTGATGCCTCCACTAAAGCTGTATTGTTATTATTATTATTACTGTATGTATTTAACCATAAAAACGGTTAAAATAAGCACCAAGTATAGGTCCTCAAATACTCAACCGCCCAATTCTAAGTTCACATCAAAGCACTGATGACTCATCTTTGACCCTGGTCATCTGACCAGTTCTGAACCGTCTCAGTGTTTTTATTGTCTGGCTCATAACTTTTTATCTTATCCAAAAGAATGGCTTGACATACTTTATTAAACACTTTTAACCCTGACAAGAAAGGAAGTAAGGTTGGTCCGACATAAGCAGTTTAAGATAAAGCCAGGCTGGTTCTTTGTGGGCATCACTTTCTTTTCTTGATATTCTCTGTTTCTTTAGCAATGAATTTGAGTTGGGAACTTTGCCAGGCATCCATGCCAAGCCCAAAAGCCTACAGCAATGGTGTCATATCCACTGCTCCATACATAAGGATCCCTGTGGATAGCATATTGACTTAGTTTTTGCATGCAATGTTATCTGTTTTATTGTATTTTTATTTATTTTGTTAAATATTTCCCAATTATGTTTTTGGTTTTTTGGGTTTTTTGTGGGGCAATGAAGGTTAAGTGACTTGCCCAGGGTCACACCGCTAGTAAATGTCAAGAGTCTGAGGCCAAATTTGAACTCAGGTCCTCCTGACTCCAGGGCCTGTGCTTTATCCACTGAGCCACCTAGCTGCCCCCACCAATTATGTTTGGGTTTTTTTTTTTGGTAGGGCAATGAGGGTTAAGTGACTTGCCCAAGGTCACACAGCTAGTGTCAAGTGTCTGGATTTGAACTCAGGTCCTCCTGAATCCAAGGCCAATGCTTTATCCACTGCACCACCTAGTCGCCCCCACCAATTATGTTTTAATCTCATTGAGGCTAGTTGGAATAACATGAGACCTCAGGCTGGGCAACACCTCTGGCCCCACACAAGAGTCAGCCAACTTTAGCCTCTCCTTTTTGGTGCTTAGTTAGAGCTACCCACAAACTAAGAATGGTTTTTGCATTTTTTTTAATATAATAAGGCTTTCTTTTAAAATGTAAAAATCGTTTTTCACTCACAGGCCACACAAAAACGTGGTGGGTTGGATTTGACCCTTAATAATAATTTACCAACTCCCGGTGTACATTTTTCATACTCTATTTTCTTCACTTTTAAAAAATTGGGACATTCTAAAACACCATTGGCAGATCTGGGAATTGGTCCAACAACTCTAAAAAGCAATTGGGAATTTGACTAAGAAAACAAACATACCCATATCCTCTGACCAGAAGAACCCACACCAGACATATACAAGGGGTCAAAGACAAAAAGAAAAGCCCCGCATATGTCAAAATATTTATAGCAATATTCTTTGTGATGACAAAGAGCTGGAAACAAAACAGATGCCCATTGAGTGATGCATTATGAAAAGTCTTCTGTAAACTGATTCAAAATGAGGTAAGTAAAACCAGGAACACCATACAGCATGACTACCTTCCTGTGATGGAAAGAAGGGAAAAGGGAAGGAGCATACTGTGTGTTTATACTGACAAAGCTTGGCCCCAAGGCTAGCTATAGGACCGAAAAATTAGGCGATGCTTCAGAGCTGGGCAGTGAGGACTGTCAGAGCATTCACAAAAGGAGGCAGAGGCCATGATTAGAAAGAGCCCAGGGAAGGAAAAGAAGATGCCTTTGAGAAATGGGAGAAGACAGTGCTCGCCCACCAGGGACTGATTCTACCAGTATTCAAAGTTTCCTTTGGAGCCACCTAGGAAGAGAATTCTTAGAGACAACCGAAGCCTTGCTTAGGGTTTGGCAGAGGTCACATGATCAGAGACGGAGAGCTAGAAGATACTTCCGCAGTCATCCAAACCAGGGACGTCAAACCAAAACAGAAAGCCGTACATAAGAATCCCCACAGGCCCCTTGGTGTCTTGGAAAATGAGTGTTATCCATGTTCTCCTAGGTTTTTATTTATTTTGTTAAACATTTGCCAACGACATTTTAATCTGGTGTTTCAGGCCATTCATCTGATTTAGTCCCAGAAAGATTAAGTGATGACTTACCCAAGGCCACACATTTCTAATTGGCAAAGCCAAGATTTGAGTGTGTTAAGATTTAGGACTTAAGGGCCTGGGTTCAAATCTCAACTCTCCTCCATTATGTGACCTTGGTTTTAAGTCATAGGCCCTGGGTTTTGTGATCCTCATCTGTAAAATGGGGGGAAGAGGTTGAACTAGATGAAGCTCTAAACCAGTGATTGTGTGCCCCTGAGAATTCAGGGCCTTGGACTCCCAACCAGGGCCCAAAGGTAGCATGGGGCCTCAGCAGTCTGCCACATTACTCCCACAAGCCTTACATGGACAAAGCTCACGCCTTCAGATTCATGATTGTTTGTGTCACTCATCTCAAAAACCTCTCCAAATATAAATATCCATGCTGGTGTCGTGACTTTGCTGCTTCTTACACAAAATGTCCTGTTATATCTCTTATCTGTTTTCCAGTGTGACAAATATAAGACGGGAGTCATTGATGGACCTGCATGTAGTAGCCTTTGTGCAAAAGAGACTCTTTATTTTGGAAAATGCTTATCGACTAAACCCAACAACCAGGTATGGACTTTTTGAATAAAAACTCCAGTTGCTGAGTGTTGTTTGTTTTTGGTTTTGTTTTTTAATTTTGCTAGGGGGCACAGTGCTGGAACTGTAATTGGAGAGACCTGAGTTCAAATTCAACCTCACTCTTACTAGGTATGTGACCCTAGGCAAGTCACATAGCCCATCTCAGCCTTAATTTCCTCATCTGTAAAATGTGAATAATAATAGTACCTCCCTCCCAGGGTTGTTGTCAAGATCAAATGAGGGGCAGCTAGGTGGCACAGTGGATAGAGCACCAGCCCTGGATTCAGGAGGACCTGAGTTCAAATCTAGCCTCAGACACTTAACACTTACTAGCTGTGTGACCCTGGGCAAGTCACTTAACCCCAATTGCCTCACCAAAAAAAAAAAAAAAAAAAGATCAAATGAGATAAGATTTGTAAAGCACCTTATACCATTGAAACCCTACATAAATTCTGGCTATTCTTTTTATTATTATAATACCAAATAAATTATTTTACAAGAAAACACAAATCAATTTTGGAACAGTAGTATAGGTAGCGCTCTTTTTGTTGTTGTCCAAGCTACATTATAGTAATACTGACTTTTACTTAATGAAGCTAAAACTGGAGCTGGGCATTGAAATGAAATTAAAATTTAAAGCCGCATACAGATTATTTAGGGTGATCTGGCTTCTGCCAAACATCAGACTCAACCTGCACCCGTCTAGACACTTCCAAACTAACTTATGTGTTCCTAGGGAGGAAAGAGATGAAGACTCCTTAGAGACCCCATTTTTTCAAGAGTAGAGAAGTTCAGCTCAAGGGAGAAATCTGTAACATATTACACACCTTCTAAGGGCAAAGCCACATCCTAGACACTGTGGAGAGAAAAATGACGAGGGCCCTCCCTGAGGAGCTTATGTCATCTTGGGTTGGGGAGGGAAGGGAGAGAAAAGACAGCAGGTGATTAATGCAATTAGCCAGAGAGGCATTGGTGCTACTAGGACCCAAAGGAGAAGGCACATCCGGTGCAAGGGCCTCACAAGAGAGAGGCAGTTAACGGGGGCCTCAGGGGCTGGAAAGACACTTTTTAGATTTTCTAGACTAGAGAACAGCTTGGGACCAGGACATTGGGACCAGGACATTGGGCATGTTCAGGGAACAAGGAGTAATGAAGTTTGGCTTGAGTAAAATATGTAGAATCACGGTGGAGAAGCTGGAATATCTTGTTTTGGCCACAATGGGGAGAGGCCTGAATTCCAAATCGAGTAATTTGGACTTTATTCTTGTAGGTAGTACAATGTTTGAATACTTATAGACTGTGATATATAGTCTGTGAGAAAGGTAGGAGTGAGAAAAAAGAATTTGTGGTGGTTACCACTGTAGTCAGGCCTGCTAGGAGGCCCAATGGATAAAGTGCTGGGCCTGGAGTCAAGAAGACTTGAGTTCAAAATAGACCTCAACTTACTAGCTGTGTGACCCTGGGCAAGTCACTTAACCCTGTTTGCCTCAGTTTCCTAATCTGGAAAATGAATTGAAAAAGGAAATAGCAAACCACTCCAGGATCTTTGTCCAGAAAATTCCAAATGGAGTCACAGAGTTACACAAGACTGAAAAACAACTCAACAACAAATTACTGTAGTCATAAAAGAAGCATTAATAAACACATCTTAGCCTAAAAACATTTTAATGTCATTTTGTTTAATGTTCTAAAATGAGTTATTTTAAAAAAACAAAACTTTCTCACAGCACCCTATCTGTAGCAAAATGGACAACATCAAGTTCTAATGGCCTGATTCAGGAATCTTAGTTGCCCCAACCAACCTTGTGTTTAAAGTGGCATACTACATTTTCATTTTTTATGTTAAGAATGGAAAACAAACAAAACCAAATCCTTTCAACATATACACATACTTATTAAACACACAAAACTGGTTTGATGTAGAACTTTAAACGTACCCTATAACACTTGTATTTGCTTCTGTAAGAAGGAACAGCTTCTCAGGCTATTAATGAAAAATCTGAATGTTCTACATCCAATAAGTCTTTCCCAATAACTTGAAATAAAATAAATAACCTATATTAAAAATTTTAATTCTTCTGAAATTCGGGTTTCACTTCCTTTTCATTAACAGCATCCATCAAATTGACTCATTGGTTTGATTTCCCCTTGCCCGTGAAGGAATATTACTGTCTTGTTCTTTCTGCTTGTTTTTTGTAGTAATGGATTCCCGAAATTTGGCAATGGGAACTTAACTAAATTATGCATTTGTGTGTCCACAAATGCATGGTGGATCTCTCTTAGAGTCTACTTAAAACCCCCTCTTGATAATAACAAATGGGGTCTATTTTTAGATGGTAACTTTATACAGATATGGGATGTACCAAATCACATCAGAGATGACAGACCTGGTTTCAGATTCTGGGATCAACACCATATTCCACTGACTATACATGCATGGGCATGGCTGATTAACAATTCCCTCATTAATGATCTTTCCTGTAGGGTAGAGGATTGAAAGGCAGTCACAGGGCTAGAAGTGAATTCCTTCTTTCCAGTAAGCATCTCATGGTAGCAGGTAATATTGTCTAGAGTAGACTTTTAGATTTTTTTTTATGTTTCATCACTAAAAAAAAAAAATGATTAGGTAAGCTTCACATGAAAAACATAACATTAAGCACTAGAAAAAGGGGGAAGAATAAAAAAGGATAATGATAGCAGCCAGTCTTCCAGATCTTGATCTCTGGGCAGCTAGGTGGTGCAGTGGGTAAAGCACTGCCCCTGGATTCAGTAGAACCTGAGTTCAAATCTGACTTCAGACACTTGACACTTACTAGCTGTGTGACCCTAGGCAAGCCACTTAACCCTCATTGCCCTGCAAAAAAAAGAAAAAAGAAAAAATCATACCAAATCTCCATCTCTTCTGCCTCCATGATCCATCTGTCTTTTTCCCAGTCCTTATACTTACACCTGTAACAACCAGAGAGTTGATATGCTCTGAATATCCTGCTTATCCATTTTCAATATCCACACTAGGAAAGATGAGCTATAAAATTCCTTAAATATCACAGCGGGTACTGTGATCGATAGACTTTTGTTTCAAATGAGAAGTGTGTTTTTAATATTTGCACATATAGGGACTTGACAGCAATTACCTTTTTTTTCAATTGCCATTTTTTAAAGGTAATCAATGCTACCCAAGATGCCCTGGTACAGGGTGATCTTTCCTAAGGCAAGTGTTGTGTGGGTATGGGGGAATAAACATGGGATGCAGATGAAACTCTCAGCCCATCATTTTCTCTATAACCAGGATAGAACTTGGATCCATATTGAACCACACTAGCATGACAGAGCTATGTCAGCTTGACAAGCATTTATTAAGCACCTACTATGTGCCAGATACTGCACTAAGCACTGTGGATACAAAGAAAGGCAAAAAACAATCCGTTTCCAAAAGTTCACTATCTGTCTACTGAGCTGAGCAGAACCATTTATGACTATAAGTCATCTTCAGCTTTCCTAATTTCTAGCAAAGGTTGCTAAAGCAACTGGAAACCACTTTGAATATTTCGACAATCTGTAATTTCATTTGTGTGATTATCCCCCGATGGAGATCACGGCCCTTCAAAAACTCAGGAAATGGTCTTCAGGTGCCCAAGGCCCTGGTGCCAAGAGGGTAATGAGAGATTCTGGACATAGCTGGGCTGGTCTGCTGACAAGGGCCATACAACCTAGGTCCAGAGACTGACCACAGGCTCTCTAGAGACAGACTTCAGGGGAGCTGTTTCCATCCCCATCCTCCTCCTCCAAAATATTATTCTATAACTACTTTGAGAAAAATTTCATATCCACAACCCAAAAGGAAAACTTTGAGGCTCAGGTCCAAACAACTCTCCTTTGGCAGAGAAAGGACAAAAAGAAGCGGTAGTATTTTCACAGTAATGTGTTCATGTGTGAACCCCAAAAGATCATCCAGCTTTCCATGTTTCTCACATAGATGTATTTAGGCGTTTGGGGAAACCTGCAGGGCGTTGTGAAGTGTCAGATGGAACAAGCCCCTCACCTTGATTTCGGGACTGAGTTGGAACCAAGAAAAGAAGTAGTTTTATTTGAGAAGCCGACTCGGGGAACAACAGTCCAGAAATTCAAAGAAATGGTGTATAGTCTCTTTAAAGTAAGTATGACAATCATAAAAATCTCTCTTCCCTTTGGTTGTATTTGGTGAAAGAATTTCTAGATGTTTTTTCCTAAATGTCTAGGATACTTTTTCAAACTCTTTCATGTGCTAGACTGACTGAGCATCTTTACAGCTAGAACAGCAAGGAATCCTAACCTCTGTTTTCAGAGCAAAAATCCCAAAGAATGGGGCTTAAATAAGCCTGAGACCACCACGGCTCCTCTGGCCTACATGGCTTGGTCTAACCCTTCGACTTGATGACCTTTTTGTGAGTTTATTCAAACATGTCTAATCTAGTATTCAAGCAAGATTCTGACAACTAGTGTCCCATGTTTAAGGTAAAAGATATGGAACTGATTTGGGGCAGACGAGTGACCATCCAATGTAAATAATGTTACACAAGACACGTTTACAAATAAAATATTTTCCAGACCAAGTAACGGCATATTTTTTTCTTCTTTCAGTAATTTTATTCCCCAAACTGGGGGAGTATAGAGAAGCCAGGATTCAGGTCAGCTCTATTAAATGTTTTGTTCTAATTTGCAAGACTTTGCTAATTAGTTACCTGAAATTACATAAAAAAACATGCTAATAAACCGTTATAAAAGCCAAAGATTTAGCATTTGAGCTTTTTGAGCTTTAAGGATCCATAATGTTCTCAGGGTGGGTAAATCTTGCAGGGTTAGGGATCAGGGTGCCAGTGAGGTGAGTGGCAGAGTCAGTAGGATGCTGGGCCTGGAGTTTGGAGACACAGGCTCGCTAACTAGTTGGGCGACCTCAGTCAAGTCACGTAACCTGGGTCACCCTCCATATCCTCACTTCTAAATGAGAGGGTTGGACTCAATGGTCCTTTTCTGCTCTCCATCTAGTATCTTATGCCTTAGGGTATGGTATTCAAGATTTGCTGTGGCCAAAGTGAGTCACCTCCTGGTGGCCCACCTTCTGGGGACCAGTGGAGGTTCCTGTATTGAAACAAAACGAAAGGTAAAACTGTTTCAGCACAGTAGTGAAATACGCCTGGTATGGCCCCAACACCAAAATTTAATGGTTCTCAACATACGATTGCTTAGACATGATTTTCTACTTTTAGAAATTAGCCTTTAAGTACTGAAATAAGATAACTAGCAATGTGAAAAGCTGAGAAGACAATGAACCTTTGTGTTTAGTTAAAACGGCATGAGGTGGCAGCTAGGTGGCACAGTTGATAAAGCACAAGGCCCTGGATTCAGGAGGACCCGAGTTCAAATGTGACCTCAGACACTTGACACTTGCTAGCTGTGTGACCCTGGGCAAGTCACTTAACCCCCATTGCCCCACAAAAAAAAAGGGGGGGGGCAGCTAGGTGGTGCAGTGGATAAAGCACCAGCCCTGGATTCAGGAGGACCCGAGTTCAAATTCAGCCTCAGACACTTGACACTTAGTAACTGTGTGACCCTGGGCAAGTCACTTAACCCTCATTGCCCTGCAATAAATAAGAAAAAAAAGAAAGAAAACCCCTGAAAATGGCATGAAATGTTTAGAAGACAAAAGAATAAGGATGGTTTTTTAATATCCACCTCTATCTTGAGATAGGCTTTGAGTTTCAATGCTGCCCTTATGGTCTCTCTCAGTGAATGCCCTATATTGCTGCTAAATCTGAGAGTAGGGGTGGAATGCAGGGGATGGGCATTAGCCCATCAGGCAGATCCTGTTGGTTCTATTGGCCCCAATAATGGGAGACGGGGAGAGTGTTCAGTTCAGTAGAACTGGCCTCTCAGTAGAGAAAGGAACAAGCAGCATTCGTTAAGCCTGCCGGGTACCATGCTTAGTGCTTTACAAATATACTTAGTAAACCTGAAAGGCTGGAGGAATTCCGAGCTGAAGAACAGGAAAAAGTAATCAACAAACCAACCCAAAAAATCAAGGAATGACCTTTTTATAAAGATAACCAAGCTCTTCAAGGCCTTCCCTTACCTTCCATACCTACCCATCCAAGTGAAAAATGTCACAAGCTGCATGTAGCAACATTTTGGGAGAAGTCCAAGGAAGGGCTAGAACAGTGAGGAACCCTTGGCGTCTCACTCGTGTTGAATTCTCAGCAAGGCCATTGCATAGCGAGCAGCAAAACTACTTCCCTTGGCTCATGAGCAGATGTCTTAAAACTCGGTTGTGTGTGTATGTGTGTGTGTGTCTGTCTGTCTTAGTGATTTTGTAGTGCTAATTGCTTTTAAATGTGGTTAATTATTCTTGTCATCACCAGGCAAAGTTGGGTGACCAAGGAAATCTCTCTGAGCTGGTCAATCTCATCCTCTCCGTGGCTGATGGAAACAAAGATGGCCGAGTTTCCTTGCCAGAGGCCAAGTCGGCCTGGGCACTTCTTCAGCTCAATGAGTTCCTGCTCATGGTGATTCTTCAGGACAAAGAGCACACGCCCAAACTGATGGGTTTTTGTGGAGATCTCTATATGATGGAAAGAGTAGACTATACCTCTCTTTATGGAATAAGCCTTCCTTGGGTGATTGAACTTTTCCTTCCCTCTGGTTTCAGGAGAACCATGGATCAGCTGTTCACACCCTCATGGCCTAGGAAGGCCAAAATAGCCATTGGACTTCTCGAATTCGTAGAAGACGTTTTCCACGGTCCCTACGGAAATTTCCTCATGTGCGACACGAGTGCCAAAAACTTGGGGTATAACGAAAAGTATGATTTGAAAATGGTGGACATGAGGAAAGTTGTGCCAGAAATGAACCTCAAAGAGCTCATTAAAGATCGTCACTGTGAATCTGACCTGGACTGCGTCTACGGTGCAGATTGTAGAACTAGCTGTGACCAGAGCAGGATGAAATGCACTTCAGAAGTGATCCAGCCCAACCTAGCCAAGGCTTGCGGCTTGCTCAAAGACTACCTGCTGCGCGGGGCACCCTCAGAGATCCGGGAGGAGCTGGAGAAGCAGCTTCACTCCTGCATTGCCCTGACGGTCACTGCCCACCAGATGGAAATGGAGCATTCTTTGATCTTAAATAACCTAAAGACATTACTGTGGAAGAAAATCTCTCATACAAATGATTCCTAGCTGATGTCAGACATAGGAAACCTGCCACCTTAAGTCATCCTGATCATTAAAAAAAAAAGCCCCTTCCACCTCCTTCCCAGAAATTCAACCTTTTGTGCCCTGTCCCCCCCAGCCCCTTTTCCAAGTCTTGGGGGCTGGAGCCCACGCTGTCCAAGCCAGTTTGGCAGGAGATGCGGGCCCTTCTACTTGTACAGTTTACAAAGAACTTTTACATAAACCCCACTTAATTCTTATGACAATCCCGTGGGGATGCAGGGCTGGATTCCCATTGTATGGCTCAGGGAACTGAGGCTGCACGCTGCTGCTAAGTGGCAAGCAGGACACTTGCTCCAGGCTTCAGCTTCTAGGTCCCCAGCCCCTTCATGGTACCAGAAGAGTCAGGACTTGGTGATTCCATCCTGTCAAGAGATGTGAATACAAACCTCTGGTTGTTTTTCACTCCTAAAAGCTGTGAAAATCCTCATTTACATGCGAACACTCATGTTAATGAAAATGGTTTTTGCAAGTAATTGTTAGCCAAGAGGCTAACATTGTGGAAACATTGTGGTCAAATCCAAGCTGCTGCTTTAAAAATTAATTTAACTTTCACCTAGTTTACTAATATTTCAGCATGGCAGAATTTGCACATTAATGGGAAATTTAAATTGCTAAGCAGATAAATCAAATTCTCTTTGGCATAAACAGGGAGTGGGGCTTACCTTCAGTTTATTTACATTCTTACCTCATTTATTCAGACCCTGAACGCTCTATCTAGTAAATTACGGATTGTTTCCTCAAATAGTTCTGACCGAACTTTGGGGGAGCTGGAAATTTTTTAAAAACTGAACTGACCAATACACAATTGCTGTCCGTCTATTTTGTGCATCAGTAGTTAAACTACAAAGTATCAGAAGTGGAATATTATTTAAAAGGGCTTAAAACTATGTCTTAAAATCCATCTCTCCCTAATTAATTGTAAAAGGCAGGAGGTCTGTTTTCCTCACAAGCCCTGGGCATTTAGTATTTGCAGTTTGAGATGTCTCCCAACCAAGTACTAGAAAGCAGAGAGCATACATAATACAGACGTGGTCATATCTTTATCTGCAGTAGAAAAAAATGGCCAATTCACCTATTCAGAGACTTTTAAAGGTACTGAACTAGTTCGGGGTGGAAGGGTTCCATTCTATCCTTTTTGTTTTTGAGGTGTGGTAGATATGAATTCATCACGAAATCTTAACGGAAGGACCTTTAAATTATCAAAGGATAAACACTAAGGTACAAAATGTGACCAAATAGCATTCGCTATCAGTCCGTGGGCATGCACACTGAGAAAGCCTTCACCCAATAGTCTTTCCACGTACACTCAGGACAAGGGGATTCCGAGTGCATTTGACCTGTCTATCCTTTGTTCTGGCATGTTCTTTTCAAACCTTGCGCACAATGACAATCTTTCTCGATGTCTCCATAAAGTAGAAGTCTACTAATGTTTGCTGCTGGAAGTCTACTAATGTTTGCTGCTGGAAGAGTCCAACTGAAATTGTTTGTGTCCTCCAGCTGTCTAAATGTACTTGGTGTAACTGGGCAGTGGATTTTTATTGATCATGGCTTTTTTTTTTTCCGATTTTCTTTACAGTTGTACAGTTTAAGGTCCATTTACTTTCCACAAAGCATCTGGTTTCAATAAATGGCTGGAAGAATATTTTCTAGTCTTGGCATTTCCTTGATCCATCTCTCACACCAAAAAAGAACCTGAAATTATTTCCTTTACTGCCAGCTATCCAGCTCCCTTACACCTTGTTTGGCAAGCTAGCTGCCATTATCTATGTTGTCTATGGTTTCCAAAGCCAGAACAGGTTACCAGGTCACTTTAGCGGCAATTAGGGACTAGTTGTAAATAAGCATTATGGAGAAGCAGGCGTCAGTCACATCTCACTGCAGTGAAGCTCAACTTAGTACGTTCAGAAAATAAGCAAAGATATCACCCACCACCATCTTGGAAAAAAGCCACTGCTCTGTTCTTCTGGCTAGTACTTACTAAAGCTCCATTAAGGACAGAGACGGTTGTTTGAATAAGTTTATTGTCTTAATCTGAAAATCTTCATAGAAAATTACAGATTTTGATGTTTTAACTGTCAGCCGCGCGCTCCTGGGCTCTGAGGAAACTTGCCTTCTTCTGAGCGACTCTGTCTTTCTTCTGCGCAAGGGACATTTTGGGGCGGTTCCATCTACCAAGCCAAAGAGGCAGAGAATGAGAACTCACAAACATCAATCAGGAAGAATCTTCACCCAATGCTTCCCAAGCTACTGAAAATGGAGGGGAAACCAGACTTTGTTCCATGAAATAGTCTGCACTACCTGTCAGTCTCAAGATGGGGCCAGTGCCCCACCAAGCCAACCCGGTGGATCTACATGTGAGCTCTTTGCTGAGCACCTACCTGGGGGCCCTCACTTGGCCTTTCTTTTGTTCATTTTTGAATCACTTTCTACCATTCACTGCAGGACCTTCTTCCCTGCACTTTCACTTTTAACCCGATGGCTCCTCTTTCCCCTGACCTCATCCCCAAATCTTCAGGACTACTGAGTTCACTTTCTCCCCCCTTCCCTACTGTCCACCCTCTTAACCCCTTGTCAATCACTAATGCCTCCTCGTCCCAAATCTGTTCGTTTTCAGCTCTCTCCTGGAAGCTTTTGCCTCTCATCCCTACATGCACTCTGCTGGGTCCATGTCACACCATATCTCTATTTCTATCCCTTAACAATCTCCTTGAGTATCTGTGCTGTTCAACTCCATCCAAATATCCTTCAAACTGAACAAATTCTGAAATTAAAGTCATCTTTGCCCTAAACTTACTCCTCCCAGCACCCTTATTTCTATTCATGACTTCACTAACAATACCCCGCCCGCAATCCTTTCTTTCGACCTCAGCAACCTCAAATCTCCACACTCCCTTTCCCTCCCATTTCAAACTCTCCCCCTGCTGCAGCTAGTCCTTTTGGCTCCAACTTACCTTTCTTGTCTTGACCTAGTCTACATTCCTCCTCTTCACACAGTCCATGCTTCAGCCCAAGCCCAACTAGACTCCCATAATTCCATCCCCTGTCACCCAACCCTCTCCCATTCCTTGTACCTGTGTGTGCGCACACTGTGGTTTGTGGAATAATTCCCTGTGCCCCCACAATCAACTAGTAAAATCCCTTCATTTCCTTCAGGGAAAGTCATTCCTGACACTCCCAGATTCACCTATTCTCTTCCTTCCAGACTACAATCAATCTGGAGTTGATTGTAATATATATTACATGTACCTTACATATAAGTTCTTAACTACTGAACTGAACCATAGGTTAACAAACACAAGAATCTTAGATGCTCAATTATGGAATTTAAGACAAAGTACACCCACAGTTATCTTGTCTTAGGATAGAACGAGGCACCTCAAAAATGTCAATTCTGAGGCAAATAAATTTCTATCACCATAATTGCTTTAGCAAACCTGGTTCCCCTTGCTTCTGCAACGTCACGCAGAGCCAGTGATCGAGTTTGCAAATTCACATGCATAGTTTTGCATTCACAACAGGAATACAGCAGAGTACAGTTCTTTTTTGCAAAGGACAGCCTTTTCAAACCATTACACTTGCATAGAAGAAGGCTGAGCCAGCAGGAAAGCTACCTACCTTTTCTTTTTAACTTCCCGCTTGGGTTTCTTTTCATACACTGGATTCTCCCTTATGCCAGCATGGGCTTTCTTGTACATCTCCTCCATCTGAAATAAAGGGAGCCAAACAGTATTTGGTTCCTCTTCAAATGTCCCAGCCAAACCTAATGCATACATCACTAAATGACAACAGTATTACTACTGCATCTTCCAAAAGTCGCCCACACCCACCTTTACTAATATTTAGAGAGAAAATAATTTGAGGTCACACCCTCTCTCAAGGGTCTCTATCTGCTTAATGCTCATATAAAAGAATGCACTTTGTAATTGTTGCTACCTTTTCAATGGATTCAATTTTTTCCCTTTCAATTTAAACCTGGCTTATGTCATACATATAGATTTGAATAGTGTTTCCTTTCAATGTCACCAGGTACAAGGTAATTTTGGGGGTGAGGGTATTAGCCACTCAGGGGTCCAGGAAGGCTTCCTGCAGAAGGGAAGCCTGAAGCAGCCAAGTACCACAGGAGGCCAGACTTTCCAAGCATGGGAAGATAACTAATACACTGGACTCCTGATGGGCAGCTGCTAGATTTCATGGTAATTAAACAATTCTATCCTAACTCAACAAATATCTTGCCACATGAATAGCTTTTATTGCCAGGGCTGTTAACACTGCCCAGACTTGAACACCAAATAGTGTTAATTAGCATCGCAATTTAGAGGAATTAGGAGTACATTCATTCTTGCTATACCATCATCAAATCCTTTCAGTGTGGACCTACCAATACCTAAGGGTGAAAGGGAGGTGCACTGGATCTTTTCATTAAGAGGTTATGCTAAGCTTATCTTAGTATTCACAGTTTGTACCTGAAACACAAATAAGCACTGACAAACTAGTGAGATGGACAGTGAAATGATGGCCCTGGATTGGACAGATGAAGTCCCTGAGCCTCAGGAATCACGTACAACCCCACCACACACTCAGAAGCCAGTGATTTCCAGAACCAAGGTCCTGACTAAAGCCAGGCTATCCCACTATACCACCTTGCCCAGTCATTAAAATTTACATGAGGAGCAGCTAGGTGGCGCAGTGGATAGAGCACCGGCCCTGGAGTAGGGAGGACCTGAGTTCAAATCCGGCCTCAGACACTTAACACTTACTAGCTGTGTGACCCTGGGCAAGTCACTTAACCCCAATTGCCTCACCAAAAAAAAAAAAAAAAAAATTTACATGAGTAAAACTTTAGGGTTACATAGTTTCTGTTAAAAAAGACCAAGTGCTTCCTTTTGTAAAGGAATGCCTAAGCTCATCTGCACCAATACCAGTCATTGCTGTGTAGAGCATAGCAGGGACAGGACAAGGCCAGAAAGCCTGCCTATTTTTAGGGCTGAGAACCTCTTTCACCAAACTTGCCATCACTAGGCAGAAACACAACTTCTGGGATCCCCAAATACCCAGGGAGACCACTAGTCACAATTCACTTACAATTAAGATCCATCCCACTAGAACTACCAATCTTCAGAGGCCAGTAGATTTTAGTAATACCTCTGTAAAGTCAGGCAGCCCTCACAACTAACCAGAAAGAAGTTGCTAGAACTGGAAAATGGCCTATCTCTACCAGACACTTCAAAGATACTCAAGACTGAGGCTAAGGCCTGGTCTCAGCTATTTTTATGTCACTGGTAAAAAAAGATTTTCCTCCTCAATCATAAACCACCTAGCCTGGTAGGCACCAGCACAATGAGTTCTCAGATGCGGGTCTTTTTTATCTACTCTGAGAATGATGGGGACCAACAGACACACTAATGAGAAAAACAAAGCTCAACTAAGTTGAAAAATGTATCAATCAACAAAGTAAGCCCTGCCTTTGCATGGCAAAAAGAACTACCTGGTACCACTCAAAAATCCATCCTTCCTTACACAACCCCACGTGTTTAAGCCAGCCAAACAAGGTTGGCACACCAAGGCATTTAGGAAATCGTGGGTCCCTCCCAACCTGGGATTCTGGAAGCCGAGGTCTCTGGTGGCAGCCACCACTGTCTCCCAGTTGTGTCCTCTCTGGGAGTTTTGGACCTGTCCCCCCTGCCCAGGGAACGGCACCTAAATATTCAGGTGACCAAAGGACGTCACGGCAGATCCCTAATGAAAGACGGCCCAACAAGTATCTTGGAAGAAACAAAGCATGGATGATTCCAGCACCAGACACACCATCGCTGTTGTGCCAGGATCTCCACACAAAGCAGGAGCAGCCGTGTCAGAGGTGAACCCTATCCCCCAAAAGCCTCCATTTTGCCAAGTTACCCGGGCACTGAGCTCAAGGGGAAGAGCCCATTTAACCCATGAAACTCTTCATAACTATTGGTAGTAGAGAACAGAGTTCTACGTGCTTCCATTTTCCTTTTTAATCAATTGTGCACACTCACATATCAAGAGTCCTGACCAACACTTGCTTATAGGGCCTATTTATAAGGTAACTCAAGCTATTTCTTCATAGCTGCTAACTTCCTTAAATAAATGCCTTCAAAAGAATTCATGACCCAACCCAGGACTGTTAAGGCAAACTTCTTACCATGTCGGGAGTTATGTTGTTCTTTATATATTGTGAGAATTGTTTTTTATAAGCATCTTCATCTTCTTCCATGAGATAACGCATATAATCTGCAACATTTTGGCCCATGATGTGTTTACGATGTACTTCGGCATTAAATTCTTTGCTTTCTGAATCATACCCAGGGAAGCGTTTGGTACTAAGACAAAATTGTACAAATTAGTATTTCCACAGAATTCAGTCTGTATACAAATACTACACAGTATCTGCCATCAGTCCCGTCTTGAAACAATTGCATCATAAGCAACTCAGTCAATGGGATATCATCATTCAGCAGCTAAACCCCAGACTCCAAGGAGACAGGTTACAAAATTCCAATGCAAAACTGGAATAGACCTCAAACAATATGGTCTAAAAAATAAGGGGAAACATCCAAATTTAAATATTGCTTAAGGGCTGCCAAAGATTCCAATACAAAATAAAAGTAATTACAATACAAATTCATCTTAAAAATCAGCTAGGTGGCGCAGTGGATAGAGCACTGGCCTTGAAGTCAGAAGTACCTGAGTTCAAATCAGGCCTCAGACACTTAACACGTGCTAGCTGTGTGACCCTGGGCAAGTCACTTAACCCCAATTGCCTCACTTAAAAAAAAAAAATCATACAATCTTATCATAATCTTGCAATGTCACGACACCATAAGCTTGTCAAAAATTACTTCTCTATCAATAATTAAAAGCTATGCCTAACTCACATATAAATCACCAAACAAAAATTTCCTGGCCTAACAAACCCTTGATTTCCCAACCAAAGTAAACCATAAATTTCAAAATAAAGAGACTATAGTGAGAATCCAGTCTTTCTATGCCATCTATCACCTGAGCATCTTTAGTTAATTCCCAAACCTCCCAAGAAAAATACTATCCACAGCCATCTCATTTACCTGTGAGGAATAGACAGACCACCATCCACAGCTCCCTTAAGGGCTCCAAAGACTTTGTTTCCAGTGGTAGTTCTGGCAAGACCTGCATCCAGGTAGCATGTAAAAGCACCAGGCTGACCGTCAATGCTTTCCACATTGTATTCATCTCCAGTCACTTCCACCTGACCTTCATAGATCTTGTCCATGCCAAACCTATTAAGAAGCTAGTAACACAAACCAAAAAACCTAAACATACATTCGATATAAAAACTAGGGAAAAAATGCCCAAAAAAATTCTTTAAAATTTCTTCTGACATCAAGTTCAGAGATTCCAAAATGTAAGCTTTCCCCCTCTTTCACAAATAGTCCTTTTACAGGCCCAAATCTTTCTCGTAGCCCCAGACGCCCCTGAACATACCCAAACTACTTCTGAGCAACAGACACCCCGTTTTTATACCTAACCAAAAGTAAGGGCCACACGATCATGCTACCTAACAACCTCCATTTTTCTGGAATTAAAGTCTGCCATCTAGGGGCTGATGACAAAAATAAACTACCTCCACCCCCCCCCAAAGTGGCCAAAAATGTCTGACACACCCATGAAAAGTCTGGGCTTGAGATTATACCCTTGCCATACAGCTGTCCTCTAATGAGCAGGAACTCCCCAAAGCCCTCAGTTGCGCTGAGATTTTAAAGAACCAAACCAAATCTAAGATATAAACATGCATATTTATAATATACTCTCAACCAATGAGCTAACGCAAGCACTTGACTGAGGGGAAACAGCAGCCAAGTAACCAAACCTACCCGGCGGGCCAGCAAAAGACCTGTGCAATAAGCAGCGGCATAGTTTGTCAGGCCAACCTTCACACCGTACTTTGGTAACTCGTGGGCATAAGCGGCACAGACAATCATATCCCCTTCTATACGGGCATAAGCAATCTTGAAAAAAAAAAAGTCAGGTATTAGTGTCCCATAGGAAATCATAAAATGCCATCGTTTCGGTACTCATCCAGACCAGCAATTCACTATACCTAAGTACACTTTTAGAATAAATAACATTGCTTGTGTAACCCATTGTTCTTTACAAAAAAAATACATTCATTTCTTTAGGCAACCATGGGGTATAATTTTACCTTTGCAGACTTCAGATTTAAGCACCAAATCACTATCATCTAGTGCATTTTGAACAAGAAAGGACTCAAACCCCCAAGCTAGTTAAACCAGCTTGCTAAAAGACCTCAAGGATCAGGATGCTTAGATCATTATCACTCGTGATTACAAATATTTGTAACAATAATTTATGTCGATGTACAGTTACTTTGTAACCACACGCTGTTTTTCCTTAAATGTTTCATTGACGTATTTGGTTTTTATACTAAGTATGAATAAAATGAGATATTGACATTTTTTTTTCAGGGCAATGGAGGTTAAATGACTTGCGCAGGGTCACACAGTTAGTGTCAAGTATCTGAGGCCAGGTACTCCTGAATCCAGGGCCAGTGCTTTATCCATTGCGCCACCTAGCTGCCCCGACAACTATTGATAATATAATATTCTGCCCAAATAATTTCCTGCCTCTGGAAAAAGGGGCAATGTTTCATTTACTTATTCTCTGGAACCAATATTAAATCCAGGATCTCTTTTATCCTCACAACATGCAAGTCTTATGATCCCTATCTTACAAATAAGAAAACCACCACCTCTTTAGGCCTCAGTTTCTTTAAGTGAGGCAGTAAACCAAGATGATCCCTAAATATTTCAGCTAAAAAAAAAACAAAACAAAAACACCAACTTTCAGCTTTTAATTTAAGAATAAGCCAGGATTAGAAACCAGTTCCAGTGATATCTTGATATCTCTTTTCAATTCCCCTAAATTTACAAACCTGTTTGTCACAGGCTAACCTAGGTATGGTGAAAAAAAAAAAAAGAGAGAAATATCCAGAAAACCCATGCATGAAGGGAAAGACATTTGTTTTCATGGAAGGGAGTAACCACCAACATGAAAATGATCCACTCTCATACTATTCCCAGAAGTCAAGTCAAGTAGCATGGCAACTTTTACAAGATCAGTACTAGTGATTTCTCTTAATTTGTTGTTCAGAAACCCCAGGTCCCAATTTCTACATTTCTAAAATGAGGGAGAACAGCAGAGAACACCAAGCAGAAAATGAAGTGGTTGACAGTAGCAAATGCCGTAGAGAGGATGGAGACAAGAAAAACCTACTGAGACTGAGCTAGCAGGGTATTCCTAATGATGACGTGAGTAGTTTGAGAGTCAAGCCTTGTGAGCAGAAAACAGTGCAAGGAGTAAATCAGCAAGTTGGTAGATGATAGACTGGTCTTTCAACACTTGATACTAGCTGTGTGACTAGCAAGTCACTTAACCCTCACTGCCTTGAAAAAAGGAAAAAGAAAAAAATCCAGAAAGGGAAGAGCCACAAAGTACTTTAAGGAGAAACACCTGGGCTCAGAAGTTTTTGGCCAGTGTTTCTACCTTCTGCTGCCTTGGTGTTATGGTTGCAGAGACTGTAAATCCTTTGAAGGAGGGAGAAGAAAATCTGCTTCATCTTCAAGATTTCTTAGCAGATTTTTAAATCTAAGTCTGTCTACTCTTAGTAAGAAATGCCATCCCTCAGGAGTCACAAATTTCAAAAGTACATCACAGCAAACATTTTGATTCCAACCAAGTTCCACTTCTTCCTGGAGAGAACAACTTGCCTGGCAGATGATATCTCTGTTGGTGACCCGAACGATCATCCTGTATTTTGGTGTGTTATACTTGTTCTTATCCTGGATCACTAGCCGTTTCCGTGCATAATAATCAGTTTTTCCCTCTGAAAAAAGAGACCTAGGTTAAGAGTCGGTCCATTATGGATCAAATGCAAACGCTTGTTAATATTGACATTAAATAACTATACCTCGCCTTCTCCGGAATTTCACTTGGTACCTCTTGAAGTAGGCCTTATTCTTGACAACTTTAACGAACCCCTTGGAGATAAAGAGAAAACTTTAATTGCAGTAAAGGTGGCCACCCGATGGGGTGCGACGTCTCAAGAGGGGAAAGCTAAAAGCCGGTGTATGTGCCGGCAGAGCTGTTTTCTAGGACCCAGCGCGGGGGGTCCCCAGGCCCGGCTCTCTCGGGCACCGCTTCCTTCCTTCATTTGTGCAAAAAGCATCACTAGAGGCCTGCCCCCCTTAAGGGTTGCGGTGACTCCCCGCGCAAGGGGCAGAGGAGATGCCGGGCCCCGAGCTCGCGGGCCGACCAACTCGAGCCGGAAGCGGGGCCCGAGCCAAGCACATGGCAAGACCGCGGCTGCGGCCCGGCCCTCGGCGCCTTCCGAGCGCAGGTTCCCGGGAACGGGATGCAAGAGGGGCCCGCTTGCAGCCGGGATGAAGCCCGGGGGGGCTGGAGCCGAGCCAGGGGCTTTGTAGAGGAGGAGCCCGAGGCCGGGAAGGACCCCTGCACCCCCGGACTGGCTGGGAAGCTGCTCTGGAACACCCGAGCCGGGCCCCGGGGTGAATGCTTCGACTACCGCCGGTCCAAACTTCAGCCCAGGCCCCCGGCCCGCAAAGGCAGCGGCCCCCCCCCCGCAGGCTGGCAGGCCCAAATCCGCGCCCCACCCCCCGCCCCGGGACCCCGCGCGCGGCCTCCCCTCCCGGCGCCCCCGTCCCTGACAGGTCCGAATCCGGCCTCCTGACGCCCCGTCCCTCCCTAGAAGGTCCCCCGTTGGACCCCAGGGTCCTCGCGGCATCCCCTGCCCTCCCCGGCAGGCCCACGCTCAATTTCCCGGCGGCCGCCATTAGGCCACGCTGGGAGCAGGCAGGGCTGCTGGCCCCGGCGGCTCCGCAATCGGTATCCATCCGCCGCTCGGGGGGCTCGGACCGGCTCCAGGAAAGTATGGGACCAAGCACAGGGGACCCCCAAGCTGTCCGGGTGCCAGAGTCCAGCGCACACTCACCATCCTGCAGAACGAGACCCGCTCCTTCGATACAGACCAGCGGGCCCCGCAGCGCTAGGGGGAAAAAAGGGCCTGAGCCCCTGCGCAGGCGCAGTATGTACAGTCGGAGACTGACGCGACGCTACGTGGGAAAGAGGGGCAGCTTGGGAAAGGACGGAAGGAAAAATCTTCTTACTGCCACCCATTGGCTTGAAGGAGACTCAACACTCTCCCATCGAGTTAAGTATGAGACACGTGAGTTTTCCTTTGCTCTTTCCCACAGATTACAGGTGAAAGACTTTGATTCCCTAACTTGTCTCTTTAAAAAAATGTTTTTAATTAAACATTATCTTTCTCTCCTACCCCGTTGTTAATTTAAAAAACAAACAAACAACAACAAAAAACAGCCATTGTAACAGATACACAGTCAAGCAAAAGACATTCTTGCATTGCCTATGTCCAAAATAATCTGTGTCTCAATGGGCTTCCCTAATGTCAGTTTCAGGGCCAGCCTAGTTTGTTCCCGGAGCGCTCTTCTCCGGGGCCAGCCCTGTGCTATAGGCACCAGTCTTCCCCCATGCCTTCCTACTCTGGCTTTCACTGGCATTCCTCTTATCAATAATGATTCTGAGCATGTTCTCCTAGGATCATTGACCGTCAGTTTTTTGTTTGGGGTTTTTTTTTGGAGGGGGGGTTGGGCAATGAGGGTTAAGTGACTCCCCCAAGGTCACACAGCTAGTAAGTGTCAAGTGTCTTAGGTCGGATTTGAACACAGGTCCTCCTGACTCCAGGGCCGGTGCTCTATCCACTGAGCCACCTAGCTGCCCCTTTGTTTTGTTTTGTTTGTTTGGGGGTTTCTTGACCATCAGCTTTTGAAAAACATTCATATCCTTTGCCGACTCATCTGTTGGATCCCTGATCTCCTGATGGAAACAGTCCCTAGAGTTATCTCAATAGCAGCTATACAATGTACAGCACTTTACACACAACGTTCAAGTGCTGTGATTATTCCCTTTTTACAAATGAGTAAAGTAAGGATAAGACAGAGCAAAGTAACTTGCCACTTAACTATATGAGGCTGGATTCAGAATCTTCCCCAATGCGGGTGCTCTCTATCCACTCCTCAACCTAGCTAACCACCTAGTTGCAACATTGCAGAGGCATCCCATGTCGCTTACTTGACCTGCTCCTCTCAACTCCAGCTCTGAGTGGAACTCATTGTTAGTTCTTTGGAGATTTATGTTCCAAGACCCTAAGCCAGGAGGCACTGGGACTGACAGCCCTCCACCAGGGTACTGGACTTCCCCAGGGTGGGCATTTTGCCTTATGTCCTAGAGGTGGTCAACTCTCACCATATGACTGGCAACATTCCCTTCTCCTCTAGAGTCCCTGGTCCCCATACCAATGGTATTAATCCACCCAGTTCTTTCTGGGGGTCTTCAGAGGAGCTGCTTGATAGTGGTGCACAATGGGAGCATCCCACCCAACCATCCCATTAGGGTATCTTACCAGCAGTCCTCCAGTCCCTGCTTCCATCTCTTGTCCAAGGAGCATTAATACCATTGCAAGGGAAAAGAGCCTAAGTACAGGAGCACACACTCACAACCCCTGCAAATGCCTAGGTGAAAAGACTAATATGTATAACATGCCCCTAGTCTAATGTAAACTCTTTGAGAATAGGAATTGTCATATTTGTATTATCTGTACCCCAATGCCTAACAAAGTGACCAGCACATAACAGGTGCTTAATAAATGGTTGATTGTTCATTTAATCGACTAACTGAAGGTATTATTTTCTTTTCTTTTTTTTTTTTTTGGTGAGGCAATTGGGGTTAAGTGACTTGCCCAGGGTCACACAGCCAGCAAGTGTCAAGTGTCTGAGGCCGGATTTGAACTCAGGTCCTCCTAACTCCAGGGCTGGTACTCCATCCACTGTGCCACCCAGCTGCCCCTAACTGAAGGTATTATTAAAAAGATGAGCCTTTGTTTCTGGGAGAAACTGATTCTAAAGGTTTTCTGTGTTTTGTTAATGCCCTACACATCTTGGATATCAGGCTTTTATCAGAGATATTTGATGCAAATATTTTTCCAAATTCATCTTTTTAAAAAATGAAGTTTCATATACCTGGAATGATCTATTTCAGCTTTTAGGATCACTTTTTTGATTAAGAAATATCCATTAAGGGGGCAGCTAGGTGGCACAGTGAATAGAGCACTGGCCCTGGAGTCAGGAGGACCTGAGTTCAAATCCAACCTCAGACACTTGACACTAGCTATGTGACCTTGGGCAAGTCACTTAACCCTCATTGCCCAACCAACACACACACACACACACACACAAAGAAATATCCATTAAAAGTAGCAATCATGTAGGAATTCTGCAATGTAGGTAATCGACATTGAAATTGACACAAGACAAAACCCAAGAAAGGAGGAAGCAATGAAACCCACAGCATAGCGCGATTATAAAGTATAAGTAATAAGCCAGTAAACTAGCAATCAACAAATTTGAAATCATAGCTATTACTGAGGTGGCACAGTTGAATATGGAGTCAGGAAGACCTGAATTCAAATCTGACCTCAGATACTTACTAGCTGTGTGACCCTGGGCAAGTCACTTAACCTTTTTTTTGCCTGTTTCCTCATCTATAAAATAGAGATAATAATAGCATCTACCTTCCAGGGTTGTTGTGAGGATCATACGAAATAATAATTCTAAAGCACTTATTACAGTGTCTGGCATGTAATAAGAGTTATATAAATGTTAGCTATTATTGTTAATTGTTCCAGTGAGGCCCATATGTAACTAGAATCTGGTTCTGAAAGGATATGCCCTATTCAAAGGGAATAGAGTAAGTAAAAGAGACACTGAGAGAAGAGATCTATTTAAGGGGTTGGGGGAATACTGGAGAGGGGAAGTATTTAGGTGTGAAGATCAACAGCTAAAGAAATGGAAGCAATATTATAATTAATCTCTAAATGTTTAAGTGCCTACTATGTGCCAGGCACTATGCTAAGCACAGTGGGGATATAGAAAAGAAGCCAAAGACAGCCCCTGCCCTAGAAGAGCTCACAATCTAATGGGAGAAACAACAAGCAAATATGTACAAACAAGCTATGTATAGGAAATAATTTAACAGAGGAAAGGCTCTGGAATTCAGAGGGTTTGGAGCAGGCTTCCTGTAATAGATAAGGTTTTAGTTGGGACTTAAAGGAAGGCAGAGAAGCCAGCAGGTGGAGATGAGGAGAGAGAGTCTTCTAGGCATGGGGTCAGAGAAAATCCCTGGACCCCAGAGATGGAAGCTCTGTGGTGGAACAGCCAGGAGGCCAGTGTCATTGGATGGAAGAGTACCTGCCAGGGAGTTAGGTGTAAGAAAAGTGGAGGAGGGAGGGGGATGACTTAGGTAATGAAGAGCCTAAAACCAAACAGAGGATTTAGTATTTGATCCCGGAAGTGATAAGGGAGCCACTGGAGGTGGGGAGAGGGGAGAATGGGCCATGATCCAACCTACTCTTTTTTTTTTTTAAGTGAGGCAATTGGGGTTAAGTGACTTGCCCAGGGTCACACAGCTAGTAAGTGTGTGTTAAGTGTCAAGGCCGGATTTGAACTCAGGTCCTCCTGACTCCAGGGCCCGTGCTTTATCCACTATGCCACCTAGCTGCCCCCAACCTACTCTTTAGGAAAAAATCTCTTTAGTGGCTGAATTGAGGATTGGGCAGGATTTCTCTGCTTCCTCATCCTTTGAAACACATGTTGATGCATAAGAAGCAATTACCTTCATGGTGCTTTTTTTTTTTAAACAAATGTTTATCACAAACACTGAAATATAAGATGACCAAGTATTCCATTAATGAATTAACTTAATCAATTAACTTTGAACACACGATAAAACCAACTCCTTTATTTGCTTCTCCAAGAAAAATCCATTGGCCATCTTGCCATGTAATAAAAACTTCCTTCTAATCACCGTCAACATAATGAGGTTCTGCCTGGCAACTCATCAGTCACTAGATAAGGCATTCACATTTAAAATACCAATGGTGAAGTTAATGTTTATAAATAGTTTTACAGCCATGTGATTGATTCTTAGCTTCCTCTGTCCCTTTTTCTGGTACTTGGCCTCCATAGGTAATGTCTTCTGCTCTTTGGCTGATCACTTCAGTCTTCCTCTGGGTTATTTCCCACCCTTCCCCTTCTCTCCTTGCAGTTGAGCTTTCACCTTTTCTTTTCACACCTCCTCCTAGACATCCCCTCAGCCTGCTGCCATCTTTTTTTTTTTTCTGATAAAAGTATTTTATTTTTTTCCAGTTACATGTAAAAATAGTTCTCAACATTTGTTTATACGAGCTTTTCAATTTCAGATTTTTCTCCCTCCCTCCCCTCCCCTCCCCCCCTCCCCTAGACAGCAGATAATCTGATACAGGTTATATATATATATGTATATATATATATATATATACACATACATAATAACATTAAACATATTTCTGCATTAATCATTTTATAAGAGAAGAATCAGAGCAATGAGGAAAAACCTCAAAATATAAAAACAACAGCACCAAAAGCAAAAGAAATAGTATGGGGGCAGCTAGGTGGCACAGTGGATAGAGCACCGGCCCTGGAGTCAGGAGAAACTGAGTTCAAATCCGGACTCAGACACTTGACACTTGCTGGCTGTGTGACCCTGGGCAAGTCACTTAACCTCAATTGCCTCACTAAAAAAAAAAAAAATAGTATGGTTCAATCAGCATCTCTACTCCACAGTTCTTTTTTTTTTTTTTTCCTGGATTTGGAGATCCCTTTCCATCATGAGTCCCCTGGAACTCTTCTGTACCATTGCATTGGTGAGAAGAATCTAGTCCATCACAGTAGATCAACACACAATGTTGATGATACTGTGTACAATGTTCTTCTGGTTCTGCTCATCTCACTCATCATCAGTTCATGCAAGTCCTTCCAGGTTTCTCTGAACTCCTCCTGTTCATCGTTTCTTACAGCACAATAGTATTCCATTACATTCATACGCCACAACTTGTCCAGCCATTCCCCAACTGATAGGCAACCCCTCAATTTCCAATTCCTTGCCACCACAAAAAGAGCAGCTATAAATATTTTTGTACATGTGGGTCCTTTTCCCTTTTTTATGATCACTTTGGGGAAAAGACCCAAAAGTGGTATTGCTGGGTCAAAGGGTATGCACAGCTTTATAGCCCTTTGGGCATAATTCCAGATTGCTCTCTAGAATGGCTGGATCAGTTCACAGCTCCACCAACAATGCATTAGTGTTCCAATTTTCCCACAGCTTCTCCAACATTCATTATTTTCCTTTTTTGTCATATTAGCCAATCTGATAGGTGTCAGGTAGTATCTCAGAGTTGTTTTAATTTGCATCTCTCCAATCAATAGTAATTTAGAGCATTTTTTTATATGGCAATAAATAGCTTTGATTTCTTCATCAGAAAACTGCCTGTTCATATCCTTTGACCATTTCTCAATTGGGGAATGACTTGGATTCATATAAATTTGATTTAGTTCCCTATATATTTTAGAAATGAGACCTTTATCAGAAGTACTAGCCATAGCCTGCTGCCATCTTAAGTTCCCCACCTCCTTACCCCACTTCCCAGTGCCCCTTTACGAATTGTTTTCTCCATTAAAAGAGAAGTTTTTTTGATGGTAGGAACTGTCTCACTTACGTTTTTTATCCCCAGCACTTATCACAGAGCTTAGCACATAGAAAGCACTTGATATATACTTTAGTCATCAATCTACCTCTATCTACCTACCTATCTATATGTATCTACCTACCTACATACCTCTCTAGCTACCTCCCCACCTGTCTACCTACATCTATCTACCTCCCTTACCTATTTTAGTCCAATTCACTGCAAGTCAAGACATCACCTCCTCGATGTCATGGTCCTCTTTGAGAATCAAAGGACAACCAACAACAACCTATCTACATCTATCATCTATCTATCTATCTATCTATCTATCTATCTATCTATCTATCTATCTATCTATCTATCTATCTATCTATCTACCTATCCATCCATCCATCCATCCATTTCTATCTATATTTATTTATTTGTTTGTTTGTTTGTTTATCTATGTGTTCATTTACCTATTCACCTATTTATTTATCCATTCATTCACTCATTCGTTCATTCATTCATTTGTTTAATCTATCTACCTGTAATATCTTACCCTTGAGTTGAAAAAAATCAACTTTGCAAGTACAAGGTGGAGAGGCATGACTTGATAGTAATTTCTGTGACATGATTTGTTAATCATGGGATGCCAATGGATTTCAAGCTCAATCTGAGTCAATATGATATGGTAACTAAGGAGACATCCCTGTGATATCTTCAGGATGGGGAACTCATAGTCCCTCCACCGATGCAGTACAATAAATTATGTCTAGTTTGTAGTCTTACAGAGCTGACTCAGAGGGAGATTGGGGAAGGAAGGACACTGAGAGGTTATATGAGTTGCCAGGAAACACACAACTAGTAAGTTTCAGTCAGAACTTTAACCCAGGTATTTCTGACCCCAAGTTAGCCCAGTATGTGTTAGAATATAGGCTCTCATAATGCAACATAATCTTTTTTTTTCTTTTCAGGGCAATGAGGGTTAAGTGACTTGCCCAGGGTCACACAGCTAGTAAGTGTCAAGTGTCTGAGGCAGGATTTGAATTCAGGTCCCCCTGAATCCAGGGCCAGTGCTTTATCCACTGTGCCACCTAGCTGCCCCCAAATGCAGCATAATCTTAGCTTACGTTAAGAAAAGCCTAGTTTCCAAGAATAGGAAGCTGATTGTTCTGCTATACTCTGCCCTGGTCAAGTCACATCTAGAGTATTGTGGTTAGTTTTTAGGGTCACATTTAGAAGGCCATTGATCAGTCCAAGGAGAAGTTTTAGCTGGTATTATTCCTAAAGAAATCCATAGTAGTGGAGTTATGGAACCCAGATGAAAAACAATAAGCTCAAGGAGTTAAATTTTAATGACGCAAAGGCCAGAAATAGTAATATCACTGTCAGCTGAGGCTCTGATGTTTGCTGGGGGCCCCACCCCAGGTAGTGCCCATTTACAGTGAGTGACATGCTGATAAATGTTTAACAGTGTTATGGGGATATGTGCAGGACTCACTTTTCAGTTTACCTTCATTATTAACATTTTCTCCATCAGTTTCTTAAATCTAGACAATCCACAAAATAATAAATCAAGCCCTGATTTGTAGCTCTTGGAATTTCTGAGGTGGAAGTACTCACAATGAAAACCAGCCTCCAAACTTATTCAAGCTAGCTCCAACACACCCCTGTCCCAAGAACTCTACAGGTACCCGGGGGTAGGTTGACTTATTTGAAGTGTCTCTTGACACTCTAAGGGTGTGGATGTGAAATCTTACTTTGCCCATTGAAGTGTCAATAAAATTAGGTTTTTAAGCCTTGTGAACCTGACTGCTTGTAAGATAAGCTGGTGGCCAACCTTGCTCCAGATATTGAGATTCCTATTCTTCCTCACTAAGCCTTCCCCTTTTCCTAACTTCTCTGTTCCTGTTCCAGAGTATCTGCATTCTCCCAATCACCTCAGCTCCCAATCTAGGTGTCATCCTCAACTCTTCACTCTCCCTCACTCTGTCCATAGCTAATTGGTAATAAAGTCCTATCGTCCTAGCTTCATAGCATCCCCTTCTCTCTTCTGACACTCCCACAACCCTCATGCAGGTCCTCCTCCCTCACTTTTTTTTTTTTTTTTTGGTGAGGCAATTGGGGTTAAGCGACTTGCCCAGGGTCACACAGCTAGTAAGTGTCAAGTGTCTGAGGCCAGATTTGAACTCAGGTCCTCCTGAATCAGGGCTGGTGCTTTATGCACTGCGCCACCTAGCTGCCCCCTGCTCCAAGTGTTTTTAGTGGCTGTCCCCCATGCCTGAAACTCTCCCTCCTCATTTCTGCCTCCCTGCTTCCTGGGCTTCCTTTCAAGGCTCAGCTAAAGTCATGTCTTCTTCAAGAAGTCTTTCCTAGAGCTCTTCAATCTTAGTGCCTTCTCTCTAAAACAACCCCCCATTTATACTGTATATATCTTGTTTGAAAGTAGTTTTTTGGGGGCAGCTAGGTGGTGCAGTGGATAGAGCACCAGCCCTGGAGTCAGGAGGACCTGAGTTCAAATCTGGCCTCAGACACTTAACACTTACTAGCTGTGTGACCCTGGTCAAGTCACTTAACCCCAATTGCCTCACTAAAAAAAAAAAATAATAAAAGTAAGTAGTTGTTTGTATGTTGTCTCCCCATCCCATCCCCCACCCCCAGACTTGAGCTCAGGAAGAGCAGGGATTAGCTTTTGCCTTTCCTTGTAACCCCTGCACTTAGTACAGTCCCTGGCACTTAGTAGGCACTTAAATGCCAGTTCACTGATTGACTAATTCCAACCAGATGGAGGCAATGAGCCAGAGAATCTGATAGAGCATACCACAGCCAGGGAGAAGAGGGATTATTAGATTTCTTTTTCCTGGTCCCAGGTATTAGAAACGCAGCTAACCACTCTTTGTGTTGCACAGCTCAAAGTGTTAGCAGCTCTAGTGTTGGCAGCTTGAGTGTCAACAGCTCAAGTGTTGGCAGCCCTAGTGTTGCTAGCAGGTCACTGTTCAAAAATCCCAAGCAAGCAGTAGTTGGTAAGTGAAGGCTTTATTCATCTTCGGGAAGATGGGCAGTCTTCTGAATGTGCCAGAGAGTACACTGAAGTGATGTCCCTCACCTCTATTTATACCCCTCAAGGGGTCCCCTCCGACCAATCACATAAAAGCATTTTGATACCCCTCATTTACATTTCAGTTATTACAGTTGCTATTTATACAGAATAACAGTAACAGCCTAAGAATCCATCAGGTGGTACCAGTTAGCCAATCAGATTTTACAAACTGCGATACCAGGCCTTAAACTATTCTGGGCAAGAGTGTTGGCTCCCACTCAGAACAATACTGTGTTAACATACATAACTCTTCAAGAAAGAAAACCTGGGGGGGCACCTAGGTGGTGCAGTAGATAAAGCACCGGCCCTGAATTCAGGAGGACCTGAGTTCAAATCCAGCCTCAGACACTTGACACTTACTAGCTGTGTGATCCTGGGCAAATCACTTAACCCTCATTGCCCTGAAAAGAAAAAAAGAAAGAAAGAAAGAAAGAAAACCTGTCTTGGGGTTTGACCAATCAGAATGCTCTGTTTACCAACCAATCAGATTGCGGCCTTAGGCCCCAACCCTATGCCGGAGTAAGAATGTCCCCATTCTTCATTAAACAGTGCTTGTATAAACATAACCTTTCAAAACAAAACCCAAGTCAGGGCTTGAGCTCCGAGTCATGTGGGGATCACCTCGGGCACCTCAAGGTGAACTCCCAGCCCAGCCCGACTCCCACAAAACCCAGGCCCTTCTTTAGATCCTGCTTGAGCCTACGGCCCAGGAGCCTCTGCTTGAAGCCTTGTGTCCCGAGCAGCCCCCTGCTGGGATGTGGGGAGGGAGGGGGGGGGGCCCCCCCGGGCCACAAAGCTGTTGGGCCTGAAACCAGACTCACTCTCTGCCTTTAGGACTCTGACAAGAGTACAAATATAGTCTTTTCTCTCACAAGGAACAGAACCAGGAACACAAGCTAGACATTGAAAGGAGGAATATTTCAACCACCTTTGTGGCCAAACTTTTCAATTATTAATGTAATCCTTGGCCCAAAGGACTGATTTATGAGATTCTCTCTTCATTGATGGAGATTTATTACTTAATGCCTCTTTCTTGTGTGAAGGACAGACAGAGTTGGAGAAAACTGGAATGAAAAAAGATCTGGGCTCTTCTGGCTTTCAGTTCCATGAGGGGAGACATGCAGTTCCAACCTTCCTTCAAGAGAAAAGGGGGAGAAAGACTGTGGGGAGAAACCAGCCTGTAGAGGAACTTGGCTATCATGTCTCTATCTCCAGTTTGCTACAGTAGGGACTTTGGGAATTTCTTCTTGGGTGGAATCTGGAACTCTCTTTCTAGCTAAGTTATCTTACCAAGGTGTGTTATCTCCCTCCCTCCCTCCCTTCCTTCCTTTCTTTCTTCTTTCTTTTCTTTTTCTCTCCTTCCTTCTTAATTTCCTTCTTTCTTCCCTTCTTTCTTTCCTTCTTGTTTTTGAGACAATCAGGGTAAAATGACCTACCCAGGGTCACATAGCTAGTATTTATCTGAGGCCAGATTTGAACTCAGGTCTTCCTGACTCCAGGGCTGGTGCTCTATCTCATTCCATATGTTTCTCTATCCCCAGCACTTAGTAAGTACCTTGTTTGACGTGTCACTGCTAGTTGACTCACTTGCTGATTCCTAACTAGACTGAAACAATGAACCAGACATTTTCTCCTGTGTATTCTTTGCCTTATGTCTGTTTTGCCATAGACTTGGATAAATGGGCTTGTTTGCTACTTGCTATGTATATTCACTATGAAACTGTGTGCAGTGGGAAGGGAGTCAAGCCTTGGATATATCAACTGGGGTCCTTGTTTCTTGTTAAGGGTTAGTGATCAAGAGCTTAACTCGAACCTAAAAAATTATTTTCCCTAGACTAACTCTTTTTTTTTTTGTTTTGTTTTGTTTGGGTTTTTTGCAGGGCAATGAAGGTTAAGTGACTTGCCCAGGGTCACACAGCTAGTAGGTGTCAAGTGTCTGAGGCCAGATTTGAACTCAGGTCCTCCTGAATCCAGGGCTGGTGCTCTATCTACTGCGCCACCTAACTGCCCCCCCCAGACTAACTCTTTTGGGGGCAGAGAGACAGAATTTTAACCAGGTACCCCACCCTCTCTCAAGAGAGCAGAGGAGCCATCCTCAATCTCCTGCTTCCTCCTCCTGATAGGAATCAATGTCTCCCTTGGGGAAGGGGGAGGGGAGGAGATTCTAGAGATGATTATTCTCACTTCCCTGGAAGTCACATCTAGACACACCCATGTGGGCATACGTGACCTACAAGGTCCAAACAGCAGCTCCTGCCACATGGCCCCTAACATTACCTTTTTTCTGAAATGGAATGAGCTGCCTTAGGAGGTAATGGGTTCTCCATCTCTGGAGGTCTTCAAGTAGAGTATGGATAACTGATCTCCCAGTTTATTGTAGAAGAGATTCACATTCAGATAAATTGAGTGTAATAAGCCAGGACTGACATCACCATCCTGGGGGAGCCATGACCTGGTGCAGTCCTGGGCAACAATCCGACATGATGCTGTCCAGGTGGGAAATCTGATCATCCGTACCTTTCGACCCAGTGATCCCATTACTGCACCCCAAGGCTGTTATCAGAAGGCAGAAGTTTGGGGGGGGAAAGTAGGGGAACCTATTTCTACCCAATCTCTACCCAATCTCTACCCAACCCATGGCTTATCAATATAGTGCAGTTTTATTGTGCCATAAAAATGGTAACTCGGAAGAATATGAAGAAATATGTGGAGACATACAGGAAGTAACTCAGAATGAAAAAAGCTGAACGAGGACAGCACCTTGCACAATCGACCAACTAATAAACGTTGTGCCAGGCACTGACCTAAGCGTGTGGGGTACAACGACAGGCAGAAATCAATCCTTGCTCCCAAGGGGCTCAGTCTGATGGACACAATGACTGGAACAACAACAACAACAGCTAACATTTATATAGTACTTACTATGTGCCAAGCACTGTGCTGAGCACTTTACAATTATTTATTATTTATCTAAATTATCTTCACAACCACACTGGGAGGTTTTGTTGTTCAATTGTTTTCAGTCGTGTCCAACTCTTCATGACCCCATTTGGAGTTTTCTTGGCAAAGATACTGGAGTGGTTTGCCATGTCCTTCTCCAGCTCATTTGACAGATGAGGAAACTGAGGCAAATAGGGTCAAGTGACTTGCCCAGGGTCATACAGCTAGTAAATGTCTGAGGCTGGATTTGAACTCAGGAAGAGTGAGTCTTCTTGACTCCAGGTCCTGTGCTCTATTCTTCACCACCCAGCTGCCCACCCTTCAAGGAAAGTGCTATTTATTCTCATCATTTTACAGATGAGGAAACTGAGACAGATAGTAGTTAAGTGACTAGCCCAGGTTCACTCAGCTAGTGAACATCCGAGGCAGAATTTGAACTCGGGGCTTCCTGACTCAATGTTGTACTGGCATTCTATCCATTGAACCACCTCCCCACAATAATAATAATAATAATAAACTCCCATTTATATAGCGCTTTTTTTTTTAAATGAGGCAGTTGGGGTTAAGTGACTTGCCCAGGGTCACACAGCTAGTAAGTGTTAAGTGTCTGAGGCAGGATTTGAACTCAGGTACTCCTGACTCCAGGGCCGGTGCTCTATCCACTGAGCCACCTAGCTGCCCCTATATAGTGCTTTAAGGTTTGCAAGGCAGCTGGGTGGTGCAATAGATAGTGTGCCTGAGTTCAAATACAGTCCCAGACATTTGCTAGCTATAAACAGAGACTCCTGAAATTCTCTCCCTCCTCATCTCTACTTCCTGGCTTCCTTCAGGAAGTCCCAGTTAAAATGCTGCCTTCTATAAGAAGCCTTCCCTGAAAAAAAACAACAACATAATAATTTTTTTTTAAAGCCTTCCCAGGGGCAGCTAGATGGCACAGTGATTAAAGCACTGGCCCTGGATTCAGGAGTACCTGAGTTCAAATCTGGCCTCAGACCCTTGAAGCTTAGTAGCTGTGTGACCCTGGGCAAGTCACTTAACCCCCATTGCCTGCAAAAAAATAAAATAAAAAAAAGATATAATAAAAAAAGCCTTCCTGGTTGTTGCTTAATGCTAATGCCTTCCCTCATTTGATTATCTCCAATTATCCTTGATTATATTGTTTCTACATAGCCGTATGCATGTCGTCTCCCCCATTAGACTGTAAATTTCTTGAAAGCAGGCGTTGTTTTTGACTTTTTTTTGGTATACCCAGCACTTAGCACAATGCCTGACTCTTAGTACACACTTAAAAGCTTGTTGACTCACTGTACTTTCATATGGTACCACGAGGGGGCGCAGCTAATACAGAGCTAGGCCTGTAGTCAGGAAGATTTTCTGAGTTCAAATCTAACCTCAGACACTTACTAGCTGTGTGACCCTGGGTAAATCACTTCACCCTGTTTGCCTCAGTTTCCTCATCTGGAAAATGAGCTGGAGAAGGAAATGGCAAACCACTCCAGTATCTTGATGAGTTGGGCACGACTGAAAAGACCAAACAATAACAACAAACTTTCATATTGATCCTGAGGTAAAAGCTGACTTTGCATATGATTTATTAGTAGTACTATTATTCAGACATACCGGGTTTTTTTGTTGGTTGGTTTTTTGATTTTGTTTTGGTGGGGCAATGAGGGTTAAGTGACTTGCGGTCACACAGCTAGTAAGTGTCAAGTGTCTGAGGCTGGATTTGAACTCAGATCCTCCTGAATCCAGGGCCCGCACTTTATCCACTGCCTCACCTCGCTGCCCCCCAGACAAACCGTTTTTATACTCCCTGAATAGGAGGCCGTGTGGAGTCAGAGAACTGGTTTCCATCTCGGCTGTATCACTTATATGAAAATAGCTGAACCAGGACAACACCTTACACAATAGAGCAACTAATAAATATTGTGCCAGGCACTGACCTAAGCATGTGGGGTACAAAGACAGGCAGAAATCAATCGTTGCTCCCAAGGGGCTCAGTCTGATAGACGCAATGACTAGAACAACAACGACGATGATGTTTATATAGTATTGTCATACTATGTATGACCCTGGGCAAATCATTTTAATTTGAGGCTGAGCACGAGTCAGAGGTGCTCATTCCAAATCCTGCCTCCCCCATTTAATATTTTTGTGACCTTGGACAAGTCATCTGACCTCCATGGGCCTCGGTTTCCTCTTCAGTCCAAACAGTCCTCGATCCTTTCCAGATTTAAAGCCATGATCTCAGATATCTGATCCTTTAACCATAATGTTATTAGCTATTATGGTATGAGCGATGAAAAGATATATTCAGGGAAATATGGGAAGGCTTCTGTGAATTAAGTGAAGTAAGCAGAGCTAAGGAAAACATACAGAATGACTACAGTCATGTAAATGAAAAGGACTGTAAAACTAAACCGAATCCCTGCTCCCCCCCTCCCCCCCTAGGAGAGACAAGGAAACGCATTTTGCTTGATTAGATAGGTCAGGGTTCAGGGGGCGATAGAGCTATCAGATGGCAGCTGATGGGTCTAACTTTTTAAAAATGTTGTATCCTTGTTGCAAGAGAAGGCTCAGTGAGTGGGAGGGGAGAGGTATGTTCATACACTGATGTGATGTGGAACACAAATGGCATCAGTAAAACTCTTTTAAAAGCAGGTTTGGATCTCCAAAAACATACTCACTTCCATCGACTGGGTTCCTCTTGGTGATGGTTGCAATACCGCTACCTACCAGGAGGAGGAGCGCGATAATAATCTCTGGCCAGAAGATTCCAAGCCAGGATTCTGGAGGTCAATCAGCTGTGTTTCATAAAAGAGGGGAGGGAGGGGAGAGGAAGGGAAATAAGTACCTACTATGTGCTAGGCACTGTGCCGAGTGCTTTACAGATATCTCATTTGCGCCTCACGATAACGCTGGAGGGCAGGAGAAAAGCATGAAGGAGCTGGGGTGAGGACTATGAGATTTGGGTATTTCCGATCTAAACGTGGTCAGGTCAGTTTCAGTTCATGGAGTGGCCAAAGTGCTGACTTGGGTTCTACAGAGGGCGCTCCTAGATCAAAGCTTCCTGCCTTTGAAAGACTGTCACGTGAAGAGGGATTAGACCAGGGAAGTCAGTTCAAGAGCTCATCGAGTATTCCTAGATCTATTCAGTGCCCGCTGGCCGAATCTCTCCACCAAGGTACAGAAAGATAAGATAAATAAGTCCCTCAAAGAATTACAATCTAAGCCTAGGATCATAAACAGTGTCCAAAGACATCCCAGGGGTTATTGAGTCTGACCTTCTCATTTTACAGATAAGGAAACTAAGGCTCGATGAGAATGATGATAACGTTTATATCATACCTTAAGGTTTTTTGGTTTTTTTTTACTTTTTTTTTTTTGGAGGCAATTGGGGTTAAGTGACTTGCCCAGGGTCACACAGCTAGTAAGTGTTAAGTGTCTGAGGCTGGATTTGAACTCAGGTCCTCCTGAATCCAAGGCCAGTGCTCTATCCACTGTGCCACCTAGCTGCCCCTATACCTTAAGGTTTACAAAACTCTTTACAAATATTATCTCTTATTCTCACAATGACCCTGGGAGATAGGTGTTGTTATTATCCCCATATTACAGATGACGAAACTCAGGTAAATAGAAGTTAAGTGACCTGTCCAGAGTCACAAAGCTATTAAGTGTATGAGGTTGGACTTGAATTCATGTCTTCCTAATCCCAAACTCAGCAATCTATACATTATATCACACTGCCTCTCAAGCCATAAAACACATGACCTTACAGCTGTGACAGAGGTTATATATATACTTGATTCCAGGTTTGACTCTGAGATAAAGGTCATTATGTGTCCTAACTAACCTTGTTGAGGCAATAAAACAAGGTGTTTAAATAAACAATAAAGGATAAGAGATTAAATGGAAGGATGAATGGAAGGATGGATGGATAGATGGATGGATGGATGTTGCTTGGCAACTGTGGACTGGATCAAGTCTCCCAAATTTCTTCTGCTACCCTAACCACATACACTCCTGAGGACCCCTCCCCTCCTACTCTTTTTTTCCCCCCAGGGCAATGAGGGTTAAGTGACTTACCTAAGGTCACACAGCTAGTGTCAAATGTCTGAGATCAGATTTGAACTCAGGTCCTCCTGCCTCCCCTCCTATTCTTATCCATAGTTTGGACTCCCAGACTGAGTTGAGGCTGACCCTCAGGCAGAATGTTCTTTTAGTGAGGGTCCCATTCTGTCAGTAGTGAACCTGAACATTCTGAAGACCTTGTAGAGACTGGACCACATCTGTCACAGCCCCTGGGAAACTAAGATTGCAGAGTCTGACTAAACCACCTTGGGGGGGGTGTGTGGTATTGGTGTCACTCACTAGACTTGCCAGGGCTGTCTAGACCAGAGGTGACCTAGAGCTTACAACACAGCCAGGCAGGCCAGGCAGCCATGTGATGATGTTTTCTGGATGCAGTGCAATACAAGGCCTGGTGGTCAGCTTTGCCTCACTTTCAGTAGTTTTTTTTTAGTGAGGCAATTGGGGTTAAGTGACTTGCCCAGGGTCACACAGCTAGTAAGTGTTAAGTGTCTGAGGCCAGATTTGAACTCAGGTACTCCTGACTACAGGACTAGTGCTCTATCCACTGCACTACCCAGCTGCCCTTCACTTTCACAAAGGATCAGAAGGAGTCATAGCGATTAAGTCAGAAGAACAGGTTTTGATCAGCATCAGTCTTGGCAAAGAGGAGTAGAATTTCAGTTTCCTTAATCAACAGGAATGTTTGCCTTTGGTTCATTACAGGTACAGTCTAGCCATTTTACCACTCATCCTGAGACTCCAATTCATCTTTGAACTCACTAATGTGGGTATTCCCTCTAGTGATACAGAGTGCAAGCCATCCATGCCAGTTTAGCTCATTACCCATGACCTCCAATAAACTGGCTACAGGGGCTTCATCCAATGTGCTGGGAGCCTTTCTTAAGTTCTCTTGACATTGTGTGAATACCAATGGAACACACCAATTATCCACTTCCTATTCTTCTCAAGTCTATCATTTTCTCTGATCATGCATTTCTAGCATATTTTTCATTTTTATCGATGCCTTTTATTTTTTGCATCACCCTCTTTTCCAAACATATCCTTCCTCCCTTCCTTAGTCAATGAGCCTCTGTGACAAAGATTTGAAAAGAAAAAGAAAAACCTTCCGTAAAACCAAATGATAAGTCAATCATGTCTATCAACAGATATATTTTATTTTATGTCAAACCCAAATTTGCATCTCCTTTAATTCCACCCATTGGTCTGACTTCTGACCTCTAGGGCCAAACAAACATTAATTTAATCCTGGTCAAATAGTGGGCCTTCAAATAAACATTTGGCTACAGATTATGCCCCTTCTAAGACCCCTTTGTTCCACACTAAACAATCCTAGTTCTTTCATTCAGATAAATCTTCCAGTGGCATGGGCTAGAGTCCATTTACCAGCTTGACCAACCTCCTCTAGATTTACTCCAGCTTGACAATGTCTACCCAAAACTGCGACATCCCGAACTAGACACTGTGTGCTTAGGGCTCAGTGCCTGGTGCATAGTAGGTGTTAATAAATGCTTGTTGACTTGACACAACACTCTAGAATTATCAGCGATGAATTATAATTATTAAAACTTTTTGTTTCTTCTTAGAAATGTCTGTCTCCAAGGGCAGCTAGGTGGTGCAGTGGATGGAGCACTGGCCCTGGATTCAGGAGGACCTGATTTCAAATCTGCCTCAGACACTTGACACTTACTAGCTGTGTGACCCTGGGCAAGTCACTTAACCCTCATGGCCTCACCAGAAAAATTTTAAAATTAAAAAAAAAAAGAAATGTCTGTCTCCTCTAATAACGCCTCTAACTTAATTTTTTCTTCTTAATCCTCAACTTAACAAACTTCAGCAGAAATGAATATTTCATAAAGAAGAACTGAAAAGAGGATTATCTGCTTATGAAACTAGGAACTTCTGTTATATAATTTGGGTTTTGTGTGTGTATGAAATCGAATACCATAGTAACAAAACACCCCGCTTGTCTACTACGCCTTCCAAACTTCCCTTCTGTCCTTTTCCATGTATTTGTAGATTGGTAAATACTCTTTTCTCCCCTTTTTTAAAATCGCCATCACTATCACTACTCAATGCCCAGGAGCCCCAAAATAGAAGCAGGCCCTTGTTAAAAATAGGTACAGTCTAGAGTAACAAGTATGTTCCTGTTGCTTCCCTCTGCAGAGTGTGGCAGGCTATACCTGCCCCTCAAGGCTGGAGACCCAGAGATTTGGGGCATCTCTCTTGTCTACTACCACCCGCTTAAGTTCCTCCTAGCTATGTCTTGCCCACTGTCGTTAGTACCCCAAGTGTATTTAACCACTTGTCAACCAGTTTTCATAAAGAAATATTTACTTACAACCATTTCCCCCAATTCCTCCAGGGTATACGTTTTCCTACGTTATGCTGGTCTCAAAGGAGAGTAGGCTAACTCTTGGCACTGTTCCCATCAAGTTCACATCCAGATGCATCATGACTATCAGATGAGTCCTTACCTCAACTGCTCTGGTATGGGTCCTGATACCCCACAAAGGTCACTCCTGACTCATCAGAACATCAGTGATTCGTGGGTTGCAAACCTGGCCTGAACTCTGGACTCCTGGACTCCTGTGGCTCAACCTATTGACCTCTAGATTAATCGTCTAAAATGAAAAAGAACAAAGGCAGAGGCTCAGAGCAGAGGTCCCTTTACAGGGTCACAAGGCCCCAGAGGGGAGAAGGCCTCAGGACCAGCAGCAAAGGAGTCACCAAGATCTCTCGAGAGCACAGCTTTAGATAACAAGAAGAGAGATGGCAGAAGTTGATTGAAGCTTTTCAAATGCCTCCAGATACAAAAAGCCTCCCGTTCGCTATGTGCTTAGCCAACCAGAACCAACCACACACATGCATCCTCAAAAGCATTTCCCTTACTCGTCATTGTGACTCTCCCAGAAATAGGTTCCTCAGCTTCTTCAGGTGAAGAGACACCATCTCAGGCAGTCTATGAATGCCCCAGACCCCAGACCCTTATACAAGCAAAATAAACACAATGGTGGCATCTGAAAACGCATCTCATTAGATTCTAATATCTCTCCAAATTGCTTTCCTTTACATTATTGTTCTCATTTTGTAAGCTGTTTGTCTGGTCCTGCTCACTTCACTCTGTATCTGTTCATACAAGTCTTCTCAGCTGACTGAATGTGTCACATTCATCATTTCTGACTGACTGCTTGGGCTGAGGTTCATCTTCTTCCAATTACTCACTATATGATTCTGGGCAAACCATTTTAACTCCTCTGGATCCCAGGTTCTTTATCTATAAATCAGGAGGATTAAATTAGTTTATCTCTAAAGTCCTTTCCAATTCTAAATTTTATAATCTACCATCTCTCAAGAGAAGTCTGCTCATGCCCTTATTTCTTTGTGGTTTCTCTATTGACTTCTTGATCCACACCCACGTTTTTCCTGGAGTCCTGTTTTATGGCCCACTTGATGTTGGACCTTGCCTCTTCACTTAGATGTGAGGGAAATTAGGGATCACAAAAGGGTGTTCAAGGAAAACAGGTCAGGGCATGAGTACAGAAGACATTTCTCCACATCAGCCACAAGCCGGGTAGACAAACATTTACATAGTAAACCTTTAGAGCTATAAAGAATGTCCCTCTTGGGGGCGGCTAGGTGGCGCAGTGGATAAAGCACCGGCCCTGGATTCAGGAGTACCTGAGTTCAAATTCGGCCTCAGACACTTGACACTTACCAGCTGTGTGACCCTGGGCAAGTCACTTAACCCCCATTGCCTAAAAAAAAAAAGAATGTCCCTCTTGAGGCAGCTAGGTGGCTCAGTGGATAAAGCACCGGCCCTGGATTCAGGAATACCTGAGTTCAAATCCGGCCCCAGACAGACAACACTTGACACTAGCTGTGTGACCCTGGGCAAGTCACTTAACCCCCTTTGCCCTGCAAAAAAAAAAAAAAAAAGAATGTCCCTCTTCTCCACTCCACCCCCCAATATTGCTTTAGCAGTTATCTGAAATTCTACCAATAGAAATGAATTTCTCTAGCTAAAGGCTTAGATCCCTATTACACTTCCGGAAAGGGTGACATCAAAATTAATAATAATAATAACTGGCATTTTTGTAGCACTTCGAGGTTTGCAAAGTGGTTTATGTATGTTAACTCATTTGATCAAGTTACCTTTAGTAGTTATTTACCCCTTTGTGTGAATGAGTTTCAGATCATTTCTTGGGAAGCTTTGACAAGTTAACGTCTACCAAGAAGATAGTGAGTGCCCAAAGTGGGGGAAGAGAAAAGAAGAAGGCTGGAGATACTGTGGCCTCCCCAGTTTTGCCCAAGGCAACCCTGTTTCTAGTCTGCCAGTCTGTTTCCTGATCTTGCACCAGGGCTAGCATTTTGGATCTGGGTGATGTCAGACAAATTAATATGACAGGTGAAAATCTCAGTCTGAGGGTGTTGCCTGCCTGTGGCTCATTGCTGTGCAATTTCCTGCCCATAATTCCTTACCTGTTTGAATACTGGGGAGACTTGTAGTTACAGCTGAGCACCACGGGGAAGAAGCTGGGCACCCACAACCTCTAACCTTGAACACTGAGGCAACCCCAGGAGTTTCTGGGTCTAGGATCCCAGCACTAAAGACTCCCTCTCGACCAGAATTATTGTTGGGGAACCTATTCTGGACCTATTCTACTCCTAAAGCTTTAAAAAATGCATCAGAGGGGGCAGCCAGGTGGTACAGTGGATAAAGCACAGGCCGTGGAGTCAGGAGAACCTGAGTTCAAATCCAGCCTCAGACACTTAACACTTACTAGCTGTGTGACCCTGGGCAAGTCACTTAACCCCAATTGCCTCACTAAAAAAAAAAAAATGCATCAGAGGGATTAGTGGAAGGATGGATATGTATCTATCTGGAGGGGTACATATCTCAAAAAGTTCAGATTGAAAAAGAAATCCTCCAAAGAGTTCACCCAATGCTATTAGGATCAACAAGTCTGCCTGCTAGCATTTATTACACACACACACACACACACACACATACACACACACCCGGCAATGCTTTGGGCACTGTGCTGAGAACCCCCTAGACTAGAAGTAGCCATGAGCCTGCTCTGCATCCAGAGACTTCCAGGGCACAGCCCAAGGAAACCCCAGAACCTGTCAACTCACCCCTCACAGACGTTTCACTATAGCTCATAATGTCATGCAGGGGGCCTCAATGAGTGTCTCCTCTTTCTCCTCAGCTTCCAGGCCTCGGCAGTGGCTGGTAAAGTTCTAGTTCTCACCATTTGCAAGTTTTAGCCATTTAGCTGCCATAACATAGAATAGGGTTTTATTCACACAGGAAGGATGCAGAAAGAATATACCCTTTTAGACGATAGCCAAGGGACACATGCCACTTTCCTCGCTAGTGAGATGTCCCCTCAGGGCAGCTAAGTGGCAAAGTGGATAGAGCACCAGCCCTGGAGTCAGGAGGACCTGGGTTCAAATCCGGCCTCAGACACTTAACACTTACTAGCTGTGTGACCCTGGGCAAGTCACTTAACCCCAATTGCCTCACTAAAAAAAAAAACAAAAAAGAGATGTCCCCTCAACCCAGGGACCTATAAAGTCTTTATTTATTTTTTAAAAATTCATAAAAGTATTTTATTATTTTCCAGTTACATGTAGAGATACTTTTCATCATTTGTTTTTATAAGATTTCTAGTTTTAATTTTTTCTCCCTCCCTCCCCAAGACAGCAAGCAATCTGATCTAGGTTAGATATGGACAATCACATGAAACCTATTTCTGCATTAGTCATGCTGTGAAAGAAGAATCAGAGCAAAAAGGAAAAACCTCAAAAAAGAAAAACAACAACAACAAAAAACAATAGAAATAGTATGGTTCGATCCGCATCTAGATTCCACAGTTCTTTGTTTTCTGGATTTGGAGAGCATTTTCCCTCATGAGTCCTTTGGAACATTCTTGGACCATTGTATGGCTGAGAAGAATCAAGTCTGTCACAGCTGATCAACATATAATCTTGTTGATACTGTGTACAATGTTCTCCTGGTTCTGCTCATCTCACTCATCATCAGTTCATGTAAGTCCTTCCAGGTTTCTCTGAAATCTGCCTGCTCATCGTTTCTTACAGCACAATAGTATTCCATTACATTCATATACCACAACTTGTTCAGCCATTCCCCAATTGATGGGCATCCCCACAATTTCCAATTCCTTGCCACCACAAAAGGAGCAGCTATAAATATTTTTGTACATGTGGGTCCTTTTCCTTTTTTTTTTTTTTTTTAGTGAGGCAATTGGGGTTAAGTGATTTGCCCAGGGTCACACAGCTAGTAAGTGTCAGGTGTCTGAGGCCAGATTTGAACTCAGGTCCTCCTGAATCCAGGGTCAGTACTTTATCCACTGCGCCACCTAGCTGCCCCATCTTTTCCCTTTTTTATGATCTCTTTGGGAAAAAGACCTAATAGTGGTATTGCTGGGTCAAAGGGTATGCACAGCTTTATAGCCTTTTGGGCATAGTTCCAAACTGTAGTCTTTATTTTTGTATTTTTTAATTATTCAGTTAGTTGTTTTTCAGTCATGTCCAACTCTTTGTGACCCTATTTAGAGTTTTCTTGGCAAAGATACTAGAATGGTTTGCCATTTCCTTATCCAGTTCATTTGACAGATGAGGAACCTGAGGCAAACAGGGTTACGTGACTTGCCCAGGGTCAAACAGCTTGTAAGTGTCTGAGGCTGGATTTGAACTCATCTTCCTGACTTCAGGCCTACCACTCTATCCAGTGTACTACCTAAGTGCTCCAGGACCTTTACAGTTTTGATGACTTCAAGTACTGCTCTGACTGGGGCCCCAACAAGGGGGAAAAGGCTAGAGGGGAAGAGAAGAATCACAGTAAAATGGGAAGAATCACCAGATTTGGAGTAAGAGAAACTGGGTTTAGGTCCTCCCTGTGCTGCCCCAAGCAAGTGTCTTCACTTCTCTGTGTTTCAGTTTCCTCATCCATAGCAGACACGGTTTCTGCCGGCTCTAAGCCCACCATCCCCTTAACAGCAAGAGAGTCAAGACTCTCCTTTGGGGCGGGCTCTCTCCCCGCCCTTCTCTTCACTACCCTGGGTGTGCCCCAGCAGAGGACTTGCTTTCCCTTGCTCCACTGTTGGGACTCTGTGTATTTCTGCTCTTCTGATGCCTTGGCCACGTTCTGCTCTTCTCTTGCTTCTCCCTGGGAGCTGTCCCCACGTAGACCTCGCTCTCACTGGTGGTCTACTGGTGTGCTGCCACTGTCTTGCATTCCCAGAAGCCACATCGCGTCCTGCCCAGTTCTCCCTCTCAGACAAACTAAGGCAGCTGTCCTGGGGCTGGATTTAGGGAGTAGGAGGGAGGGGATTACAGTGAAAAGGTTCTGGCCTTTTCCCAGGTCCAGGGTCAAAATGACTCCAGGCTATTTAAAACTTCTTTTGCTTCTCCCCAGGCTCTCCCCTGCCCCCTCCCCCCAACACAAAGGATCTCTCCAAAGGACTGTGGGAACTGCTCTTTGGGGAATTATTCTTTGATCCTCTTGTGCCTGTTCTATCCATCTCTTCCTTCCTCAGTGGCTCAGGCTTAGTCAACAGTACTCCCAAGGAGTTCTGGGGCTCAGGGGAACACTCCAGCTAACCACCCCCCCATTATTTTTCCAGCCTCCCCTCTTCTTCTGGGACAATTGAGCTGAGTGCTGCAGGTCACCCTCACCTGCTTCTCAGAGATCTCAAAAAAGAGGAGCGGGAAGAAGCTGGAAGCCCCTTAGGAGATGTTCTCAGAATGTACACTTGTGATTCAGAGGGGAAAAGGACAAATCCCATACATGCTGAGGCCCTACGGACAAAAGCCAAGTATGGCACAGTGGAACATGATCCAGACTGGGTTGGGCTGTATCTTTCCCTGGACATTCAGTTGTATGACTAAAGGCTCAGTTTTCCCATCTGTAAAATGGGGATAATGATTCTTATAGCATCTTCCAAAACCTTATACAATTGCTAATGGTCAGTATTGACAGGTTACTCAATGGGCTGTCCATCCAATGTAAATTTTCATCTTGGGTCAGTGGAAAACATTTCGTTGTCACGTGGCTTTTGAGTATACATTTTTCCTTAAGAGATAAGTGTGTGTGTGTGTGTGTGTGTGTGTGCGCGCGTGCGTGTGTGTGTGTGTGTGTGTGTGTGTGTTGTGTGTGTGAGTGGCAATTGGGGTTAAGTGACTTGTCCAGGGTCACACAGCTAGTAAGTGTCAAGTGTCTGAGTCTGGATTTGAACTCAGGGTCCTCCTGATTCCAGAGCCAGTGCTCCATCCACTGCACCACCTAGCTGCCCCAATTTTTCTTTTTCTTTTCTTTTTTTTTTAAATCAAACAGTATACACAGTGGGATCTTACATTATCCATTTGTTCTTTTCTGGGAAGTTGTCCATGAAAGACTGCCCAGTCCCTTACTAGGTAGCATTTATATAAAGCTTTATTGTGCAAAGCACTGTATATATGTTATCTCATTTGATCTTTATTATTCCCATTTTCAGGTGAGGAAACTGAGGTTGAGAGAAGTTAGATATCTTGCCCAGCATCACACACCTAGTAATCCATCCAAGTCAGGATATGAATTTAGGTCTTACAGCCTCCAACTCCAGCATTCTATCCACTGTACCATATGAAAGAAAAGTATTGAATAAAACATTAATAACACTAGCTAACATTAAATAGTGCTTACTGTGTGCTGGGCTAATTACTGTCTCATCTGATTCTTACAACAACCCCAGGAGGTAGGTGCTAATATTTTTATCCTCATTTTGTAGGAGGCAAAAAAGGGGTTAACAGAAAACCCTGAGACCCCAGCTCTAATTCAGATGTGAGCTCTAAAAGGGATTCAGACCCCAGTTAATGGATAATTTCAGACTTGAGTCTTCATTAATACAAGTCAGGGCCTAGGTTCTTGTTACCCACATTAATCAGCACCCATAACAAGAACATAAAGAGGCAGGTCATAGAGGCCTTAACCATAACAATGATACACTGACAGGTTATAGAAATTCAAACTGATAAATGAAAATATTTTGAAACTAGCCACGGGAATCAAAAAGTGACATGTGCAGAAAAGGCCAAATTTGTCCCCAGATTCACCTTATGATATATAAACCCCCAAAACACAGCTCCACAGAAAAAGGCACCTGCCTCCGGTGTTGGCTTAGGACTCCAGGAACTCCAAATTAGGATAAGCCCTCCCCTGTATCTCCCTAAGGTGGAGGTTATTATAATGAGAGTGATAATCAATTTATCCATACTAGAAATATAACTGTCTTTTCTTTCCCTATTTAAGAGATACCTTTCCACTTTTCTGGTTCTCTCCCTGTGTTCACTCACAGTATTGCAATAAAACTTGGGAAACTGAGTCACTGAGTCTTGTAATTCTTTTGGGATGACACAATCTATTTGACCCTAAATCCATCCCACATCAATTTTACAGATGAGGAAACTGAGGCAGAAGTTAAGTGATTTTCCCAGGGTCACACAGCTAATAAATGTATGAGGCTGAATTTGAACTCAGGTCTTTCTGACTCCAGGACTAGAACCACTGTATCACCTAGCTGTCTCTATGGATGAATGAAAAGCAATTACTAAACCACCACCATGTGTCAAGCACTGTGCTAAGCTCTCAGGAGACAAACACAAAAGACAGACAGTCTTAGAGCTTACATTCTTTTTTTGGTTTTGTTTTCTTTTGCAGGGCAATGAGGGTTAAGTGACTTGCCCAAAGTTACACAGCTAGTAAGTGTCAAGTGTTTGAGGCTGGATTTGAACTCAGGTCCTCCTGAATCCAGGGCCAGTGCTTTATCCACTGTGCCACCTAGCTGCCACCAAGAGCTTACATTCTAAGGAAGGGATATGTAAAGTACTGACCAAGGGAGTTCCAAAGATAGGAGTGAGAGGACCTATAGGGCAGCTCTCTGGCATTCCCTTTTCAGATATATTGTTAGTGTTGATCTGCATACAGTTATCAGATTAAGAGGTAAGGAATTTATTCAGTGGTGCGCTGGCAAATGTTTAACAACTGACTTTCCAGGGGAAAAAAAGTACAAAACACATTCTTAAGCTTAATCTGCATTATTGACATTTTCCCCATCACTTAAGTATAGACGGTCAACAAAACAATAAACTAGGCACAGATTAATAGTGTTTCCTATTTCTGAAATGTTAATATTCATGCTGAAAATTTAACAATTGGTTCTCCCTAGCCTATAGAGCTATTTCTAGCAGCGCCTTGAGCACAACCTCAGAGTTGGAATATGACAAGGTATGATAGAACAAGGGGTCAGAGGATTTGAAAGTAGAGGATAATATAAAAATTGAACTGGTTCACCAAGGGGTAGAGATTGGGAAGGAAGCAGAAAGTGATTAGTACAGGAGTAATAATTACGTGATCTGGCAGTATCCAATGACAGTGCCTCACACCTACTGATTCTCTAAATTAGCTCATTGTAATCTACTCTTACATTGGCATCATTTAAAAAAAATAATTATTAGTCTAAAACTGTGAGATGAGCAGAACCAGAAGAACATTGTGTGATGATCAACTGTGGTAGAATTGGCTCTTCTCAGCAGTGCAATGATCCAAAACAATTTCAAAGTACTCATGATAGAAAATGTTCTCCACATCCAGAAAAAAGAACTGTGGATTCTGAATGCAGATTGAACCATACAGTTTCTACTTTTTGGCGGGGGTTTTTTTGGTCTTTTTTTAAGGTTTTTCCCTTGTATTCCGATTCTTCTTTCACAATATGACTAATGCAGAAATATATTTAATGTGATTGTACATATATAACCTATATCAGATTGCTTTTTGTCTTGGGGAGGGGGGAGGGAAGGGAGAGTGGGAGAAAATTTTGGAACTAAAAATCCTATGAAAAGAAATGTTGAAAATTATCTTTACATGTAACTGGAAAATAAAGAAAATACTTTTAAAAATTCTCTCAAGTCCTAGGGACTTTTGAGGGGGAAATACATTGCACCTACACACCAATCTAGCTCTTGAGCCTCAACCAATGTGTTTCTATTTATATAACCAGCTACTCAAAATTATGACACACATAGATTTTCACCATAACCATTTACTTAATGTCATGGGGGAAATTGGTGATGGGGATCCTTAGGTATATTCCTCTTTAAAGAAGGATACCTTCTCACACACAAATCTAGTTAGAATAAAACAATCTTTTATTTAAGCGCTAGAGAAAGGAGACCTCAAGAGGAGTCTCCAGGAGAAATAGTTCCAGAGACATGGTTCTCTGAGATACCTATCTCCTCGAACAAGAGAAAGGCAAAAACTTTTATAGATGGCAGGTGAGGTGATCACCACCTGACAATGGAAAGTTCCCTTTGGGGGTGTGGGAAGACTTGAGTGAGGAGGTAGTCCTGACTTCTGGAGTTATTTCTGTCCCTTGGCATTGATCAGGCAGCAGCCAAACCTAATGGGCTTATATCTCTTGCTTCTCAAGGTGTATCTGTCCTTTAGTTTAGCTGCCCAGTTTAAACTTTAATAGTCCTAAACCCCATAACACTTAATATTAGGACAAGAGAAATAATATCATGGCTACTTCTATGTTAATGCAAATGCAAAAATAATAACTATATCATGATTTACATATAAATCTAGGTCACACTCTCCCTTCAATGCACTCAGTATCTATGTGGGAGAATAGATATACACAGAAACCTGCCAAAGAGACACATGAGTGAGGAAAACCTAGGTACTCAGTGAAACTCACAACTCTGGAACTGTAAACTTTGATAGCTTCTTTCTGTTTCAGAAACTGTTTATAAAAGTTCCTTGAAGAATTTGGCTTCCATGTTGAAGAGACACATATACCACTAAGCTTAGCTGATCTCTGTGGTATTTGACTAATGCCTCGTTGGGTACAACATCTCAGCCAAACCAGTTAATCAGCTGAATGATAGTCTGCTTCCAGACTATTCCTCTGGCTTCTCAAAAGCAAATAGAAGTTAATATTTCCATCTTCAAGCTTAGCTAATATAGGTCTGGTTTTGTTTTGTTTTGTTTTTTGTCGGGGCAATGAGGGTTAAGTGACTCACCCAGGGTCACACAGCTAGGAAGTGTCAAGTGTCTGAGGTCAGACTTGAACTCAGCTCCTCCTGAATCCAGGACTGGTGCTTTATCCACTGTGCCACCTACCTGCACCGCTAATATGGTTTTAAATCTGTCCTCTTATATTTCTCTCTCCCCTTTTCTTTCTGGGGTCAGGCTATAATAAGATGAATGAAAATCAGATATATTCACCCCACAATCAAAGCACAGCCTTGGGGCAGCTAGGTGGCACAGTGGATAGAGCACCAGCCCTGCAGTCAGGAGGACCTGAGTTCAAATCCGGCCTTAGACACTTAACACACACTTACTACCTGTGTGACCCTGGGCAAGTCACTTAACCCCAATTGCCTCACTAAAAAATCAACAAAACAACAACAACAACAACAACAACAAAAAACACCACAGCCTTGTTGTTCATATCTCCCCAGTTTATAACAGCTTGTTACATTTAAAATGCAGCAACTGCTTATCTCAGAACTCTGAGTCAAATAGAACTCCAAGCAGCTGTCTCTCAGAGTTACTGCCTTTCTCGGAATTCTGAGCTGATTTAGCAACAAATCTTAAAGGCACAGTCCAATACAGAATGTTCTTGGCCTTGGAATTAGACTGAGAGGTAGAGATGGTAAATCAGAGGAAAGATGAACTGGATTAAGGGTCATGAAACCTAGGGAATGATGGAGTGATAAAAGATTATTCCAGGTCTGGAATCACCCATATTTCTACCAAGAGGAGAAAAGTATTTCATCATTCATTTTCCAGACACTACAGTTAACTAGAATACATCTGCCTTTTATTGTTTATCATGTTACAATAATTGTGTATGAATTTTCTTTAATAAATTACAAATTATTTCTTGAATAGCTTTTGTTGTATTGTTTTTCAGTTGTGTCCAACTTTTCATGATCCCTTTTGGGGTTTTCTTGGTTTTCTTGCCATTTCTTTCTCCAACTCAATTTACAGATGCGGAAACTGAGGCAAACAGGGTTCAGTGACTTGCCCAGGGTCACACAGCTACTAAGTATCTGAAACCAGATTTGAACTCACGAAGCTGAGTTTTCCTGACTACAGGTCTAGCACCCTCTCCACTGAGCCACCTAGGTAGATTAATTTTAATCTTTGACCTTTGAAATTGGTATATGTATACGTGTGTATGCATACATACATGTGTATATACATGAATTACACACATCACATACACATGCATATATACACATTTATACATACATATACATACACATACATGTGTGTGTGTGTGCGTGTGCGTACACACATGAAATTTCGTCCTGGAGAGCTCTACAATCTCTGTGCAGATATAGGCAGATGATACCACTAAGTGGTGCAGTGGATAGAGCACTGGGCTTGAGGTCAGAAAAATCTGAGTTCAAATCTGACCTCAGACATGTTCTACCTATGTCACCTTGGGCAAGTCACTTCATCTTTATCTGCCTGAGTTTCCCCATCTATAAAATAGGAATAATAATAGCACCCATCTCCAAGGTTGTTGTGAGGATCAAAAGAGTCAATATTTGTATGTCACTTAGCATAGTTCTTGTCACATATGTAGGTGCTTAATAAAACCTTTTTCCTATTCCCTTCTCCCCCAAGTCAGTTCTCTCTTTTACAATTGTAAAAGCTCCTCGAGGTTAAGCTTACTTGGTACCAGGCACTGTGCTTAGTTCTAGGAATACAAATATCAGCAGATACAGTCCCTGCCCTAAGGAGCTTACATTCCAATTCGGTAAGATGTCAACAAAGGGTGCGGAAAGGGGAGCAGGAGGAGGAAGAGTAGGAGTCTACCAGGTAGTGGTAGAGTAAGTCAGGAGCTGTTTAAAGAGGAATGAAGACATAGCTGGTCTGGGAATTCATCAATCAGAGGGAAAGGCCATGGCAGTGAAGATTCATTCCAATGGGCAAAGATTCCTTCCAATGGGCAAAGATTCCTTCCAATGGGCAAAGGGTCCTTCCAATGGGCAAAAAGTCCTTCCAATGGGCAAAGATTCCTTCCAGTGGGCAAAGGGTCCTTCCAATGGGCAAAGATTCCTTCCAATGGGCAAAGGGTCCTTCTGATGTGCTAAATCCCAAGGTAGAGAGAACTTTCAGGATCAAAAGTTTTTTCTGGCATAATAGGGCTAGTCTAGAGATTCAGGAATACAGCCTGCAGAAAGTTTCTGTAACTTTCCCTATGGTTCCTGGGACAACCGCCTAGGTAAAGATATGACCAATCTCTGTTTCTCCAGGCCTTGGCATTGGTTGGTCCTTAAGCCTGCTATCCCCTACCTCACACCTCCACCTTTTAATTTCCCTGGTTTACTTTAAGTCTCATTTTAGATCTTTCTACAAAAGCATTCTTTCATGATCAGCTCTCCACCACTTCCCTTCTCCTTTCAAATTATCTTCATCTACTTGGGTATATGTATATGAATATGAATATGTATATGTATATGTACCTAGTTATTTATATATTATCTCCCTCATTAGAATGTAAACTCTTTGAGGGTCAGGACTGTTGGTTTGATTTTTTTTTTAACCTTCCTTTCTATCCCGGAACTTAGCATAGTGCCTGGCACCATAAATAACTGGCACCATAATCCAGAAGAACATTATGCACAGTATCATCAACATTATGTGTTGATCAACTGTGATGGACTGGATTCTTTTCACCAATTCAACGGAAAAAGAATGTTCCAAAGGACTCATGATGGAGGAGGCTCTCCAAATCCAGAAAAAAAAGAAAGGAACTGTGGAATAAGGATGCTGATTGGACCATACTATTTCTTTTGTTTTTGATGCTGCTGGTTTTCTGATTTGAGGTTTTTCCTTTGTGCTCTGATCCTTCTCATATAATATGACTAATGCAGAAATATGTTTAATGTTATTATGCATATATGACCTATATCAGATTGCCTGCTGTCTAGGGGAGGGGGGGAGGGAGGGGAGGGAAGGAGAAAGATTTGAAATTGGAAATCTTATATAAGCAAATGTTGAAAGCTATTTCTACATGTAGCTGGAAAATAATAAAATACTTTTATTTTTTAAAAAAGAACAAATAAAATCCTCTGTCTTTAAAAAACAAAAAACAAACAAACAAACAAAACCTGTTGACTGATGAACTGAACCTGGAGTCAGAAAGACCTGGGTTCAAATCTTGCTTCAGACATTCTCTCTGAACCTCAGATTCCTTGTCTGTCAAATAGGTATAGTAATGCCTGTGATGCCTAGCTCCCACTGTTGTTCTGAGGCTTGAATGAGTTAAGGTATATAAAATGTTATAAAAACAGCAGTTATTAGGAACGGGAAAGTTGTACTGAAGGGACTGCTACCCACTGGTTTGTTGCCTTTGGCTTCGGAGTCATTTGGTTATGTATTAGGATAACAAATACTTAACCCACACCTACTATGTTCAGGGCACTGTTCAAGGAACAGGAGGAAGGGCATGTGATAACAGAGTAACAGCAGAGAATTATTTACCTGTCTCACACGAACAACCTTAATGGTTAGATTCCTAGTGGGCTGATAGGCTCTCCTTGGAAAGAGCAAATTGTAATTCATGTGGAACTCTCCAGAGACATATTTCACTCAACCTCCAAGGGTTGCAAAATAAGCATATTCCCTTTGCTTTCTCTCAGTCCAACTTGGTTTCTGTATTTTAGAAATGGGGGCAGCTAGGTGGTGCAGTGGATAGAGCACTGGCCCTGAAGTTGGGAGGACTGGAATGCAAATCTCACCTCAGACACTTACTAGCTGTGTGACCCTGGACAAGTCACTTAACCCCAATTGCCTTAAAACACAATCCAGGCCATCTCCAGTCATCCTGATAAATATTTTGCCACTAGAGAGTGAGACTGGTGACCTCACTTAAATCCAGTTCCCTGTCATGGTCCTCTTGGAGAAGGAAGAACAAGCAACAATTTTAGAAACATTCTTTCCCACCCCCACCTTCACTTCCCTTTACTGCCCAACAGGTAGTGGAGTAAACCACCATGCTTCCTTCTTCCCATACATTTCTGTTTCCTCTGTACAATGAGGCTAGATTAAATGATCCCCAAGGTCCCTTCTCACTCTGATCATCTATGATTATAAGTTGCTGTATTGTATTTTCCAGTGGGGAAAAATTCTTTCAAGCCACTTGAGAGAGATTGTAATTAAGAGCCTTGGGACCTGTAGTCAGTGACTCATAAAGCTGCTTACTAAAGACTTACTAATGCTTACTAATGCTGTTAGTATTAGGAGATCTAAGCATTAGGAGATCTGAGGCTAAAGTCTCATCCTGTGCCTTGGGTCAAGATTTTCCATGAACAAAATGTTGTGGGAAGGAACATATTCTTTAGCTATGGGTTTTTTCTTTTTTTTCTTTTTTGGTAGGGCAATGAGGGTTAAGTGACTTGCCCAGGGTCACATAGCTAGTAAGTGTCAAGTGTCTGAGACTGAATTTAAACTCCGGTCCTCCTGAATCCAAGGCCAGTGCTTTATCCACTGTGCCACCTAGCTGCCCCTGGGTTTTTTCTTTTTTCTTTTTTTTTTTTTTCGGGGCAATGGGGGTTAAGTGACTTGCCCAGGATCACACAGCTGGTAAGTGTCTGAGGCCAAATTTGAACTCAGGTCCTCCTGAATCCAAGGCCGGTGCTTTATCCACTGTGCCACCTAGCCGCCTCTGGGCGGCTGATTGCAATTTACCTGGGAACATCCTCTAAATCAGCTATTTTGAAGTCATGACAGAGATGGTATTTTTCTAATTGATAAGAGAGAAAGAGAGAGACAGAGACAGGCAGAGACAGAGACATAAAAAGACACACAGAGAGAGGTAGAGACAGAGGGAGAAAGAGACAGAGACAAAGATAGGACAGAGAGAGTAAGACACATACAGAGAGACAAGGAGGGAGAGACAGAGAGACAAAAACAGAGAGGCAGAGACAGAGACTGAGAGAGACAGGGACAAAAACACAGAGAGAGAAAGAGAGGGAGAGATAGAGACACACACATAAAGAGAGATAGGGGGTACAGACAGAGACAGAGAGACAGAGAAGAGATAGCATGTACCTTTCTGCAGAACTTGGAGTCCCGGATCCTAAGTTCAAATCCTGGTTGTTCCAAGTACTATAAGTGTGACCCTGAGCCAGTCACTTCCTGAGTTTCTAAATTTACACAACGAAGGGGTTAGATTAAATGGCCCATGAAGTCCCTTCTAGCTCTAAATCGGTAATCCTATATGTACCAAAATATTCACAGCAACTCTTTTTGTGGCAGTAAAACAATAGCAGCAAAGTGGTTGCTGTCCATCAGTTTGGGAAATGGCCAAACGATCACAGTATATAAATATTATGGGGCACCACCTAGCTGCCCCTAAAAACCAACTTAAAAATTTTTTGTCACTTAACCCCAATTGCCTGGGCAGCTAGTTGGCGCAGTGGATAGAGCACCAGCCCTGGAGTCAGGAGTACCTGAGTTCAAATCCAGCCTCAGACACTTAATACTTACTAGCTGTGTGACCCTGGTCAAGTCACTTAACCCCAATTGCCTCACTAAAAAAAATTTTTTTTATTTTGAAACAATAACTTTTAGTCACAGTGTTGAGGCTGGTTATTCCTCACAACTGATAAATTTTAGTTTCAACAGAATCTGAAGGAAATCAGTATATGGATACACTTTAAAAAACAGCCAAAAAAGATTAATCTTGCAGTGAAAAGTTAGAAAAAAGGGTGCTTGTAAAATCTTTGTACAGGTTTAAACACCTTAGGTATATACATGATAAAAATACATTGTAAATGACAAAAGGTGAATTCTTAAATTTTATGTATTATTGTTAATTTTGTGTTAATTTCCATTTCTTTTCATAGTAACTTAAAACTGCTTTGAAAAAATGTATCACAAGTGATAGCAGTAACAGTGAAGGTTAAAAAACAGACTGTATTCTTTTAACACATTAATATGTGCAGTGACTTTTTAATACTGTAAATTCGCAACTACAACCAGTTGACTTTGTTGTTTTTTGTTTGTTTGTTTTTTATTTTTATTGGTGAGGCAATTGGGGTTAAGTGACTTGCCTAGGGTCACACAACTAGTAATTGTTGAGTGTCTGAGGCCGGATTTGAACTCAGGTCCTCCTGACTCCAGGGCCGGTGCTCTAACCACTGCGCCACCTAGCTGCCCCCCAACCAGTTGACTTTGTAAGTAGGCAAGGTAGGTGACTGCCTTTACCTTTACCTTTAGGGTACTCCAAAAGTCTTAGTGCTGTTTTAAGCTTTAATATGAATATTTCAGCTGGTAGTAGCTTAGTCTAAATTTTAATAGCTTAAAACTTTAAGAAGACTTTTGGGAAATCTTTTATAAGTTTTATGAGCAAACAGGAAGGCTGCCTCCCTCACTTAAAATACCCTCCTAATGCCTGAAGTTCCACAATTAGAACTTATTCCATTATTTTAAGCCAAGTTTTTTTTCTCTTAGCATGCAAAAATCCCGTGTTGCAGAGGGGAGATTCTGATGGGGTGTTATATAGAAAGAGCAGTAAGGTACTATGTACTTGGGTGAGGGGTAGGGATAGAGAGGGCAAAGAAGAGAAGGTTGGGGGGACAGCTAGGTGGCACAGTGGATAAAGCACCAGCCCTGGATTCAGGAGGACATGTGTTCAAATCCAGCCTCAGGCACTTGACACTTATGAGCTGTGTGACCTTGGGCAAGTCACTTAACCCTCATTGCCCTGGGGGGAAAAAAGAGAAAGCTGGGGTTTGTAAAATCTTGACCTATTTCTCAAGATTGCCATGACCTGCACTCTTGAACATTCAGAGGATTTCCTCTATGATGCCAGAGAAACCTCTTCACTGTAGAAGTTCCCACCATCAGTCCATGACTATTGACATTGGAAGTATCCACTACCCCTACTGTCTCTCCCTCCTATTGGCTGGTTCTACCCAGAACCTCCATTCTTTTTTTTTTTTTTTTGGTAAGGCAATTGGGGTTAAGTGACTTGCCCAGGGTCATACAGCTAGTAAGTGTCAAGGGTCTGAAGCCAGATTTGAACTCAGGTCCTCCTGAATCCAAGGCCAGTGCTCTATCCACTGCGCCACCTAGCTGCCCCCCAAGAACCTCCATTCTAAGGAGGATACTAAGCCAACTATGTCTTCATTCCTCTCCAGGCTGTGTGAACCACTAACTCATCTCTATAGGACTTTCTCTACCAGGTTCCTGTGCTGGGAACTTTCATTTCTCCCTCCACCCCCACATTCTTTGCTGCTCCCTTTTATATGGGATCTTCCCCCACTGAAATGAAGGCTCTGTGGGGGCAGCGACTGTCTTTCTTTTTGCTTGTATTTGTATTTCTAGCACTTAGCACAGTGCCTGGCATGCAGTAAAGCCCTTAATAAATGGTTGTCCCCTTGTTGCCTTGCCTTGAACTGAATTGAAAAGTGAAATTTTAAAATTTACACATTTTGTTTTAATACAGGGATCCTTCCCAACAAACACCCAAACCTCTTTACAAAGTACAATTCCTAGGGCTAAATATATTGTAGCAACTGAATGGAATGGAATGATACAGCACTGTAGGAAATAATGACTGTAAAGGATGGAAAGATGGGAAGATTTGTATGAACTGACACAAAGTGAAGTGAGCAGAACCGGGAAAACAATATACATGAGACAAATGTAAAGAACAGCAATGAAAAAGCAAACCTAGCATTACAAAATTATGATGAGTGTGCTTGGTCCCCAAAGAAGAGATATGTGGATGCATCTCCCTTCCTTTTTTGCAGCAGGGCTGGGGAGACTATGGATATCAAACTCAGCATATGTCACACTTGGTCAATGTGTTTTGTTCAACTATGTTTTCCTCTACTTTGTTATGAAGAATGTTTCTGTGGGAAGGGGAGGGAATGCCATATTTCGAAATGAAGATGATTCAAAAGCAAAAGATATCAATGAAAATTTAGGTTAAAAAAATAAAAAGTATATTCCCTAAGAAAACAGTTTGCTTATCAACTTTTGAAAATAAATTGTATTGATATCTCTTGCTTTTATCCTAAATTTATCCCTGTATTCTTCTCTCTCTCCCCTCCCACAGAATCATCCCTATAACAAATAATTCTTTTTTTTAATTGTTTTTTTTGTTTGTTTTTGTTTTTAGGGCAATGGGGGTTAAGTGACTTGCCCAGGGTCGCACAGCTAGCAAGTGTCAAGTGTCTGAGGCCAGATTGGAACCCAGGTACTGCTGCATCCAGGGCCAGTGCTTTATCCACTGTACCACCTAGCTGCCCCCCATAGATGTTAATTATTAGCCAAAAAGAGCTTAACTTAACCTTTTAACTGTAGCTGTATGGCATTCACATGGAACATTGTATTGACTAGAGTTGGTCTGCCTCTCCATGTTGGCATTATTTACATTGTTACAGTCATGTACATTGCTCTTTTGTTTATCCTTTATTTATTCTTCTTCACTTCATGCAAGCTTTCCCATGTTTCTCTGAATTTTTCCTATCCATCATTCCTTATGGCATAACAATATTCTGTTCCCAAGTGTTTGATGTCACAAATAATACTTTTCTGAACAGTTTTGCATCGATGGGTCTTTTCTTGTCCTCATAACCAATTTGGAGAATAGTGAGATTCTTGATTTTACCACTAAGGAAACTGACACCCCTACCCAACACCCCACACTTCATCAGTGGCAGAGATAAGACAAAGGATACCCATCAAACCTAGTGATCCATCTACCTCTCTGGTTTTCCAAAAGCCCAGGAAAAACAACCTTCAGCTGATCTCAGATGGCAGAATCAGCTATGATATTTTGGTTTTAAACTAAACATTTTTAGACTGTAGGCACTGAACTGGGAATTAGGTTTTCGGTCCTGGATTTACCGAGGCTCAATAACCTCGGGCAAGTTTAATATCTCTCAACCTCACTTTCCTTGCAGGCAAAATGAAGTTTGGACTAGCTTGCTAATGTCCTTCCCAGACTTAAAATTATAGCTCCTACTCTCAGAGTTCAGTAACAACCAGGAATACTCAAACAATTGGGTTTAATTTTGCTGAAATTCTTTGGATGAAAAAAACGACTGATAAAGTTCTCTATTATATTGCTACCTCAGGACCAAGGTTTCGAAATCTGGAATGTTGAAAATAGAAGCAGCCTGAAATTAATCAGTTAAGGGCTGTGATAACATACTTTATTTAGTAAGGCAAAGGCTGTTGGACAAAGAAGAAATGCCTGTTTAATTTTCTCCAGTTTCATCAGGAAGTAACTGTTATTAGAGTTGGTGAGTCTGAGTAATTTTCTATTTCCTGTGCAAGATTTGGAACTACCAACAAAGAAAATCAAATTTTCACCCTCTCTGCCAAATAATTAGACTCATAGAACTTTAGAGATAGAGGGAAACTCAGAAAACATCTTTTTCAAACTCCTTATTTCATAGATGAGCAAAGTGACGTCCAGAGAGTTTAAACACATTGCCCAAGATCACACAGAGAATAAATTTTAAGTCTTATTGTTTTTACCAGTCTCTTGGGTACTGACACCACCCTGGTGTTGCTGTTTGTTGTTGTTGTTCAGTAGTGTCTGACCCTTTGTGACCCCCGTTTGGGATTTTCTTGGCAAAGATAATGGAGTGGTTTGTCATTTCCTTCTCCAGCTCATTTGACAGATGAGGGAACTGAAGCAAACCAGGGTTAAGTGATTTGCCCAGGGTTACATGGTTAGTCAGTATGTGAGGCCAGATTTGAACTCAGGACAAAGAGTCTTCCTGACTCCAGGCCCAGTGCTGTATCCATTGTGCCACCTAGCTGCCCAACCACCTGGGTGTAGGCGATCATTATCTCATTCTGGGTCTCCCTGCCTCATCTCTTCCACTCCAATTCACCTTCTACGCAGGTGTCAAATGAATTTTCCTAAATCAAAGATCTGAATGTGTCACCAAACTCCAGTGGTTGCCTATCAGCTCCAGCATCAAATAGACAATCCTCTGTTTGGCATTTAAAGCCCTCCCAAACCTAGCCTTCTCCTACCTTTCCAGTATCTGGAATGTTCTCCTTCCTCATTTCTACTTCTAGGCTTTCTTGGCCTCTTTCAAGTCCCTGCTACAATCTCACTGTCTAGAAGAAGCCTTTCCTAATTTCCATTAATGCTACTGCCTTCAACATGTTATCTATCTCCAACTTATCCTGCAAATATCCTGTTGGTACATAGTTGTTTACATGTTATCTCCTCCATTAGACTGTGTACTCCTTAAGAGCAGGGACTATCTTTTGCCTTTTTTGTTTCCCCAGCACTTAGAACAATACCTGGTGGGGGCAGCTAGGTGGCGCAGTGGATAGAGCACCAGCCCTGGAGTCAGGAGTACCTGAGTTCAAATCCGGCCTCAGACACTTAACACTTACTAGCTGTGTGACCTTGGGCAAGTCACTTAACCCCAATTGCCTCACTAAAATAAATAAATAAATAATAAGAACAAAACCTGGCATGTAGTAAATGCTTAATAAATACTAGTTGACTTGACTTGACAGAGCTACTTAGTAGAAGGGTTGGAGATCCCAAATCTCCTATCTCCTAATCTAAGGTTTTCTATCACTAACTACCCCATTGCTAATTGCTCTCTATACTTCCTATTTGGAACATTCCCTCATATCAAATTATTATCGTCACTACTACTAATAACAGCTTACATTTTTATGGTGCATTATAGCCATTATCTAATTTGGTCCCCACAACAAACAGAAATGTAATAGTCATTCTGGCAAAATTTGGGTTGGCTACTTTTCCTGGAAGCTTAAGTTGCTAAAGACCCTGAGAATTGCATTTCTTCCCAGCTCTACCACAGGACTAGAACTAGATGGTAGAACTTATTCCAAGATGGGAAGTGGTTGAGGTGGGGGCAAGGATTTGATAACTATTTCTAGAGAGCTACAAGGGAAGAAGTGGGGAGCTAGGTGATGCAGGGCATAGAGTACTGGGCCTGGAGTCAGGAAGACTCCTCTTCCTGAGTTCAAATCTGGTCTCAGACACTTATTTGCTGTATAACCCTGGGCAAATCACTTAACCCTGTTTGCCTCAGTTTCCTCATCTATAAAATGAGCTGAAAAAGGAAATGGTAAACTACTCCAGTATCTTTGCCAAGAAAACCCCAAAGGGAGTCACAAAGAGTCTGACACAACTGAACTGATTGAATAATAACAAGATAAAGGATTACATGAAAGTCAACTGGATGGAAAATTACCTTTCAGGCTTGGTAATCTAGAGATTCTCTAGGGGCTCAGAATATTTGAAGAATTTGATTTGTGGTCTGTATTTTTAAGCTTTCTAATTTTGCAGAGAAAAAAAGTCATGTGGAACTAGGGCACTTAGAAGGTAATGTCATTTTCCTTTTTTTTCCTTCTTTTCTTTTCTTCCCCCTCCCCTCCCCCCATGGCAATGAGGGTTAAGTGACTTGCCCAGGGTCACATGGCTAGTAAGTGTCAAGTGTTTGCTGTCAGATTTGAACTCAGGTCTTCCTGAATCCAGGGCCAGTGATTTATTTATCCACTGCGCTACCTAGCCACCCCTGGTAATGTCATTTTCTCTAAGCAGACTGGTCACTTTGCACTAAGGTTTTTGGAGTTGGTTGTCTGCACCTTGTTTCTCCTCTCAGATCAGAAGGGAAGAGACCTCAAGAGAAACTGATTTGACATGTTTTGACATCTAATGGATGGAGATAGGTTTGTTCAGAGAGAATTCATTCCACCTACCCCACTGAAGAAGGAGGTGAAAACTTCCTCATCCATTCATTCATCCTATTTATCAGATATTTATTAAGCACCTACTCTGTGCCAAGCACTGTACTAAGTGCTGGGGATACAATTAACAGAGTCCCTGCCTTCAGAGCTTAAAATCTAAAAGGAGAGAAAACACATAAAAAGAGGCAGGAAAGCTGGTGGAGGTGGGAACAACAGGAAGTATCTTGTTCTATGGAGCTGAAACTAGGTAGAGCTGCAGATGTCAAGTGGCATGGGAGTCCATTTTCTGCCCTCCTTGAATTTGGTAGTCCACCTTCCAGCCAGACTTAGGAAGGTGGTGACAATCAAGTTTGATTGATGGTGGTAAGATTAGAAGCAATGAGTTTATCCTGCACATTTTGAACCACGGAGTTGAAACCAGGCAAAACAGCAGATGCAAAGTGGACTCACACTTTAGACTTACAATATCTGCTGGGTATCACTAGGATTGTTATCCTTGTTTTACAGGTGAGGGAATAGGCTTGGAGATGCTAGTGACCAGCCAGTTAATGATGATGATAATCACTGATGTCAAGTCATTCAGCAAGCATGTATTAAATACTATGTCCAGCATCAGAGATACAAAGAAAGGCAAAACCAAACAAACAAACAAACAAACCCAAACAGTCCTTGCCCTGAAGGAGAACACAGTCTAATGGGGGAGACAACACATAAATAACTACATGCAAATACAGAATAACTTGGAGATCATTTCAGAGGTAAAGCACTAAGATTAAGGACTGGGAAAGATTTCGTGTGGAAAATGGAACTCTAGCTTAGACTTGAAAGCAGTCAGGGAAACCAACCAAGAGGTAGACATGGGGAGGGGAAGAGTGTCTGGTGTGGGAGTAAGCCAATAAAAAATATCTTTTCCCTGATTATCTCCTTTAATTAGTTCTATTTTTGCTTTTACTTTGTTAGATCACGAATCCTACCTCTGCCTTTTTTACATCAGCTGAGGCATATTCGATTTTGCTCTATCCCTTTATTTTAACTCTGTGTGTGCCTTTTTGTTTCAAGCATGTCTCTTGTAAATAATGTATTGTTGGATTCTGGTTTCTAATTCATTCTTCTATCTGCTTTCATTTCATTCACACTTATGATTACTAACTGTGTATTTCCTTCCATCCCATTTTTTCTGATTATTTTTCTCTATCCCTTTTTATCCTATCCCTCCTCAAAAGTATATTTGCTTTTATGGTACAGAAGAGTTCCAGGGAACTCATGATAGAAGAGGATCTCCAAATCCAAGAAAAAAAAAAAGAAAGAACGAACTGTGGAGTATAGATGCTGATTGAACCATATTATTTCTTTTGTTTTGGGTGCTGTTGTTTTTTTTTTTCTTTCTATTTTGAAGTTTTGCATCACTGCTCTGATTCTTTCTCTTGTAACAGGATTAATGCAGAAATAGGATTAATGTTATTATGTGTATATATATGTGTGTGTGTATATATATATATATGTATATGTATAGAGATATATAGATATAACCTATATCAGATTACCTGCTGTCTAGGGGAGGGGGGAGGGAGGGGTGGGAGGGAGAAAAATCTGAAATTGTAAAGCATGTATAAACAAAAGTTGAGAACTATCTTTACATGTAATGGAAAAAATAAAATACCTCATACATTAAAAAAAAAAGTATATTTGCTTTTAACCATTACTTCCTTTAATCTTCCCTCCCTTTTATCACCTTTCATCTTTATATCCTTTTATCTGCCCCCCCCCTCTTATCTCTTTCCCTTCTTATTTCCCTATTGGCTAAGATATGTTTCTATATACAGCTGAGAGTATAAATATGTATTCTTCTGTCTTTGAACCAATATAGATGAGAGTGAAGTTCAAGCATCGCCCACCACCCCTCATTTCCTCCATCACTGTAAAAGCTCTTCCTTGTGTGCCTCTTTTATATGAGAAAAATTTCCCCATTCTATCTCTCCTTTCTACCTTCTCCCAGTGCATCCCTCTTTTTTCTCTTTTTTACTTCTTCACTTTTTTTGGGGGGAAATTATTCCAACATAATCAACTCATACCCATGCCTTCTATGTAAACTCCTTTTAACTGCCCTACTAATAATAAATTTCTTAGGAGTTACATGAATCATCTTCCTGTATAGGAATGCAGACAGTTTAATCTTATTGAGTCCCTTATGATTTCTCTTTCTTGTTTACTTTTATGCTTATTTTTTTGTTTTGTGTTTGAATATTGAATTTTCTATTCAGCTTTAATCTTCATCAGGAATGCTTTAAAATCCTCTATGTCACTGAATACCCATTTTTCCCCTGAAGGATTATACTGAGTTTTGCTGGGTAGGTTATTCTTGGTTATAATTCAAGCTCCTTTGTCTTCCAGAATATTATATTCTCAGTCTTCCACTCCTTTAATGTGGAAGTTACTAAATCTTGTGTGATCCCAACTGTGGTTCTGTGATATCTGAATTATTTCTTTCTGGCTGCTTGCAATATTTTCTCCTTGACCTGGGAGCTCTGAAATTTGGCTATACTATTCCTGGGAGTTTTCATTTGGGGGATCTCTTTCAGGAGGTGATTGGTAGAATCTTTCAATTTCTATTTTACCCTCTGGATGTAAGATATTTGGGCAATTGTCCTTTATAATTTCTTGAAATATGATGTCTAGGCTATTTCTTTGATGACAGCTTTCAGGTAGTCAAATAATTCTTAAATTATTTCTCCCTGATCTATTTTCAGGTCAGTTTTTTTTTCCAGTGAGATATTTCACATCTTTTTTTTTCCCACTCTTTTGACTGTTTTATTGTTTCTTGCATGGAGTCATTAGCTTCTAGTTGCACACTTCTAGTTTTTAAGGAATTATTTTCTTTAATGAGCTTTTGTACCTCTTTCTTTCCATTTGTCCAATTTTACTTTTTTAAGGATTTCTTTTCTTCAGTGAATTTTTGTGCCTCCTTTTCCATTTGGCCTAGTTTGCTTTTTAAGGAGTCCTTTTCTTTAGTGAATTTTGTAATTCTTTTGCCATTAGACAAATTCTGTTTTTAAGGTGTTATTTCTTCAGTATTTTTTGTGCCTCTTATACCAAGCTGTTAATTCTCTTTTCATAATGTTCTTGCATCACTCTCATTTCTTTTTACCAATTTTTCCTCTCCTGTACTTTTCTATTTCTTTTACGCTTCCTGAAATTCTTATTTGCCTTGTGTCCAATTAGCAGTTTTCTTTGAGGCTTTGGTTATAGCTGTTTTACATTCTTGTGTCTTCTAAAGTTATCTCTTGTTCTTCCCTGTCACTGTAGTAGCTTTTTGTGGTAATTTTTTTTGTTTACTCATTTTTACAACCTATTTCTTAACTTTGAACTTTATACTAAAGTTGGGCTCACCTGGTAATGGAGAGGCATTATCTCAAGCTTCAGGCTTTGTTTGTTTGTTTGTTTGTTTTTGGTGTTTTCAGAGCTATTTCTGGGGAGGGGAGAGGGGAATCTGCAAGTTTTTGGTGCTTCCAAAGTGGTATGATCTGATGAGAGGTATGATCACTGCTCTCCTGTGGTTTATACGCAGAAAGGGCCCCTACTCTCTTGCAACTACAAACACTAGCACTCCTATAGGTCCTGGAACTATAACCCTGTGACCCTGTGACCCTGCTCCATTATGACTGAGTACAAGTGGCCCTTTCTACCCTGGGACTATGACCTAGAGCTGAATATAAGCAATACAGATGACAATCAGCACCAGCTGTAGCTAGTGCCAGGAAAATGTCTTTTGTAATCTCTTTCTGACCAGTTGTCCAGCCTCCTTACCATCTCTCTGCTGAGAGCTCCCAAAGAAGCAACAACTTCTGCTGAAGCATATTAGATTCTGCTCCAGCCCTTTATTTTAACTCTGTGTGTCTTTTTGTTTGCTGTGCCCTTTGTGCGTCGTCTGGACAGGCCTCCACCCCAGTGTCACAGGCTTCTCTTGTAGACCTCCTAAGTTTTCTTAGGCTAGAAAAATGCTTCACTTTGAACTTTTGTTGGCTCTGCTGCTCCAAAATTTGATTTGAAGTATTATATATATATACATATATATATATAATATATGTATATATTTTTGAAGCATTATATTAAAGTTGTTTGGAGAGGAATGTGGAGAATGTTCAGCTGGGTGGCTGCCTCTTACCTGCCATCTAACTTGGCTTACCTTTTATTCTAGTTCAAATTCATTTGTAAACTAGATCAGAGAAGACTTTGGACATACCCAATCCTAAATTAGATAGCTATCTGTAACCATTTATTAAGTTGAAACCCATTTACTAAGTGCCTATTATGTGCCAGGTATTATGCTAAGTGCCGAGAATCTTTTTTAATCTCCCTCTATACAAGATTTAACTCAGCCTGGGGCAACCTGACTGACTTCTCTTAGCTGAATTTAATGGCTATGACAGTTTTTACAGTTGTTCTCATTAGGGCAAGCTTCTAGCCATTGTACTTAAGTAGACATGAACTAAGATTGCTTGAACAACCCTGAAAAGAATGTTCCAGAAAATAATAATAAGAAGCAGTGCCCAGCGAAGACTGGGCCCAGCAGCCTGGAGAGTGACATTTGGTTGAGGTTAAGTAGCTAGGTGGTCCAGGGCATAGAGGGCTGGCCTTGAATTCAGGAAAACTGGAGTTTGAATTCTTGCCTCAGATACTAGCTTCCTGTCCCTGAGCAAGTCACTTAAAACTCTCTTTAGGGATAATAATAGCACCTAACTCCCAGGGTTGGCATGTGGTTGTTGTTCAGTTGTGTCTGACTCTCTGTGACCCCATTTGGAGTTTTCTTGGCAAAGATACTAGTTTGCCTTTTCCTTCTCCAGATCATTTTACAGATAAGGAAACTGAGGCAAAAAGGATTCAGTGACTTGCCCAAGGTCACACGGCTAATAAGTGTCTGAGGCTATATTTGAACTCAGGAAGATTAGTTTGTTTTCTGGACTTCAGGCCCAGCACTGCATCCACTGCACCACTGTATGCCAGGCACTGTGCTAACCACTAGAGGGGATACAATCCAAGCCTGCCCTCAGGAAGCTTTCATCCCATTGAAGTAAAACACCACAGAAAGAAAGCTAGAAATGTGGTGTTGGGGAGTGGGGTGGGGAGGTGACTTTTAAAGTGAAGGGGTGGGGGCGGCTAGGTGGCGCAGTGGATAAAGCACCAGCCCTAGATTCAGGAGTACCAGAGTTCAAATCCGGCTTCAGACACTTGACACTTAACTAGCTGTGTGACCCTGGGCAAGTCACTTAACCCCCCATTGCCCCGCAAAAAAATAATAATAATAAAAAAGTGAAAAATAAAGTGAAGGGGAGGCTTGGTTCCTGGCAAGATAAGGTCTATGAGACAAAGCCTAGAGTCCAGGGCAGAGTTCTGGAGGGAGGGGGCTGATGAGAAAGCTGGCAGGAATGTAGACCGCATGGTTTAGAAATGGACAGGAAGTGTTATGATTGTAAATATCATACTTCTTCTAGAACACAAAAGCTTGCAATAGACTAATGCCTCAGCCACAGTTCGAAGAATAACCCAAAAGGAAAATATGAATGCAGAATTCCTTGAAATCCACCCAAGTAACATTTAAGAGGAGTTAGCCAGAGGACAAATTCCAAGGCTAGAGCCATCTATTTTGAAAAGCCTATTTATTTCCAAGGGTTCAGAATTTGCCCGGAATGAAACAACAGTGGTTAAATGACCCCCCCCCCCCACCCCCCGCCGCAATGGCTAAAAAGTCCATCAATTTTTAATCAAAACAGAACACAAGACCAAATCTCTTAGTCCTCCACTATCCCAGCTTCCCATGGATCGAATCCTTAACAAATTGATGGTGGGAGGAAAAGAAGGAGTGGATTTGGGTGGAGTGTGGTATAAACCACTCCCCATGAGTCAGCTGTAAATTTAATTCAAATTCCCAATCTCCCTCAGCTCTTTGCTGATGATGGTTACTCTCAAGATGACTACTGCCCCTGGAAAACACGCTGGGAAACAGGTAAGACCTATAAATATTTACCTGAATATTAAAATTATTTCTAAAAACAAGAGGTTTGTGTTTGAGTCAGGGTTTGTAGTCTCTGATTATTCTGAAAAAGGAAAAAAAAACCATTCCACAGGAAGTGAAGCTCTTACTTCTCATGTTTCATTTTAAGGATTTACTTCATGTGATTCCCTCCAGGGGAGCAGTGGGGACAGCCAGCCAGGAATCCATTTGGCTGATGGCAAGCCCACAGCTGAGGGAGCAAGCTTCTCGTAATTCCACACCATTTTGTTATTCTTGCTATAATGTGCAGCTAGAAATCTTGGAGGAAGAATCGCTTAGAGTCTGGTGGGTATCTGGGCTTCCTTCAGCTTTTTTTTTTTTTTTTTTGGAGAGTTCCACTGGCTAAGGAAAATGATTTGTTCCTTTAATAATCACAGTGCAAAGCTGATCTCCAAGGTGCCAACTTATCCTGGAGGGGGGAGGGTGTCAGTCAGTCAGTCAGACAATAAGCATTTATTAAGCACCAACTATGCTCCAGTCTTTGCTAAACTGGGGATACCAAAAGAGGCAAAAAACACTCCCTGCCCTCAGGGAACTGTCCATGATGTTAAACTCAAAGGAGGGGAAGAGATGCAGAATCTAAGGTACCATTTACAGGTGATGCACTGCAGTGGTGACTTCGAATCATTGAATTCAGTCTTAGACTCTGCAGGGAATCTTTAGGGAAGGGGCTTTCAAAATGAAAACTTCAATTTTATTTTAACCTTTTTTTGGGGGGGGGATGTGAATTCATGGATATGGGAAACCCCTGAGGTAAAAAAAAATAAAAAACCCAATTCCTTCCACAGAGCAACAGCTCAGCCCTAGCTTCAGAGAATCATAGATATAAAGTTAAAAGGGACCTCAGAGAAGAGCTGGGAGGAACCTCAGAGATCATGCAGTCCAGGGGTTCTTAACTTGAGACTTCTCCATGACCAAGTGGATAGAATTGGACTTGCAATCAGCGAGATCTGAGTTCCAATTTTGCTTCAGAGCCTTACTAGCTGTGTGATCCTGGACAAGTCACTTAACCTCTCAGCCTCAGTTTCCTCATCTCTAAAATGAGGATAATAATAGCACCTACTTCATAGGATTATAAAAAGGACCCAAAGAAGTAACTTATGTAAAATACTTTGCAAACCTTTTAAATATTATTGTTCATGTTATTATTATTGATAAATAAATATTATTGTTATTTCAGGGGGTTCCACAAACTTGGAACTTTTAATATTTTGAAAATTTTATTTCAAGACAATTGGTTTCCTTTGTAATCCTGTGTATTTTATTTTACACATTTAAAAACAGTATTCTGCATAGGGGTCTATGACACGGAAAAAGGTTAAGAGATCTCAATCTAATCCAATCCACTTCTTTGACAGATGAACAAACTCTGGCCCAGGAAGATTTAAATGACTTGCCCCCAGTCATTTTCTTTCTTTCTTTTTTTTGGTGAGGCAATTGGGGTTAAGTGACTTGCCCAGGGTCACACAGCTAGTAAGTGTCAAGGGTCTGAGGCCGGATTTGAACTCAGGTCCTCCTGAATCCAGGGCCGGTGCTCTATCCACTGTACCACCTAGCTGCCCCCGCCCACAGTAATTTTATTAATATAGTGTGGAAATCAGGATTTGAACCCAAGTCCCCAACTCCAAAATCCAGTGCTCCTCCCTTCCATTTCACTTGGCATCCCATTTAAGTGACCACAATGGCAGGTATCAGTAGGTAAAATGGGGCAAAATTTGAATTTCAAGGAAATTTCTTACCAAGGAAATAGAATGAACTATCTCTCCCTACATTTTTTTTTTTTGCAGGGCAATGAGGGTTAAATGACTTACACAGGGTCACACAGCTAGTAGTGTGTCAACTGTCTGAGGACAGATTTGAACTCAGGTCCTCCTGAATCCAAGGCTGGTGCTTTATCCACTGTGCCACCTCTCCCTACATTTTTTGGGGGGTGTTAAGGGCTAAAATTCTAGCTAGTCTGTCTAAAATATCTAATGAGTGGTCGCCAATAAATTATAAGCTTTAGCAAGAGTTAAGCTTTTAATCATTTATTAAGGAGAATAAGAATTTGGTAAAGAGAGAGAGAAAGGCCTACATTCATCTATCTATTAAAGGGAGAGCACATTTCTAGCTCTGCTCTCTGCCAGAGTCCCCAGGAAAAAGAGTGAGACAGAGCACCTCTCTCTTCCTTCTTCCTCTCACTAGCAAATGTCACTTCCTGACGCCCAAGAAAAGATGCATGTTTTTGCCCTCAAAGACCTTCCTTTCATGGTGGAACTTTTCTACAGTAAATCTCCAGCAGGTGGCAATGAGGGTTAAGTGACTTGCCCAGGGTCACACAGTTAGTGTCATGTGTCATGAAGTCAGAGGATTTGAACTCAGGTCCTCCTGAATCCAGGGCCAGTTCTCTATCCACTGTGCCACCTAGCTGCCCCCTCTCCCTACATTTTAAAAGTTGCCTTTGGCTGGGTGGATACCTGGGTTTATGCTTGTGATATAGATTTGCAAACTGAACCCTTATCTAACCTTCCATGTGCAAAAAGGTCTCATTTAATTAGTTGGATAAATGTAATCTAGCATAATCCAGGCCCACTTTCTTTGAATTCTTATTTTCACCCGGACCCTGGATGATGGTGCTTCAGAGATAGAGTGGCAGAGTGGTTTCTGATGATGAACCGGGCGGTGGTGGGGGGGGTGTCTCAAAATGTGCTTATAATGCAAAGAAGTCTCCTGATAGGGTAGAGGGGGATGAGACCTGTATGCTGCTTTCCTCCTTCATTCCTCTACACTCCTTGGATTTAGACTTTGGGGTTTCCATGCACTATACAAGAGTGACCAAGATACTGTTGCAGTTAATGAAGATGTAACCAGGAGAACCAAGCCCCCAAAGACCAGTTCTGAGGGAGCCATCTGAGTTCTGGAGCAGAGACAAGAAAGGAGCCTGAGTTGCTGCTGAGCCGATCTACCAAATAACTGTGGGGAACCGCGTCAGGCTGGTTAGCTGGGAGAGGGAGATTTCCATCTATTCCCATCTCTACCTCTCCTGATTTCTCTTATTTAGAGTCCGTGATCCTGATACAGGGTCTACATAGTCTTTTTCCTTATTTCTTTGCATTAGCTATGGGGGGGGTGTGGTTGGGAATACCCCCAGTCACATCCAAAGATCTGGGAGAGGAAAAGAGATGGCTTAGTGGGTAGAGCATTGGGTCTGGCGTCAGGAAGACCTGGATTCAAATTTGGCCTCAGACACTCACTGGCTGTGTGATCCTGGACAAGTCACTTAACCTCTGTTTGCTTTAATCCACTGGAGAAGGAAATGGCAAACCATGCCAGTGTCTTTGCCAAGAAAACCCCAATGGACGGTATAGTCCATGGGGTCATGAAGAGTCAGATGTGACTGAACGACTGTTCAGCAGTTAGGACGTGGCTGGAAGCAAGTATCTGTATGAAACAAAACTATTTCCTTTCATGTTATGTTGTCTACAATAAACTATGTGGCCATAGTATGCTGACATGTTGAATCCAGCTGGAGGAAACCCAGATGAGCTTACACTAGTCAGGTTTTGTTGTTGTTCAGTTGTTCACTCGTGTCCATCTCTTTATGATGCCTTGGACCAGAGCACACCAGGCCCTTCTGTCCTCCACTATCCCTCTGAGTCTGTCCAAGTTCATGTTCAACGTTTCCATAATGTTATCTACCCATCTCATCCTCTGCCATCCCCTTTTCCCTTTGTCTTCAATCTTTCCAAATATCAGAGTCTTTTCCAATGAGTCAGTCAACTCACGTCTCACTTAGGTACCCAATATATGCCAAGCACTGGGCTAAGACTGTAGATACAAAGAAAGGTACTGCTCTTAAGGAGTTCCCAGTCTAAGGTGACAACATGCAAGCTAATATGTACGAGTAAGACATATAGGGCTGGATTGGGGAAGGCTTCAGAGGGAAGCCACTAAGATTAAGGAGGATGCTTGTAGAAGGTGAGACTTTAGCCAACACTTAAAGGAAGTCAGGGAAACCAGGAGAGAGACTCATAAACTGGATATAATTATAAATTTTATATTTTAACATTTTGAATTATATTTCACTTCATTTCCTTGACTAGTTTTGGACCCAGATGGTGGGAGTTTAATCAAACCACTTAGAGAAGCCATGGACTTGTTGAGGGGTAGGGAAGTAGGCTAGGAATCTGTAGGGTGGGAGCAGTTAGGATACCTAGTAGAGCTATTACAACCTTTTTTGGGGGGAGCAGAGCAATGAGGGTTAAGTGACTTGTCCAGGGTCACACAACTAGTGTTAAGTGTCTGAGGGCAGATTTGAATTCAGATCCTCCTGAATCCAGGGCTGGTGCTTTATCCATTTTGCCACCTAGCTGCCCCCTATTGCAGCATTTTAAAGAGACTTTCCCACCATTGGCCAGGGAAAAATTGTCCAGGTTGCTGGGCTAGAGGCTCAAGTAAAGGACCACCTGATGGGCAACTTAAATGTACTGCCTTGCTGGAAAATAAATTCAGCGACATACAGTCTTCTTGGAGGTTTAAGGATCATTGTACTTGAGCCACACCAGCAAGTTGAACTGTTTGAACAAGCATCACACTTAGAAATAAGTTTTCAAAGTTTCTCACTCTCAGGCAAATCAAACAGTATTCCTCTTCATATGCTTGACCCTTTTTTGGTTGTTGTTGTTCAGTTGTTCTCATGACCCCATTTGCAGTTTTCTTGTCAGAGATACTAGAGTGGTTTTCCATTTCCTTCTTCAGCTCATTTTACAGAGGAAGAAACTGAGGCAAACAGGGTTAAGTGACTCACCCAGGGTCATGCAGCTAGTAAGTATCTGAGGCCAGAACTCAGGAAGATGAGTCTTGACTCCAAACCCAGTGCTCTATCCACTGCGCCCCCAGCTCCCCCATAACTGGTCTTAGTACCTAACTATAGCAAGAGCAAGAGAATGAATGTTTTCTGTGGAGCTACAGTCTAGCTTTTTTTGCATCTCAGCTTACCTAACAGCAAAATAAGCAGACACTTGAAAGACCACAAACACAGCCTTTCAATCAGGGGCTCAGATAAAGATACTGCTAATCCCAGAATTTCAGAGTTGGATGGGATCTCAGAAACCCCCTAATTCAGCCTATCCCTGAGTGGGAATCCCATCTCCAAGCTACCTGACAAGGGATCATCCAAGCGTGTCCAATGATGGAGTGTGTCCAATGATGGAGAGCCCAATGCTTCCGGAGATTCCACTCTGGGATCACTGTAATGATTAGGAACCTTTTCATTATTGTCCAGCCTACTCTGGGACTCCTACCCAACTCCTAGAAGTCTTCCCTAGAAATTGTTCTACTGCTGTGTTATTGAGGTTGGAGCAATATGGATGGCTGATGGAATTCATGACAAGGCTTTTATGGACGGCTCATCTTGCCTCCACCCCACTACAGAAATGGAAAGTTGGTCGAGAAGGTACCAGGCCTTGAATTTTGGATGAAGGTAGAAAAGCATTCACGGTGACACTGATGCATGCTGAGGGAATAAGTCTCAGAATTTGTGTCTAAACCCTTCCTATGGTTTCGCAGGAAGGAACTAGCCTCCCAAAATTAGGATCATTATTTTGGAGCTAGAAGCAACCTTACTATTAATGTTCTGGGGATTGGACTTTGGTTGTTCAGTTGTTTTTCAGTTGTTTCTAACTGTTCGTGATCCCATTTGGGGTTTTCTTGGCAAAGATACTGGAATGGTTTGATATTTCTTTCTCCAGCTCATTTTACAGATGAGGAACCTGAGGCAAACAGGGTTCAGTGACTTGCTCAGGGTCACATAGCTAGTAAGTGTCTGAGAATTGGACTACATGATGCTATATCTGATGCAAAATGCTTTATTTACATCTCCTCATTTGATCCTTAAAACAACCCTGTGAAGTAGGTACCACTTTATAGATGAGGAAACTGAGGCTAAGCTGCTTGACCATAGAAAGTGGCAGAGACAAGAGTCAAATACAAGCTTTCCTTATCTCCAAGTCTAGCAGTCTAGCCATTATACTACCCTGTCTTTCATTAATAATTTTTAGGGTCTTTTCCAGCACTGATATTCTACAATTAGATGAAAATAAAGAACTGTTTGAGGGGTAAGGTGATATTGATCCCAAGAATCTGGGAAGGATTCCTTGAGAAAGTAGTATCTGAGTCAGGCTTTAAAGGTGGTGGGAGTGGGGCTGAGGGTGTGCAATTTTGATTACATAAAACTTTTTTGATTGCACAAACAAATCCAATGCAGCTAAGATTATAAAGGAAACAGTTAACAGGGATTTTTTTCCTGGATGTTTCTTTGGTGAAGATCTCTTTTCTAATAAGAAAAAGAGCTGTTACCCAATTGAAAAGTGACTAATGTATATGAACAGGCAATTTTTTCCCCTTTATTTAGAATTTTATTTCCCCCCAATTACATGTAAAAACAATTTTAATGTCCATTTGAAAACCTTCGTGCTCTAAATTCTCTTCCTTCCTCTCCCTCTCCCCTTAAAAAGGCATGTGTATTCATACAGGCAATTATCAAAGGAAGAAACCCAAGCTACCTGTAGCCACATGAAAAAATGCTCCCAATCACTAATAGTAAAATGCAAATTATAGAAATTTTGAGGTTCCACCTCATACCTATCAAGATTGGCAAAGTTGACAAAAAAGGAAAATGACCAATGTTGGAGGAATTTTGGGAAAACATGTACATTGATGTATTAATGCAGCTGTGAATTGGTATGGTCATTCTGGAAAGCAATTTGTACTTAAGCCCCCAAACTTACCAAGCTATGTCTAATCTTTGACTCGGTGAAGCCATTATATATCTATACCACCAAAGAAATCAAAGAAGGAGGAAAAGGGCCCATATGTACAAAAATATTCATAGCAGTTCTTTTTGTTGTGGTAAAGAACTGGAAGCTAAGGGGATGACCGTAGATTGGGGAATGGCTGAACAAATGATGAAAGAGATAGTTTTACAAAACTATATTTTTTTATAGTTTTAGAAAAACCTGGGAAGACTTGTGTGAAATGATGCAGAGTGAAGTGAGCAGAACCAGGAGAACAAGTTGTATCAGAACAACAATATTATAAACACTGAACCAATTGAGAACATAATGATCATTTGTAATTATAGAAGACTTATGATGTAGAATACTACCTGGCTCCTGAAAGAGATAATGGACTAAATATGGAGAATGAAACAAACATTTTTGGATATGGCCAAAAATGGGGATTTTTTTTGGCTTTAGCAAGCATATTTGTTATAAAAGTTGGTTTTTCTTTTTCAGCAGGAGATAAGTAGGATATGAAAGGAGAAACATATATGTGTGAACTGCCTATTGGATATTTTGAGCTGGATGTCCCATTTGCATCTCAACTCAACATGTCCAAAATGGAACTCATTATATATTTCCCCAAACCCACCCCTCTTCTGAACTTCTCTGCTTTTATGGGGGGGGGTCTCTACCATCTTTCCACTCAGCCAGGTTTGCAATCTTGACTTTATTATCCTTCACTCCTAGCTGTTCCATATCCAGTTGCTGAATCTTGTCACTTTTAGCTTCACAAGATTTCTTAGTCTGTCCTCCTCTTTCTATTCACATGACCAACATCCTCACCTAAATTATACTAATCTCTAGCATAGAAGAATTATACTAATCTCTAGTATAGAAGAACTAGTTGTTCTTCCTACCTTAAGAATCTTCCCTCTCTAATCTACCTTCTGTAGAGCTGTCAAAGTGATTTTCTTAAAATACTAGTGTATTGTCACTCCCCTTCTCAAGAAACTCCTATAGCTATTGCTTTTACAATAGAAGATAATAACAATAACAATAACACTAACTAACATTTATGTAGCACATAGCATGTGCCAGGCACTATGTTAAGCTCTTTATAATTATTATCCAATTTCATCCTCATTATGACTCTGGGAGATAGGTGCTATTATTATTCCCATTTTATAGCTGAGGAAACTGAGGCAGATGGAGGTTAAATGACTTGCTTATGTTTGATATTTAAAAGCCCTTTAGCTGTGTTACCTTGGACAAGTCACATTTAACAAATATTTGATTTATTGAAGTAGAAAGGTCAGAGAAGCTTTCATTGGTTTCACTCTTCCAGGTCCCTTATCAGTTTATCCTATCTTTTCCTGCACCATAATCACTCCCTTCATTATCTCTCTTTTCTCCTCAGAAGAGTTTACAATTGAACTTTTCAGTCAGTGTCAGACTCTGTGAAGAAAGAAATCTGTTGCCCTTTTAAGAAAATTCCTATCCAGCTGCCTAAGGACTCACATGCCTGAAATTCTATTGTGTGACACCCCTCCCCTTGCTCTGGCTGAAAGCTGATTGGTTCCAATATGCATATTTAATCTTGCTCCAGTCAGAAACTCTTCTACAGCAGTCAGTCAACATACATTTATTTTTTCATTTATTTTTTTTTTTAGTGAGGCAATTGGGGTTAAGTGACTTGCTCAGGGTCACACAGCTAGTAAGTGTTAAATGTCTGAGGCCAGATTTGAACTCAGGTAGTCCTGACTCCAGGGCCGGTGCTCCATCCACTGTGTCACCTACCGGCCCCCAACATGCATTTATTAAGCATCTCCTATGTACTATAGGTTGAGGTTGGATTGTGAAGGATTTGAAATGCTAAACACGTTTTTATATTTTATCTTAGAAGCAAGAGAGAATCAACTGGAGTTGACTGAATAGGGAAGATTTATACTTAAGGTAAATCATTTTGGCAGCAGTGTGGAGGGTGGGCTGGAGTAGGGAGAGACTTGAGGCAGGGAGACAAATTAGGAAGTCATTTCAATAATCCAGGTGAGAGGTAATGAGGTCCTGGATAGCTGTGTGAGTAGAGAGACAGGATGAGAGACTGTGGTGGTAGAACTGACAAGATTTGGCAAGAGATTGAATATGTGTGGTCAGGAAGAAAGAGGACTTGAGGTTAACACTGGGGTTTTGAATTGGGGAGACTAGAAGAATGGTGGTACCTTCAATGGAAATAGGGGAGTTTGGAAGAGGTGAAGATTTTAGATTGAGTTTGAGATGTTTTCAAGATATTCAGTTAGAAATATCCAATAGGCAATTGATGACGTGGTTATGAAGCTCTGGGGAGAACCTAAGACTGGATGTAGGTACATGTGTGTGAGTCATCAGTACAGAGAAGATAATTAAAACCCATGAGAATGGGTGAGATTGCCAAAAGAGAAGGTACACAGAGAGAGAGAGAGACAGAGACAGAGACAGAGAGTCAGAGAGATAGACACAGACAGAGACAGAGAGACACAGAGAGAGAGAGAGAGACAGAGAAGAGTAGGGGACTTGGCACAGAGACTTGTTAAACACTGACATGGACAAGGTTTGATATGAGAAAACAGGAATACTTGGGCAGGTAGGACAAGACAAAGGAGGGATTAGTGTCATGAAAGCCCAGAGAGGAGAGAGTATCCAGGGGGGGAGGGTGGTCAACAGGGTTAAGGATGGGAGGAAACAAGCTGTTATTGAGCTCTTACTATGTATAAGACACTGTACTAAGAACTTTACAGATATCTCATTTGATTTTCACAACAACTCTGGAAGGTAGGTGTTATTATGTCCATTTTACACCTGAGGAAATTGAGGCAAGCAGAGGTTGAGTGACTTACCTAGGGTCCTACAGCTAATATATGTGTGGCTGAATTTGGATTCAAATCTTTCTGATTGTAGGTCCAGCACTCTGTCTACTGTTCTACCTGGCTGCCTAAAGGAAGAAGGTAGGTATGGGGCAGCCAAGTTGGCACAGTAGAGCACTGGACTAGAGTCAGGAAGACCCGAGTTCTCATCCTACCTCAGACACTTACTATCTGTGTAATCCTAGGCAGGTTATTGACCCCTTGCCTCTTTCAGTTTCCTCATCTGTAAAATGGGGATAATCATAGTATCTCTCTTATAGGAGTGTCCCTAGATAAAAAGCGATTTGTAAACCTCAAGGCACTAAACAAATATCAGCTATTATTATCAGGAGGATGAGGGCTGAAAAACAACCAACGGATTTGTAAATTTAGATATTATTGCTCACTTTGGAGAGAGCATTTCCACTCAAAGCATGTTAGGAAGCTGGGGATGAGGCAAAGAAAATCATAGCATTTATATAGAGAACTTTAAGCTTTGCAAAGAACTTTCTACAAATTATCTCAGTTGATTCTGGAAATTACTGCTATCAGTATCCTTCTTTTACAGATGAGGAAACTGAGGCTAAGAAGATTAAGCGACTTGCCCTTGGGACACAGCTAGTGGCTAATGCAGGATTTACCCTGTCTCCAAATTGTTATCCCCTTCACCAAGGTGCCTCAGTGGGGGACACTTGGGTATGTTTGAAGGCAGGCGATTGGAAGACAGGGAAGATTAGAGAGAGGTGGCGATCTGCAGGCAAGGAAGGGCTCTTACACACATGAGAGATGGTGTGGCCTTGGCAGGGTGGTGGGACACCTAACTATCAGAGCCCGGGAGAAAGGAGACAGACACCACAGGGTGGGAGGGATATTGTCAAGGATATTGAGATGAAGGGAAGGGGAGAAGATGGAGCTCAGTCAAATGGCCTCTATTTTCTCAGTAAAGTCAAAGGCAAAAGTCCTCTGCTGACAGAGAGGGAGGGAGGGGTCAGTGTGGGAAGCTTGAGGACTGAATAAAAGGTTTGAAAAAGCTTGTGTGCAGGCACGAGATAGAGAAATCAATTAGAGAGGAATAAAAGGGCTGCCTTGTTGCAGTGAGGACCCAGTCGAAGTTGGATACCTTGAATTGATAATGGAGCCAGTCATTGCCCAGTCCCCAGTCCTCTGTCCAGTGTAGTTCTTAGTTCATTTAATTGATCTTTTTATCCATTTTAAGGTGGCTGGATATTGGTGAAATAGAGGAGGTTGCTTGTGCTTGTGAGACTGCAGAACAGGCAGGCGTCGATGGGTTTGGGTCTGAGTACTCGATAGGAGTACCCAAACTGATGATCATTTTTGACTTTGTGATCTCAGTACATAGCCCAGGGCCTGTTACATTATTTATTTTTTTATTTTTAGAAATTTTACTTATTTTAATATATTATTTAGATTTATATTATATCAATTTATTGTATATTATCTATAATAATACATACTAACTTTTAGTTATTTATTTTTCTTGGCTTGTGAATGGAACTCCCAAGTGATGAAACTCCCTTTCCCTATGCAGATGTGGGTCTTACATGGCTGCCATTTAATAGCTAGCATTTATATAGTGCTTTACAAATATTATCTTATTTACCCTTACAACACTTACGTGCTAGTATTAATAAACAGGTGCTATTATTAATCCCCATTTTACAGATGAGAAAACTGAAATAGGTAGAGGTTAAGTGATTTGTCTAGGGTCATCCAGCTGGTAAAGTGGCTGAAATGGAATTTGAACACAGATCTTCCAGACTCAAGGTCCAATCTCTTTCCACTGTGCCACCTAGCTGCTTCATTTAAGGAATGCTAGTGGAATTGAATTGATGAGATCACAGACCCATTGGAGTATGAAGTATGAAGAGCATCCCAGATAGTTTGAGATAATGAAAAGAAAGCTTGCTTGAACACAGGATTTGTTTGAATTGAATCAATTAAAAGTGCATTCCAAGTGAGTGGGTATCCTTTGGGACCTTGAAACTGCAGCTCAGTTAGACTTCCACTTCATGGAAGTATATCTGGAGAAGTTGTTGTGGCCTTCATTGCTTCCTGCTTTGTAGCTATTTTGATGTTGATTAAAATCAATGTTATGAAATGCCATGAACTCACCCAAGCAGTCTAATTCCAAATATCACAGAGGATGAAATTCCAGGGTTTTAATCTTAGCTGGGGGAGGGGGGATGTCTTGAAACCTTTCCATCTTGCAGTTATTAGGCTTTACTTCTGGTTTTCTACTACTTCTTAATGTTATTGAATCAATTATTGGATGAGATTTGGGGGAAATGACAGAATTTTTGCTTCCAACAGCTCCCATTATCTGTGTAATCCCTTTCAGGGACCACCTTCTATAGATTTAAATGAGAAAATAACCAGTTACCATTAGGGATAATTTCTAGGCAAATGAGTTAGGAGTTTTTTGTTCTGATAATTACAAGGAATCTGATAAACCACTTCTGAAGTGCATAGGAGCCTGCGTTTATCTCTCTTCCTTTTCTCTATATTGCCTGTTTTCCTGGGATGCGGCTTGATGTAGTGGGTTGCCTTGGTCTCGAACCAAGTACATCATTAGGCTTTGCAGAATTCCTGCTTGGCTGCCAGAGAGTTTGGTCTTCTGGGTGGCTGCTTGGCTGGCCTTCAGATCCTGGTGCCTCGGCTTGGAAGGAGGGTGGGAGGGAGGGAAATCCTGGCAGACTTCCCATGGGTGTAGTGTGCCTTGACTACTGATCGTCAAGGGCTTTTTACCAGTGCATGGGCCATTTACATGATAATTATTGTTTTGGAGAAGTTGCTTCCTTGGTGGGGCTTCAGCCTCTGGGAGAGTGTGGGTTGGAGTGGGTTCGTGCTCTGGAGGATGAGTGAGGTATGCATGCACTCCAGGGGTCCCTTTCAAGGCAATACTGATGATGATAATAATTATGATAACAATAATCATTCTAATATCTAATAATAATGATCTAATATTTTGATAATACAGTATAACAGCGTAGAATATAACAATAATGATGTGTAATATAATTATAACATATAGTAATTATTATACGTCGATATGTCAATGTGTAATGTAATTATATCTGAATATATAATTACAGGTATGTAATATTAATAATATACAATGTTATACCAATGCAGAATATAAAATAGGATCTATAATTATATGTAATTTATAGTAGAATATATAATTAAGTATACCATACAATAGAATATACGACAATTTTAGATAGTAAGATTACAGCGCGCTTTCGCGTTTGCAAAGCGCTTTCCCCCATTTCACAGAGGAGGAAGCTGAGCCAGCAGCCGGAGGTAAAGGTACTCGCCCAGGGTCACCCGGCGGGTGAGGCTGCCTCCGGGTGCCGCCCCCTCGCTGCCCCAAGGGATCCCTTCCACGGCGGCCAGTGTCCCGCGCCAGCGTGGGCCTCGCGCCAGGGAGGAGGGACTCCCCACGGCCGGCTCCGATTCCAGCCCAGCCCGGCCCGGTCTGGCCCGGGCCCGAAGCCCGCTGCGCGGCGGAGGCGGCCTCTGTGCCTTTAAGGCGCCGCCGCCGCGCCTGCGCGCTGGGCTTCCCTGGCGGTCTGGCCGGCCGGGAGCGGCGGCGAGGGCGTGGGGGGGTGTGTGTGTGGCGGGGGGGACTGCCGGGGTCGGAGTCCGCGTCGGCGCAGCAGCGGCGGCCCCAGCGGGGGGCCGGCAGTCGGGGTGCGCGCGCTGAGCGACCCTCGGACGGACGGCGGCCGGGAGGGGCGGCGGCGGCGGCGGCCTGGGGAGCTGGGTTGAGGCGGCCACGAAGAGGCGGCGGCGGCGGCGGGGGCTGCCCGGCTGGATGGGAAGTTGATGCGGACGCCGGAGCCCGCCCAAGCTCTCCAAGGTAAGGAGGGCAGGAGGGAGGCCCGTGGCCGGGGGGCCCGGGGGGCCCGGGGGTGCGGGTCGGCGTTCAGTGCCCCTCGACGCGGCCCCGGGCCCGGAGCCTGGGGCCGAGCCGCCTGAGCTGGGGGGGTGGGGGGGGGGGAAGGCGAGTGGTCGGAGCCCTCGGGGAGCGCGCGTCCCGGGGACCCATGGGCGGGGAGCCCCCCACACCCGCCCGAGGCGGGGAGCCGGCCGGCGGCCGCGCGTCCCCCCGGGAGTTCTTGGAAAGCGCTCCCGAGTCGCCCTCGGGGCCGGGGCGTCCCCCCTTCCCCCGGAGCTCAGCTCCTGCCGGCGATCAGTCCTGACTTAGCCCGGGCTGCCGCGGGCCAGGAGGGGCCGGGACCCCGGCTCTGGCTCCAGCTCCAGGCTCGGGTCGGAAGAGGGAAGTCGCGCCTGCAGCTCCCTCCATCCTCCCTCCGGTCCCGGCGCTCCCGGGCCGGGACTTTAAAGTGTTGTCTTTGTGCCCAGAGACTTGACCTCCCAGTCCACTCGACGTCTCCCCCAGCAGCTCTTGACTTGGGGGCTTGAGAAACTTCTTGGACGGTTTTGTTCCGGGCCCGGAACAAATTTGGAAGAACTCTTAGAACACTGCAAAGGAGCTGGTGGCCTGGGGGGGTTCAGTAGTAAAGACAGCCGGCATCTGTGTGAAAGTGCTTTACAAATAGCTCACAACAGCCCTGGGAGGGAGGGGCGATCATTATCCCCATTTTACAGATCAGGAAACTGAGGCAAGCAGAGGTGAAGTGGCATGCCCACCCTCACGAAGCTTAGTCAGTGGCTGAGGCTGGATTGAAATTCAGGAATTCCTGACTCCGGGAAGAGTAACTCTTCTGAACTTCCTGACTTCCTTGCACCTCATCCACCAGGACTGGTTATTATATTTAATCTGACAAGTCAGTCAGTCAATAAACATTTATTAAGTGTCAGCTCTGTGCCTGTCACTGTGTGTGCCAAGTGCTGGAGAGACAGAGAAGGGTAAAAGACGGCCAGTCTCTGCCCTCAGGGACCTCACAGTGTTACCAAAAAACCGTTCACAGGCAATATGCAGAATAAATTGGAAATATTCAGCAGAGGGAAAGCACTAGACGTTCAGAAAGTGGGTGCAGAAGGTGGGAGACTTGAAGTGAAGCAGCAGGTGGAGATGAGGGAGAACAGGCAGAGCTGAGAGATAGATGGAGGGTCGGGTTCCAGACCGTGGGAGTTTGTTAAGGGGAGGCAGGCTGACATGTTTAGCTGCAGCCTTTATTTACTAAGAGCACTTTGACAGCGGAGTGAAGGATGGATTGGAGCAGGGACACATGCAGGGGGTCAGACCCACCCTCACGCTGCTGAGATAGTTGGAGGACATGAGGGTCTGAATTAGTAGGAGAGAAGGGGCAGGGGGCTGCTTGCCCTCTGCCCAGAAGCCTGGAGTTGTTGATGGGCACGGTTTACTGCTGCTAGCCTTGGGAAAGTCTTTTGAGTATAACTTCGATCTTTATGCTTATAAAATTTGCTTGTCAATTAAAGTGACTGATACAGTACCAAATGGAAATGCAGGTAAATCTGGTCTAGAATTGAGGCCAACTCTTAGCTTGAATATTGTAGGGACAGTTCCTCTCCATCTGCCAGGGAAGTGCATGGTGATGTTTTTGTCTCAATTGTTACTGTTCACTAGTGTCTGAATGACTCCGTGACCCTATTTGGGGTTTCCTTGGCAAAGATACTGGAGTGGCTTGCTATTTCCTTCTCCAGCTCATTTGACAAATGAGGAAGCTGAGGCAAATGGGGTGAAGCGACTTGCTGAGGGTCAAGCAGCTACTAAGTCTCTGAGAGCAGATTTGAACTCAAGTCTTCTTGACTCCAGGGCTGGTGCTCTATCCACTGCACTACATAGTGCACTTCTATTATCACTTCTATTTTGGCCAGATAAAGGGTAGTTAAAGAATGAACTCATCCTTCTCAATACAGCTTCTGCTCATGCTATTCTCATCAATGATTCTATGATTTTCCCAGTCACTCCTTTCAAACTTAGGGTTATTCTTGATTCCTCCCTCTTTCTCATAGATTCAGTCACCTTGTCTTTCATTTTTAATGTGTCTTGGATGATATTCCTTCCTGTTCACTTTAGACTGTAAGTTACTATGGAGGTCTGTGGTACCTACTGTTGGTTTCGTATTGTAAAGTAGAAAAATGGGCTTTCATTCTTCCTGTTTTCACACCTTTCCAGAATACCCAGCACAACCTTGCAAACTCTCAATTGGATCATAGGCCTATAGGTTTAGAGCTCAAAGGGACTTTAGAAGCCATCAAATCTAATGCCCTTACTTGACAGATAAAGAAACTGAGGCATACAGAGAGAGAAGGAATGACATGGATACCATGCTGTTTTAGAAATGCTTATCTGTCAGTCTCACCTAAGATGAATCGAAATGGGTATAAGTCTTAAAAGGTATCTTACTACAAGAGTCCAGAGCTCGCTCCACAAATCTGCTCAGCTTCTATGAATTTCTGTTTCCAAGGGAAAAAATAAAAGGAAAATTTAAAAGCAGCACATTGATGTAGAGGATAGAGTGCTGGACTTGGAGTAAGGAAAACCATGTTCAAATCTTGTCTCAGGTACTTACTATTTGTGTGACCCTGGACAAATTACCGAACAGTAGGTACCACAGGCACCGCGATGAAGCAGCAGAACCTGTGGTGACATGTGACATGAACGAATATGGCACGGTCTAGTAAAAATGTCAAAACAACTAACTAAGTATAGTCCAGCAATGCAGATTCTCATTTTGGCAACATCCAAAAATGCATGTCTCGGTCAGAATTTTAAGTCCATCCATTCTGGCAGGATGTAAGAGGGGAGGAAAGGGGAAAAGTATTTATATTTATCTATGTGCTAGCCACTGTGCCGTGGTTTATTACTGCATTGCTCAAAGCTTTAAAGTCTTTCAGAGTTTTTTTTCCCCTTTATAATGTAGTCATTGTGTAAATTGTTCTCCTAGTTTTTCTCACTTCACAGCATCAGTTCATAGAGGTCATCTCAATTTCTTCTGAAACTGTCCATTTGTCATTTCTTATGACAGTACTATTCCATTCCTTTCATGTGACACTTTATCCATTCCCCTGTGAATGGACACACCCTCAGTATCCAATTCTTTGCCAACTTGAAAAGAGTTGCTATAAATATTTTTGTGTGTTTCCTCTTTCTTTAATCTCTTTGGGGAACAGACCTTGTAGCTATATTGCTGGCTTACTAGCTTTGGGGGCATATATCACTACAATTGATTTCCTTTGTACTCATATATATTTTATGCATTTCAAAACATTGTTCTTAGTGGAGTCCATTGGTTTCACCAGACTGCCAAAGGGTTAGAGTCCATAAGTTCAAATCTCACAACCGTGTAAAAGGCTAGGTATTATTGCTCAGTAGAACTTCATTTTGTTCTCTAGCTCAATACCATAATGATACCCTATTCTGTTGTCCAGCTTCCCAAAGAAAGTTTGCTTGCATAATACCATGGCACATACTAGCTTTGGACATTTGATGGAAAAACCTGCTATTAACTTTGCAGATGACAAAGCTGATATGTTAGATGAAAGATTTGGGACAGATAATATATTCATTTACAGAATTAGTACCCCAAAAGATCTAGACAGATTAGAATGCTGGACAGTCTTAAAAAGATGAAATGTAATTGGGACACCTCATCCTTAGGACCAAAAAAAGAACTGCACACAAGGTGGGGAAAGCTGTGGCTTGATAAGCAGTTGATGGAAAAGAACTTTGCTTTTAAGTTCATCACAGGATCAGAGACTTCATTCTCATCTTATGGGACTGCCAAATGATGTCTTAATTTACAATTCTAATATCTTTTTCCCAAAACCTCTTTGTTCTTGAAGTCTGTAGTGTTTGACACTGTTGATCATCTCTTCTTGAATATGTTCTCTTTAGTTTTCAAGAGGCTGCTCTCTTGCTTATCTTCTAACAGTCTGACTCTTCTTTCTTGGTCTTTCTTGCTGATTCTTTATCTGTGTCATGCCCATTAACATGCTCATTAATGTTCCCTGAAGTTCTGTCCTGTCTTTTCTTTTCTTCTTTTTCTTTCTATAATATCTCACTTGCATAATAATAATAATAATAATTTTTAAAGATGACTTTTTTTTAGTGAGGCAATTGGGGTTAAATGACTTACCCAGGGTCACACAGCTAGTAAGTGTTAAGTGTCTGAGGACGGATTTGAACTCAGATACTCCTGACTCCAGGGCCTGTGCTCTATCCACTGCGCCACCTAGCTGCCCCAAGACGACTTATTTTTAAAGGTCACTTATCATCTCTCTGCAGATGATTTCCAGATCTATATATCTAAACCGAGTCTCTCTCCTGAGTTCCATCTCCCTTTTGGACATCTTAGATTAGATGTCCCATAGTTATCTCAAACTCAGCACGTCCAAAACAAAACGAATGAGCTTTCCTCCTAAACATTCATCTATTCCAAACTTCTCTTTTACTGTTGAGGGTACCACCTTCCTTATAGTAACCCAGGTTTAAGCTCAGCCTACATATTCAATCCATGGACCAAATCTCGTTTCTACCTTCACCAAAAGTCCCCTTCTGTAGACCAACACCACCAGCACTCTAGTCCAGGCTTCCATCTGTTCTTGCTAAGTCTTATTGTTGTTATTATATAAATTGTTCTCTTGGTTCTTCTCACTTCACTTTGCATTTTATAACATGTCTTCTGGAGTTTTTCTGAAACCATTCCCTTCATTGTTTCTTACAGAGCAATAGTATTTTATCCCATTCATATATCATAACTTGTTCAACCATTCCTTACTTGATGGCTTTCCCCTCTATTTCTAATTTATTGCCACCACAAATGGAGCTGCTATAAGTATTGTTAGTATACATGGGCCATTATCTTCTTTCTTTGATTTCTTTGGGTGTGTAGACCTTTTAATGGTATCTCTAGGTCAAAGGATATGCCCGGTTTAATAACTTTTTGGGCATAGTTCCATATTGCTTTTCAGAATGGTTTAACCAGTACATAACTCCACTAATAGTGTGTTAAAGAACCGGTTTCTCCATAACCCCTCCAATATTTGTCATTTTCCCCCTTTTGGCATTTTAGCCAATCTAATGGTTATGAGGTAGTATCTCAGAGTTGTTTTGATTTTCATTTCTCTAATTATAGTGATTAGAACATTTTTTCATATGGCTATTGATAGCTTCAATTTCTTTCTCTGAAGACTATTTATTCATATCTTTTGAACACTTATGAATTGGGGAATGGCTTTTATTATTATAGATTTGACCTGATTCCCTAAATCTTAGAAATTAGACTATCAGAGAAATGTGATGCAAAGATTCTCTCTCCTTCAAAGTTTTTGGTTCTTTGATAATTTTAGCTGCATTGGTTTTATTTATATAAAACCTGTTTAGTCTTATGTAATAAAAATATCCATTTTTATTTCCTGTGGACTTCTCTTAATTGCAGTAATTTGCTTATGATACCACTTTTTAATGTCTGCATTATTTACCAATTTTGAACTTATCTTGGTATATGGTATGGAATATCAGTCTTTGCCTAGTTTCTGCCAGACTGCTTTCCATTTTTCCTATTTTTGTTGAGTATTGAGTTCTTGCTCCAGTAGCTGGGATCTTTGGATTTATCAAACACTAGACTGTTTTATTCATTTGTTTCTCATGTATTTAATCTCTTCTATGTATCAACTTCTTTATTTCTTATCCAATACCAAATTGTTTTATAGCTTTGTAGTATAGTTTGAGATCTGCCCCTGCTAATCTCTTTTTCTTCCCATTTTTTCATTGATTCCCTTGAAATTATTGACCTCTTGTTTTTTCCAGATGAATTTTGTTATTATTTTTCCTAGTTCTATAAAGTAATTCTTTGGTGACGAGTGGTATTGCACTAAATAAATAATTTTTATTATGTTGGCTTGTTGTTGTTCAGTCTCATTTCAGTTGTGTCCAACTCTCTGACCCCATTTGGGGTTTTCTTGGCAAGGATACTGGAGTGATTTGCCATTTCCTTCTCCAGCTAATTTTCCAGTTAAGGAAACTGAGGCAAACAGGGTTAAGTGACTTGCCCAGGGTCACACAGCTAGTAAGTGTCAAATGTCTGAGGCCGGATTTGAACTTAGGTACTCCTGACTCCAGGGCCAGTGCTCTATCCACTGCGCCACTTAGCTACCCAAGGGGAGTCTTTTTTAAAAAATCTTTTCCTGTTGGATTTTGTTGGTAATATTCAGAAATACTGATGATTTGTGTGGGTTTATTTTATATCTTGGGGCAGGTTGGTGGCGCTTTACATAGAATACCTGCTGTGGAATCAGAAAAATGCTGAGTTCAAATTCGGCCTCAGACTCTTAGTAGCTGTGTGACCCTGGGCAAGTCATTGAACCCTATTTGTCTCAGTTTCCTCATCTGTAAAATGAGTTGGAGAAGGAAATGGCAAACTACTCCCATGACCCCAAAATGGGGTCATGTAGAGTCAGATATGACTTAACAACATTTTATATCCTGCAACTTTGCTGAAGTTGTAAATTCTTTGTTAGTTTTTACTTGACTCTCTGGAGTTCTCTAAGTAAACCACCATAATATCATCTGCAAAAAAAAGATAGTTTTGTTTCTTCGTTGACTATACTTATTCCTTTAATTTCTTTTTTCTCGTCTTATTGCTTTGCTAACATTTCTGGTACAATATTGAATAATATGATGATAATGGACATCCTCGATTCATCTCTGATCTTATTAGAAAGGCTTCTAGCTTATCCCCATTACAGACAATATTGGCTCTTAGTTTTAAATAGATGCTACTTATCTTTCGTACCATTTTAAGGAAAGCTTTCCATTTTTTCCTGTTTTCAAAAGTGTTTTTAACAGGAATGGATGAATTTCCTGACATCTATTAAAATAATCATATGTTTTTGTTATTAAAAGGCCAGTTATAGTTTTACTAATACTGAACCAGCTTGGTGTTCCTGATACAAATTCAGCCTGGTTATAGTATATGGTTTTTGTGATACATTGCTGTTGTCTCTTTGCTAATAGTTTACTTAAATTTTTTGAATCAGTATTTATTTGAGGAATTAGTCTTTTTAAAAAAATTTTGATTCTCTCTGAGGTATCAAAACTATATTTGTATTATAAAAGGAGTTTGGTAGGACCTTTTCTTTACCTATTTTAAAAAACATTTTATGTAGTATTGGAATTACTTGTTCTTTAAATGTTTGGTTGAATTCCCTTGTAAATCTGTCAAGTCCTAGGGTGTTTTTTTCCTTTGGGAATCATTTATGACTTGCTCTATTTCTTTTCCTAAGATGGAGTATTCTTTTTCCTGTTCTGTTCATATGGGCCGGTTATATTTTTGTAAATATTCATCCATTTCATTTAGGTAGTTGTTTTGGCACATAATTGGGTGAAATTAATAATTGCTTTTATTTCTTCTTCATTGGTTATGAGTTTATCTGTTTAATTTTTTATACTAGTTATTTGTTTTCTTAGATTTCCTTAATCAGATTAGCTACTGGCTTATTTATTTTATTGTTTTATTGGTTTTTTAAAAAACAGCTCCTAGTTTTATTTTTAATTCAGTGTTGTTGCTTTTTACTTTCACAGTTATGTTAATCTCTCCTTTGAGTTTCAGGATACCTATTTTGCTGTTTCATTGGGAGATTTAAATTGGTTGGTTTTCTAGGTTTTTTTAGTTGGATGCTCTTTCTCTTATTGATGAAAGTTTAACTGAGAAAGGCATTTTCCCTTAAGTGCTCCTTTTCACCTAGACTATTTCAGTAACCCTTTGCTAAAGTATAAGTTGGCCTTTGTAAACACTACTCCCCATGTTGTTTTCGGTATTTCGAAGCTCTTCACAGCCTGGCCGGTGTTGTTATTCTTCTCTCTCCTGTATGCACACTGCTCTCTAAGCTTCACTGGCCCACTTGTGGTTAGTTCCTCAAACACAAGACTCCATCTTCCTTCTCTTTGCTTTTTCATTGTCCATCCTTCATGCCCAGTCTGCTTTTCCTCATTCACTGCCCCTTTCGTTTTCCTGGCTTTCTTCAAGATTTAACCCAAATCCTGCCTTCTGTAGGAGCCTTTTCCAAATCTTTCCCAGCCTCTAATACCTTACTCTTCTATTTTCCCCTAAATCTAGTCTTTTTTTTTTTCTCCTTATTTTTTTAAGTGAGGCAATTGGGGTTAAGTGACTTGCCCAGGGTCACACAGCTAGTGTTAAGTGTCTGAGGCCGAATTTGAACTCAGGTACTCCTGACTCCAGGGCCGGTGCTCTATCCACTGCGCCACCTAGCCGCCCCCAAATCTAGTCTTTATATATCTTAAACATACCTAGTTATTTACATGTTGTCTCCATTAGAATGTAAGCTCCTTATTTGGAATTCAAAACTTTAAATAAAAATGTTTATTATTTTAAAAAAAATTACAAAATTTTAAAAAATAAAAAAAAAAACCACAATGTAAGCTCCTTGAGGACAGGGATTTTTGCCTTTCTTTGTATCCATGAACCTTAGCATAGTACCTGGCACATAGCAGGTGCTTAATAAGGACTTGTAGATTGACTGACTACAGAAACTAGTTAGATCTTAGGCTCTAGAAAGATAGTTAGAACTTAGGATGAAACAAAAAATGTTTATGTATTATAGTCAGCCTACCCGGCTATCAACATTTACTAGCAGTATGATCATGAACAAATCATAACCTTTGTGCCTCAGTTTCCTCATCTGTAATTAGATATAAAAAAACTTGCATGACATCCCTTACAGGGTTTGTGTGAAGAAAGCACCGTAAAACCGAAAAGTACCACATGAAGGCCAAAACACTCATGTTCCTCTTTGCCCTGGGAGCAATTTACAGCTGTCTGCGAGCAGGGCAAAGGGCTCCCCGTAAGAGGGAGGATGGACAGGATCAGCGATCACAAGGTGTAGGGAGGGAGGCAGATTTTATCTTTTTCTTCATTCATTTTAGTAATTATACAAAAGTGGAATGGGCTGCTTCATGACATGATCTAATCTTTGTTTTTGGAGGGGCTCTTGACTGGGCTGTTGTAGAAGGGATTCATGCGTATTATGAGGATTTGATCTTTACCTTCAAATTCGAAACTTCTGTAATTCCAGGTTGTTAAGTGTCCTTCGCTTTCTGGTTTCAGTGCAGCTCAATGCAGTAGCACTTAGTTTTATTTGCAGGTCGTCTTTCTGGTATAGATTTAGAATCTAGGGCTTAATTTAAGGCAACCGATTCTGTGACTTTTGGTTATGTTCTTAGAATTTCCAAAGCCTATTTTGACACCATTTTCTACATTGCCTGTAGCTTCCATAAAATGACTTAATAGATTAAAAAAAATATTTGTTTTTCGTCTCTTTCCCAACAACCAGCACATTTAATACATGTTTGTTGGGTTGAATTGGATTGGAGGGATTTAACAATCCTGGATCCATTATGCAATCTTGCTTTTTTTTTTTTTTCCTGCTGATTAAGAAAAGAGCCAAATGTGTCTTGGAACAGACTTCTCTGGGTCAGCACTTACTGTTTGGGAAGCACCCCTTTATTCTGGGGTAGCTGAATCCAGCATCTTTTAGCTTTTGCCCATAGGGTTATTAGAACATTGTTGATGCAGCAAGAGAGAAAGCTGCAGCTCTAAGGAACAATTATAGGAGAAAGTTTGGTTTTTTTTTTATTTGAATGGAGGAGAAAGGTGAGAAAAGAATGACCTCAGATAATTCAGAAATTAGAATTCCTTGGAGACTAGAAAGACTTGTCTTCTAAGAGAAATGAAAGATGCTTATAAGAAAATAGGGAGAGCTAGCACGTGTGAGGGCACGAGGGTAAAACAGTTTTTAAAAGTCTTTTAATATAAACCTGGCTACAGATACGGTTTGTGAGTTTGGTTAGTGATTTTTTTGGGGGAAAGACAGAAAACTTTTTTGTTAATAATTTTTTAAAAGGATAAGAACATTGCGGGGGGGCGGGGGGGAAGGGAGTGAACCAGTATCTTGAATTTAGTCTTATGGATTGTTTCTTTCTTTCTTTCTTTTTTATTTTTTGGTTTGTTTCTTTTTGCGGCAGTGGGGGTTAAGTGACTTGCCCAGGGTCACACAGCTAGTAAGTGTCAAGTGTCTGAGGCCAGATTTGAACTCAGGTACTCCTGAATCCACAGTTGGTGCTTTATCCACTGCGCCACCGAGCTGCCCTGGATTGTTTCAAAGTGCTATCAGATTCAGTTTAAAAGCAAAGCAGAAGATGGAGTCATTAATTTTTTTTTTTTAATGAATTCGGTCTATTGGCTTGTGAAAGTAGACTCCTAACAAAACTTTCACGTGCTTTTAGATTTACTAAATACTTGTTTTAAGAATCAGAAAAATGAGTTTTGAGGATACTTTATCCCATAGATGGATTCTGAATAAAGTAGGTTCAGAAGCAGCAGTGTGCATTGGATAAAAGTTCTGGGTTTGGATCCAGTAAGACCAGGATTCAAATTCTGCCTCCCACATTTACAGTATGACTAAGCAAGATTTAGTGGACCTCAGTGACTCCCTGGGACTTGTTGAACAGGGGCCAAGACTTGGCTCGCATGTGTACAGTCTTGCCCAGGGAGAGTCTAAATTGGAAGTGATACTCAATGGACCGGCACTCTTCTGGTTGTGGGTCTGCTCCCTCCTGTGGGGCATGAGGCTTCCTCCAGCCCTGCTTCCTAGTCGATGGTACTTCTGCCAATGCCTACCCAGTGAAGTGAGGCCTTTTGGGTTTCTTTTGTACCATGAGAAGGCCAAGAGCACTCTCACTGCATGCATGGCCAGCCCATCCCTTTTGTTTATGTATTTCTTTCACATCCTTGACATCAATTTCTTCTGGGTAATTCTTTGAAATGTGTTGTAGCCTACTCACATACGTTAGCCTCACCATTGCTGTTTGGGAGATCTTCCTTAATTTTTCTAAGATTCAGAAGTTCTGTGTTTTAGCCATGTAGCACCTTGAGAGTAAGGGTAGGGATTAGACCTGTGATCTCAAATAGTCTAGGGGACTCTTACAAATGTAAGCCTCCACCTTCTGTGCTCAGAGCGCCAAGAAGTTAAAAGACTTAGCCAGCGTCCCATGGCCACAATTTCAACTCTGGTCTTTGTGGCTCTGAGGCTGGCCCCAGATACTTAGAAGATGTCAGTATTAAAGAAAGAGGCCTTTCTGTAAGGAAGGGACTTGGAGTCATTAACAGAACTTAGTAATTTGTTAAAAAAAAAAAAAGATTGTCCAAATTGTTTTCTCTGAAATATCTTTCAGCCTTAGATCTGTTGTGGTAAGTTTTCCAAGACCTAGATGTTATTGAATTTGCAAGTTAAGGTGATAAAATCACTTGCTTCTGCATCTATCTTGAGTAGCATGTAGGAATGCTAACTACTGTAAAAACAATATAAAGTTTGCTTCCAGAAAAACCTTTGTTATGACACTCTTGAATACCAGTTTTTTGTTTTTTTTGGGGAGATGATCTCATTTACCCTTCCTGACTTTTAATAATATTTTGGCACTTAGAAAAGTGGGGATTGGGGGGCAGCCAGGTGGCGTAGTGGATAGAGCACCGGCCCTGGATTCAGGAGTACCTGAGTTCAAATCCGGCCTCAGATACTTAACACTTACTAGCTGTGTGACCCTGGGCAAGTCACTTAACCCCAACTGCCTCACTTAAAAAAAAAAAAGAAAAGTGGGGATTGAACATATGATAGTGGGAGGGCAGAGGATTGCAATAGAAGTGGACAACAGAGGAGGAAATTGTGTGAACGTGGAGAGAGCCCAAGTGTCAGGTCCTTGATCAGCTTTATTTACTTATTGCTTTGATATTGGTGTGTGTGGATTGAATGGTTAAAGACCAGTTTAAACTGCTAGCCATCGAAGTGTTTTACTCAGTTTGTTTTTTGAATTCTCATCGACTTTGTTTTATTAGGGACATGTAAAACTCATGTAACAAACACTGAATAACAAATGCTGAAAAGCAAAATACTTTGACTCCAAAGAAGCTGAGATGAAAGATGTGAAAACATGCAGGGATGGCTTCTTCTCTTGCTACCTTATGCAGATGTTGGTGGTATTTGCCCTCTTTGAGTTTTTACAAGTAAGGCTAAGTGGGGCAGCTAGGTGGCACAGTGGATAGAGCACCAGCCCTGGATTCAGGAGTACCTGAGTTCAAATCCGGCCTCAGATACTTAACACTTACTAGCTGTGTGACCCTGGGCAAGTCACTTAACCCCAACTGCCTCACTTAAAAAAAAAAAAAGTGGGGATTGAACATATGATAGTGGGAGGGCAGAGGATTGCAATAGAAGTGGACAACAGAGGAGGAAATTGTGTGAACGTGGAGAGAGCCCAAGTGTCAGGTCCTTGATCAGCTTTATTTACTTATTGCTTTGATATTGGTGTGTGTGGATTGAATGGTTAAAGACCAGTTTAAACTGCTAGCCATCGAAGTGTTTTACTCAGTTTGTTTTTTGAATTCTCATCGACTTTGTTTTATTAGGGACATGTAAAACTCATGTAACAAACACTGAATAACAAATGCTGAAAAGCAAAATACTTTGACTCCAAAGAAGCTGAGATGAAAGATGTGAAAACATGCAGGGATGGCTTCTTCTCTTGCTACCTTATGCAGATGTTGGTGGTATTTGCCCTCTTTGAGTTTTTACAAGTAAGGCTAAGTGGGGCAGCTAGGTGGCACAGTGGATAGAGCACCAGCCCTGGATTCAGGAGTACCTGAGTTCAAATCCGGCCTCAGATACTTAACACTTACTAGCTGTGTGACCCTGGGCAAGTCACTTAACCCCAACTGCCTCACTTAAAAAAAAAAAAAGTGGGGATTGAACATATGATAGTGGGAGGGCAGAGGATTGCAATAGAAGTGGACAACAGAGGAGGAAATTGTGTGAACGTGGAGAGAGCCCAAGTGTCAGGTCCTTGATCAGCTTTATTTACTTATTGCTTTGATATTGGTGTGTGTGGATTGAATGGTTAAAGACCAGTTTAAACTGCTAGCCATCGAAGTGTTTTACTCAGTTTGTTTTTTGAATTCTCATCGACTTTGTTTTATTAGGGACATGTAAAACTCATGTAACAAACACTGAATAACAAATGCTGAAAAGCAAAATACTTTGACTCCAAAGAAGCTGAGATGAAAGATGTGAAAACATGCAGGGATGGCTTCTTCTCTTGCTACCTTATGCAGATGTTGGTGGTATTTGCCCTCTTTGAGTTTTTACAAGTAAGGCTAAGTGGGGCAGCTAGGTGGCAAAGTGGATAGAGCACCGGCCCTGGATTCAGAAGGACCTGAGTTCAAATCCGGCTTCAGACACTTGACACTTAACTAGCTGTGTGACCCTGGGCAAGTCACTTAAACCTCGTTGCCCTGGGGAAAAAAAAAAGTAAGGGTAAAGTATTCTAGATTATGAAGGCAGTCCTAGCATATACTTCTCTTCAGGGTTATCAAATCTTTTTGGATACTTTAATCCATAATCCTTTAATTTGTCTTTGACTTTCTCATCAAATTACTGCTTTGATGTTTAAGTGTATTCATGTGCAGTCATAGTATTAACTTTTATGTCTGGCAGATGAGAAATCAAGACTTTTGAGAAGAAAAAAAATCTAGTTTATCTTAGTGACACCTTGTAGTGATTTATAAAAATTATATTTAAGGAAAGTCATTTAGTTCATTAAAAAAGAATTTTTGGTGCCAGATACGAACAAAGAATTGTCGCTTAAATTTTTTTCTTCATATGGCCGTAAAATATTTATTTTGGATTGGTGTTTTCATCAATGTGAGTAGCCCATGAAGATTGTAATCCCATCAAACCTTCTAGAATAGGGGTTTTTAACCTGGGGAATCTTTAAAATTATTGTTGAAACCTGTATTTTGATAATTGCATTTCTGTGTAATTGGTTTTCTTTGTAATACTATATATTTTATTTTATGCACTTAAAAATATTATTCTGAAAAGTCTATAGGCTTTACTAGACTGTCTCAAAGGGGTCCAGGAGACACAAAAAGGTTCTAGCATGTCTTCTGCAATTGTTTACTCTATTTTCTCACAGATCAAAACACAGAATCTACCCAAAGCACTAGAAGTCTTCCTCATATCCTTTTGTTATCTAATGAATATTCATTTACCACTTGGGTGGTCCATCTGCCATCTCTCATTCTCTACAAAGGATTGGCTCACTCTTATTTCCGATCATACAAGTCCTTTACAAGATAGGTGTCACACTGTCAGGCAAAACTTCCAGTGGACCCAGATTAAAATGTAATTGGGACAAGTTTAACAAAATAAATAAAAGTACAGTACACTGGAGATAATGTTAATTTGTGGTTTTCTAAGTCAGTATGTTGTATACAGGGATCAGTTTAACACCATTGCTCTACACTGTCTTTTAGCCTATTTCCCATAAAGTAAAAAGCTCATTCAGTCATTTTCATTATGGAGATCACTCTGTTAATGTTTATATTTGAACCCTTCAGTGGCATTCCACAGGAGCACTCAGAACTCTGCTGGACTGCCAGACACCTTGGAGGAGAAGGGTCACCGACTCTCTATGTTTGGGTGACAGGATGACTATTAGGCCTTACCATCTGTGCTGCTACTGCCTCCCAGTGTCCTCTAGGGCATTGGGCCTGAGGTTGGGAAAATCCAAATTCAAATGTGGTCTCATACAAGTACTAGCTCTCTGATCCTGGGCGAGTCATTCAATAGTTGCCTGCCTCAGTTTCCTTAACTGTAAAGTGGGCATATTAGTACCTACCTAGGGTTGTTGTGATGATCAAATGAAATATTTGTAGAGCTCAGCACAGTTCCTAGCACATGTTGGGTGCTTGTTCCCTTCCCATTTAGGCCTTACCATCCATCTGACCTACCTCTAAGGCCTTCCAACCTGAGACTCTGTCATTTGACTCATTGACGAAATATATGGACACCTGGACCTTGCCATCTCTCTCAGATCCTGCACCCTGAGAACCTTCAAGCCTTTTCATCCATCCTGAAGCGGAACCATCTTTTGTGGGTTGTCTCTGGCAGTTATAGTGTGAACTCCCTGAGAGAAAAGATGGTCTGATTTTTTTCCACTTGTATCTCTAGTGCTTGGTACCCAGCAAGCCCTGATGAAATGCTTTATCATTCACTTGTCCATTCATTCATTTATTCGAGGATCCACAGCTTCATTTGTACAGGTACTTCCTCCAAAAACTGAAGCTTCGGCCCCTTTTGACCTCATTGTATGGCCATTGTGACTCTTACTGTGGTTTCAGAAAAGTTTGCCTGGTATTCACCTTTTTAGAGGAAGAGGCACTTTGAACTCCTGTGTGTGACCTGATCCTCAGATGACAGACACGTAGGCTGTTGTCTGACCCCAGATGTTGTCAGCTTGACAAATATGTCACTCCCCTATCCCTACTGGTACCCTACTGCCTGTAGGAAGAAAAGGGGGTGAGGTTCCTTTGATCACATGTTTATTCACCCTTAAGTTCCTAACCACTCAGTTGCTCAACCTACTCACTTCCCATGAGCTCCTCCTCCACTTTATCTCAGCCATACATAAATGTGCCATCTTCATGTTCAAGAATTCTGAAATACCTTATCCGATCATAACCCATTGGCTTTTTATCTTTTCATCTGCCTTCCCTTACAAAACCCTACTCTTCATCCTCACCGTGACCTCTGATCCCTTGACCCCTTAGCTCTCTCCCAGGCTGTCTTCCCTACACTAGTCACTCTCTCCTCTTCTCTTCCTCTTGACCCTTTGTTGAACACTGTCCTGCTCTTTTGAATCCCTAGACCCCTCATCATATTGCCAATTATGCCCTGACAAGCCTAAGCCTTGGAGTACTCCCATAATTTGCTACCTTTGCTTCTACACATGTACTACTGAACAAAAGTGGAGAAAATCATGCAGCCATTCTGACTAGGTCTTCTACAAATTTATTACACAACCTAAACTGGGCCCTCACTGCTGCTGAGTAATCAGTCCTACTGTACCTCCCTTGTGAAATCGCTGTCCCACTCTTCACAGTGGCTCTTCTAAACCACCTCATCCCTCCTCAAACCTCGCATGGGTCTCCTTCCCCTCACCCTTTTAGCCAAGAACCTTGCCTCATATTTCACAGAAAAAATTGAGACCATTTGCTCTGAACTCCCTCTTGTTCCCTTTTCTAATTTCCCATCACTCAGATGCCTTCTGACTCTATTTCCTCCTTCACTCCTGTCTCACACATGGTAAAGTAGCCTTTCTGCTTACCAAGACTGACCCCTCTACCTATTCAAGTGATCCCTCTCCATCTGTTCTTTAACAGATTGCCCTCTCTGTCAGGCCACTCACTCGTTTTTAATTTGTCTGATGGCTCATTTCGTACTGCCTACAAACACGCCCATGTCTGCCCCATCCTCAAAAAGCCCTCACTTGATCCTTCCATCCCCACTAACTGTCATCCTGTGTCACTTCTGCCCTTTATGGCCTAATTCCTCAAAAAGGCCGTCCACTTTCTGCTCCCTCTCTTCTTAACTCCTTAAAAACTGGCTGTTGACCATGTCTATTCCACTGAAACTACCCTTTCTTAGTTGTGCAGTCCAGTGGGCTTTTCTCCATCCTTGTCCTTCTTTACCTCTTCGCAGCCTTTGACACTGCTGATGTCCCTCTCCTCCTTCATAGGTTTCCCTCCTGCCTCTCTGACCACTCCTTCTCTGCCTCCTTTGCTAGATCCTGCTCCAGATCATGCCTTCTAACTGTAGGTATCCCTCAGGGTTCTGTCCTGGAGCTGCTTCTCTTCTCCCTCTAGACTACTTCACTTGGGATCTACCTCGTCAGCTCCCATGGAATTAATGGCCATCTGTCTCTGTGCTGGTGATTCTCAGATCTGCCTTTTCTGCTCCAGTCGTGCATCTTCAGTTGTCTTTCAGACATCTCAAACCGGATGTTCAGTAGACATCTTTTCTTTTTTTTTTTTTTTTTGGTGGGGTAATGAGGGTTAAGTGACTTACCCAACTAAAGTCACACAGCTAGTAAGTGTCTGAGGTCGGATTTGAATTCAGGTCCTCCTGAATCCAGGGCTTTATCTACTGCACCACCTAGCTGCCCTGACATATTTTTTTTTAATCTCATTTTTCCTCATTTACATGTAAAAACAATTTCTAACATTCTTTTAACTTTGAGTTCCAAATTCTTTTTCTCCCTTCCTTTCCTCCCCTTTCCCTGAGACAGTAAACAATCTAATATAGATTATACATGTACAATCATGTAAAACATATTTCTACATTAGTCATTTTGTGGAAGAAACTTGACCACCCCATCCCCCAAAAAAAGAATAAGGAAAGAAAGTGAAAAATAGCTTGCTTTGGTCTGCATTCGGTCACCATCAGTTCTTTCTCTGGAGGAAGTTATCATTTTTCATCATGAGTCCTTTGGGATTGTTTTGGATTAGTATATTACTGAGAATAGCCAGGTCTTTCATAGTTGATCATAGTTGCTGTAACTGTGTACTATTTTCTCCTGGTTCTGACTTTGTATCAGTTGTATCAGTTTAACTCTTTCTAGTTTTTTTCTGAAATCATCTTGCTCATTTTTTCTTATAGCAAGCACAATAGCATTCCATTACAACCATATATCACAAATTGTTCAGCCACATCCCAGTTGATGGGCATCCCCTCAATTTCCACTTCTTTGCTACCACAGAGAGCTGCTATAAATAATCTTGTATAAATAGGTCCTTTTCCCTTTTCTAAAAAATCTTTTTGGGATACAGACATAAGTGGTTGTTGTTGTTTGTACTTCGTTCTTGAAGAGGACCATGAATGACATCAAGAGGTGATGTCATGACTTGCAGTGAATTGGATTTAAGTGAGGGAAGGCTGTGCAGAGTCACCAGCTTCATTCTCTCCTCCAGAGCCATCTGGGTCCCGTGGCAAGATATACACCAGGATACTGGAGATGACCCCAGGGAGACCTTGGCTTTTTTTTAGCCCTTTTCTAGGTCTCATTTGCATGAGGCAACACCCATTCAGTGATTACCTAGGTAAGAAATGAGGCAAAGAATGGCTTCCTTTACCTAGTCAAAACAAATAAACAAATAAATTAATGAATGGAGGAAGACAGACAGAATAGCGGTATTGCTGGATAAAAGGGTATGCACAGTTTTATAACCTTTTGGACATGGTTCCAAGTTGTGCTCCTGAGTGGTTGGATCAGTTCACAATTCCACCAACAATTTCCCTCTCCATCAGACATCTTAAACACAATATGTCCAAAACAGAACTCCTTATCCTTCCCTGTAAAGCCTTCCCCCAGCCTCCTACTTTCCCTATTACTACAGAGGGCAATGCCATCTCCCCAGTCCCTCAGGCTTGCAGCTTAAGAGTCATCCTGGATTCCTCATTATTCTCTCACCTCTGCTACCCATCCAAGCTGTTATCAATGCCTGCCAGTTTCACCTTTGCAATATTTGCTGAATATACCTCCTTCTCTCCTCTGACACTGCCAAGACTCTGGTTTAGGACCTCATCACCTCATGCCTGTATTGTTGCAGTAGTCTGCCTGCCTACAGTCTCTCTCCACTCCAATCCTATCCTTCATTCAGCCACCAGAATTATTTTCCTAAAGTGCAAACCACATCACCCCCATTCACTACACTATAGTGGCTTCCTGTTGCCCCCAGGATCAGATACAGAATGTTCTGTTTGGCATTCAAGGCCCTTCATAACCTAGCCCCTTCCTATTTTTCCAGTCATGTAATCTTCATACTAGTGACACTGGCCTTTGGGCTGTTGCACAAACAAGTCATTCTGTCTTTAAGCTTCAGACATTTTCTTAGGCTGTCCCCCATGCCTGGAATGCTCTCACTTCTTTGCTCCAAGTACTGACCTCTCCTAACTGCTTTTAGGCCTCTTCTAAAATCCCATTTTTTACTGGAAGCCTTCCCCAACCACTCTTAATTCTAGCACCTTTCCTCTGATAGTATCTCCTATTTGTAACTTGTTTTGTAGATAGCTGTTGAAAGGTCTAAAATTCTAGCTGTGTTGTCTAAAATCTAATGAGTGGTCGCCTTAAATTAGAAGCTTTAGCAAGAGTTTAGCCTTTTAAGTATTTATTAAAGTGCATTAGAAGTTAGTGAAGAGAGAGAGAGGTAAAACAGCCTTCGTCTAGCTATCTCTAAGAGCCAGCCTCTGACCTCCCGCCAAGCCACAGTCCGGAACCGAAAGGACCTGCTCCTTCGAGGCTTCTCCCAGAAGCCTCCTGTGAAAAAGGAAACAGGGCCGTCCACACACACACACACACACACACACACACACACACACACACACACACACACACACACCTCCAAGCTAATTGGCTGGTAACACTGATTGACAGGACCCATGAGTGCCAAAGTCACATGGTTTCTTTTTAGGCCAGAGCTCACAATGTCCCTCTCAGCAGGGGGTATCATTCCAATTCTCACACTGTTTCCATGTTGTCTCACCCATTAGATTTTGAGCCCTCAAAGGAAGGCAGGGGCTATCTTTGGCCTCTTTTTATATCCTTAGAGCTTAGCACAGTGTCTGGCACGCTAGGTGCTTAATAAATGTCTAAGATAAAATACAAACTATTCAGTTTGTCATTTAAACCCTTCACAGTCTGGCTTCCACTTACCTTTCTAGTCTATAATAGAAGCTCTAACATTACAAAAATGGAAAAAGAAATATTTATAAGAAATATCCGTGACTCGGAGAAAGCACTAGAAAGTATGACGGGATGGAATCAATGGGAGAAAAATCTGGGGGGAACATTTGGCAAACCTGGCAGAATGTGCAGCAGAACAAGGATCAAAGGACAGTGCAGAGAAAGGCTTCAAAGGGTCGTCCGCAGAGATAACAGAACTTGAAAGACCTCAGATTATTTGGGTCATAAGATTTCCTGAAAAATGCAAAGGAAGAAAGAATCTAAATGTCATTTTGGAGGAGGAATTCCTTCAATAAAATTCTGGGTTTCTCTCATTTCCCATTTGTTCCAGTAAAACACACCAGCTTTAGCCTGGGTGTCTCTTCTCCTTGTCCCATGTCGTTGTTGAGTCATGTTCTCTTAGTGACCCCACAGGCAGGGGTTTTCTCAGCAGAGATACCGGAAGGGTTTGCCATTGCCTTCTCTGGGAGATTAAGGTAAACAGAGGTTAAGTGACTTGCCCATGGTCACGTAGCTAGCCATTGTCTGAGGCTGCATTTGAACTCAGATCTTCTCTAACCTAGCTGCCTCCTTCTTTTTCCCATGCCTTTACACAATGTACTTGTACTGTCCCTTACCTCCTTTAATACACGGCTTTGAGTGCACCTTTGAGAACAGACATTTTCCAGTCCTCCTTTTCCTTGTTTTCTCTCCCCTTGAAAACTATTTTGTGTTTATTTTTATGTTGTATCTATGTGCATATATGTCACATCCCTCTGGTAGACTGTAAGTTTCTTGAGAGCAAGGAGCATTTCATTTTTGTCTTTGTATTCCCAGTACCTTCCCCATAGTGGCATCCAATAAATGTTTGCCAGGCCTTGTCAGTTAAATTCCACAGGGCTTATTTTGTATTGGCACAATATTTGAAAATCTATTGTCATCTCCATGACAAAGTAGAGGAGTATTTGTAAATAAAAACACATCTCACTTACAAGCCATGTGACCCTGGGCAAGTCACTTAACCCTCATTGCCCCGCCAAAACAAAACAAAACCAACACATCTTCTGACCTGATTGATATGAGATATGATGCGAGGAAACTCTTTGTGAAGAAACCAAGTAATAGGGAAAGAAGACCGTTGGAACTTTGTGCTTATGCTTCTCAAGTTGATCTTGGCTTCAAGACTGGCAGAAAGAGCGCTGGATATTAAAGTCCTAAGATTTGGGCTCAGGTTCTTGCTTTCCTTTTTGCTGCCTGGGTGACTCTGGAGGAGTCATTGAAACTACCTGGCCCTTCTCTTTCCTTGTCTTTAAGCTAGTGGCGTTGAATATGAGCTCTGTAGGCCTCTCTCAGTCTGGTAATCCTTTGAATCTATTTGTGTCCATTTGGGGGATTTTATTTAAAAATAACCTCCAAATGTTCTTGGGGGAAATTGGAGATCCTTTAATTAAATCTCCTATTTAAGCAATGAAGAATCCGAGGCCTAGGAAATTTTACATGCTTAAGGAACAGAGCTGGTCTATACCTCTTAGTCTAGGGGCATCTGATACTTAGCCACTTCTCTGTTTTACTTTGCTGATTAGCTTTGCTTCATGGGACCCTATTTACTTTTGTGCACGAGGTCACTCTGCTTCTTAACAAGTCCCTTGACTTTAAAGTAGGACTTTTAGTACCTCGTCATAGTCTGATACGTAATTGTGTTCGTTTTAAAATTGCCCAAAGGATTCTTACTGTTTCTCTTATTTCTGGAACAAAAACTTAGCTCTCTGCCTGATAGAACTCTTTGAAACAGTGATGATAGGTTTCTTAAAACAGCTGGTATAGAGTAACATTCTTCCAGACTTCCTGATGCAGTTTGGTAATAGTATATCTTAAGTGCTTTTTCTGCATATGTGTGTGGGTTTTTGTTTTTGTTTTTGTTTTGTATTTTCAGGTCAGAATGAGGCAGAAGGACTAGTTGAATGTGCCTTTGTGATTTTTGTTGCTCTCTAGAAGGAATTTTGTTTTTCTCTATTGGGTAGTAATGAAAATAAAATTGCAAAATTCTACCTGTCTGTACTACATTTCTGATATTGTAATAATCCTCTAATTATTCTTCATAACTCAGGTCTCTCCCCCTTCAATCGATCCTCCACACAATTGCCAAAATGTCATTCCTAAAATACAAGACTGACCATGTATCTCTAGGATCTAATACAAGCTCCTGTGGCATTTAAAGAAATTTAAAATCTTGTCCCAGCTTACCTTTTCAGGCTTGTTATACTTCTTTGTGCCCTGGAGAGAAAGAAGAGAAAAAAATCAACAAAACTGATCAATACATCAGAAAAAGTCTGACAGTATGTGCGGGGTTCTCCACCTGTGGAGCCTCCACTGCTTCAGAGATGTAGGGGAGATGTCTTCTTACAAAACCTTTCCGTTAACAAGAACCAACTTTCCTTAGACTTCTGTACGACACCTGTGACATTGGCAAATGCCTTAGATTAGCATGCCTGACTGATAACTGTTCAGTTGATTTCAAGTGATCTCAGTAGTTTCAGCTGCTGCAGAATCCAGGATAATTTAAACATACATGTTAGACGCTTTATAGACAAAATAGAACCTTAACTTTTCTCAGCCAAAGAGAAAGATACAGACTTTGCAAAAGTCTGCATGTTCTTTTCTTATGTTTTTTTGTTTTCTTTTTTTAGTTATTTCCTGATGTGTCCCCTGTTATTATTATCATTGTTATGTCTTCCCCATTTTCTTCCTTATTCTCAATTCTTAACCTTCTCATTTTGATCCTTGAGCCACCCGTGCTCCCTAAGAATCTCCGGTCATGAAAACTGGGTTTCTCCCTTACCATCTTTTCCAGTTCTGGCCATTCCTTTTTTTTTTTTTTTTTTTTTTTTTTGGTGAGGCAATTGGGATTAAGTGACTTGCCCAGGGTCACACAGCTAGTAAGTGTTAAGTGTCTGAGGCCGGATTTGAACTCAGGTCCTCCTGAATCCAGGGCCGGTGCTCTATCCACTGCACCACCTAGCTGCCCCTGGCCATTCCTTTTTTCAAGCCCCTTGACTCAGCCAAGAGGAGTCATCTGTATCTGCCTTGCTACCTACTTACTCCTACTTCCTTCTTCTGCCAGCTGCTGTCAACAACTTCTCTTTTGAAGGTCATGCCAACTGATTGCTGCATATCACTGTCATTTACTGAACTTCCTCAATGACTCTAGCACCCAGGTTGTAGTTCTTTACACTCTAATCCTTTATACCTCAGTGACTTCACTTTCAATTCCCAACTACCTTTCCCAGTTTACTTTGGTCATCCAAAGAGAGTGGTCACTTATGAATATTATTTGAAACTTCAATGCCTCTAATAAATTTCCTCTTTGACTAGAATCTTCTGCTTGTTTCTCTACTTGTTCAATCATGTGTGGCTCTGTGACACTATGTCCCAGCTGTCTATGAGGTTGTCTCAAAGATACTGGAGTGGTTTGCCATTGTTTCTCTCCTAACACCTGACAAATCTTACATTCTTTTTTTTTGGGGGGGGGCAATGAAGGTTAAGTGACTTGACCAGGGTCATACAGCTAATAAGTATCAAGTGTCTGAGCCCAGATTTTAACTCAGGTCCTCCTGAATCCAGGGCCAGTGCTTTATCCACATCTGACAAATCTTGAATTTGCTTTTTCTCCATCAGTGTGACCTCCACTCCTACGATGTTTCCCTTGTCATTCAGTTAATTGCCTCCTGTTTTGACTTTGGTTTTTGGCTATTTTGTATAATTTACCATCTTTCACAATTGATTCCCTTGTCATCTCTTCCTTCTCTGTTTTCACCCTGCTAATCCTCAATCTTGGGTAATATCCACCATCTGCTTTCCCTATGCTTATTCTCACTTTAAGAAGTACTGTTGTAAAATGTTTGATTCTTTGCTGACACTTGTTCTGCTACTATCCCTTTTAGAAAATGGAATGGTGACTGTTTTAAACATCTTTCCTATTTTAGCTATTCTCTTCTCTAGTAGATGACATTTTTCTACTTACCCCACTCTCAGATATGCATTATTTTACTACTTATGGTCATATGAACTAGTTGTGACTAAATAGACCCACAAAGTAATTATTTTTTTTAGTGCAAAACAATAAATTTTTATTTGTTCACAGTTAGACACAAGCAATTGCCTTCACATTTTTAGAACATTCTAATATGGACAGCAAAACCTTTTGATTTGAATTCTCATTCACTAAGATTGTACCATTTTCCCTTGCAGTTCATATTTATGGCATTTAGGGTTTGACATGCTTACAAGCGTGAGGCAGGGAACTGACTGAATCTTTTTGACAAAAGATGACATTTTTAGATTTGAACTAAAAGCAGTTTAAAAAGAAGTCTTGCCACTTTGCCAAAGGATCCCTTTAAACTGCAAGTTCACTCTATTATTCTGAAGTTCCATGGTTGAGGTTTACAAAACTAGATTATGTCCTTAGCAAAAAAATCTGTTCCTCCATAATCTTCGTGGTCCATAGAAAAACAAAGTCTTCTGAAAGTGATTCGCAATTCTTGCTAGTGTAAAACACCCATGTTTGGAGCCAACACCATGTGATCTTGCTATAAAGAACACCCCCTCCCTCCTCTTCAAACATGGCACCTGGATTCAACCTACAGGTTTCAAATTCCCAAAGGTATCCTCTGAAAGGAGATCAAACTCAGTAGGTAAGCCAGTCTGTTTACTCAAGGATAACTTTTGTAGCAAAATTACAGTTATCTATTATCCACTGAGCAATGGGGAAAGAAAGGACAAAGAAAGACACTCCACCTTCATTAATTCATCTCAAGGGTAGGAAAGTCATGTTAGGTAGACAGAACTGCCCATTCACAGTGGTGCCAGCTTAGTTTTGTGAACAAACTAGATTTCACTTTTCCCCTCAGATTAGCACATATAGATTGAAAGCCTGTTTTAAGAAAACCAAACTGTTATGTTTTCATTAAGCGCATGTGCAGCTAGACAATGGATTCTGGAGCCACATATAAGACAAGGGCACACAGCAGCAGCTCAGGGACCAACTCCCTTATATAAACCCATCCCTTATTCAGTCCGACAAAGTTCCTGCTGGTAAAAGCTTAGATAGGTGCACTTAATTTGCAGGTGGGATTACTCTGAAAACTCCTTACGAAAAAGATACACTCTCTCTCTCTCTCTCTCTCTCTCTCTCTCTCTCTCTCTCTCTCTCTCTCTCTCTCTCTCACACACACACACTCACACACACACTCACACAACACACTCACTCTCACACACTCACACTCACTCTCACACACACTCTCACACACTCACACACACACACACACACACACACACACATACACTCACACACACCCCCCCCCCCCCACAAAGTAATTATTAATGGCTTGATATTAACTTGCAGGCTAATCTCCAGTAGAGTGCCTCAGGACTCTGCCCTTGGCCATGCTCTGTTTAACATTTTGATGAGGTGACAAAGTCATCCCTGTCGAATTTTTAGATTATATGAAGCTAGGGTGTTGATATGTAGGATGACAGTAAAAGTCCTGAATCTAATCGGATACGGTGAAATTTGATGGAAATGCTAATCCTAGATTATAACAACAGCACCTGCCTCTCAGGGTTATTGTAAGCATAAGAGGAGACAATATTGATAAAATGCTTTGCAAATAAATCTTAAAGCACCATTCTTTTTATTTTTATCATTATACTTGGTTTCAAAAAGTTAATTTGCACAAGAAAAGTTAAGGGAGGCATGGCTAGAAAACAGCTCTAGTGAATGAAATCTGGAGGTTTTGGTGGGCAGACCTTAATAGGAACCCCTACCAGGAGATATTGGCCCAAAGTGCTAATGTAATTTGTCTGCATTAGAGGTGTAGTGTTTCAAATGGGGAGGTGATCTTGCTGTATATTGCTATGGTTTGACCATATCAGGAGTATTCCGCTTTAAATGCGGTGTTTTGGAAAGTAGAATAAAACTCGTTTGAGTATCTGGAGCATGCCCAGAGGAGTTGACCGGGATAGGGAGTGCACTGAGGGATTAAATTGAAGCTATTGGAGATCTTTAGCTTGGAGAACAGAAGCCTGGGATAATATGGCTTCTGTGTAGGCTGTGGTAGCTGTCAGATTGTAAATCAGGTGTTAAGTATTAAGCACCTGTTGTGTGCCAGGAAGGGAGATACAGGGTGATGAAGTGTCTGGAGAGCCAGCCTCAAAGCCGGTGAGTCCCACATCTGACACGTCCTGGCTCCGTATCCCTGGGCAAGGCACCTCGACTTCTCAGGGCTCTACACAGTTGTCCAGAACTGTAAATTGTAGAGAAGCTGCTGAACTGCACTGATAGAGTTCCCTATACCTGTGGAATCAGTTCTAGTGGTAGTTAGTTATCTATTCCTATCCCTGTTTGTCAAGCACATTGCTAGGTATGGGGGATACAGAAACAAGTAATCCCTGCCCTCAAGGAGTTTATATTCTATTAGTAGGAACAATGAATATGTACAGTCAATTCTCAGCTTTTGCAGGGTAACATTCCTAAAAAGGGGCAGGTGAAAAATGTGAATGTTGATACCTTGAACCTATGGGACATGGGTTAGGTTCCTGTGACCACCAAAAACTTATCTTTCGCTAGAAATTGCTGAAAATATCTTTTTATGCAGACAGTTCTTTATGAGAAAACATTAATTCTGATAATAAACACGGTAACCATGAAATAACGCATAAAATGCAGGGGAGAGGGAAGACGACCCCAGAAGGGATGTCAGAAGAGCCCCCAGGTAAAAAAGGGAAAGGAACAGCACCTGCCTTCTCTAATCTCCTTTTCTGGCTCTCTGGTTGAACTGTTTTCTGATGAAAAGCACAGGCCTCAGCAAAGTCCTTGGGGCCTTCCCCCAGCTCAGACCCCCAGCCTGGGCCCAGCATCCAAGAGAGGTGAGGGCTGAGCCATCAATTTAGCCACTTTTCCATTTTTTCAGTTCCTTCATTTTGCACTCAAGAGGTGACTTCAACACTTTCTAGAGCTAATGCAAACACTTTGAAGAATCCTTTCCTCCTTTTTGTAGATACAGACTTGCACCAGGCCTCTCATTTTTTTCTCTACTGTACATAGCCTCGAATGTGCTTCTTGCCACTGTGAGAATGAGGATCCACTGAATAAGTGTTTTGAAAATACATAAAGGGTCATTTGGAGGAGGGGAGATATAGTTGCTAGTGGAGATCATGAAAGGATCTCATGTCGGAGGTAACATTTGAACTGAGGTTTTAAAAATAATTTTATAAATCTTTATTTTATACACATATTTTATATATTTATGTGAAAATTTTATTTTATATAGTCTAAAACCTTGAATATTTTTATTTTTGTTTTATATATTTTATTTTATACATTTAAATTAAAAAAATATTCCGACTGGGGTGTACCAGATTGCCAAAAGGGTCCATGACATAAACAAAAAGTTAAGAATCTCTGCCTTTTTGGATTTGTGTTTTTTTGTGTTTTTTTTTTAATTGAAAGGAGTTTATTAAGCATCCCAAGGCAACAGGGCACTGATAGCCAATGGGTGACAATTTCAAACCACCTGCTCCTTTTATTTTTATTCTTAAGTAAAAAGCATTTTTTATTTATAGTTTTGTGTTCCAATTTTTATCCCTCCTCCCCCCCCCCCCCCGTGGTAAGCAATTAGGTATGGGTTATACATGTATGATTATGTAAAACATTACCATATTAGTCATTTTGTACACGAAAACTTGAATAAGAGAAAAAAATAAAAGAAAGTGAAAAATAGCATGCTTCATTCAGTCTGTGTTCCATCAATATCAGTTCTTTCTTTGGAGGTGGATAGTATGTTTCATCATTAGTCCTTTGGGATTGTCTTGGATCATTGCATTGCTGGGAATAGTTGTCATTTACAGTTCTTCATCAGACAATGTTTCTGTCTCTGTGCACAATGTTCTCTTGGTTCTGCAATCTTCATTAAATTGAGTTTTAAAGGAAACATGGGTTCAAAGAGGTGGAGGTGAAAAAGGAGTCCTTTCTAGTCCCTGGGGACAGCCAGAGCAGAGATGAAGTTTTGTGAAGAAGGAACAACCAGAAACCCAGTTTGGCTGCATTGTAGAGTGTATGAAAGGGAGTGACGTATAACAACAGGGTTATAGAAGCAGGTTGGAGCCAGAGGGAAGCACCAAATGGTTTATATTTGTTTGATGATAAAGTTTATATTTGAGACTGTGATATAATTAATCTGCCATCTACTAATATCCCTTTGGCTAAGACATTGTGAGTTTGATACCTTCCTATGTATTTCATTTTGGGGGCTTAAAAGATTAACTTTTCTCTCTCTCTTTTTTTTTTTTGCAGGGCAATTGGGGTTAAGTGACTTGCACAGGGTCACACAGCTAGTAAGTGTTAAGTGTCTGAGGTCGGATTTGAACTCAGGTCCTCCTGACTCCAGGGCCGGTGCTCTATCCACTGCACCACTTAGCTGCCCCAAGATTAACTTTTAATTACTAGTCAGATACACTTTTAGGAAACCAGCTTCTGGCAGAAATATTCTAACTTGCTTGTGCCATTTTTTAAGCTTAGAATTATTTGATGTTATCAAGTGATATATTTAAATTCCTAGCATTTCTTTAGCAATATCAGATAATATAGTTAAAATAGTTATATATGTATATATATGTGTATGTCATCTTACTTTATGATATGTTTTGTAAACCTTTTCAGAGCACAGAGCATGTAGCAATATGGATGTCTTTGATTACGAAGTTTAAGAATGTTCCTGATGGGGCAGCTAGGTGGCGCAGTGGATAGAGCACTGGCCCTGGTTTCAAGAGGACGACCTGAGTTCAAATCCGGCCTCAGACACTTAACACTAGCTGTGTGACTGTGGGCAAGTCACTTAACCCCAATTGCCTCACTCAAAAAAAAAAAAAAAAGAATGTTCCCGATTAATATATAAAATCATATAAGGGGATTATGCGTAATTAGATGTAAGTGGAATAAAATTAGTAAAATCGAAGCAAAAGAACCCTTCTGGTAGTATCTTTAAAAGTACTTAAAGCATTCTTAATCTCAATGTAACCAAATTAAATTTGCTTGGGAGCAGATGTTTGTCCCCGTTCCTTGCCTAGTTTTCAGTGACTGTGCAGAATGTGGCATTTATAACATGCCTCTTGACTTCTGAGGATTTTTTGGACTTGTTCCATGTGGTGCTGTGGTTATTGCAGAGTCTGTCCTATATACAGAATGCTGAAGAGTTTTGGGATTTTGCCACATGAGTAAATGGGGTATCAAGCCTGTAGAAGAGAATTAGGGAAGTTGTTGAAGTAGTTAAAGGACTATGCCACGGAAGAGCGATTAAATGGATTTTGTTTGTTCCAAAAGGGCAAAAAACTAGGAGCAAGAAATGAGTGAGAGCTGCCATGGTCCATTTTCTTATTTGATCTTTGTTTAGATCCAGTATTGTTTCCTTCCCCTTATAAGTGTTGGTGAAGCTGCAAAGTGTTATCATTTGTGACAGACTAGAATACTCGAGTTCAAAGCCTCATGAGTCCAGAAGTAAACTTTATGTACTACCCAGTGGTTTTCATTGATTTCCACTTAATGGCTCAGAAAGGTTACAGGACTTGCCCAGGCATCACAGTTTTTAGGTGTTGGGGAGCTGGGATGAAGTCAAATTCTGAGCCCTGTACTCTTGATATCCCTCACCACAGTTGCCACATTTTGAGCTCTGTAGAAATGGCATTCAGTCACTTCTAAAATACTGAGGGCTCATCGTGCACAGGATGCCCGAGTTCATGTACAACATGACTGTCGTATAGATCTGGAGCACGAAGGAGGTAGAGATAGTTTGGTGTGTATTTCAGACTGTCTCTGGGTTTTTATTATTGCTCCGGATCTTCAACTCTATTTTGCAGGTAGGTTTGCTACTGTTAGTCAAGGTGTTGTAGGTAGTATTCTCCATTTTTCATGAGCAGCTCTGCTTGGTTTCCACCCCAGGGAGCGTCATGCCTCCTCCAGGCTAAGCTGATCACCAAAAATCTCATCACTGCAGATTGATTCAGGTGTTTCTCCCCTCTGATTGGAGGACTGGAGGTTGGAACAAGAAACCCTTTTCAGGGTCTTCCCTCCATTTTCCACCAGCATATCTGCTTGTTTTCCACTCCACAGAACATTGAGTACTTCTGGTGGGCCCTCCATGCCTCATCTTCCTTTATTCTCCTTTTCTGTGTTATCTTCCTCCCATTAAATTGTAAGCTTCTTGAAGGTAGGGACTACCATTCTTTTTCTTATTTGTATCTTTAGCACTTAGAAAGTGCCTGGCACTTAATACATGTTATTGAATTGAACTGAAGTTGATAGTTATTTAGTATTTTTGCTAAACAAAGTTGATTATTAGCTTTAACAGTAAATAACAACTTCCGAAATCCCATATTATAGTTTAAATTTTAGCTAATATGAATTCCTTTTCTCTAATTCAGGACAGAGTTGCATAGAATTAGGTAACTTACTCTTACCCTTGCTTCCAGATATTTTAAAGACAGTAGTAAGCATCCTCTGCTTCTATTTGATACTATTAAGTTTCCTTTGTTTAACATGGAAAGGGGCAGCATTCATTGTTGAAAAGAGCCGTGGATTGATTTAGGAACTGGCTATCAATCCCCTTTTAGTTTTCCTCCTTTCTGACCTCAGGAAAGTCCCTTCATGCCCGGTCTTCAGTTTTCTCATTTATTAAATGAAGGGTCCCACTCTAAATACCAAGACCCTTTTTTTCTGTTTGGACAGATTGGAGCAGGAGGCAAGAGCAAAGATACACCCGTTCCTTGGCCCTGTTTTTCCCTCCGACCCTCAGAATAACTAGGGAGCCTTTTTGCCAGGGTTGCTAACAGCCTCTAGTGTCTGGGCTAGCCCCCAGTAGTCCTCTGGTTTTTGTCCTCTTGAGCCTGTTACTCAGGAATCTGAGGGACAAACTATATCTGATCACCCCCCCCCCCCCCCGAAGTCCTGACCTGGAATGATTTCTTATGTTCCATTTCTGGCAGGGCTCCTTTTATCAGCATCAGAGGCAAGTGTGTTAAAGGGGGAAGGGCACCAGAGAGAGAGTCAGATTCTGGGCAAATCACTCAACCTCTCTGGGCTTTCTTTCCTGTGAGAGGAGGGCTTGGCCTCTAAAGTTCCTCCATTCTAAAGGTAGGATTGCTCTCATTTAACTGGAGATCTTTGTATTACCATGATAATAAAGTAGCATCCATAGCCTCCTTCGAGTTCCCTAGTTCCCATAGATCGTCACTGGACAAACCTTCCTCCCCTCTACCCCTGTGGGTGGTACTTAGTTGACTGTTTTTCTAGCTTACTTCTCCTTAGTAAGTAATCAGGTGATAGTGTTTTCAAGTGATGTTCCTGGTGTGCTTGTCTTGTATCTTTTCCATTCCTTCCAGAGCCCTGGAGTTCCCATCATTGCTTTATTTTTTTTTGTTTGTTTTGTTTTTGCAGGGCAATGGGGGTTAAGTGACTTGCCCAGGGTCACACAGCTAGTATGTGTCAAGTGTCTGAGGCCGGATTTGAACTTAGGTACGGTACTCCTGAATCCAGGGTCAGTGCTCTATCCACTGCACCACCTAGCTGCCCCCCCATCATTGCTTTATAATGCTAGGTGCTGGTCCATTACCTCTGGGTGTCACTTCATGAAAAGATGGCTTTATCTTTGAGTCTTCCTGGCTTGCAGTCAGTTAGGAGGCATTTATTAAACACCTGTTGTGTGCCAGGCACTCTGCTAAGCATTCTAGACACAAAACCCAGGCTATTATGTTTTCTATCAAGAATGGACAACATGCCACTCTTTGAGAACTGTCTGAGCTCTGTAAACTCCACTTGAGCGATTAAACCTTAACCCGGTCTGATTTTCCTTCAGTTCTGTTTGAAAGGTGTGGGAGCCTTCCCAAGAGCCTCCAGAGGCTGTCCGACTGACTACCTCAGCTGTCATTTATTAAGTTCTTACCCAGCACTATTATCGATTAGCCCTCAAGTTTATCCCATTGGAGCATAGCATGCTTCAAATGCAGACAATCCCCAGGAGCTACTCTAGGTTGGATAAGCAGCCCCTCCTAACTGGGCCTCTTTCTGTGCCCGTTATTCCATTTTGCCTGCTTTTTAGCAAATCAGTGAAAGGTACATGCCGTGTCTTGTATATTAATCGTAGGGCACTTGTTAAGCACCTATGAGCAAGGCATGGTCATAGGCGGTGCTGGCTGATAGTCGTTGGCCTCTGTTCTCTAAGAAGACCAAAGTGACGTCACTAGGTTGGACTTGTGTTAAGTGCTTAAGTCTTTTTCATTAGTTCATTGAAGAATCCTTTACGTGTTCAGGGATGCATTTGGTACACATTGTCATATGGAAGTTTCTGGGTGTTTTTATGTGGGGGTAGTTTTTATGTTCAATTATGTTAAATTAAAAAAATCAACCATTTATCACCCACTTTTACTGAGTTAAGTGACTTTTGATACAAGTAGGAGAGTGGTGAGAAGGCATTAGTTAGCGTTTTCTTGCATGCTTTGTGAAGCCTGAGCTTTGCATACTGTGTGGTTGCTACATTGTGTTCAGCCAGGCAGTGAAACTCAACCTTGGCTTAGGTTCTGTCCTGTGTGTGTGCTAGGTGTCATTTGGTAAACAAAAGACACTATTGTTTCTAATGCTTTGTACTTCTCACACGTGGTGTATATCTTAAATTCTCACTGGCCCTTAAGCTGTCCCACTTCCGAATGGCTTTTTATCATGTCTGCTGTGAGCCAGCTCTTCTATTTCAAAGATGAAACTTTGGCCCTAGTTGAGCAAACATATGAGCTCCCTTTTGATTGTAAGGTAGGTGATCAGCGGATGGCTCGGGTCCCTCAGTTGGGCTGTGTCACTTGTGTTAGAATATTAATTGTCTGGATAGGGGCATCTTGTCACATATCATTTGAGGTTTCTATAATTTGGGGAGAGGGAAAAAACTATTCACCTAATTGCTAGCATATGTTACAGTATCCAGATCAACCATTAGCCCTAGGATCTGCTTTACATAGTAAACAATTATCCATACCTGGAGTTTGGGTGAAGAAGCTAATTAGCCTGATCACTTAGATGGTAATGATGAGGGCTCAGTATACTAAAGTAGATACAAGGAAGCTCATGGTGCTCTTCGAAGTAACCTTTCTGTCCATCATTGTAATTTTATAGAAAATCCAACTGAACCGTTAGTTGTTAGATGGAAAGGATAGGATTTCTTGCAAGAAGGCACGAGGATGTTTCTCTTGAGAAGCATTGTGTTCTTGGCATCTTCATGGACATTTGAAAATGATTGCTCTTTTAGTATGCCAAATACGGCTACTCTTATTTTTGAATGAGACATCATGGTTTGGCAAATAGTTAAGTACTGAATAAATGCTTGTTGACCTACTAACAGGGAAAAAAACCCCACTGCAATAAAAACTCTGGTCTCAAAGAAAAGAAATGATTTCAGGAAAGAAAAATGTGAGCTAAGTGGCAGAGGGGATAGAGCACTGGCCTGGGAGTCAAGAAGATTTGAGTTCAAATGCAGCCTCTGTATTTTGTGACCCCAGGCAGATCATGTGACCTTGGTGTGCCCAATTTCCTTAGTTGGAAAATGGAGATCACAATACAAGGTTGTTGTGAGACTCAAATGAGATAATATTTGTAAAGCACTCAACACAGTGACTGGCACATAGTAAGTGCTTAATTAATGCTAATTCTCTTCCCTTTCCTGGTAAGCCAATCACACTACTTAATCATGAAGAATTTTCTTACCTTTATTGAGCATTAAACTTGATTGGAGGGAAAAAATTGTCAAGGTGATGGATCAAAATGTCTAAGATTTTATTTGTCAGAAAAACAGATTTCCAAGAATCAGTGTCCCTACACTCAAAGAGGAGGGCACGGATGAAAGACAAACATTTTGAATAAATTTGGAGGAGCTGCATGGCAGCCATCTTTAAAAAGCAACCAAAAACTTTTGGGGAAACTGCAAAGCAAAAAATTAACAAGAAATTGTCAGTGATCTTCTCAAGGCCTTATAAAGTAATGGGATGTGACATGTCACTCAGAATCCATTTCTTGGACTCACATTTGGACTTCTTCCTGGAAACCCTAGGTGCTATCAGTGTTGAGCAGGGGGAATGCTTCCATCGAGAAATCTCCACAATGGAAAAGTGATGCCAGGCACATGGAGTCCAAACATGCTGGCTGACTACTGTTGGACACTGCAGAGGAATGATCCACAGACAAAATAGAACAGAAATCATAAGTAGCTACATTTTAGGTGAGTTAAATAAGCACAATTTTGTTTAGTAAAAAAAAAATAATAAAATCTAAAACTGTGATTCCCATGAAAATAGTGAATGAAAGATACAGTTTGAAGCTATACTTACCAACAAACCATTTATAAAGCTTGCACATTTTTATGGCTATGACAGGAAAAAACAAAACTTTTTTATTGTTGCTGTCAGGTGACAACCAGGATGTATTTTTTCCTCCCCCTAGCCTTTTTAAGTCATTTAAACTTTTAAAAACTATTCCTTATCATTTTTACTTTGTGAATATTTCTTTACAGATGTGAATTCAGCAGGTATATACTTATTAAACATGTGCTGTATGCAAGGGACAGTGCTAAGATGCTAGGGAAGATATGTGAGTAAATGATAGAATGCATCCCATAGTAGGATCTAGAATAGGGAGCAGATGGAAAAGACAGACAGCTAAGATGTAGAGAAAAATCCTTCTTTGTTGAACACAGTTTATACTTGGAAAAAGATCCCAAGTGTTTCTACTTTAAAACAGTTACAGGGGCAGCTAGGTGGTGCAATGGATAAAGCACTGGCTCTGGATTCAGACACTTGACACTTACTAGCTGTGTGGCCCTGGGCAAGTCACTTAACTCTCAAAACAAAAACAAAATAGATACCAACATTTTAATTAGTGGCAAAAAAATTCATTTGGAACTTTTTTCAAAAAATGAAATTTAAAATGATGAAAAGGTTTTTTATCTAATATTTGACAAAATTTAGGCTATAAGTACACTTGAGTTAATTCTTAGATTGGTCAAAGAGTAAAGCAATGTATAGTAAAGTATAAATATAAATGAAGTATTTATTTTGGGGAGACTTTTTTTTGACAACATTTTATGATAGCAGAATAAGACATCTTTCACTTTACATTTGACTTTCACAGTATGTTAGTAAAAAGGGTCATTAGGAATTCTTAGGGCATTATTTTCTTTGTTTTTGAAGTCATTTTCTTTAAGGAAACTAAAGACTGTCAAATCAAATTAATTAAACAACTACCATGACAGAAATTTCGAATACAAAGAGAGCCAAAAAAACACTTCCTGCTCTCAGTGGGGAGACAACATGGAAACAATTACATCCAAACAAGATGTGTCGTGTGTGCGCTTATACACACACAATATTATCAGAGGGAAGGTGTGAAGATTATGGAGGACTTGGAAAGGTTTCTGGCTCGGGACGTTGGGCAGCAGCAGTCCCTTTAGGAGTGTGTGAGGCAGAGCAGTGTCACTGGATCGCACTGCATGGGAGGAGAGAAGCGAAATGGAGCATGTTAAAAGCCAAAGAGGGGGCTTCGGAGTCAGTCCTGGAGAGCACAGGGAGCCCCTGGAGGTGATTGATTTGGGGATGACAGGTCAGAGCTGTGCTTTAGGAAGACCAGTTTAACAGCTGAGTGGAGAGAGACTTGAGGCAGGGGGACCAACCAGCAGCATGTTTCCCTTGTTCAGGTGGGATGGAGGATAGATTCTAGTGTTAATGATCAGTTCAGCAGTGACTATTTTCATATTATGTCTTCTTTAGATTGCCTCCATTCCGTTGTTAGGGCACAGTGGATAGAGAGGGCTGACCTCAGTCAGGAAAGCCAGGGTGCCGCCAGGCCACTCCTCTGACAGGTATTGGCAGTGTGACCTCTCAGCAGGAGACTGAGGCTCCTCATTCCATGCCGACCACCCAGTGACACCTGGTCACTATTGTCTGCTGACCTCCAGGACACTCCCTTTCTTTCCTCTGTGAGTTCTGTGCCTGGCTTACACACAGTAGGGGTGGGCATTGGTTCTTGGGGACGACCAAAATGACATCGCTGTGTTGGGGTCAGGGTGCATTGTGTCCACCTGTGGCTGAGCTTGGAGGCTCTACCACAGGCAGAACCTTAAAGTGTCCACATGGATGTCAGAAATGGAGATGTCTCTGAATTGGCGCATCTCCTGTTTCTTTTGAGGAGCTGCAGTTCGGCTTCACTTCGCAAGCACAAAAGCTTCTTTGATGTGGGCATGCCATGGTGGGTGGTCTCCCAGGTCATTGCTTCATCTCTCCTCTGTATGAGCGCCTGCCACTCTCCTTAACTCCTGCCCTCACACTACATACACACATAATGATCCTTTCTCAAACACCCTAACTTCCAGGTTCCTCAGTTTGCTCATTTCCATGACCTACTCTTCCATCTCACTTCAGCCTCAGACTGATGGCCATCCCCTTGATCTTGCTGTTATCCACAAAGACACCATTTCTGTGTTAGTGAACTCCGAAGTTCCCTTATCTGATCGCATAGCTCATTCTGCCTCGACCCTCCTCAGTCTTTGCCATACCATCACCCACTCCTGAACTAGCTACATTCTCCTCCCTTCCCCATCCTGACTTCTTGGTGAACCAGTTCAGCTCTACAGTGTCCTTTCTTTACACCCTTGCTCCTTTAGCCTGGCCTCGATTTTGTCCTGCTAGGCTTCAGCCTTGGTTTACTCTCATCCTCTGTTGCCTTCATTGCTATTCACTTGCTGCTGAAAAAAGCTTAAAAAAAAAAATCATGAAATCTTGTTGACTGGGTCTACTCCACTACGGATGCATCACATAACCTCACCTGGGCCCTCACTTCTACTGGACAATACTTTTAGGCCTCCCTAATTAACTCACTATCCCAGCCACCCTCCTTCCACCCTCTCAGCTGAAAATCTTGCCTCATATTTTAGTAAAAAAAAAATTGAAGATATTTGCCGAGAGCTCCCTCTTTCCTGTTTGTCATCTTACATTACTCAGATGCCTTCCACCACTATCTCCCTCACTCTTTTTTTTTAATTAGAAAAGTATTTTATTATTTTCCAGTTACATGTAGAGATAGTTTTCAACATTTGTTTTTATAAGATTTCTAGTTTCAAATTTTTCTTCCTCCCTCCCCTTCCTCCCCCCTCCCCAAAACAGCAAGTAATCTGATATAGGTTATATATGTACAATCACATTAAACATATTTCTGCATTAGTCATATTGTGAAAGAAGAATCAGAGCAAAAAGGAAAAACCTCAAAAAAGAAAAACTACAGCACCCAAAACAAAAGAAATAGTATGGTTCCATCTGCATCCATATCCCACAGTTCTTTTTTTTTCCTGAGTTTGGTATCTCCCTCACTCTTATTGCAGATAAAGAAGTCACCCTTCTCCTTGCCAAAACAAACTTCTCTGTGGTCCATGCTATCTTATCTTTTACAGCAGATTCCCCTCCTATCATCCCCAATGTCTTGCTTTTCTTCTTCTTCTTTACTTTTTTTTTTTTGGTCGGGGCAGTGAGGGTTAAGTGACATGCCCAAGGTCACCCAGTTAGTGTCACATGTCTGAGGTCAGATTTGAACTCAGGTCCTCCTGAATCCAGGGCTGGTGCTTTATCCACTGCAACACCTAGCTGCCCCTCATCTTGCTTATCTTCAATCTCCCTGTTTACTGGTTGTTTCTATCACTGCTTATAAACATGTACGTGTTTTCCCTATCCTAACCCTGCCCCCCCGCCAGCAACCCCTAAACACCCCCTGCCTTTATCTATCCCCCAGCTAGCTATCATTCCGCATTTTCTTTTTGTGGCTAAACTCCTTGGGAATGCTGTCTACAATAAATACTTTTTCCTTCTTTCCTTAGATTCTTATGTAAACTCTACACTCTAGTTTTAGACATCATTTTTCAGCTGAAATGGCTTTTTCCAAAGTTACTGATGGTCTCTTAATTACTTGATATAATGACCTTTGCTCAGTCCTCGTCCTTCTTCACCTCTGCATCCTCTTACACTGTTGGTCACCCTCTTCTCCCTGACACTCTCTTCTCTTTAGGTTTTCATGACACTAGTCTATCCTGGTTCTTCTACCTATCTCATTGTTAATTCTCGGTCTCCTAGATCTTCATCTAGGTCATACCTACTAACCCAGGGTCTTCCTTAGAACTGTCTTTGGCCATCTTCTCTCTCTAAAACCATTTCACTTGGTGATCTCATTAACTGCCATTGTTTCAGTTACCTCCATGCTAATTATTTTCAAATCTGCTTATCCAGTCATAACCTCTCCAGCTGGCTGTGTGACATTTCAAACTAGAGGTCCTATGGATGTCCTAAACTCAGCATATCCCAAACTGAATTCATCTTCCAGCCTTCCCCTCTTCCTCCCTTACCTATTACTGTTGAGTGCCAACATCTTTCCAGTCTCTCCAGATCTGAAACCTTGCTATCGTCCTCAGCTGCTCAATCCCATATCCAGCCTGTTGCCAAGTCCTCTTGAGTTTACCTTTGTAACATCTCTCATATATAGCCCTTAATCTCTTCTTTGCCTGCCCCCTGGTCTAGGCCTTCACCACCTCATGGCTGGACTATTCGAACAGCTTGTGGATGGGTCTGCCTGCCACAAAGAAATCTTTCCCTTCTCTGGTCTATCCTCCATTCAGCTGTCAAAATACTCTGCCTAAAAGTTCAGGATGTCACCCCCTATTCAGTAAGTTTCTGTGGCTTCTTATCATCTCTAGGATTAAGTATGAAACTATCTTTCTTCATGACCTGCTCCCTTCTACCTTTCCAGTCTTTGTCTATTTATACCTGTGAGTGAAGGGACTGCTTTTTTTTTTTCCTGTTTGTTTTCCCAGAGTTTACAGCAATGCCTGGAACACAGCAGGTGCTTCCTAAATGCTTGTTGACTTGAACTGAGGATGGGTGGTATACTAAGTACAAGGAATTGTATGAGCAAAGGTACAGAGGCAAGAAAGTAGTAGAAGTGTGTTAGATATGAGAGAAAAGACTATATTTGGACTGTTCTCAGAGCCCTAAAGGCAGAGAGTGAGTCTGGTTTCAGGCCCAACTGCTTTATGGCGTGCCCCCCCCCCCCCCCCAACCTCCCAGTACGGGGCTGCTCTGCATACCAGGCTTCAAGCAGAGGCTCCTGGGCCTTAGGCCCAAGCAGGGCCTGAAGAAGGGCCTGGGTTTTGTGGGAGTCTGCTGGGCTGGGAGTTCACCTTGAGGCACCCAAGGTGATCCCCACATGACTCGGAGCTCAAGCCCTGACTTGAGTTTTGTTTTGAAAGGTTATGTTTATACAAGCACTGTTTAGTGGGGAATGGGGACATTCTTACTCCAGCATAGGATTGGGGCCTAAAGTGACAATCTGATTGGTTGTTAAATGGAATAATCTGATTGGTCAAACCCCAAGACAGGTTTTCTTTCTTGAAGAGTTATGTATATTAACACAGTATTGTCCTGAGGGGGAGCCAACACTCTTACCCAAGGCCTGGTATTGTACTTTGTAAAATCTGATTGGTTAACTGGTAACACCTGATGGGTTCTTAGGCTGTTACTGTTATTCTGTCTAAATAGCAGCTGTAATAACTGATATGTAAATGAGGGATATCAAAAGGCCTTAATGTGATTGGTCGGAGGGGACCCCTTGAGGGGTATAAATAGAGGTGAGGGACCTCACTTCAGTGCACTCTCCAGCACATTCAGAAGAGTGCCCATCAAAAAAAAGGGGGGGGCAGCTAGATGGCGCAGTGGATAAAGCACTGGCCCTGGATTCAGGAGTACCTGAGTTCAAATCCTGCCTCAGACACTTAACACTTACTAGCTGTGTGACCCTGGCTGGGCAAGTCACTTAACCCTAATTGCCTCACCAAAAAAAAAAAAAAAAGACAGAGTGCCCATCTTTGAGAAGGTGAATAAAGCCTTCACTCACCAACTGCTGCCTGCTTGGGATTTTTGAACAGTGACCTGCTAGCAACACTAGGGCTGCCAACACTTGAGCTGTTGACACTCAAACTGCCAACACTAGAGCTGTGCAACACGAACAGTGGTTAGCTGTGTTTCTAACCGATATTAAGTAGTCCAGTTTGGCTGGTCCCTAGAGGCAAGCAGTGCCATAAGTATGAAAAGTTAGGGAAGTGCCAGGACTTTGGGCTGTGTGTTATGCGGTGATGCTATTTCCCTAGCATTAATAGAATTTTTCCTTAAAATGAGAAGGATGGATTAGGTTCTCTTAGCTATTTTAATTACCATATTTGGCCACAACTGCCTTTGTACATGCATGACTTTATGGTAATTCAGCATACTCATTAGGGAGGGAAAAAGGAGGGAAGCCTTTGTAGAAAACAGACATTTCCAAATGAGATTTATAGAAGGATCTTCCTTACCCAAGGCCTGGTATTGTAGTTTGTAAAATCTGATTGGTTAACTGGTAACACCTGATGGGGAGGGTGTAGACTGCAAATCTCCATGTGTCCCATGCAGTTTTTGCAAGAGTAAATAGGTTGTTGTAGCAGGTGGTAAATAGTTTCCTGGTTTTCTTCTTCTGTATGGGAAAAGTCTCATCTCTGATGTATACTGATCAATTTTTCTCACTCCTCAGGAAAGTATTATGTGTTACCTCAGCTAAGAAATCTGTGCTTTGAGATTTTCAGTCATTGTAATTGGTTAAATGTATTGAAGCATAGGCTTGTAATGCTTATTATTTCTATACAAGATCTGCAAAGGAGAGAAAGTAAGATTCAGTTTTTCTGTAATCTCAGATGCTGTGGGGCCCTGGCTCCAGGTGTGGACACTTGCCTATCAAGTAATTATTTTGGAGGCCTTGGCTAGCTCAGAGATGTAAAGCAAAACATTGAGAAGCAATGAAAAATGCATAGGTTTGTAGAATAATAAAAAAATGACACAGGCACAAATGTTGAAAGGAGTTCTGTCTCTAAACTGCTTAGCCATTAATGCATAACAGGCCATCAGCCAATGGGAGAACAAAGAATAACGATGCCAAAGTTTCTTGATTGCCTTAATTTCTCATTTAAATCTCTGCTTGGCTTTTTGTTCAGTGCTTAGTACAGTGGGGTGTCTTGCATCTGTGAGGCATATCAGCAGACAGTTTCCAGGGAATTAAAATCGACTCTGATGGAGAAGTAAGGAGATATTGAATGGTTTTAGGCACTGACATAATCAGATCAGTGCTTTATAGAAACATGTTATTGTTCATCTAATAAGATTGTTTTATATTTTAACACCCCACCAGCAGTTTCTATATCATTAAAAAAGTTCCCTAAATGCCTTAGCATTTGATCTATTTTCTTTGAAGTTAAATTTTGTATTGAGATAGCTTGCTTTTTAAAAAAATAATAAATATTTTTATTTATAGTTTTGGGTTCCATTTTTATCTCTCTTTCTTTCCCTCCTCTCCCCACTTCCCTGAGGTGGCAAACAATCATATATGGGTTATACCTGTATGATTGTGAAGAATATTACCATATTTGTCATTTTGTACAAGAAAACTTGATTAAAAGAAAGAAATTGAAAGTTAAAAATAGTATGTTTCCATCTGTTCCATTGATATCAGTTCTTTCTTTGGAGGTGGATAGTATGTTTCATCAATAGTCCTTTGGGATTGTCTTGGATCATTGTATTGTTTGTGGTTTTCTTTTTTTTTTTCTTTTTGTGGGGCAATGAGGGTTAAGTGACTTGCCCAGGGTCACACAGCTAGTGTTTGGATCATTGTATTGTTGAGAATAGTCGTCATTCACAGTTTAAGATAGCTTTTTACATCACCTTCATTTCTTTTTGTAAAAAATGATATTATTATTAATTTTCAGTTATCCAACATTCATTTTTTAAAATCCTTCCTTACCTTCTCCAACACACTGAAAGAAGCAAAAGAAAAGAAGAAATAACCAAAGCCTTGAGGACAGTCAAGCAAAATTAATTTCCACATTGGTTGAGTCCAAAAATGCATTTCTTGTTCTGTGTATTAATCCATTATTTTCCTCTCCTGAGGTTGGGGTTAGGCTTCTTCAAGTCAGTCCTCTGGAATCATGGTCCATCATTTATCTGATTAGAGTTCTTAAGTCTTTCAAAATTGTTTTAGGTAATCAAGATCTTATTCTGTGACCCTCAGTTCTCTTTGCTTGGTCAAGAACTCTTTCACTATTCATAGATCTGAAATTTGTTTATGAGGGGACCTTTCACATCTGGTCTGGTATCCACTTAAGCTTGCTTACCTTGTGAGAGGCTATAGAATGTCAGGTATTGTTTGCCACCCTGAGGCTGCTCAGTTTCAGTGATGGCTTTTGTCATGCCAGTGGTTGTGCTCTTTGTGCTTATCAGCCTTCATTCCTGATGGTCTCTGTACCTTCTGCTGTCTCCCCCAGAAGAGGAAAGAAAGGAGTTAGTTCAGCAGAGCTCACTAACACATCAGCTCCCTCTGATCACATACAATCGTCCCCTGCCTTTGTGCATTCTCTAAACTCTTTTTTAGGGTCTAGCTTGGCTATTAGAATTACACAGGCTTCATCTTTGGCTTTTTTGTTCTTTCCATTTACACTTTGGTGGTCCAGCATATATTTTTTTTTCCCTGATCCTGCTTACTTCACTTGGATTCCATTTAGAAATCTTTCTTCACTTCTGAATATTTTCCATTCTTCACTTCTTACTGTACAGTATTCTGTTTGGTCCATCTTCATTCCTTAAAAGGAGTACAGAGCTAAAGTGTCCTTTCAGACCTTGAAATATAGGTGATGTTACATTGATTGCATTAGTATGTATGAGTCTATTTGCATTATTTTCCTTGGATACCAATCCCCCAAATTCTCTTTTGTTTTGGAGTCTTCCACCCCCTCAGCACTTTTTTCCTCTTCACATCTGCTGTAGTTTTGATTCAGATTAGTTCACAGAACAATTTGAGATCGCCTTAATTAGATTTGTTAACTGGATGGCAGGTGTGCATTTTACAGGAAGCAGTGTTAATGTATTTAAATAGAACCTTTTGATAACTGCAATTTGGTATTAGAAGAAATTTGATTTTAAAGATTAAATTTAAATCTGAACATATTAATATATGATTTACATTAAAATGATTTCTTAGAATTTATTTCCATTCTCATTCACTTTTCTTATGATAATCTCATTCACTGATAAAAAAGTATCATGTACTTATTATGGCATAGAGGTGACCCAGAGTTCTTGAAAGCTATCCCAGGGGGGAGTGTGAACTTAGAAATAACAGTTTTGAAATAGTCTTTGAACTTTAACTTTATTTGTTGGTACTTTAATGTCACATCTGTGTCTTATGCAATGAGTGGCCATACTTTTTTGAAGAACTGAATTGCATCGGTTTTACATTCTGCTACCAATGAAAGCAGACGACGCTATCAGAGAAATGTGGTAAAGATAGAAAAATGGACATCACAGCTCTTAGCCATTTCCCAAGAAGTTTAACTGATGTAAATCACTTTCTATGACAAGGAGACCCAAAGAATCAAGAAACTGCTCGGGCAGCAGATACTTGAGACGCGTGGTAGCCAAGGGGACCAGTGGTTTCCAATTTTGTTTGCAAAATTTTATGGAAGAGAATGGTGGAAGAAGAGCATGAGGAATATCACCTCATAAGAAGGAAAAGAAATGGGTGGGAAAAACATGTCTGAAGAAAACTTTGTGCTGGGGGGTGGGGGGAGAGTTGGGAGGGAGGGCTTGTATTGAGGGTTTTTAAATGGAAAAGAGGACAAAAATCAGATAAAAATAGAAAAGATCCATAAAGATTTTTGTAAAATTAAAAATGACAGAGCCACCACATTTGGATTCTAACATCATTGTCACTACAGCATTTTTATGGAGATACTATGTATGCTCCTCAAGGGCATCTTTGATGAAAATTACAAAAAGGGCAAATAGGATCTCGCAAACCATATTCTAACAGTAGACCACCTCTATAGATCTGTAGCCGACTGAGAGGTGCAGAGTATAAAAAAAATTTCCTTATATCCGTTGAACTCTTAAGGAGTATTTGATTCAGTCGAGCAAAAGCTTTTCCTATTTGTGTCAAGTATTAGAAGATTTCTTGAAAGATGGTGGCTGGGGTGCTGTTGAGGACTGCTGTGTAGTCAGGATCATCCTGGGACTGGAGCTAGAAGAGACCTTGGAGACCATTTTGTCTGGTCTCTGTATCAAAGGGCCAGAGTGCCAACATTGTTGGCTGCTACACAGCTCGGGTCAGGTTTGACAAAGCACTCAAGCTTTTTGAGACTTGCGTTCCTCATCAATAAAATGAGGAGGTTGGACTAAACAATCTCCATGGGGCTTTTTCACTCTAATATATAATCTCATAGGGGCAGCTAGGTGGCACAGTGGATAAAGCACCAGCCCTGGATTCAGGAGGACCTGAGTTCAAATCCGGCCTCAGACACTTGACACATACTAGCTGTGTGACCTTGGGCAAGTCAATCCTCATTGCCCTGCCCCCCCAAATTAAAAATATATAATCTTATATAACAGCAGAATACTTTGATCCTCAATTAATATGAAGTCAGGAATAAAATAGGAAATATGCTTGTCAAAGGTGTTTGTGAAAGGCAGGTAGGTAGCTAGAATGCTGAGCCTGGAGTTAGGAAGACCCGAGTTCAGCTCCAGCCTCAGACTTTACTAGCTGTTTGACCCTGGGCAAGTCACTTAACTGCTGTCTGCCTCACTTTGCTCATCTGTAAAATGTGGATAATAGTAGCTCCTACCTCCCGGAGTTGTTGAGAGGATCAAATGAGATAATGATTGTTAGGCACTTAAACACAGTGCTGGGCACATAGTAAGAACAATAGAAATGTTAGCTGGTTTTGTAGCTTTTTTCTTTCATGTGGAGATTTAGTGCAGATTTCAGATGCAAGTGGAATTTCCTATACATAAAGTCTTCGTGTGTGTGTGTGTGTGTGTGTGTGTGTGTGTGTATAAAACATTGTGTTAATCTTAAATGAGATCCACAATTACTTGATTTTGGCCAACTCTACATTGGAAAAACCAAGTTCATGAAACATGTTTGCTGTTATAGACTGTAAAGTGATATAAGAGCATTAAACTCCCCTTTAACCTTTCCCTTAGATATCTCCCAGACCAGTAAGAGAAAGAAACCTCTGAGCTTTAATTAGAGATGGATTACTTAGCTTTTATTGTTTGGGAATTGATTAGCCGACAAACAGGTGATGCTGAGGGAAATAGGAAAGTAGAAATACAAATAAATAGTCTTAGATCTAAGCTTAGTCTATATTCTTTTCTAAAACTCACTGAATCCCAAAGCTACCTCTCAGGCTGAGAACCAGTGTCAAGCACGTACTGCCACTGAGGTCCAGGGCCGATCACCCGAACACGCCGTCAAACTTGAGCCAGTGTGTGTGGGTTGAGAGCGAGAGAGAGAAAGGCCTACATTCATCTATCTATTAAAGGGAGAGCACATTTCTAGCTCCCTTCTGCACCGGAGTCCTCAGGAAAAAGCGAGACAGAGCGCTAGTCTCTTCCTTCTTCCTCCCACTAGCCAACGTCACTTCCTGATGCCAAAGAAAAGACTTCTGGTCTTGCCCTCAAAGACCTTCACTTCATGGGCGGAACTCTTCTGCAGTAAGTCTCCAGCAGGTGGCGTCATTCCAATAATTACAATAGACAGCTCCTAGAACTTGTTATACATGTATCTTAAACATACACTGTAAACAGTTAACTGGACCCAGAATTATTGAAGGAATGGAGATGAGTCAGCTGAAACACTTTTTGGAAATTGAACTGTTCTTTTACTGACCCCAGTTTTTCCCTCAGAACAAAAGTCCGTCTTTTAACACCAGTGATACTATATGGCTTTTATTCATATCAAACCAGTCTCCAGAGAATTGAAGTTGGTGATACCATGGAGGGAAATATTTGCATTGTAGAGGTCACCAGTCTGTGACACATTATAAATAAGCAGTTGCTCAGGAGAAGGGACGTAAAGATGACATCAGAAAAATACAAGACCAGGAAAAAGATGGGCTTGTCATGTTGTGAGAGACAACCTGTGCATTTCATTAATATCTACACAGTGTTAAATCTAGAGGAAGACTGCTAGCACAGTGGGGGGTGGGGGGCTCACTATGTTTCACGTCCTGTTTGTGGAAAATTACAAAAGTGGCTTTGGATGGCTTCCTCTCTGCCTTGTTGGAGTGAAGAGATAAATAAATATCAGGTTCTTACTATGTCATTTCCCTCTGTTTAAACCAGCCCATACCTTACCCCCCAAGGTCAGCCTGCTCTCCTAAGTGAAAGTTGGCTCATTGTGTTGTGGTTTTTTTTTTTTTTTTTGGTGGGGCAATGAGGGTTAAGTGACTTGCCCAGGGTCACACAGCTAATGAGTGTCAAGTGTCTGAGGCCGGATTTGAACTCAAGTCCTCCTGAATCCAGGGCCAGAGCTTTATCTACTGTGCCACCTAGCTGCCCCGGCTCATTGTGTTAATGAACTAATGAGAGAAGCTATAGGAGTTTCTCAGGACTCTATTTCTAGTTCTTCTGAATGCAATTACAGGGGTCATGTGCAGATGTGTGCATATGATCTTTGTGTTGTGTTCTATTATAGAAATTAAGTATGCCAGTGGAATGTAATTCTTTAAAAACCATATCAATCAGCATAAATGAGGTTGATGAGTAAATCTCTGTGTCATACATTTAGAGAAAATAATCCCCCAAAGTATATTTTTTTTTCCAAAAGCTTATTCTTTGACATCTTTAGTTCTCCATCCTTAAAGCGACAACTTTAGGATGGGTCTTCTAGGTCCTATTTAGAACTAAAGAACAAATACTAATTTTTCCTCGCTGGGCCTCTTGTCCCCTGTTATTTATCTTTGTCATAATTGCCAAATTTGTCTTTTTCCTTATTTCAGTTTTATGATGTCCTCTTTCTTGTAGTTTTCTGTTGATTATAGGTAGACATTAAAATCTATATATGTAATCTATGCAAGTCACTTAATGTCTTCAGTTTTCTTATCTTTTATAGGGTTGGACTAAATGTCCCAGAAAGTCCCTTCTGGCTCTCAGTCTAATTCAGTTTTATTTTGTATCCTGGTATTTTTTTTTTTTTTTTGGCAGAAATTATATCCGGTTCATGGATCAGCTGTAAGATGACACAACATTAGGCAAACAGTGTTGGCAGGAGGTTAGGGAGCTCTGATACCACCATGAGAGCTAGGGGTGTCCATCCTTGAAATTGGTTTTTACCTCAGTGATGTGATCATAGGAGTTTGAGATGTGTTGGCAGAAATTAGATGAGTTTTAATGATGTCGTTAACTGTGAAAGAACAAAGGATGGAGTAATGCTATTTGAGAGATGCTTATACTTATTTCCTCCACTTGATTGCAAGTTTCTTGGAGATAGAGACTGCTTTGTACCCCATGGATCAGGGTACAATCGTACATTTTGGTCGGAAGAAACAGTAGGGGCCATCTAGTTGTACCCTCTTCACTTTATAGCTAAGGGATCCAGGCCCAGAGAAGATAAGTGACTTGCTTAAGGTCACACAGTTTGTAGTGAGAATTGAGATTAGAATCCATTTCCTTTAACTCCAAGTTCAGTGCTCATTCCATTTTATCACACCGTATTCCCCAGTATTCATGAATATATTTGGCACATAATCTGTACCGTTAACAAAGGCATATTGAATTCTATGTTTCTGAGATTCTTTTTGTGGCTTTAAAGCTCTTTGTGCTGCCTCCTCCTCAGCCATCTCTTTTGCTTCCCAAATTCATTCCTTCTATCGTGCAATAATTCTACTGCTGTTTGTGCGTTTTCTGCAATACTTTTCTCTCTCCCCTCTCCTTTTCTGCCTCAAATGACCTTTCCTGTCTAAGCTCATCCGACTGTTCTCATTAGTCAAGGTGAAGCTTCATGGAAAAATTGGAATTTAGATGATTGTTTGAATGAAAATGGGAGAGACATTTTCCCCTTCACCCCTCTCTATTTGAAAGTGACCACCATAACGGCTTGCTTACCATTTAACAGAGTACATTTATAACATTGCTTATACATAATGTAAATAGAGTGGAACCTTGTTATGTACAGAATTTTTCTAAAGTGTTAAATTTATCACCTGAGTCATTGTTAGTTTTTCTCACTTTAAAAAAATCTTTCAGGAAGTCCTTTATATAGGGAGGTCTGGGCAGTTGATGCGTTACTTTCTTAAAGGTTAAAAGACTGAAGCCAGAGCTGATGTAATGCTTATTCTGAGAGTGTTTCCTGCAGATCCAAAGCACTTTTGCAGTATGACATGACACCCACAGCCCTTCTTTGGAAGAGTTTTCCAGATACTGTATGGTGCCACGGTTTAGGGTCCTTGTTACAGACAATAGAAAGAAATGATCATGTCTCCTTTGAATGGAGCACTGTGCCATGATTTGAGGATGCAAAAATGCAACAAGGTACATTTCTAGCTCTCAAGCAGCTTATGATTTAGTGAGGGAGATAAGACACAGAGAAGTAACCATGATAATTAGAATGGAAGTGCTCAGGAGAGATGCAAGGAAGAAAGAAATCATGGAAAAGGGGATTGCTTGAGCTTGATCTCGAAGGAAGTGAATGATTTCAGCGAGGTCATATGGGGGTCAGGGTCCATTCTAGGTTTGGGAGCCGGCAGGAGGAAATTCACAGAGAAGATAGAACAAGATTGAGAAACATAGGCAGCTAGGGGGCACAGTCTCTAAAGAGCTGCGTCTGGAGTCAGGAAGGCCTGAGTTCAAATTCAGGCTCAGATACATATAGGCTATGTGACCTTGGGCAAGTCGTTTACTCTTTGTCCAACTCAGTCTCTTCTTTTTAAAAATGATGGGGATAATAATAGTGCCTACCTCCCAGGATTGTTGTGCGGATCAATTGAGATAATATTTGTAAGCACTTTGCAAACTGCATTTTGTAAACCTCAATGCACTATATAACTGCTACCTGGTATTGTTATAACTATTATTATTGTTGTTCAATCGGGAATAATTTTTCTCTGGAATGTAAAGTGTCAAGGGGATTAGTGTTAGGATGCTGGAGAGGTAGGTTGAAGCTAGACAATAAGGGACTTTAAATTCTAAGATAAGGTGTTTGAATTCATTCTAACAGATTATTCTCACTGAATATGTAGTGCAGTCAAGTGAGAAGTAATGAAGTCTCGGACTAGGGCTTTGGCATTGGAAATAGCTCAGAAGAGATGTCTGCCAGAAGATATTGGGAGAGGGAGAATCGATGGGACTTGGTAGCCAATTAGCTGGGTGATGGTGAGGAAGAAACGAGAGAAGTAAAAGCTCACGCCAGTTTGGGGAATCTGGGTGAGAAGGCAAACTCTGGTACATCAATGGAAATAGGGACGAGTGGGAGGAGAAAGAGGGCAAGCCTCAGTGGGCAGGTCTTAGACATGTCTATATCCTGCTGATCTGAGTGTTGCATGGGGAGACTCTGGGGCATCGGGATTCAGGTCCCTGCTTGGTCTCCCTCATTTCTTCTCTCTGGGAATCATTTTCTTCCCCTATAAAATGAAGATGTTGGACTAGATCTGAGATCTCAAAACTTGTAGCCCTGTAGACCACACATGACCTGCAGCACTGCCCAAACGAGATTAAAATGTAATTAGTAAATATTTAATAAAAGAAATATACAAGACAAGAGAGATAATGTTAATGTGTGCCATTCCCACCCCCTTTCTGGAAAAGGACAGAGAAAAATTGTCATACAATGAATGTTGTTAACCACAGTCGCCCTCGAGTCCAGTTCTTTAATTTCATAGTCACAGCCTTGGATTCCATTTGGATCTGAAGTAAAGAGAATGTGTGTGTGTGTGTGTGTGTGTGTGTGTGTGTGTGTGTGTGTGTGTATACACATACACAAATTCTCTATGTGTGTGTGTGTAAATGTTTTCTCAGACTTCCTGCTGAACTTCTCTTCTAGAGATTGATTTTTATTTTGATCTGATCTTTAAAAGATGCCTTTGTGTTTATGTATTTTGTTTAATTGCTACTTAGAAATGTTATGTATAGTGTACATAAATATTATTATAGATCATTATAGATAAATGCTTTCTGATTGATCTACATAGTCCAAATCACTTTTATCCCTATTCTTAATAAGATTTTTTTTTTAAAAGAGAGATTAATGGCTACCTGACCTCTGGTAATCAAGATTCCTGGAGCTAATCCCCACACTCTGACCATGCAGTATGGTGCCTTTTATTTTTATATCACAACCATTTCTGAAAACACACCCCTCCCACAAAAAGACCTGACACTGTGATGGTATCTGACAACCTACAACTTTCTTCGTACCTCTGCCGTAAGGAAGGGGGTCAGTTTTATTCCCTCGAATCTTTGTTTTGTTCTGCTAGACCATCATTGTCCTTTTCAGTTACTCAGGTTTGATTGATTTTAGTGAGTTTCTCATTGAAGCATATTCTCTTGTGGTGAGATTGATCTCATGGATCAAAACTATTGTTATTTATTGTTATTTTGATCTAAAGCCTTTTGAGGGTGGGGTAATCATATTTTGGAAATAAAATGCTTTATTCTTTTATCATTGAATTTTCTGTGCTCTTGTTTTGTGTATATGTTTACTTCCCTTTTTTTTTTGTGGGGCAATGGGGGTTAAGTGATGTGTATATGTTTAGAGGATTCTCTAATCAGGTAGCAGAGTAAAAATATTTGTAAATAGACTGTTAGTTTTTATGTTAGTAGTTAGCCTCCCCCACCCTCCATTACTGAATATACTGGGCACAAAAGATATCAGGAGACAGTTCTGTTCTGGGCCCTCTCCTCCCCCTATATTATTTTACTTGGGGATCCCATCAATTCTCATGGTTTCAATGATCATCTCTATGTAGATGGCTTTGACACCTACTTGTCTAACCCTGAGCCTCTCTCTAGACTTCCCATGTTACATCTCCACTTGCCCATTAGACATCTCCAATTGGGTGTCCCATAGCATAAGTAGTTTAAGCTCAGCACATCCAGAACTGAACTCGGTATTCTCTTCCTCCCCAAACCTCCCCTTCTTTATCACCCACATCTTTCTAGTCACCCAGGCTCACAACAAAAGTGTCATCCCCAGCTCCTCACTCTTTCATCCTCCATATCCATTGAAGTGCAAGTCTTAATTTCTACCTTTTTAACATTTCTCCAGTATGCCCCCTTCTGTCCTCTGACATTGCCACCAGCCTAGTGCAGGCCCCCATCACCTTCCAACTGGGTTATTGCAATAACCCCTGGTGGGTCTGCCTGCCTCAAGTCTCTTCCCACTCTGAGCCATCTTCCACCCATCTGTCAAAATGATCTTTTTTCCCTCCAGTTTTATTGGTATGTTTTGTTTTTCATTGCAAACATTTACAGATTACTCCCACTTCATGAGAGGTCTGTTGTCACCAAGTAAAACACTTCAGTAAAGTTAAGGTGGGGTAGTGGATGAAATGCTGGAGTTAGGAAGACCCAAGTTCAGGTCTGCTCCCAGCTACTTCTAGCCGTGTGTCCCTGGACAAGACATTTAACCTCCATTTGCCTCAGCTTCGTCATTTGTAAAATGGTGATAATAACAGCAGTTATTAACAGTCCTTCCAGGATTATTGTGGGAATCAAATAAGAAAATAGTTGTGAATTGCTTATCTTATTTGCCTGGCACATAGTAGGTGCTATATAAAAATGTTAGCTGCTTTTATTAGTGATAATAATAATACAGTGACCTCACCTAAAAGTTCACACAGCATTTCACATTAATCTTCCTAAAGTGGAGGTGTGACCATATCATCCCTTTATTGTATAAACTCCATTGGCTTCCTGTTAGTTTATCATTCAGTCAACAAGCATTTATTAAGCTCTTGGGCATGATGGAGCAGTCCAGAGGACAGAGAAATGAAGAGATGACTAGTCCAAGTGCTTCTGAAATAGAGTTTCTGTGAGGAGCCTTTTTTGTTGTTTGGTTGTTTGAGTTGTGTCTATTTTGGGGGGGTGGGGGTGGGCAGGGCAATGAGGGTTAAGTGACTTGCCCAGGGTCACACAGCTAGTAAGTGTCTGAGGCCAAATTTGAACTCAGGTCCTCCTGAATCCAGGTCCAGTGCTTTATCCACTATGCCACCTAGCTGCCTCTGTGTCTGACTGACTTTGTGAGTCAGACCCTTCTGGGGTTTTCTTGACAAAGATACTGGAGTGGTTTACCATTTCCTTCTCCAGGTCATTTTACAGATGAAAAAACTGAGACAAACAGAGTTAAGTGACTTGCTCAGGGTCACACAGCTAGTAAGTGTCTGAGGCCAGATTTGAACTCAGGAAGAGGAGTGTTCCTGACTCCATGCCAGGCACTCCATCCACTGCACCATCTGGCTGCCACATCTAGGTGCCTTCTACCTTCTGGTCAAAGGAAGGAGCAAAGGGTGCTGCCAAGGTGTGAGTTTATGAGTTCCAGGACTGAAGTGATCTTCCAAGATGGAGAGGATTTAGGGTTGTCATGGAGAAGGGAACAAGCACTTATTGATCCCCCACTTTGTGCTAAGCACTTTACCAGTATTGTCGCCTTTGTTCCAGCCCCGAGGAGTGGGGTGTAGTGGGAAATTGAAGAGAGGGAGACCTGCAGGCCCTCCTTTTAAATGGATCATATGTCCCTCCTGGGTCAAATAGGAAGTCCTCTGTTTGGCTTTAAAGCCCTTGAAACCCATCTCTACCTTTCCAGTCTTCTTATACCTTTCTCCCCTTCATATGCTCTTTGATCCAGCGTCACCAGTGGCTCCTGATGGAGCATTTTCTTTTTTTTTCTTTTTTTTTTTTTAATGGGGCAATGGGGTTAAGTGACTTGCCCAGGGTCACACAGCTAGTAAGTGTTAAGTGTCTGAGGTCGGATTTGAACTCAGGAACTCCTGAATCCAGGGCCGGTGCTTTATCCACTGTGCCACCTAGCTGCCCCTGACGGAACATTTTCACAGGCAGTCCCCCATCCTTAGAAGGCTCCTCCTCTCTTCCCCGACTTCCTTCAAGTTTTGGCTGAATCTCACTTTTTCTAAGAAGTCTTTCCCAGTCCTCTTTCATTTTAGGGCCTTCCTTTGGGAGCTACCCCCAAGTTTATCCTGTCTTATTTATCTGTAGTTGTTTGCGTGTCCTCCCACCCTGTCCCTACCCTGTCTTACCCCACCCCCCACCATAGACTATGAACTCCTTGAGAGCAGGGGCTGTTTGTTGTTTTATTTTTTTGTTTTTGTCCTTTCTTTGTATCCCCAGCCCTAACCACAGTGCTTGGCATATAGTAGACACGTAGTAAGTGCTAGTTGACTTGACTTGACTTGACGGCTGAGCAGGCCAGAGTGTTTTGCTTTTTAACTTAAAACTAGTCTCTAAGTATCACTTATTCCAGTTATCTGGAGTGAAAGCCATCAAGGACACATCTCCCTCTGCTGGAAAGATCTCTGTTGGACACAAAGACCATTTTTCTTGACCAGGTCTGTTACATGTTTGTGTTTAGGGAAATGGTGGTTTTTTTTTTTCTATTAACCCCCCCCCCCCATTTTTATTGATATAATTTGTTTTTATTTCAGAGTGCGTCCCTTATATGACAGATTAAAAAAAGTTACACAAAAATCAACCAACCATCTAAAAAATTAACACTGCCCATGGTGTTCCATACCTATTGTTGCTTACCTTCACTTCTCATATTTCTTATTTGGGGCCAGAGTTAGTCAGAATTTCACAGCAATCAGCTTTAATCAATATATTGGTCTTTCCTTTTATATTTTTTCCAAGTGAAAAATTTTATATCTTTTTCCCCATTTACATAAAAATTTTTTTAACATTTATTTTTAAAAATTTTGAGTTTTGAATTCCCTCCAGGGAAACAGAAGTGTACTAAATTACCATTGTGATGCTTTATCAGCCTCCACAGGGAGATTAGGGACATCAACATCCTCCCTGGTAACTGCTCTAGAGAAAGGGAAGCATTCCAAATTGAATTTGGATACATTGATGCTTGAAGGCCTACTTAAAATAGTTTTACTTTCTAGAAGGAGTGTGTCTTGTCTCAGTTTTAGCCTTTGTCCCAACTCAACCCTTGGGCAAGACAGGCCTCTTTAAAACAAAGAGTGGGCAGAAAACAAAACAGAACAGCAAATTCCAGCTCTCTTCCCTCCGAGAACAAGACTGGAATTGGGGACAGGAATACCCAAGAGTCATATTTTCATCTTTAACAGTGTATTGCTATAACTGGTTTTTCCCCTTTTCCTCTGTATATATTTGTCTCCCAAGAAACAGACTGTCTCAGCCTCTGTGGCCTTTTATGTTTCTTTGCCTCTTATGTATAAGCAGAAAGGAAATTTGAGGAGCAAAGGGTATAAATATAAACACTGCTAGCTCTCCCATCTCTTTTCCTTTTTTGGGGGGAGGTCACCAAGCATTCCCCTTTTCCCACAGCTTTTATATGTGCTCAGGTCTTCCTAATTCCAAGGGTGCCTTTGTACACATTCTGCAGTGCTGCTTCACATTGAAGCATCAAGTAGAGTAATTTCTTATAGTTTTCTTCATTTCTTCTTGTCATGATTCCAGCCTTTTTTTTTTTTTTTTGATTGGTGGCTGGCTTTCCCAGGTGCCTCAGACTTGTAGGCCATGCTTCAGCCACTCCACTTCCCTCCCCAGCAGTCTCCTCACCTGCTGACATGTGCTAGTGTCCTGTCCCCACACCCACACCCTCTCCAGATTGAGAACTATGATCAAATCAGTTTTGTCATTGCTTCTGTAAAGGGTGTGTTTCCTCCACTCACCACCCATGTATATTTCCAGATCCAGTTAGAGTGTAAGCTCCTTGAAGGCAGGGACCATCTTCCACTTTTGTATTTATATCATTAACCAGTGCATAGTGCTTAATAACACCATCCCTCCCTTGCTCCCTCTTTTCCTCCTTCTCTGCTTTCAGTTTTTCCCTCCCTCCCTTCCTTATGCCTGTTAACCACCCTTGGGATGACGATGGGAGATGTGATAGTGGAAGTTGGCAGAGAGTTTAGGGCTGGATAAATAGATAGGAGTCAAGTTTGCCATAGAAATGATAATTGAATCCACAGGAGCTGCTGAGATCACCAAACAAAATAGCATAGTAGAAGAGAAGAAGGCCTAGAAAAGAACCCTAGTAGACCCACATCTGGATGACGTGATCTAGGAAGGGTTTTTGGAAAGGATCCTTTAGATAGGTAGGCGAGAACCAGGAGAGAGTGGTACCCTGAAAACATAGAAAGGTGAGTATCACCAATCAAAAAAAAAAAGTGGAATCTTGACGAGAAGAGGGTGAACAACAGTGTCAAAGACTATAGAGAGGTCAAGAAGGATGTGGATTGAGAAAAGGTCATTAGATTTGGTCATTAAGAGACCATCAGTAACTTTGGGAAGAGCAATTTCAGTTGAATAACGAGGTCGTTTATAGAGATGCTATTTTATAGAGAATGTGAGGAAGAGGCATCCGATGGAGGCACCGTTCCCAAAGAGTTTAGCCACAAAAGGGAGATATGGGATGATAGCTGGGATGGATGGATCAAGGGAGGGTTTTTTTGAGAATGAAGGCGATATGGACATATCTGTAGGTAGTAGGCAAGCAACCAGTAGACAGGGAGACACTGATGATAAGGAAGAAAGTGGAAATGATAAAGGGAGAAATCTGCTTGGAGAAAACAAGATAGAATGGAATCACTTACATACAGAGAAGTTTATTTTGGCGAGCAGAAAGATGACTTCTTTATGTGAGACAAGGATGAAGGGAGACAGTGGTGGGAAGCATCTGGTTATGTGAGATGACAAATGGGAAAAGAGGGAGCTCTTGGCAATAATATTCAATTAAAAATATATATGTATATATATACACACACACACACATATATATATATATATATATATATATATGGCAAAGTTTTTAGCTGAGAGGGTGGAGGAAAGGGGAGCCAGGAGAGGTTTGAGATGAAAAAGTTTGGAAGAGCTGCTGTGGTGAGTGGAATCATGATTTAATTAGGAAGGTACAAAGGGATTACCTAGTAGTAGGGAGGGCCCAGTTGAAGTTACATAACACATTTGCAGTAGAGTGGACCCAGGAGTGTTGGGTGAAAGATGGACTTTTACATCTGTTTTTAGTGCTCAAAGGACTTTTTTGTTTTTTCTTTGACTTTCTTTTGTAATTGAGATAGGGTCACCAGATATTTGAGTTCTAGATAAACAAGGTATTTCTGTATAATTTTCGGGGTTTGGCCTTAGGGAGTGGAACTAAGGTTAGAATTTAGTTGTTGGGGCAGCTAGGTGGTGCAGTGGATAAAGCACAGGCCCTGGATTCAGGAGGACCTGAGTTCAAATCCGCCTTAGACACCTGACATTTACTAGCTGTGTGACCTTGGGCAAGTCACTTAACCCTCATTGTCTCCCCCCCCCCCAATAATTTAGTTGTCTGTCTTTAATGCTAACTTCATTTCTAGGTTACTCTAGCTGCTCAGGTTGTAAAATTTCAACTTATGAAATAATTTTGTTAAAAAGAACAAAATTAATTGAAAAGGGACCTTCTTACATCTGCAAATAGCTGTTCATTTCTATTAATATATATAGTCATATCATTTTATTGTGGTGTTATTCAGTCCTTAATTCTGGAACCAGCTAATGCTATAAGAAAGTATTCATGCTATGTAAGGCTGAGACTTCTTTATCATCTTTAGATACATAGATAGCATTTACCTCATTTCTTATTCCTGAACTAGGTTTCTATTGTGTAGAGATTAAGTTGCACCTTTTGACATATTGGGAGAGCTTTTCTTCAGTCTTTTCATAAATATATGTTCTGTCTCTGCATGGATTGTGATTTATAATATTTTAAAACACCATGTAACTCCAAGGTTCTTTTTTTTGTTTTGTTTTGTTTTTGGGTGAGGCAATTAGGGTTAAGTGCCTTGCCCAGGGTCACACAGCTAGTAAGTGTCAAGGGTCTGAGGCCGGATTTGAACTCAGGTACTCCTGAATCCAGAGTCAGTGCTCTATCCACTGCACCACCTAGCTGCCCCTTAAGGTTCTTTTTACAAATAATTTGATTCTTTTGTTTCTTCCATTGCGTAAAATTATAGGGTCCCAACCCTATAATTGTCAATGAACATCTTTCACTTACTGAAGTGAGCGATGATGTTATTAAGCACTTTATTAAAAAAAATTCCTTTTGTATTTGTCATTTTCCTTCTTTCCCTTTTTCTTATCTTCCTATATTTGATTGAATGTTTCAGGGTAAATAGCATTGCTAAAGAGGTTCTAGAGAGGATTGAATTTGAGATTCACCTATTTAGAAATCTTTTTCTGAGTTGAATGGGATGTTTGTATGGAGGTGTGTATGCATACACATATCTACCCTCACAGATACAAAACATTATTGACACTGATTTCTTGACCACATTCAGATGCCCGACTGGTAAGAAACTCTGCTTCTTTTGAAGGTGCGCCATTTGGTGACTTCATCAAAAGGCAACATAACTTTGTTTTTCCTTCTTTTAAATTTGGTCCCATGCACAGCAGAAAAGAAAGTACGATGTAGAAGGAAGAAGCATAGAAAACAGATCAGCTTTGAAAATGACAAGCAGAAGTTAATACATACTTTAAAAAAAAAAGTAAACAGTGTGAAATGTCAGTTCATGGTTTTATAGTGAATCCTCTTTTAAAATTGTGCTCTGTACATGGAAATGTTCCCCTTTTTGTCTTAAGGTCAAAATGAATAAAAAATTAAAAAGAAAACATTTGCTCCCAGAATAGATTAAGTAAGTTAAAATGTGAAATCATGTTACTGTCAGTCTTTATAATTTGTATCATTATTCAGTAAAGCAATAAAATGCCTCCTGTATTCGGAGCACTCTGCTGTCTTCTAGGGAATATAGAAAGTTTAGCCAGGCCACTGTCCTCACGAGGCTTACAGTTTAATGGAGAATAAGGCACAGACATGGATAGCTGTAAGTCATATATGCACACATGTATACAACATACTAATCGATATGGAGAATTGTGATAGAAAATCTTCTGAATAGCATCGGACATCATTACTGCCAGCTTCCAGGCTAGAGTGTTAGGCATGGACCAGAAATGCTTCCTCGGAGTTGGGTACGAATGCAACAGCTGAGAGAGAAAATGTCAGCTTAGGGCCCAGTGTGAGCAAAGCCAGGACAGTGGGAGAGTGAGAAGCATACTATAGAAGCACAAAGTGGTCCAGCTGGCCTGCTGTGGAGAATTTCTGAAAGGGAGTGATAAGAGACAAGGTTAGTAGGGAAGGGGCAACGTCTTCTAGTAGGAGTTGAAATGCCGGGCAGAAACCTTCTCAGTGAGGGGCACAAAAAGCTTCATACTCATGCAGCTGACTGAGCTGTACACAGAGCACAAGAGCTCACTGCTTATTCACTTTAAAAAGGTTTTTTGATTTTTTTGTAGAGCAAAAGGTTGTTGTAAAGACTTTTTTCTGACAAGATGTTTTCCGAAAGATGAAATAATAACTACTTTTTAATATGCAAGTGAGTCCTTAACAGGGAAATGAATGCATTAGCCACAACAGTGAAATTAAAAATCCTTCAAGTTTTTTTTGTTTTGTTTTTTTTTGCGGGGCAATGAGGGTTAAGTGACTTTCCCAGGGTCACACAGCTAGTAAGTGTCAAGTGTCTGAGGCCAGATTTGAACTCAGATTCTCCTGAATGCAGGGCCAGTGTTTTATCCACTGTACCACTTAGCTGCCCTCATCCTTTAAGTTTTAAAGTGGAAGATGGTAGGACAGAGACTTCTTCAAGATGTCAAGGGTACTTCTTGAAATATTGTGTGCCTTCTCATATTTGTTGTGTTTCTAGCCTTAAGGCACATTTCTTTTTCTTTTTTTTTTTGGCAACTTTTTACAAAATCATACTACAGGTAATGTGCACTGATTAGTATAAATTTCTCATTCAGGAAACTTGAAGCCTGTTACCATTGTGTAGCACAGTTATGATATTCAGTGGCTCCAGATGAACAAATCAGTAATATTTTAAATGCCACAAGGTCTCCAGCTGGACAGAATCCTCACCAGATTGACCTAAATGGATTCTTTGCTTTAAACATAAACAAAACAAATAACTAGTTCAGATCCTCTGTAGAACCCCAAGAAACTTGACTTTGGTGATTCTTTTTCCCAGGATTTTGCACAAACCTTGTGTTTTATTAAGTGTTGCCGGGTGGTGGTCTGGGAAAGAGGTATGACTGAGATGAAGCTGTCTATGACCCTGACCACTCATTCCAGCCCGCAAATGATGTTTGCTGAAGTAGAATTGATGTGCTTGACTCCCTGCTAAAAGCCTGTTCCTCTTAACCTGGTGTCCTCTTTGGTGCTTTGGATCTGTGATTTTACCTGTACGACTCCTGTCTCCACTGGTGGAGATGGCAGCTCCCTCCTGCCACCATAAATCCTGCACAGAGGATCTGCCTGCCTTCTGCTTGTTTTATTTTCTTGGGAATGTCAGTGTCTCTCTGCAGCTGCCTCATGTGCTGCCCATCCAGAAGTGCTTTCTGGCTGTTCCTCATTTTTGCTTGCTGGCTCCCTTTTGAGGTGAAGAATACTTGTAGGCCCATTCTCATCTGTAAATTCTTGTGGATAACACGCTGTAATTCCCTTTGGCCTATGTGTCTTTTCCTTTGGGTTGTTAATACTTCTAAGTAATTCTAAGTAATTCTTCTGAGATGATAGTGAGATTGCCTTGCCTGAACCTGATGGCCTGAGAAGCCATCCCATGATGCTCATCCACTTGTTCTTGCTACTCACCGCTCTACAGGGGTTACCTTGCCTGGGCTTGCTATCGTGAGCAGACAGCCCATTGAATTCTTCAGCCCCTTCCAGCCTTTTTGTCGTCCCCCCGCCCATCCCAAACTCCCTTCACACCCCCCTCTCTCAGTTGAGGACCTTGCCTCACAACCCATTCTCTGTGAGCTCCCTCTTCTCTCCTGTTCCTCGTCTCAAATCCCTCAGATGCCTTCTGCAACTATCTCCTCCTTCACTTCTATTTCAAATAGGTGGCCGTTCTCAACAAGGCAGACCTCTACATGTACACGTGATTCTGGTCAGTCCTTTCTTTTCCAGATTGGCCCCTCTATCATTCCTACACTTTTACTAATCTTCAGTTCTTCACTAATCTACTGGCTGCCTCCTTACTGCCTAGAAACATGCCCTTGTCTCCCCCATTCTCAAAAACCCCTTGATCCATCCATATCTGATGTCTTTCATCTTCCATTTTTCTCCTCTTGTGGCTAAAATTCTTTGAGAAAGCTGTCTACAATAGATGTCTCCTCTTTTTCTTTTTCCCCTCCCCCCTCCCTCTTTCCCTTCCCTCCCCTCCCCTCCCCTCCTCACCTCCCCACAGGGGAATTGGAGGGCTTTGTCATGGTTACCCTTACCTATCTAGTCTTTAGCTCTTTGTATGCTCAGAAATTCTTTTTTTCAGTAGTCTATTAAGAAAGGATCAAAATCTGAGGAAATGATTCATTGTAATCAAGTTCATAACACCAACTTACATATGAGCTTGCCAGTTTAGAATTTACTTGGTATTTGAAGTATCAACCCAGCCCCTATAGCCATCCTTGAGGGGAGAAATCATTACGGAGAAGGGGCCCACATTCCTCATCACCACTAAAAACAACTACTAACTGCCAGCAACAGCCAGATAGGCACAAGAGCCCTGGGAATGGCAGCACCCCCAGACTGCCAGTCCAGCCCTCACAACTATCATCCATGGGAGCATCTCCTGTGGGTAAGGAGCCAGCCATCCTCACCACCTGCCAACCAACTGTCACCTACAGGGCAGGCAGGCTAGCCTGGCTGAAGGAGCCAGGCAGCCGGGGGACGAGACAGGAGGCAGCACAGGCCAGACAGGGCAGGCACTAGCGCCATCTTGACCATCATTTTCCCTCAGGCCCCAAGAGCCTTGGGAGCAGCTGAACTTCCTGCCGGGTTCCTGCCGGGTTCCTGCAGGGGCTGTGGTCATGGGTCCTGAAGACCCAGGGAGGAGAGTCCTTGTCACCAAAGTCCTTGGCCCTGTCACCTGGCTCAGTATCAGAAACTGCTCTTTTATCAGTGGAAATGACCCTAAAGAAACAGCATGGCCACCTGCTCTGTCACAGTACCCTGAGGACCTGGGCACCTTTCTAGCTGATGTGCCGCCAAGACCTTCCCTGGGGCTGGCACCCCATTCGAATGTAAGCTCCTGGAGGGCAGGGGCTGTCTTTTGGTTTGTGTTTGTATCCCCAGTCCTTAGCTTAGTGCTTGGCATGCAATAAGTGCTTAATAAATGCTTGTTGAGTTGACTCGGGGGAAGAGGACCGAGGATCTTCATGTGGTCCCAGGGCCATGCCCAAGAATGCGATTCTTGACCCATCAAGCCTAGTAGACTTAGAGAGTCGAAGAAGTTGAGCTGGAACTGCCCATCCCTCCATAAGTACTCCGGGTTTCCACTGTAGCCACAGAAGTCATTTGCACTGCCCGGTGGAGCCCTGCAGGAGCAGCCAGTGCCAAAACAGCAAGCAGCCATCTCCTTCCTGGGGGTTTTAGGCATTCGTCGGCTAATGCTTTGCTTCAGCAGCTGGTTTTTAATGAGTCTGGTGTCTTCCCATATTCCTTTTTTTCTTCAAGAACTCAGGTTTGGCCACATTTGAAGTCCTGCTTTGATACTTACGTGAGAATGATCACTATTGGGTTTTTGCATATGATGAAAAATGACCTTTTTACAGTTTGCTTAGGACTCATTTTCTGAGTAAGGTAGACATGTTGGGATGAATAAATGCCAGCAGAGAAACTGTCTTCATGCCATCATTGGGAGAGAAAAAGGAGGAATGCAGAAAGGAAGTTGGAACAGGGAAAGAGCTGGGAGGAGAACCCAGCCATTAGAGTACATAGAGGTGCTTTGTACTTTGGCCTTCTTACCCTCTGAGATTTTAAGGGTCAAGATAAGCCTTATTGATAAAAGTAGTTCAATGTTCCCGATCCACTTAGGAAACTCATATAAGGAGGGGTTATTCTCCATTTATTCTATATGCAGGCTGAATCACTTTTTAACAAACTTGAAGGAATGTGAGGAACTTGGGTATCCAAGCCATGGTTCAATGGAAGTCACCTGCTTTATATTAAAAGTTACTTTATATTACAGGGGTGTGCTAGACTTTTGTTTGTTTACGTAAAGCAGATATTAGTGGTACTTGAAATGTGTGCAGAAATTCGAATGACTCAGTGACTGCAATTGAAATCATGTGACCTGGGATGAGCACATCTACCTAATGGTGCTTCTCTGTAATTGATACAAGCTTACTTAATACCTATTGCTTGTTAGCTAAACGCGTGCAAGTCAGGACACTGTCCCATGATGTCATCAGGCCTCTGAAATGAAGCAACCACAGCAACAGCAACAAGCTACTGTGTTTGTCCTTTGAGTTCTTTCCTCTTCCTTTCAAGGTCCAAGAAAGGCACTGATTGATTACTGTATATTTTTCTGCATATATTTTCCTCCCTCCCTCCCTCCCTCCATCCATCTATGTAGTCTAGGTAATCTATCTCTCTATCCATACATCTGTCTGTCCGTCTGTCTGTTCATCCATCTGCCTGTCTAGGGAGTTTTTGTTATTCCACAGGTGTAGGTGATGTTTCCTCTTTGTCCCTGACCCTCATAGACCTCAGATACACATTATCCTTCCACATTCAAGGCCCTCTATGTATATTAACCGGAGGCTTAACTTTTTTCTCATTTTGTAAATATAGAGGATTTTTTTTTAAACTTTTGCTTTCATCCCCAATCTACTTTAAGGATTCGTATCTACAAGGGAATTTGATCTGGGGGCTAGATGACACTTCTGCCACACTTTATCAGGAATAGTTAACCTTTAGCAGTAATGAGAGGCTTGAGCAGAGTGCCGGGCACAGTGTATTTGGGAACAAATTGGCATACGTGTGTGTTGTATAAAAGGGACTGTGAAGCATTGGTGCCTGAAAGCTTCCTTCAAAACCCAGCTCAAAGGCTACCTTGTACAGTTGGCCTTTTCCATTTTTCCTCTGCTACTAGCGCCTTCCCTTCTAAGATTCCCTGCCATCTATTTGGTGTATGGCCTCTGTGGACCTATTTATTTACATGTTGTTTCCCCCATTAGAAGCTCTTTGAAGGGGGCAGCTAGGTGGCACAGTGGATAGAGCACCAGTCCTGGAGTCAGGAGGACCTGAGTTCAAATCCAGCCTCGGACACTTAACACTTACTAGCTGTGTGACCCTGGGCAAGTCACTTAACCCCAGTTGCCTCACCAAAAAAAAAAAAAGAAGAAGCTCTTTGAAGGCAGGGACTGTTTTTGGTTTCCCCTGGAGTTAGTAAGTCAGTCAGTAAACATTTATTAAACATCTACAGTGTGCACTGTGCTAAGTCCTAGAGATGCAAAAAAGCTAAACAACTGTCCCTGAAGGCTCTGCACACATGGGAAGCATTTAATAAATGTTGGCTGACTCACTGGATTTACCTTTAGAAGTCAGGGGTTTGGGGGTGGTGGGGAGAGGAATGGAGAGTGCTGGCTTTTTCAGGGTGCTCTGGTTGTGTGTGTGTTACCGGTCGAAAGAAAACTGACCTGTTACTTGGTGGGGAATTCAGTAGTTCCACCTGGAGGATTTTTAATCTCCTAAAGCAGCTGAGGCTCTTCGAGCTGTAAGATAAGTGTGGGGGTCTGTAGTTTTATAGCTTCCCAAAGTTTAAAGACGAGTTGCCCAAACCTCTCATTGAAGTAGATGTGTGTACATAGCTATTAGTACCTGTACTGATCGGGGGCAGATGTATCTATGAAGTGTGTACAGCACAAGTACTGTTATTTTCATACACACGCACACACATACACACACATACATATACATATATATTTGCACAATACATATATATGCCTTTTAATATTGGATGCCTAATGAAAGCCACAGCTTATATAGACATGTATAAACATTTATGTGTTTATGTAACATATACAAAGCTACCAAAAGAATGTCTTTTGTTAATTGGTTACCAAACAGACACTAACCTGCAAATATCTACTTGCTACACAACCTTTCCCGTCCAGTGAAATTTGTTTACACATATCAGTAATTTCAGATTAATTGTGAAGTTCAGGCAGGGCCTTTGAGATCACCTATTCTGCCAGCCTGTCTCTTGTAGATAGCCCTTTCTTAATAACCTCTCTGAAAGAGAATTGGCCACCTTCTACTCCGTTACTTTCAGTGATGGGGAATCGGCCCAGCTCATTTTTGGACAGTTTTACTTGTTGGAAAAATCCTTTCCTGTATTGAACAGAAATGTGTCTTCCTTTGATTCACTGGTCCAAGTTTTTTTTTTTTTTTTAGTGAGGCAATTGGGGTTAAGTGACTTGCCCAGGGTCACACAGCTAGTTAAGTATTAAGTGTCTGAGGCCGGATTTGAACTCAGGTACTCCTGACTCCAGGGCCGGTGCTCTATCCACTGCGCCATCTAGCTGCCCCTCCAAATTCTCTTTTTAACTATTAAAATTAAAATTGTGGTCAGGAAGACTTGAGTCCAGATTTATCCTCAAACACTCTGTGTGATTCTTGTCAAGAGCTCTCAGCCATAATTTCCTCATCTTTAAAATGGGAATAACAGTGGCATATTATTAATCTTCCAGGAGGATCAAATGAGATATTATATGTAAAGTGCATCACAAACTTTGGAGTACTACTTTAATGATAGCTATTATTATTACAAAATAAGTCTTCATGACAGCATTTTAGATCATTGAAGTTAGCTGTTTATATCCCTAATAAGTCTTATATTTTCTAGTGTTAAGCACTACCAGTTCTTTTAATCAGATACCGTCTAACATGTCTTGACAATCAGGGTTTTCCCCTTTTTTTGTTTGTTATTCCTCTTAAAATGTTACTTTTAGAAATAGTTGGGTTTTAAAAAAAATAGAAAGCTTGATATTTTAAAGGCATCTGTCAAAACATCATTCTACTTATGTTACCTTTATCAAGAAAATGTCTAGGTTCAATGAAGGAAAAATTCTTAGATTATAACCTTGTAAAAATGCAGTAGAGGGGGGCGGAGCCAAGATGGCGGAGAGGAAGCAGCAAGCTGCCTGAGCTCTCCTTCTGTTCCCTCAAAACAAACATTAAATCAAGCCTCTGGACGGATTCTGAAACTACAGAACCTGCAAAGAGACAGAGAGACACAGTCCTCCAACCAGGGATAATTTAGAAGACTTCAGGAAAAGGTCAGTCTGACTCGGGCAAAAGGGAGGCCCAGCGCAGGGCAGCAACCCAGCGCCGAGGGGGTCGGGGCAAGTCAGCAGGAGCTGCGGGCCACAGCCGAACAACTGAGGCTCCCGGAACCTGGTTCAAAAATCTGATGGCCAAGAAGGACAGTGGAAAAACCTACCTGCACCGGCCGAGAGGGCCACGAACCGCGGGATCAGACGCCGGGGTCTGGCGCCTGGCTGGCCGAGCACAATCAGACAGGAAGTGCAGGGCTGGGGATCTCCACACACCATAAAGGCCTCAGAGTAAAAGCCCAGTCACACAGCACCTATACACCTGCACAAGAAGCCCAAAACAGGGACCCTGGTGCCCCCAGAGCAGACCTCAACTTAAAGAATAAATAAATAAGCTGCAATAATGAGTAAGAAGCAAAAAAGAGCCCTCTCCATTGAGAGCTTCTGTATCAATAGGGAAGAAGCCAACACAAACTCAGATGAGGACAATAGCCTCAAATTGTCTACATCTGAAGCCTCACAAGGGAAGCCTTCCTGGAAGCCTTCCTGGAAGAGCTCAAAAAGGATTTTAAAAATCAATTGCAAGAGGTAGAAGAAAAAATGGGGAGAGAAATGAAAGCAAAACAAAAAAACTATGAAAAAAGAATCAGCAGTTTGGAAAAGGAAGCTGAAGAAAACAAAGCCTTAAAAAATTCATTTGGCCAAATGGAAAAAAAGCTACATAATCTCACTGAAGAAAACAATACCTTAAAAAATTCACTTGGCCAAATGGAAAAAAAGGTGCATAATCTCACTGAAGAAAACAATGCCTTAAAAATTAAAGTGGGACAGTTGGAAGATAAGGAATCCATGAGACACCAAGAATCAGTCAAGCAGAATAAAAAAAATGAAAAAATAGAAGAAAATGTGAAATACCTCATTGGAAAGACAACTGATCTGGAAAACAGATCAAGGAGAGACAATTTGAGAATCATTGGACTGCCTGAAAGCCATGACCAGAAAAAGAATCTAGACACCATATTCCAGGAAATTATTAAGGAGAACTGCCCTGATATCATAGAATCAGAGGATAAAATCATCATTGAAAGAATCCACCGATCACCTCCTGAAAGAGACCCCAAAAGGAAAACTCCAAGGAATATTGTAGCCAAATTCCAGAATTATCAGGTGAAGGAGAAAATACTCCAAGCAGCCAGAAAGAAGCAATTTAAATATCATGGAGCCACAGTCAGGATTGTTCAGGACCTGGCAGCTTCAACATTAAAGGACCGCAAGGCTTGGAATATGATATTCCGGAAGGCAAAGGAGCTTGGATTGCAGCCGAGAATCTATTACCCAGCAAAAATGTGCATTTTCTTTCAGGAGAAAAGATGGACATTTAATGACATTGGGGACTTTCAATCTTTCCTGGTGAAAAGACCAGATCTGAATAGAAAATTCGATCTCAACATACAAGACTCAAGAGAAGTTTAAAAAGGTAAACAGAGGGGAAAAAAAAAAAGGTTACCCTATTAGGTTAAACTGTTTATATCCCTACACAGGAAGATAATACTCATAACTCTTAAGAACTGTAAATGTATTTGGGCAGAGAGAAGGACTTTATATAGAGGGTATAAATATAAATTGTCTTTGATGTGATGATACAAAAGAATTAAGGGGATAAAAAGCGAGTCAATGGGGAGGAGAGGAAAGGGGAGGTGGAATGGGATGAATTATATCATATGAAGAGGTGGAAAAAAACCTATTACAATAGAGGGAAAGAAAGGAGGGGGGAACATGGTTTCAACCCTATTCTCATTAGATTTGACTCAAAGAGGGAATAACATATACGTTCATTGGGATAAAGAAACTTAACTCATTCTTTAGGGAAACAAAAGGGGAAGGGAAAGGGGGGGACTGATAGAAGGGAGGACAAAAGCAAGGGAGAAAAGGGTAAAGAAAACAGAGGGGGGTGATAAAAAGGGAGGGCATATCGGGGGAGGCAGGGGTAAGAAGTAAAAGGTCGGTGAGGAGGAATAGGGTGAAAGAAGGGGGAAAAAGTACAAAGGGGGTAAATAGAATGGAGGGGAATAGACAGTCAGTAATAATAACTGTGAATGTGAATGGGATGAACTCTGCTATAAAACGGAAGCGAATTGCAGAGTGGATTAAAAACCAGAACCCTATAATATGCTGTTTACAAGAAACACATTTGAAGCAGCGAGATACACACAGAGTAAAGGTAAAAGGCTGGAGCAGAATATATTATGCCTCAGCTAAAGTAAAAAAGGCAGGGGTAGCAATCCTTATCTCAGACAAAGTGCAGGCAAAAATAGATCTCATTAAAAGAGATAAGGAAGGAAATTACATCTTACTTAAAGGTACTATCGATAATGAAGTAATATCAATATTAAATATGTATGCGCCAAGTGGTATAGCATCCAAGTTCTTAGAGGAGAAGTTAAATGAGTTACAAGAGGAATTAGATAGTAATACTATACTACTGGGGGATCTGAATCTCCCCCTCTCAGAATTAGATAAATCTAGCCAAAAAATAAATAAGAAAGAAGTGAAAGAGGTGAATAGATTACTAGAAAAGTTAGACATGATAGATGTCTGGAGAAAATTGAATGGGGATAGAAAGGAATATACCTTTTTCTCAGCAGTACATGGCACATTTTCAAAAATTGACCATGTATTAGGGCACAAAAACATCATAGTCAAATGTAGAAAGGCAGAAATAGTAAATGCATCCTTCTCAGATCATGATGCAATAAAAATTACATGTAAGAAAGAGCCAGGGAAAAGTAGAATGAAAATCAATTGGAAACTAAATAATTTCATTCTAAAGAATGAATGGGCCAAAGAAGAAATCATAGAAACAATCAATAACTTTATCCAAGAGAATGACAATCATGAGACAACATACCAAAATCTATGGGATGCAGCCAAAGCAGTGCTTAGGGGAAAATTTATAGCTCTAAATGCTTACATGAATAAAAAAGAGAAAGAGGAGATTAATGAATTGGGCATGCAACTTAAAAAGCTAGAAAAAGAACAAATTAGAAACCCCCAATTAGACACCAAGTTAGAGATCCTGAAAATTAAAGGAGAAATTAATAAGATTGAAAGCAAAAAAACTATAGAATTAATCAATAAAACTAAGAGCTGGTTTTATGAAAAAACCAATAAAATAGATAAAATACAATGGAATACTATTGTGCTGTAAGAAATGATGAGCAGGAGGAGTTCAGAGAAACCTGGAGGGTCTTACGTGAGCTGATGATGAGTGAGATGAGCAGAACCAGAAGAACATGGTACACAGTATCATCAACATTGAGTGTTGACCTACTGTGATGGACTATATTCTTCTCACCAATGCAATGGTACAGAAGAGTTCCAGGGAACTCATGATAGAAGAGGATCTCTAAATCCAAGAAAAAAAAAGAAAGAAAGAACTGTGGAGTATAGATGCTGATTGAACCATATTATTTCTTTTGTTTTGGGTGCTGTTGGTTTTTTTTTCTATTTTGAGGTTTTGCATCACTGCTCTGATTCTTTCTCTTGTAACAGGATTAATGCAGAAATAGGATTAATGTTATTATGTGTATATATATATATGTGTGTGTATATATATGTATCTATATGTATATGTATAGAGATATATAGATATAACCTATATCAGTTTACCTGCTGTCTAGGGGAGGGGGGAGGGAGGGGAGGGAGGGAGAAAAATCTGAAATTGTAAAGCATGTATAAACAAAAGTTGAGAACTATCTTTACATGTAACGGGAAAAATAAAATACCTCATACATTAAAAAATAAAAAAAAGAATATATTACATATGTTTAGGAACAGATAAAAACATTAAGATTTGAATAGAAGATGGTGAAGAATTACAAAGGGAGAAAAGAATATTAATAAAAAAATTATCATGAGACTGAGCTATCAAAAAAAATGCAGTAGAATGCAAATTTTTGTACAAACTCTTTCACTGTGTATCTGTCTATAAATCTTTATATGTTGGGTCAACAGGTGGCGACAGACAAGGTTGCAGGAAAGCTGAGTTCTACTCTCACATGGGTGAAGAACACAGTCTCGCACACAGTCAGTCAAATGGCCAGCCAGGTGGCAAGTCCATCTGCTTCTTTACATACGACGTCGTCCTCTACCACGCTGTCCACACCAGCTGTTTCACCATCTTCCCCATCACAACTGAGTCCAGATGACTTAGAACTCCTGGCTAAACTGGAAGAACAGAACAGGTGAGTGGGATTGGTTAGTTTTCTTCTATCTTTGAAAGAGCAAGAAATCTTGCTAAGTCTTTTGTTTAATTGTAGCATATGAAGTTCATCAGAAAGGGCTCATTACCACTGTTTGAAGACCTCTCTAAAGGGGAAGCCATAGTTAGCTGAAATATCATTTTTAGAATATGAAGAAAATGACTATTTGTTGTTTGTAGTCTCTGTTCTTATTCTTCTTATTAAAGCTTTTTTTTTCCCCTCCCCCTGCGGGGCAATGAGGGTTAAGTGATTTGCCTAAGGTCACATACTTGTCAAGTATCTGAGGCTGGATTTGAACTCAGGTCCTCCTGAATCCAGGGCTGGTGCTTTATCCCCTTAAAGCTTTTTATGTTTGTCCAAAACTTACGTTTAAAAAATCTGGTTCAGAGAATGAGAAAATCTTTGTCTCATTCTAAAAATTTTGGGATTTTAGAGTTAAAATATATGTTTTTAAAAATGCATTATTTTCTTGTGTATGTCTTTGAATTGAGTAAGTGGATTGTTTAAATCTGTGAGCTAGAACTGCTGGACAGCGTCCTTTGAAACTAGCTAAAGGTTCCAACACAGTTTAATGTGGGCTTTGACTTAGAGGTTGGAGAAAGAAGTCCCTGCAGGTTCATGTGGAAAGAGACATTTCTCTTCCTCATATGCAAGAATGGAACAGAACCAGATTTGTCTGTTTAAATCTAAAATTTTCGGTTGTAGATGTAAAACCAGCTACTTACTCTGGGAGGGAGCCATGTGTGGCTTCTTCACATCCTATCCTCCCATCTCTTTGTACTGCCTGTCAGAACCGTCGGAGCCGTCTGCTGCCCAGTTTACCAGCTACAAATGGGAAGAGAACAGGGGACCAATGCCATCTCTGCCCGGTGCAGTTCTGTTCACTGAACACTGGTATTTATATACCACCGTGCCATAAAAGTATATAATAGTACAGTTTAACAAGCAAACTCATTTACTTGGTTTCAAAGTTAATTTCCATTAGGAAGAAATGTGCAAATGTTCACATTTTTCAAAATTCAGAAATGAATGTGTTTCTCTTCAATTTGTAATGTGATCGGGGCAGCTAGGTGGCGCAGTGGATAGAGCACTGGCCCTGGAGTCAGGAGTACCTGAGTTCAAATCTGGCCTCAGACACTTAACACTTACTAGCTGTGTGACCCTGGGCAAGTCACTTAACCCCAATTGCCTCACTTAAAAAACAAAAAAACAAAAAAAGAATTTGTAATGTGATCTCAGAGGAATTGGACTGATTTTTAGATGGATTTGTTCATTCTTGTTGCCCTCACTAGCTTTTCTAACAATGACTTCTGAGAGTAACTTCTAAAATTTGGGCGCATTTTTAGATCCAGCTTGGTGGGCTATTGTATAGATTCCTCAAAGCAGTTACATTTGTTTCCGCTGTCCTTCCTTCTCTGTATTTGGCAGTGTGTCTGCCAATAGCATTTCCACAATACATTTTCCTTATTCTGCTGCCTGCCTGTCAAAACCAAAGTAAGTTGTCCTCATTCTTTACTCCTTACTTCATATATCATAGTACGATACATTTAAAATATGAAATCTTGACTATTCTGGTGATGGGTCATTGGACTCCTGACCCCTTTGCATTATGGACATTTCATTGAGCAGAGCTGCAGGGGGAGGAGTTGTGGGGTCTGTGGTTTCATTGATGTAAAGAACTGTCAGTGAAAGAGCTTCTCCAGCTGTGCAGATTGGAGACATTGAGGGTCCTTCTCAGGCCATCATGGACCAGAGGTGGGCCTTCAACCCATGTTTCCCTAATTCAGTGGCTTGTTTTCTGTCCCTGTGCCATGTGGCCTTATCCATACATCTTAGAATGGGAAACATTTCTTCATTCATATATGAATGGTTTTAAAAAATAAACAGACAACTAATATTTTGGTAGAAAAATAGTTTTGGTAAAATAATGTTCTGGATTGATTGGGAGTGGTCCCTTCTGGTGTTCAGGCTTAGCCTTCCTTCCTAAGGAGTGCCCCAGAATTTTCAGCCTGGTTTTATAAATAATTCCTTTATTTTTATTTTATTTTTTCTCAGTAGTATTTTATTTTATTTTCCAATTACATGTAAAGATTGTTTTCAACATTCATTTTTGTAAGATTTTGAGTTCCAAATTTTTCTCCCTCCCTCACTTTCCTTCCTCCTTCACAAGATGGCAAGCAATCAGGTGTGTGTGTGTGTGTGTGTGTGTACATATAGATAGATAGATTGATCTACCTATACACACATACAGTTATATCAAACATTTCTATATTATTCATGTTGTGAAAGAAGAATTAGAACAAAAGGGGAAAACCACAAGAAAGACAAAAAACAAGACTCCATAGCTCTTTTTCTGAATGTGGAGAGCATTTTCTATCATGAGTCTTTTGGAATCGTCTTGAATCATTGTATTGCTGAGAAGAGCTAAATCTATCTCAGTTGATCATTGCACAATGTTGCTATTACTGTGTGCAATGTTCTCCTGGTTCTGCTCACTTCACTCAGTATCAGTTCATGTAAGTCTTTCCAGGTTTTTCTGAAATCTTCCTGCTCATCATTTCTTACAGCACAATAGTATTCCATTACGTTCATATACCATAACTTGTTCAGCCATTCCCCAGTTGCTGGGCATTCCCTCAATTTCCAATTCGTTGCCACCACAAAAAGAGTTGCTGTATTTTTTCCCCATTTTTGTGACCTCTTTGGGATAAAGACTCCCCTACCTCCCCCCAAAAAGGTGGTATTGCTGGGTCGAAGAGTATGCAAATTTATTAGTCCTTTGGGCATAGTTCCAAATTGCTTTCCAGAATGGTTGGATCTGTTCACAACTCCACCAACAGTGTATTAGTATTCCAATTTTCCCATGTCTTCTCTAGCATTTTTCATTTTCCTTTTTTGTCATATTAACCAATCTGATAGATGTGAGGTGGTACCCCATAGTTGTTTTAATTTGCATTTCTCTAATCAATAGTTATTTAGAGCATTTTTATATGACTATGGATAGCTTTAATTTCTTTATCTGAAAACTGTTCATATCCTTTGACCCAGTAGTTCATTTAAAGAGTTTCTCCTCTGATTTAACCTCCCTTCTCCCCATTGTGCTTAGTATTGACCTCACATTCTCCCCATGCTAGTTATTCTGAACCCACAGCTGCCAGCATGCAAACACTATTCTCTTTTGTCCACTCCTTTATTCCCATTTATTCCCATTCCCTTCAACCATCTCTCCCCAGTGTCCTACTTAATATCTACCTGCCCTTCTGTTCTCTCTATAATGCCTGCTCCATAATGAAAAACCTTTCTTTCATTTTAAATCTTTCATTTCTTACTCCTTTCATTTTTTTAGCCTACCTCTGGTCCATGATGGCCCGAGAAGGACCCTCAATGTCTCCATTGTTGAGCATCAGTGCCTGGGGAAAGATCTGTTGAGGGAGGCAAGTAGATTTCTCAAGACCGTCCTTTGAAGTCCAGTTTTGAGATAGGTGGTGACATTGTATCTATTGAGAATTTTGGGGAAAGAGAATGAATTTTGTTTTGAAAATGTTGTTTGGAACCTGCAGTGTATAATAGGCAGTTTACTGGTACTCAGGACAGAGACAAGGGGCTGAATATATAGTTAAGAAGCATTTACATTTACATAGAGATGATACTTCAATGCACACTGATGGTATTGCCAAGTGAGATAATATAGAGGGAGAAGAGAACCCAGAACAGAGCCTTGAAGGGGCACAGTTAGTGGGTCTTCTGTGGATGAAGATTTAGCAAAGAGAGAACAAGAAGAGAGTGGTCAGCCAAGTAGAAGAATGAAGAGAGAGCAGTGGCAGGAAAAATCTGGAGAGAATATGCAGGATTCTCTTAGTGTTCCATATTATATCAAGGTTAAAAAGGCTAAGGGTTGAGAAAGACTCATTCAACTTTAGCACCTCAGTCATTGCCCATCTGCAATTACCATTCAAGGTACCGTACAGACAAACTAATTCAGGGAGCTGCCCACCCAACCACTGTCTTAGCTTAGACTTTTTTGATCACCCCATCAGTAAAACTTTTCTGAGCACAAACCCTCATCATATATGTGTAAAGTACATCACGTTCATGTGCTGCTATACTTGTGATTATGCACCTTAAGAAAATAGACATTTAGGGGCAGCTAGGTGGCGCAGTGGATAGAGCACCGGCCCTGGAGTCAGGAGTACCTGAGTTCAAATCCGGCCTCAGACACTTAACACACACTTACTAGCTGTGTGACCCTGGGCAAGTCACTTAACCCCAACTGCCTCACTAAAAAAGAAAGAAAGAAAGAAAGAAAATAGACATTTAAAAGGACAAGGTGAAGATAAATATTTGCTCCCAGAATCAAACGGGAGCTGTTTATACATGGGTGACTTTCTGTCAGTGAGGATTCTTATGCTGCATAAGCCCTGGGGATCCAGCATTCAAAGCGTACTCAAGGACCGCGGTGTTGAAGGAGGGGGACGATGTGGGCACAGAACGAATCCAAGGTAGTTTTGAGAGGGAGAGCAGGAAAGGCTTTGTGTAGAAGGGTGCTGAGTTTGGAAGCCAATGAGTCCTCCAGAGGTGGTAAGGCTATGGGGCACAGACCATACAAAAGCGTAGAGAGGGGAGACAGACACAAGAGCAACAAGTAAGCCCAGAGCGCTGGGTTGCAAGAGCACCTGAAGAGGCCAGTGTGCAAAAGACTAGAATGACAGAAAGGGGCTGAACTCAGCATGAAGACATTTCACTTCCAGGTTAGAATTTGTCTTTGTTCCCTGAACAGGGGATCAGTTGAATGGGCGACAAGGTCAGACTCCTGTTTTAGGAAAGTCACTTTGGCAGCTGAGTGGGGGATGGATTAGAGTGAGGTAAGACTTAAGCTTGGGAAGACTAGTTTGGAGAGGTAATGAGATCTTGTACTGTGGCGGAGGCTGAATGAGTGAAGAGATAGGAATATATGGTCAACGTCACAGACAGAGATGACAGGACTTGTAGAGGAAGGTAATGCATTCATTTGGATGTGTGGAGTTTGAGTTACTCTCAGGATATCCAGTGTGAAATCCCCGATAAGCCATTCATGATGTTGGACAGGATCTCAAAAGAGGCTTGGGCCAAATATAGCGTTCTAGGGTGCATGTTTACAAATATGGCAACTGAACCAATGAGAACGGATAAAGTCACCAAGTGAGAAAGTATTGAGAAAAATGAGATGAAGTCCAAGGACAGAATTTTGTCTCACTTCATCAGTCTGACCTGGATGTTGAGTGAGCAGAAGACAGTGAGGAGAAAGTAAGACAGGGAGATAGAAGACCAAGAGATCAGAGTCACACAAACCCATAGATGAGAGTATACCCAGGAAGGGGAGGACGAAGGATCTTCAGAGGCTGCTGAATCCGGACCTGGATTTTAACTATCAGGAAATTAAGGCAATGAGAGGTTAAGTGAGTTACCTCAGGGCATACAACTAGTAAGTGTCAGAGGCAGGATTTGATTTCTTTCTTTTTTTTTTTTTTTTTGGCAGGGCAATGAGGGTTAAGTGACTTGCCCAGGGTCACACAGCTAGTAAGTGTCAAGTGTCTGAGGCCAGATTTGAACTCAGGTACTCCTGAATACAAGGCTGGTGCTTTACCACTGCGCCATCTAGCTGAGAGGCAGGATTTGAACCCAGATCATTCTGAATCCTAGGTCCAGTGCCTATTCCACTGTGGCATACTGCCTCTGGGGCAGATATTAGAGTACGATGTGAGGAGGTAGAGTGAAGGTCATGAGACTTGAATAGATTCAAGAACTGGGAGTCAAGGATATTAAGGGTTAAATCAAGTTCCCTAGTATGAGGGCAGAGTTGGGGCATAAATGGAGACTATGAATGAGATACTGAACTCATTGAGAAATGTGGAAGAGAATCCTGGGTATCAGTAGTAATGGCTGCCAGAATCTGGATCGGGTGATACATTTGGACAGCACGAACCTCAGAATAGGAGTGATGGTGCAAGAGCTAGTAGTGGTATTGGGGTGCAAGCTGTTTTGACTCCACTTCTAAGACCAGCAAATAAGTGCTCCCAATATTGGAAAGGAACATCTTGGGGAGAAAGAATGTCTCACTGAGAGCCAGAAAATGAAACCAGCATAAAAGGAAAAGGTCTAAAATGGAGGGAAGTTTGTTCATTATAGTATCAGAATTCCTGAGGCACAATGGAAAGAGTATGTTAGAATAAAATGTCTAGTCTGAGTATGTGATGTCACTCTCCTACGATGGCCTTAAAACCTTAAAGTCACACAGAGTACACAGACCACCAGTGGGGAGTAAAGTATGTAATTACTTGTCTTTCATTTTACAAAAGAGGAAACTGAGGCTTGGAATTGTTAACCTGTTAGGGTCGTACATAGTAAGTAGTAGAGCTGACACTCAGTCCCAGGACTTTTTACTGAAAATTGAGTGTACTCTCCGTTATATTCTACTGCCTCTAAAATTTCTGAGCCTACTTTTGTTCTAGAATAATTTTTATCAAATCTCTGTGTTCTGTGAATGGTTACCTCTTTAATTCTCTTCACAGTGTCAACAATATTTCCATGCTGAGAATGTGAAAGTACAGCAATTGCTTGTCTATATTCATAGTACAATATTCCAGCAAAATTGAGCAAATGAAGACTTCAAAATTTTCAGTTGCTTTAAAGAAATCAGTTCTTTGTCTTGACGCGATTTTATTACAGAGATGACCAAAATTTGAGAATTTGCCATACACAATCCCCCTGTGTTCTGCTGAGGAATGGTTTAGCTCAGAGTTACCAAAGATCTGTTTGAGAGCAAATAATCAATAGAGTTGAGGGGAAATGAAAGTGGAAAGGGGGACTTTTTTTCTCCTTGTTCAGTGTGGTTTTCTCTTTCTTGAAAATACTTATTCTGGGGAGGTATGAATTTGAACAGGTAGGTTTCAGATTTAATATTGTTATATAAAATTAAGGAGGAACTGTTACAAATTAGGTCTTTAAATTATTTCCCTTTATGTAGTTTAAAAGTATCTTGTGTTGCAATAATATGTATTTCCTTTAAAGGCCATCACAAAGTTCAACTTTGTTTTTTAGTATGTTTGGGGGTAGTTGAATGAAAAAATGCACTGGGAAAGATTCTATTCTACATTAAGGTACTTTAGATTAAACTAGATAAATTTATTTCAGTGTTTTCTTGGATTTTTTGTATGAAGAATAAGATTCAAGGACCATTTTCCATTTATTTAAGAAATCTTTGAAACTGGATTGACTTCATAGGGAGATTGAATTAATTACTTGAATCGTGGTATCCTCAGAAATCTCAGTTATTCTGAATACATGCAGTTGTAAAATCTCATGTAGCGTTCGCACCATGACATCTTACTTGCGCAGAGGTCATGATAGAAGAACTGAGCAAGAAAGGTCTTACCACAACTAGAGTAGATGTTTTAAGGTTCACATGCTAATGATTATATCACATTTATTTTTGGGGAATCCTCTCTGCCCTTCACTCAGTTCCAGTGTATTCTTTGGGCAAAATTCTAAGATAAGAATATATCGAAAGTCTAGTAATAAATTATAGGTGAGGAGTGGTGTGCTGCTAGTGGGAATTGCAGTGACAGAAACCAGGCCTTACTTTTTCTTTGATTATTGGAAAAACAAGGTTCATTCCCCCTTTTAGTACCAGGTCTTTCCTGAATTCTGCTCCTATCATTATTATTATTATATTTTATTTTTTTGCAGGGCAGTGAGGGTTAAGTGACTTGCCCAGGGTCACACAGCTAGTAAGTGTCAAGTGTCTGAGGCTGAATTTGAACTCTGGTCTTCCCGAATCCATGGCCAGTGCTTTAACAACTGCACCATCTAGTTGCCCCCTGCTTCTGTCATTATTGAATTAGTCTTTCTCTTCTTTGCTTCCGGGGTCAATTGCCTACTATAAAAATAAATTTTTGTTTGTTTGCTTTGTTTTTTTTTTTTTTTGTTTCTGCCCCAACAGTTTCTCTGTAACTGTACACAGGATCGGCATTCCTTGCCCTCGCCCCTCTTCCTTCACCCTACTTGTGGAGATTTCTCTTATCTCCTTGTTGTTCTGACCTGTTATTTCTCCTCTGTTTAGTGAGTGAATGGGGGAATCTGTTTTTTGAAAAGCATAAGCTATTACATACATATTTGCATATTATTATTTGCAGTAGTTGAAGCCCAAGGTGATGAAGGCTTGCCCTAGGATGGTGGCAGTGTTAAAGAAGACAAGGGGGTGAATATGAGAGATGTCACTATAGTAGATTTACTGGGTTTGGTGACAAATCAGATCTGGGGGAGGGGGTGAGAGATCATAAAGAATTAAGTGTGATGTCTAGGTCATGAGCCTGGATGACTGGGAAGGAGAATGGTGCCTTCAGTAATAGGGATATTGGGAAGAAGGGGAGGGTTTGGGGAGAAAGATAATGTGTTTAGTTTGGGACATATTAACTTTAAAATGCCTGTGGGACCTTCATTTTAAGATGCCCATTAGGCATTTGGAGATATCAGACGGTCTCCTGGACTGGAGTTTGGGAGAGAGATTAGGGCTGAACAATTAGATCTGAAAGTTATCTGCATAGAGACGATAATTGAATCCCAGTGAGCCGATGAGATCCTCAGGTGAGATAGATAGTATTGGATGAAAAGACCAAAAGACTTAGCACGGAGCCCTGGGGTCACTTACCTGTAGCAGGCATGATCTGGATGGAGATCCAGGAGAGCACACTGAGAAAATGTGGTCAGACAGGGAGAAGAACTAGGAGAGAGTAGGGTCATGAAAGCCTAGAGAGAAGAGAATGTCAAGGGGGTGATTGACAGTGTCAGGGTCTACAGAGAGGTCAAGAAGTGTGAACAGAGAAAAGGCAATGAGATGTGGCTACTGAGAGATCATCGGTGACTTTGGAGAAGGTGGTTTCAGTCGAATGATGCTGGGGAACCCCACCTGTAAATCATTTGAGGAGGCAGAGAGCACTACCAATGACGTGGGTCAAGAGAGCTGAGATTTGAAGGAAGCTAAATCTTATAAGAGACTGATGCAAAGAAGGAGTTGTCTTCCTAACCACACAAGTTTGGAGGCTGTTCTTTGATTCTTTTTTCTATCTTTTCTTCCTTCCCTCTCTCCTCCGTACCATAGGAGTTATTCTGGAGTGAGGGTCCTTGGGAGGGAGCAAGATAGGAGGAAGAAGGGTAGCTGAAGGTGGAGCAGGAGGAGCGCCTGGAGGCCCTGCCTGGCCAGAAGGGATTTTGGGAATTCTGGAGGGGGCGAGATCCTGAGGGCAAAACTTGCACATGAGTCAAGTTAGAATTGGGAAGATCAGGGGTTTATACCTTAGATACTTATGTATTTTGTAGCCCTGGAATAATCTTTCTGGGTCTCGATTTCCTTATTTCTTAGTCTCAGTTACCTTTTTAAGGTCCCTTCCTGCTTGAAATCCACAATCCTATTTTATCAGACTCTAGAAACTGACTTGGTGCAAGCCATCAGAGAAGGTGGGATTTGTGGGGATAAGAATTGTACAAGGACGTTATGAAAGAAGGAGTAATTAAGGGGGCAGGTAGGTGGTGCAGTGGATAAAGCACCAGCCCTGGATTCAGGAGTACCTGAGTTCAAATCTGGCCTCAGACACTTGACACTTACTAGCTGTGTGACCCTGGGCTAGCCACTTAGCCCTCATTGCCCTGCAAAACAAAACACCCCCCCCCCAAAAAAAAAAGGAGCAGTAAAGAGGGTTGGAAACCAAGTGGATGTAATGTCTCAGAAGGAAGAGGTAGCTGCAGGGTTAAGACTTTTAAAAAAGGGAACTAAGTTATGAGTTTTGAGAAAGTTTAACTAGAATAATGATTATAGAAGTTTAAAGAGAGTGGTAAGTGAGGTTCGCATAGTTTTGTGGTTGGTTTTTTTTTTTTTTTTGGTAGGGCAATGGGGGTTAAGTGACTTGCCCAGGGTCGCACAGCTAGTAAGTGTCAAGTGTCTGAGGTCGGATTTGAACTCAGGTCCTCCTGAATCCAAGGCTGGTGCTTTATCCACTGTGCCACCTAGCTGCCCCTGCATAGTTTTTTTTAGAAGAACTTTGGAAACAGGAAATAGTGAAGTAGAAAGGGGAGAAGGAAGGGAAGGGAATGAGTATTCGTATAGCACCTACTGTGTGTCAGGCAATGTGCTAGGTGCTTTATAAATATTTTCCATTTGATTCTCACAGTAGCTCTGGGAAGTAGGTGCTGTTATTTCCATTTTACAGTTGAGGTAACTGAGACAATTGGAGGGGAAGTGACTTGCCCAGGGTCACAGAACTAGACAGTGTCAGGCCACAGTTGAACTTGGGTCGTCCTGACTCCAGGGCTGCATTCTATACACCATGACACCTTGCTGCCTAGAGTCCTGGTTTTGGGGTCAGGAGGACCTGAGTTCAAGTACTGGTTCAGACCCTAACAGTGTTACCTTAGACAACTCATTTATCCTTTTCTCTGTTTCAGTTTTTGCATCTGTGAAAGGGGAGAGTTGTGCTCATTGGCTTCTAAGCACCCTTCCACTTCTAAATTCCTGCTCCTCCACTCCTCTTAGCTTTTGAATATTGGGTATATCTGAGCTTGTCTGTAGTGGACAGGAAGGAAGAATGAATCATGAGGGAGGGTGTGAAGATATTTGAGGGAGTGAAACAATTATTCCACAAGTAAATCTCTGGAAGGGGCTAGAGTGAAGGGGATTAGAGGTAGAGGTGGAAGCATTAGCTCTAGAAGAATTCCTAATCTTCCCCAAGATCAGAAGGAAGGAGGAAGGGAAAATGGCAAGTGTCCCCATGAGGAAGTTCTTATCAGATGTCTCTGGTCTCCACTGGGAAGTAGGAGGCTAAATCATCTGGGGTTTTTATAATGATTTTTAAAAAAAGTCATCTGTTGGGGCAGCTAGGTGGTACAGTGGATAGAGCACTGGCCCTGGAGTCAGGAGTACCTGAGTTCAAATCCGGCCTCAGACACTTAACATTTACTAGCTGTGTGACCCTGGGCAAGTCACTTAACCCCAATTGCCTCACTCTAAAAAACAAAAAAAAAAACAAAACAAAAAAACAAAAAGTCATCTGTTCTGGGGGCAGCTAGGTGGCACAGTGGATAGAGCACCGGCCCTGGAGTCAGGAGTACCTGAGTTCAAATCAGGCCTCAGACACTTAACACTTACTAGCTGTGTGACCCTGGGCAAGTCACTTAACCCCAATTGCCTCACTAAAAAAACAACAACAAAAAACCCAAAAAGTCATCTGTTCTGAATATGGAAGATCAGGGTGTGTTGGGGGTTTGAGTGAAAGCAGAGCCATTCAGAAAAAGCAGAGTGAGATGGGGAGTTGGAAGAGCAGCAGTGAGGACCTAAGTAAAGCTATGTAACCGAAGCAAATTTGTCAGGACTTAAATGAGCTCAGTTTTTCTGGATTTTTTCAGCAATGTCCAGCAGATGAATGAGTGGGCATTGCCTGGCATGGCGATGAACAGGACAGCAACGTTAGCAAGTTAGGAGTCAAAGGAGCCGACTAGTTAACATTTAAAAATATTAAAGTCACATAATGTGGGGTCAGAGCTAGGAATGGAAACAGGGACATAGATTGGCAAAAATAAGGATGGTTTAAGGGACACAAGTCACACAGATCAAATAGGTACAATGGGAGGTATAGGTGTATAGGGAGTGTGCTGAGAGAGCACTTAGAGAGCTCAGGTAATGTTTCTTTTATGAATTTGGATGCTGAGGCATTTGGAGCATAGACTTTAAAAATTAATAGCGGTTTATTGCCTATGATTCCTTTCAGCATAATGTAGTTTCATTATTTATCCTTTTTTTTTTTTTGAATGTTTGTTTTTGCTTTGGCAGATAGCACAATTGCAACTCCTACTTTTTGGATTCACTTGATGCATAGTACTTTTTTCCCCCATCCCCTCAGTTTTATTTTTTTGCATGTCTTTGTTTTTTTAAATGCATTTATTTAAAGCATTAGCTTGTAGAGTTCTATTTTCTTATATAGTCTGTCTCTCTTGTTTTATTCACATTTAATGTTATATTTTTCTCTAACTCTACTTTTTTTTAAACAAAGTTATGATTTTTTCTTCACTCTTCTGTTGTAAAAACAGTATTATAGTCTTTCAGTTACTTTACCGTAATCTTTTTTGTTTTTTTAAGGTGGCTTTGTTCTCATAGGCTCTCTTCCCCATACCAGCATCCCTTCTTTTTATTTGTTACCTCTATTATATTATAATGACCCAACTTGGAGCCAAAAAAGAAGTGAGAAAACACACCTCCCTTTCTTTTTTGTTTATTTTGTCAACTTAAGTACCCCCCCCAAAATTTCTAGCAGAACGGATTCCATGTGAAAACACGAATCTCCATTTTGTACCATTTGTTTTTTTAAAAAGTATATAATAAATTCTACACATTGCTTTCAAAGCTATCCTCCTTGGCTGCACATTCTTCTGGATTTCCTTGTTTTCTTATGCACATTTTAAAAAATATTAAAATGGCACTGTTTTTTTGTTTGTTTGTTTTGGTTTTGGTTTTGGTTTTTTTAGTGAGGCAGTTAGGGTTAAGTGACTTGCCCAGGGTCACACAGCTAGTAAGTGTTAAGTGTCTGAGGCCGGATTTGAACTCAGGTACTCTTGACTCCAGGGCTGGTGCTCTATCCACTGCGCCATCTAGCTGCCCCAAAATGGCCCTGTTTTTGAGGGGGGTATCACCATTAGTAATATCCTCTTCCTTTCTAACTACTCTCTCACTTAACTGAAAAAAAGAGGGGGAAAATCCCTTGTAATATAAATAAGCATAGCAAAATGAAACCACACAGTGGTTGCATCCACACATTTATTTCTTTGCACCTTTTGTCTGTCTCTTCTGTATTACTAACAACAACAATAAATCTTAAGTATTTATGTACCTCTCTAATGTTTGCAAAGTGCTTTATCTCATTTGAACCTCAAAATGACTCTAGTAGGTGAATGCTATTTAGTATTCCTATTTTACAGATGAGGAAACAGCAGACAGCTGTTGGGAGGTTTGCCCAAGGTCACATGCTTAGTGAGCGTCCAAGGCTGCATTTGAACAGAGGTCTTCCTGACTCTCACTGCTCCATGACCTAACAGCCTTGTAAATGAGTAACACACTGCATCATAGGTTCTCTGGAGAAGTGGCTGTTCAATGTGTTGATCACAGTTCTTGCGTTTCATAGTTATTTTTCTTCACAGCATTGCTGTCCTTGTATAAATTGTTTTCCTGCATCTGCTCATTCTTTGTCAGTTCATGCTCTTCAGGATTCTCTGAAATAGCTTCTCTTGTAATTTCTTATGACTCAATAATATTCCAGTATATTCTTCTATCAGAATTTGTTCAGCCATCCCCCAGTTGTCTTTGAGGCAATCTAAAGCACTCCCTTAGATACCAGTTCTTTTCTTCCCCTCATTTCTTTTAATCCCTTCTTCAGCATTATGAAGTTTGTTTTGCTTATGACTATTTCTTTTCTGTTAATCCCTCTATTCCTTCCAATGCCCAGTTGTTTCCCTGTGAATTGGATGCATTTCTATACCAAACTGTGTGTAATTCATTTCATATAAGAGCTAGGTTCATTTGATGCCTCTTCCTTCTACCTTTTCCATGTTGGCATATTGTCACATATCCTCATTATGAGACATAACAAATCCCACCCTATTTTTCTTCCTTTCTACAGTAAAGCATTCCTCACTTAAAATTCCCAAAATAGAATCAGTCCACTCCCAGGATCTGTTTCTTTCTTTCTTTCCTTTTTTTTTTTTTTTTTTTTTTTTGCGGGGCATTGGGGGTTATGTGACTTGCCCAGGGTCACACAGCTAGTAAGTGTCAAGTGTCTGAGGTTGGATTTGAACTCAGGTCATGGGGGCAGCTAGGTGGTGCAGTGGATAAATCCGGCCTCAGACACTTGACACTTATTAGCTGTGTGACCCTAGGCAAGTCACTTAACCCTCATTGCCCCACCCCCACCCCCCCAAAAAAAAGAAAGAAAGAAAAGGAAAGGAAAAGAAAAGAAAAAAGAAATGAACTCAGGTCCTCCAGAATCCAAGGCTTTATCCACTGTGCCACCTAGCTGCCCCGATCTGTTTCTTTAAAATTAATTACTTTAGTATCCTTTGGGGGGGGGGATGGGACACAGGATAATGAGGGCTAAGTGGCTAGCCCAGGGTCACACAGCTAGTAAGTATCAAGTGTCTGAGGCCGGATTCGAACTCATGTCCTCCTGAATCCAGGGCCGGTGCTTTATCCACTGCACCACCTAGCTTGCCCCCTCCTTTAGTATCCTTTGAAAACATTAAGGTTCTTATGGAAAATGTTTCTTCTCTCTCCAATTAGAATATATTAGCATTATACCATCACATAACCTTTTTAAGTTGCTCAAATAAATTTATCTTTGTAGGGTTCTCTTGACTCCTGTGTTTTTATTTCAGAGTTTCTACTCAGCTCAGGTCTTTTCATCAGAAAAGTTTTAAAGGCCTCTGTTCCACTAAAGATCCTTTTTTTTTTCTTTTAGGATTATTATAATCAGCTTTTCAGGGGAAGTTATTCTTCCATTTATGTCTACATTTTTTGTCTCTTTTATGGTTTTTAGTAGATTCTTCTAAGTCCTGTTTGATCCTGACTGTGGTTTCAGACTGTATTTTAGCTACTTTCTGGATACTTGCAGTATTTATTCTTTGATGTGGGACCTTTGGGTTTGGGGCTTGACATTTATACGTTTTTCTAGGAAGGTAATTGGTGGATCATTTCTGTCTTCATATTGCCCTCTGATTCTGTTAGGTCTGAGCAGTTTTCATTTTTTAGTTCTTGAAATATAATGTGTTGTCTTTTTTTTTCTTCTAAACATAGTTTCAGGGAATCCAATGATAAATTTTGTTGTTGTTCTTGTTGGGTTTTTTTGTCGGGGCATTGAGTGTTAAGTGACTTGCTCAGGGTCACACAGCTAGTAAGTGTCAAGTATCTGAGGCTGGATTTGAACTCAAGTCCTCTTGAATCCAGGGTTGGTGCTTTATCCACTGTGCCACCTAGCTGCCCATAATGATTAATTTAAAATTTTCTTTATTTCCCAAGTTAGTTGTTTTTAACATCAGATATCTTACATTTTCTTTCACTTTTTTCTCATTCATTTTAGTCTGCTACTTCTTGCTTTCTCATGAGATCATTTGTTTTTCTTTGAGCTTTTACTTGAAATTGTTACAGTCAATTTGCAATAAATTTTCCTACTGGATGGTGGGGTTTTTTGTTTGTTTTTTCGTTTCTCCAGCTTTAATTCCTGAGCTGGAACTTTGTGTTGGGGCCAGGCCCAGCCAACTTGCTACACTTTTGGGTGGGGTTCCTGTGCTGACTTCTGCCTTTCAGAGTTGGGCCCTCTGAGCTGTGAAATTCAGAGCCCTGGATCTTCAAGGGCTCCCTTGGAGTCTCAGTCTTAGCTGCCTCAAAGCTGTCGGGCCTAAAATGCTCTGGTCTGAGTCCTAGGGTTCTCTATTCTTTACTACTGCCACTCCCCCTGGCTTCTAAATTCCTCACTGTGAGGTTTTCTCAGAGAAGCTCTTCACTCTTGATACTACCATGTCCTGTGTCTGGTTGCTTGAAGGGCTTAGTGTCCTACTACTGGGCAGCATCTCTGAATTCTTGTGCAGTTGTGCAGATATCTGTTAATTTGGGTTCTTACTGGATTTCTTGATTGCTGTTTGGTCTTGTGGAAATTCCAGGGCTTTACTGGAGCAGGTGTAGGGGAGCCTTCTGTTCACACAACCATCTTCACTCTTCTCTTCTCTCATGTGGACTATGATAGTGACCTTCTAATTGGTCTTCCTGTCTCAAGTCTCTCCCAAAGTCGTAAGTATTCCATGGTCTGACTGTACTGTTGTCCCACTCAGTAAACTCAAGTGGTTTCCTGTTGACTCTAGGATCAAATGTTAGTTTAGTTTTAGCTCATCCCTTAAAAATGTCTATTTTTAGTTGCAACTTTATAATATGCATAATTATTAGTATGTAAGTATATGGATTTAATTTATATATAAACAAATATACACATTGGAGGTTATGTGCCCCCAATTGTTTTTTCTGTTAAGTATATGTGATCAACAAAATTTGGAGACCACTGGCTCAGGTGTTTACTTGCCCATGGTCACCACAGCCACTGTGTGTCAGATGCAGGATTTAAATTCAGGACTTCTGACTGTAAGGCATTCTTCTCTCCACTCCACTGGTAAGCAGGAAGCCCTGGTCGAGGACTGCGGAGAGTGGCCACAGATAGGTGATTACTAAAGTTTAGTTGTTGAATCTCAGGTTTCTGGGCTGGGTTACTCCTGTGATCTGGGTGCTAACAGTAATATTTGAAGTTGTGATTTGGGCAGTTGGGTTTATTTGAAATCTGACTCTTGCTGTATGTGCCATGGTTTGTTTCTGCCTTCAGAAGGTTTACCAATAAAATATCCTAAGTACAAGGCAGACACATTGAGTTAAAGACTAAGAACAAGTATCAGGTTCTAAAATGGACAGTCAGGAAAAGCAGCACTTTGAGAACTCGGAAAGATCCGAAAGAAGCGGAAGCCAAGAGTTTTTCTTCTGTATGACATTCACCTGCATATGTGTGGGCCTACAGCCAAAAGCTGAAATTAGATCTTTGTAAACTTTGTGAGAAAAGATTTGCTTGCTTATTTTATATTTATTTTTATCCTAAGTTTCCACACCCTAGTAGACACATATGAAATTATAGACCTCTGTTTGCCAAATTATCAGCCTGATGCTGACCATTTTTCAATTCAGTTTACAAACATTTATTAAGCATCTCCTATCTACTGTGTTTAAAGCTGCCCTAGGCCTTTGGGGTACAAAGACAAAAGTGGAACTGGTATTGCTTACATTCTCCTGGAAGATGCAACATTTAGGTGGAGAAGTAAATAGAAAGTCATTTGAAGAGGGAAATAACACTAATGACTTGGAGGGAGGGGTCAGGAAAAGCTTTCTTTAGAATTGGCATCTGGGCTCAATCATTTGTGAAACCCCACACCAAATTAACCTTCCCATCAGAACCTTTCTTTAGTTTGGATTTTTAATGATAGTGTTTCAAAAGATATTTTTGATAGCAATGATATATTTTTACATACCATATTGATTTCAAAATGTTATTTCTTCCTGTTAATAAGCATATGTTGAAAATCCCAGTGGAAATCACTTATTTATAAAATTAGCTTTTGATATAGTATATAACTGGGTACCGAGAAACTTTGATAAGGCAAGTTTCATTAATGTTCATTCTTGTTGATATACAAGATTAAATTTTAAAGTAATTTTTTATTATGTTTTAGACTGTTAGAGACAGACAGTAAGTCCTTAAGATCTGTAAATGGGTCAAGAAGAAACAGCGGCTCCTCTCTTGTATCAAGTTCATCTGCTTCTAGCAATCTCAGCCACCTTGAAGAAGATTCTTGGATCCTTTGGGGAAGAATTGTTAATGAGTGGGAAGATGTTCGCAAAAAGAAAGAGAAACAAGTTAAGGTATTTATGCCTCTCTCCTGTTACAGCAGCTTAATAGATGGTGCGTTATCAGGGGGGCACTGGTTTTGTTTGCAGATCTGACTCAGTACCCAAGTGCCTGTGAGGTCCTGTGACCGGTGGTAGGGATTCCAAAACAAACCTGGCCCAGTTCTGAGGGAGCTTGTGTTTTATTGGGAGAATACAGCAGGTACACAAGCAAGGTAGTAGAGGGATGTACAAAGTCATGTTAGGAGGAACAAGCTCTAATAATTAGGGAATCATGAAAGCAAAACAAGGCTGCCCCCAAAGGAAGCAAGGGAGCCCATAAGAGAAATGTCAGGAGCAAGCTCCTTCCTCGAAGTGAGACTACTCTTACATAGTCCAGGGTAGGGGTAGGGGTAGGGGTAGGGGTAGGGGGGTTGGCAGGGATTTGATGATGGAAACAGCTAGTAGGGCCAGTTTGACTGTAACAGTGAGTATGATAGGGAGTAAGTGTGGAAGGGTGGGCTGCAGCCAGGTTATGGAGGGCTTCGGATGTAAGACTGAGGTTTTGTGTTTTTATCCTTGAGGCAGTAGGGAGTAATTGAACGTTTGGCATGAATCACAGCATCATGCGTCTTAAGGGTCATCTAGTTCAGTCCTCTTCTTTTACAGTTGAGGAAACATAGGCTTGGGGAGATTGGGACTTGCCCATGGTCACACAACTAGTAAGTGGTAGAAGTGGGATTCAAACTTGGGGCCTCTTACTTCAGACCCAGCACTCTTTGTGCAGTACCATGCTATGCTAGTTTTAGTTCTGCTAAATTTTGTTTGTATAATACAAAATGATTTAGACTAGTTTACCTTGCTGAATTTAGTTATAATTTGGAGGTGGACCTTTTTCCTGAGATCTGCTTGGGGAGTGGTGTCAAACATAATTAATTAACTGATGAGTTATAGAAATATGGTTATAGAAGAAAAGCTTAAAAATTTGTCTAGTCCATTCTCAGTCGACAAACATGGTGATACAAAAAAAGGCACACGGCAGTCCTTGTTCTCAGAGAACTTACAGTCTAATGGGAGATACAATATGAAGACAACTTCTGAGATTAGATCTCTTGTTTGGGGGAAGGAGACCATTCTGGCCCTTTTAAAAATTATTAGTTTGAAGAGGAAGCTTCATGCATAGATGGAAATATAAGCCATTCGATCATTATATAGTAATACCTAAAGTTTTCTGTAGATGTACGGGTATAAAGATTCATTTTTTTCAGCAGACACGTTTTCTCTTTGTACCCAGTAACTTTTGATTTGTGGATATTATAAAGATGAGATCTACTATAGAAAATCATCTGAGAACACTTGCCTTTTTCCTTACTCATGTTGTTCTCAAGGATACTCTAATATAGATATATAGATATTAGAAAGCAAGCATATGGGTTGCTGATTACTGGTATCTTTTCTGTTCTTTTCAAAAAATAGCATCAATCTGTTCTCTTTTCTGTTCTATTAGAATCTTACCTCTCTGAGATATCTTGAAAAACTGAACCCTAAATTCTTTAGAAATTGTATAACCTCCAGAACAAATTTCTTTTGTATTCATTTGGTTAGATATAATTGTTCTTCCAGACTTCTTTTTCAAGTACCATTGCTAGTCCTTCACATAGTATATTGATTATTAAGTTGAGTCCAAGCGTGATGGTTCTGCGCTCACTACCAAAAACAACAGATGACTATTAGAATAAAAGGAGATCTGTACTGTTTCATCTAACTGCCTATTCTCTGGTTTCATATATAAATCATCCTAGGCATAGCCAATCTATCCCCAAATTCTTTGCAGGCCTGTTCTCAGCTGTCTTTTGAAATTTGGGAGGGGATACTGAAGACAGTCTTCCATCCTCTCCTCTCCTGATTAGTGTAGATATGTTTATCTTTTAGACTGGTGCTGCTTCTTGCTCTGTCATAACCTTCTTGCTAAGTAAAAAGAGAAACCCTGACTTTTTCCCATTTTGTTGATCTAATAGTGCCTTTTCTGCATTGGTTACATTTTGGGGCAATGGTCGTGGAAGTATGAGGCTGGGACCCCTATTGGGGTAGGGATGGCAGGGAAGGTAGTCGGTACTAGATATGGAGGAGAGGTTTGAAACAGCCGATAAAGGGAGTGGGATTTTTAATCAATCAAGAAAGAACAAGTTTTCCATATAGCACTGAGAACCTAGTCGAAACTAAATTTAAAAAAAGGTTTTTTATGTACTTAGTGCAGGGGTGGGGCTCCCTCTGTTAGTGTTTAGTAGGATGAAAATCAACAATCTAGAAGGTGAATCACATGTGGTCTAGGGTTAAGGATTGTCAGGGAGTCTGTGTAGAATCGAATTTGGCTCAGGTTTGAGTAAGAATATAGGCCAGAGCAGGCATTATAGACTGAGAGAACTGAAAAAGATGAAGGTAGTTGGGGCTGTGGTTGGAAAGGAGAGAGATTACAGAAGTAAGGATCTGGCCTGATTGACAGAGATTATGGTGCTAACACAGTAGAGAAATGGCTGTAGCAAACTGGGAGTAGGCCCCTTCTTCCTCCTGGCCCACTGTGTCTGAAGAAATTTAGGTCAGGAGTATGGGAGGGGATGGCCATGGAGACAGTTTTCTAGACAATTAGGGTTAGCAGCTGGGGGCTTGTGGGTAGACTGCTGGCCCTGGAGTCAGGAAGAACTGAACACATATCCGACCTCCAACACTTACTAGCTGGGTGAACCTGGGCAAATGACTTGGCCTTTGTTCCCCTCGGTTTCCTAAGGTGCAGAAAAGGGATAATAATTCTACCTACCTCCCAGGGTTTTTATGAGGATCAAATGAGATAATAATTGTAAAGCACTTAGTATAGTGCCTGGAACACGGTAGCTATTATATAAATGTTCCTATAAGGCTGCTGATGATAATAATAACAATTATTATTATTATAATGATCTTCATATTTTAAAATGCCAGTTTTCCATTGGCATAAGAATAAAGAAAAGAATGTGAAGAAAAGAGCTTAAGATGAAGGGAAGTTTAACAAATTGGCAGGGGCTTCAAAGGGGAGATGAAGAAAGACTAGGGTTTGGGTAGAATGGGACTAAGTATACAGGGAAAGAAGTGGGAGGAGATTTTCACTCCAGAAAATAGTGACTATGAATTGCTGAAGAGAATGGGGTAGGCAGTGTGTGTCTGCTGGAGAAGTACTCATTCTGTGAGCCCTTCACCAGCAAGCGCCTTGTGATGATGGAGGAGGGCAGTGTTGTTGTGGTTGGTTGCGGTGCAAACATTGCAAAATTAGGTAATCTGTTACTCCAGGAACCAGGCAGAACTGCACATGGTGGTGATTGTGGTTAAAAGTGTGTGTGTGTGTGTATGTGTGTGTGTGAGAGAGAGAGAGACATACACACACACAGACATGTTATTTTATTCTGTCTCCATAACAACCCAATGCTGTAGGTGCAGTTATTATCCCCATTTTATTCAAGGAAACTGAGGCTGAGAGAGGTTAAGTAACATGCTCAGGGTAACACAGCTAGCAAGTGTCTGAAGCCAAATTTGAGCTCAGGGATTCCTGACTTACCTACTGTATCACCTTGCTATAAAAGGGACGTGGTATTATCTCTGATACCATACTAAGGTGGAAAGAATTGGGGCACACTCAGAGATACACCTTAAGGGGTCATTTGTTCAGCCCTGTGTATCAGGCCCTGTTCCCTGAGGCCCTGGGGCTTTTGGACATTTATTCGGATGCTGAAGGCCCTGGGTAGCCCTAAAAATCTATTCAATGTTATTGTAAGGTGGATAAGTAGATGGTGGTCTCAGGGTGTGGTAGGAGCAGAGGGGGAAAGAGGTGAGAATCAGATGGAGAAGAAAAGAGATGCAAGAGGATAAGCAATGGTAAGTTTTCAAGCATTTCAAGTGTGAAAACCTCATGTACTTGGATGATGCCCTTAATTTCAGTGGTTGATTATCACGAGCATAATTTTTTCATGGCTCAATGAAACAGGAATTCTTAAACCTCTGGCCTCTGAACTTTTTTTGGGGGGGGGTGTTGAGGCAAGTGGGGTTAAGTGACTTGCCCAAGGTCACACAGCTAGTAAGTGGCAAGTATCTGAGGCCAGATCTGAACTCAGGTCCTCCTGAATCCAGGGCTGGTGCTCTATCCACTGCACCACCTAGCTGCCTCCTCTGAACTTATTTTTTAAAATATTTGATAACTGTATTTCAGTATGGTTTCTTTTGTGATCCTCAAATAAAGTATGCAGGTAAAAATGTTATTCTGATTAGGGCTCCAGAAACTCTACTAGACAGTCACCAAAGAGGTCTGACACAAGAAAGATTGAGAACCCCTATTAGAACTTGAATGGAAGAATTTCTTAGGCTCTTACCTTGAGAAGGGATTTTAGAACCATTACGATGAATTAAGTAACCAAACAACTTAGTACCGGGTCAATTTATTCTTTGTAGCAGCCTTAACTAATGGTGGCAACCCATGCACATTTCTGTCCCCATGGAGCTGGACCAAAACGGCTTATGAATGCTTATGAATCATAGATTTGACTTTTTTCCCAGTGCCAAACTCTGTTGGTTTTCCCAAGGAGACAGTTTGAATGGGTGTCTTTCTTTTTTTTTATGCTTTAGGAACTTGTTCGGAAAGGGATACCTCACCATTTCAGAGCGATTGTTTGGCAGCTTCTATGCAGTGCTCAAAGTATGCCAATTAAGGACCAGTATTCTGAGCTATTGAAAATGACCTCGCCCTGTGAAAAGCTGATCAGAAGGGACATCGCCAGAACGTATCCTGAACACGACTTCTTCAAAGAGAAAGATAGTCTTGGACAGGAGGTTTTATTTAATGTAATGAAGGTAAGGCTGATTCATCACTTTTTAAATGAACTATTTTCACAAAGCTCAAGTGTATAGATATCACACCCTGAAATCTAGGCCTCTTTACAAAGACCTGGGCTTCATGCAATTAATTGCTATTATAGCATGATTCTCTGCTTGCTTTTTATTCTGGATCTCTAAATATCATTTCTTAATCTTACAGATTGTTCTTCTTGCCTCAATGTCTGACCTTAAAATTCAGTAATGGCTTAATAATCATTTCATACACAACTTGGTGGAGGCAAGGGAGCTGTAGGTACAAGAAGGCAGATATTTTCCCTTTTGGCCCAACCCTGAAATTACATAGTTTGTAAATCCCTATTGCATAGAGATACCTCTTTGCAGGACAGGCTACTATCTCACCTCCAAATGACCCAAACTTGGGCTGGCTGTTGATTTAGCCTGTCTCCCATCATTTAGACTTCTTCCTCCAGAATTGTCAAGAACAGTCAGCGGTTCAGTCTTTGTTTACACTCAGCTATGAACCAACTGCTCTGGCGTTCTCCCTCATGCTTTTCCTGTTCAGAATCCCCCCCCCCCCCCCCACTCCTTAGCAAACCTCAGAACACCACTAAATATAGATCCTGTTCAAATAGCGTCGGCTTTGCCAGCTCTTCACTTAAGTCTTTTACTAAGTCCTGTCTCTATCAGATAGAAATGATACTTTATTTCTAAGCTTTGTTTTATTGCCCAAGTCTGGACTACTCTCTCTCCTCTCTTAGCAGAAAACTTGCAACTGGGAATTGTCTAATGAAATTTCAAATCTATGAATCTTTGGTTGGGCTTGAACTAGGTAGGATAACATCTTTTTAATGATCAAGAAATTCTCCTTCCTTAATAAAAGGCTTAATACTTTGTTCTTTTTAAGACTTCTAGAGAAACAAAGATTTTATGTAGCATTGAATTAAGATATTTTGAATGACTTACTTTTCAGGCATATTCTTTAGTGGATCGTGAAGTTGGATATTGTCAGGGGAGTGCTTTTATAGTTGGACTGCTACTCATGCAGGTAAGTTGGTTCATGTATAGTAGAGAAGTTCTGAGCTATTAGCATGTTCTTTAAACTCTAGGGAAGAATTATTCATCTTCTCATTACAGGCAGCTAGGTGCTGCAGAGGACAGAGCCTTAAACCTGGGGTCAGGAAGATCTTAGTTCATATTCGGTCTCAGACACTTATGAGCTGGGTGACTCAGGGTGAGTCACTTAAGCTCTGTCTGCCTCAGTTTTTTCATTTGTAAAATGGGGTTAATAATAGCACCAACCTCCCAGGGTTCTTGTAGGATAAAATTAAATAATATTTGTAAAGTGCCTTGCAAACCTTAAAGTGCTATATAAATTTTCGCCATTAATTAATATAGTAGTGGTGGTGGTGGTGGTGGTGGCGGCCACAGCTGCAGTAGTAGCAGCAGCCTCGTTATGCTTGTTTGCAAAGTGAAGATAATAATGTTTGTACTTCTTAATTCACAGATTGTTCTGAGAAAACTGTTTTGCAAATCTTAAAATACTTTATAAATGTAGGCTGTTGGTGTGTTTTCTAATTCTCATGTAATTTGTTCTGAAATATTTAATTTAAAAAAATATTTTTCATGTCGATTAAGGAACATTTCAAGTGTAATATCTTATCAGCAGCCTTACTGAATTTGCATAGTTCTAATCCACACATGTGCCATGGGTATCAGAGGTCCTTCACATTGTCTTTTTTCTAACATAGATGCCGGAAGAAGAAGCTTTCTGTGTGTTTGTTAAATTAATGCAAGATTATAGACTGCGTGAACTCTTTAAGCCAAGTATGGCAGAATTGGGGCTTTGCATGTACCAGTTTGAATGCATGATACAGGTAAAAAGTTAATGTATGTGTGTGTGTGTGTGTGTGTGTGTGTGTATAAAGTATTTTAAAGTGGAGGGTACAGTCATTCATCCTGATGGCATCTTATTGGGGACATTTTCTTTATGTTGGCTGTACTGGGTGCTCAAGGTTAACATGGAGAAATAGAAGTGGAACTCAGCCACTAATCCTTAGAATAGGTCAGAGGGCGTCAGCGATGCCGACTGATTGCAGCCAGGAGCCTCATATGTTTGGAGCATGGAGATTGTCCCTTTATTTCCCTTTTTTTTCCTACCGCAGGCTCTGCAGACCCTTATGACACTAACATACTGACAATGAAATGATGATTGTAATATCATACCAGTGTCCATTCTGTTCTTCATCATGCTTTTTAAATTGATGGATGGGCTTGATAGAATGATCAAATAATGAGACTAACACAGAAAGGAGTTGATGAGCATAAGAGTGACTTAGAAAAAATCAAATTGAAAACAAATACTTTATATCACCAATTCACATATTACTTGCTGTTCTGGTTTTGAACACGTATATGAAATAAGATTGTGTTCTTTATTCCACTAATATTTTGAGCCTGTGACTTTGCATATGTAACAGTTTAAATATGCCATTAAAATATTCAATGAAAAGAATAGACCTTGATGAGAAATACTAAGGATGATATAATAGGTGTAAAATCATTTTCCTTGAGCTATTTACTATAAGGGCTTTTCCTTGGAATGCTTAGAAAACCAGAATAGAGAACTCTTCTGTCCTAACCCGGGGAAGCATAGAACATGTAGTCAAAAGGAGGTTGTATCTTGTGGAAAATGACTGCCAATGTCCTGCGTATTTAAGAGGGAAACCCTGCTACCTGCATATGAGCCATCCCTGTATCAGTAACCGCAGCACTCTTTTTTTCCACGTTAGATCTTTTTTGTCAGCCTTATACCCTATTGATGTTAGACTTTTACAGATTGTATATAATTTCAGTATTCAATTACACAGTGCCTTACTAGAGTATTATTAGCATTTGGGGTTGGTTGTGAATGGAAGGATTAGATAATGAAACATAGAAGGAACACCCAGGGAAATCTAATCTGACATTTCTCCTATGTTGTTTGGTCACATAACTTTTGTTGATTGACAAACAATGACACATTTTAAGTTACTTACTTTCCTATATTTTGTCCTTCTTCCAAGGAGCACCTACCAGAACTCTTTGTACATTTTCAATCTCAGAGTTTCCATACATCTATGTATGCATCATCCTGGTTTCTGACCATCTTTCTTACAACTTTCCCACTACCAGTGGCAACAAGGATATTTGATATATTTATGTCAGAGGTAAGCTATTGGAAATCCTTCTTATCCCTCTAGTACTTAAGGATTTTACATTTAAATATTTCTTCATGAATTACTCTAACTCATATTTTTAAATAGCTCTGTGTAAATGACTTGTTGAATGGCAACGTATTCTTCAATACTTTAAAGATTTATGACTTTATCATTCTGGGTGCATCTCCCAGCAATGCAAATCACAGCCTTTCATACCTTAGAAGACGGTATATTTTTTTTTCCAGTTATTGTGGCTAAAACATCCATCACCTACCATCCAAACCTTTGGCTCCTAAGTCTTTCTAAACCTAGATAGATAGGCTGGTACTCCACTGACTGCGGTGCAATCTCTTATTGGGCCATTGGAACCTTTATGCTTGGGAGTTGGTGCTAGACGCTTGTGCTCTGGTGGCTCAGTATTCCAGAGCTCTGGATCAATACCACATCACAGTAATTCATCTAAGGAGAACTACAGCCAGTCAGCAAGCATTTATTAAATATACAATCAGAAAACAAAGAGGATACCTGTCCTCAAGTTGCTTACATTTTAATGGTAGAACACAGCATAAAAGGAAGCTGGTAACTGGCATTCTTGGGAGGTGGGGTGTGTGATGGCAATGTTAGGTTCAGAGTTTGAGTTTCTAGGATGACAAGAGCATGGTGCAGAAAATCCAGAGTTCAGCCTGGCGAGGCATGAGGATATGGCCGGCCTGGGCACTTTCCTTATGTGGAGGTTGGCAGAGGATGCAGGGGCAGTGAGTACTTCTAATGTCTGAACTCCAGGGCTGAAGTGAGCTTCCAGGATGAAGAGGTTTCTGGGACATGGTGGACAAAGTCCAGAAGGCAACCACTATAGTAGAGGAAGTAGTGCACCTTGCCTGGTCATTGTTTTTATGGACTAGTCACTTTTTTGGAAAAACTTTCTTGGCTACAACACATTAGAGTGCCACCGAGTAAAGACTTATTTCTCTCTCATTGCCTGGAGTGTTTTTCCACCCTACATAGATAAGTATAGTAAAGCAAAGTATTTAATTATTGGGAAGTCTTTTGTAAAATGAACAATTTGAAATTTTAAAAAGTTAATATTTTACATTGGGATCCCAATCCTTACTCCCAGTCCCCACTTCTCCTAAAAAAAAGTTCATAATGATGCTTTGTTTTTGTCACCTGCAAATGTGCCTGTTTGATGGTGTTGAGATAAATAAATGTAACTAGCAGCTACAAGTACTTTAGTCATTTCTATGCTACTAAGAGCTGATCCTGATTTTGACTATTCCCTCTCTTTTATTTTTATTAGATCATGGGAAGAATGAGGTTTCCACTATCCCTCTTAAGCATTTACATTTTTTTGTTAGCATTTACTTTTTTTTTTTGGTGGGGCAATGAGGGTTAAGTGACTTGCCCAGGGTCACACAGCTAGTGTCAAGTGTCTGAGGCTGGATTTGAACTCAGGACCTCCTGAATCCAAGGCCAGTGTTTTATCCACTGTGCCACCTAGCTGCCCCAGCATTTACTTTAAAAAAAATTTTTTTTAATTAAAAAAAAATTTTATTTATTTATTTAAGTTTTCAGCCTTTGTTTCAAATTTTTCTTCCTCCCCCCCCCCTCTCCTAGACAGCAGGTAATCTGATATATAACATTAAACATATTTCTGCGTTAGTCATTTTATACAAGAAGAATCAGAGCAAGAAGGAAAAACCTCCAAAAAGAAAAACAACAGCACCAAAACCAAAAGAGATCATATGATTCAATCAGCATCCATATTCCAGTTTCTTTCTTTTTTTTCTGGATTTGGAGAGCCTTTTCCATCATGAGTAACTTTGGAACTTTCTTGTACCATTGGATTGGCGAGAAGACTCGTCTATCATGGTTGATCAACACACAACAGCATTTACTTTTAACATTTACTTTTTTAAAAAATAATTTTTTATTGATTTTTTTTAACATCACCAGTTTCTATACTTCTCCTCCCAGAGAGCCATCTTATATAATTAGTATTTCCTGAAAGCCTCCTTCAAAGAAAGAGAAAACTACTTCCTCCAAAAGAAAAGAAAACCCAGAATAACTGATCAGAATATATTTTTTAAAAAAAACCCTGAGAGTGTGCTTTGTACAACATGTGTGGACTTTCCACCTCTGCAAAGGTGTGGAAGTATCTTCTCTCTTCTTTCAAGCCAAACTTCTTATTTATAATTTTGCAACATATACTTTTGGGGTGTGTGTGTATGGGTGGTTCTTTTTGTTTACATTGTTGTAGTTAATGTGTATTGTTTTCTTCACTCTGCTTTCTTCACTCTGCATCAGTTCATGTGGATTTTTCCAGGCTTCTCTGTTACCATATATATCATTTCTTAGAGCTCAGTAATATTCCATTATATTAATGTACTGCAATTTGTTTAGCTATTCCCCAGTCGATGGACATCTTTGTTTTCAATTCTTAGCTTTCACAAAAAGTGCTGCTATATTTTCATGTATATCAGTGGCCTCCTTGGGGCAGAACAGAATCTGGAGGTCAAAGAGTATAGACATTTTAGTCACTTTATTTGTATAATTCAAAATTGCCTTCCCTTATCGCTGGCAACCTTGACTGCTCTTATCTTTTGTCATCTTTGCCAGCTGTTGGGTGTAAGGTAAAACCTCCTAGTTATTTTGATATGCAAATATTTCTCTTATTAGTGATTTGGAACATTTTTCATGTGGTTGTGAATGCTTCACAATTCTTTTGGGAACTGTTTGTTCACATACTTTTACCATTCATCTTTTGGGGAACATTTACTTTTACTGCCTAATTGAATGTAGTTTGAAGTTCAGTGGTGGATAACTGGTTAAAATATTAGTGAGGAAGAAAGAGTGCTTAATGCTTGAATCAAATGGACTGGTTCTAGGACTGGTGCTCTTTTAGGCTGGACATTAACCGAAACGAGAGATCTTTGAGAGCTTATCTAAAAGTAGTTAGACATCAAAATGTAAGAAATATAGTACAAGGAATATAGGCTTAGAAGGAAGAAGAGTATCATAATACCTTTTTTTTTTAACCAACAAACATTTATTTTATTTTCCAGTTACATGTAAGGGTAGTTTTCGGCATTCATTTTCATAAGATTTAGAGTTCCAAATTTTTTTCCCTCCCTTTCCTCCCCCCTCCACAAGATCACAATCAGGTTATATATGTACAACCCACAAGTGTTCTGTTTATCACTTCTTTTTATAGGGGTGCTTAGTAAGCTTCCTCATTAGTTCCTTGGGATTGTCTTGGATCATTGCACTGCTGAGAGTAGTTAAGTCATTCACATTTGCTCATTGAACAATACTGCTGTCACTGTGTACAATGTCCTCTCAGCTCTGCTCACTTCACTATACATCGATGTTCATTAGTCTTTCAAGGTTTTTCGGGGATCATCCTGTTTGTCATTTCCTGTAGCACAAGACCATTCCACTACAATCATATAACACAGCTTTTTCCATCATTCCTCAATTGATGGACATTCCCTTGATTCTCAATTCTTAGCCTCCACCAAGAATTGCTCTAAATATTTTTTGTACAATTTTCCCCCCTTTTCTCTTTTTCATGATTACTATTGTTAACTGTTTCCCTTCCATCCTATTCCCTTCCCCATGATATTTATTCTATTATCCATCTTCTTTCATCCTATCACTCTTCAAAAGGGATTTGCTTCTGTCTGTCCCCTCTCTCTTTCCTTCTTTTTTTTTTTCCTTTTTTTTTTTTTTTTTTTTTAGTGAGGCAATTAGGGTTAAGTGACTTTCTCAGGGTCACACAGCTAGTAAGTGTTAAGTGTCTGAGGCCGGATTTGAACTCAGGTACTCCTGACTCCAGGGCCAGTGCTCTATCCACTGTGCCACCTAGTTGCCCCTGCCCCTCTCTCTTTATCCCCTTCCCCTCCTATTTTTCTGCAGGGTTAGAGAGATTACTCCACCCAATTGAGTGTGTACCTTATTCCCTCCTTGAGCCAATTCTAATGAGATTGAGGTCTTTGAGCCAATTTTGATGAGTGTTAGGCTCATTTACTGCCCAGATTAAATAGATTACTCCACCCAGTTGGGTATGTCTGTTAGTCCTTCCTTGAGGCAGCGCTGATGAGTTTAAGGTCTTAGAGCCTTTTCTGATGAGTGTAAAATTCATTTACTGCCCTGCTCCTCTCCCATCTCTTCCCCCACTCTATAAGCCTTTTCCTGTTACTTTCATGTAGGATTTCACTTCTGCCCTTCCCCCTCCCCCAGTGAATTCCCTTCACCCCTCAATTTAACCCTAAAGTTGTCATCATGGGGCAGCTAGGTGACACAGTGGACAAAGCATCCACCCTGGACCCAGGGGGATCCCAGCCCAAACCCGTCCTCAGACCCAAGAAGTCACCCATTGCATGACCCCAGGTATGTCCCCCAACTCCAATTTTTTATGGTTCTCTAGGGTCTTGTATTTGAAAGTCAAATTTGCCATTCAGTTTAGGTCTTTTCATCACAAATATCTGAAAGTGCTCTTTTTCATTAAAGTCCCATTTTTTCCGCTGAAATATAATGCTGAGTTTTGCTGGGTAGGTGACTCTTGGTTGTAATCCCATTTCCTTTGCCCTTTGAAATATCATATTCCATGCCCTCCAGTCCTTTAATGTAGAAGCTGCTAGATCTTGTGCTATCCTGACTGGGGCTCCACAATACTTGAATTCTTTCTTTTTTGGCAGCTTGCAATATTTTCTCCTTGACCTGAGAGCTCTGGAATTTGGCTATAATATTCCTAGGAGTTTTCTTTTTGAGATCTCTTTCTGGAGGTGATCGGTGGTTTCTTTCAATTTCTATTAGCTTCTTCTTCTAGAATTTCAGGGCAATTTCCCCTGAGAATATCTTGGAAGATGGTGTCTAAGCTCTTTCCTTGATCATGGTTTTCAGGTAGACCAGTAATTTTCAAATTATCTCTCCTGGACCTATTTTCCAGGTCGGCAGTTTTTCCCAGAAGATATTTCACAGTGCCCTCTGTTTTTTTATTCATTTGGATTTGCTTTATTGTGTCTTGGTGTCTCATAAAGTCACTAGCTTCCATTTGTTCAATCCTAATTCTTAGGCAATTATTTTCATCAGAGAGCTTTTGTACCTCCTTTTCCATTTGGCCAATTTGACTTTTCAAGCTGTTGACTTTTTTCTCATGTCTTTCCTGCATCTCCCTCATTTCTTTTTCTATTTTTTCCTCTCTCTCTCTAATTTTATCTTCAAAGTCCTTTTGGAGCACCTCTATGGCCTGAGACCAATTCGTATTTTTCTTGGAAGCTTTAGATATAGGGGCCCTGATGTTGACATCTTCCTCTGAGGGTGCCCCTTGGTCTTCCTTGTTACTGAAGAAACTTTCTATGGTCCTCCCTTTTCTCTGTCGGCTCATCTTGCCTTTCTTTTACTAGCCTTTTAGCTCCTTAAAGTGGGGCACTGTTTCCAGGCCACAGTATCCCAAGCTTAAGAAGGCCCAGGTGGTATGATTTAAGGAGAATCAGGTTCTTCCCTCGCCCAGCCTGTTTCCTGGTCCTAGATGACCCCAGACCAACTTGCCAATCAACCAGCTTTGTGTGTTGTGGTTGTTAGCTCTGATGAGCCTGGGCCCCTCCCCCACCTGGGCCACTTCTACTCTAGCTTACCTCCTGGTTCTCAGTAGGGGTGTAAAATCCAAGTTCTGCCTTAGCACCAGCATAGACCCCTGTAGTCTCTCCCCTGCCCAGGGCTCAGCCCACGCACCAGATTGTGAGCTTAGTTCCAGACAACACTGGCGCTTCAGCTGATTCAGAGGCTCTGGGGGTCTGCTTCTCTGGTGAGGCCTTCCTGGGACTGGATCTGTGTCAGGGTGACTGTGGGGTTTTCTCGACTCCTGTATCAGTACAGCAGCTCCCTCCTTCTGACCTTCCAAGCCGTTCTTGGTTAGAAGATGGTTTCAGCACATTCTTCTGCGAGTTTTGCTGCTCCAGGCATTTTCCTGTGGCATTATCAATGTTTAAAAATCTAATGTGTGTGTCCTTACCTGCCCCCCTCCCCAGTGTGTGGGGAGAATTAGCTAAGGTTTACTTATAAATTCAGCAACAGTTTAGGCTTTTAAGCATTTATTAAAGTATATTAGGGGTTAGCAAAGAGAGAAAGAGAGAAAACCATCTTCACGTAGCTATCCAAGAGAGTGAATTTCTGAAAATTAGGAAACCTGGCTACCTTCCTCCTTCTTCTGCCACCACTAGCTCCATTCCCAACCAAAAAAAGCATGATACCTGTTTCAATGCTATCTACTTGGACTACTCTACTGAAGGCTTTTTATTTCATGCTTTTCAGCACTTGGAGAAAAGAAGAGTGTACTTCTTATAAAACATCAGTAGATGTATTGAAGTCCATGTAGCACTAGCGAATATCAGGAGGAGATAGACTATTCCATTTCATTTTAAGCCTTTCCTAGGAAAGCTAATGAATACAGATATGTAAACATAAAGGTCAGTTTTTAAATATCTGCCCCAAAAGACCTTGAGATAAACAGAGCAAGATCAGATACTTGATATATTACACTAGAGGGAGAGGAACTTCCATGTAGTCTAATGTTTGGGTATTTTTGGTGAGGCAGTTGGGGTTAAATGACTTGCCTAGGGTCACACAGCTAGTAAGTGTCAAGTGTCTGAGGTCACATTTGAACTCAGGTCCTCCTGAATCCAGGGCCGGTGCTCTGTCCACTGCGCCACCTAGCTGCCCCCTTAGTATTATTTTTTAAAGTCATTTGTTTTTGTTAATGATGAATGTGTGTGGGGCAGCTAGGTGGCGCAGTGGACAGAGCACCGGCCCTGGATTCAGGAGGACCTGAGTTCAAATTCGGCCTCAGACACTTGACACTTACTAGCTGTTTGACCCTGGGCAAGTTACTTAATCCTCATTGCCCCGCCAAAAATTTAAAAAATGATGATGAATGTGTGACAGTTTAGAATTATGTAATTTTTCTCTTTTAGGGTTTAGAGATAGTGTTTCGGGTTGGACTAGCCGTTCTTCAGATGAATCAAACAGAGCTCATGCAACTTGATATGGAAGGAATGTTACAGGTGAGTCTATTGGCCAATTTCCAATTCTAATGTCTTCAGATTTGGCAGCATCAGTTAATAATAACCAGTACTAATTAGTTCTTATGATTTACTCTTGTTGCCTCTTAGCATTTTCAAAAGGTCATTCCGCATCAGTTTGACAGTGGTCCAGACAAATTAATTCAAGCATCTTATCAAGTCAAATACAATACAAAAAAGATGAAAAAGTAGGTATTGTATGCATCTCTTGCCTTTTTTTTTTAAGTGGGAAAAGTTTGGGACACTTTATTTTATGTGTATGTTTGTTTTACTTTGCTCAGTTTCATTAGACAATATTAAATCTTCAGTGAAGTCAATGCTACTTAGTGCTGATATTTAAAGGAGGATGAGGCCTTTGTTTATTCTGGTAACTTTTATTAAAAAGCGCTGCCTTTCTGTGTCTCCTCTCTATAGCTTGTTTGTATGTTGTCTCCCCCTTTACACTATGAGCTTCTTGAAGACGGGCTATCTTTTCCTTTTTTTAGCAAAGGGCCTGCCATATACTGGCTCTTAGCACGATTGCTCAATGACTGACTAGAATTAGGAGTCAGGATTTTTAGTTTTTTTTATATTTTGATCTGCCTGAATAGACTTTGTCTTTGTTTCTCTTAAATAATCTTTCCAGTTCTGATTTTGGCTTAAAGATGATTTAGGGGTTTTCTTAGCTCATGTTTATATTGTGATGAATTATGTGCAAGCTCTTATCTCAGAAGGACCTTGAGGGAGAATCTAGTCTATTCCCTTAACTCCCTAAGCAAAAATGTATTTAAATTTGTACTAGAAACATGAATACCCATTCTCTCTTTAAAGACCTTGAGAGGACAGGCTTCTGTCAACCTCCCGATTTATTCCATTTAAATTTTTAATCTTTATTGAAATTGGGAACTTCTCCACACATTTATGCTTTGTAAAGTAACTATGTTTGATTTTGAACTTGGAGAAATAAAATAGGACGGTCATTAATTAACCTAACTTATATGAAAACCCTTTGACAAAGTATTCATAAAATATTAGGGCCCGAGAATAAGAAGCAATCTGAGAGACTACTCAGTAAGTCCATCCTCCAATTCCATGCAGAAATCCCCTCTAGAATATCCTTCATATAGATCTCGGATTTTCCAGTGATAGGCAGCACATAACATTTTTATAAGGTTTAGTTATTAGAAAGTTTAACCTGATAGTGAACCCAAACCTGCCTGCCTAAAACTTCCACCCATTGGTCCTGGTTCTGCCCTTTAGAGAACAACCCACAAACAAATGAATCGATAAGCTCTCTTCCAGCCCTTCAGATACCTGGAGACAGGCATCATGTACCACTGTGACTTCTCTTTAAATTACATGGTTTGAAAACATCCCGCCCTCCCCCCCTTTCTGGTCACCCTCCTGTAGACACTATCCCAGGGTGTGACCAGTACAGAATGCAGCTGAACTGTTATCTGCCTCATTTTGAACGTTTTTCTTTGGCCAAAGTTTACATAAAAGATGTGGTAGTTACATCACAGAATCTTTGAGTTGGAAGGAACGTTGGAGGTCTTGTAGGCTGATCCATCCCTGCACAAGAAACTTCTATTTAAAATACTCAACAAGTGATTGTCCAGCCTTTGCTTAAAGATGGCCAATGAAGGGAAACCTTCTACCTCCGGAAGAAGCCCGTTCTGCTGTTGGACAGATCTAATTGTCTGCAGCTTAGACCCATTGCTCCTAGTTCACTAGTATCATTTATATTCCACTTGATAGCCTTCAAATACCCGAAGACAACTCTCGCCCTTTTCCTGTGTTTTCTCTTCTCCATACTAACCATCTCCAAAGTCACCACCGGTCTCATTTGCAGGATCCAGTGGTCTTTTCTCAATCCTCATCCTTCTTGACTTCTCTGCAGCCTTTGACACTATTGACCCAACTCCCTCCTGGTTTTCCTCCTACCTATCTGACCAGTCCTTCCCTGTCTCCCTTGCTGGATTCTTCCCCAGAGCAGGCCTTTATCTGTAGGTGCCCCTCAGGGTTCCATCCTGTCCCCTCTCCTCCATTTATACTATTTTGCCTGGTGATCTCATCAGCTCCCATGGACTTATACTGGTTATTCTCAGATTTACCTTTCCTGCCCCATTCTCTCTGCTGACCTCCAGGCTTGCATCCCTAACTACCTTTCAGACATCTAGCATTGGGTGTCCAGGAGACATATGTCAGCATGACCAAAACAGAACTTATCTTTCCTCCAGTCGAACACCCCGCCCCGCCCCCAGCTTCCTACCTTCCTTATTGTTGTATCCTTCCAGTCCCTTATGTTCTCAAACTAGAAGTCACCCTGAATTCCTCACTATCTCCCCCCCATATCCAATTTGTTGCCAAGGCCTATTGAGGTCACCTTGACAGTGTCTTTTGAATATGCCCCCTTCTCTTCTCAGACACGCCCCCCTTCCCCAGGTACAGGCCCCCATCACCTCACACCTGGATTATTGCAATAGCTCCTGGTGGTTCTGCCTTCTTGAGTCTCTCCCCTCTCCAATTCATCCTTCACTCAGTCACCAATATGATTTTCCTTAAAGTATCTGATTGATCCTTCCCCCACCCCATAAACTCTAGTGGCTCCCTATCACCTCCAGGATCAAATACAAAATGCTCTGTTTGGTGTTTGAAGACCATCATATCCTACTCCTCTCCTACTTTTCTAGTCTTCTTATGCCTTCCCACCTTATTTGTACATATTGTTTACTTGTTTCCTCCCCTTTATCTTCATTACCTAGCACTGTGCTTTACACATAGTAGGCACTTAATAAATGTTTATTGATTGTGTACCAGGCACTGTGCTAAGGAATGGGACTGCAAATACAAACAACTGTCCCTGCCTTCAAGGAGTTTACATTCTTTTTTTTTATTATTATTCTTTTTTGTGTGGTGGGGGGGCAATGGGGGTTAAGTGACTTTCCCAAGGTCACCCAGCTAGTAAATGTCAAGTGTCTGAGGTCAGATTTGAACTCAGGTTCTCCTGAATCCAGGGCCGGTGCTTTATCCACTGCATCACCTAGCTGCCCCAAGGAGCTTACATTCTAATGGGGAAAATAGTGCATAAAAGGAAACTGAAAAGCTGAGGGAGAAGCTATGTCAAAGTGAACAATGAGCATTATGGAGGAGTGCCACCTAGTGGGAAAGAAGGAAATAGCTGCTCTGAGCGCCCTCCTCAAACAGAGCCCTTCCTCTTCCAGTGAGATAGAGGAGCCCTGGGGGCAGGGAGTATTTCTGAGGTGTGAGTTCCAGGGCTGAAGTCGTCTTCCAGGATGGAGAGGTTTCTGGGGCATCATGGAGAGGTCCACTGGCCGGCCTACTACCTGATGGGAAATATGGGCCAAACCTACTTCCCCAAGAGCAGTAACGCCCTCTGATGGTGCGTTTTTCTTTTTTTTTCTTCTTTTTTTAGTGAGGCAGTTGGGGTTAAGTGACTTGCCCAGGGTCACACAGCTAGTAAGTGTTAAGTGTCTGAGGCTGGATTTGAACTCAGGTACTCCTGACTCCAGGGCCGGTGCTCTATCCACTGCGCCATCTAGCTGCCCCTAATGGTGCGTTTTTAATAATTCTGAGTCTAGTCATTGAACCTGTTTTGAAACCATCTAATTATATATATCGTCTATACTAAATTTCTCCATCTTGTATATAAGAATGGTCTGAAAAATTACCAAAAACTTTTAAAAAATCTCTATTTATAGCATTTTCTTCATCTACTAATTTACAAATCTGTTTTTTTAAAAAAGGAAGGTGTATAGCTTTCCTTTGCCTTTCATTTTCCGACAGTACAACTTGTCTACCTACTCTCCAACCCCTTATGAAGGAACAAGTCTCCCCACTTTACCTCTGATACTTCTTTGGTTCTTATTGAAGTCTGACTTCTGTATCTTTTGGGAACACTTCACCATTCCCAGCAACCTGAACAAATCTCTTCAGCCTCCTCTCTAAGAGGGAGATCAGCTTGTACTTGCAACACAGCTAATAACCAAGAGGCAGCATCCGCAATGGCATCTAAGCCAGTTACAGAGTCATTGCTGTGTTCACACTCCTTTCTTGCCTCAATTTTTTCCTCTCCTTCTTTTACCTGAAATTATTTTTGTAGAAATGCAGTTCTATTGCATAGTAGATATTGATTGATGGAATTTGCTTATAAGCCCCCTTTGAGGAGTAATTGTATTCTATATTGTGAATAATGTCTAGAATGCACTCTAGTATCGTAAAACAGGATCAACAATTGACTTAAAGACTCTGTTATGTGACACTTTTGCCATGTTATGTTTCAGAGGGTAAGTTTGACTCTTCAGCATCTACAGATTTATGAAATAATGAGTCCTGTTATGATGGTCATTTTTACGTTATGTGCTTTTAAGTATGATCATGATTCTCATTAAATAAATATGAAGAAGGTCCTGTGTGCCATAGTTCTATGCCAGGTGCTGTGCGTGATACGGAGGTCATAATGTATTTTTTAGGAACTTATTATGTAGTAGAAAGAAGGCACGTACCTTTCTCATAGTCTCTGATATGTCCTAACATAGTGAAGTTCCCCAAAGTGGTCAAGAGGAAGTGTTAAAGGAACTTAGAAAAGAGAGAACATTGTTTACAGTCTATTATCCACCACAATTAGCCTTACTTTCACTACGTCTTCAGGGCAGACTTCTTTCAGCTGTACTTTGACATGATTATTTTCTATCCTTTATTTATGTAGTTTTTTGGCCTTGACTTATTCTGCGTTTTCTATAATACTTCTCTAATTAATCAAGATTACTTTTAATTCTAATTTTGTGTCTCAAGATTGTGGTAATGTTATCCAGTTTAGGGTCACCTACCGATGTGAGTGAGATTCTGCATCTAGTAAAATGCTACCAGGCATTGTTTAGTTGAGTTAGAACTCATGCAGTTTAAGTTTTGGATTTCTACACCAGAATTTCCTGAACATTTAAGAACTCAGCTTCTTATTTTATAAAACGGGATAATATGTACAAGGTTTAAGGTCCCTCTCCATTCTGTGGTTCTGTGATTTTTAAAATGATGCTTCTACATAGCCAATATCTCTGCTTATAAGCAATGAACCTTGTCAATGTTTATCCTTTGTTGTGGTTTAAAAAATTTGAATCATTCTGGTCACTTTGAGAAAACTTACGTCAGAACTTTTATTTTTCTCTTAGGTTAGAAAAGGAATACACTACAATAAAAACTAAAGAAATGGAGGAGCAAGTTGAAATTAAAGTAAGCATGAGGAAGCCGCGTGGTCAGACTTGTAAGGATGAGCTCCAAGGAGCTGGTGATATGGCAGGGGGATGGATGCCATGTTGTGTTGGTATTGTCGGGGAACTTAGTAACAATGGGCCTTTTTTTTTTCCATTGTATTTTCCAGTCATTTAGGTACTGGGGGGAAAATGTCATTTCCTCCCTGTAGCTTATAACAATTGGATACTTTAAACCAGATAAAGGGCAGCTATTTACTTTTCCTCTTTTTTGGAATACATAATGAGAACTGGCTTTCTCAAGAAGACATATGTGTTAGCATACACAAGGGTGGATCAGTTGTGATTAGAAGCATCACTGAAGTTGTGCATATCAATATGCTTTCGGTGGTTGGAGCTGATTTAAGGACAGAGGGAGCCTGAGCTACCTCAGCCTGTTTGTCCCCAAGCCCAGGATGCACAGCTGTTCTCAAGCTTGGCCCCCACTATCCCTCTTCAGAAGGGAGCACAACAGATAGTTTTCCTTTATTCGGTTAATTTTTTTTTTTTTTTTTTGGTGAGGCAATTGGGGTTAAGTGACTTGCCCAGGGTCACACAGCTAGTAAGTGTCAAGTGTCTCAGGCCAGATTTGAACTCAAGTCCTCCTGAATCCAGGGCTGGTGGTCTATCCACTGCGCCACCTAGCTGCCCCTCAGTTAATGTTTTAATAACTACAGAGCTTTAAAATTAAAAATTAAAAAACATCTTACCCCTTGATGATTCACCTCAGAATTTTCTTCCTGAATAAATAAGTAGCAATAATAAGCCATGATAGGTAATTTAAATGTTATGTACATGTGCATATATGTGTATATGATCAATATTTGTCTATATAATAAGAACAACATAGAAAAGACAATTTTGTAGTAACCCTATATTAAGAAAATTACAAAAAATAAAATTGTGCCCTGCTAAAAGAAGAGAAACTTTTATATTCACCTTATACACTGTCTCATACCAGTAGTGTGCTTAACACATGTTCTTAAGAGATGCTTCTGACTCATTTTCAGTTCAGTTAGTACAGTTGTTGCCTGGAACCCAGCCTTTCATTATCGCCCCCCCCCCCCCTTGTCAGTACATCAGGAGACACTCTCAAGGCTTCCTGGGTCAGGCAGATGCTGGCACAGTATGTGATATTTTTCATTTTTGTCTACTCTCAGAGGCACAGTAACATCAATGTCAAAGTAGTTTGGTGCTTGTGAATGAGAAATACCTCCTTCAACCCTGGAACAGCAAACTTAACTCAACCTCCCTGGTCTGTGGCTCTCTGGTGGTTTTCACTAGTCATTGTGCCATCAGGTCATGATCCCCCTCACAAGAGGGTGGCCGTGGCAGAGGATGCAGGGGAATGGATTATTTTCCTCTCATATCACAGAAGTCCTTTGGTTCTGAACCTGTCATTGGATGGGGAGCACCCTCTTTTTTTGCTGGCAATCTGTGATAGCATATCATAGTAAATGACAGCCTGCTTATGTGGAATCCTCACCCATGTCAGCCAACATGGTAAAAGAAGATGGCTAGATTATCCTTGTATGGGCATTGATTCCCCTCTCATACAACTCTTGGTCCAGCCTTGTCTTCCTCGGGCATGGGCCATCAGCCCCAGAATTAAGGTAGAAACTCTGAGACTCAGGGGATAACCTGCCTTAGCCCTGCCTCACTGCTAATGCTCAGAGAAAAGCCATCCTTGGAGCAAACAGAAGTCTCTAGTACCCCACTGGGGGTGAGTGCATATTTGACGCCATCTAAGACGGACTGCAGCAAGAAATGATGTTCATTGACAGCAGCATTCATTGGCATGAAGCCCTTCGGGAACTTGCTGATTGGTTGATTTCTAGTACTTGAATCTTATCTTTCTAATGGGATTAAGGCATATATATATATATATATATATATATATATATATATATATATATATATATATATATATATATATATATATATATATATATATATCAAGGCTATGGCGTTTGTTCCCTAGGGATATGATGACTGTCCAGTTAGAGAGTACTTTCTTATCACCTTTATTAGAGAGCCCCTTTATGATAGTCATATATGTAAAATATGAAAAATGCTTGTTAAAATATATCCCCCTGGATCAGTCTTTGATATCTAGTGCCAGATTTCATCTGGTCTAGGAGATGTATTATTGTAGCATCTCAGACAAACCCATGTTATAGATAAATGGGTTCAAAAATGGATTTCCCACAGCAGCTGAAGTGTTACATTTTGGCACCAGCAGATGTACAGCTGTGAGAAAAGATGTTACTAGGTCCAAATACAGATGTAAGATATTATGATGATGATGCACCTTAACCGTTGCAAAGCAGTGTACATGTTATCTCATTATGACAACACTCTGAGATAGATGCTATTATCATCCCCATTTTACGAATGGGGAGACTGAAATAGAGGTTAAGGGACATACTCAGGGTTATACAACTAGTAAGTATCTGAGGTGGGATTTAAATTCATGTCTTCCTACCTTTAAGCCCAGCACTCCATCCACTCAGCCACCAAGGTGTAAGAAAGATGTGGAAATGCTCCCCAGTGATGAAGCTTCATTAGTTTTTTCTCAAAAAGTACAAGGATGATTGGTCCTGTATAGTCTCTGTAGTCAGGCTGCCTGCTCTGCAGGGTTTCATGTTTTATGCTTGAAATTCTCTTGAGTATCATGACATTTAAGGTCTGCTTGCACTTTCTTAATCAAATATGATATTCCTATCTGAAAAAAATTTCTACGATTCTTAAAATTCACAATCCATTTTCTTTGGAAATTAGATAACCATGGATTGCTAAGATTATTGGGTGGTACTCTGATATTCTGTCATGGGCTTCTTTGTGGCATTCAAATGCATAGAAATGCCACTAATTTTATTAGGTCCTCTTCCTGAGGTACCTCTCTTGTTCAAAAATCCTTGCTGTTATGGTTTCTCTCAATTCTCTCTTGGCCTGGGTCATTACTGAGAAGATGTTTGCTTATATTGCTTCCTGCCTTCTCTGGGCATTTGTGACCCAGTGACTCCTGACTGCTCTCTGGGGATTCTCTTGAAGGGGGCATGGGCAAGGACGAAGCTTCTTCTGTTAGCAAAGTGGGGGCATAGGGAAACTCTTACTAGGTGAAGCCCTTCAGTAGGTGCCAGTACTGTCGGAATTACCAACTTCATTGTTAGTTTTAGGTTGGGGTGTGGCTCAGTCTGTTGCTGATGCTTCTGTCTAATAGTGTAGAACATTGCCTGGTACCCTGTGCCATTGAGTTTCTGACATGCTTCTTTGAATCTCTATGCCTCTTATAAAACTTAGGAAGACAATCACATATCTGACATTTAAAATCCACAGCCAACTGTATAGTTTTCTAAACTAGTCTCTTCCTTGTCTGATGCCATTAGTCAGGAACCAATTTTGGATTAATATCGAATATAGAATATTCTACAACCTGATTGCATCCTACCTTTTTTAAGTCTTTTTATCCATGATTCCATTTCTTCCACTCTGCTGGGTGGTCTGCTTGTCATTCAATGCTCTATCTCTGTTCTTTGGACCTTTGCACTGGCTGCCCCTCTGGCCGGGGGACCAGTGAGGCAAAGAGGCTGTTCTTCACTACTTCCAGCTTTTGGAGTCCTTAGATGACTTAAAGCTTAGATCAAGGGCTGCATCCTTCATAAAACTTTCTGCTTCCTTCTCCCATCCCTGTCCTGCCTCAGTCACTAGTGCTGCCTCTCCCACCACTCACTTGCATTTATTTTGTATAATACTTATTTCTGTACAGTTTGTCTCCACTGAGAGAAAGTAATTTCCTTGGGATGTTTTTCCTGATAACTCGGTGCAATCCATGACACACAGAAAAGATTCTTAATCTGTGCTCCAGGATTGATTACAAGGCATTAGATTATGGGGTGTCTTAGGATCGGAAAACACCCACCTTTGGCTTTTGATTCTTTCTACTTGTGAACCCCGGGCAAATAATTTATTCTCTGCATTTCGCAGGTTACTCCCTGCAATTTATCAGCTAAATTATAGAGGTTGTGAGCTGTTCTTTACATTCTTGGAAGACATTTCCACAATGGTAGTTCTCCACGTTACTATAATATCAAATTCTTCATTATACAGTGACTGACAGTATGAAGTTGCAAAGTGTTGATAGGTGAGAAAAGGAGAGGTTTTGTTGTTTTTTTACTGCTATTTTCTGCGCTTGTTTGTTCTCAGTAAAGGTCTGTGTGTGATACTATACTTCCAGAGAAAAAATATATGCTGTACTTTTTGCTCCTTTTTAGCAGAATGTACCTGAAAGGAATGTCATTGGTGGTAAAACATTTTAAAATTTATTATCTTTGCTTATGTCTTGTCTAAACTTTATACCATCTTAATGTTTGTTGGGCTGACTTGAATTATATGTACCATAGGGATCTGGATTTGGATAAAGTTTTCTCTATTTTCAGAATACTTAAAGCATTACTTTTATTTCTTACAGAGATTACGCACAGAAAATAGACTTTTAAAACAGCGCATTGAAACATTAGAAAAAGTAAGTATATTACTGTTTAATTGGATCTCTGCCACAACTATACATTTAACTTGGGGGGGATATTATGTTAAATGAACATTGCATGGAAAATGTAACATATATGTCCACTAAATTTCAATGTTTGCTGCTTAGCTGCTTAGCTTTTTGCCTGTGTACATAATTTGGCATTAATAAAAACTAAATATCTTGCACTCTTTCCATTTACAATTTTAAACTGAACTTGCTTACAGTGTAAATGTTGCTTTATATATGTATTCCTGGGCATTTGACCTGTGAAAAGAGAAACCAGTTTTGTCTCATCAACAGAAGTGGCTTTTTATTTTAACATTACCAGTAACTTTCCAACTGCAGGTTAAATCCTGAAGTGATTGATTTACAGCCTAGCCTTAGCATTTTGGGATAGAGGAAGTTATTGGTCATAGATGAAAATATTATTGCCTGTTTTATTATATTATGAGATTTATACTCTTAGGTCTTAGAAAGATTTTTAATTTCACCTCTGACCCTTTGTCATCATAGAGCTACTTAAGCTATTTACTACTGAGCCCGACATGAACATTTTTACAGGCTGTAATTAACTTAGTAGTATCCTATTTTAAGTTAATTTTCACCTTTCAAACCATATTTTCTGGTTTTGATACAATTACAAATTTTATATGTTTGGATATCTTTCCTTTACTCTTTAGAACCCAAAGTTAGCTGGTTATCGTAATTTCTAATTCACATTTATGTATCATTTTTCATTTTAAAACATATCTCTTCATAACAACCCTGTTATGTATGTTGTGCTAGCATCCTGACTACAAATAAAGAAACTAAGGCTAAGGGAAAGTGAGTTATCTGGTTTGTCTGAACTTTGCTTTGGTCTTCTGATTTTTTCTGATTTTATATATTAAAATGGCCAATAAAAAACCCCAAATTTAATTTGTCTTATTAGTCTATCTTATAAAAGTAGTAACTAATAAGTAACGCTTTTCAGGGTATTGCTAGCTTTTAAAATTTGCAAATGTGTTATTTATAAGTTAGTTTTCAAACAATTAAAGAAATATATGTAATTTTTATTGTTGGCATTTTTGTGGCCTGAATTTTTTTTTTACTGCTATGTCAAGAAATAATGTATATAAGCAAGAGAATATCTTGAAACAAATGTGTTTATGTTATTTGATAGATAACAGCACAAGTATATTTTACTTTGTCTATAGAATTATTTAAATTGTAGTGTCTTGGTGATTTGACTGAGGTATGTGGTTATGAAAATGATATTTTTATAAAAAGTATCTGGATGACTACACATATTGAATGGTTTACCCGATAGTTTGAAGTTGATTCAATTATTTTAAGGTTTTTTTTTTAATTGTGTGTTTGTATCTTTAATTATATTCCTTTCGTTAATTATATGTTCTGTTTTTATATAGTATAGCAAGAGCGTCAAATTGAATATTTAAAACAATTGAGGTCAAAGGCTACTACCCTTGTTCACCAATTTAACTATTCATCACATAGATGTAGATATAGTTTTTGGAAGCCGCCATTCTCATGGAAGACACGTTTTAATTTCAGTGAAACTATAGCGCATTATACTTGCTTTCGGGAATGATGGATTTGGAATTAGAATTCCATATAATTCAATGCTTTCTTGCCTCTTTGTATAGGGTACCTTGTCACTAAGTAGTTATAAAAATGACCCTTAGTTCTGCACGGCAGAATTATCTGCCTTCCTTTATTTCTAGATTTCAATAAAGAACCAAAGTCCAAGAACATATTTACTACATTTGATTTTTGTGGTGAATTATTTCACTTTCATGCTGGACATTCAGTTTTATGATCTTCCTTGCTTTTGCCTCTTCGGAAGCTGCTATCCCACAAGGCCACTGCACTTTGCAAATTCAGATGTGTGCTCAAATTCTGTCTCCTTTCCATCCACTTGACCTGGCCATTCGTGGGCCAGGGGGAGGCAGGCAGAAGGAAGGTTGCAACGGGGAGGCTTCAAAAATAGTAATTTCTAAAAAGCTCTTTTCACTGCTTCAGGCAATTTAGGATTAATGTTAATCTGTAAGAAGCAATTTATTTTCTGTATTTCACATTAGTCTTGACATGGTTTTGTCAGAATAATAAAAGCTAATAGCTTAAAAATAAATACAAATTCAGGTCTCCAAATATAGAGTATATTTTCTAAAGTTATTTATGAAAAGTAGGTGGAATTTGAGCACAATTTATTTCTTTCTATTCTCAATTTTATCACTTTATCACTTTTGTTTTATTTCTTTCCCTTATTTTCCTCTGAATTTTTCCTTTTATAGGAAAGTGCTTCCTTGGCAGATAGATTGATACAGGTATAGTTCTTGAGCATTTTCTCCAATCTTCCTCCCTACCCCTGCAATAATAATAATGATAATAATAATAGCAATGATCTCAACACCAGACTTAGAAAAATCCTGTTTTAATGCATGCACATTTACAGGCATTTATAAGGAAATATTTTAATTCTTAGATTATATGGGCATAGACAATTCTTGACAGTATCACCCTGGTTTATTTTTAGGTTTCAGTCTTGGCATTTGCACGTTGCAGATTTAACCTTATTTGAAATCCTATTTCAAATAGTCCAAATTGTAATCTGTGCATACTGTGAAATTCACTTCTTATATTGGAAATGTTTAATTGATGCATGTGCAACTGATTAATATTGCATGAATTGAATGTTGCAAGAACAATTGACTGTCAGTTTAATTTCACATTTAGTTCTCCCCAAATTGCTCAAGCAGCATTGAGCGGATAGCTATTGATTATCCAAAACTGTGCTATGCTCTGAGGTTATTTAATATGGCAAAGTAAATAGCTAACCTCACAAAGGCAGTCTTTCTTGCATCTGTCCTCAATTGCTTTACAAAAAAAAAATTATGTCCTAAGGGACAAGTGACAAGAGCCCAGGAGGCTGAGGAAAACTACCTCATAAAACGGGAGTTGGCCACCCTCAAACAGCAGAGTGATGAGGCCAGTACTAAACTGGAGCAAGCTGAGAATGCCGTCAGGGAGCTCCAGGAGCAGCAGCAATGGGTAAGGAGCCTGGGAGCACTTGTCTCAGCTTTCTCATTCAATGTTTTTCCATTTCAGTGTTCATGGCATGACCTCTGGGCTCTTCGCCCTCCCGACTGAAAGGTCTTGGGTTATTCAGGGCTGGGCTCTGCAGCTGCTGGAATAGATGTTGGTGGTGGTAGGTCCTTAGCCAGTGGCTTCCTTGGGGTGCTCCTGTGTTCCACCAGCTTCTCAGGGAACACACGGGCACCCTGCCACTCGACTGTCGAGTTGTTTATTTCACTGTGTGTCATTTCATCCTGTGAGGCATTTGGACAGGTTCCTTTGGCACTGTTTGTACCCCAAGTTCAGGCAGCTGCCCAGCAGCCCTGGGAAGCCCATATGGATCCTAAGAAGGGGATGGGTGCTGTGTGAAGAGCATAGGCTCTGGCTTCCCCCTCTGCTTGCGTGACGCTTTCTCAGGGCCCTTCCCAGCTCCAAATCACTGACTCCCTGCTGAGGCATCCGTAACCTTAGAGTGAGCTCTGGGCTTCAGAAAGCAGAGGTCGCTGAATGCGGCTCACCATTATACAGCTCAGGTGAAGGTGGCCTCGCCCACCTCTCAGCATGGAGCTCCTTTGACTTCTGATCCTTCAGCTGAGCTCCTGCTGTGCTCTTGCATATCACTAGTTAATGCCGAGGTGTCAGGGAGTAGCACAGAAAGGATTGGCCCCAGCCCATAGCAGATCAGGCTTATCAAGAAGCAGGAAGAAACAATCACACAGACCCAGAAAGGAGAATGGAAAAGAATGGAGGGCTGAGAGACAGTGAGGAATCCAGGGTGAGCCTGAGAGACTCAGAAGATGGTGTTTCCCTCTGGTGTAATAGGAAGGTAGGAGGTGGGGGATGGTTTAGGAGAGAAAATAATGAGTTCTGTTCTGGACATGTCGAGTTTAAGGTGTTTACTGGACACCCAGTAAAGAGCTCTGAAAGGCAGCTGGAGATGTGAGTTTGGAGGTTGCAGAAAAGTGAGGGCAGGAAAGGCAGATTTGATAATCACAACACAGAGGTGGTCATGAAATCCATGGGAGCTGGTGAGACCGCCCAGAGAAGAGTAGAGAGGGAGAAGAGAAGAGGGCCCAGGACAGAGCCCTGGGGGAGACCTATTGGTCAGAGGGTGTGAACCAGATGAGGATCCAGCCAAGGAGACGGAAGGAGCCATCAGAGAGGTAGAACAAGACAGGAGGGGCCCATAGAAAAGCTACAGCGATAAAGAGAACTGACGTGTGAATGATGGACTAAAAAGTAATGGAAAAATACTCTGTTGAGGAGAACCACCAAACATGTTGGCCCTTTGATAAAGAAAACGGATAACAGACAACTGACATGACAGAATCATATCGTTTTTTCCACTTTTGCATTTGTGGAAAATATCCGTTGTGCTTAGATACAGGGATGGCAGAAAACACATAGTTTGTAGTTAAGAAAGCATAGGTCAGCAGTGTAGTGCAGTTTTTTGGTTTTTGTTTGCTTTGTTTTGGTTTGGTTTTTTGTGGGGCAATGAGGGTTAAGTGACTTGCCCAGGGTCACACAGCTAGTAAGAGTCAAGTATCTGAGGCCAGATTTGAACTCGGGCTCTCCTGAATCCAGGGCTGGTGCTTTATCTACTGTCACCTAGCTGCCCAGTGCAGTTGTTAATAAAGCACATAAAATAGAATAACTAGATTAGGACAGTAAGCCATACTTGGGATTGATCAAAATTTTATTGAGATGTCTTCGGAGTTAGTCTTTCCACATCCTTTTCAAATGCTGAAACCTGGAGGTTGTTCAGAGAAAATCTAAGGAAGGCAAATGAGTCCTATGAGTAAAGGCTTATTTAGGCTACAGAAGTTTTAAGGCGACTGTACAAAATGAGAAGGGGGCAGGAATTAGAGGGGGCAGCTCTTTACCCGTCTGAAGATGAGTATCACTCAGCCTCGCTCCAGAACGTAGTTCTAGAACCAGGGGTGAGAGCCAGGAATGTGGATTGCTTCTCCTGGTAAGAGGAAGCTTACCACTTACAGTGAGCTTCTGATAGAGTTCTTTCTCGTGGCTAGGATTCCAAGCATGGGTGGGAGGGTTAGGGTTAGGGTTAGATTACCCCTGAGGTTCTACTCAAGATTCTGAGATGTTTGAGCAAAGATTAGTAGGGAACATAACTGTCTTCAACATCTTTTGCTCAACAATAGTTTTTATGAAGAATGTGAACAGCTCCTGCAAGAAAGGTGACCTTATACCTACAAAGCCAAAATAGGAACAAAGGAAATTATATTCAACTTCATTTAGAGAGATCAGTTAAATGTAAGGAATTATTTATCCATTATTAGAATGTTTAAGCAATAAAGTAATAAATCGATTAGCCCATGAAATGAAGTCATATACTATCTATAGCTCTGTAAATTCGTAAAAGTAAGATTACTCTGTATTTTAGGTTGTGTAGAGGCAATTACTGGATGAAGTCACACATTAATAACCTTGGTTTGAAGGCTTTCTTTATTAATGAAGCTATGGTTTTCCTATTTAATCCATTGTATTTACTTTTTTTTGGCTTTGTATTTACTTTTTAAGAAATGAGTATTGCAGTTTTTAATTTTAGCTCTTGTAGTCTATAATTCCTTAGTCAAGATACTTTAGTATATAGTAGGAAGTTCATTGAATTGTTTTGTTTTTAAAAGTCAGTCAACAAACACCATTTGTTCCAGCTTACTGTGTAACGGTCACTCTCTTGAGAGCTGAGAATAAAACAGAAAAACCAAAGCAATTCTTGCCCTCAAGGAGCTTACTTTCTAGTAAAGGAGCCAAGGTGTAAAAAACTAGGTGCAGACAGAATCTCTGCAGAGTGAAGGACAATAGTCTCCGTCCCCCAGGGCACTAGGAGAGATCTCCTCCAGAAAGTGGGCTTGGAGCTGCGCCCGGCAGGAGCTGGGTGAGAGTCAGTAAATGTTGTCTGGCATGATGGCACTTCGTTTTATTTTGGATGGTTTGGTTTATAGTCATGTTGACCAGAAATGAAGCCAGACTTTCCCCCTTAGCTTTCTTAGTTAGAAAAATCATTTTTATGTCTTCCCGTAGTTTAAATCTTGCATGTATATGTTGGTATCTCCCCTTAATTTGTAAGCAGTTAATTGAAATGTTACTCTGTTAGTAAAAACTCTTAATTCAGTGCCTTTTTTCAGTTTAGTACAACAAACATTTATTCTATTTTAAAAGCTATTAGGAAAAAATATTGATATTTTTCTTAATTTTCAAAATAAGATAATCTAAGAAAGACTTTTTCATCTAGAATGGAATATGAATATATGCATTTAACATGTCCACCTGTCACTTTTGTTTACAAATTGCTCCAGTGCATTCATTGTGGGGAGTAAGAGTGATTTGCACACAGCTTTTCAGGGATGCTTCTACTATGTAAAGCGTGCTTTAAAAAAAAAATTACCTATAATAACAAGTGATGTTTATAGAGGGCTTTAAAGTTTCCAAATTCTTCACATAGGTTATCTCTTTTGGTGATGTTAGTGCCACAGGTATGATTATTCCCATCCCACAGATGAATAAACCAAGGCTCAGAGAATTTCTGTGACTTGCTTAGGGTCACATATCACTAAATGTCCAGGTCTGGATTTAGGCAGCAGGGTGGCACAGTGGGTAGAGCCTGGGACCTGGAATAAGGAAGACTTTAGATCCTGCCTCAGCTCCTAGCTGTGTGACCCTGGGCCAGTCACTTCACTTTTGTCTACCTCACTTTCTTCATTTGTGAAGTGGGTATAGTAATAGCACCCATTCCCCAGGGCTGTTAGGATAAAATGACATAATATTGAAAGGGATTTGCAAACCTGAAAGTTCTACATAAATGTTAGCTGTAATTATTATTTCAGCCTAGGCTTTCTTGACACCAAGTCTGACATGCTAGGTCAGCTCGGTGGCACCATAGTGCATAGAGTGCTGGGCTTGGAGGCAGGAAGTCATCTCCCTGTGTTCAAATATGGCCTTGGACACTTACTGAGCTGTTATGGCCTTGGACAAGTCACTTCACCCTGTTTACCTCCATTCCCTCATCTATGCAATGATCCGAAAAAGGAAATGGCAAACCCCTCCAGTGTCTGCCAAGAAAACCCCAGATGGGGTCACGAAGAGTGAGACACGACTGAACAGGAACATGACACTGTCCATTATGTCACAGTACCACAAAAGCCATAGAGAACCAGAGACTTTCATGTCAGAAACATCCCCTTTCAAATGGTTCATTTTATAGTTTTGAGAGTGAGGATGTTGGAAATTCCATGGCACTCTAAAAAATGAATGGAAAAATTGTGCCTTGAAAAAAGACAAGAGCCAGCCCATTCCAGATACCAACTAAGCATTTTAACAAAGTGTTCAGGGGAACAGCTTTTCATCTTATCTAATACACTTTGCTTTTTGCACTATCTTCTCAGCCCCCAATCTCCATTTTTGAAAATTTCACTAAGCCAGGAATCGGGACATAGGTTTTGGGTTGAATCGTGTAACCTAATCATATATTGTTTACTTTAATCCTGGAAAGTCAGGTAATATCTATCTGCCTTTCTAAAATTGACCAAATCTTTATGATGATCTATAGATTTAAGACATTTATTTCCAATGTAACAAGATTTTTAAAAAATCACTTATTTAAAGCAGATTGATAAGATAGAATTCTAAATCAAGCTATTCCCTTTTTTCTCCTTTAGATCTCACCAGTTGGTTAATCCCATTCTCCATGCTAATCCTCATTTTGTTTTGGGCATGTGGTAAAATATGAAAGTTTTTAACAGTCGGTTTGGCGTCTTTCAGTTATCCTAACCGACTGTTAAAAACTTTCATATTTATGATCTAATATCCAATTTTAAATCTCACAGGCAGAAGGTGAACTTGGCATCTTAGGTCTCTTTGCATTCTGCAGGGGCTTGGTTCAGTCTTCAATTTCTGGCAGTTCTGGAAAAACACACGTTGTTGCCTCTAAGTGTCATCAGATTGTCTTTCTGGTGACCGAGAATGGCCATGTAGCACTGAAGAAGAGGAAGAAGAAGCTTCCTGACATCTTTCAACTTGATTTTATTCTTTATTCCACAAAGTCAGAGGATTGTCAAAAACAGAGGTTGCCTATCCAATAAAAGAATTTTGTCAGGTCAATGATAGTCAGTAAGCATCTGTTAAATTCCTCCTATGTGTCAGGCAGGTGCTAAGAGCTGGGCATACAAATTAGAAAAAGACTGTCCCTTCCCTCAAGGAGTTTACAGTCTAATTGAGAGGATGGAAGAGGGTGGAGACCAGACACAAAAGGAAGCTGAAAAGGGAGGGGGTTGGGCCAGAGGGCTGGGGAGAGGCACCCAGCAGAACAGATGGTGGGAAATGAAGAGCAGAAAATTCTGAGCCCTCTGCCTTCTAGACTCCGATCAGAAGGGCCCTGGGGAGGTGTTGAATACCAAAGCTGAAGCAAACTCCATGAGGAAGTAATTTCTGGTTGATGAGCTTATCCTGGAGGAAGCGTGCTGTTCCTGGAGAGGAAATCCAGCAGAGCTGCTGGTGGGAAATGAAGAGCTGGGAATTCTGGGAGGACTTGGAAGGGGGGTTTAGTTCCTCCTTCCAGCCTGCCATTCAGAGGGGAAAAACAGCCAAGGGTACTGAGGAGTTCCTTAAAATATATTGAAATGGAATATTTGCTTTGTATCTTTTAGGAATATTTTGAAGAATGGTTATAGATATAAGTCATTAAGATACAGACATTCCATAGCTGTCCTTTCTATAACATGCTGATTATATTTCAACTTAATTTAACATTTGAAAGTGTTTATTATCAAGTTGTATCTGCCTTTTTCCCATAGATAAGTCTTATTGTCTTGGTTTTACCTATTTCCCTTGGTGATTAATTATTGGCCAACTTTGCTAATGATTAAAGAACAAAACAGTGACTCATTGGTTCTATCTTATATTGCCTTGTAAGGTCAAGCTTTCATATTAAAACTTTATTGAGAAACAAACATTAGCCTGGGGATAAGTAAACCACTATTCATTGTGCTTTTAAAATGTCAGCATTTTCACCAACTTTTATTAAGGACCCACTATATGGTAGACATTATCAAGAACATTCATGGCTAGAAAAAGAAACGGGATGGTCAGGGGTCAAGTTAAGATGAGGGACCACGATGAGGGATTAAAACAACAAAAGGAAAGCCTCTCATGTGTTGGATAGATTTTAGGATTTATGAAGAGACAGAGATAAACACTATGGAGAATAAGAATATGTGGAGGGCTTGTCATCTACATTAATGGGGAGAGTGTTGACACTGATAAAAGTATAAACCCATCAGAGTATCAGTGCTATAGGCGTACCTTAGAGATAGTGTGGGTTCTGTTCCAGACCAACAGAACAAAGCAGTTATATCTCAATAAAATAAGCCACAAGTTTTTTCCCCAGTGCATGTAAAAGTTATGTTTGCAGTATACTGTAGTCTGTTAAGTATGCAATAGTTTAATGTCTAAAAAATGTACATAACTAAATTAAAATAAAGTAAAATACTTTATTGCTTAAAAAAATGCTAACCATCATCTGAGCCTTCAGTGAATCATAATAAGACAAGAGTGAAGTTTGCCCCAGAACATTTAGAAACCATTGTAGAGTTATTAATTGTCATAATTTCGATATTTTGGTGTCTCAGGGAGGAGAGAGATCCAAAGAGAGGAACTGAGGCATGGAATGGCCAATTGGTTGAGCAGTCAAAACACAGCATTTATGGATTAGGTTCACCACCTTATATGGACATGGTTCATGGCACCCCAAAACAATTACAATAGTAACACCAAAGATTAATGATCAGAGATCACCAGAACAGATATACTAATAATGGAAAGATTTGAAATACTGCAAGAATACCAAAATGTGGTACAGAGACATGATGTGAATACATGCTGTTGGGAATATGGTGCCATTAATTCAGGGTTGCCACAAATCTTCAAATTGTAAAAACCACAATATCTACCAAGTGCAATAAAACAAATTATGCCTATGAAGGTAAAAATGCTATTCAGTGAAGAAGTGTTAGTAATCAGCCTAGCAGGAGAGGCAGAGCATGTACACAAATGACTAGAACACAGAAGTGCCCAAGAGGTTTAGTTGGGTCATTTATGATGCAGGGGGAAAGAAGGAGAGCTTCATTGTGGAGGTAACAATTTGTCTGGGTAGAAAGACTGATAGAATTTCAGCAGGCTGAGAAAGGTGTTTGGTCGTGAGAATCGGGGCATTTCAGATGTAAAATACAACATGGGTCTGGTAGGCAGGCCAGGAATTTGTCAGAAGACCAGTGAGCAGGAGTTTGAGGAATAATGTGAGGTAAGCCAAAAACCTGGAAGGCCCTCAAATGCAAGCCATCTTCCTAATTCACTCTGTACTTTATCTTGCTTATGGCTACTTCATAGATTGCATAACTGTGGTCACCGCCACTCTAAGAAGTGTCTGTCTGTCTGTAGAGTGCAGCTTTGTTGTCGTCGTGTAGGTGAAACGTGTAGGTGATTTTTTCCATCGATTGGCTCTGGGGAACAGTGCTCAGTCTAACACTTTAGTTTTTGCTTTAAAAAAAAAGTATACTATTAAAGCTTAGAGCACAGTATTAAGTTTGTGTTTCACATTCATTTAACAAACATTGACAGCATTGCCTCCGTTTTTAAAAAGAAAGAAACATTTGGTAAGCTTGGTTTTGATTACTGGAAAGATTCTACAGCAGATTACTAATGAGATGGCTTGTGAGTATTTGGAAAGGGAAGAAGCTAGTACGGCTTTGGTAAGAATAAGCGCCACACTGATTTCATCTCCCTCTTTTTGAGGGGATTATGGGACTGGCAGACAGAGCAGTGCCGCGGGTGCCGGTCACCTGGATTTCGCAAGGCATTTGGCAGTTCCTGAGGTTGTTCTTGTAGACAAGATGGAGAGCTGTCAACTGGCTATTAGTGCACTTGGGTAGTTTTGGAACTGGTTGAATTCTGAGACCCAAAAAAGCAATGCTTTAGAAAGGCCATGGTGTTGAAGGGTTTGGGGAACATGCCCCATATATAAGATGACATCTGAGAGTAGATATGTTTTTGGTTTTGTTTTTTTTTAGTGAGGCAATTGGGGTTAAGTGACTTGCCCAGGGTCACACAGCTAGTAAGTGTTAAGTGTTTGAGGCCGGATTTGAACTCAGGTACTCCTGACTCCAGGGCTGGTGCTCTATCCACTGCGCCACCTAGCCGCCCCGGTAGATATGTTTCTTAAAGAAGCTAGGGATGATTTGTCTGAAAAATGGAAAAAACTCAGGAAAGCAGTTATCTAAGTATTCCAATAAATGTCACGGAGAAGGTTGAATTCATCTGGTTCAGGATCACCAAAACCAGAAACAACTCCATGCTATATGATATAATGGTAATAGTAGTTTGCATTTATATAATACTTAAAGGTTTATAAAGATATATATATATATATATATATATATATATATATATATATATATATATATATATTTGCAGGGCAGTGAGGGTTAAGTGACTTGCCCAGGGTCACATAACTAGTAAGTGTCAAGTGTTTGAGGCCGGATTGGAACTCAGGTCCTCCTGAATCCAGGGCTGGTGTTTTATCCACTGCGCCACCTAGCTGCCCCCATCCCCAAATATATTCTTTTTTTTTTTAATAAAAATTTTTATTTATTTATTTTTTGCAGGACAATGAGGGTTAAGTGACTTGCCCAGGGTCACACAGCTAGCAAGTGTCTGAGCTGAGATTTGAACTCAGGTCCTCCTGAATCCAGGACCAGTGTTTTATCTACTGAGCCACCTAGCTGCCACTACACATACAGTTTTAAAACAGCAGAATGGAAGAAAAATAATATTCAAGGACCATGTGTTTCTCCAGGGAGTGTCTACTTCTGCCATCAGACCCTTGGAAAAAACTGTTGGTTTAGGAGTCAGAGATTGTTGTTCAGTCATGTCAGACTCTTCATGACACCATTTGGGGTCTTTTGACTAAGATAATGGAATAGTTTGCCATTCCTTCTCCAGCTCATTTTACAGATGAGGAAACTGAGGCAAACAGGGTTTAAGTGACTTGTCCAGGGTCACACAGTTAGTGAGTGTCTAAGGCTGGATTTTAACTCAAGAAGATAAGTATTCCTGATTCTAGGCCCAGTGCTCTATCCACTGTGCCATCTAATTGCCCAGGTGTCAGAGGATTTAGGCTCAAATACCAGCTCTGCCATTGACTCTGTGCAAGGCATTTCACTTCCCTGGTCCTAAATTTTCTTATCTGTAAAATGAAGGACTTGGAGATCAGAGGTGTCAAGCACCAGGCCTGAAGATGTGGCCAGCAACACGCCCTAGTGTTACTAGAACCAGAGGAAATGATAATTGGGAAATATTTTACAAAATAAATAAAAATACAATAAAACATAGATAGCATCACACCCAAATATATTCTTAATTGATCTTCACAACAATTTGGGGAGGTAGATTATTGTCTTCATTTTACAGTTGAGGAAACTGAGGCAGATAGCAGTGAAGTGATTTGTCCAGGATCACACAGCTGGTGTCTGAAGTCACATTTGAACCCAGGTCTTTCTGGCTGTAGGTGCAGTGGTTTATTTACTGCACCACCTAGTGGCTCTTGTTGCTAATTACTAGTTTTGCTGACATAAAACAATGGACAGATGTTTTTGCTCATTAGCTTCACCAGCCACCTACATCTCATCTGCCCTCTCTGATTTGAGAAGAATCTAGCTCTGTCTATAACTGCAAGGTGGATCTTAATCCATAAATCCAATGGTATAACTAGCTGATCAGGTGTCAGAAGTCTATCAAGAGCTATTTGATCATACAAAAAAATCAGTAAGCAAATTTCAAAATCCATAGCATTCTTTAGTTTGTCATTCAGATCACCACCTCACCCCCTCTTAACTCCTGTCCAGTAGAATTCACTGAAATGGTCAGTTTGCATTTCTGGCCACATCCAGACTTCTGGACAAATACAGATACATGTAGATTCAGCACTGTACCATCAAACTTTTAAAATGTCCATTTGCCCATTTTCTTGGATCCATGCTAGATCTTCCTACTTTCTCTGGGTTTGGTTTAACTGACCCTGACCTTTCCTACCCACCCCCCATATTCTTTTCCTCTCTGTCCTGCTTGTTCACATATTTAATTGTCTTTGTGTGTCAACAGGCTGAAATGCTAGAGCTGGGAACGTTATCTCAGTCCCATTGGATTCTACTACTGTTAGCACCCCTGGCTCACAAAGTTCTTAACCGAGGTGCTGTGAACTCTTTAAAAAAATTGTAAATTCTATTTCAGTGTAACTTATTTACATTTATACATACATATATATATATATATATATATATATATGACTAGATTTAGATTATATTTCAGTGGAACTTTGCAATCTCAAGTCTTTTTTCTTATTCATTTGAGAACATGATTCTGAGATAAGGTCCACAGGCTTCATCAGCCTGCCAGAGAGGTCCTTGGCAGGCACAAAAAAGGTCATGGACACCTGCCCTCACAGAATGCTCCTGGTGATTTGATGAACCTCCATGTTCCTTCTAGAATTATCTCATTTCCCTGAGGCCAAGTTTAGCTCTAGCCAAGCCTCTGCTTCTAACACCAAACCCCAGTGATCCCTGTGTTTTCCTTTGCCTGTCCAATTACTTATAGAGGATTAATACCAGAACTCCCTCAATACAGAATCCATATGACTGGCCCAGTAGATTCCTTGTGTCTCAAAGACCACATTGTAAGTAAGGAAGCTCAGCCTATTCCCAGAGATCCCATCCACCTTACTATGCTGAAAGTTCTGTATCTCCAGACCTCTGTCTTCTATTGCTAACCAATAAGTTTATTGATAACATACAAACCACCAGTTACCCTTGCAGACTCACACGTGCAAGGTATGCCAGGATACATGTGCTGTGTCCCTTTCAGTGCTCTGGGCAACGCTTTAAGACTATAATTAGGATGTGTCTGAAGAGTTCATTGTGGGTGCACAGGGAATTCACCAGCCAATTTAGGTTTAAAAAACAAATGTCCACAAGATGGAAACAGGGCCAGGTGACAAAGATGAATGAATGTAGGGATGTGGCAGTCCATGTAAAACTCTTGTAAGGGATGGCAAGCCCAAAATGAGCTGAGGCAAACCAGGGAAGTGGAAGACATCCAAGAGGATGTCATTAGCTTTATTCGGGGTGGGGGGATTGGAGACGAGAGAGGACCCTTGCTTGGGGTAGTAGGACAAGGAGAAGGCAAAGCTACTTGTTCCTCATTTTATATGTTTTCTCTGCAAGGGAGAATGTCCTCTACACTGGAAAGGACAGAAATGATAATAGGGAATTGGTACCCAAGATAAGGAAAGAGCTGTTAAGTAAGAGGTGATATTTGAAAGGTCGTAGAAAACAAGAAAGATTGGAAAAGGACAAATGTCCTTGGTGTTTATTTTTTGTTTTGTTTTGGTTTGGTTTGGTTTTAATTAGGAAGAGGAAAGAGAAGGAAATAGTTTGAAAGCTCAAGGCCAGTGAACTTGACTTGGATTCCTGGGAAAATTCTAATATAGATCATCACAGAGATGGTTGGCAAACATCTAGAAAGAAAGGCAGTAGCCATTAAAAGTTCAGTGTTAGCAGAGTGAGAAGTGTCCAGCACAATGTGCAAAGGATCTAAGGCCCTATACTTTTTTACTTTTTTTAAAATCAGTGACTCCAATAAAGGCATATATGGTATGCTCCTTTACAGATGACACAAAAGTAGGAGGGAGACCTAACAAAGTGGATGACAGAGTCAGTCTGTAAAAGGTTTTGGCAGGCTAGAGTGCTGAGCTGAATCTAACAAAGCAGAACTCAATTAGGGATAAGTATTTTTTTTTAAATCATGGAAGTGGGAAAAATAAAATATTGTTAAAAACTTTAGCTTTACAAGTATAAGATAGGGGAGGCATGAATAAATAGCAGTTCTGGAAAGGGTGTGGAAGCAGGTTAGAACTAGATAAATAGATCTGAGAATCATCAGTTTAGAGATAAAAATTGAATCCACAGGAGCTCATGAGATCAGCAAGTAGAATAGCATAGAAGAAGAGGAAGGCCCAGGATAGAGCCTTGGAGGACCCCCTACTATGAGGCATGATTTGGATAAAGATCCCACAGAGGAGAACAAGAAGGACTAGTTAGGAGCAGAACCAAGAGAGAAATTCATACAGAAAACTCAGAAGAGTTGAAAAGGATAATTGGCAGTACCAAGAGTTTCAAGAAAATCAAGAAGAATGGGGATTGAGAAAAAGGCCATTAGATTTGGCAATTAATTTGGTAACCGAAGAGAACAGGTTCCAGTTTGGAAGGTGAGTGAGAGTATAGGAAAGAGAGTCTGCTTTCTTGAGTAGTTAGGCCACAAAAGGGAAGAGAACTTTGGGATGATAAAAGGGATAGATGGATCAAGTGAGGGTTTTTGAGCATTGTGGCACATGGGGTATGTGGGCAGTAGGGAAGCATCCGTTAGGGACAGATTGCAGATAAGCGAGTCAATGAGGATTCTAGAGAGGGCAGTCTGCTGGAGAAGACGGGGTGGAACAAGATCTCACTTATAGGGATTGTCCTTGACAAGGAGAAAGGCCACTTCTTTTTATGTGAGCTGGAAAGGGAGTGATAAAGGGAGAAGACATGGGTGAAATGAGATGAGTAGGGAGGAGAAGAGGGAACACTCAGCAAATGGCCTTGATTTTTTTTTTTTTAGTGAAATATGAGGCAAGATTCTTAGCAGAGTTGGGGTAAAAAAGAGCTGTGAGAAGTGTGAGGAGGATGAGGTTTGGAAGAGCCCCTATGGAGGGTGGGATTAATTGGGGAAATAGAAATAAACCTAGTTTTCATGATCTTTTTGAGCTTTGTTGAGCAGTACAGGTGTAGGAATGAAGGCAGCAGATGGTAGGAGTGATCAGGGCTGAGGCTTTGAAGGGCAAAATTGTCAATAAAAGATTATGATTAAAGGAATAAGTAGTAAAATAAAGTGTCGAGGTACTGAAGTAGCTGAGAAATACACATAAACAGAGAAGGTATGTGTGTGTGGGGGGGAGGGAATGAATGAATGAATGAATGAATGAATGAATGAATGAATGAATGAATGAATGACTATTAAATCTTTGGGAGCCAATGAGATCACCAAGAGTGAAGATGTAGAGAGAGAAAAGCCTTCAGGACAGAGGCTTGAGGGAAATCCACAGTTGGGGGCAGAGCACAGATAAACCTCCCAGTAGGAAATGATTTAATGCCAATTTTCCGCTGTTTTCTGAGAAAGCAGGGAAGTAATACATCTTTATACAGAATTCCCAGCCAAAATAGTAAGTTTGAAAGTTGTCATGCATAAACAGTGACTCAGAATAATGCATTTCCCAAGTGTATGGTACGTACAACTCATGGGGTAATAAAAATTTGACCACCCAACATTAGTATAGGCATCTCATAATTGATTAATACTCTTTCAGTGAAGTGCCAATGCATCATCGGTTGGGTTTTTATATGAGCTCTTGAGAGGCTTGTATATGCCTTGCAGATTGCACGTCCATCACTGCCATTATAAAAAAAAAATAATGGCACTCTTTGCTGGTGATGAGCTGCCATTTTGATATGTAAAAGATGGTGTCTTTTTTTTTTTTTTAACTGAAGTTTCAACTGTTAGAGACTGTTTTGGGGTAAAATTTTATTGATGCTTTGCAAATGAGGCTTGAGCCATGTTTGTCAGGACTAATTGAGCTCTTAATGCTGGTAAAATTCTTCAGTAGAATTATAGCATTCCCATTTGTTTCATTTTTTTAAAAAATGTGTTCCCATTAATGGGACTGTATTTTCAATAAAACCATTTAATTGATTTTTAAAGGTAAGTAATGAATTTACTCCATTGTAATGTTCTTGTACTTCTTTAAAAGAGTCGTCGTATTACTTGAAAAAATTCTATAAGGAATTGTGAGAGAGAAATACAGTTAACTATCTGTGTGTTCACATTAAAGTTGCATCTTAATTGGAAGTGAAAATGTACTATTGAGGTAGATCACGTTATGGCCCAGCTCATCATTAGAGGGTTTTGGGTGGGGTTTTTTTTTCATATTTAGTAGTTTTTGAGTGTTACCATGTTGATAAGTATTTAATAGAGAACTAATTCCATAAGAATTTCTTTTGAAATTAAAGAACTATTATCCTTTCCAACTTACAGTCTTTAAAATGCAAAATTAATAAATACTGTAACTGTAGTGATTAAATTATTCAAATTGATTTTTTAAACAGCTAGTCAGATCTCTTCTGCATTGTACTTGTGTTTGCCTGACATTGATTGTGTCATAATGAATAGAGCAGTTTTTAATGGGAAAAGGAATTGGAATCTTTCATGTTTCATTTCCTACTTTGTTTTTTATTGGAACATCAGCGTTTTCTTTGTTTTCTTTTTCTAGAAGCTATAACTGCCCTTTATGGAAACCTTGATTTTCAAGGATAAACACATTTTTGTTGTTCAGGTTCAAATGATTATGGCTGGTTTTTTTTCTCATTTATGTTTTGTTATGGGATAGTTTGAAGTAAAATTGTAGCATCCATAATCCATAACCCATGGTGCAAACAGTTATGATTTTAGGAAATGAAGTTTCTGTTAGTTGTTAAATTATTTATTATTAATTTATGAATTAATGGTTAATTTATGCCAGATACACTCTCTGGACATTGCAGTTAGGTTTTGTTTTTTTTTTTTTTTTGCTATTTTGAGGAATATTTGGCAATATCTGTTGACTGAGATGAAGTTGGGGCTGGGGGGGAAGGGTTTGCCATTGACTGGATTTCAACATAATTAATAAGTATACAATTAAAAATATTTAAATGTATTTCCGGTTTTCAAAGTGTTTCTGTTTCCTTACAACTTTGACGTGTTTTATCTATAACTTGTAGCACAAATGCAGTTCCCGCTACAGTGAAAAGTTTGTGCTACAGCTGGAGGAGGAGTTGGTTCAAGCCAGACTGAATGAAGCCGAGTCTCAGTGTGCCCTGAAGGAGATGCAGGATAAAGTTCTAGATATTGAAAAGGTAATAATAGTAAATGTTCAACTGAACACTGTTGCTGTTAGAATATCACATTCTCATATAGCACATCGCAGTTTTCAAAGGGCTTCTCCCAAAATATCTCTGCACTTTCATTCAAAAATTAAACCCCAAAATTCACAGTGCTAGGACTGGAGAAGATGTTCAATTAATGAGTGAATACAGCTTAATCTTCAGGGTTTTGCCTGTTCGAATAGGTCCTGAGAGAAGGAAACTAGAAAATGACTCTTTCTCAGAAAATCTCCTCTGTGATTTCATTGTCATGGGGTCTTAGTAAATCATAACAAAGTCCTCTCATTGCTCGTCGTTTCTTTAGAATGTGTACTCTGCCTGATTCTGAAGGGATTTGAGGCACATTACAACCCAAAAGCCCATGTAGAATGGGACGGTTGGGGGTGGAAATGGCACAGAAGCTGTCTAAAGTGGAGTAAAGAGATGAGCTCTTGCCAAGGACTTGAGAGAAGCCAAATGCCATTCGAGCCCTGAGTTAAGCTCTGGAAGTCTTAGCAACTAAAATAATATGGAAAAGGCATGTTGGGTTTTCCATAATTGCTATTTTGTTCCCAAAGAAAACTGAGAAACATCTCTGTGGGTAGATCTGTTCTGTATTCATTACCATGCTGCAACATCAATTACAACAAGACAACAATTGCTGTGTGTGGCAAATACTCCCCAGTATTTAAAAAGCCAGTCTTAAATAACACAATCTCCAGCAAACCCAACAGTTGATGCATTAAGCTAACCCAGTAATCGGTTTTGTTACTGACTTATTTTTGATGTACCCATTGCCATGTATTTTTGTAAAACCAGGTGTTCCACAGGGCCTGTTCTAATGTTCATGTATGGAGTGATGTAGGTATCTGGTGATTCTTTTACTACAAAGTTTTTTATCCTTTCTCCCATTTTTCCTTTGGTTGCAAAAATGCTGATTGTGTGATGCTGTTTTTGCATTAGTTACGAGTATTCTTCGGAACCAAGTTTGGTGGTTATTTGAATAATTAGCTTCTAATGCTCTGTGGTACAACATTTGAATCTACTAGATACTTATACAAGCATTTCAGATCCAAAATTCTTTGAAGAGATATCTGTAGCATCACAGAGTCTCCCAGTTATCCTGAAGGAAGTTGAGAGGCCTGGCCAGACTAATTCACGACCAACCAAGGATCTAGTTGGTGACAGTGTGAACTTCGGGCTGTCCAGTGAGTGCTCGATTTGGAATTAGAGGAACTGGGTTCCAGTCTTGTTCCTGCTAGTTAGTACTTGAGTGACTTTGTTCAAGTCTTAGCCCCGTGGGCCTCAGGTTACTCAGTTGTATGATGAGAGGGTTGGACTGGAACACCCGAGGTCATGTCCAACTCTAAATCCATAATCACTGTACAATTTGTCAGTCAGCTTTTAAACATAACACACTGAAAACAGAATGAATGGGACATCCTACTGTCTTGCTGTTGGATTTTTAAAACTATTTGACTTAATAGAACAATGTGCATACTTAAAGGTTTTCTTCTTAGGAAGCTGGTGCCACAGAGATAACTGAGCCTGGAGTCAGGAAGACCTGGGTTCAAATCTGGCTTCAGGCACTAGTTTGCCTCTGTTTCTTCATCTGTAAAAATGAGGATAATAATAGCCTACCTTCTAGGGTTATTGTGAGGATCAAATACAATAATAATTGTAAAGTACCTGGCAAAAATAAGTGCTAGTTATTGTTGTTATTTAGAATGTTTCCTACCCTTCATTTAAACTTATGAAAGATTCTACAATAGATACAATTATGGTGATAATTTTATTTAATAATCTACGAATATTAAGACAGTAATGGAAAGGAAGAACTGTGTTCACTTAAAGGGTTTGTCACTCTTTTGGAAAATGTCCTACACAGAGACCAAACGGGGGTCTTGTTTTGCAAGTCCTCCTTTCCAAAGATGGAATGATTTCATTGAGCCCCAGAACTATGAAGCTTCCTCCCTGAAATCCCCATGAATATTCAAAAGATGGTCCACCTATCTATATTGGCAGGCTAAAGTGAATGAATTACTCAGAGTTGGCTCATGATATATTTGTGTATCTTTATAGGAAGAAGGGATAGGGAAAGAGAAAGGAGTAGTAAGAGAAGAGTGAGGGAGTATAAGGGAAGGTTAAACAAGAAAACAGAAAGAGGAAGACAGAAGGAGAGAGTATGAGGGAGCTGGGTCCAAAGTTGAGTAATAAGAGGAAATTTTGCCAGGTCACATTTGGTCAATTTTACAGTATTTTCATTCAGGCCAAACTGTTGGTGCCACAAATGCCCATCAGTTTAACAGTATTTTCTAGTTGATGCAGTGGGACTGTAACTCACGAATGCTATGACTTTAGGGATTAAATTAAAGTTGTAAGGGACCCAAGGACACATTGTATCTTAAATGGGCAGCAGCATATTACTAGTCATCACTTGTTTACAAAAAGTGGAGTGAAAGATCAAGGACACGTAATATGAAAAAAAAGAGATGGGCTAGTCATCATTCAGTCAACAAAGACTCCCTAAGAGCCCATTGTGGGCTCAGCACTGCTGGTTACATCAAGCCCTGGGATACTTAAGAGCTCCTGGAAGAGATCCATGTCCATTTCCAAGAGCTTGACAAGATTTAGGATGGATTACTGTACTGCTAATGTCTGTTTCCTCCCCCCCCCATTATCTTGTATTTACTTAGCATATATTTGTATATATTTGCTCTTTATATGTGCATATGTTGTTTACTCTGATAGAAAGTGAGCTCCTAGAAGGTGGGGACTGTTTAATTTTTTTTCTTTCCTTTCCTTTTTTTTTTTTTTTTGGCAGGGCATTGAGGGTTAAGTGACTTGCCCAGGGTCACACAGCTAGTAAGTGTCAAGTGTCTGAAGCTGAATTTGAACTCAGGTCCTCCTGAATCCGGGGCTGGTATTTATCCACTGTGCCACCTAACTGCCCCCTATTTTATTTCTTTCTAGTGCATTTGTATCCCACAGTGGCATTTAAATAATTGCTTATTTATTGTTAGATTAATCCATTTGTTCTTTTTCTGATGAGGATATTGGGGCCCAGAGGGATGAAGGGACTTGCCCAAAGTCACACAGGAAGTGTTAGAGTTGGGATAGTACTCTTTCAGTTGTACCATAGTGTCTCGCTCATATTGCTGATAGCACAAAATATTGAATATAGAAATTAATTGTAGGGAAAATGACCACTTGAGCTATTTATCCTCAGCTAATGATGAAGAGCTGGTTATTCAATAAGAATAATGGAATTACAGCATTATGAAATTTGAAAACAGACTTAGAATCTTTACATATGAGAATTTATTAATTGTTGGCTGTAAAAAAAATTAGATTTGGTAGAACAAAGTAATAAAGTCTTTCTTACAGTTATGTTTCCTAAACACATGTCAACATTATGTAAGATCCTGGAGCGTTATAACAACGGAAACTTGTTCAAACCTCTGATTATTAATATCATGCAAAACATAAAAAAGAAGTGATTTTTTTCCCACCATTGTAGAGAGTATTCAGCACAAAGTCCAGACCAAGGATGAATTCTGTATAGATGATAAAGTCATTAACATGCTTCTGATTGGTGACAAGAGCTTACCGGTTACATTAAGTCCTGGATAGTTGTAGGGCCTTGGGGAAGAGATCCATGACACTTCAAGAGAGTTTCCCCAGCCAGGAAAAACTAAGTTGCAATTAGTCGGCCAGCTTAATATAATCAGGATTCATACTTCGAGACATACTGTAAACAGATGAGTTTGGACCAGAATTAAGCAGGAGGAGAATGGGTTGCATTGCCTGTGAGAGATCATGTGCCTCCTCTATGATGCCAACCTTCTCCCTACAACAAAGTGGCTCCTCTTCGTAATATCAGTGTTCTAGAAGTATCATTATCTGACTGTGAATAATAAAATGTGTGCCGAAGAGTTAAAATGGCTATCAGCAAGCTCATTACTTCTAGGTAGCTGAATAATTGTTATAGCCATTAGTGCTAATTATATATTCTGTTTTATCAAATTGGTCTTAAAAGCAAGCTGGATCAAGATCTTGAAAGATATGGTCTTGTCGTGTGAAAGACAAAGCACAGAGCCTAACCCTCTGCTGTTGACTAAAATCAGTGTCACGCTTCCCTCGGTCTTTTGCAGAAGTTATTTTGCCGGGTCATTGGACGTTTACATTTTTTTTTTAAAAGCTCCAAAATTTGGAACTACAAATTCATTTCCTTATAGCCTGCCTGGTTCTGTTATAGACAGGTAAATTAGTTCTTCTCTACTTTCCTTCGCCCTATAGCTGCCTCAGAACAGAATACCCTGCTTCAAGTAGGGGCTGATGACTTCCAGACTCCCTTCCAATGCTAAAATGATAAGAAAAAAACCTTTGACTTACTCTGAGGATTTTCTCAAACACCATTATCAGTGACTAGAATCTTATGATTCTTTTAGCATTGGAAGGGGCTGGAGGGCATCAGCCCCTACTTGAAACATGAGTATCATTTGGGAACTCTCCAACAAGTGGCCATCTCATAACTTCTCAGCATGACAACAGAAGAAGTGAATGGGCATAGAGTAAACACTAGGAGGATCCTTAAAAGCTAGTCACTGTGGGCAGCTAGATGGCGCAGTGGTTAAAGCACCGGCCCTGGATTCAGGAGTACCTGAGTTCAAATGTGACTTCAGACACTTGACACTTACTAGCTGTGTGACTGTGGGCAAGTCACTTAACCCCCATTGCCTTAAAAAAAAAAAAAAAAAAAGCTAGTCACTGGTGGAGAGAGGGGTCATTTTGTTCAGGTATGTACTAGAAGTGGATCGATGCAGAAGGGTTAGTGCTCCAGAAGAATCCTCTTGCTCGAAGTCCCCTTAGTAGAGTCATAGGATGACCTGTTTTTTTTTAGCAGATGTGTGAAGCACTGGAACGGAACCCCATATTTAGGCTAGCTTGGAAGATGAGCTACTTCCTTACACTCCCTGCTAGTAACTGGCACCCCCCCCCCCCCGCCTCCCCTACCCCCCCTGCCCCCAGCTCTGTACACCATGGATTCCCAGGACAACCTCCCAGCAACATAGAACTGGGAGGAGACAACCTACTTCCTGTAAGGCTCAAGGCCTTACCGGGCTTTGCAAAGGACCATAAACTCTCTGGAATCCTCGTGAGTCCACAGTGATCCCTTCAAGGTGGCAGTGAGGCCTCCGAAGGCTGTCCTCATCATATGGGGGGGGGAGGGACAGGTGGTAAGAATGGGTGTAACCAGCCTCACTTTGTCCTAATTCTCCATTTGCTGCATCTGACCCCAACATGAACTTCAGCATCGCTTTACAACAGCTGTTTTCCTTCAGTGTCTTGTTTCTGCCTGAAATTGCTCCAAGGGCTTTTTGCTCCTCTTCTTTGTTTCACATCCCAAGCAAAGTGTGTTCCTTTTAACACACATTCCCTACATTTTCTTTAAAAGCATACCTTTCTTTTTTTATATCACCAACGACTTGGGAACAAGCAGCCCTCTCCTCTTTGTCTGATGCCATGAATGGTGTGTATTCATATGACTCGCTAATGTATAAGAGACACACACTCCCATCTGCTTGCAGTTCTGCCGTCTCTTGTGGCTGGCCTGGCAGCGGCCAGTCAGCAAGCTCTATGAGGGCCCGGCTGATGTGGGCGATGGACAAAGGAAAGGGCAGTGCATTTTTTTCAAGTAATAACGATTATAAAGTCAAAGAATGAGAGAGAAATATCACGAATAAAATGCTGATCTAGAAGTCGGGAACATCCGTTTCAAGTCTCTCCTGTGATGCACACTGCTTCGGTGACCCTGAGCAGAGCACTCGCCCTCCCACTGTCCCGGGAGACTCTTCCATTGCAGGGTGGTCCTCAGTCTGCATTGGCAGAGGCAGTTTTCTCACAGGAAGCTTCCTATACCAGTGAAGTTACAGGGACAGGCGAAAACAGAATAAACCAGGCTCGGGCTCTGCTGCAAAGTAGCTCTCAGGTAGACGAGTCCCTTCATTAAGTCTAATCTTTTTCCTTGTTTCAGAGAAACAATTCCTTGCCTGATGAGAATAATATTGCAAGTCTTCAGGAGGAATTAATCGCGGTGAAACTGAGAGAGGCAGAAGCTTTAATGGGGTTGAAAGAACTGAGGCAGCAGGTGAAAGATTTGGAAGAACATTGGCAGGTGGGTGCTCTGTTCTGCCTCATGCACAAGGATGACTGTGCACAGCCATATGAACTGGGGGGTTTGGGTTGGGCCTGGGGCCAGGGGAGTAGACCTACAGAACTTAAAAGGAATTCAGACAGATGAAAGCGTCCTGGAAGCAAGAAATCTAAGGCCGTGTTTAAACTGATAGGAAGTAATATTATTACCTTGGTTTTGTAACTTTCTTAAGAATTCCTTTCTCATACACTCTACATCCAGTGTTGGCCAGAGTTGTGCATCAAGCACAGGGGTGCAGTAAACATTTCATACGGCCTGAGCTTAAAATGGATTGATCCTAGAATGATAATAGCTTAGGCTAAATCTTGTTATGATAAATACTTTTTCCACCAAGAATTTTTTTATTATAGAATGAAAAAATCTTTAATGTATTCAAACCATACCGTGTTCATTGACATGTTTGTGACAGTGTTGTAATGGCTTTCAACTTGACTGGAGAACTTGTGTGTGGTGTGTTAGACTCACGGTGTTCGTGTTTTAGCGCCATCTGGCTCGAACCACTGGGAGATGGAAAGACCCGCCCAGGAAGAATGCAGTGAATGAATTGCAGGATGAACTGATGACCATACGGCTTAGAGAGGCTGAAACTCAAGCAGAGATCAAAGAAATCAAGCAGAGGATGATGGAGATGGAAACTCAGGTATGAGGGAAAAAACCATGATGAAAGCTGTGGATAAAGACTGTGGGTGTAGAAAACCAGATAAATGCTCGTGTGGCAGGCGTCTTCTCCAAGGCTCCCGTGCTTGGCCATATGTCTAAAGAGGTTTTAAACAGTTACCCAAGGTCAGCCACACTGGCTCTCTATATATGTCATGTTGGAAAATACTAGCCCAAAGATCCTGCTCCTCTCCAAATAAAACCATGTTTAAGGTAACGTGACCTGGTTACTATCATGGTACAGTACATCTGGATAGAAGGAGCTTGGAGAAGGATGTTTGTTTTCATGTAGTGTAGAGTCATCTTTCAGCAATACCATCTGCTGTGAAGGGGATTTTGACTTGAAGCTTGTTTTCAGTCAGTCAGCAGGGGGCGCCCTTAAACCAGTCAATTACTCTGTTGTGTGTGCCCTACATGCTGGCACTTGTAAAAAGCTGGTTTTCAGATATCTCGACAATAAGGGGCTCCTTGGATGGGACCTCTGTGAAAGCGTGTGATCTAAGGAAAGGTTTCTGGAGAGGAAGAATGTGCCTCAAATGATAAAAATGATGGAAGGGGCAAAGGGTCCTGGCCTTAAGCAGGATCTCCACGCAGTGGGTAGAGTAAGAGTTTCCACTCCTTAACTTGTTTTCCTCTATCTCCCCTCTTCAGTTCCTTCCTCTTCTCAGAGCTCAGGCTTTGACAGACACTTCGTTGCCCCTATTAGTGTGGAGCTTTTCCTCATTGATGGAAAAGAAAGGTTTGTCCCCTGAAGTCACTTAGAAGAGTTTATGTTTGTATAATGCTTTACAGTTTTCTCTTAGGCTCTGGGGATCTGTTTTTGAAATGAAGTAATACAGAAATCTTAGTGCTTACTTATTAGACTATGTGCACATTAATTACAATGTGTTTTAAGAAGGGAGAGGGGCAGCTAGGTGACGCAGTGGATAGAACACCAGCCCTGGAGTCAGGAGGACCTGAGTTCAAATCCGGCCTCAGACACTTAACACTTACTAGCTGTGTGACCCTGGGCAAGTCACTTAACCCTAATTGCTTCACTTAAAAAAAAAAGAAGAAGAAAAAGAAGAAGGGAGCATTGTGTATTTTTGAAGGTTAAATTTAGTTATTGCAGAATTACTAAACTAAACTATTGGTTTAAAATCTCTCATCTCTAATACTTTAATGGTTAAATATTAGACTAAGATTTTTGACTCTTTCAAAATTCTATTTAAAATTTTTTTTCATAAATTTTCAAATATGTATTAAGTGCAGTTGGCATATGAATGGCACTAAAAATTTTGTAAAGCCCTGCATAATAAAATAGGTAAGTAAAGAATGAACATGTCAGCTTTTTAACATTTCATGTCTCGCTTCTATCTTGCTTTTATATATTATTTTTAATGATTAGAACCAAATCAACAGCAACCATTTAAGAAGAGCAGAGCAGGAGGTGAGCAGCCTACAGGGGAAGGTACAGTGTCTTTCTGCAGAGAACAGAGAATTGCTCTCCCAGTTAAGTGAAGCAAGGCGCAGGCAAGCAGAGATGGAATACAAGGTAAAGGATGGGTCACCCTCATGCTGATTCACTAACCTGCCTGTCTTCTCCTGCATCCTGTCCAGAGCAGGGTCTGATGTGCCCAGGGAAGCCGTCACTGCCCAAGCTCAGCTTCAGGCAGTCCATGTTATTATCATTATAATAATACAGTATAATTATAGGTTATTATAATAGGCCGACCCTATACCATTCCTTTGGTGTTTCTCTCAGTGCACTGCACAGGCTACGTAGTGGAATACTTGAGGAACAAGCACTGCAGGTCCTGGGTTCTCAGTGGCCTTGTGAGCCTGGATAAGTCCCTTTGCTCACTGAGAATTGCCCCTGCTAAAGACATTGCAGGTCTGGGCAACCCCCGACCCCTCCAAAACAATCTTCCTTTAGACTGCGGCCAAGTAAAGGAGGCCTCGAAATCCAAACGATGGTTCTCTTTCCAAGGGAGCCAGAGCCAGAACAAGCAGATGTGCCCACGGATCACTGTGCACAGAAACAATAAAGCTGGAAGGAACAGCACAGAAACGGTGAGATCTGCTTTCAGCCAGAAGCAGAGGGCAGGGATGAGTTAAGCAGGGAGAGAACAGTGGGTGGGTGTGAAGGAATACGAAGACATTTTTGAAGCACTTGCTGTGCTCAAAGCCTGGCAAAGCAGTGGGCAGGGGTATAACGAAAAGAGTGGTGGTGAGGGGCGCTCCCACGGCTCAGGATCTGTGTGAAGGAATTGTTCTCTTACGCCTTGAACCAGACTTTCGATCATCACTGTGACTGATACTCTGATGGAAGTGCCAAGAACATTAAGAGCAGGTAGATTCAAACCTATAAAAATAAGCTTGAGCTAAGGAGGAACAAAACACACTAACACTGCCATAGGAGACCTTTCATAAACTTGTAGCAGCTAGTGTGAGTGGTAGCAGGTGGGCATTAGCGCAGTGGCTCACACACAGTAGGTGCTTCATAAATGCTTGTTAATGGGACATCTCTGAATGCTGCCTTGATATTCATGAAATATGAAGAGAACCCCCCAAAGCATCTGGCAGTTGGGTGGGTTCTCTGTGAGGAGTCTTTGGAAAGATGATCGTATCCATAAGAATCCCATACAGCGAGAAGGTGTGGCTGGGGTGCAGTTTGTACTGGCATAGGGGGTGTCCACATAGATAAGATTGTAATTTATCAGTGCGTTATGCAGTTGTTGTTGTGCAGTCAGGTGTCCAGCTCTTCTTTAGGGGCAGCTAGGTGGCACAGTGGATGGAGCATCAGCCCTGGAGTCAGGAGGACCCGAGTTCAAATTCAGCCTCAGACACATAACACTTAACCCCGATTGCCTTTTATCATTGCTCTAGCAGGTGTAAATAAGTCTTACCTTCTGAAAACCTGAGCATGTGAAAGAAACGCTTAAGAACTCCAAAATGAATCTGCATCTTTTTTTTCCCTATGAGTAGTTTGAGACTCGTTTTTTGTTTTGTTAAACTGTGATTTCATTCATTGTAGAGACTTCAGCTAATGCAGATAGGCAGCTGTTCTGTAACTTGTATCTTCTGGTTACCTTGGACACTGAGAGGTTAAGTGAGAGCCCAGGGGCACACAGTTAGTGTGCACCCTGGGGTAAGAATTAAACCCAGCTCTTCCAGACTCTGAAACATGCTCTCAATTCACTTTGGCAAACTATTTAATTGGTACTAGAATATTTTATTTATGTAAAAGCAAATAAATATATTGTAAAGTCCATAATTTGTTAGGTGCATGTCTACACCAGGACAAAAGACTTTTCTTTTGTCTTATTTCTCATTTGGCTTTCTACCAATAATAAAAATAATATTAATAATTATTATTATTATTATTTCTGTTGTTGTCATCATCATTATTATTACTATTATTATGAGGCAGTTGGGGTTAAGTGACTTGCCCAGGGTCACACAGCTAGTAAGTGGCTGAAGTCAGATTTGAACTCAGGTCCTCCTGACTCCTGGACTGGTGGTGCTCCATCCACTGCATCACCTAGTTGCCCCTAAATTTATTTTTTTAAAGAAAAGAAGAAAGTTTTGTGATTTGGAAGTAGTTCAGTTATTTTTCTGAACTCTCTATACACTTGACAGTGAGCATAGGTAACCTTAAAATGGATCACTGAGGGCAGTAGAATTTTTAAAAAATAGGTTAGGTATTAATCTTTCCAGGCCCAGTTTAGTTGTAGTCCTGCTTAGAAAGAGGGGAAGGAATAATGACCCTTAGCTGTTCCTTCCAGCTTTATTGTTCTGTGATAAGAAAATAACAGACTTTCAGTGGTGCATAGAAAGCTGTAATTCCATCAACTAGTTCTGGTGACATTGCAAACCCAAGTGAAGCTTGAGTGGTTTATCAGTGTCACTAAAAGCCAGAGATGAAATTACACCCTTATAAATATGTAGAACTGTTACAATTCCAATGACAGAAATCTGTATGTGAGGCTGAAATTTGTACGCACCAAAGAATAGCTTTTTGGTAAATAACTTACCTCATTTCCCCCCAAACAATTATTGAATGAAGTTACATCAGTTTAACTTGTACGGCTTCACCAGGTCTCTTGCTGCTCCAGCAGCTTTAACTTTCATCCATAGGATTTCAAGCCTTATATCTGTGTAGGGTTTTGCAGTTTTCAGAGGAGGCATGTAAAGTAGCCCTCCCAGTAGCCCTCACTGCTGAGCTAATAGGCCAGTAGCATTTATCCTGTAGTTAAAATAAGGAAGTGAAAGTGAACAGGCTTGGCAGCATTCACAGGCAGTCAGGAGCACAGAGCCCGCCAGACCTTGGAGCCAGCACGTGCTCGCTTTCCTTTAAGTTTTATGTAAAGCAGGAATTCTTCACCATTTTTGTGTCCTGGATCCCTTTTGCATTCTAGGAAAGTCTGTGGACCCCTTCTTAGAATAACATTTTTAAAATAATTCATACTTGAAGGAAATGCTAAATGTTGGTTAGACGTTACTGAAAATAACTGTGATTTTTTTTTTTCCCATCTAACTTCACAGACTCCTTAAAATCTAATATGTCCATGGACCCCTTCAGATTCATGGACGCCATGTTAGAAACCCATGACTTTGTTATTTTTATAAGTGTTGCTGGAATTAATATGACTTGTCAAAGGCTTTACCTAGCATTTTATTAATCAAAATGAGTTTTATCTTGAAGTCAATAATTTATTAATTTCTCAATGAAAATGATTTTCTTTGTGTCAATGAAATGAACAGATTCAAAACTTATTGAATACTGCCAACAGTCAAAGATTTAAGTTTGTCATTGTTTACTCAAGAGAATCTGTGAAATCTGTTCTAGGTGATAATTCCAATGGATCCCCAAAGCCTTATAAGAGAAAGGATTTATTAGGCCTTATACTTATAGTGTGTGTAATGATTTCTGTGGATCTCTGAGCATTGCCTTTGCATTATGTGCCCAAGTGAGGCTATTTATCTTAGACAATTAAGTGTTTTACATGGCACATCACAGTACAGTCATAGTATATTTCACTGTTCTAATCAGTCAGTATCCTGCACTTTCTGGAGCTAGGAAGCTTGCAAGGCCCTAAGGATGCAAAGAGGAGGAAGGCAGCAGCAATGCCTTCTTGCAAAGAGCTTGCCTTTTAACTGGGAAGAAGCAAGGATGGGTGTATGTGCATAAAGCACACAGATATGTAGATACGGAGAACAAAGAGTAAATACAATGCACAGCACTTAAATGCCAGGTCAATGGAGAGGGAAAGCAAGGCAGCTGAGGAGTCAGGGATGCTGTTTAAACAGCAGTGAATTCTAGTACAGCTGGGACAGTGTGTCATAATGGCTAGAATTAACAGTATGTTACAGTAGTTTTTGTAATCGTCCTGTCCTCATATGCTCAATATAACTCACTTCATATACATGAATTTTAGATTGTAACAGTAAATTTGACTGGTGAATATGAGCCCTGAGAATTTTAAATTACTTCTCATCATCACATAAAGTGCAAAAAGAGTGGAATTTTTTCTTTTAAGATACTTCTAGTTTTGTTTTTTGTTTTTTTACCAAAACTGTATTTGGAAAATCACTTCATTAAGGAAAAACATTATATGGGGAGCAATTAAAATAGAGAATTAAGTGCTTCAGTTTAGAGGATTATTTTTATCACAATCCTTAATCTGAAGCTGAAACTTTTTTTTGTCCCAAAATCTATACAGGGAAATGCATTTCTAATTTGTACTTGAGTCAGTTCATCAAATGAAAGGCATCCTTAATAGGTAAATTTGGAGATCCAATCCTTTAATTCTCCAATATTGCAATTTTAGAAAAACAGGCAAAAATATAAAAAACTAAGTAGGCTTTAGGGGAAAAAAAACACCAAACATTAGAGTTCTTAGCTATTTTATTATGATAAGAACATTTTATTGACTAGTAGGTTTATTAGGGATCCTCTAGACTTAGTGTGGCGTCATTTAGAGACTTAATAGCGAGACTAGCAAGAGCTCACCAGAGTGTCTCTAGGTAGCACATGCCTTGGCGCCAATTAACATTGATAACCTACTTTGTATTGGACATAAATTAATTTGAAAGGTCCAAACTGTCTCCACTCACGAGTCTCTCTTGACCAAGTAGATCAACTTTACTTCCTTCCTGTGAATCACTAAGTTGTTCGAAGAGCACCAGTGACTATTCCAGAACCATTATTACAAGACTGCAGATGTAAGGTCCTTTCAGGGTGAGAGGTTTCTTTTGTCATGTCATCATGTTGCATAGGCTATGACATAAAAGCTATTTAAAAGTTACATTTCTAATTTTCGCTGTAGGGGTATAACCCACAGCAATAAAAACTGCTCCTGTGTCAAGGGACTTGGGTTTGGGAGAAGGCACCACCACCACCATAACTATTATTATTTGGCGTGCAGGAACGTGGCACAGAATGTATTTCTGTAACTTTACTGACTATTCTTCCACCTTCAAACGCAACCATGGAAAATTATATCAAGACAATATCCCCGTTTATTTAAGGGGCTGTTATGATATATGTTTAGTTATAATAGCATGGCACGTGAAGTCGTTTTAAAGACATTTTCCTTACCACTGCAACTTTTTCCTGCTTTCTGAATTTAGAACGGATTTAAGACAGAGAAGTATATATGTGTTTCATTGCTTTCTCCCTCTCAGAATAAAGAAGAAGTAATGGCAGTACGTCTCCGTGAAGCAGACAGCATTGCTGCTGTGGCTGAACTGCGGCAACATATCGCAGAACTGGAGATCCAGGTACCAAGTGGGAGAGAGCAGCGGCTTTTCAGTGTAATGGGGTGGGTGGAGGTGGGGGAAATTTGTTTTTTCTCCTGTGTTCTTGAACCTTTCCTACGCTTATCTTGATGCGTATCCCATAGTAGGCCACTAGCAGTGCTGTTATCCTAGCCTTCCTATGTGGAAAACTCAAGACAGCTAACAAAGTTGTGCAGCTGAAAAAGATGTATAGTGCGTGGTGCTGCAGCCGCCACTCTTGGCTCTTTTGACAGCCAATGCTCGACAATAGACTTCTTTCTTACTATAAAGCAGGGCTAGATTTAAAGTTCCTCATCTGGGAAAAGTATTGTTTGTTACCTGATAGCTTATATATTTTCTGACTGTTTTATCCAAAGGCAAGCTAGGCAGCATAGAGCCCTGGGCCTGGAGTCAGGAAACTCTACTTTCAAACCTTGCATTACTAGCTGTGTGACCCTGGGCAAATCACTTAATCTCTGTCTGCCTCAGTTTCCTTATCTGTAAAGTTGGGATAATAATAGCACCCACCTCTCAGGGTTATTGTGAGGATCAGATGAGAAAATATTTGTAAAGCACTTAGGACAGAGCCTGACATATGGTAGGTACTAAATAAATGGTTATTCCCTTTCCTAAGGAAAGAATTTCCTTCCCCTTTTCTGTCTGGTGCTCCTGTGATCCATATCTTAGAATCATTACAGAGAAACCCCCCCCACAGAACTATTGTATGCTAAGCCTTGTGTCTTATGGTTCTCTGCCTAACCCGTCTACTTTTCCCACGAAGTAAGACGAGCACATGTTGTTTGACTTCCTATTTACAAAAGGTTGTATGTTTGTTCTTCTCTCTCTCTTTTTCTAGTCTGAGCAAAGTGTAATGTATCAGCCATTTCTACTTAGTATAAAACTCTCCAGCCACCCCCAAACCTCCTTTTATTTTATTTTAATTTTCTTGGCAGGCCCAAACCTCCTTTTATCCTTAAATCAAATCTCAAAATCATTTCCTTTGTAAAAATGAATCCTTGAAATAAATTCTTTACTTCAAAATTCAGTCAGCTTTTATTGCTCAATTGACACATTATTTCCTTATCTTTAATCTAGGTTATATATGAAACTAAGATCCTTTTATGGTTTGAAAAGATTTCACAGTATAATTTTTATTCAGAATACTTTTCACAAAGCATCACATTTGATGTAGCATCAGTAACATCAGACTTGAACTGACTGAATGATAACTATTTCTTTCCATCATTCTTATGAAATGATTTTCTTTAATTGTCACTATTGTCCTTAAATAGTAGAAAAATTGGCTATGAATTTAAGACATCCTTTCATACTTTTCTTTATATGTCCTACCAATAGAAAAATAAAATAGGAGTTTCTAGTGAAAAGCCTTCTGTGATTGTGATATAATCATTGAGATGCTGCTGACTTTGGTAAATACTTTCTGGGGACTATCAAATGATGTAAAGTTGTTTGCAAACCTTAAAAAAAATTGGAAATTAACTATCATTATTTTATAAAGAAAGTGTAAAAAAATTTACAATATCAGTTTGCTATTATTCTATCAATACTATTACTACTGAAATGGCACAGTTAATGAATATAGGTCAAGTTTCATAATGATTGACCTTTTTGTTAGCATGCAGTAATGAACCAAGTATGAGACACGTCATTTCCTCTAGTTAATTTTCTTAGGTTTTTAACATGCTTTTCTTGGACTAAGGATGCTTTTCCACTGATAACAAAATGTTCTTTACTCTTCATCTTAGAAATATTTCAGTTTAAGTTCCACCAGGGGGAGAACTTGTCTTTGGTCAAAGATTTTTGTGTTTCTAATCTCTGTAGACTCTGCTCTTCTGATATTTAGTAAGCAAGTACACCTTGAGAAAGAGAGAAATTGCTTTATTAACCTGTATTTTCTCTACATTTAACGCTTCATTTGCAGCATACTCTTGAATGTAGCCCTTAAAATGAAGCTGACAAATAATTGGCATTTATTGGTAAACTTGTATAAATACTTGGTTTCTGTAAGTATATAGCAAAAGGGGCTGAGTCATAACAGCTATAACAGCCCAAAGTATGCTTGTTTGGAGGTAAAATGTTGGTCATTTTAGAGGCTCCTTGGTGAACTTTGAGAGTATCAGTGGGGTGGCCTTGGCATCAGAAGACCAGGGGTCCAACTCTGCCCATCTCTGCTATGTGACCTCATTCATGATATGACTTCTGGGAAGTGCTCTCCCCTCCCAGTCTCAGGTACCACCCTGCAATAGGGGTAGTGATGGTGGCAGTACTTGTTCAGAGAGGGCAAAGCACTTTGCAAGCTTTAGTATGCTATGTAAATGTGAGTTATTACTATTCCTTGTTAGATGACTCTCATATAGCCGTGTTCTGTAATATGGTGTTGCAGTTTATATTAATGTCTCATTTATTTGGTATTCCACATAAGTGGGTTTTGAAAGTGAATGCTCATTCCATTTAATAACTGAAACTACTTCTTTTAAAGTGCTAGTTATTTTGATGAAAATTATTCCAAAATATAGTACACACTTCTTGGCTTTCTTAAATGTATGAAAAGAACACTGAATACAGGATGTCTGTGTTTTAGTCCTGGTTTACCAGTAACTAAAATGTCCATGGAAATTCAAACATAGACCATTTACTCATTACATGATGCTTTGATGAAAGCTAGACACTCTGAAGTGATTACATTTGTGTTGTCATTAATAATAAATAAAACTTAATGTAGTTAATTAGTTGATCACTTGTTCTTTGATGTGGCACTTACCAATAAAGCATTTGTAAATTGGTTTATTAACTCACTTTAGGCCCATATTATAATTTATTTGAAGATGATTATTGTGATTGAATGTGGTGTGACAAACTGTTCAAGGACCAGAATCCAAGCATCAGAAGTGACTTGCCCGTCACAAGGCTGGTCTTAAGAATCCAGAATTTCCAAGCACCACCACCCAGATCATCAAAGTCCTGACTCAGTCTCTATTTGTTATAGAGGCAAGAGTTCTTTTGTTAAATTCTGAATTTTGCAGACACAAAAATGAACATCTCCAAATACAAAATGGAACAGAAAAAGAGGATTATATGTGAAACTTCAAATCCGTTGCATGCACTTGGCTTTTTTTAAAGTATATGATAAATTCATCATGTTATTTTCAAAGCTATCCTGCTTGTCTGTTTCCTTCTGAACTTCCTTCTGTTATCTTCTGTGCATTTAAGAAATGCTTTCTTGACTCTCTTCTTGCTTTTTGCATGTCTTCAGTACTTAACCATCTTCTAGGCACTGTGCACTCCAGATATAAACACTAGCAAACAAGACAGCCCTGGCCCTCAAGAAGCTTTAATTTTCATGAGGGGCTGCTTGAAGGAGGAGAAGGCTACTTGCAGTTATTTAAAAACTCGTCTCTTGCTCCTTCTCTTCCCTCCAGCATTATCTTTCGACTCTCCAGAAGAATTGTCCACATTGGCAGCCTCTGCTTCTTTCCCACTCACTCACTCCTTGTTCAATTGTCATATGGCTTCCAGCCCCACCATTGAACAGAATCTGCTGCTTGGTTAGATGTGATCCCCTCCCTTCAAGGCTAAATCCAGTGATTTCTTCTCAGTGCTGATCCTCTGGAGCTTTTGATATCGACAGCCACCCCCTTCACCCTAGACACTGTCAACCCTTGACTTCTGTGTCAGTGTTCTTTCCTGGTTATCCTGTTATGGGTCTCAGTGCTCCTGTGAAATCTCAACATCGCCTATGATTCATATATTGTCTGTCTACCCAGATCTCTGTTTCTAGGCCTGACTTCCTCCTGAACTCTAGTAATACATTGGGGTTTTTTGTTTTCGGTTTCACAAATTTATTAGTATTTTACTAATCACCTCAGTCATTTCACTCTCCTGTCCTGACCTTGGGCTGTCGCTTCATTTGGGACAAGAAGGATGAAGGAATAGTGATGCACTGTTAACTACTCACTGGACATATTTCTCCCTGAATGTCTTACAGACTTCTCAGATTTGACAGCTCCAAAACAGAGCTTCCTCTCTTCCTCTCAGACCTGCCATCTTCCCAGTGCCCCAGGTTTGTCACATCAGGATCCCCTTGGATTCTTCCCTCTTCCTCATTGATCCCCCCTGCCCCTGGCATTTACCAAGCTTCATTGATTTTTCCTCCTCAGTAGCTTTTCTGTCCATCTTTACTACTCTCACACAACCACCACTCTCTGTCAGCTCTCCCCTCGTCTCTGATTCTCTCTGGAGGAGTCTCAAAACTGGTCTCCCAGCTTCCTGGCTCTTCCCTCTCCAATCCATTTTCCACACAACTGTCCACGTGATGCTACTGAGGTCCAGGGTTGACCATGTCACTCCCTGATCTAGGGCAGTAGTTCACAGACATTTTGGCCCAAGGCCTCTTTACACTCCTAAAAATTCTTGAGGATCCCAAAGAGCTTTTGTTTATGTGGGTTGTAGCAATTGCTATTTACCACATAAGGAATCAAGATATCTTGGGTTTATTATGAAAATGGTTTCAACCTCAGGGTCCCTGGACCACACTTTGAGAAGCACAAGTCTGTAGGATAAACTAAGCTCCCAAGCCTGGCATTTAAGGCCCTTTTCATACCTAACTTTCCACCCTTGCTTCATGCTACTATTCCCCTTTAATAACCCTTCCTGTGCTTTAACCAGGCAAGTCCTGGCCCAGTGAGTTACCCACTGAACTGCCTAACTGCCTCCAGCTTACTATGTGAACAGCACATAGTAAGTACTATGTAAATGCTAGTTGTTAATAAATGCTGAAGTGAATAATTCATTTGAGTAATATTTTAGTATAGGGGCAGCTAGGTGGCGCAGTGGATAAAGCACCAGCCCTGGATTCAGGAGGACCTGAGTTCAAATCTGGCCTCAGACACATAACACTTACTATCTGTGTGACCCTGGGAAAGTCACTTAACCCTCATTGCCCCATAAAAAAACAAAAACAAAACAAAAAAATAAATAAAAACTTTAGTATAGATACACAAAAATACCACAGTCTGCTGTGGGGAAATACTTGCTATTTTTTTTGTTGTTTGTTTTGTTTTTTTGGGTTTTTTTTGTGAGGCAGTTGGGGTTAGGTGACTGGCCCAGGGTCACACAGCTAGTAAGTGTTAAGTGTCTGAGGTCGGATTTGAACTCAGATCCTCCTGACTCCAGGGCCGGTGCTCTATCCACTGCGCCACCTAGCTACCCCCAATACTTGCTATTTTTTTTTTTTAATTTTTTTTAGTGAGGCAATTGGGGTTAAATGACTTGCCCAGGGTCACACAGCTAGTAAGTGTTAAGTGTCTGAGGCCGGATTTGAACTCAGGTCCTCCTGACTCCAGGGCCGGTGCTCTATCCACTGCGCCATCTAGCCGCCCCAATACTTGCTATTTTTTCTAAAATTAAATCTAGTTCTTCCACATGGAAATGTAAGGTAGAGGAGACCCAGAAAAGGAAGGAAATGTATAATAGCAAACAAACGTAAGAAGTTGGGCTTGTCGTGGTTGAGGAAGTTTAGTCATTTGCCCTTCCACTTTTTCTCTGCTCTTTCATTTACAAAGCTGGGCACCTTCATTGTTCCATGAGGTTCACTACCCTATCTCCTTGTACTCCCCACCTCCAATTTCTTCTACTCTAAGATATTGACTACTGCAGCAAGCTCTCTGGAGGATCTAGCCCCAGAATCATCTCTCCACGAGTCGGGAACAGGACCCAAGCCTTGGGCCACGTGAGCATTTCTTTGAAGAATGGAAATGCCTTCCCACAAATCCTCCTCAGACAGCCTTTTCCTGACTCTTGTACACGGAGGAGACAGTTGGTGGATTCTGGCATTGAGACATACCCTTATTTTCCAGATGCTTGAGGCAGGAAGGCTGGTAGTCTGTCCCACCGAGAAGAGAGGTCTGGCCCCTCTATCTTGCAATAGGAGCCTCTCTCCCAGGTACCTTCCATGGGCCACGTGGTAGGGGCAGCCACTGTGTCTGTAACAGTAAGAGCATTGTTACAAGAGCACCCTAGGGTTAGGGAAGTCAGATTTCTTTAGCAGAGAGAATGAACCCTGGATTCAGACAGATGAAGTGGCTAATTCACCAAGCTCTTCTCTTTGGTCAATTTCTAAGAAGCCAGCTTCTTTCCTCATCTTTGCCTGTCGCACTGTTGAGTCTGCAGCTGATCTCAGTATAAGGAAGTTATGTCTTAGATTTCGTCCAAGAGGGGTTTAGTTACTAGCAAGATTTTATATTTAATCAACCTCTTCTATAAGCCTGGGCACTACAGCTATTCTGTAATCAATATTTTTAGGGACATCAGTTTAACACTTAATACCTAGGTATTTAAAAGAGGAAATAGCATCTAGCTGTCCTTAGTGAGTTCATATCACCAAACCTGAATGCACCATGACCTGGGATACAGGGAAAAAACAAAACCCAACAACTATCAAAACTGAACTATTCAACTCCTGGTTGTGATCTTTGTTGGATGTTAGGAAACAGAACAGGTGCCTTAGTACTAGAGAAGGGCAAATGCCCCAGTTTTCAAAAGAGAGGAGGGTGTTATCTGCGAACTGTAAGGTAATAAGGTTAGCGTGTGTCAGAATTCTAGAACACATCAGAGGGATGGTTTGTGAACACGTGATGATGATAAGCATATTTATTGACATCTATCTGACACATTAAAGTTTGGAAAATAATTTCTATACATAAACTCCAGGGCCTCACGACAGCCCCGTGTACTTAGGTACTACAGTGATTTATTTTCTGTATGAAAAAACTGAGGCTCAGATGGTTAAATGACTTGCCCGTATCCAGATGGCTGTTTTGTATTAGAGGCAGGTTCTTCCCTAAGTCCTGTGGGTTTTTATTGACAGCCTTCTGTCCACTGTACTCTGTTGCGACTTTGATCACAAAAGGCCAGCATGAGTTCCTCAAGGACAACTCATGCCACAATAATACCATTTTCTTTTCTTTCTTTCTTTCTTTTTTTTTTTTGCGGGGCAATGAGGGTTAAGTGACTTGCCCAGGGTCACACAGCTAGTGTCAAGTGTCTGAGACCGGATTTGAACTGAGGTCCTCCTGAATTCAGGGCCGGTGCTTTATCTGCTGTGCCACCTAGCTGCCCCCCATTTTCTTTTTTGACAAGATAATGTTAACTGGTAGACAGAAATGCTAGAGATGTAATTAGCTTGAATTTCAACAAAACATTTAACAAAGTTTCTTGTTTTGTGCTTTGGATAAGGTAGAAAGATTTGGGCTATGTGATAAGCCATTTGGGTGAAATAAATGGACCTAAAGCATAATCATCAATGGATTTCTATCAGCTTGGAGGGAAGTCTCCTTTGGAATGTTCCAGGGATCTGGCTTTGGCCTATACTGTTCAGTATTTTTATCAATGACTTGGATAAAGACATAAGTGGCATTTTGTCAAATTTGTAGATAACTAAAATTGTGTGGGACAGGTAAGTTGAATGACAGAACCCGGATCAAAAAGATCTCAGAAGGCTGGAACAAGGCCTACTGGAAAAAGTTGAAATTTAATAGAGATAAGTATGACATTCTATGCTTGGGTGACAGCAGTTAACTTCCCCAGAGCAGTGAAGGTAAAACCTGGATAGGCAGCCGTTTCTCTGAAAAAGATCTCATCGTTTTAGTCGATTGCAAACTCAGTATGACTTAACATTGTGAAATAGCAGCCCCCAAAGCCACAAGGCTTTCCTAGGCTACATTGCCTTCAGAACAAGGGAAGTACACAGACTCTGGTCAGACTACATTTTGAGCACTGTTTAGTCTCAGATACCAAGGTCTAGGAAAGACACAGATAAGCTCGAGTGTTCCCAAAAGAGGGTGACCCGTTTGGTTAGACAGGTGCTCGTCAAGCTTCAGCGAAGGGGGAGAGGAGATATCCCTGGGTTCAAGTATTTGAAAAACTGTCACTAGGAAGGGCTTAACCAATTTCTGAAGGCAGAATCAGGAGAAATGGGCTGAGCTTGCTAAGAGGCGATTATGGAAGGAAAAACTAGCTATCCCAAAACGAGGAGGGTTCTCCTCATGAAGGAATGTGGTTTTCCTGCACTGAGGTCTCCAGAATCCTGGAAAGCAGAAGGCCTTGTTGGCAAGGCTGCCAGAGAGTCTGACTCAGACGCCGGCGGGGCTGGATGGCCTCTGAGGTCCCTTCTGGCTCCTAGGTGCCTCATCTTTAAATTCAGCTTAAATCAGAAAATCATCTCTCCGACTTCTGGCAGTTGAATTGGTAGGGAAATAGTCAACAGGGAACTGGTCTGCTTTCTTTTGGTGAAGTTCAGGGTGTTTGACTTGTTATTTATCCTCACAGTTTTACATCAGTTTTACCAGCTGGTCAGTTACATAGCTGGGAACCGAACCTCATCTAGAATGGTTTTTTTACAAAAAGAAAAGTTAAAAAGTGTGCCGAGGTTTCTGACTCACAATAACAAAGCTAATGATATCTACAACTCTTCATACAAGATAGTTGTTGCTTAGTTCCAGACATTGGGGAACTCTGAATTAAGGAAAATGTGCACACTCAAAATCTACTTTTTGTTCCTACCCTCCTTTGCCCAGGAGGTGACCTCTAGAAATGCAAAGATGGGCGGTATTCCCAACCGCTTTGGGTTTAAGTAACAAATACTGTTCTCACATAGAACGAGAGAGCTAGCTTTAAATCAGTGTACCAGATCACTGTAGGCTTGATGAAGGAAAGGAAGTGATAAAACTTTTGCCACTTAATTTATTACAATGAAGGGATGATGTAAAATAGCTGATATTGGCATGAAGTTAGCATTAAACATAGAATTCTAAGTTGTGCCCATTTATATGCCCTTAGTTGCCTGGACTTCTTTGCAAATTATTTTAGAACTGGAGTGGTTTGTGTTTGTTTTTTGGGTTGTTGGGTTTTGGTTTTTTTTTTTATCAGTTGCATTAACCAAGGAACATTTGTTCTTTAAAGACTGGCTTTAGGGACAGCTAGGTGGCACAGTGGATAGAGCACTAGCCCTGGAGGACCAGAGTTCAAATCCAGTCTCAGACACTTGACACTTATTAGTTGTGTGACCCTGGGCAAGTCACTTAACCACAACTGCCTCAACCCCCGCCCCCCCCCCAAAAAAAAAAGACTAGCTTTAAAATGCATCGATTTTAGGACTTCTTTTTAGAGCTATTTCTTCATGCATTAAGAGGTATTTTCATATCTTTCATTTTTCATGGAACCACAGAATCTCAGGGTCAGATGGGATTTCATAGGCCATCTAATCCAAAGCACAGCTGAGTAAGATTATCCTTTACTGCATGCCTGACAGTCATCATTCAGCTTTTTGCTCTAAGTCTCCTACTAAGGGGGAATCGCCTACTTCCTGGGAGCCCCTTTCATTTTTGGATAGCTCCAGCTGTTAGGGAGGCCATTTTTTCTACCCAGCCTACATTGGCTGCTTCTGCTTCTATTTGTTGTTGTTGTTGTTGTAACATCCATTGCTCCAAGTTCTGTACTGTGGGACCAAGCAGGCAGGAGAAATCTAATGCCTCTTCCATAGGACACCTTAAATATCTGAAGCCAGCTATCTTATCCCCTCTAAGATTCTACATTTATCCCTCATAAAATTTAATTTGATTATATCCAGCCTGTCAAGATCTTTTTGGATTCTAACCTGGTCACCCATCACCTTAACTGCTCTATGTAGCCTTGTGTTATCTGCGTGTTGGAGAGGGACACGATCCATTTCTTTTTTTTTTTTTTTTTTTTTGCAGGGCAGTGAGGGTTAAGTGACTTGCCCAAGGTCACACAGCTAGTAAGCGTCAAGCATCTGAGGCTGGATTTGAACTCAGGTCCTCCTGAATCCAGGGCCTATGTTTTCTCTACCTAGCTGCCCCCAATCAATTCTTTTTTTCGAGCTCCTGATAAAAGTGACCTTCCCCTCAGACCATTTCACAAATGCTTCAAATGCTTTCAGATGGGAAAAGTAAAATTAGTTCACTTGACATTCTTAGCTTACTTTGCACCAGAAACTTCAAATGTGCTAGATGTCACATGGAGTACTTCATTCTGATTGTCACCTCATTAAGCAGAGGTTCGTTCAAGCTGTCAAAGAATTTGTCTTATATTCTGCGTGTGTGTGTGTGTGTGTGTGTGTGTGTGTGTGTGTGTGTGTGTGTGTGTAAAAGCTTCCTGTGGCTCCAGACTGTGCCTTGGGTGTATTCATGACAGTGTGTAGCCAATTAATATCTGTGCTCAGGATTTCCAGAGGATTTTCACATGCCTTTCTTCATTTGATATTCACAGCAACTCTGTGAAATAATTGAAGTAGCTATTGATCCCATTTTACAGATGAGAAAACTGACTCTCAGAGCTGTCAAGGCTTCCCTCAGGTCTTCTGACCCTGAGTACAGTGCTCATTCCTCTGTCCCACTGCCTCTCCAGATGGTAGTTCTTTGGTTCTCTTAGAATGATGCTTTTATAAAGGAGAAATATGAGATTCACATGACTTCAATTATGGATTTTTTCCTTGTTTATTAAAATTATTTTTTTAATTGAAAATAGTTCATTTTCAATTCAAGGATCAGTTGAAGAAATGCTGTTGTAGCAGGAACTTTACTATCTATAGAAATATGCTACAGAAATTTTTGTTTGTTTGTTTAACATGTTGTTTATGATGAAGACCCATAACAATTTTTATCATTACCTGACCTCAACCATCACTAGTAGTCATCTTTATAGGAAGTTAGTGATAGAAAAAGGAAGTATAAGTTATATTTATTCTATATTATACTTATGCTATCCACTCCGAGTGAGGGTAATTACTTTTGATCAGTTGAAGTCTTATGCAATTAAAACAAGCATCTCTGATAAATAGTTTGGATACATGATAAATTCATATGTCTAAAGTTTGTTGTGGTCAGGGGAAAAGAGAACCTTGTATTTTCTAAAATATTTATAGCTACTCTCTTTGTGGTGACAATGAACTGGAAATCAAGAGGATGTCTATCAGTTAGGGAAATGGCTGAACAAGTTGTGGTGTGTGATTGTGATGAAATACTACTGCTCTGTAAGAAATGATGAGCTGGTTCAGTTTGGAAAACCCTGGAAAGACTTGCATGAAATAATGAAAAGTGAAGTTGAGCAGAGCCAAGAGAACGTTGTATACAGTAACAGCAATATTGTTCAAAGAATAACTGTAAACAACCAAGTTATTCTGAGTACTACACTCAAATCAGCTGTTAAGAACCTGTGAAGGAAGACCTCTAGAGAAAGAAGTGATAAATACAAGCATGCATAATTGGGTTTTACATATATTTCTAAATCTGTCAAATGGTGGCCTTCTCTCGTACAGGGAAGGGAGGGAGGAATATGGTTGTAAACTTAAAATGTAATAAAAAGAATTCCATTTCTTTAAAAAGCTTTCTGTGGGGGGGGCAGCTAGGTGGCGCAGTGGATAAAGCACTGGCCCTGGATTCAGGAGTACCTGAGTTCAAATCCGGCCTCAGACACTTGATACTTACTAGCTGTGTGACCTTGGGCAAGTCACTTAACCCCCATTGCCCCGAGCAAAAAAAAAAAAAAGCTTTCTGTGCCTCTTAGGAATAGGCGATTAATTGTAAAATTAGTTCTAAGTAGTATAAGTTTAATAACCTTTTTAGAATAACAGCATTGAATTTTATGCACAAATTTTGTCTATTTGCTTAATTGTCAGGAGTTAGTGGAGATATATTGATTTTAAGCATTTGACAAAAGACCAGTCAGCTGCTGTATAGCCTTTGACAGGAAAGTTTTTTGTAGCTGTAGGATTTCTAAGTTATGGAAGTGATTGAAAAACCACAATTATGAATTATTCCAAGAAAATATCATCATTAAGTTTATGGGAACTTAAACTTAAGGAAAAAATTTAGTGTGGCAGGTAACTGTGCTGAGCACTGCTGATATAAAGGTAGGCAACATTTAATTCTTCTTCCTTACTCCCATTCTTCAGATTTGGTCTTCAGTTCACTCAAAAAATTCCTTTTCATGACCCTGTTTGTCTCTTCTGATTACTGAAATCATTTAGCCTTTGTCTCCATATTTTTAAATTACAGGAAACTTTTTACTCTTATCATCAGTGGTGCATGATACGTGTATGATGTGTTTTTGGAAGTTTAAAATGAGTCACCATGAAGTCGCTGAAAGGCCACCACTTACCACATTTACAGTTCTGAATAAACTTGTTTAATTTTTTTTAACGCAAAGCATGTATCTTTACCACATTGACTGAAGTGTTACCAAAAAAAATAGCGGCTGTGAGGTAGCTGACTGGTTACAAAGCAGAACCAAATCAGTAAAAACTTACTAAGAAAGGCTTAGCGGTTGCTATTGATGTTTCAGTAATGTCGCAGAGCTTAATCAGAGTGACTAACTGACCCAGCTTCACAGATTGACTTAAATCATTTGCTTTTCTGATACTAGTCACATAGATTTCAAATACAACTGACTCAAATCTTTTTCTAATATATGTATTTGAAATATCATTCAAATGACACTAAAAATTGTGACCGTACCATAACCTGTGACTAAGCACAGTTTCATGATATAACATTAAAAAAACAACCCACTACTTAATGTTTAAAATCCTCAGAGTCATATGTTCAAAGTCCACGTTTAACCTTTTTTTAGAATGAAAGACTTGTAGATAACTTTTTTGCATACTCTATTTTCTCCATGTTTCTTAAATTATATTTTTGCAGATGGAGGATTAAATAAATACACTTTAAGACATATAACCTTTCTAATTGTATTCGAGGCCAAACACCTTGCACAGTGTCATGACCCTTCTGATACCGCAAACTTTCTGTAATACGGCTCCCCAAAAAAAACCCACATCCTATGTATAACCTTAGATTTATTTTGAAACCTACATGAAGAGAACAGAGAGATTACTAATTGTTTCTGTTATTTCCTTTAAGGGTATGGGGGCTAATTTATGACCTGAGTTTCTCAAATTTGCCAGATTGATGTATAACAAACTTACCTATATAAGTTTGGTCTAAATATGTGGCCCCAAATCCTGGCCTTGGGCTGAGGCAGAATTTCTAGATGGAGCATTTGTTGAGCCCTTACTGTGCCCCAGGCACGAATACAGGAAAAGCTAGTCTGTCTCTTCCCCTGAGAATCTAATGGGTGGAGAACAATGGGAAGGAGAGCTGGGGATTAGAGGGGCATGGTGTGGAAGTGGTGGCTCAGAAGGCCTGCTTTCACCCACATAAAGTAGGAGCCCAGGGGCAGAGTCCAAGGAGGAGATTAGGATGATATAGCCAGAGTGCAGGCAGGGTGGCCTGGAAACGATAGGATAATAAACAAGATTCTAAGTATTTTTGTTTGAAAATTAACCATAATCATAACTGCTAACATAGAGAGCGCTTTAAGGTTTGCCAAACACTTTACAAATATCACTTCACAACATCTCTGGGAGATGAGTGTTAGTTACTCTCATCCCCATTATACAATTGAGGAAACTGTGGCAGACAGCAGTGAAGTGACTTGCCCAGGGTCACACAGTTAACAAGTATCTGAGACCAGATTTGAACTTGGGTCTTCCTTACTTCTGGGAGCTGGCTCTGCCCTTTGCTGCTAATGTTCTGACAGGCCAGGGATCTGGCTTCAGGATTCCTGGAGGTGGTGTTGGCTTGTGACCAACCCTTCTCTTTCCATCGTTATTTCTAGTACCTATTGGCTACCCTACTGGCGACTAGAACTCATGCTGGCTTCCTCAGGGCTGTCCCTTTCCCAGCCTCTGAAAGTTTCCAGCCATCCTTTGGGCCACTTCTGTACTAGGGGAGGGCCTTCTGTTTCTCTGAATTTCTAGACCATTGCTCTTTCTAGGGTCCTTTTCATGTATTTGATAAGAGGATCGAAGGAGCTTCATTTCCTACAGTTTTTTCTTTGTACAGCTTTGAGTAAATGTAAATCCAAGCAGGAATAGAAACTAATTGGCTTTGTTGGAAATGTTTCTGTAGCTCCTACTCTTCCTTACTCACATAAGCACTCTTAAAATATAGAATGGATGATTTCTGTTCATTTTAGCCTGTTGCCTATTTAGTTCTCAAGACCATAATGGGAAAAAGTATTGATATCCTGTCATCTCTGAGAAGCACAGTTCAGTTATGCAGATTTCGTTGTATAGTCTGAAATGAAAATTTCCATCTGCAAACTGTCATTTAGTGCTTTGCCTATTAAACAAACACTTTTCACTTGGATGTCTGTTAAGAACTTAAAACGGCATTCCATCTTCTCCCTTTTTTTGTCCCTTGGTTGGTTTGAGACTCTAGTTCAGAGTTTGGACTTCGAGGATCTGTAATGGGGGAGGAGATTGTCCATGGACTTAAATGAGAGAAAAAAAATCTTTATTTTAATATAATCATTTATCCTGTGTATTTAATTTTGTACATTTAAACAAATTCTGAGAAGGGCTCCATAAGCTTCACCAGACTGCTCAAGAGGTTCATGACACTAAAAGGTCCTGCTTCAGATCTGGAAAAGAATTACAAGGATATTGCAAAGATTTCATATTACAAAGATATTATAGATACTCTTTGTTTGTGTGTGTGTGTGTGTGTGTGTGTGTTGCTGGTTGTAGCCCTCCGATCTAGCCACAGGAAGGGCACTTCCTTAGACAGGAAGAAAGCAGATTTTAACATGTAAGTAGTGTTTCAGCCACAGGTTTCCCAGTAATACTCTAAGGCGATCACACTGTTTGCTTAAGAACCTACTAAAAAATACAGCTGAGAGTACAATTTAAATGAAGTGTTTTCAGAACTGTAAGGAACTTCCAGAACTCGCTATCATCTAGTCATTCATAGTTTTTACATGGAATAGAGTTGGTTTGTACTTTTTTTTTCTTTAAGAATTTGATGTCCATAAAAAAATCCCCTGGCCTTGAATTTCTAAACTTGGTTAGTTTAGTCTGGTTTTCTATTTAAAACTCAGTGCAATTACAACAGAAAGAAAGAGTTTTTAATAAAAAATTTTGTCCATATAGGGCCTTTTCCTTTTTTCTTTGATCTCTTTGGAATACAAACCTGAGTCAAGCTCTTTGGGTAGAATTCCAAATTGTTCTCCAGAACAGTTAGACCAGTTCATTACTCCATCAACATTAGTGTCCCTATTTTCTCACATCCCCTCCAGCATTTGTCGTTTTCCTTCTCTGTCATGTCTGCATTTTCCCTTGTTAATTTCTTGAAATATGGTATCTAGACCCTTTTTTTGATCATAGCTTTCAGGTAGTCCAATAGTTTTTAAATTATCTCTCCTCAAATTATTTTCCAGGTCAGTCATTTTTCCTATGAGATATTTCACATTTTCTTCTATTTTTTTTTTCATTCTCTTGATTTTGTTTTATTGCTTGTTGATATGTCATGGAATCATTAGCTTCCACTCACTCAGTTCTAATTTTTAAAGAACTATTTTCTTCAGTGAGCTTTTTTTTTTCTTTTCTTTCCAGGGCAATGAGGGTTAAGTGACTTTCCCAGGGTCACACAGCTAGTAAGTTTCAGTGAAATTTTGTACCTCTTTTTCCATTTGGCCAATTCTGCTTTTACAGAGTCCCTTTTCTTTAGTGGATTTTTTCTTTGGGTGGGGGAGGGTCTTTTACCATTAGGCCAATTCTGTTTTTTAAAGTGTTATTTTCTTCATTTTTTTGTGTGCCTCTTTTACTAAGCTATTAATTCCCTTTTCATAATTTTCTTACATCATCCTCATTTCTTTTCCCGATTTTTCCTCTATCCTTCTTATCTAACTCTTCCAGGAATTCTTGTTCAGCTTGGGTCCTATAGGCAGTTTTCTTTGAGTCTTTGTTTATATTGTTTTCACTTTGTTGTCATCTTATGCTTATGTCTTGGTCTTCCCTTCCACCATGGTAGCTTTTTAATGTTCTAGTTGCTTTTGTTGTTATTGCTTGCCCATTTTTCTAGCATATTTCTTGACTGTGAACATTATGTTAAAGTTAGGCTCTGTTCATCTGGGGAGGCACTGTTCCAAGCTTTAGGCTTTTTTGTACTACTGTTTTCAGAGTTAGTTCTGGGGTCTAATGTAAATTTTTGGTACTTATAAGGTGTTGTGATCTGGGGAGAGGTGTGATCACTGCTTTCTTGGTCTGCTCTGTGGTCTTTACTCATGAAGGGCCCCTGCTCTCATGCAGTTGTAAGCACTGGTGTTCCTCTTTGCTTTGAAACTGTGAACAGGGTACCTGCACCTTTGTGACCAACTCCCAGCTCTCCTCTCTGCCCTAGAACTGCATGTGGGCAAGAGAGTTGCCAGTCAGTATCAGCTGTACCTAGTGCCACAAAGAGGTCATTGTAATCTTTTTCAGATCAGTTCTTCAAACCTCCCCCTCTCCCTTTTACTCCCAAAGTTGCTGCTGCCGCCGCCATTATTATTGCCACCTGAGGTTTCAGCCTACCAAATTGTTTTGATGATTACTGCTTTGTCATATAGTTTGAGATCTGGTATTGCTAGATTCATTTTATGATGAGTTAGTAGGTCCTTAATTAATGTTTATTGATTGACTGACTGACAGATTTCTAAGCAAAGACTGGAAGACTAGTCTTGTTAGTCATGTTATAGAGGAGGTTTCATATTTGGATAGGAGTTGGACTAGAGGTCCTTATGAACTCTGAGACTCTATGATTCTGGATGGATGAGGGACCAGAAAACCATCAGGATGAGTGCTGAAAAGGCTGCCATCTTTTTTAGTTGAGGCTCCTTGGATTGCTCTCTGCTGGAGCTTCACTTTACACAAAGAAGATGCTGCTAAATCTTTGTTGGTGAAATGGATTTCTGCAAACACTGGACTGTTTCTATAGTGAATGACAAAGTGGAGAGGAGACAGGTTTCTAACATGAATTTCCTTGACATCATTTTCTAGGCATAGGGAAAAAAACCTCTCTCTATTTGATTGTCAACAGTAAGTACACCAAGCATGCTTCTAGATTGGGGCCTGCTGACTTCTTTTCAGCCAAATATTCTCCTTTGAAGTAACTTTGTTGGAAGGTATTTATGGAAAGTCCTATCAGCAGGCAGAAAGGAGGATGAGGGCGCAGCATTTTCTACTCCTGCCTCGGGGCTCATCAGCACTTTGCTCTCCTCTGGGCTTTGTCACCATCTCTATGAAGAATCTGCAAATTCTAAAGAAAAATGTGTTGTCTCATGAACTCGTGTTTCTTCCAGTAGATAAAGAGTCAGGATATATTTTACTTTCAGGGCAGGTTCAGCTGTCTATACTTTTCCCATGTCTGTTTTACCTTCCTCTTATTTCAGATTTCTTAGTTTCTACTTTTCCATAGCCCGTATTCCCCACCCCTACATTCTTCTTTACTTAATATCTATCCATACATTTATGTGCCTGTGTAATTTAGAAAAAGAGTACATTAAGAAATAAAACAGATTACTCACAAGCCAGGCAGGCTGAGAAGAAGCCTAATCACCCCCTGGGCCATGCTGTAGCGCGAACAGTGTGTCCTGGAAGCAGCGCTACACTTTAAGAAGGAGTTAAAAAGCCAAGAAATAGTAAGCCAGGATGAGTAGGCAGAGAAAGCAGAAGACCATCGAAAACTTCTTTGGGGTAAAGGTAGACCACAATACACCCTCAGAAGAAGAAGATAATAACAGGGTCAAAGCTCCGACATCTAAAGCTTCCAAAAAAAATATGAACTGGTCTCAGGCCATGGAAGCTCTCAAAAGGGACTTTGAAGTGAAAGTAGGAGAGATAGAACAAAGATGTAGAGAAAGAGAGGAAGGAATGGAAAGAGAAATGAGAGCAATGCAGGAGAGTCATGAGAAAAAAGTCAACAGTTTGAAAAGCCAAATGGAAAAGGAGATTAAAAAACTGTCTGCTGAAAATAATTGCCTAAGAATTAGGATTGAACAAATGGAAGCTAGTGACCTTATGAGAAACCAAGACACAGTAAAGCAAATCCAATTGATTGAAAAAATAGAGGGCAATGTGAAATATCTCCTTGGAAAAACAGCTGACCTGGAAAATAAATCTAGGAGAGATAATTTGAAAATCATTGGACTACTTGAAAACCATGACCAAACCAAGAGCTTAGACACCATCCTCCGAGAGATTGTGAAGGAAAATTGCCCTGATATTCTAGAAGCAGAAGCTAAAATAGAAATTGAAAGAATCCACCGATCACCTCCTGAAAGAGATCCCAAAAGGAAAACCTCCAGGAATATTATAGCCAAATTCCAGAACTCCCAGGTCAAGGAGAAAATACTGCAAGCAGCTAGAAAAAAGGAATTTAAATACTGTGGAGCTCCAGTAAGGATAAAGCAAGATCTAGCAGCTTCTACATTAAAGGACCGGAGGGCATGGAATATGATATTCCAGAGGGCAAAGGAACTGGGACTACAGCCAAAAATCACGTAACCAGCAAAACTAAGCATCATCTTTCAGAGGCAAACATGGAATTTCAGTGAGAAAGAAGACTTTCAGGCATTTGTTATGAGAAGACCTGAACTGAATAGAAAATTTGACTTTCAAATACAAGACCCTGGAGAAGCATAAAAAGATAAACAGGATTAAAACAACTCTGAGGTACCACCTGACACCTATCAGATTGGCTAAAATGACAAAAAAGGAAGATAATAAATGTTGGAGAGGCTGTGGGAAAATTGGAACACTAATGCATTGTTGGTGGAGCTGTGAGCTGATCCAACCATTCTGGAGAGCAATTTGGAATTATGCCCAAAGGGCAATAAAGCTGTGCATACCCTTTGACCCAGCAATCCCACTTTTAGGTCTTTTGCCCAAAGAAATCATGGAGGGGGGAAAGGGACCCACATGTACAAAAATATTTATAGCTGCTCTTTACGTGGTAGCAAGGAATTGGAAGTTGAGGGGGTGCCCATCAATTGGGGAATGGCTGGACAAGTTGTGGTATATGAATACAATGGAATACTATTGTGCTGTAAGAAACGATGAGCAGGAAGAGTTCAGAGAAACCTGGAGGGTCTTACATGAGCTGATGATGAGTGAGATGAGCAGAACCAGAAGAACATTGTACACAGTATCATCAACATTGAGTGTTGACCTACTGTGATGGACTATATTCTTCTCACCAATGCAATGGTACAGAAGAGTTCCAGGGAACTCATGATAGAAGAGGATCTCCAAATCCAAGAAAAAAAAGAAAGAAAGAACTGTGGAATATAGATGCTGATTGAACCATATTATTTCTTTTGTTTTGGGTGCTGTTGTTTTTTTTTTCTATTTTGAGGTTTTGCATCACTGCTCTGATTCTTTCTCTTGTAACAGGATTAATGTTATTATGTGTATATATATGTGTGTGTGTATATATATATATCTATATGTATATGTATAGAGATATATAGATATAACCTATATCAGATTACCTGCTGTCTAGGGGAGGGGGGGAGGGAGGGGAGGGAGGGAGAAAAATCTGAAATTGGAAAGCTTGTATAAACAAAAGTTGAGAACTATCTTTACATGTAACGGAAAAAATAAAATATCTCATAATAAAAAAAAAGAAGGCAAACAATATGATATCGATTATGCATGTGAATTATGTCAAACATATTTATATATTAGCCATGTTGCAAAAAATCAAGATAAATAAAGTAAATAAAGTATGCTTCCATTTAAAAAAAAAAAAGATAAACAGGAAAAAGACTTCATGAGGGATATTAAAAGATCAAACTGTTAGCATTCCTACATGGGAAGATAAATACTTCGAACTCATAAGAACTATCTCAGTTCTAGTAGTGCTTGAGTTCTAGTGGGTGTGGGGTGGGAATGGAGGAGGAAGAGAAGTTGGAACACAAATTTTGAAAAAATTGATGTTAAAATTTGTTGTTATATATATTTTGGAAAATAAAATTCTATTCAATAAAAAAAATTTAAAAAAAAAGAAATAAAACAGCACCATTTGGTAGAGCATTGGACTCAGATTCCAAAAACCTATGTTTCCGAGCCAACAGTGATGCTTTAAAACTATTGGACCGGGGCAGCTAGGTGGTGTAGTGGATAGAGCACCGGCCCTGGAGTCAGGAGTACCTGAGTTCAAATCCGGTCTCAGACACTTAACACTTACTAGCTGTGTGACCCTGGGCAAGTCACTTAACCCCAATTGCCTCACTAAAAAAAAACAAAAACAAACAAAACAAAAAAACTATTGGACCACAGGTAAATCACTTAGGCTCTTTGAAACCATTTCTTTAAAATGGGGATAATGATAATTGTGCTGCTTCCCTAAAGGCTTATTGTAGAGCTAAGTGGTTTATAAATGTATATTTATAAATATGTATTTTATATATGTTTATAAACTATATACTTTATAGGGGATATAGTTTATATTTTTAACATATATTTATAAATAAATATATGCACATTTATTTATTTTGAGCCATGAGAGTATTTTATGATTTTCTGGTTACATGTAAAGATAGTTTTCAATATTTGTATTTATAAGATTTTGAGATTCAAATTTTTCTCCCTCCGTCCCTTCCCTCCCCAAGACAGAAAGCAGTCTGATATAGGTTATATACATACAATCATACTAAACATTTCTGCATTAGTCATGTTGTGAAAGAAGAATCAGAACAAAAGGGGAAACACCCTCCCAAAAAATTAAAAAGAATAAATAATAAAAAAATTTTTTTAAAGTAGAAACAATACGGTTCCATCTGCATTCAGATTCCACAGTTCTTTTTTTCTGGATGTGGAGAGCATTTTCTATCATGAGTTCTTTGAATTGTCTTGGATCATTGAACTTCTGAGAAGAGCTATTTCTGTTACTGTATACAATGTTCTCCTGGTTCTGCTCGCTTCCAGGTGTTATATAAATGTGACTTAGGTTTAATCTTAATTTGAGGTTGTATGCCTCAGAAAGAATACAAAGATCAATTCGAGAAATATTTTATTCATGAAAAAATTTCTCTTCTGACACAAATCTGTTATTTAATATAGGAGATTAATCTGAAAAATGAACAGTTATTAAGTTGAATATAATTTAATAAAGTTAAACTCTAGTATTTCCATATGTAAAAAGAGTAGATAGTGTTGGGACAACTCTACATAATCACCTTCCTACGTTATTTATTCTTGGTCCTCAGCTTTTTCCTGTCCTTGGATTTTTAATTACTAATCTAACCCCCACATGGCTTATTGAAACATTTAGGAATTCCCTTTGGCATGCTTCCTGCTTCTTCCCTCCTGGTTCCTCAACATGAAGGAGGAGCATATACATTGTCAGTACATCGTGGAGGAAGGCTTTACAGATTCTTCCCCTTGAATCACTCAGCCCACAGGGCCACCAGATATATTTGGTTATTGTGTTTTCCAGCTCTATAAGGTAGTCCTTCAGTAGTTTGATTTGTATGGCACTGAATAAGTAAATAAATTTAGGTAGTTTTGTCATTTGTATTACATTGACTCAGTCTCTCCATAAGCAATTAATATTTCTCCATTATGATCAGTAAAAAGGCCTTGAATTTTTCTGTGTTTGTAGGCTTTTTAATGCCCTAATACGTGGTCAATTTTTGTGAAGTTATTATGGACAGCTATAGAATAGGTATACACTTTTCTGTTGCCATTTGGTATTCTCCAGAGAACCATCATATCTAACTTTTCTAAAATTCTATTAATGTCCCTAACCTCTTTCTTGTTTATTTTATGGTTAGAATTATCTAAGTTTTTCGAGGACAAAATGAGGTCCCCCCTACTCTAACTTTTACTGTTTATTTCTTCCTATAATTCATTTTCCTTTAAGAATTTGGATGCTGTGTCATTTGGTGCAATGAGGATTAAGTGAGTTGCTCAGGGTCACACAGCTAGTAAGTGTCAAGTATCTGAGGCTGGGTTTGAACTCAGGTCCTCCTGAATCCAGGGCCAGTGGTTTATCCACTGCACCACCTAGCTGCCCCGGTATGTCAGATTTTCTACTTGGCTTTTGTATAAATTTTTTTCATCAGGAATGGTTAGAATTTCTCTGTTTTCATTAAATCCTATTTCCCCCCCTTTGGGATCATATTCAATTTTGCTGGATAGGTTATTCTTTTTTCCCTTAATAATATTTTTTCCAATTACATGTAAAGATAGTTTTCATCATTCATTTTTTATAAGATTTTGAGTTCCAAATTTTTCTCCCTCCCTTTCATCTCCCCTACCTAAGACAGCAAACAATCTGACATAGGTTATATATGTACAATCATGTTAAACATATTTGCACATTAGTCATGTTGTGAAAGAAGAATCAGAACAAAAGGGAAAAACCACAACAAAGAAAAAAACAACCAAAAAAGTGAAAATGGTATGCTTTGATCTGCATTCAGACTCCATAGTTCTTTCTCTGGAGGTAGATAGTATTTTCCATCATGTGTGCTTTGGAATTGTCTTGGATCATTGTATTACTGAGAAGAGCTAAGTCTTTCATACCTGATCATCACACAGTGTTGCCGTTACCATGTACAATGTTCTCCTGGTTCTCTTCACTTCATTCAGTAGCAGTTCATGGATAGGTTATTCTTGATTATAAACCTAAATCCTTTGCCTTCTGAAACATCTTATTCCAACCTCTCTGTTTTTTTATGGTGGTGACTACTCAATCTTTTGTAATCCTGACTGTGGTTCCTCAATATTTAATTCACTCTTTCTGGCTGTTTATAATATTTAGCTCTGGATTTTGGCTATAACATTCCAGAAAGTTTTATATGAGGGTTCCTTTCAGGAGATGACTGGTAGATTCTTGCACTTTCGTTCTTCAACATCTAGGTAGGTTTTTTAAAAATGATTTCTTGAAATATTATGTCTGTATTATTTTTTTGTTGTTCATAGATTTCAGATGGTGCAGTGATTCTTTTTTGTTTTGAGGTAATTAGGATTAAGTGGCTTGCCCAGAGTCACACAGGTAGTAAGTGTCTGAGACTGGGGTTGAAGTCCTCCTGGCTTCAGGGCCAGTGAGCTCTCTACTGCGCCACCTAGCTGCCCCCCTTGTGCAGTGATTCTTAAATGATCTTTCCTAGATGTGTTTTCCAGATCAGTTGTTTTTGCTATGAGATATTTCACATTTTCTCCTTTTTTTTTTAAAGCCTTTGACATTGTTTTATTATTTCATGGTGTCTCATGCAATCATTAGCTTCCATTTGGCCATTTCTAATATTTTCTTCAGTGGGGTTTTTCAGTGGCTTCCTCTCATTTTCAAGATCAAATACAAAATTGTCTCTTTGGCTTTTAACCATTATCTATCCTCTTCCTACCTTCCTGGTCTTCTGCTTTACTCCCCTCTAGGTGCTCTGCGCTTCAGTTACACTGTCCTCCTTACTGTTCAAACATGCTCCATCTCTCAGTTCCAGGTATTTTCACTGGCTGTCCTCCATACCAGGAATACTCTTCCCTTCTCATCTCTACCTCCTGGCTTCCCTTTCCTAATCCCGTCTAATGTTAGTGCCTCCCTCTGTAATCATCTCCAATTTGCATACATCTTCTTTGTATATAGTTGCTTTCATGTTGTCTCCCCTATTAGCTTCTTGACAGCAAGGACTGTTTTTTGCCTTTCTTTGTATCCCTAGTGCTTAACACAGTCCCTGACACAGCATGTGCTTTATAGATGCTAGTTGACTACCTAACCAATGTTGGATAATATTTTTTTTAAGTGTAAAATTTTTATTTTCGGTTCCAAATTCTCTCCCTCCCTTCATCCCCCTCCCCTGAGTAGGAAAGCAAGAAATAAGTTATTTATTATACATTTGAAGCCATAATATATATATATATATATACATATATATATATATATATTAGCCAAGTTGCAAAAAAAAAAAAGGCAGCAAGAAAAATAAAGAGAAAAATAGATACTTCATTCTGCCCTGAGAGTCCATCAGTTCTCTATCTGGAGGTGGAGAGCATTTATCATCATGAGTCCCTTAGAATTGTCATGGGTCATTGTGCTAATCAGAGTTCCTAAGTCTTTCACAATTGATTATCATTATAATATTGCTATTACTGCGTAAATTATTCTCCTGGTTCTTGTCAGTTCAATTTGTGTCAATTCATAAAAGTCTTCCCATGCTTTCTGAAACCATCTTGTTCATTATTTCTTATAGCACAATAGTATTCTATCACAATCATATGCCACAACTTGTTCAGCCATTTCCCAGTTGATGAAAATTCCCGATTTCCAGTTCTTTGCCACCACAAAAAGAACTACTATAAATATTTTGTACAAATAGGTCCTTTTCCCTTTTCTTTGATCTCTTTGGGATACAGACCTGGTAGAGGTATTACTGGGTCAAAGGGTATGCAGTTTTATAGCCCTTTGGGCATAGGTCCAAACTGTTCTCCAGAATGGTTGGACCAGTTCATAACTTGATTAATAATGCATTAGCCTACCTATTTTTCCATCTCCTCCCCAGCATTTGTTCTTTTCTGTCATCTTAACCAATCGGATGTGTGTGAGGTGGTACCTCAGTTGTTTTCAGTTGCATTTCTCTGATGATTAGTGATTAGAGCATTTTTTTATATAACTCTAGATAGCTTTGGTTTCTTTTTTTTTTTTAATTGCCTCATATCCTTTGACCATTTTATCAATTGGGGAATGGCTCCTCTTATATAAATATGACTCATTTTCTGTATAGTTGAGAAATGGTACCTTATCAAAGAAACTTGCTCTAAAATTCCCCTGCCCCCCATTTTCTTGCTTCCCTTTTAATTTGGGTTGTATCGATTTCATTTGTGCAAAAACTTTAATTTCATGTAATCAAAATTTTCCATTTTACCTCTCATGATCCCCTCTCTCTTGTTTGGTCATAAACTTCCCCCTGACCACAAATCTGACAGGTAAATTTTTCCATGCTCCCCTAATTTGCTGATGCTATCGCCCCTTATGACATTGGATAAACTTTTGTACGCCAGCATAATTTATGTGGACATCCTTTCTTTATTTTAATTTATTTCCCATTTTTTCATTAACTATTTCTCATTTCTTCAGCATCATGTGCATGTCATGTCTTTTTCTCAATTTTATTCTGTCTTTGTATTTTGATTTTTAGGCTAACAAGTATTTTGTCTAGCTGTACATAAAGAGTTGATTGAGGAATGATTGCCACATCAGTAATGAGTCATTTCCTGTGAGTGTGTGTGTGAGAATCTGTTTCATTTCTGTGCTATCACTTAGTATGCTTCATGTCCAGCACCTTCCCTGGTGACATTTATATAGCCCTTAAAATCTGCCATGTGCTTTACATACATGTTCTCCTTGATGAGCACAGCAAGCCCTGTGAATTAGCCTCTTGACTTGCCCATGATCACAAAGCTGATAAGCATTAGAATTGGGATTTGGCCCCATCTTCTTGACTTCAAGCACAGTATGCTTTCCACTATACCATTCTGCCTTGGAGGGCTTTTCGTCACCACGGCTCACTCTACTGAGTCCCCTGAGTGTGCTTCTCACTGAGTGACTCTAGTCCTTCAGCTGCACCCTCAGCTCAGATACTGCTGTGGTTATTCAAAAGCAGTGCCCTAGAACTGGCAGAAGCCTCCCAGTTCTGGTCCATTATCACCTCATTTCTGACCTTCTACCTCCTCCCAGGCAGGAAGTCAGAAAGGAGAACTCCTTGGTGAGAAACCGCACCCTTATTCATGATGCTGATCCAGTGTTTCCAGGTCAGACCGTATCTAACAACAAATCTCTCTGGGTTTCAGATTTCCATAGTTTTTTTAAATGATTAAGTTGTTCATATTGATTTGCACAAATAAGTGACTGGGGAAAGGCACAATCTGTGTTAACCCAAAAAGAGATCTCTTTGGGTCATACCTTAGGAATTTGTGCTTGGACCTCTGCTGTTTAACATTGTTGTCCATTCTTCGCTATTCTCAGCAATACAGTGATCCAAGACAGTTCTGAATAACTTATGATGAAAAATACTCTCTATTTCTAGAGAAAGAACTGATGCATTCTGAATAAAGAGTGAAGCATATATTTTTCTTTATTTTTCTTAGGTTTGGGTTTAGGTTGGGTTTTTTTTTTTTGGTCTGTGTTTTCTTTCACAGCATGACTAACGTGTAGATGTTTTGTTTGACTGCACACATATAACCTATATCAAATTGCTTGCCTTCTCAGTAGGGGGGATGGGAAAGAATTTAGAACTCAGAATTTAAAAATGAATGTCAGTAATTGTTTTTATACATAAATGGGGGGAAATAAAATATTAACTTAAATATTTTTGTTAGTGACCTGTGTAAAGGCCTAGATGGCATGCTTATCAGACTTGTAGATGGCACAAAGCTAAGAGATGACTAACATATAGATGATAGAGTTGGGATGGGGGGGGAATTGACAGACTAATTAGATAAAATTCAGTAGGAATAAATTTAAAGGCTTACACTTAGGTTAAAGTTTGCAAATGTGAGATGAGAAAGTCATGGCTAGACAGCCCTCTGATTTAAACTCAGCTTTTCCCCTGTACTCCGTAGGCCTGCCTCTATTGGTCCATTTGGTCTCCAAGTCCCATCCATCCCCACAGCTTATTGAACGTCACTTAAGAGCTAAAGGGTCTTACTTAGCATCTTAGAGTTAGCAGTAACATCAGAGGTTATTTAGTCTAACCCTTTGCCAAAGCATAAGTACTATCAATTAAAACCCCCCTTTAAGACTGCCTGTGACAGGGAACTTTCAAGATGACCCATTATGTTGTTACCATTTTTGCTTTATTTAAAAAGCCTTGGTTGTTCTAGCAAGTCCTGGCTTCTTTTTTTCATTTACATAACAATTTACCTTGTGTGTTCAGAAAGCTCTAACTGGGGATATTTCTTAAAATCATATTTGAGGGGGCGGCTAGGTGGACACTTACTAGCTGTGTGACCCTGGGCAAGTCATTTAACCCCTATTGTCCCACAACACCCCCCCCAAAAAAAACCCAACAAAAAATCATATTTGACTATTAAATTCTAGATCTCTGAACTAGGTTGAACCAAAGCTGGCCTAATGAATGTAGTGATGGGCTGACTTTTCAAGATCTTTCCCCTCAGTAAGGAGCCCTGCAAGTACCTAGGAGTTCCCAGACAGAGCTAGGAAGTTTGGGGGGGGGGTATTTTTACTGGTCTTGTAATTTCTACAGTTCAGGGAGCTTCCAGTGAGGAGCATCCTTCACCAGTGCAAATCAACATCTTCTTTACAATTGGATATACTCATTATTAATCATGTGCAGTAAAAATCACGACACCCTTTAAGATTTCACGTTTGCACAAAGGGAGGCTTGTGCTTCCCCATACCAGCTTGTTTTTAGGGGGCAGCATGAGAGAGTGACTAGATGGAGGGCTCACGCAGCACTGGGAGAGGCCTGGGCTAGAATTCTGGCCTCCCTTACAACTACCAATTGTGTGACTGTTGACAGGTCACCTAATTTAGTCAAGCTTCCATTTCCTTATCTGTAAAATAAGGCTAGCAGTGCCATTAGTGCCTGACTCACAAAGTCCTGGGGAATCTCAGGTGAGATCATGTATGTGAAGTGTTTTGCAAACCTCAAAGTGCTGAACAAATATCAGTTGAATAATTGTTATTAAATCATAGCTATGAGTGTATCATTGTTTAGATTCCAGAATCTTTTCTGATGACTTTTGCTAACTCCAACATAGTCGAGATATAACCTGTCTTCTTTCTCTCACAAGAGATTGGCCTCCTAAAACATGATAATGTGAATGTTTGATCTACCGTGCGCTCCTGAGGTAAAATATTTCCCTAATTTGATGCTCATTCCTCTCCGTCATTACATGAGCATTTATTTGTGGGCATTGTGCTAAAAGGCAAACCATGGCTACTGCTTTCAAGGAGCTCACATTCTGATGGGACAGATAATATATATGTAAATATTTATGCACTCGTATGATATATAAAGTGTAAATGAAAGGTAAATCTCAGAAGGAAGTAGAGGTGATAGAGGTGAGGTGTAGGCTAAGGTGAAATTAGAGATTTCTGGGTGAGGAAAGAACATGTATCATCAGGACATTTGCTCCTTGATAGTTAGTGTTCAGTTGGACACCTGTGGTTGGTGCTTCTGTTGGCTATGTGGGTAGCGCCTTTTGTGTACAGAGATGGTGCTTTTTATCCACCTGTGGCTGTAGCAGTGTGGGGAATGTTCAGGCTAGGCCCACCCGTCCTTCGGCCGTTGGGCTGAGCAATGGCACACATCAGAATGAAGGAACTCTTGGTGTTGGCAACACACTGAATTAGACATTGTGTGGTCTGTAGATTTGATGATTTCTAAGGGCCCTTCTGGCTCTCAGTCTCTGATCCCATGAACTCGACATCCATCACTATCCTGTGACTGTCACTTAGAAGATTCTCATGATGTTTAGCAAGTGGGAAAGATGTGAAAATGACCCATCTTGAGTATACATGGGAAGGAAGGGACAGGCCAAAAGGCATTCACCACCTTGCCCTAGTCTGTAGTTCTGGGCTGACCTTGAAGCACTTTTGTTCATCTCTAGGGGCACCTATGCAGAATACCACCAGAATGGACATGTCCTTCTCTGAGCAGTTTAGGATATTCTTTTTCCTAATAGGCATGAACAGACTCCCCAGAGTCACCTCAGAGGACTTTCCCTGAAGTCACCCCATTGATTCTTAGGGTTCAAGTTAGAGGATCCTTTATCCCGCAGAGAGGGAGGGCTCAGGCATGGATTCATTGGTGTCTGGAATTCCAAGGGAGGTACTGGCTCTGCAGCTTAGGACCTGAAGCAGTGGCCTGTGCTGCCGGAGAGGTTAGTGCTCAGCGTCACAGGGCCTGCGTACATCCTTCGTAGGAACCTCTGTCCAGGCCTTTCTGTTAGGTTGCACATTATTGGGCTCAATTACTTAGAAATTTATCAGGGAAAAAAAATTTAATTCTTTGACTAATTCAGTAACTTGACCTTTGCCATGACTCTCTACAAAAAGGTGTGAAAACTTCTGTACTAAAAGTTGTTTGGAAACAGCAAGTATCACTTCTAAGTGATGGTTTGGCAAGACTAGGTTTTTAGGATTTCAGGCAGTGCTGTTCGAGTGACCCATGACCTCTGTTCCCTGATCTCCATTCTCTGAAATAAGGTCACCGTGCATATCCCTTGGAAATTGAGAAAATCTGTTTTAAGAGTTTGCTTTGCTTTGCTTTGTTGTCACCAAACAGAAAGAAGAAGGGAAGGTTCAAGGGCAGCTTAATAAGTCTGACTCCGCCCAGTACGTGAGAGAGCTGGAAGAGCAGATAGCGGAACTGCATCACGAGGTGAGTGAGGTGCGGGGGATTGACAGCCCCTTGTCATCCTCTCCTCTTTCTCTTCCCGACCTCCATGTCTTAAGGTCATGTTCATGCTTACTGATCATAAGACTTTGAGGCTAAAGACCTGCTGTGAATTATTCATCATAAACCAACTAATATTTTTAAATATTATCTTGATATCTAATTTTTGTTCCTTTGAAGATTTTTTTCAATTAATCTATTGAAGCCCCAACTTGAGAATTTGTTTTCTCAACTCTCCTGCTCTTTCAGGAGTAACTTACAATATTTAAAGTTATCTTATTTCAAATTTTCATATGAAGTAGTTTTTGTTATAGTTAGAAAATAATCTGTTTTCTTACATGCAGATTCACAGGTCTTTGCAGTGACTCTATAATGTCCTATAAGCCTGTAGAAGAGATGTGTGGTGGGTGTTTACCGTTGGGGGCAGAGGGAAGTCTTTCTACCCTGTCACCTCTCTCCCCTTATGCTGGTATTACTGAGATTGCAAAAAAGGATACTTGCTTAATATCAGTTAACAGATTTCTTAGTATGTGAACACTTTTAAACTGGCACCACCTTGAATCTGTGAAATTCTCAGGAAATTTTCAAGTATCTTTACCGTTGCTGTGGTATTAACCTAGACAAGTTGGATTTTCTTTTCATTAAAATTCAGCATGTGAGGTTTTTGCCTCTACCATGTAATTTTTGGCATTTATCGCTTTGTTAACTTTTGGGTTAGCAGGATATAGGTAGTATCATTTTATGTCTTTAAGACAGGTTTTTGTATTTAATATTCCTTATTTGATTGTACCATATACTTTATATGGAGTAACCATTTTATTATTTTTAAATTGCACTAAAGAAAATAAAGTAATATCAGCTTACTATTACAGGTTTTGAAATTACAGATGCTAAATAAAGCTCATTTGGCCCCAAAGTGAGGTTGAACTCTTAGGAACAAAAGCTTTCACATCAGTTTGCAACCCACTTCATTTCCATTTAAAGGCTGAGAGACCTGCGCCCTTGCGTTTTACAGGAAAGGTAAACAATCTTGGACTTTCTTGGATGGATTAAAGAGTAAATTCCAAAGGTAGAATAGGTAGACTCTTTTACATTTGGGCTCTTCCTAGAAAATGCTGATTATGAGATTTCTGCCTAGAGCCACTTCCTGCTTTCTAGGCAGCAGGATAGTGGTCAAAGGATCCCCGGCTTTGGAGTCCGCAGACTTGTCTGAAGTACTGGCTCTCCTGGTGATCTGGGGCAAGTCACTGATTCTCTGACCCTCAGGCCCCTCCTTTGTAAAATGGGGAGAATGATTCTCATATAATGTAGGTATCTCCCAAGGTGGTGGTTTGAATCAGATGAGATGGAGGACACAGGAAAGTCCTGCACAGGGTCAAGCGTTACATCGGTGTAAGCTCCTCAGGGCATTGTGGCTGGCTTGCAGGGCATTTGGACCCTTGACTGCTTTTCCTCTCTAGTGTTGCTTTCTTTGGGACCTTTCTTTGCTTCCAAATGTGTCTCTCAGAAGGTGGGCAGAAAGAAAAGCCGCAATTGAAATTAGCCAACATTACCTGTTGGTTCAGTAACAGCAAGAGGGGAAGCAACTTTTTAAAATATTCTCTGAATTTTAGAGTAATTGAAACATGATCATTCTTTGAAGAGCTATGTAGTTTTTGTAGAAAACTATCAAGTCACATGTGGGTTAATCTAATTAACAGCCATGCTTGTTTTTATTACTGCAAAGTCGAATTTGTTAAGCACATAGATCTAGAGCTTTGGGTCTGAAGAGGTAGAGGAAAACATCATTATTGGATGACCACACATGAAGTTTGAGGGGCCCGGGATCTTTAAACACAGAAAACAAAGACCCGTATTTGTACAGCACTTTTTAGGACGGTTTCTGAGTTAGGCATTGTGGCACTCCTGTAACGCCTCCTCATGGGCAACCGAAAACTAGCTGGGGAGCTCTGAGCAGTGAAGCTGATGGGGTGTTCACAGAGAGCCCCTCCCCCCAGCACTGTGGGGGGCGGGCGAGGAGGCAAATCAGTCCCTCAGGGAGCTAATAACACATTTAAGGGCTAAGGGCTCAGTGTCACACAAAGATAATGAGTGGACCAATAGGGCAGGTGGTTGATGCTCCCTTTCCAGAAGCGATGGTTCTGTCGGTTTGATGACCAGGGAAAACGGGAGAGCCAGTGAGAGGAAGGACTGCTCATTTCATCAGCGTCTGCCTCGTCCACCAACAGGGTATAGCCTGCTTACAGCTTAGGAGGTGGTCCCCGAGTGTGGCAGGGCCACCCTGGGGGTGTGGTTCTCTACATGGCTATGTCGGTCTTCCAGCCGCAGACATGCTGCCACCATAAGGTCCATCCTCCAGGCCTTTCTCCCTCAGTACTAACCTATGACCACTTCTCCACTGAGTCACCTCTGAGTTGGGAGAATTCCATATGTACTTAAAATATGGAAATCTCATGCCCATACAGGTATAATTTTGATGAAGGGAATTGAAATACACAGAGTACAAGTCTATCTCCTTTTTTTTACCCTCAAATAACCGTTTAGAACAAGAATTTACTTCCAGGAAATTATTTCTGTTTCATTTGGCTAAACCTAGAGCCTTGTGTCAGCAACATAATAACCACATTATTTTTTATAACTTTTCAAAAATATTTTAATCCTCTAACAATAGATCATTATTTTCTTAAATACAAAGTATTATTCACTGAGGGATTTTTTAAAGGTATTTTATAGTTCATAGTACATAGTAAGCACTTAAATGCATGTTGCTTGATTTTTCTGATCAAGTGTTAATATGTTTATAAGTTTCAGGTTTTTCACTAAAATATTAAAAATTTCAAGCCCCATCACCACCGCCCCCAACCCAAAGTTTTGATTCCCATGGATTTATGACTAAAATCACTACTTTCTGTGCCAGTGAAATGTTACAAGCTACTTCTTAGGGGGAAAAAATGCCTCATTTGAAGGGAATGTATGAGTTCTGAGGAAAATTTGCCTCACAGTGGAAAAAGAGAATAGTCTTTTCTAATCTCTCTGGTTTTATATTTGCACTCACCACTAGAATTGGCCAGAGCCTTTGAACTGCAGCTTGGAAAACAACTTTGAAAGTGTGTTGCAATGTCTTGTCAGTGTAAGGGTTCTCCTTCTCAGTCTGACCTGTTAGTGGCCTCTTTGCTTGATCTGCTTGATGATCTTTGATTGCACTTCTCCAAATGCTGAAGGAAACGTTGAGACAAACTTGCAAGTTCATCTTCCTGCAGATAGGGCCGTGCTGTGCATGTCAAACTGACCACAGCCACTCACTTTGTTCATGTGTGTCCAGGAAGATGAAATGCCTAACCTCCTCTTCTGTACCTTAGAAGTGACGGTAGTAGTGTGACTACCCACATAGAGATTCGAATCAGAGTTTAAATTCTTGGCTGAAGCTTAGCACAGATATCATGCTTTCAACATACCAGTGTTATTCCTGCAAAAAAAAAGATTTTAGAAGATGATTTGCTACCTTTTATTCTAGATATTCTAATATAACCCTGCTATACCAACATAGACCAAGAGTTGACAGAAGCACTATGAGCTAGTGATAGAAGAGAAACTAGCCTAAGTTGGAGTCTTGCCACTGACACATCCTGGACAAACCTCTCACCTTCTCAGGCAACTATCTGAGACCCTAAATTACAGCAAAGATGCCGGCCTACACTGGCGGAGCATTTTCTCACTGGGAGCTTCCTTTACCAGTAATGAAAAAAGATATATATATTTGCATTAAAATGGAAATAAATAGACTTGGATTTTTTTTTTAAGTATGCCAGTCTCTTAGAGGGGAGTGACAGTGTGTTGTTAGTGGATAGGCGAACCTTGGAGACAGGAAAATCTAGAGTCAGATCCACAGACCCAGTGCTTGCTTACCTACTGGCCCCAGTCATTCTCTGAGAACTCTGTGGTAGAGAGAAGTTGCCTTGCATGATGTAGAGGGAATTTCCATACACTGTTGGAAGGCATTCTAATATGTCCTATGCCACCGGTAGAGTTATGCTGTTAAACCCAGCAGCTTTTGCAGAGTTAGTGCCCAAGTTGTCCCTTGAAGGAAGGTAGGGATTTCGATGGATGAGATCATAGGATTGTAGGGTAAGAGGTGAAAGGGACCATAGAGGTAAAGGACATGGAAATTGGAGTCAGAAGACTGGGGATTAAGAGCTGTCTGTGCCACTTACTACCCATCGCTTTTGTTTCTCTGGGTCTCCATTTCCTCATGTGGTTTGGGTTTGTCGTCGTTGTTGTTTGAGAAAGCAACCTGGACTGGAGAAGCCTTCTCACAAGTTCCGTCTAGCTCTAAGTCTATGATCCAGTGCTTGAACCCTACCCCCCCCCCAATTTTATGAGGAGGTAAATGATATGGGAAGAAGGTAGAGCAAGAGTGAAGGAAAGAGTAATTCATTTTGGTCAAAATATAGAGTGCACAACAGAGAAGTGATGTGGTCAGAAGACTGCATAGTCAGCAATGGGAAGGATGGCGCAGTAGATAGAACACCTGCCCTGGATTCAGGAGGACCTGAATTCAAATTTGGCCTCAGACACTTGACACTAGCTGTGTGACCCTGGGCAAGTCACTTAACCCTCATTGCCCTGGGGAAAAAAAAAAGAAAAAAATAGATAATGTCAGTGGAGTTTTCCTACTACGTCATCCTTTCTCTCACCTCACCTTAACTTAACCCCCACTACCACCAAATCTGAAATTATTTCATAAATGCCCCGAAAAGTCTTTTCACATTACTTCTTTTCAGTTGAAAGAAAACTTTTTTTTTTTTTGGCAGCAGTCAAGCACTATATGACCTCCCCTCCATTTCTCTCTGTCCTCCAGGAGGACATAAAAAAAAACCAGTTTTAATTAATTTCTGGGCTATACAACCAACCAGACTCACTACATTTTTAATTTCCTTCATATTCATAGTAAAAAAAAAAAAGAATGGAAAAGAAATGGAAAAAATAATGAAGGTCCTAGAGGAAAGAATGAAAACATGTCTTCTCCCTCATAGCAGAGAGAAGGGAGCCTGCTAGGGCAGAAGGTTGTATACATTATTGGATGTAGTCCTTGTCTCTGGTGTTCTTGACTATTTGTCTTTGTCACAAGGGGAAATTCAGTTAGCAATAGGAATGGACAGTTTCTAGCTCCAAAAGATCAAAACATCACACATATACATGTGCATATTTATTTAAGGGCTACCAGAAAAAAGAATGAAAATACTTTTATTTGTATAAAGTGAGAGTTTCCACTTCCATCTCAATTAATATAATCAAACACAAAAGGCTCAGACATCTCTGAATCAATCAGTCAGTCAGTAAATCAAAAGTAGACCAGATGTGAATAAGGCCTTAATCAGTTTGAAAGAATCATGGGGGCTTTGGGATGATGCTACCAAGAACGTATCTTGTGATTGGCTGAGTCAGGCATACATCTGGGCCTACATTTAACATAGCAAGTTAGTTTGGAATAACAATTCCAAAATCAGTCAGTTCAGTACTGATTGGCTTCAGAAGTGCAGGAATCCTGGAAGAGAATTTACCTATGAGGGGAGGAGGAAGAAGGGAAAGAATTCTCTCTCCTTGCTACTTCCTCACCCTCTTAACCTCTCTCCATCCATCTCCCTCTGTCTCTTCCTCCCTTACTGACCCAGTGATACCCTTGTGAAGTTTAAAAGGTCAGAAGATAGAGTTCTATATTGGTAGCAGTTAAGGTAGTATTCACAGGAGCCATAATCAGTGTCATTAGAGCAGAAGAGGCTAAAAAAAGGCTAAAGGCTAAAAGAAGTGTGGATGGGTGGATGGACGGACGGATGGACGGACGGATGGGTGGATGGATGGAATGATAGCTTCCTCAGGAGCTGAGAGACACACAAAGAATGAACTAAATGCACCAAGGCAAGGCAGATTTAGGACTCTACAAGGACATTGACCCTTGGATCCCAACAGAGAGCTACATCTAAGGGAAGCTTTGTGAGGACTCCAGGAAGAGGAAAAAAAGACTCCTAGTAACCAGGAGCTGGAAGTTTACCTTTTGGCCCCAAGTTCTTTCTAAATTAAAAGCCCGCCCTCCCCAGGGACTTTACATGTACAAGGTTTGAAGGGATGATTCTATAACAACTGTCCTTGCTATAACTGCTTAGTAAATATCCTTTCTAATAACTATTCCTAATTAACTAAACTCCAACTAACTCTAGTTAATTAGTAGTGTTAGAAATGCCAGTGACCCTTTAGATTTATCTCTAGAACCCTATGGGATAAATAGTTATAAAGGCCTCTGGGCACTCTGCCTGGCAATTCAAGTAAGAATCGGGGAAGTGGCCCTGGAAGAGGATACAGTATATATTATAAACAGAATTCTTCTGTATCAGAGTCTTTAATATGACTAGATAGCCATCCATTTTCTAAGTAATTAGAATGTTCAGAATGAAGCAAAAATAGTAAACTTTACAATTTACAAAAGAACTTAAGTAGTATATTATTCTAAGCTTTTTAAAGAACTTAAATGTGGTTTTATAAAATAATAATAGTATTAAATATAGAAAATATACACATAGGATAAGTAAAGAACACACTATGAATCATTGTTGAATTTTTCTTATAAAATATAATTTAGGGGGCAGCTAGGTGGCGCAGTGGATAGAGCACCGGCCCTGGAGTCAGTGGGACCTGAGTTCAAATCCATCTTCAGACACTTGACACTAGCTGTGTGACCCTGGACAAGTCACTTAACTCTCATTGCCCTGCCCCCCCCCCCCAGTGTGATTTCATATACTTTAAAATCATATATAGTATTTGGGGACAAAAGCTACTATGACTGTGTCTCCAAAGATTTATTCTCATTTTCATCAGTATTTAATGTTGTAGTTTCTTCTAGATGATTGTGTGAAGTGAGGCCTGTTCTCTTCTTTGTTCTTACAGAGTTGGGGAGATCAATTGTTAATTATGAATGCTGATGCTACTAGCAGAAATTTATTTAGCCCTAGACCCGAGCTATGGTCCCTGCATTCAACTAGTCTTTGAGCCTTGGGCAAGTCACTCTCTGGTCTTATTTAGTCTTTTGCAGAATGGGAACCCACCCACACACCCTTCCTTTGACCCCACAGGAGAGGGCATTCTTGAAATTAGGCCACTAAGTATTGCATTTATTTTATCAGAAATCTTTAGTTCTTTGTAGCAGCCAGCTAGACATTTTAGAAATTGAATTTGAAATACAGAAGTACTAAAAGCATTTCTGAAACTTCTTAAATTCTTGTGTGCTGATAGTTCTTCTGACATCTGCCAGTTAGTATAGAATGCCATCTTCTCTGGGTCGTATACATGATTAATTGCCACCAACAAGGATGAAAAGAAAAAGTCATCCATACAAGACAATGGCTTTCCTTAAGCCTTCTCTGTTTCCTACTAAATTGAAGAGGGCGTATGACCTAAGAAAGAATTAAATGAGATAAGGTTTCATCCTCTATATCCAGTTACAAAGTTGTTTAATTATTGGCCTCTGTGGTTCTTGGAACCTCTTTTTTCACTTAATTCAATCTGAATGGAATTCATTGATTTATAAAACTGTGAGTTCCACATTGCTTATTTGTAGGCTGCCTTTGTTTCCTCTTAGATCTTTGCGGGGGCAGGGGGGGGGGGTTGCTTGTTTTTTGTTTTTTCCTGTGAGCCAATTGGGGTTAAGCAACTTGCCCAGGGTGACACAGCTAGGAAGTGTCAAGTGTCTGAGGCTAGATTTGAACTCAGGTCCTCCTGACTCCAGGGCCAGTGCTCTATCCACTCCACCACCTAGCTGCCCCTGTTTCCTATAAGATCTTAACAAAACTCAGGTGTGTTACCTCGTTTATAAGAGTGGTACCCAAGATTAGAGTTGACATTCTTACCCACAGGCTATATCAATAGACCACAGACTACCTCTGGAGACAGAAATATGGTCCAGAAATAATGCTTTCTCTCTGTACTTATGGATTTTTTTAGAACCTATTTAGAAACATCTAATTCTTTTGTGTTAATGCTTTATTTAGAAGCTCAATAAATTTCTCTGTAAACTAACAAATTGTTCTGAGTTGTCACTGCTAGCATTCTCTTATTGTAAACGCTTAATAGCTAACGAAAGCTATTTAATTATATTGGAATTTCATAGCATATGACACAGGAGTTCATTTAAGGTTTAATCCAAGTTCAGTGCCTTTTACCTACAAAGTCTTGTGTTTGTAGTTTTAAATGAATGCTTACCATTTACTGCAGGTGTTCAGAGAATTGATCAGGAAACATGCTGTGGCTGCTATTCCTGATTACCTGAAATAGTCATGTCATGCCCTCTAAAAACCATATAACTTAATTGTATGAGATATTTTTTTTCTTCTTAGAGTACAAGTACGGTATAGAAAATCAGTCAGACGGCAAACATTTATTAGCTATCACTGTGTGCCAGGCACTAGGCTGAGCCCTGGAAATGTAAAACTATCCTTACCCCCAGGGAGCTCATACAGTGTTCTCATGAGGGAAGGCAGCACATGCCAAGGTCTCTGGCACTGGGCCTCCTAGGGAAAGCTCGGAGAGCAGCCTGGAGAGGAGGGAGACACAGGTGCCCCGAGCACCCTCCTTAAATGCAGGCCATCCAGCAGGCAGGAGAGGCTGCCAGGGTGGAGGGTGTGTGAAAATTTTACCTGAAGGTTTCAATCATGGAATTTTAGAACTGGGATCTGTCTTGGACAATCTGTAGTTCAAGTCTTTATTTTACTGATAAGTAAACTCAGTGCTGCCATTGGTTAAGTGACTTGCCCAGTCAATGTAGCTGGATAGTGACTAATCCAGGACTGAAACCCATCCAGTATTTTGTTATATTGGGGCTGGAGGGGATGTATGTCATAGGACATAAAGATATCTTACGTCTTTCTAAGTTTTATACTCCTTAAAGCTTTAAATTGCACCAGGAACACTGTGTAGCCACTACTTCTCCAAACCCTTCCTGAGTATTCAATAGCACTCTCAGATGAAAATCCCAAATCGAGTTAATGGAAATCCACTCTCACTCATCTTCTTTGCCTTTCTTTCAGAGGCAGGCCATGGCTTCTATGCCATCCAAGGCTGGGGAATTTGTCTGACTTGACCCTTCAGATTCTGCTCCAATTTCCAGTGGGTGCTACTAAGATGACTAAGCTTTTAAGTTAGGGTGGATGATATGGAAAAAGATATTTCTGAGCCTTTGTGTTTGGTATCTCCAGAAACAAGTAATTAGATAAAAGTAAGAAACTCTTTGAAATATCCATTTGAGCTCTAGAAAGAGGGATAGAAATGAGTTCAAGCTGTTAAGGAAGTTCTTTCTGTAGAGATTAGGGTGTAATCAGTGACAAGACCTTCAATAGTTGCCTCTGAAAGTTGGTATCTAACTGCAGGATTATGTCACTTCCCATTCCTTCCCTTTCAGCAAACTCAGTTCTTCAGTGTGGATCAGGTGCCTACTCTGGGCTGAGTGCTCGAGATTCAAAAGCAAAACTGAGATCGTTCTCTGCCCTCAGGGAGGTTACCTTCTATTGGACTTTCCCTGTCCCCCCCAAGTACAGAGAAAGGGTGAAAACCCTTCTGCCGAGTGAGTCCAAGTTCTAGTTGCTGCTTATTGTACATGGTGTTTTCATGTGTACCTTAAAAAGCAAGATGTTAAAAGAAACACTGATAAATAACGGATCAGTTTTATGTATTCTGATTTTAGCCTCTTCCTGCTTTCGATAAAGTTATATTGATACCATTTGGATAGAAATCTGTTCGGAATGCTGATGTGATCATGGACTAGGGGAACTCGCATTGAAGGACTCCCAAATAGAAGGAGAGAACCAGCAGGGCCCGGTGCCTCTGAAACCAAAGGAAAAGAGAGCATGACAGAGGAGGAGAGGATGGGTCCAGCATGAGGGCTTTTAAGTGGCCTTTGGTGTCGGTGGTTAGGAGGTGATGCGGGGGGCCTTTCAAGCTGGGATCAGAAGCCGTTACAAGGTGTCAGTCAGGGAGTGAGAACACGGCTTCACCAACTATGGACAAATTCCAGCCATGCTGCTCCCCTCCCAGCTGGACCTCCAGAAACCAGGTCATTCTGGAGCTAGGCAGCTTAGCTTGGAAGACCCCCGTGCTGGGGTTCAGCTGCCCTGCATGCCCTTGACCCTCTTTCTACGCTGTTGCCCTGCCCTGCTCTCTCAGTGCTTCTTGCTCTGTTGCTCTGCAGCTGCCCAATGGCTCGCCCTTCTCTGTGACTTCTCAGACCAGACACACTTCCCTCAGGTTGTCTTCTCCATTAAATCTCGAGCTCATTGAGAGCAGGGGTTGTCTCTTTTCTATTTCTATCTCTGGGGCTTAGCACAGTGCCTAGAACTTATTAAGTGCTTAATAAATGCTTTTTCATTTATTCCTCCTTATAAGAGGAGGATGCGGGGAAGATAGAAGCCGGGCAGGGTCAAAGGAAAGCGTCCTCATCTCTCTTTCTTCTGGGTCCTTCCCATCTGCTTACGTAACTCAGTCTTTCCAATTAAGAAAGGAAGGAAGGGAGAGAGGGAAGTCTTAGAAGAGACAGAAGGAAGGACCCATCGAGAAGTCAGTCTCAGTGAGGAGGAGAGGGAACGAATAAAGGAAGCAACAAAGAAGGAGATGATGATATTGGAAAGCTTATGGATCGTGGAGGAGGGAGCAGGAGGGAGCTCACTCTGGTTAGCCTCCATCTTTTCAGAAAAGCAAAAAGAGGCTATCATCTTTGATAAGTTTGCATGAGAGGAAAAAGAAAAAAGAGTCAGGATAGTGGCCATGAGGAATGAGATTTTTTTAAATCAATGCAAGAGGCAGCTAGGTGGCATAGTGGATGGGACGCTGCCCAGGGACTGGAGTCAGGAGGACCTGAGTTCAGATGCAGCCTCAGACACTTGATACTTATGTGACCCTGGACAAGTCACTTAACCCTGATTCCCCCCCCCCAAAAAAAATTAATGTAAATTGAGCCCAAGGAATATTAAGTAGCATCAAGAACTCAACTGAGTTTGTCTGCCATGATTAGTGATATTTGCTTTATAATACAGGAGAGTGAATAAATCTGAGGAAAAAAGAAAGGGTAGTTAGGAGAATATGGATACTTTTGATGAGGCTAGCTGTCTACTTCTCTATACCTACCACAGCCCCTGAGAGCTCGCTGTCCACCTAGGGAGAAAAGCAGCAGTTAAGAATACACAGGCCGTCTGTCCACAGGAAGTGTGAGGTCAGAGGAGAGAGAATGAGAGCGAGCGAGAGCACTTGGGACTGGAGCATTGGAGGAGGGTCTGAGGCATTCTTTATAGGGATATTGACCCAGGCCCCTAAGGAAATGTTAAGTAGTTACTGCATATCCACCAGTACTGTGAAAACAGAAGAGTACCATAAATCCCCCCATAAAACTCTGTTAGCGGGGCAGCTAGGTGGCGCAGTGGATAGAGCACTGGCCCTGAACTCAGGAGGACCTGAGTTCAAATCCAGCCTCAGACACGTAACAATGACTAGCTGTGTGACCATAGGCAAGTCACTTAACCCCAATTGCCTCACAAAAAACCAAAAAACAAAAAAAACCCCTCTGTTAGGTGGCACCTGACAGATATATTGGAAAGGCTATTTAATGTGGCAGTGAGCAGGTCCTGAATTCTAATGATCCCTTTTATTCCAAATGTCACCTCTTTGGACCCCATGACCATCTACACTGGCAACATCATACCAGCCTTGACGTCCACACTGGTGAGCCCAGGATTGAGACTTTGCAGCCAGGAACTATTCAGAGAACTTTGGCTCTGAGGAACCAAGACTTCCACAAGCATTTATTTAAAGTTGTGAAGGGTGGCAGTAAAGTGAGGTACGAGGTATCCACAAACCCAAAGTAAACCTGAGAGGTCTTCAAGCCATGAATGTGCATTCATAGCCAGTAGGTGCCAGTGGATGTAGGGTTGGTAATAGGCAGCATTCCTCACAGCCAAAACTATTTTTTTATTAACTAAGACAGCTAGACAGAATTGCTGTTGTAATAACATAGCAGAGGGGGCAGCTAGGTGATGCAGTGGATAAAGCGCCAGCCCTAGATTCAGAAGGACCTGAATTCAAGTCCAGCCTCAGACACTTGATACTTACTAGCTGTGTGACCTTGGGCAAGTCACTTAACTCCCATGGCCCCCTTCTCCCAAAGAAAAGAAAAGAAAGAAATAACACAGCAGCTTCTTTGTGGTGATTTATATACCAATTGATCACACATTACTTATCACAGCTTAGAGTGTAAATTGTAATTATTTGACTGGTGGGCAGGATTTGCCACAGTGATTCTAACCTTGGAACCTACAGTATTGCTGTTCTCTGCTCTCATTACTTGGAGAAACTTAAATGTGTCTGTGATAGTTTGATCTTTAATGTAAAAACTTAGGTGTAACATTCATCAAAAATGTTTAATTATACCCCGTACTTGTCAAGCACGTAGTGAGGGAGATTGTAGAGAAAGGATAACTCTCCCCACTCCCCATCCCCAGACACACAAATAGATATATGCTAAGTACATGACGAGATAAAACGTAGACTGAGTCCTTAAGCCATGAGAAGGCAAAGGAGCAGGCCGTGTTGGGCATGAAGGACTTCCTGAAAAAAATGAATTGATCCAGTTTTTACAAGAAAGAGTAGAGGGAGGGAGGCAGCTAGATGGCGCAGTGGTTAAAGCACTGGCCCTGGATTCAGGAGTACCTGAGTTCAAATCCGGCCTCAGATACTTGACACTTACTACCTGTGTGACCGTGGGCAAGTCACTTAACCCCCTATTGCCTGCAAAAAAAAAAAAAATTATGGTTAAGAAAGAGTAGAGGGATCTAGGCTGGCAGAGAGAAAGAGGTGATATTATGTGCAGAGGCAGCGTGGAGGACGACACAGAGATGATCAAGGCCACAACTTCCTCCCATAGAAGAACTAAGCCCCGCCCCGTGCCCCTTCTCTGCATTCTTACAACATAGAGCAGGGGCCCTGAAGGCTTAGCAAGAAGAGAATCAAGTTGGGCACAGCCCTGGAAGCACTGAGCACTAAAGCCACAAGTATAGCTTGTCCTGCTTTTTGGAACCCAATCCCAAAGTGGCTAATTGCTTTTGAAAGCTGAGGGGGAGCTTCCCTGCTTTTCTCTGATCCTCAGATATTGAGATCACTGTTAAATTTTTAAGAACTGTGAAATCGTTTTTCCCCTCTCACTAGTTTCTTATGATAAACTTGAACCGGACTTAATATTCCAGGATAGCCTCTTATATAAATGCCTATGCTCGAAAGGGATTGATTTGTCTTGGGAAAATATCTAAAATAAAATGGGTCATTATTTAATCAAATTTTAAAACCTAAAAAAGACATCTGAAGTGTGCCTTTAATTCATCTTACCATAATCTTGGAGATCAAAAGCAATAAGAGGAAAAAATACTGTTGGTGTCCATTTTTTTTAAGCTTTCACCTTAAATGTTCTCACTATGTCATCTCATTTTCAGCTGAGACCTATCATTAGGTAATGGACATCTTGAAAAGGAAGTGGTAGTTATAACGATCTACTCTAGCTCCATCAGGATCAGATGATTCCATGATAGATCTAAGGAATCCCATAGATAGAATTTACCTAGATTTTAGCAAAACATTTGGCATTTTTTCATGTAATTATTGGGAACATTGGTCCAAACATTCTGAAAAGCAATTTGGAAATTGCCCCCCAAAATTATCAAAAGTCATGCCCTTTGACCCAGAGATCCCAGTGCTGCACATAAACCCCAAGGAAGTCAAAGACCAAAAGAACCAACATACATCAAAATATTCATAATAGCGCTTTTTTGTGATAGGCAAAACTTAATTGTGGAATGCCTAAACAAACACTGGTTCATGAATGTAATGGAATATTAATTTGCTATAAGAAATAATGACAGTGAAGAAGTCAGAGAAGCATGGGAAAATTCATGTCAACTGGTATAGACCAAAGTAAGCAGAACCAGGAGTAACTATAACAGTATAAATCAGAACAACAACAACAACAAAACCTTTGGTAATTATAATGATCAAGCTGGGCTCCAAAGAAAGAGTGCATCTGCCTTCCTTGAAGGACAGTTGGGATGATGAGTATAGAGTATTACATATACTATCAAACTCCATTGATGTGTTTGATTAGTTTTGCTGAACTGACTTTTTTTTCCTTTATTATTCTTTGATACAAAGGATGGCAAACTGTACTATGGGGAAGTAGGAAAATATATTCAGAAATGAAAGTAACATAAAAATGAAAAAGATCCACAACAATTAAAAAATTCTTGTGAACAAGACAGAGACACGAGCTAGAGAAAAGTAGAATTAGATGAATTTGAAACTAGTGGGGTGGCTAGACCCAGTTAAATAAGCATTCATGGATAAAAGGGAGACTCTAATAGAGGGTCCTAGGGATCTGTGTTCTTTAACATTTTTATCAGTGATCTGGATAAAGGCATAGATAGCATGCTGGCTGTCAAAATCTAAATCTATCTCAGTAGCCTAGGATGTTGGGCCAAAACTGCAGAGATAAATGTAGTAAAGATAAAGGTAAGGTCGTGATTTGGGTTCCAAAAATCAACTTCACAAGTACAAAGATGGGCGAGGTGTGGCTAGGCAGCAAGTCTAAAAAGAAAAAAGAAGGCAATTCTGAAAAAAAGATCTTGGGGTTTTTCATTATGAGTGTGATCTCACAGCCCCAAAACCGAATTCGTTCATTATTAGGCTACATTCCCAAATGAGACCACATCTGGAGCATTGTAGACAGTTCATTTAAAACCACATATCGGGGAGAAATGTTAGAAAACTGGAGAACATCCAGACACCAGCAGCAATGGTGGAAGGCCTGAAATCTTGCCATGTGGAGATTGATTCTGGGAACTAAAAACATTTATCTCAGCACCTGGTAGCTTTTTTCGGGTATTTAGAGGGATGTCATGTAAAAGAGTGACTGGATTTGTTGGGTCAGGTCTCAGAAGGCAGAACTAGAAGCAATAAGCACATTTTAGCTTCTTGTGTAGAAGACTTTCCTAACAATTAGAACTATCTGAACTTGGAAGTGACTGCTTTGTGATGTAGTGGGTCCCCCCTACTGGTGGTTTGAAGCAAAGATTGTGTGATCACTTGACAGGCATGTGGTAGAGTGGATTCTTACTCAAGTATTTTTTTTTTTTTTTTTGGTCTAGATGGCTTGGGAAGTCCCTGACAACCCAGGCCGTCTGTGATTGCATAATACTTAGGCTCTCCTCAGATCCTCTCACTTTCCAGGATTCTTCTGTAATGAATGAACAAGGGCCTTCCCACTCCCTCACTGATATATACCTAACTGATTTGCAGCTAGCCCTTTGATCTAGGTTTTAGGCCTAAGGGCTAAACAAAGAATTACAAAACATCTGTGCTCCTTCTATTGTTGGTGGTTTTTGTTTTTTTTTAAATAAGTTTTATTGATGCCTTTTGTTTTTACATTATAGCCATTTCTGGAAAAAGCCCTGGGAACTGAACCTTCCCTCATGTAAAGAAAACAATTAGGCAAAAATACCCAATAGACTGTGTCTATCTGATGGGGTCCACAACATTCTAGCCTAGTGGTACTTGCCTCTCACCCAAATGACGAAAGATAGCTTATTTTCTCTTCTCCAAGATCATTATTGGTTTTAGCTGACCAGAGCTCTGCTCCCATTTGTGATTTTCTTTGTCCTAGACATGGTATATGTTTTAATTCTGGTTCTGCTTATTTTATCCTGCATCTGTTCATACACATCTTTCATTTTGTTCCATATTCTTTGCAATCATCATTTCCTGTTTCACAGTTCTCTTAACATACACATGCCACAATTTGTTCAGCTATCCTACAATCAGCAGGCACCTTCTTTGCTGCTCATTCTTTCTGCCACAAAAAAGTGATACTATTAATATTTTGGTGTGCATGTATTGGCCCTTGATTTCTGTGTTTTACCTCCTTGTAGCATACACCCAATGGTGGAATCCTTGCAGGGGTCACTTTTTTTGTATGTGTGCATACTTTTAAATTGATATAAAAAAGGATTGGACCAGTTCACACTTCTATCAACAGTATATTATTACTAACATGTCTGCCTTTCCAAAGTCTCTCTAATGTTGAATGTTTGAGGTTTTTCATAATTTTTGCTAATTGACAGGAGATGCAGTGAAATCTCGGAATTTTAATTTGTGTTTCTCTTGTTTGCGATTTGGAGCCATTTCCTATGGTGATTTATAATTTGCTTTGCTTCTTTTGAAAACTGTTCCTATCTTTTGGCCAATTATCCATTGGAAACAATTCTTGGTCATGCATGTTTGTCTCAACTCCTGCATTATCTTGGATGTCAGACTTTTATCAGTGACATTTGATAAAAAGATATTTTACCTATTCAACAGTTTATCTTATTTCTGTATGTATTGATTTTGTTCATGTAGAAACTTTAAAATTTTTTACTCTTTTATGATTAGTTCTATCCTTTGTTTGGTTAAAAATTCTTTCCCTAGCAATAGTTATAAATGGTTCTTCCTTCTGCTCTCATCTAATTTTTTTTTTACCATAACTTTTTAAAATAAAATTTTGACATCTTTTGGGTTTTTTTACAATACCAAAATTTCTCCCAGTATCCCATCCCCTGGCAGCTAGATGGTATATTACACAGAGCACTAGGCCTAGAGTAAGAAAGACCTGAGTTCAAATATAGCCTTCAACACTTACAACTGTGTGACTCTGGGCAAGTCACTTAACCTCTGCCTGCCTCAGTTTCTTCATCTGTAAATTGGAGACAATAATAGTACCTATTTGCCAGGATTGTTGTGAGGTTCAAATGAAATAATTGTAAAATGCTTAGCATAGCGTCTGTCACATAGTGGGTGCTTAATAAATGCACGTTTCCTTCCTTTTTCCCTCTTTCCTCTTCCAGAAAGTGATCTTATAAAAGAAAAGTGGGAAAAAGAGGCAAAACAATATATCCAAGAAGTCTAAAAATATATGCAACATCACACATCCATGGATCTCCCTCCTCTGCAAACAGATGGGGTGGGAGGGTCTTCTCGTGTTTCTTCTTTAGGGTCGTTCTTATTATTTGTAATTTTGCAACATTCATTTTTGATTCTTTTGTGCTGATTCTTTCCATTTAAATTGTTGTCATCATTTATGTTGTTTTCTTGGTTCTGCTTCCTTCATTATGCATCACTTCATGTGAATCTTCTCTGTATTCATCATATTCACCATCTCTTACAGCACAGTCATATTCCGGCATGACAGTTTGCTTAATCATTCCCCAGTGGGTGGGCAGATACTTTGTTTCCAATTCTTTACATACAAAGTACTGCTGTGGGGGGGGCTTCTTTTTTATCCACGACACTCTTGGCATATATGCCTAGTAGTTGAATCTTCAGGTTAAAGAGTATAGATGTGCAAATCACTTTAATGGCATAGCTCCCTATCCCTTTCCAGAGCGGTGAAGCTGACTCTGACTCGCAGCTCCACCAACAGTGCCCTGGTGTTCCTGTCTTCCCACACCCCTCCCACATTGACTATTCCCAGCTCTTGTCATCTTTGCCAGTTTGTTGGGCGAGAGGCAAAACTTGACGAGTATTTTGATTTTTATCTCTTATTATTAGTGATTTGGAGCCTTCTTTCATATGGTTGTTAATAGCTTGTTATTTTTTTGGAGATTTTTTCATATCCTTTGACCATTTATTGTGGAATGGCTTTTGGTTTGTGTGTGTATTTATATATGTATGTATGTATGTATATTTATATATTTAAAACATACATATACATATATACATACATGGTGGTTGTCTAGATAGATACCAAGCCTTTACCTGAGAAGTCTGATGCAAAAAATTATTTCTTCTTATTCAAGCTTCCCTTGTCCTACATGCATTCATTTTATTTGGACAGAAGCTTGTTGAATGTCTCAGAGATACCTCAAACTCAGCATGTCAGAAAGAAGTCATTATCTTTCTCTCTAAACTTTACCCTTCTACCAAATCTCTCCTTGTACCCCATGCAGTGAAAACTGAGCCTTGATGGAAACACAGGATTCTGATGAAATATAACGGGCAAGCATTTAATTAAGCCCTAAGTGTATGCTAAGCACGGGGTGGGGGGGGATGTGGATATATGTATATGCATGTGTATATATCTGTATATCTATATGTGCATGTATGTGTGTATATATATATATATATTTGTGTGTATAAATATGTGTATACACACATATACAGAAAGAAAGAGTACATGCCCTCAGAGTTCCCATTCTAATTGGGGGAGACATCACATCTCCCTAATGAGGGAGGTTTGTCCTCAGTGTAGAGGACGGGGATGGAGCATTTCATGGGAGAAAAAGCAAGGGGGCTAATTTGGCTAGACCACAAATCTAGGAAAGGAAGTAATGGGTAATAACATTGGAAAGGTAGATAGGGACCAGGTTGCACAGGTCTTCAAGTGCGAGGCAGAAATTGTATTCTCGAGGCAGTGGGGAGTTACTGGGATGTTCATGCCACAAACAGCATGTGTTCTGTGAAAATCACTTCTTCAGAGCTCTGGAAGATGGATTCGACATGGGGAAGACACAAGGCTCTTGCCATCAGCAAGGCAAGAGGGGGTGAAGGTCTCACTAGGGTAGTGACTGTGGGAGTAAAAGAAGGGATCAGATATGAGAGATGCTGTGAAGGGCGAAATGACAAGATTTGACAGCTGATTAGAGTTGCAGGGTAAGATAGAGTAAGGAGTCAAAGATAAGGGCAGAGTTGCAAACCTGGGAGACTTGAAAGAATGGTGACTCAAGAGAAACAGGGAGATTCCGAGGAACTGTGAATTTGGAAAGGAAAGATAGTGAATTCCACACTGGATATGTTGAGTATTCTGTTTGAAGTGCCCAGTAGGCAGTGGCTGATATGCTACTGGAACTCAAGAAAGAAATGAATCTACATCTAGGAGTTGTCTATGTACAAAGGGTCATTAGACCCATGAGAGCCGAGGAGGTCAGCAAATGAAAGAGTGGGGAGAAAGAAGGCCCAGGACAGGGTCCAGGCCTGTCCCTTCATCTGTCGCAGGTACAGAAGTGGATGAAGAGCCAGCAAAAGTAGCTGAGAAGGAGTTCCAGGAGAGAAGTGAGACCTGGATAGGATTCTGGGAATCAGTCAGCCAGGAGCCGATGCAGTCACCGAGAGAGTTAAGCTGGGGAGTACAAGGTGACATCAATACAGTGGCAGAAACTAAGGCAGTGAGTGTCAGAGACAGGGTCAGCCCCAGGTCTCCTGACTTTGGGGCCCTGGCTCTTTTCCAAGCCACACGGCCTGTCCTATAAAGAGGGAGCACAGATCACAGCACGAGGGGTTCTTGGACAAGTTACATCACTTCTCTTGGCCTCCATTTCTTCTTCATCTATTAAAAGATCATATTTGCATAATCTACAGTAACCAAGCAGTCATCAAACATTTATCATCAGAGAAATATTTGTAAACTGCAGTGCACTCTATAAATGTGTGATGCTAAGACATCTTTTTTTTTTTTTTAAGTTTGTGTCTCAGTGTTCTCTTGCTCTGTGGAATATTGGTAATTAACCTGTAGAACCAGAGGCAGTCACATGGAAGAAGAATGCAGCTGGCCAGGGAGGCCAGAGTCAGTGTGACCCAGGACACGCATTTCTAACTTCTCTGGGATTGTAAAATGAGATTAGACTAGACAGATGATCTTCAAACCTCCTTCCTACAGGGACTGTTCGTGGCCTTTCTTTGCCTCCTCAGTGCTTAGGGCAGTGTTTGATAGATAGTGCTTGTGGGCTGGCCAATTACATAGGCTTCAAAGTTTATGATTCTAAATCCAACCTAATAGTAGAAAAGGCTAATCTGAATTGGTGGAAATTAGTGATGCTAGAAATTCTGTGGACCATTTAGAGTCTGAAAATAATGTCCTATTGGGGCAGCTAGATGGCGCAGTGGATAGAGCACCAGCCCTGGATTCAGAAGGACCTGAGTTCAAATCCGGCCTCAGACACTTAATACACACTTATTAGCTGTGTGACCCTGGGCAAGTCACTTAACCCCAATTGCCTCACTAAAAAAATTTTAAAATTTTAAAAAATAATAATGTCCTATTCTTTGACCTTTTAAAAACACACTTGGATTTGTATTTGAAGCTCTGGTGCAGAAGATTTTTAATAAAGCAGCGTTCAATGGTAACTTGAACATTTTCTCTATCTTTACAAAATAGATTATGGAAATTAGAGTTTTTATGTTAAACTCCTGTCCTACTGCGTACAATAAAGGAGACATTTCTTCATATAAAAAAACCCAGGCTCTTATAAACACACACACACACACACACACACACACACACACACACTTTTTAGATAGGACTTTAAGATCTGGAAATGGTGAAGCATCTGGAGAAAAAAAGAACTTTTCTCTCATTCCAAATAACTTACTCAAGGAGGGTCAACAAGTGCTATTTTAAATATCATTTTCCTTGCATTGGCATTCTCTCCAAATGGATTACTTTGAAAATGTACTCTGCTCTAACTCCTGCTGTCACTGACCAGGACTCGGTAAGATGCACAGTTAGCTCTCAGATTTACAAAAATGAAGAACTTGAGAATGTGGTTGGAATTGTTTGGTGCAGTAAATCATGTGCTTTTCACGCACCCTATCTCACCGATGCAGTTGGACATGAGATAATCAGATTTTCACTCCCCACAAACAACAGTAATGCAAGGGCACTGGAGAGGCAAAAATGTTGCTCTCCCAGGACTCGTCAGAGACCAGGAGTTGCTTTGCTGCCTGTCTGATTTAAGTGGTTGTGGTCAGTCTGAGGAACCTGTGATATGATAAGATAGCATTCACAAGGTCATGTGGTTTACAAGCATCCAATCTTAAGACAGCAGCCTCTGAGCTCCCCAGGATGAAGGGGAGGGAGAGGAACAAGCCTTGCATGTTCAGAAGCTTATCTTGTGGTTCAGTGACATCAAGTATATTTTCTTTCTGAATATTCTGTCTATCAGGATTTAGATTCTTACTGCACATGTTGAACTTAGAAAGTTTGTGCCCTTAACCTGCGAAAAATACTACATTTTTGTCTCCAATCACTCTTTAATATAAAGAATGAATAATTTATTAAGTGCTTACTATGTGCAAAGAAAGCCCTGTGCTGAAAACTTAGGATACAGATAGAGAAGTGAGATGGTCTTTGCTCTGCAAGAGCTCCCAGTCTAATGGGGAGACCACCCCTAGGGAAGGACCTTGGGGTACAGCAGCAAAGCTGCATTGACCATTCGGTCATGCCTCTTCTTTAGTGGGGTTTTTTTTCCCAGTGATAAAATCAAATCAGAAAAGAATATGAATAAATAATTACTAAAGCTTTTATCCCAAATATTTTCTGATGATTAAAATAATCATTTCTGTTGTGTCTCATATCTTTATCTCTGGCCATTCAAAATTTGACACCAATAGGTAGTCATACTAGTATTACTGTTGGAGATAAACCAGATACAAGATGTCAGTGGACAGCTCAAATGAGTATTGTTTGGGGTTTGGGGTTTGGGGTTTTGTTTTTGGTTTTTGTTGTTGTTGTTGTTTGCTTTAAAAGATTGCCTAAGATTTTAGAATGCCTTTCTTTTTAAAATAAGATAATTCTCACATGGCCAAGTAGATGAGGGCACTCTTTCGTGAATACTGAGAGATGGGCCCATTACCTGTTTTTCTCTAGGTGATAAAGGTAGTACTCTTGCCTGGAAAACATGTAAAAAAAAAATCTTCATTTTTCTAGAGCACCGTGCGGATGCCAGGGGTTGAGTCCCACTTAGACTAAAAGTAATAAAGAAACTGGGCCTTTACATCTCACACAGTCTTTACACTCTCTGCAATCCATAGAAATTTAGTTTTGTGTGTAGAGCTGAATTCAGGAGTGAGCCTCATCACATGCTGTCATCAAAAAGATGGTGCTCTTCCAATGGTTGGACGTGAGAAGCTCACCTAGACATGGTGCCAAATGGGACTGAAGTGGGTAATGATACCTTGGGTTTGTCAACTTCCAATTCCTGCTTTGCCACTCTGAAGCAGATCTCTGAGAATCCATGCATTGCACATTATGTTTTGCAGCATATTTTTACAGCTGTTTTGTCATTTGATCATTAGGACAAGTATCATCAATAAAATAACCAGCACATACTTTGAGTAACTACTGTGCACATGGTACAGCCCCAGGAACTGGGGGAGATAAGGAGAGGGACAAGACATTTCATCCCCCAAGGACAAGGAATGGACTGGACTGGACAAGCATTTTTTTAAGCATTCAGTGTGTTTTAAGTAAGCAGTATAATAAAAGCCAGGGATACAACGTCCTGACATTAAAAGAAGTTTGATTCTCCTGAAAGGAGATGACCCACACAAGAGAGCACAGCCACAGGGTTGTTGGAAAGGCTAGCCTCCTGTGATCTTTTGATCCAAGTGAATATGAGCGGTCCTGTCTCTGACTCCTGGGAAGGGAGTATTAGGCCCAAGGATCCGGGTGGAGAAAACTTCTGGGTTACCTCTGGCTGTCGTGGGTATTGGGGAGGAGAGTGATTAAGAATTGAGGGGGTCCATGGCCTAGTGGGAATTAGGCCGAGGGAAGAGATCTCTGAAACTTGTTCCTTCTGGCCCCTGGAGGGAAAAAATAACAACAACAACAACAAAATTGGCAATAGGCTAATTTGAGAGTTTACATTTATGAAAGTCCAGGGGAAATAATGTGATTAGATGGAAATGAAAGAGTATATTCATGGAAACTCAGCATACAGGGAAGGGGGTGACAAGGATAGAACTGTCCTGTTACTAAATTAGTAGAATCAAGAATAATAGTACGGTAGGTGAGTCCTTGCCACATCAGTCATAGTACCTTGTGGTCACTTATCTTAAAAATATCCTCCCTGGAACTAGTCTAGAGTTATGGGCAGAGGATGATCCTCACATCTTTGTAGTGTAGTTAAGAGTATGCTGGACCAGGGGCAGCTAGGTGGCACAGTGGATAAAGCAGGACCTGAGGAGGACCTGAATTCAAATCTGGCCTCCGACACTTGACATTTACTAGCTGTGTGACCCTGGGCAAGTCACTTAACCTTCATTGCCCCACAAAAAAAAAAAAAAGAGTATGCTAGACCAGAAGACCTGAGTTCAGATCCCCCTCAGGTATTTTCTTGACTGTGAACAAGTTGCTTAATCTGAGTTTCCATCTCCATCAAATAGGAATAGTAATAGCACCCACTTCAAAGTATGTTGTAAACCTTGGAGCACTATAAACTTTATAATAAGATGACACTGACACCGTTTGCTTTTTAAATGTGGTTGGTTTTATGGTAATAAATAAATCCAGTTACAAATAGAGGTTGTTATATGGCATATTTTATTTATTTAATTAAAATATTTTAAATTATTTTAAAATTTCCACAAGCTAGGGGCAGCTAGGTGGCGCAATGAGCACCGGCCCTGGAGTCAGGAGTACCTGAGTTCAAATCCGGCCTCAGACACTTGACACTTACTAGCTGTGTGACCCTGGGCAAGTCACTTAATCCCAATTGCCTCACCAAAAAAACAAAACAAAACAAAATTTCCACAAACTGTTGTGCTAATATTTAATAGACAGACACCTTGTCAGTGTTCACTCTAAGTAGGTAAAGGGTTCACATTGGCTGATGGATGCTACTTGAATTTTTCCTAATTTTTTCAACTAAAACAAAGTCAAATCAGATGAAATCTATGTAGCCTTTGATGTCATTCTGAGTGAAAGAAATGTGAAGTGATTTATTTCCTGTAATTGGTCGTAAATTTACATATATATGTTTATATATATTCCTAGCCTCAGAACCACTTTGTGCCTTCTGAATAATGAAGGTTTCAATTGCTTTTATGTGTCAGCTAGCAGGAAGAGGGTCCATGATCACAGTATTTCATTTGTCCAAATGATTTTAGTTGGGTGTTTTGGGAGGGGGGAAAAAAACCTTTCAAAATCCCCTTTTGTTAGTTCCCTCCCCCTATCATTTTAAAGATTCTAAGTAGCTTTAGACTCCAGTTCTTTAGGGGCTTTGGGAATTAAGGTATTTAGAATACTTCTCTCCTACTCCAGAAAACCCTGATTTTTAAAAAATAGACTTGTGCATGTACTTTTATACATAACTTGTAAAAATTCTTTATAAAGGAATCATAGTTTGTATTTCTCAGATGTGTCTTGTCAGACTTTCTGGTGGCTAAACCAGGTTGAAATGTAAAAACATTTCTTAGTACAAACATTTTTAAAATTATTACTTCAATCATACTTTTGCTACAGTTTTTTAGAGCTTAATTAGACTACATAGCTGTAGCTTTTGTCTGTGTAGGGAGTGTAATGTTCAAAAAGTCATGACCTCCCATTGATCGCTTTTATTGGTTTCCTGTTCTGATTCACTGGAAACCTTTTGGTCTGAATGCTTACTGCTGGTTTTAATCTGTCACGTTTACAATACAGTTTCTGGAGAAGCTGATAATAGAGCACAAATTTAGCATTTCATTTCCTATTCACATTTTGGTTTTTGAGAACTGAAAAGTCTAAAGTGTGGGGGGGTCTAAAATGGGTTCTTAAGAACCCAACATAATTGACTGACCAAAATCTGTTGGGTTTTTTGGAGGGGAACCCATGAAGTCTCAAATTTAGAATTTCAGGTTTAAACAATAGAAGTGAAATAAGCTGTCAGATGGAAATCATGTTTCTTGTTTCAAATATTGTTTAGGAATTTATAGGAACATTCAAAGTGTATCTCTTAAATTTCAAAAGCTGTAACATGATGTTTTGAAGGGATTGAGAAGATGTAGAACCCAGATGTACTGATGTGTGCTTTATAATCTCATATGAGTCAATCTTGGAAATTTACTGCAACTGTTCACTTGGTATCACGTGACGCACTTCTATGGTTTATACCCTGTCTAGTATGATCAGAGTTCGTTTGGTTAGGGGTTTTTTTCTCTGTGTGGATGACTTTTTTCCACTTTGTTGTGGATTGATTGTCTTTCAAAATACCCAATTTAGGCCTTCCTCTTGTTCTTTTGAATCTCAAGAATTGTTAGTCTTCAGCACAATTCTGTTACCCTTAGTTGTTAAATCTGGTGAGGGAGATAATACATTACTTTGGTTTCACTCTTTCTGCTTTGTCTTCGTAATTAAGTTTAAAATCATCCCTGAACTCTTAAAACTCAAAGTTGCCATTACCCTGTAATATATTAAAAGGAAGTAGACAATTAACTGTACTGAAACCAGTCTGGATGTCCCCCTCGATTGATAGAAGGGAAAAAAACCTCCTGCTCCCAAAGGGCACAGTCTCAGCACAGATTTGGGACTATGAATTTTGGTCAAGAACTTGTATTGAGAACCCACAAAGAAAAATGTAAAAAAAAAAGTCCATGTTACAATGAGGCAATCCTCAGAAACAAGTCTCGTCTGTCCTTTTATCTTAAAGGAAGATTGCCCTGCTCAAATAAGAAACTATACTAAAGAAAGTTTAAAAAAACAAACAAACAAGCCTCTTCTCCATATATTGGGTTCCACCTCCATAAATAAATGCAAGTTGTTTCTGCATCTTACCAGTCAACAAACATTTACTTAACTGAGAAAGGTCGTCTTTGGTTGTAGTTCCCAAAGAGTGATGGTCTTCAGATTCAATCCAAGGTAAATCGAAAGAGACAGGTTTTCATAAAAATAAGTTACTACTGCCTGATGTCCACTCCAGTTTCTAATTAGTCATTTTTATGGTCTAAATGGTTTTATAGACTGTTGACTGTCATAAGCTACACCCATCCAGGCTATGAGGATGGTGCCTTCCTGGTTCTCATTATTTAGTGCTCTTGCACTAACTAACTGCTTTGCAGTTCTCTAGTTATATTTTCATTAACAGTCTTCCTTTGTGAATTATGTGTTTTTGTGCTAGCTTCTGAAATAGTTTGTGTTACTTGAAACCAGTCAGGAAGTTCTCAATTCTAACCTCCATGAGATTGGAGCTGGTGCAAAATGGATGAAAAATTGCTGCCAGAATGACTTCCCCTCTCAATATTTTGACTTTCTTACTCTGTCTTTCTCTCATGCTTAACCTAATGAGGCAGTCCGCATCAGGTAAGGAAATAGTCTATTGTTTAGTCTTATGCTAATAGAATGCTTTCCGAGTACCTGTTGCTACTCTGCATTAAACTGCCTGTTTCTCACTTCAGAATTTGTGAAGGGAGAAAAAGACTAATCAAATCAACACTTCAGTGTTTTTCTTTTCAAACATTGCATCACCTTGTGCCAAGAATAAATGCATATTTTTAAATTATATTTGTTCACTAAGTGGTGATTTTTTATATGCCAAACTTACAACACATACAGGTGGCATAAATTAGAGTTTTGTGCAAATTCTTTGCTTAATAACAAATTGATTTTTTAATTAACTCTTAGTAATCAATAAACATGTGGAAGTTGAAAAGAAACCTTTGCAGCTGTGCTTTTTAACCTATTGGCCAGAAAAGGAATTTTGTTGGCTTTATTGAAGTTAGGTTTGGAAGTGACCCTGGGTGCTAAAGCCCTGTGTGGCTTTTGGCTGGAGGATCCTTCCAGCCAGTCTTGAAGAGCTCAGCTGTCCAGATTCTTGGAGAGACCAGGTCATTGGAGAGATGTGATCTGCACTGACAATATCGTGAAAAATATCCTAAAAAAATGCAGTTTCTTTTGCTTAAAAATAACTTAACTGTTGCCATTTTAATTGAATTCTCGTACTTGAAAGAAAACTGCTAAGCAACAAAATAAATTTTAAAGCAGTTGTACACCTTGTTTATTTCAAAGTCTTTTAATGATGGACGCTTCTAGGGAATGTCAACATTTCCTTATATCTGAAGACAACTGATTTTCTTTGCTTTAAGCAGACGTGGCAAGTCTTTGGACATAATGTAGATGTAGCTTATGACATTAAAATCCGGACATTTGACGATTTGGTATAATTAGAATCCTCTAGAGATGCTGTTCCATCTTAATGTAGATATTTCTAGCTACTGTGTTCTAATAACCAGTTAACATTTACTTCCAGAATGGTTCAGTTTATTTCCAGTGTCAGTGGCTAAAGACAATGGTTCAGCCATGCAGGCTTGCCCAGGACTCATCCCCAGAGGGAATACCTGGCTGGGTGCATGGACTTTGTTTCAGCAGTGACACTGTAGACCATCTGTGAATCTCGGGTTATATGCCATTGGGGAAGGCAGGGATGATCAAAATCACATTCAGAGCCTACCCAGTTTGGAGCAGAGATGCCAGATTTCAAAAAAAACATTTCTTGTCAAGTGTGTCCAACAGTAATGGCGTACCTAGCCAAAGAGAGCACAGACCTCTTGGTGCTGAGGGAGCAAAGGGGTGTCCCCTGTGTGCTGATAGGGCCAGCCTTGTCTAGATACCCTGTCACGTGGGCTCAGTCCTGAGCCGCAGTCCAGTAAATGACTCCATGTCGTCTCTCACCACCGCTAGAAAAGCAGCACGGGCTGGCCCACTGATTGTGAAGGGCACTGTGGCAGAACTGTCCTGCTGCAGCGGCACCCTTGCAGCTGGTCTGTCCTACCAACACTAGAGGAGATGGCCCAAAATATCACCTTTCCTTCACTACCCCAGGCTTGTAAAAGGTTCCTATTTGTTGTGTTTTGTCTCTTACAATTTTTTTTTTGGCCCAGACCTAAGACCTCATCAGTGTATCAGAAGCTCCCCATGTGGAAACTCCTCTCAGTGATGCAGATCAGCAGCACTTCTCTTATTTATAATCCAAGAGAGGCGCCTGGGGCACTGGGAGGCTGCCCCTCACTCAGGGGCCAGGCGGGAAGCGACATCTTCCTGATTTCAAGACTGGCCATCTATCTATCATTCACAAAAATATGCTTTTTCACCTGTTCATTCATAATACAGAAACAAGTAGAGAGTTTACTCACTCAGAGAAAGAGGCCTTAAGGCTTGTAACGACAGGATACCCGAGATCACCAAGAGCTAACCAGGAAGAAGAATGGCTCAGTCCATGAGGCATTTAGGTGGCATCATAGTGCACAGAGCACTGGACCTGGAGCCTGGAAGACTTGAGTTCAAATACAGCTTCAAGTCACTTAATAGCTATGTAACCTTAAACAAGTCACTTAACTAAGTGGCTCAGACAAATCTCTTGAATCCATTTGCCTCAGTTTCCTCATCTGTAGAACTGGGGGTAATACCCATTATTATCCTGTCTACTGGGGTGGTTGTGATTTTTACTCATTCAAAATATTTATTTCAGTGCCTCTTCATTATTCTTCTTTTTTTTTTAATAAACATTTAATTTAAAAAAAAATTTTTTCCGGGGCAATGGGGGTTAAGGTCACACAGCTAGTAAGTGTCAAGTGTCTGAGGCTGGATTTGAACTCAGGTACTCCTGAATCCCGGGCTGGTGCTTTATCCACTGTGCCACCTAGCTGCCCCTTAATTTATTTTTAACATTATTTTTTTTTTAAATTTTGAGTTCCAAATTCTCTCCCTCCCTCTCATACCTGCTGAGAAAGTAAGCAAGAGATAAGATTCTTAAAACACTTATCATAGTGCCTGGTACAAAGTGGACACTATAGAAATTCTAGCTAGTATTGTTACTATTGTTAGACTTTTGTTCAAAAAGAAATCCTAAAGAGGTCTCTTCATAGCGATCAACCAGTAATTTATTTTTCAAGTCTCCTGACTTTAACTGGACTTATTGACATTAGGGTCTACAGTCAGGTGCCAGCTATGACTTTCCAGCTTTGTCTCATAAATAATACTTTTTCGCATCTTCCTCATTATAGTGAGAATGGACCACTGTTGACCCTCATTCTCATCCTTCCCTGTTCATTTCCATGCTTTTTCTTGACCTGTTCACCATAGCTGGAATGAATCCCCTCTCCTTCCCACATTCTTTTTTTTTTTGCAGGGCAGTGAAGGTTAAGTGACTTGCCCAGCCAGGGTCACACAGCTAGTAAGTGTTAAGTGTCTGAGTCCAGATTTGAACTCAGGTACTCCTGACTCCAGGGCCAGTGCTCTAGCCACTGTGCCACCTAGTTCCCCCCCCACATTCTTAATATGTAACAGTATCTTGGATTTCCTTGCTTCCCTCTGATGATTTTTTACCTGTGGAGGTAACAAAAAAATTCCACGAGAAAATACCACAGCTAGGAGGCTGGAAAATATGGATCAACAGCAATAGTGAGATCTTTTATGCATTTCCTGTTTTAAACATCCATTTTCTTCTGTGCCCTACTAGAGGGGGGAGAGGGGTGTTGACAAAGAGAAACACATGGACAGTAAAGGAGGGAGGGTAGATGGAGAAAAAGGAGGTCGAGGTATACATACAATGATCAGATGGTAAACGGAAGAAGAGGAATAGCTATTAATGTTTAGGAAGGAAGTTGAATTGTTTGTTGGAGTGTTTTAATCAGTCACTCAACAAGCATTTATCATGTACTTCCTACATCCCCGGTACCGTGCTAGCCACAGCCTAAGCCCTCCAAGTTGCATACTATCAGGAGAGAGAGCATGAATGTATGAAGACATGTAAAATACAAACAAGGCAAATACATAATAATTATGACAGTGAAAGCTTTAACAGCTTCAGGGATCCAGAAAAGCTGCCTGCAGAAGGTGGAACTTGAGCTGGGTCTTGAAGTAGACAGGGGATTCTGAGTGTCAGAGTTGAAGTGGTGCCTCCCAAGCTCGACATCCACCAGGACAAACATACGTGGACTGGACATGGGGACGTTGTAAATGGGGAGCAGTGAGGCCAGGATGAGGAGGACAGCAAGGTGTTACCTGTGCAAAAGGCAGGTTCTTAAAATGTCAGAGAACTTTCTATTAGATCCTCAGGGTAACAGGGAACTACTGGCATTTGAGTGGAGGAATGATACAGTCCAACCTGCCCTGTAGGAAAGGAGCTTTGGCAGCCATTGGGAGGATAGATTGAAGAGGGGGTGGGGAGTGTAAAGTTGAGAGCCCATCTTGGAGCCTCTTTGCAAGAATTTGGCCAAGAGGTAATAACACTGTTCTTGAGGAGCTCACGTGCTAACAGGAGAAATAACAAGTAATGAGGTCCATGTAAGACACTCAGAGGAGAAGACTGAGGTACCTCCAACAGAAGGTGACATTTGAGCAGAGTCTTGAAAGAAGCCAAGAATACGAAGGCAGAGGTGAGGAGGAATACACAGGGGACAGAGGACACCAAGATTTTGAACATGGGTGACTGGAAGGATGGCAGTTCCAAAGAGAGATTGATTGGGGCAGAAAGACTGAGTTCTCTTTTGGACATGCCGAGGTTGGGGTATCTATGGAAATGCCCAACAGACAGTAGGTAATGTAAGACTGGAGCTAAGGAGGGGAAAGTGGGCTGGATATGTAAGTCTGCAATCTATTTAGAGATGATAATTAAACTGATGGAAGATAACCAAGTGAAAGAATATAGAGGAAAAAAAGAGAAGCTAGCCCAAAACGGAGCTTTACATGTATGATCCTGTAGCGGTTTGTAAAGAAGACTGAGAAGGAGCAATCAGAAAGGCAAAAGGAGAACCAAGACAGTTAAAAACCAAACAAAACCGAGGAGAGGTTAGTCAACAAGATTGGCTGCTGCAGAGATGTCAAGAAAGTTAAGAGCTGAGATTCAACCATTACAGAAATCATTGGTAACTTTGGAGAGAGCAGTTGCAGTTGAGTTGATAAAATTGGAATCCAGTTGCTAGGGGTTAAATGAGTGAGAGGAGAAGTGGAGGAAGTGAATATAGACAGCTTTTTTCTAGGATCTTCGCTGAAAAAAAGGAGGAGAATCAGAGGACAATAACTTGAAATAGTGGATGGGGAAGACTGGCGCATGTATGAAGGTATAGATGGGGAGAATTTAAAGTTTATAAAAAGAGGCGAGCATTCTGCTGGAGGAGATTATAGGTAATGAGATCAAAGCTACTTGGAGAGGGATTGGTCTTGGAAAGAAGAGGGCCCCCTCTTCCACAGAGAGTAAAGGGAGAATTGGGAATTATGTAGAATAGAAGGGAGTCATAACAAGCGGTAAAGCAAGAGCCAAGATCTGTAGAGGGTAGAAAGAAAGGCTTTTTGAGGAAAGGAAAATCTGAAACAGCCACTGGTAGGAGTAGGAAAAGGGTTGTGTTGTGTTGTGTTGCTACAATGGAGGGTCCAGTTGAGAACAGTGAACACAGCTATGTGGCTTTCACCAGGTCCACAAATATCCCAGTTCCCTAGCTCAGTTCTCTTCCAAATGCCAGAACTCTCCATTTGTTCCCTAAAAATGATGGTCGCCAGTCTAAGAAAGTGTAATTCTAAATGGTTCTATTTCTGTAACTGTATTGCTGCTTTCGTAAGTTTATGTTTGAGAAGAAACTTCTTGTGATATGGCATGTTTGTAGAACTTTTGCTAATTTATTTGCCACAACTTTTTATTTCAAAATCATGAAATTAAATCAATCAAAGAAGGCATGGAATTTGAAACAAATCTTAAAAGGGATTCTAGAATGAACCAGAATCTAGAGACATGTTCATGTGTAGGGAGTCCACAGCTTATAAACTTAGAAAGGGAGTACAGTCCCCAAGTTTACTTAAAAGTCAGTGGGAAACCCCAATTGCCTCACACACACACAAAAAAAGTCAGTGGGAACTCAGAACACATTTTCTAGCAAAAATAATGTTCTTAATATTGGTCAGATTCCCAGGCTAGACCATAAAAGTCTAATCTATAATGCAGGTTAAAAAAAATAAGATTTGTATCGCATAAAATGAAATAGAGGATAAATTTTAAAACAATATTAATCTTGGGCAGCTTGAGAAAAAGCGGGTTTAATTAAGGGAAGATGAGGTAGCTAATACTTTCTTGTGACTTCTGAAGAAGACCAGGTATTAAAGGTTTGTAAAGGCCTATGGCCCCTATATCAAAATTTATTTAATTTTCTTTGATGAAATGTATTACTAGCACTAGTTTTATACTTGTAGTTAGGGCCATTTTTTGGTTCACAACTGGAATTAAGTGGGAGAGAGATTTTTCTCAGGGAGCTGAATAAATTAAAAGAGAAAAGGAAAAGAGAAAGTGTTGAAAGAAAGGGTCCCTAAAAATCATGGGGGGGTGCAAGTTAGGAAGATTGCCTGAGGTGAAATTAACTAAACTGTGAACAGAAAGAAATGGGATAATAGTGTGTATGTCTCCTAGGGAAAATAGAGGGGGAGGGCATAGTGGTGTGGTAGATGGTTCTCTGTTAAGTCACCAAGACTTAAAGTTAGCCAGGTGTTCCTGATTTAGGGACATGAACAGGTAGAGTTGCTATTTCAGCTCCCTTTTGGGGTGAAACAAGCCAAACCAACTTCACAGCTCAGTAGTCTAAGGCCATGAAATGCGTTTCTTACACAGTAGCTCCTGATGACCTGGTGCGACAGAAGGCAGAAGTGATACAGTTTACCAGCATCCATAGTCCAGAAAGCTGTTTAAGCTCCTAGTTGAGACTTCGCTCATCTTCAAATCGTTCACCAAGCTTAACTCTGGGAACTTGAAACCATGACTTGGCCAGCTCAGACGGGTCAGGTGGATTACAGTTAGGGAGACTTTGCTTTTAGAGTAGTTCATTTGATGACAGATTAATAAGCAAATTTGATTCTGGTCTGGTTTGGGGATTTTTCAAAAGTTCCTTTTGGTTGTAGTTAATGTTATAGTGTCTTAAACTTAGAACATGAAGAACAATGGGTTGTTTTCCTATTTAGGCATAGTTAAATACAACCTGAAGCATACTTTAAAACTCATTTGTATTTAAACTTAATCTTTTCCGTCTTATGAATTATGAGGGCTTTTTAGAGTTTTTTCCCCTAAATTGACATCATGTTGTGAATGTACAATAATATTCAGCATAATTTTAATTGGTAAAAGATTGAAGTTTGATTCTCTTATTCTTGCCACTAAAAACAAAAACCCTATTTACTTTTCCTCTAGTGTGGTTAGACAATACATGGAGCGTACAAAAAATTGACTGCCCCTTATTTCAGCCTCTTAGTCTATCCAAAGAAATCCTCAGCCTGTGATTCATGGCAGCTAAAGGGAAAGTTGATATATCCCAACCCCCAGGGGTCAGTGAAGGTGCTGAAGGAGACTCCCGCCTTCCAAACAATCAGGAAATTGCGCTTCCTCTGCTATGCCTTCCTTCCTAACAGCCAGGAAGAAAGAAGAGTGAAGAAACACTTATTTCTTCAAAAAAAAAAAAAAAGACTGGAAAAAAACAAGAGAAGGGGAGAGATTACACTTAATTTGTTTTAAGACTGGGAACTGTAAATCATTGTGGGGTAGCAATATTGTGATATGGGCTTGCCTCAGAATGAAGCGGTTGTGATAATGCAGTATTGCAAGTGAGGATGTCTTTGGGGATTGGGCCCCCCAGATTTTGTAAAATGGGGCCAGATTTGGGAAAGTCTCATCTAGTCCACCAGCGTGGGCATATAAAATTCACCAGAGCCTTATTGCAGCATCTTCCTTTGGTTCCGTGTCAAAGGACTATTTTTTTTTTTTTAATAATTGAGGCATTACTGAAATGAAGCCAGGTGTACCAGTTGTAGGAAGACCCTTCTCACACCTGCCCTGAATAAGAGGAAGGTGAGAAGAGGTAACAGCAGCTGGGTAGTGTTCCCAGGGAATCTGGGGGGAATTTTACAAGGCCAGCATTTCAGTCTGGCATCCGAGTTTTCTTCTTGGTTTCTCTCTGTTTGAGGATAATAGTGTTTGTGACATCAATACATTCTAAGTATTTTTATATTGTTTTTCTTTAAAACTTGGAAAGAATGCACATTTGCTTCCTGAGAAATGAAGTCGGTGATACTTCTTGGTGGAATCTGTATTGAATTTTATGGATTGTATTGTTGTCTGGTTCTTCTGCAGTAAGAACAGGGTGGCTCTTATTTACTCACTAGAAATAACTCAGGGTATTGGAGTAAATAAGCTAATGGTGGAGTAACCACAGGAAGGTTTAAAACAATTCTCGTTTACATAGGAGAAGAACAGCATCTTAATGCCCATGGTAGTTGTCTTTGCCTTGTAAAAATATATTGTAGGGACTTGCTAGGTTTTAAAAATATGTTAGCTTTGAAGGCACAGGAGACTTGTACACATCTGAGGATGCTTACAGCTGTAAGGGACAAGCAATCCCTGACTTTTTCTTCTAACGTGTTTTGTCGAAATTTGTTTTGTTTAGTTTTTGCTAAATATTAATATCTTGGCTTGGTTTGGTTTTTTTTTTTTTAAACAGCTCAGGTGCCTAAAAGGCAAGAGGGGCTTCTCAGACCAACCCACTTTTGATGGGATCCACATTGTCAACCATTTGATAGGAGATGATGAATCATTCCATTCCTCTGATGAAGATTTTATAGCTAATCCCATTCGGGAGGGGGGAGTCCATTTCCCTCTGCACAGAAGATCTGGCCTAATGACTTTGGACCCCACCGCAGATGGCAGTAGTGACAGTGAAACTGAGGATGGCGCCTTGGAGACAAGGGAGAGCAAGAAGGTGATTCCTAAGGAAAAGAGACAGAAAAGAAGAGAATCTTACTCTACTACTGTCTGATCATCACTGTGACGTCAGGCCATGGACGTTGAGATGGGGATCGTTGTCGAGGGACTAAGCAATCCCAAAAAGAGTGATTTCAGACCTTGGGGGCTCACCTTGCCCAGGACGCACATATCCATTTTACGGTCTTTTTACCTTTGCCAAATCCCCACCAGATACCATTGCCATAGACTAGGTTTAGAGTATGGTTAATGGGTTAAATGAGGTTCTAACAGTATTACTGGATATTATTTTTCATGAATTTTTCTTGTTTTGGAAAATGCAAATAGAACCCATACCACGTGGGAACCATTTTGACATTCATAAATATGTAAAATAGAATTGCTTTTCTTTGAAAGAAACTGCTTGTGTGCAATAGTTTATGCTCAGTGAACAAATTGTGGTCTCCTGTTCATGAATTTGACTTTAAGATGGTTATTCAGCAAAGCATCGATCAGGACACACGTCTGATTTACCTTAGGTTTGGTTTCTATTATTAAAAATTACTGTATTATTGGCAGCCCACTGATGGCTTCCAAACGTACCCTTTTTCTGTACAATTTTATAAACACAAATTAATGGTTATGCTATTTGTCCTGAAGGTTTCAAAAGAATTTTTTTTTTCATTTAAGTTGTATGTGCATACAATGCTTTCAATGTGTCACTGGTCAGATCGCTTGTTAACTACACTATATTGTTTATTTGTACATATTTATAAATCTATACCAATCTGAAGATGTACATTACACATCATTTTATATGGGAAATGTAAATGTTTGCAGTATGGCTGCTCTGGCCAATCTAATGGGAATTCTGTATATAGAGAGTCGAAGTGAGTTTGAAAAATATGAGGCAAACACTAATATTTTAATAGCTTTAGCATTTGACACTAGCAAATTCATGACTTAACTAATGCCTGTTCAAAAACACTATTGATGGAAATCTTTTGGCTACATGGACCTAATAAATTTTTCATGATTTAATAAAGTTGTGGCATGTGTTGTTTAGTCAGTGCTAATATTCTGTTTTAGGTGATAACAAGTCCAACATACATCACTGTTACACACCTAAAGAATCCGGAAACATTCTCACCAAGTTTCTTTTCTAGTCTCTGCCCTTCAGGAAAGACAATGAGGTACTAGATGAAGTTCTTCCTTCCAGATTCTAACACCATTAACACTTAGACATGTTCCTCTGTCACAGTCCAAGTTTGCAAAATAGGGTTGGTGGTCATACTGCAGTCACTCTAGAACCATGGTACCCCCACCCCTCAATTTGTGTAGAGATTTCAGATTTCTGGGAACTTGGATGGGAAACAAAATTATATCTTTATTTTTTCTAAACTTTGGTTTCCTCTGTAATAATCCTAGGCTTTTTATTCTATTAGCTTTAAAACATTATCATGAAAAAAAACACACCATTATTATGAGAAAGGGTCTATCCATTGGCTTCACCAGACAGCCAAAGGGCTCTGAGACACAAAAAAATGGTGAAGAACCCCTTCTTAGAATGACCACAAAGGTCAGCCAGCCCAACCCATTACTCCTGATCCATTACTCATACTCCATTCAGGATACAAAGTTGGATATCCTCTGATATTTCAGAGACAGATTTCATATTCAGAAGCAGCATTGCCTAGTGGCTAGATGCTATCCTTGAAATCAGGAAGACCTGGATTCAGGTTCTGATTCTGAACACTTACTGGCTGTGGGTAGATCTGTCTCTCGGTGCTCCAGGCAAGTTTCTAAAACCGTATGTTGGAGAACAGATCCTGACCAACAGTGATAGAGTTTTTCCTCACCCAAGAGTTCTAATATATTCATAGCCAGCTATAGTACCAGATCTAAATGGAAAATACATGACTATAAATCTTCTTCTTTTTTTTTTTTTTAGTGAGGCAATTGGGGTTAAGTGACTTGCCCAGGGTCACACAGCTAGTAAGTATTAAGTGTCTGAGACCGGATTTGAACTCGGGGACTCCTGACTCCAGGGCCGGTGCTCTATCCACTGCACCACCTAGCTGCCCCTATAAATCTTCTTAATAAATGTATTAAAAATTGGTAAGTCAAGAGAGAAAAGTCTTCCTTTTTAATGTACTACCATATGAAGATGTCTATTTCTGGAGAAGTGAAAATGATTAAATTTCCCCTATCTCGTAAGTAAAACAAACTCCACGAAGGCAAGCTTCAGTGACATTGAATGTCACCGATTGACTTAAAATTGACTGTTGGATCCTGTTTTAATTCCATACTCTAAAACCAAGGTTCTTAACATTGTTTTGTGCTAGATTACCTTAGCAGTCTGCCAGAGCCTCTTGTCCTCTTCTCAAAATAATGTTTTTAAATGCAGAGGATTACAAAAGAAACCAATTCTTTTATTCTAGATACAGTTTTTTCCTTTCTAAGTTCATAGACGTCCTCCTGGAAATCTTTCCATGGATCTCAGGTTAAGAAGCCCTGCCCTAGAAGGTTTCCATAAAGAATGATCCAGGTACTGTAACTAGATAGTAAGGTTACCTAGTTTATTGGGAATGAGCACAATAAGTCTTACTCTGTTGAGACCTAGCACTTGAACTTTTGGAAGATAAGAAACAAGGAACTTTTTACTAAAGAACTTTGACTTTGGATCTCTTCTTTTCACCTCACCTCCCAGTTCTGCCAGGTTTCAAAATCTTTGCCTATGATGTGCGTATTACAGGAGTCACCAAATTGATTGTGCCTTTCAAACCAGAAAATACATCCATCAGGACTTTATCCTCAAAACAGCATGGAAAGAAAAAATTAGATCTTTTTTTAAAAATCAAACCTGCTAAGTTGGAGACAATATATGTGTATGTGAATATATATACATGTATATTTGCACATATACATATTTTATCTAATCATTGGAAGGTGCCTGAATGAATTATGGTATGATCAAATAGAATGCTATAAAAAGGATAAATATCAAGCACAAATATAGAAAGACCTATAGGTGATGCAGAATGATATTAACAACTAGTCATGAGCATGCGTGGGACACAACTACCTAAAAAATAAAGGAGAGGGGCAGCTAGGTGGCACAGTGGATAAAGCACCAGCCCTGGAGTCAGGAGGACCTGAGTTCAAATCCAGCCTCAGACACTTGACACTTACTAGCTGTGTGACCCTGGGAAAGTCACTTAACCCCAATTGCCTCACCCCCCCCCCAAAAAAAATAAAAAAGGAGACCTTGGAGCAGGCCTAAAAGGATGTGATAAGTCATTTTCTTGTCTTGTTTGTTAACATAATTCATTTGCTTCTGTTCTGTGACATACTAGGTATGTAACTCAAGATTTTGCTCTTCATATGTTTATTTGACTTTTTGTTGATGGTTATTAAGTTTATGCTTTATGTTAAAAGATAGAAAGGACAGTCTTTTTAAAAACATTTGGCATAATCCTTCTGGGATATTTAGATGTCAACAGTTCTTATCAGGCTCCTTTATTTCCAGAAAAATGCCCCATTCAGTGTTTTGAATGAACCTCCTGCCAGTTAGTGTAACTTACATATATGGCACTTGAAAGTTTATAAAGAATTGTATATGCCTTGTCTCACTTGATCCTCCCACAACAGCAAGATCCCCAGCCAATAATCCACCCAGGAAAAGTCATGTAAATACAGAATAACTGTTGTCCAGAATATGATATGCAATTCAATCAGCCCATCAATGCACACCTCTCGGACAGTCACTGCAACTGGATATTGAGCTGGCCCCAAAACTGAGGAAGAGGAAAGTGGAATGGATTACATTTGGGAATTTACCTAGTGCTTTTACTGATTTCAAGCTGTTCTCTGTCACCAAAGACCTTTTGTTGTTGTTGTTGTTATAGAAACACTGGCAGTGACCAAGCATCGTTGAACACCATAAACTCCGAAGATGATTTTATTATTCAGTAGTCCCAAATGTCGGAGCTTGACAGAAAGTTGGTGTCTGTTTTCTTACTCAAAGCTTTTTGCTGCTCTAATTCTAACAGAGCAATAATAATTAAATCATGATCAGGTAAATGGGGATTCTTTAATTATGTGGAAAGTGGAATACATATAATTTAGAATCCAAGGTTTATCATCACATTGATCTCTTCCAGAATGACAGGAATGAATGGAGGACACTGCAGAATATGAAAGTTGTCTTGCATTTTATTTTACCCCTGAGATGTTTTTAAATGTGTAGCACAGGGGCAGCTAGGTGGCGCAGTGGATAGAGCATCGGCCCTGGAGTCAGGAGTATCTGGGTTCAAATCCGGCCTCAGACACTTAACACTTACTAGCTGTGTGACCCTGGGCAAGTCACTTAACCCCAATTGCCTCACTAAAAAAAAAAAAAAAATGTGTAGCACACCCTTTTGCTAGCCCACCTCACACAGAGAGGACCTACTGTTGGCTGCCAGCATGGGCTACCACAGGTCTCCCTCCCTTCCATTCAGTAATGGTTTTGTTCAGTCGTTTCCATTGTTTCTGACTCTTCATGACCCCATTCGGGATTTTCCTGGCAAAGATACTGCAATGGTTTTCCATTTCCTTCTCTAGCTCATTTGACAGATGAGGAAACTGAGGCAAACAGGGTGAAGTGAGCCTTGGCAAGTCACACAGCTAGTAAGTGTTGGAGGTTGGATTTGAACTCACAAAGATGAGTCATTTAATACTGTTTGCCTCAGTTTTCTCATCTGTCAAATGAGCTGGAGAAGGAAATGGCAAATTACACCAGTATCATAGATGCCAAGAAAACCCCAAATAGGGTCGCACAGGACTGAACAACAAGCAAGCTCCTCAGAGGCAGGGACTGTTTACACTCTTTCTTTTTATTTCTTTTTTCTTTTCTATTTCTCCTCACTGTGCTTAACACAGTATCTGGCACATAGTTAAGCCTTTAATAAGTGATTGCTGACCAATATATCATTCAGAATAAGTTCAGAAGCACGCACACATCTTTGTCCCTGTTGCCTCCACTAGCCCCAGACTAGCCGTACTTTATAGGGCCAGGTTTTAATATCATTAGGTTAAAAGACATTTTTAAACCTTGAAATTGTACTAATCAAATGTGAACCGAGAACCTTTTCCAGCATTATCTCATTTTCAGAATACATTTCTCCCATGGGATTTAAGACTGACCAACCATGACCTAGACCGAACATATCTATGGGACTACGGTATATGCTGAAACTTAAAATCTAGTTTGTACTAACCAAACAAAGGAATGAATGTATGATGTATGTGTGTGTGTGTGTACGTACACATATATGTATGTATATGTGTATACATACATACATACACACATATATATTAGTATTTCCCAGGCGTGGCTAATATAAGAAAAACCTGTGGAAGTTTTGTTTTGTTTTGCTTTGTTTTGTTGTTTCATTTTGTTTAGCGAGCAAACATCTGTCTCCCTTTAACCACCAGCAATTGGTCGTAGACTTGAGGAATCTCAGGATCTTAAAAATAAAAGACATTAAAGGTTACCTTAGTCAGTTTTCCCATCCAGTACAGGCATCCCTAGTGAGTATTGGAAGCAGACCTCCAGTAACAATGCCTTCAGGATCCTAAAGAGTCCCCCTGTCCCTGCCCCTCTAATGTTGTTGAGTTGTTTAAGTCATGTCTAACTCCTTGTGACCCCATTTGGAGTTTTCTTGGCAAAGATACTGGAATGATTAGCCATTCTCTTCTCCAGCTCATCTTACAGATGAAGAAATTGAGGCAAATGATAGTAAATGATTTGCCCTAGGTCACATGGTAAGTGTCTGAAGCCTGATTTGAACTCAGAAAGATAAACCTGGGGGCAGCTAGGTGGTGCAGTGGATAAAGCACTGGCCTTGGATTCAGGGGGACCTAAGTTCAAATCCAACCTCAGACACTTGACACTTACTAGCTATGTGACCCTGGGCAAGTCACTTAACCCTCATTGCCCCGAAAAGAAAAAGAAAGAAAGATAAACCTTCCTGACTCCAGGCCCAGCTTTCCATTCTCTGCACCACCCAGCTTCCCTTTTCCCATAAACATGCCAGCTGGATTCAGAATAAATCCCCATTATCTAATGCCAACTGGGTCTTCCCTGATGCTTTTCTTTTTATTCTTCTCTAATTGACTATCATGTTCCCTGAAAACCTCCTTGGTCCACAAATCCCCTATGTCACCACTTTCATTCACCCCATCCCTGTTTTTGAATGATCTCCCTAATTTCCTGAGAAAACCAATGTCCCAAGGGGCAGCTAGGTGGCTCAGTGGATAGAGCAGCGGCCCTGGATTCAGGAGGACCTGAGTTCAAATCCAGCCTCAGACACCTGACACTAGCTGTGTGACCCTGGGCAAGTCACTTAACCGCAATTGCCTCACTAAAAAAAAATAAGCTTCATCATGCCCTCGATTCCACACTTCAGAACACCCCTAAATATTTACCCTTCCTCTTCTCTTTTATTCCAGTCTCTGAGGAAGCGGCTATCATCTCCATGCAAATTCTAAATTCTATATGTCCAAACCTAATATTTCTCTTGAACTCTAATCTCGAATTACTAACAGCCAACTGGAGATCTCTCATTTAGATGAGCCAGGGGACCAAGAGTTTCAGCGACTTCCCTGGGGTGTGTCTTCCTGGCTTCTATGACTACACCGAAGAATGAGAAAGACATAGATGAACTGGTGTAAAGTGAAGTAAGCAAAACCAGAAAAATAATAAATGCAATAATTTGAACAATGTCAGTGGAAAGAACAGCAAAACAATCAAAACTGAGTGTTCACAATCATCATGACCAAAGTTAGCCCCAAAGAAGAGATGAGAAAGCACGCCCTCCTACTTTGAAGAGGGCAGAGAGGATTATGGGTATGGAACTTTGTATATAACATAAGGGTCTTTTTCTGTATGTTGGTTGGTTTTGCTCAACTGGGGTCCTTTTTTTTTTTTTTAATTGTTATCAAGGATTGCACTCCAGGAGTGGGAGAAGGGATACACTGGGAAACAGAAATTAGTTTTAAAAAATAAAGATCAGGGGCAGCTAGGTGGCGCAGTGGATAGAGCACTGGCCTTGGAGTCAGGAGGACTTGAGTTCAAATTTGACCTCAGACACTTAACACTTACTAGCTGTGTGACCCTGGGCAAGTCACTTAATCCCAACTGCCTCACCCTAAATAAATAAATAAATAAACTTTTTTTAAAATAAAGAGACCTATTCCTCATCCTCCACCACCCCCCCCTCCATTAATTTTTATTGTGTTGGAAAAATTATAAAAATGTCATCAAAATGGACCAGAATAAACTTGGACTTTTTATAAAGAATCATAAACACAATTCCAGTCACAGTGAACTCCCTGTGTTGATTCCCGGTCTCCAGACCGATTGAAAGAAGACAAGACAGGGCAAGTTAGTGATGAATAAGCTGCCTCTCCAAATCTGTTCCACAAATAAACAGTTCTATTTTAGAAAAATTAGTGGGACAAATGAAAGACTGTTGGTTTGTTTAAAATAACTCCAGGGAGCCAAAGGCTGCAAGCCAGACAGTTACACGACTTCCTACACACGCCAGCCCCGAGACCTGTGATTACCCAAATCGCAGTCACGGCACCAAGGGAAGGTGCCCCACCGCACCCAGAAGTACAATTGGAGGGCAAGCTGCCAGAGGAAGAAAAAAAGTGCCCATGTCTCCAGGAATTGATTTGCCCAAATTAAACGTGATGAAAAGAACAAATGCAAAGAATTGTTTCCCTTTCTAAAATGGTGCCCAAAGAGAGCCCTCCCTCACTCTTCCAATTCTATCCCTGAAGGCCTACAACCCACATGATGTAGGTCCAGGGCAGGCAGAAGCTGGCCCCAGGTGGATCCCCCGACTTGTTAATGCCACTGTCTTGTATTTCTTTCTCTAATAATATCTCATACTTATGTAGTACTTAACTGTGTGCCAGGCACTATACCAAGCACTTTACAATTATGGTCACATTTAATCCTTACAACAACCCCTAGAGCTATTATTATCCCCCATTTTACACATGAGGAAACTGAGGCAAAGGTTAAGTGACTTATCCAGGTTCACATAGCTTCTAAGTGTCTGAGGCTGGATATGAACTCAAGCTTTATCTAACTCCAGGCCCAGTCCTCTCTCCACTTTTAAGCATATTCTATGCATTTAATAAATGTTCATCTGGATTCAACAGAACTGACACAAAGGACATTTGTGGTAAGATCATAGGAGCTAGGTATCTAGCTGAGCCTAGTGTTAGGAAGACCTGAGTTCAAATTCAACCTCAGGCACTAACTAGCTGTGAGACCCTGAGCAAGTCACTTAACCTCTGTCTGCTTCAGTTTCCTCAACTATAAAATGTGGATAATAACAATTCCTACCTCACAGGGTTGTTCTGAGGATCAAATGAGATCATATTTGTAAAGCATGTTGGGAGCCTTTTAAGGAATATATTTGTGTATCTAGATATAAAATAAATATATCTTTAAGGATTATAAGTATCTAGATATTAAATAATCTATATCTTTAAGGAATATAGATGTCTATAGATATGAATATCTAAAAAGAAAATAAACCACATATATCTCTAAGGAATATAGGTGTATCTAGATATAAATAAATATATTTATTTTTTCAAAGGACCTTCACAATCACCTACTCCAACCCCACACACAGATGTCCAGAGAGAGGTGACAGGGAGTGTAGTGAGTGAGCAGCAGCAGTTTTCTGCCTCCCAAACCAGGGTTCTTTGGCAACACTTCCTGACGCTTCCCAGATGCCCCCTCCCTCTACAACCATCAATGGGCCTTCCCTCCTTTGAAGATACCTCCAAAGGTATCACCCAGTCCCGATCCCGCTGGCAGGACATTCTCCTTCCTCAATGAGTTCAGGCCTGAGTCAGGGTTTCTCTCACCACCAACTCCTGCCCTCCTATTTGGGAACTTCCATGCAGAGCACCCCCACCTTCTCAGCTCCTCAGTTGATTCAATTCCATTACCACACCTGAGCTACACACACGCACACACGCACACACACTCTTGTATGACCCACAGTGCGGTGTTCCACTTATTCTGAAATGCCTTTATCTGGTCATCATCTTTTATCAAATCCATCTTCCCTTGTGCCTTTGGTCCCTTCATTTCGATGGTGGTCTCTCATCTCTCCCCGCCCGCTGTCCACCCTTTCCCATGGGGGAGAGGGGAGGCGGGGCAATGTGGGTTAAATGACTTGCCCAAGGTCACACAGCTAGTAAGTGTCAAGTGTCCCAGGCCAGATTTGAACTCAGGTCCTCCTGAATCCAAGACTGATGCTTTATCCACTTCGACACCTAGCCGCACCCCACCTCACTTGTTTTTTAACGCTACATTGCATCCATTGCCCCTTGTCGTCTAGAGGATCATGTCTTGCTGAATCCCAACCTCTGATTACGCCCACCATCTGCCTCCTTTACTGCTATTCACGATGCTCCTGGATAGAGCTGGCTGGGGAAGAAAAACCCCACCAGGAAACCTTCATGATGGGGTGTAGATTTCGATCACATAATCTCAGGGCCACCCTTTCTACACCCCCAATCTAGTCACTTTCCCACCCACCCGCCTTTTCTTCTCTACCACCGCCACCCCATCTTCACTGAGGACCGCAATTCATTCTTTTTTTTTTTTAAGTGAGGTAATTGCGGTTAAGTGACTTGCCCAGGGTCACACAGCTAGTAAGTGTTAAGTGTCTGAGGCCGAATTTGAACTCAGGTACTCCTGACTCCAGGGCCGGTGCTCTATCCACTGCGCCACCTAGCTGCCCCACAATTCATTCTTCATTAGGGGGGAAAAAAAAAAGTTGAAGTCATTCGCCGGGAGTGTCCTCTTCTCACCGGGTCCTCCCCCTCTAATCTCCTCCCTCATCTTGCCTTGGGGGAATATGGGGCCTTGCACCTTGCCTAGGCCTGCCTCTTTACTCTCCCTCTGGATGTGCTCCCCTCCTATCTTTTCCAGCAGATTACCCCCATTATCATCCCCATTCTCCATCTCTAATCTCCCATCCCGCGAGCCCCACTGGCTCTTTCCCGAGGCCTGTAAATGCGCCGAGTCCTCCCCCCACCTCCCTCGACCCCACCCTCGCAGATAGCCATCTTCCTAGAATTCCCTTTTCTTCCTAGAATTCTGACTCTTCTAAACCTTCGGCAATCTAGCTCCAGGCATCATCTTTCCACGGAAACCGCCCTCTTCCAAGTGATCAATGATTTCTCAATGGTTTCATCTAAAGGCCTTTTCTCCGTCCTCACATCCTCCTTGATATGCATTCTCTGCAGCCTTTGAGGCTTCGCGGGCTGCCTGTCACTTTCTAATCATCCGCACCCTGCCAGAGGCCAGGGCTCCACTCCCGGCTTCCACAGTTCCAGAGCTAAACCTTTGGCTTTATCTAATCCAGAAGGCAGTGCCCTCCCCCTCCCACCTTCTTCCCTTAGACTATAAACTCCTTAAGGGCAGGGACTGGTTTGTGTGCTTGCTAGAGCATTCCCAGCATTTAGCAAAAAGTCTGCTATTTACTAAACCCTCAAGTCTTCTCTCCTCTTCTTCCCTTTCTCTGCCCCCCTCCTCATCCCCTCCCCTGCCCTCCTCTCCCCCTCTCCTCTCTTCCTCTCCCCCTCACCCCTGCTCAATCTCTGTGTCTCATTGTCTCCTCTAGATGTTCATGATACTGCTCTTCTTGATTCTCCTCCTATCTGTCTGACTGTTCAGGCCCGCTAATTACCTGTGCCCCCTCTTCTGGGACCCCTTTTCTTGTCCCTCCATCCAGTTTCTCTTGGTTATCTCACTAGCTCACACTGGTTGAACTGTCCTTTCTGTATAGATGATTCCCAGGTCTGCACGCCCAGCCTGAGTCTCTCTCCTAAACTAGTCATACATCACCAATCCTCTTGAATTGTATGTCTCGCAAGCCCCTCAACCTCAACACATACAAAAACAGAGGTTATTGTATTTCTCCAAAACCACACCACCTTTCCTGCTTCAGAACTCTCCCATTAATTTAATTTATTCATTCATTTCTCCTTTTATTTGTTTTTTATTTATTCATTCATTCATTTATCTATTTATCTGTCTGTTTATCTATTTGTTTGCTCGCTTGCTTGCTGTAGAACTTTCCTATTACTTCCTATGATTCTCCCCCTCACCCAGGCTTTGAACTTGAAATCTAGATGCCATCTTCAGCCCCTCCCAGGAGCCCACCCCACATACATATCCAGATCTCGTTCCTCTGACAGCATCCCTTGTAAGTGTCCGCTTCTTTCTGCACACACGGCCACTGCCGGCCCTCATCCCCTCTCACCTGGGCTATTGGAGTAGCCGGCTCCCTGGCTCAGGTTCCTCCCCTCATTCAGCGGCCGAAGTGATTCTTCCTAAAGAGTAATCTCGGACCTCCACACACGCTCAGCCAACTCCAGCGGCTCCCAGTGTCCTCCAGAATTAAATAGAACACCTTCTGCTATTGGGAGGTCGTTCGCATCCAGCCCCTTGGACGCATGCGCTCTGTTTACACCTTACTCCTTTCCGCACACTCGAGGATCAGGCTATACTGGCGTATTCACCGTTTCATCCGTGACAATCCATCTCCCAGCCCCATGCCCTTGCCGCCCCTCCCCCCAATACCTGGAGTGCTCTTCCTCCTCAGCTCTAGCGCCCAGCTCCTACCGACTTCCCTTCTTTCCAAGATTTGCTTAAAGCGAAGGTCTGACAAGGTCACCCCCTCTCCCCCTACTCAAGAAACTCCAGCGGCTCCCTAACACCCCCAAAATCAAATGCAAAATCCTCTATTTGTCTTTCAAAGCTCTTCCTAACTAGGTATAGACCAACGTCTCACACCGTATACTAAAATAAGGTCAAAATGGATACATGATTTTACCCATCAAGGGTGATGCCATTAGCAAATTAAGAGAGCATGGTGAGGGGCGGCTAGGTGGCGCAGTGGATAAAGCACTGGCCCTGGATTCAGGAGTACCTGAGTTCAAATCCGGCCTCAGACACTTGACACTTACTAGCTGTGTGACCCTGGGCAAGTCACTTAACCCCCATTGCCCTGAAAAAAAAAAAAGAGCATGGTGAGTGGATAGAGCAGCGGCCCTGGAGTCAGGAGGACCTGAGTTCAAATCCGGCCTCAGACACTTAACACTAGCTGTGTGGCTCTGGGCAAGTCACTTAACCCCAATTGCCTCACCAAAAGAGAGAGAGAGAGAGAGAGAGAGAGAGAGAGAGAGAGAGAGAGAGAGAGAGAGAGCATGGTGGAGCTGCTAGGTGGCACAGTGGATAGAGCACCAGCCCTGAGTTCAAATCCAGCCTCAGACACTTGACACTTACTAGCTGTGTGACCCTGGGCAAATCACTTAACCCCAATTGCCTCACTAAAACAAACAAACAAACAAAAAACAAAGAAAGAACTGATATTGATCGAACACAGGCTGAAGCAAGCTCTTTTTCACTTTCTTTTATTTTTTCTTTTATTCAAGTTTTCTTATACAAAATGACTAATATGGTCATGTTTTACATAATTGCATGTGTATAATCTATATCTGATTGCTTACGACCTCAGGGAGAGGGAATGGGAGGGAAGGATAAAATTTGGAACTCAAAACTTTAAATAAAAATGATTATTTAATTTTTTTTTTAGTGAGGCAATTGGGGTTAAGTGACTTGCCCAGGGTCACATAGCTAGTAAGTGTCAAGTGTCTGAGATCGAATTTGAACTCAGGTCCTCCTGACTCCAGGGCTGGTGCTCTATCCACTGCGCCACCTAGCTGCCCCAAAAATGATTATTAAAAAAAAAACAAAACTCTTCCTAACCTGCCCCTCCCTTTAGTCTTCTTACACCTTACTACTGCCCAGGTACTCTTTGAGCCAGTGACTTTGGGATATTCCATCTCTCATTTGCAGCATTTTCTCTGGCCTGGGAGGCTTCACCAGGCTTCCTTCAAGTCCCAACTTCGATGACTTTGGACGAGTGAGTAGTTGATGACTTTGCGCAGCTCTGCCTCACTTAAATCCAATTCACACGAAAGTCAAGACATCACCTCTTGATGTCATTGGCCCTTTTTGGTTGATGGGGGGGGGTAGGGGGTGGAGGCAATCGAAGTTAAGTGACTTGCCCAAAGCCACACAGCTAGTAAGTGTCTAAAGCCAACCCGAGGCCTCCTGACTCCAGGGCCAGCACTTGATCCCCTGAATCACCTAGCTGCCCTCATTGGTCCTCTTCGAAAATGTAGGACTGGGGCAGCTAAGTGGCACAGTGGATAGAGTAGCGGCCCTGGATTCAGGAGGACCTGAGTTCAAATCTGACCTCAGACACTTGACACTTATTAGCTGTGTGAACCTGGGCAAGTCACTTAACCCTCATTGCCCCGCAAAAAAAGAAAAGATAGGACCAAAAGCAAGTGCCAACTAAAATCTTATCTTTTACAAGCCTTTCCCAACCCCTTTTAATTCTAGTACCCTCCCTCTATTAATTATTTCCTATCTATCCTGCATATGACTTGCTTATACATATTTGCTTGCATGTTGTGTCCCCAATTAGATTGTGACCTTGACCACAGGGACTCTTTTGTCTTTCTTTATATCTCTAGCATTTAGCACAGTCCCTGACACATAGTAAGTGCCTAATAAAAGCTAACTGGCTGAGAGGCAGTAATGCCTGGGTTCATACTGGATTATGTGACCCAGGAACCTCGGGAGAGAAGCCCACTGCCGAGACTTCTCTCTGAGACTCTTAGCTTTCTGAGAAGGTGCTGATCTGCATTGATTGAGGAGGTTCCTTTCAGGAACGAATATTTATTGACCAATGGAATACACCAAGCCACCTCTTAATTTAACAGGCCTTTTCTTGAGCGCCAACTGTGTGTTGCACTACATTGGGCATTGTGGAATCTACGAAACACTGGGGAAAGGAGAGTAGTTGCTGAAGTGACTGGGATTAGGAGATATTAATGGCAATGAGCACGTTTAGAAGGAATCAGGAGCATGAAGGGGAGGTGGGAAAGAGATGGATGAAGTCATTCAAACACACCTAATTGGAGGAATGCACTTTGTAAAGTTCAAAGTCTGCAAACAGCCATCTCAGATCCGAGCCACAAGGAAGGCACCCTGCAGTCTAACGAGGATCCTTCTAGGACAAGAGTTCCTGGCTTCTTGTGTGTCATTTAAATGCATAAAATCAAATACAGAGGATCCCAGAGGAAACCAACTACCATAGCAAAATACAGTTAGAAGAAGGGCGGTTAAGACCTGAACCTCAGATTTAGAACTGTTCTCAAACAGAAAGATTTTCAAGTCGTTTAAACAGTATGAAATCTGAAGTATGGAGAACCAACATTTTGTCATTTGAAAGTAATTAGCCTGATGATACCTTTCTAATAGCATCTTTTTTTGGGGGGGTGGGGCAATGGGGGTTAAGTGACTTTCCCAGGGTCACACAGCTAGTGTCAAGTGTCTGAGTCCGAATTTGAACTCAGGTCCTCCTGAATCCAGGGCCAGTGTTTTATCCACTGCGCCACCTAGCTGCCCTCTAATAGCATCTTGGTAGCCACACCTCCTCTGGCTGGCTGCCCAACAGCTATGGTCTATCTGGGGGTTGTCCTTTGTTGTACGGCTATGCCAAAAGGAGAGGTCTAGAGTTCTGGGTGGCTCTGACATCTTCCCAGGGACTTGAACCCATCCTTGACCAGCTGTAAAGGTTCATTGGTTCCACTTACCCCATAAAGAATGATTCCCAAAATGAACCCAGCCCAGCTAAGGTCCCTTAGACCAGGAATGCCCTTTTCCTAGACAAGAAGCCAAGAACAGTGGTGGGAAATCTGCACTGTAGCCCATACTCGACTAGCATGTGGTGACAAATTCTCTGTGCCAACCCCCAGCATTTATGTCTGGGAACAGTTAGAAGCACCCAGGTGCACCTCAACTGCCATAATCACGTCTGGCTCTTCTGCCTCAGAATCTGCCATGTGTACAGTGTACATTTCCTTTTCAAAAATGAAAAAAAAAAAATACATCAGACAAGCAGCATCTTTAAGGGTTAAAAGCTGCTTTGCACCCAGCTGCCCATCATTTTTTGTGACTAAAGTCACTAACAGAGGAGCCAACCTGGACATTGAAGGGAAGGAAACCAAGCCCAGAGGCCCAAGTCAGCCTTCTCTTTCTATCAGCTTCAGAATCGGGGCAGCCTCATCCATTTAGCCAGCAACCATCTCCATGGTATAGTTAGATGGGACCTAAGAAACTGAAAAGAAGAATTTGAAGAATCATGTGATGAGCCTTAAGAACAACATGTGCTGACTCCTACTGTGTCAATGAAAACAACCTTGAACTGCAACAAAACTCAGTTTGTGTGTCCCTGCCAATGGAAAAAGGACGTGCCATCTCTGTGAGAGTGGCAGCATTTCTGAGCCAGACGTTAGCAGAAAAAAACATCTCCACAGAAGAAGCAGTTTAATAAAGTAGAAAGGGGGCAGCTAGGTGGCACAGTGGATAGAGAACTGGCCCTGGAGCCAAGGACCTGAGTTCAAATCCGGCCTCAGACACTTAACACTTACTAGCTGTGTTACCTTGGGCAAGTCACTTAACCCCAATTGCCTCACCCCCCCCCCAATTTTTTTTAAATAAATAAATAAAGTAGAAAGGATCTAAGTGTATTGCAAAAGACCAGAGTCCTTGTCTTGGTTCTGCCATTCATGTGACTTTGGGTCAATGGCAGAACCTCTCTGTGCTTCAGATTCAAAATCACTAAAACCAAGAATTCAAGATCCTCCCCAATCTGATTCCATTATTTCATGCTGCTCCTCTTCACATATGCCACTGGGCTCCAGCCATATTCAATCACTTGCCCTCTCGAAAACTTCCCGTTTTCTCCTTATTCGAAGCTTTTGGCTCCGGAAGTTCTCTTACCTTCTTCCCTATCTCTTCCTATTGACCACCCACCCATCCAATTAAATTCATTCAATTCGACAACCATTTGTTTTGTGGTTGTTTAGTCATTTTTCAGTTGTGTCCAACTCTTTGTGACCCCATTTGGAATTTTCTTGGCAAAGAGACTGGAATGGTTTGCCACTTCCTCCACCAGCTCATTTTACAGATGAGGAAACTGAGGCAAACAGGGCGAAGTGTCTTGCTCAGGGTCACACAGCTGAGTGTCTGAGGTGAGATTTGAGTTCAGGAAGATGAGTCTTCTTGATTCCAGGCTTGGCACTCTATCCATATCCAGCCCTAGCTTCCCTAACCATTTATTAAACATCTACAATGCGCAAGACATGGTTAGATACTGTAGATATAAAGTGGTGGGGAGTAGTCCCTTCCCTCAAATAGCTTACATTCTACTCATTCTTCTATGGAAAAGCTAGGTGGTGAAGGGGATAGAGCACCGGACCTGGAGTCAGGAAGACCTCAATTCAGTTCTGGCCTCAGACACTGGCTGTGTAATTCTGGGCAAGTCACCCAAATGGGGACACAAAGACAGAACAACACTCTTCTACACCCAGCTCGGTCTTTCTCCTTCACTTCCTCAAAGAAGCCTTCCCCAAACTGTAAGTTTCCCTCTCATCTCAAGTCTGAGCACTGTGCACATCTTTTATGCATTAATCAAGTTACTTTGCATTATAGTCATTTGTGTATAACCTATCACTTCAAATCTGCTCTAAGCTCCCTGAGGACAGAGACCCTGGCTAGTTTACTTATATATCTACCTCACCCAGCCCAATGTCCATATAATAGGTGTTTGTTGAGTGAAACAATGATCATAGATTTTTTTAACAGCTAGATGTATCTGAAAGGTCAACCGGTCCAACGCCTAATTTTATTGAATTTGTACTTCCCCCACAATCCATCATGCCCCCCTCAGAGAGTTCCTACCCTGTCTGCATGGCACCATTTCTCCAATAGAAACAAGCTTCTCTTGAATGTCCACATAGCACTTTTGGGGAGACTTCAGTGACATCCTATGAAATTCCCATTAAGAAAGTGGAGTTCAGGGGCAGCTAGGTGTCGCAGGGGATAAAGCACCAGCCCTGAATTCAGAAGTACCTGAGTTCAAATCCGGCCTCAGACACTTGACACTTACTAGTTGTGTGACCCTGGGCAAATCACTTAACCCCCATTGCCCTGCAAAAACAAAAAACAAAAAAAAGAAAAAGAAAGAAAGTGGAGTTCAGGGAGCAGCTAGGTGGTGTAGTGGATAAAGCACCCACCCTGGATTCATGATGACTTGAGTTCAAATCCAGCCTCAGACACTTGACACTTACTAGCTGTGTGACCCTGGGCAAGTCACTTAACTCTCACTGCCCCACAACCCACCCCCCCCCAGAAGAAACTGGAGTTTGGAGAGCAGCTGGGTGGTGTAGTGGATAAAGCACCTGCCCTGGATTCAGGAGAACCTGAGTTCAAATCCAGCCTCAGACACTTGACACTTACTAGCTGTGTGACCCTGGGCAAATCACTTAACCCTCATTGCCCCACCAAAAAAAAAATTGGAACTCAAAGCTTCCCCCCCCCCAAAATGTGAAAAAATAGTTTTTAAGAAAGAAAGAAAGAAAAGGGGGCAGCTAGGTGGCACAGTGGATAAAAGCACTGGCCCTGGATTCAGGAAGACCTGAGTTCAAATCCGACCTCAGACATTTGACACCTACTGTGTGACCCTGGGCAAGTCACTTAATTCTCACTGCCCTGCAAGTAAGAAGGAAGGAAGGAAGGAAGGAAGGAAGGAAGGAAGGAAGGAAGGAAGGAAGGAAGGAAGGAAGGAAGGAAGGAAGGAAGGAAACAAACTGGAGTTTGGCATCATTAGCTAGCTCACCTCATGGCTATATGGTTGGTATTCCTAGACAAAAGATTGCCAACAGATTCTCCCTCCTGAAAGAGGAGCAGGTGAATGATGGCTAGTCGGTTGATCTGCCTAGAGTTTTCAGCCAAAGCTTCTTAGGCTGCAGAAGACTAAGCCCTATGCCACAAGAAGCCAGCTTTGCCAACAATCTGCTGAATGACCTTGGAGGGCCACATAACAAGGGGTAATGGAAAGAACTGTCCATTCAGATTCAGTGGGGCACTGTAGTGCACAAAGCACTGGGCATGGAGTCAGAGGATTTCTGGATTCAATTCCCGGCTCTTGCTACTTAACTCCACGTGTGTCACTTCCCCTCTTTTGACTTCCATTTCATTGTCTTGAAGACAAAGGAGCTGGGCATCATAAATTCATTAGAGGAACAAAGAAAAGATTGCCTTTAAGATCTGTGGAGAACAGTAGTAAATGACACTAGTAATGTAGTGTTTGATAAACCCAAAGACTCTAGCTTCTGGGATAGGAACTCAGTATTTGACAAAAACTGCTGGGAAAACTGGAAGATAGTATGGCAGAAATTAGGCATAGACCAACATCTTATACCTTATACTAAAATAAGGTCAAAATGGGTACCTGATTTAGACATAAGAGGTGATACCATAGGTAAATTAGGAGAGGAAGGAATAGTCTACCTTTCAGATCTTATGACCAAACAAGAGATAGAGAATATTATGAAATGCAAAATGGATGATTTTGATTACATTAAATTAAAAATGTTTTGTACAACAGAAGCAATGCATCCAAAATTAGAAGGGATCCAGAAAGCTGGGAAACAATTTTTATGACCAGTACTTCTAATAAAGGCCTCATTTCTAAAACATATAGGGAATTAAATCAAATTTATAAGAATCCAAGTCATTCCCCAATTGGGAAATGATCAAAGGATATGAACAGGCAGTTTTCTGATGAAGAAATCAAAGCTAACTATTCCCATGTGAAAAAATTCTCTAAATCACTACTGATTAGAGAGATGCAAATTAAAACAACTCTGAGGTACCACCTGACACCTATCAGATTGGCTAACATGACAAAAAAGGAAAATAATGAATTTTGGAGAAGCCGTGGGAAAATTGGAACACTAATGCATTATTGGTGGAGCTGTGAACTGATCCAACCATTCTGGAGAGCAATTTGGAATTATGCCCAAAGGGCCATAAAGCTGTGCATACCCTTTGACCCAGCAATACCACTTTTGAGTCTTTTTCCCAAGGAGATCATAGAAAAGGGAAAAGTACCCACATGTTCAAAAATATTTATAGCTGCTCTTTTTGTGGTGGCAAGGAATTGGAAATTGAGGGGTTGCCCATCAGTTGGGGAATGGCTGAACAAGTTGTGGTATATGAATGTAATGGAATTCTATTGTGCTGCAAGAAACGATGAGCAGGAGAAGTTCAGAGAAACCTGGAAGGATTTGCATGAACTGATGATGAGTGAGATGAGCAGAACCAGAAGAACATTATACACAGTATCATCAACATTACGTGTTGATTAACTGAGAAAGACTGGATTCTTCTCACCAATACAATGGTACAAGAAAGTTCCAGAGGACTCATGATGGAAAAGGCTCTCCAAATCCAGAAAAAAAACCTGTGGAATATGGATGCTGATTGAACCATACTATTTCTTTTATTTTTGGTGCTGTTGTTTTTCTATTTTGAGGTTTTTCCTTATTCCTCTGATTCTTCTCTTATAGCATGACTGATGCAGAAATATGTTTAATGTTGTTATGTATATATATATATATATATATATATATATATATATATATATATATACACACACACACACACACACACACACACATATAAAACCTATATCGGATTGCCTGCTGTCTGGGGGACGGGGGGGGGGGGGAGGGAGGGAGAAAAATTGGAAATCGGAAATCTTATGTAAACAAATGCTGAAAGCTATCTTTACATGTAACTGGAAAATGATAAAATACTTTTATTTAAAAAAAGATCTGTGGAGAAGAGAAGACTTCATGATGAAACAAGGGATAAAGAGGATCCCAGAAGATAAAATTCGAAGGAAAGCTGGTAACTGGGGGGAGATATGTACAGAAACTGTCTGATAAAGACATTATTTCCAAAACATAAGGAACTGCTTCAAATTTATAACCAAAACACCATTCCCCACCTGATAAATGGTCAAAGGATACGAACAAGTTTTCAGAAAAAGAAACCCATTCTCAATATGATGTGTGAAAAAGCCTCCAAATCACTAATAATTATAGAAACACAAATCAAATCTATCCCATTGGCCAAGTTGACAAAAAAGAAAAATGACAAATGTTTGGAAGGACTGTGGGAAAATAGGTCCGTTAATATTCTGTTGTTGGAAATGTACATTTGTCCTGCCACTGTGGAAAGCTGTGCCCCAAAAGTTACTAAATTGCTTATGTCCTTTGATCCAGTGATACCACTATGAGGTCCACATCCTAAAGAAATCGAAGAAAGGCAGGGGACTCAAATGTACAAAACAATTATAGCAGCTCTTTTTCTGGTGGCAAAGGACTGGAAACTAAAGTGGGGAAGACCTATCAATTGGTGACTAGCTGACCAAATTATGGCATATGAATATGATGGAATGCTACTGTTTTGTAAGAAATTATCAAGGGGATGGTTTCGGAGAAACCTCAAAAGACTTGTATGAACTGATGTTGAGTGAAGTGAGCAGAACTAGTAGAAAAATATATATAAAAACCTTCAACGTTGTAAAGAGACACAACTTTTAAGGGCCTAAGAACTCTATTTAATGCAATGACCAATCATGATTCCAGAAAGCTCATGGTGAAACATGTTACCCACTTCAAAGAGGTTGATGAATTTAGGATGTTAACTTGAACATATAATAATGTATGGGATTTTGGACATGTCCAATGTAGGAATTTTGCTTGACTGCAAAGTTATAAAGGTTTTATTTTTCTTTCTTTTTCAAGGGGGGAAGGAATAGAGAAAAAATAAGTTTTTTATTAATATGGTTTTTTTATTAAAATTAGTGGCTTGTACTAGGCAATTCCTTAGTTTCCTTTTATCTCTAAATCTATGATCCTATGTCAATTTCTTTTTGTTTTAAAATATTTTATTACCAATTGACCAAGCATTTTTGTTATTATTTAATTACCAATAAACATTTATTAATCACCAAGTATGTGCCATGCACGGTGCAAGTTGCCAGGGATACAAAAACAAAGAATGAAATAGTCTATGCCCTCTCTACTTATTGCAAAAAATAACAAAATAACTCATGCCCCAATTATGATGATGATCAATTTGCTCTGCCCCCTTCCAATCCCTACTCCTTCGTTGCTGTTGTCTTTTCGATTGTAGTCAAGCCTGGCAAAGAGTTCTTTGAGGAAATCAGAGGCACAGATATGGGGAGGTTGTCAAGGAGAGACTAATGTTAGGTGGGGTACCTGTCTCAGAGCCCCTCACCACCAGAAGCTTTGAGACCAAAGGTATATCCTTTATGGAGGGTCAATCTTCTCTCCAACCCCATTCTCCCCTATCTCCCAGAGCTATTCTTTTTGGGGGGCCCACAGTTCACTCTGTCCTAAGGAGGCAAGGAGGCAGCTATGGGAAAAAAAATCCAGTCACAGTGCCACCCAAACACATTTTTAAGCCACCTCAAGCCCAGGTAGGGGCCATTTGGCCTTGAAAGGACAAGACTTCCCGAACTTCCTGTATAATACCTTCCCCTGCCAGGAAGGATCCAAGTTTACAACTCTTATGAATGGCCAGTGCCTCAGAACCTTCTCCTTGGAGTTTCTGACACCTTAGTCAGAACACATCATCTCTTTCCATTAGACTACCCTGTTTCAAAGGGTCATTGGGAGGCAAGTGCTTTGTAATCAATGAAGTGCTGTGTAAATATAAGCTTATCATGAGTACTATTATTTTGTTGTTGTTGTTGTTATTCTCTTCCCCAGTAGATTAGACTGGGGGTGCTGAACCTCTTTTGATAATATGTTGAAGCTCATAGATCTCTCAGAGGAATGTTTTTAAATGCACAAAATGAGCTACATCAGATTACAAAGGAGAGCACTTATGTTGAAATGTAGTTATCAAAATATGTGTAAGAAAAAAGTCCATAGGCCCCAGGTTAAGTTAAACCTCTAAATTAGACATTTTTTTGAGGGTAGATAACCAGCCTTGCTCAACTTGTACTTCTCCCTTCCCAACCAGTGCCTAGCATGGTGCCTTCCACCTTGTGAGCAAGAGGAAAGGGAATAAGCATTTATTAATCACTTACTATGTGCCAGGCACTGTTAAGCACTTACATATTATCTCATTTGATCTTCACAACAACTCTTCGAGGTAGATGTTGTTATTTTATCATTGCTATTTTATAGATGAGGAGACTGAGGTAGATGGAGATTAAGTGACTCACCCAGTGTCATACAGCTAGTAAGTGTCTGAAGGATTTGAATTCAAGTTTTCCTGACTCTACCCACTGGGCCATCCAGATGCCCATTGGTGAGTTCTTCCCTCCCTCTTACACTTTTTCAATCTATTTTATGTGTTGTCTCTCTGTGCCCATCATTAGAGTGTAAGCTCCTTGAGGACAGGAACTGTTTTTCATTTTGCTTGTGTTTGTAGCTCCAGTCCAGTGCTTCATACACAGTAAGTACTTAATGGTGTTTATTGACATTGAATGGACATTGAGCTTAAATCTGCCTCTGAAACTCCCTTCTCCCCCAATCTGCTTTCTCAGCTCCTCCTCCCCCTCCACGACACCCATGATTCTTCCTTTGGCCAGTAGTGGCTTTGACCCTTCTACATGACAGCCCTCCATATTTTTCAAGACAGTTTTATTATCATGCCCTTTTCTGGTGTAGGTTAAACATGCCCACGGCCTCCAGTGCTTCCTGGTATGGCATGGTCTTCAATATTCTTGACAACTCATGCTCTTCCGAACATTTTCCAATTTTCCAACGGTTTGATCCCATGTTGGCCAGGGTGAACTCAACGTCATACACCAACCCACCTTTGTCCATGCCCACCAGCTTTGAGATATTGCCCTGGGCTTCCTAAAATGCTACACCGAATGCCCATGCTCCAGAACTGACTTGACCCAGACTATACGACATCTCTCTTAATGTGACCTCGTGGAGCATTAACCCTTCTGACTTCTGGGGTAAATCTTGACCAAGTTGGGAAATTGCTGTTACACCAAAGTGACTTCCCCCTCATTCCCCAATGAGCCAGAAAGAATTCATAGTAATCCTAGGCAAAAAAAGAAAAAAAGAAAAGAAAGAAAGAAAAGAAAAAGAAAAAAAGGCATGATCAATATACTCAATTCAGTTAACCTGAGTTTACTAGATTAAAGGTTTGTATTGGGTAAAAATAACAGCTGGAATGTGTTTCAATCTAAGATTTGCAAAAGCACTTTAAAGAATACCTTATCTGATCACCCCCCCTTCTGAACAGTCTCTTCTTCTCTTGTCTTCCACAACAATACTCTCTCCTGGTTCGCCTATCTGTTTCATCACTCCTTTTTAAGCTTCCTCTGATTGACGTTTATCTATATCCTGCCACCTGACAGCTAGGGCTTCCCAGGTCTCTGTCTTCAGCCCATCTTTCCATTTGACATACATATGTCATAGACTTTTGCTTCCCTTCTTCTAAAAACAGATGAACTCCTCTCCCCTCCTCTTCTCTCTCTTCTCCCCTCCCGTACTCTCCCCTCCCCTTTTCTACTCTCCTCTCACCTCCAGTCCCTCTCCTTCTATTCCTCTTTCCCTCCTTCCCTCCCCCCTCCCTCTCTGTCTCTGTCTGTCTCTCTGTCTTTCTGTGTCTTTGTCTCTTTCTCTCTCTGTCTCTCTCTCCCCCTCCCTCCCTTGCCCCCCCTTCCTTAATTTAAGCTATTTATTATGGTGAAGGAAGGGAGGATCCATTCCCAATTCTCTTTATGATACCTTTCTCTTTCCCCTGACTCAGAGGATTGAAATAAGATCAGCAATCACAAAACACTCTGTTGCTATAAATGGGAGAAAATGATCATCCCAATGCAACAACCTCTCAGGGACCGTCCCATTTCTGTTGTACAGGAATTTTGTCATAGTGAACGTTTGAAATGTCATCCATTGGCTGACACTTGGAAATGCTATTAAAAAGATTATTTTGGGGGGGCGGCTAGGTGGCGCAGTGGATGAAGCACCGGCCCTGGATTCAGGAGGACCTGAGTTCAAATCCGACCTCAGACACTTGACACTTACTAGCTGTGTGACCCTGGGCAAGTCACTTAACCCCCATTGCCCCGCCACAAAAAAAAAAGATTCTTCTTGGTCATATTATCTAACCTGCATCAATATATTAGCACTATTTAATTCGATTTGAAAAACGATGCCCTTAGGGCAGCTAGATGGCGCAGTGGATAGAGCACCGGTCCTGGAGTCAGGAGGACTAGAGTTCAAATCCGGCCTCAGACACTTAATACTTACTAGCTGTGTGATCCTGGGCAAGTCACTTAATCCCAATTGCCACACACACACACACACACACACACAGACAACCAAACAAAAAAAGGAACAACGATGCTCTTAATATGCATTTTCTCTCCATTTTTCTATCGCATATGTAAAGGGGCAAAAGGAGAAAGGAAATGAGTGTCTTTTTTCTTTTAAAAAGTTGCTCGTTTTTGAGTCTTATCTTTGCTCTCAGTCCCAATAGTTACTTACGATCTCCTTGCTTTCTTGATTTTTAATGAAAAGTTTGAAGTATCTTAGGGACATTGAGAGCAAAGCAGACAATTTGTAAGATTTGTACTGGAAGAAGGGAATTGATTCTAAGATGTCTTCAGGGAAGTTACAAACCTTGAAATCCCGCCCCACCCCCCACCCCCCACGCCCAGGGTTTTTCAAGATGTGTATGCAGCACTGCTTAATGTATTCAATGTTCTTGGTATAATTTCAAGACATTTTTTACTTCAAGCTCGCAGGTGTGCAAAGGAAGTTCATCTCTTGTGTAACTTTTGGCCGTTTCTTTAGAAACTTGGATGGCAAGAGATTTCCTTTTATTTCAACTTGTCGTCTTCTGCATTTTCTTTCAGATTAAACCTTTTCTGCAAGTAGAGAGGAGAGAGGAGAGAATTGTTTTTGTCTTTTTTGTGTTTGTCTTTTATTTTAGTAATTCTCTAGTCAACGCAACGGATATTAATTTTAAACTATATACAGGGCACCGTGCTAGGTACTTAACAAAGTTTAGATAACAGATTCCTATTCTCTTGCAGCTGTTATGGGGGGGTGTCACAGTGATTATAGGTTGTTGGGGGTTTTTTGGTGTTTGTGGTTTGTGTTTTTGTTTGTTTTTGTTTTTTTTAAAGCACGATACTTTCATCCCAGTGCTGCAAAACAAAGTTCATCCAGAGAGATTGCACTTGCTCCTTTGAGGGGGGAAGGGAGGGCGGGCGCGGGGCGGGGGAAGTGTTGAGAGAAGGCTTCCTGGAGAAGGTCGCGATTTGGACTTTAAAGGATGGATTCAACCAACCGAGAGGGAAAGGAAGCACCCTAAGAACCGCGAACAGTCTGAGTAAGGCTGGCAGGGAAGTGGGGGGAAATGGTCAGCCAGAGTGTGAACATCATTTTAAAAAGACAAAGGTGGGAAAGTATCAGAGCAGTGATTAGGGACTCCAGCTTCTCCAATCAAAAGGCAAACTAAGTCTCCACGTTTCTCGTCTTATACCCGAAATACCATTTCTGTAAACATTTGATTATCCTAAAATCCCGTTACTTTGCTCCTCGTTAATTAATAAATGGCGCCAATTCAGACAACAGTTTACCTTTAGGTGTCTAGGAAAACAAGGGCTTGCTATGCAAATCACTCGGCATGCTTAAACAGGAATCCCCAGGGAATTTTAAATCTATTTCAAGAAGTCTATTTTGATTGTCTACGATGAGGGAGGAAAAATGCTTTATGCAATTCCCAACCACCTACGTACTACCGACTGCAAGACTGATTACAAATCATTCTTATACTTTCTTTAAAGGAAGTGGCCCACAGACCTGCTCTAAGGCAATATTCTGCCTCGTTCCTGTGTAGCTTCGCCGAAAGTTACACTCCTCGATTTCTTTGAAAGGGTGTCTTACGTGTGTGTGTGTGTGTGTGTGTATGTGTGTGATTTTGCAGAAAAGAAGAGCAAAACCTTTGCCCTCAAAATCCAGCTTTGAAGACTTACTTACTCTGCGCCAAATCACTGAACAGAATTTAATTTCATTCAGTGGGTAGGGCGATCTCGGCGACATTACCCTACCCACTACGAACTCAATCAAATTACGAATGGCCTTCGGGGAAAACAGTACATGGCGACGGAAATCAGTTAATTTGGGTCACAGTCTACAAACACCTAATTATGTTTGACGCTTTTCTGTTTGATTAAGGGAGTCAATATCACTAAATCTTAGAAGGTCTGGACCGGAAAGTATCTCAAAAATAATCTAAGCTAACCCCCTCAATTGGCAGGCGGAGAAACTAAGGTCTAGAGAGAAGTGATTTGTCCAAGGTCACACAGCCAGCCCGAGAAGGACCAGGTTGCATGACTCCTGAGCCTTAAGATATCAGGCTCCGCATTCATTCAAAAAAATATTTATTGAGTATCTACTGTATTAAAACACTGTGCTAGACATGTGTTGGACAAGTTTACAATTCTGAGGCGGGAGGTTGGGAGAATAGGAAGAACTTTGTTCAAATCTGAACTCTTGAAGCTGTGTGAGTTTGTATCAAGTTCCCCTAGAATATGAGTTCCCAGAAGGCAAGGACGGTTTTTGTCTTTCTTTGCATCCCTAGAGTTTAGCACCGTGCCTGATGCATAATAGGCGCTTACTGGAATTGAATTGATCAAACTTAATTTTCCTCGGGTGTAAAATGTTCATACATTCATTCAACAAGCATTTATTAAACGTCTATTGTGTACAGGACAGGGTTCAGAGCTTAGCACAGTGCCTAGCACATAGTAGGTACCTAATAAATGCTAGTGGAGTTGACTGCTAGGCTCTGAGTATACAAAGACCAAAACGTGGACGTCCGATTGACAAGGCTTCAGTCTGTGTATGAAGCTGTAGCACATACCAAAGACGCCTGCGGTTGTTAATGGACTTTTGGCAGAGCCAGGCGGGCACTCTCCCATCTATTTGGAGGAGTAGGGAAGGGGGCAGGGCTGGGCACTCTGCACGTGGTCGCTGGGGGCTGGGGGCGCGGCCCCTTACTTCCTATCCCCTTCCCCAACACGCGCAGGTTCCCCGTCTCTGGCCCCCCCGCACTCAGCTCTGGGACTAGTCCGGCTCGTCTCGTGGGGTCAGCTGAGGAGCCGGTGTCACTTGCTGCCCCCGCGTTCCCCGCCTGGCCTGGGTGACTCGGGCTCCAGGAGCAGGCACGGCCTTTAATTTTACAGCTTTGACCGCCGTCTCCTCGAGATACGTGCGAGCTTGCCTCCAAGGTCCTCGCAAGAAGGTAGCACGCGGGTGTATCTGTGCGCGCTGGTGCGTGTGCTCGCGGGTGGCTTTGCTGGGCCCCCGCCCGCCCCCTGCCCCGTACCCGGGCAGGGACTTAAGAGCTGCTCTCCGCTGGGGGCTCGCGGCTCGCCCACCCTTTCCAAATTTAGCCATTACCTAAATCCGAAGGGAAATGAGCAAACCTCTAGGATGGGGCGTCAAGGTATTTTCAGCTCTGCTGGGCGTATTTATCCCGAAGTGTTTCCACAACAAGTTATTTCGGGGGCTGCGGGGCCGCTCCGGCTCCCTTCAGACTTTAGCCCTTCAGATCAACCCTGTAATAGCTAGTGTGATAATGAGGGCCCCCAGACTGGGGGTGGTGGGAGGAGGGGCGGCCTCAGAGCCCTCAGGCTTTCGGGTGCTGCAGGTCCGGGGAACATTGGGAGCCTTCAGGAGCCTGGGGGTGGGTGGGAAGTGGACTGCAGTCAGGAGAGGGGGCTGGAAGGCTGAGCTCCCCACCCCCCATGTGGAGGGAAGTTTAGCTCCCCCAGCCTTGAAGGGGCTGCAGGCCCGGGGAGCTTCAGAGCCCCCAGGAACCTAGGTGGGAGTAGGAGGTGGATTTCAGACTGAGAGGGGTTCAGATCCCCGGGCTCGGGGGGTGGGTGGGTACGCGGATTTCGGAAATGTTGGCAGGAGGGGGCCGGCAAGATTGGGGGGAGGCCGAAGCCATCAGAGGAAGAGGCAAGGGTACGAGTTCCGAGGTGTTTCCCTCGGGCTCCTTACTCTTCCCCTTCCTCCTCCTCCTGGTCCTCCTGCGCCGCCTGAGTCAATCTGTGTCCTGAATCTGTAACTTGTTCTCGCTTCGGAAGTCGCACTCGGGGCCAAGAATAGTTCAGTTTCTTTCGTGTCATTTTCAGAGCCCAGTGTTAACCCATTCTCCTCCCTCCCCTCCTCCCCTCCATCAGCCAGTCAAGAGCAATAAGCCGAGGAGGAAAGTGGGAGGAGGGACCCAGGCCTCCCTAACCTCGGCCTCTGCACCTTGCGCAGAGCCTGCGCTTCGGCACCCTGGTGGCCCTGAGACCAAAGGAATTGAGGGGGGAGGGGGACAAGTCTGACTCCTGGGGCTCTGGTCTGGGGGGGGGGCTGTGAGGAGTGACTGCAAGCCTGACTCGGGCGGGGGGGGGGGGGCCGGGGGGCGGCGGCGATCGACTCAGAGCGGTCTGTGCGAGCGCGGCTCCCTAACGCTCAGGAAGTAGAAGTTTGTGGTTTTGGGGGCTGAGCTCGGAAGGAGTTTTGAAAGAAAGGAAAAAAAAATTAAAAAGGCAACCAGAGAGCGCGCGATCTTCCACAGAGAGAGACTCCGTCTGAAAGGGGTCTGGAGAGAGCTGCGGCTCCAGGCTGCGGCCCCGTGCGTGGTAAGCGTCTCCCTTCGTGCTTTTCTGCGCCTCCAGCTGGGGCTCCGGGGCGGCAGCAGTGCGGTGGGGGAGGCACGGGAAGGGAGGAAAGGGGCCAGACCGGACTGCGGATCCCTGGGGTAGCGCCCCAGCACTCCATCCGTCGGGTGACCAAGTGGGAGCATTCCCCTCCATGCCCGGACCTCGGGGCGCGTGAAAGAGGGTGTGCGTCCCTATCCGCCCGCGCCCCTGCGCTCCGGAAGTTTCACAGTGCCCAGCTGCAGGCTCTGCTCCCCGAATCTTCTTGGCGAGCCCAAGGAGCTCCCTGGCTTGTTTGAGGCGCCACACCCCTTCCTCTGCCCTTCTCCTGGGATGGAAGAATGGGGAGGTATTGGGGGAGTGGGGGCAGCGTACCGGGAGGTCTGTGCGTGTGTGCGGGGGTACAGGGGGAGGCCCACCTAAGGGAAAGGAGCCGCCCCCTTCACTTCCTCCGACTCCTCGGTTCCCGGGGAGCGGTGGGTTCAGGAGTCTTGGAGGTGTATGAAAACTTGGTCATCCGGGCCCTGGAAGGAGGGCTCTGGAAATCTTCTGGGCCCTTTTAGCTGCCTTGTTCAGAGAGACCTGAGTCCTTGCCTCCCCCGCCCTCCCCCCAGCGACGCCAGCTGCACCCTGGAGGCCTCCTTCCCACGGCTTGTATCTGTGGCCTTGGACGGCCGCCGACAGGGCTTGGGGAAAGAGAGAGGGAGTCCCAAGCAGCAGGGCTCTGCCCCGGGTCCCCAGAAGACCGAGTCTTGGCTTCTCCTTCCGTCCTCATCCCGCCAACCCAAGGGAGCACCCGTCCACTGCCCTGAGTGGGCATCTCCGACAGCGAATGCCAGTGGAAAAGCAAGGCAGAAACAGGATATATGGCTGGCTAGGCCTGGCCTTGGGGGATGCCCTCTAAATGGGTCCAGATTAGGGTGAGAGGAACGACTTTTCTTGAAAACATATCAGGGTAGCTCCGAACCACCGCTGGAATCTGGGGAACAACGGAAGTCGGGAGCGTAAGAGACAAAGGTCCGGATCAGGCCTCCCCTTGCTGAATTCTCTCCGCCTACTTGTCCCGCACTGCACCTCCTTAAGGATGCTTTGAAAGGCGGGTTCACGGGTACTGTGGGATTCGACTATCTATCTCTCCCTCCCAGGGTGACCGCTGTTCAAAGACGCCTTTCGTTGGTCTTTCGTTTTTCTTCGATTTCAATTTTTGTTCGTGGAGCTGGCTAGCTAGGAGTTGGTTGTGGGTATGCAGTAGGATGTCAGTTCTTAAGCCCAAGGACTGTTTCACGTTGGCCTTTGCGTCTCCAGGGTCTGCCACTTAGCAGGCTGGGAATAAATGTTCGGTGAATCGAATTGACTTTGCTTCTTCTTTCTGGAGGGTCTGTTTGCTTCACCGACACAAGAAACGCAAGCAGAGGAAGAAGTGGTGTCCTTCCGCAAGGATTCCCAGGAAGAGACTTGATCACCAACCAGACCAGTGCAGGGACAGTACACGGATGGCCAGGTGTGTGTGTGTGTGTGTGTGTGTGTGTGTATGATTTGTGGCACTGAGGGGGAAACAGCATCTCTCTGAACAGGTTTATAATCTTAGAAAGGAGAGTGTTTTCGAAATATTTCCCTCTCCCCCCAGTTATCCTTTCCTCTAAAGCCAATGCACCCTCGTAGCAGGATAGAGTGGAGAGGAGAGGGGATGGGGGTTGGGAGAGAGAAAATTCTATCTTCCAACTCAGACTAATCCTCTACTTTTACCAACTGTGTTTTCCGACCTGGAGGGTTTAGGACACATTACTGAGCCTGGACTGTGAGGGTTGGTATTGTTTAAAAGATGGTCACTGCAGTGGAGAGAGGGGACGCTGTCATGAGGGAAGGCTCGATGACAGGAGAAGGTCCCCCTGCCCCCAAGACAGAGGAGCACCCATCTGCTCGGATGTAGCAGCTTTTCTCCTCCCTTCTTTTTGATGTCCTAAGACTCCAAGCCTGGGACCTCCCTAGGGCTGGTCCATCGGGTGCCCCCTCGGGTAATGTGGAGGCGCACACGGGCCAGATTCGTTTTAAAGAGACCTCACCTGGTCAGACAAAGAGGAGTCCCGGGAGAAGGTGGAGGAGCTATCCATGCCCCCCTCTGCCCCCTTCCCTTCACTGTCCTCTTCAAGAGGCTACTCCTTACTCCCCATCCAATCCGCAGCTGGACTGTGGGGATAGGGTAAAGTGAATTGATCGTGGGTAAATGAGAGAGGGCCTTCGAGATCAGTCTGTCTCCCAGGCCTCTCCAGGCAGCAAGCAGCAGCCCAGAGCTGCCCCCAGGCCCCTCCTGCCTCCCGCCCTCCTCCACCTGCAGTAGCGGCCACAGCTCGAATGTCCTTGCTGATGAGTCTGTCTCAATAACTTTCCGTTCTCCCTGAGCTCTGCTTCTAACCTGATCCTCGAGTGTGAGCGCTTCTCGAGTCCCGGGCTGTGCCTCAAAGGCCTCTCCCAGCATTCAACGATTTGAGTTTTACCAAAAAAAAATAAAATAAAATTTTTTTTGGACTACAAGAAAATGCCCTTTTTTACGGGTAAAAGCCAGGGATTGAGGATTGCTGAGGGCAGGTCTCCTCTTTGCTTCAACCCCCAACCCCCCTTTGTTTGTGTGTTTGATCCACTCAGCCGCCATTTCCCGAGCTAATTACTCTCCATAAGCTAGGGTGGGTGTGTGTGTGTGTGAGAGAGAGAGAGAGAGAGAGAGAGATTTCACTTAGACGTTTGATTTCTGCCCTTGGTGTGTATCCGCTTGTCCCCTTGTCCCTCTGTCTTTGTCTCTGTTTATCTGAGCTTGTCCTTCACAGACGGGACCCTGGCTCGGGGCGGTCCCTTGGCCTCCTAACTACCCCCTTGCACGGTAGGCGGGCATCTCAGTTACCGTCCGGTGCCCCGCCCCTCCCCCCTCCCTTCCAGATGACAGATACAGGCCAGGGATTGAGTGACCGAGTTCGGGTAACCGGGTGAATCGAGACTGTCTCACTCTTGGCCCTCCAGGCGGGTTTGATTTCCCCAGCGAGGTTTGAGGGGAAGGGGAGGAGTCGCGAAGGCGGGGGACAGCTAGACAGTAGTGTGTGGAAACAGGGAAGAGAGGCCAGCTGGGGGGTGGAGGGGAGAGAGGTCGGAGGATCCTAAGGAGAGGCCCCTCTGCTTCGAGGGCAGTCACTTTATGGTTTGGGCTTGTGTCTGCCGACGCAGCCGGCGGCTCTAGCCACCTGTCTGAGTACCACCTGGTGAGCGGAGCAGCGCCACCGAGGCGAGGGCTCCTCCCCACGGCGGCCCCTCCCTGACCCGGGCCCCATTCTCCGTCTCCTCTCCTTCCCCCCCCCCCCCAAGCCAGGAGGCTTTCCCTCACGCACTGCTCAGTCCCCTCCCAGCCTTAGGTCTCTCAACCCACGCTTCGACCCATCTCTCGGCGAACAGGTCTCCTCCGAGGTGGCAGCTTGGACGTCCGGCAGGTGTGACCCTGGAGTGAACTGGGTGCCCGCGGATCCTGGCCAGCGGTTGGAGGAGCCGGGACAGCAGGAATAACGGCAAAGGGAGGATGCCGCGGTCTTTCCTCGTGAAGAGCAAGAAAGCACACAGCTACCACCAGCCGCGCTCCCAGGACCAGGACTACGAGCTCCGCCTGGAGAATGTGCTGGCGCAGATCTGTGCAGGTGCGGGGCTGGGGCCACGGGCGGAGCCCGAGGGACTCGGCGCCCAGAGGCCAGCGGCTGTGTCCGCGGCCGTGCGCCCTAGTCAGTGCCGACGCTGGCCCAGAGCCCCCGCTGCTTTCCCCAACCCAGCCCGGCTCCGGAGCCTCCTTCCTCCTCTTCCCTTCTCAGTCCACATTCCCTTCTCCAGTTCCTTCTGCCACCCCTTTTGCTCTGCTATTATTACTGTTATTTTAGATCCCGTTTAGGAGACAAGCTAGCCCCTTTATCATTCCACCTACCCCACCCGCTTAAGCCTGAGACTCGGGAACCCTCTGTGGGCACTGTTCCACTTGCTACCCACTCACATCTATTGGCCCTTGATGGGGCAAAGAGAAGCCTGCCCTTATGCCGGGAGTGGAGACAGAAATCCAGCAGTTTCCCGGTCATTGGACCAGGCGCCCTAGCTCTCCAGCTTCCAGGGAGTGTCTAAAAGGGGGGCCCTTTTCCCTCATATCCTTGCTCTCGGGGCTCCAACACTGGATTGAGCCCTCTCTCTCGCTCTTCTCCCGAAGCAGACAGCAAGATGCCAGGAGACTCCAGCCCGGGGCCTTCTGAGCCCGAGCCCCAAGGACCAATCTCTCCAGAGTCCCAACTGACCGAGGCCCCAGACGCAGTCTCAGCGTCTCCGGCCAGCTGTGAGGGCAGTGTTTGCGATAGGAGCTCGGAGTTCGAGGATTTCTGGAGGCCTCCATCACCTTCCGCATCTCCAGGTACCGAGAGCCGGGGGTTAGCAGGGAGTTAGGGAGGGATGGAGGTAAGCAAATCTGGGCCTGGTTGGCATCCTGGGGGAACTCTGGGCACAAGTCTGTGTCCAAATTTAGTTTGGGTTAAATCCTAGCCACTATGGGAAGGCAGCAGAGGTAAGATCCAGGGAAGTTCTGTACCAGTGACAGAGATAGTGGAAGCTCGGGTAGGAGTTGGTTTGTGTGTATTTTTTCTCAGAAAGAGCATCAGGATTTTCTTCTTGATGAGATAGTTTGTATTAGGGAAAATCCCCCCCTTTCCTCTTTGAGTTGAATTTCCAATCAAAATTCTTTAGAATTGGGGGGTAAAGTGACAGGAGTGCCCGATTACCCTGTCCCCACCGAAGGACAAAACATGAGGGAACAGGAAGGGTGGAGGCCACTGCTGCTGGGGGTGACTTTCCGGCTCAACTCAGGGTGAGAGGGCGGAGGTAGGCAATGCCAGGGGGGTGTTTTCCCTAACTCAGAATGGCCCAGTAGAGAGGGCACCCTCCCCCCACCCCAACAATGACTCTTACTTGACTTAGGCAGGGAGTAGGGAGGAAGGCCCTGCTTCGGAGTGTATGGCTATGGGTGTGAGAGGGTGTTTGCCACTCAGTCACCAAAAAGAGGAGTGGGGAACTGAATTTAGCGACTTGTATTTTTAAAATGGTTTGTACATAAACAACATACTGAAGTGGGGACTGAAGGAAAAAGGTGTTTCTATAAACCAGTCTCCCTCCTAGTTTTAACAGCCTGAGTTTCTGTATCCCAGATATTGGGTCTGACCAGATCTCCTATCTAAGCCGAGATTTGATCTTTGACCTGGAAGCCTAAGAGGAGGGGTTGGTTGCTCCATATCCCGCCTGACCCTCTTAGGCTTGCCCCCATCTAAACTTGCTCACTTCTCGGGAGTCAGCGATCCTTGGGAAGGGTCTGCCTTGAAAAGAATTCCTAATCCCCAGTTTTTCCTTTTGTTTAGTTAGGGAAACATGGCTGAGATCCAGCCAAAGACTCGGGGTCTTTGGTTACCCGAATCTGAATACAGTGATTTTTGTGAAAACGAAGTAACTGCCTAGGTGAGGTATAGGAAGAAGCTGAGCGTTTGTCTGGCTGAGGAAGCCGGTTACTTCTGATTTTTTGACTTGGAAAAGTTAGAGCTCACAATTGAGCTGAATTTTCCCCAAAGACATAGAATCCTAGGATCTGAGCTGAAAGGGACCTTAAAAGTCATCCAGCTCAATTCTTTCCTTTACAGATAGAGAAACTAAGGACTGTAGAGAGAAAGTAACTGAAAAAAAAATTTTTAAAAAAAGTAACTGTCCTAGGCTATAGTCAGAGCATGGGCAAACCTAGAACCTACATCTCCTGCTTGGGGTAATACGTTTTCCATTCTACTCTCTCAGAAGTCTTTATACTTTTTTAAAGGGACCTTGAGACTTGGTTCCTAGTTTTTCAAACGTGCACAGCCCCATTATTTTCTGAAACAGTGTATTATTATGATTTTGCTAAGACCCAAATGCCAGTGTTTCTGTGAATACAAGTTCTCCGTGTTCGCTCTTGTAGGGTGCAAACATGCTCTAAGCCTCCCTAAAACATGTTCTGAATAAACACTCGGCTGTCTGCTAAGTAAAGCGACACTGATTGAACTACCGACCAATGCGTGTGTACATGCATAATATATTCATAGCCTGTGTGTAAAATTATTCGTTTGATCGAAATCTGTGAGGATGTGTGCAGTTTCTGGAAACAAAAAACGCTTTTAGAGGATCGGAAAATCCGATCAGGTGGAAATTTAACTGTGTAAATTCCGCAGTCCTGCCCTCGATGTTTGTCTGCGCTGATCTAGCCTCTGGATGGTTTCACCTCAGAACCTGTCCTCCTCGTCCCCACCATGTCCTCCTGTCCCTAGTTCGGCCCTTTTTAACTTTCCGAAAGATAAAGCTAAGTTTCTTGTTTTATGCATCTCTACGGTATTTTGTGGTCCCCCTTCCCCTCCCACCTTGCTTCACATCCCCCACCCAGGGAGAGAGGAGGAGGAGTCATCTCGGTAGAGTTCTGCCTCCGACCTCCCCGAGAGGTAGGCGAGCGCTGTCCAGAGGCTGAATTTTCTGACCTAGAGATACTTGGTCAGAAATCGCTCCGTGTAATGTCGGGGTTAATTGGGCAGCTGCTATTGAGCTGCTGCTACTCTCCAAGTCAGAAAAGAGAAGTATCCACGCAGGGAATGCTAACCCCTTCTCCGAGCCGTGGGCATTGCGTGGGCCGGTGCACCTCGCGCCGCCCTAATTCGATCATTGTCTTTAAGGACTGTCCCGGGAAAGAGGCTAGGGCCGCGTTTCGAGGCCGAGTGGCTCTGGGGGACTGTTTTTTGGTGTTTGCTTGAAAAGTTAGGATAGACACCAAGCTCCGGGGCTGGGAGGGGTTGTGACCGTGCCCTCTGTCCCTGCTGCTTCCACAGCTTCCGAGAAGTCCGTGTGTCCTTCCCTGGACGAGGCTCAGCCTTTTCCGGTGCCCTTCAAGCCCTACACGTGGAACAGCCTGGCAGGCTCGGACCTGAGGCATCTGGTGCAGAGCTACCGGCCTTGCCATACCCTGGAGCGAGGCGCCGGGCTGGGCCTCTTCGGCGAACGGAACCCGGAGCCCGGCGCTGCGGCCGCCCTCTACGGCCCGGAACGGGGCTGTGGCGGGGGGGCCTCCGAGGGCGGCAGCGGCGGCGGCGGGGGCAGCAGCGGCTCCGCCCTGGGCCTCTATAGGGACTTTGGTCCGGGTGCGGTGGCGGCGGCAGCCCGCTTGTACGAGCGACCGGCGGCGGGCGGGCTCTACCCGGACAAGGGCTCCGGCATCAAGGTGGAGTCGGAGCTGCTCTGCACTCGCCTCTTGCTCAACAACGGCTCCTATAAGTGCATCAAGTGCAGCAAGGTGAGCGGGAACCCAGGCGTCCCTCTGGTCCCTCCCCGTCCGCGCCCTGCCCTCCGGCCAGGCCAGTCCCGGGAGGCCAACCCCTGAAGCCCCGCCCCTCTCGGTAGCAGAGCTCCTCCTCCCCTCCTCTCAGCCTCTTCTCCCCCTCCCCCACTGCACCCCAGGTGTTCTCCACACCCCACGGCCTCGAGGTGCACGTGCGCAGGTCCCACAGCGGCACGAGACCTTTTGCCTGCGAGATGTGCGGGAAGACCTTCGGACATGCGGTCAGCCTGGAGCAGCATAAAGCTGTGCATTCGCAGGTAAGTGCCAGAGCTCGCCCCTGCGCAGCCCAACCCGAGAAGGGGCAGGTGTTACTTAGAATGACTGACTGGGCCAAATCTCCCTTTAAGAAGTGGGGTTCGAGGTTTCCCAATCTGGCCCTAAAGGCTCGACCCATCCCCAGGGCTCTGGCATAACTCCGGCAAGGCAGTATTTTCCTATATAGCCACCTCTGACACTTTATTGGCCGTGTGACCCTAGGTAAATCATTTAACTTCTCAATGTTCTGGGCACAACTCTCTAAGTCCAAGAGCCGCTGAGCAGGTGACTTCTGCTTTGGTAGAGGGCGTTTGCTATGGCAATGGAACCGTAGGCTTGAATGTTCCAGCCCTGTCCCTTTGCCTCTCTCCTTTCTCCTAAATGGTCCAAGTGTAGTGCCTCTGGCCCCGCCTCCCTTTTGTAGGTGAGAAAGAAAAGCATCCAGCTAGGTGGCAAAAATCTGCCCGGGTGAAGGATGTGAGTGGCTACTCTATCACCCTGATTTTGATAGGCACTTGATTTGAAAAGACCTCTCTGTGTGGGAAAGGGTAATTCAAACAAATTTCTCTGTCCGTGGGTGTTCAGAGGACAGGGCTAGAAGGTGAGATATATAGCTAAAAGGGGTTCTTAAGTCCAACACCCTCATTTGACAAGTGAAGAAACTGTTGCGGCCCAGGGAAGTTTAATGACTTACCCAAGGTCACACAGGTGATAAGTGTCAGAGCTGGGAATGGAGGAAGGATCTTCTGACTCGACAGGTGTGCATTCTTTCCACTGTACCATCGTGAGTCTTAGTTGACTAAGAGTTGGGAAACTTTGAAAAATCTGCTGGGGAGGGAGGGGGTGTAAATGTAAATGGGTGTAAGAAATTGAGGTGGGGAGATTTTGTGTTCACAGTGGCTCACAGAGTGAGAAATGTTTTTGTAAAAAAAAAAGTGTATTGGGGAGAGGAAAAGGTGTGGTGGTGGTGGTGGTGGAAAAGAACGGTAATGTGGGACAAAGAAAACGGGTTAAGTGGCAAGGGAGGTAAATGTGTGGCCTGTAGGGGAAGAATGAAATATGGGAGATGTTTTTGTGTATTAAGGAGTGGTGGAGTTGTCAGCTACTTACATCTTATCAGCTTGGCTTAAGTCATAAGGATTCAACAATTCAATTCCAGAACCATTTCTTAAGTGCCTTTCTGTGGTAGGCACCATGCTAGGGACCAGGGAAACACAATGAAAAATAGTCCCCTATCTCAAGGAACCTGGATAATCTCTAAGGTCCCTTCCAAGGATGGGATTTTATGCTCCTAGTAGCTATGTAATTGCAAAGTAATTTCAAGAGTTGCCTTATGAATGATCTGGTGGAAGGGGAAACAAGGTTGGGGCAGGGATGAGAATGGCTTGGTGGGAGAGGAAGCACCTAAGGGAACCCCTGCCCCTCTCTCCAAAGGAACGAAGTTTTGATTGTAAGATCTGTGGTAAAAGCTTCAAGAGATCCTCCACACTTTCTACTCATCTACTCATCCACTCAGACACCCGGCCCTACCCTTGTCAGTATTGTGGGAAAAGGTTCCACCAGAAATCGGATATGAAGAAACACACCTTCATCCACACAGGTAACATCTGGGGTACCACCACCTAAACAGTCACACTTCCTACAAAATCTTCCTTGCCCTGTTTGTTGTTGTTGTTGCTTGTTTTGTTTTCTTGGGGGGGGGTGGTTTTGTTTTGTTTTCGGGTTAATGGGGGTTAAGTGACTTGCCCAAGGTCATACAGCTAGTAAGTGTCAAGTGTCTGAGATCATATTTGAACTCAGGTCCTCCTGAATCCAAGGCTGGTGTTTTATCCACTGCTCCACCTAGCTGCCCCTCACCCTCTTTTCTTGTGTCCATTTACATGTACACCTTTGTCTTCAGTCCTTCTCCCTTCCTTACCCTCAGGACCAGCATATCCTCCTCTCCCTCTGTATCCCACCTGTTCTCCATGTGCTCCTGGCCTTGCAGGGCATAAGTGCTTACAGTAGGTAGGTTTGGAGAAAGCCATCTGAGTAAGGAGGCTGGAGGGCAAATGAATCACTGCCAAGCTTGGTCCCTTTAACAACATCTGTTCCCAGTTCATTTAGAAAAGGACACAGAGAATGATTGTGGCACAGAGTGGATGTGGTTTGGATCTGGCCCTCCCCTCCATCCCCCCAGAGCCCAGTCATGCTATAGTGTCTCCATCTTCAGGAAGAACATGCCTTCTCTTCTCATCCCACCTCCCCACCCTATTTCCACCCCCAACTGCTGCTACCAGATACAGTGTTGGAGTCTGAGCTTCAGTAATGATGTTTGAACAGAGACGTTTAGAGGGCTTCCACTTTGCCTATTCAGTGGAGTTTCTTCTTCTTTTCTTTTCTTCTCCTCCTCCTCCGGTGAGGCAATTGGGGTTAAGTGACTTGCCCAGGGTCATACAGCTAGTAAGTGTTCACCTGGCTGCCCCGGAGTTACTTCTAATAAACAACCATCACCTGGCTTTACTATTATTTGGCAGGAGGGAATATGGTGTCTGTTTTCTGGATCGCTTGCTCTTTTCTCAAAACCTACCTGGCCTGTGGTCCAATTCTTCCTTGTACTGAACTCTGTTATCTAATCTGATGGGTTTAAGGGAGTGATGACGTTTATAGTTTTGGCTGGGGAGCCTTCAATGCCTTAACTGCAAAGAATGAATACCATTGAGATTTGGTGCACCCCAGGGGAGGTAGTTTGGGGCCAGGAGGCCTCCCAGGCTCTTTTTATCACACCTAGGTGGCCACCAACTCATCGGGTGGTCTAATTTGGGGCTTTCCCTTTGAACACTGACATGCTGTGCCTGTTAAGTCTCCCTCCCCCCCCCCACCGCCGCATTCCCCCCAAAAAGGAATTTGTAAAGCCAGGTAAAGTGTCACAAGTAAAGAGAGTGAGCCCAACATTGAAACCCCATGGTTACAAAAACCTACAAACTTCTTGCAAGAGGCTTAAGTTCCAGGCGTGTCTCTACCGTGCATTAATAAGCCATTAGACAAGTCATTTCCCCTTCTGGGGTCATCAGTTGCCTTATCTGGAAAATAAGGGACTTGGACAAGGGAGTTTCTTCTGGCCCAAGGTTCTGAATCTATAAGTCTGGAGTATGGAATGATGCCTAGGACTGTACACTGGATGGTGAATTACAGGCAACCTGGGGAGGACATGAAAACATCAGGTGTCTGGAGCAGCAATATTAAAAGGGAGAAAGAGCTACAGAAGGGAGAACAGAGGTCCCTGAGAAGACAGCTTTGTGGTCTTCAAATTTTGTCTAGGGCTGGCTTTGACTAAAGTAGCAGATAGAAAAAAGTGTTTAGAAATCTCTGGCATTTGCCATTCACTAAATAATGCAAAAGCTCATTCCTGGTAGAGGGAAAGCCAGTGGATCTATTGTTTGCTTGTTACTTAATGAACAAACTATGGTGAGAATGTGCCAGTTTCTAAAGAATCCTGTTACCCATCTGGGGGGGAGGGGGAGGGAGAGGGAGGGGGGAGAGAGGGGGAGGGGGAGAGAGAGGGAAAGAGGTTGATCCATTGATCGAGCTGTCATCATAAGAGCAAAGAGAGTGGGTGGGGTGACTGGAGAAAGACCAGATACTTATAGCAAAAAAATATTAGCCAAACTTGTATGTTAAAATTGTGACTCTGAGGGGCAGCTAGGTGGCACAGTGGATAGAGCACCGGCCCTGGATTCAGGAGTACCTGAGTTCAAATCTGGCCTCAGACATTTTACACTTACTAGCTGTGTGACCCTGGGCAAGTCACTTAACCCCAATTGCCTCACCAAAAAAAAAAAAAAATTGTGACTCTGAGGTAGCTAGGGAGCACAGTAGATAGTCATTCAGTCAAGAAGACCTGGGTTGGGTTCAAATATAACCATAGACTCTTCTTAGCTCTGTGATCTGGTGCTAGTCATGTAACCTTTCTTAGCCTGGGTTTCCTTGTCTATAAAATGATCCTAATAACAGCATCTGCCTCCCCAAGTTGTGTTGGGAAGCTCAGATGAGATACTGGTAAAACATTTAGCAAACCTCAAACTAGTTAGCATTCCTACCCTTTAATTCCCAGTTTATCCAGAATGGTCGGACACCATTCTGAGCTCTGGGGATATAAAGAGAGAGAGGAAGAAAGAATGTTGTCATTGATATGGACCGTCACTTAACCTCTTTTTGTACCTAAAAATACCCCTTGCCAATCTGAACATTTTCCTAGATGATTCAGAGAAAATGAATCCTCTCCTCAGTTTGCCCAGTTTTTGCTCTTTGAGAGCAGGAGCTCATTGCTGGGGTATCAATTAGACTGTTGGAAACCCCTTTACTCTTTTTTGTTTGTTTTTACTGCAAGAACCTATTTGAAGCCTGGCTTTGGAGCTTCCCACTTAGGACAGGGGCCAATGGAAAACGCCATCACTGATGATATGTGACAAACCACTAGTTCCTGTTACTGTACTTTGCCCACCAAGGTGACTATTGGTACCTAGACTTATGTCCATGAATTTCCTGTGGCCGGCCTGCCTGCCTGCCTGCCAGCCTGCTATAATGCATGGTTTCATGTGTCTTTGGGGGAAGCTAGCTGCTGCCCAGGGCCCCCGGGTAGATTTATCTGGACCTTCTGAGAGCAGGTGATTGATCTAACAGATTTGTTTCCTTCCAAGTCGAACACCCAGTGACTCTTACTCTTTACATCTTTTGCAGGTGAGAAACCCCACAAATGCCAGGTGTGTGGCAAAGCATTTAGCCAGAGCTCTAATCTCATAACTCACAGCCGAAAGCACACTGGCTTCAAGCCCTTTGGTTGTGACTTGTGTGGGAAAGGCTTCCAGCGAAAGGTGGATCTCCGGAGGCACAGGGAGACGCAGCATGGGCTGAAGTGAGTCCTAGCCGGGATGCCGCAGCATCAGTCAACACTATCGGGAACAGACCTCCTTTTTCTGTCTCGTCCTTCCCCACATCCCATCTCTACCCCTCAACCTCTACTTCTAAATCTAATGACTTCTTACTTCTCTCAAGTACCCAGAAGGGACAGCAGCAGCATTTAAAAGCTCTTCCAATCTAAAGTGGAGTCTAAAGGACTTGACGGACCCTGGAAACACTGGACAAGCTGGTATTCTTGAAACCTCAGACCCAAGCAGGGATCAGACAACTCCAGTCACCCCATATCTCTGCTCACCCCACATACAACCAAGCCAAGAAGGGTCCTCCGGCTAGAACGGGAGTTCTCCCCTCCACCTTTCCCCTGACCATTTGACATTCTTGAGTCAAAGAAGGAAGGATGTACAACTTACAAATGAGAACTATTTGAATGGTTTTGAAGGAAAGGTGAATGAGAGGGCTTTGTTGCTTCCCTTTCTTTTGCGGAGTTTTTCAAAAGCCCCATGTCCTTTCAAGAAGCACACAAGCTGACCCTCTGGGCACTTGCAGACTGGAAGAGATTGCTACTATAAGCTACTTACAAAACCACATGCTTTACCAAGACAACTGTGCCAGGCTAGAGAGGAGAATAAAGAAGGCATGGCATTTGTCTGAAAGAAGTGTGGGTTTCTCTTCGGGAAAACAGTGGACCGAAGAAAGCTAAAGAACAGGGTGGTGTACTACTAGAAAGTCATCAGTTGAACAAATTTCTACTAAGTCCATGCTGTATTTGAGATGTTGAACTAAGGCATGGTGGGGGGATACCAAGATGAGCAGTAAAGTCCCAGGGTTCTCTGCTCTTGTGATGAGAGGGCCGGGAATTGGCCGTGATCTTTGCCTTGCTCTTGGAGAGGCAGTGATCAAAGAAAGACTGGCAATTCGAAAGAGACTGGGAAGTAGCCAAAAGGCTACTTCGAGGACACGTTTGTACTGGGTTTTTTGTTCGGTTGGTTTAAAAAAAAAATTATTTGTTAAAACCTGTGGACCTGCAGACGTGTGGATTCTGTGTTAAACACACTTGCATGTACCTTAGAGGAGAATGGGGTGTTAATTTTGGTAAGGTTTGTCAGTGTCTGTAGATGTTATGCAGTGGCTTATGTTTATTGAGACATATTTATTAGAGTAACATTTTAAGTTAATAAAGTATGGAGAACATACGCATGGATTTTTATTAAGTCAGTGGAGGGAGAAGATAAGATATGGAAGAAATTCAGCTTTGTCTGAGGGAAAGAAAGCAGTGGAATCTGGAAGAAGCCATTATCAGAATATAATGGTGGTGAAGCTCAAGGCACCATCTAGAAAAGATTGCCCAATGGCTGACATTTTGATGGTATTTGGAAATCTACAAAAATACTTTCTGCATATTTTCTAATTTAATCCTCACAGCCTTGTGAGATTCCCTTCCCTATCCCTCCCCAGGCTTAGAAAGGTGGAACAATTTGCTTCTAGACACAATTAAAAAAAATTTTTTTTGTGGGGCAGTGAGGGTTAAGTGACTTGCCCAGGGTCACACAGCTAGTAAGTGTCGAGCGTCTGAGGCTGGATTTGAACTCGGGTCCTCCTGAATCCAGGACTGGTGCTTTATCCACTGCACCACCTAGCTGCCCCCCCCCCACCCCAGACAGGGAAAAGATTTGAAGTATGGTGCCCCAAAAGGTGCTAGATTTGAAGTCAGTGGCCCTGGGTTCAAATTTGAGGTATGCCTTTGATTTAGCTGTGTGACCCTGAGGTTAACTTCACCTCAGTTTCTTCATCTGTAAATATGGAAAATAATAGCAACTTTCATAGGTTGAAGATCAAATGAGAACATGGAAAGAAAGTACTTTGTAAACCTTAAAGCCCTTTCTAAATGCTAGCTATTATTGCTATTGTCATCTTGGGCAAATCACTTTAATTGCCCTTGGCTTCAGCTTCTTCGTGTATAAAATAAAGCCTTTGGATTAGCTGATCTGCAAAGTCCTTTCCAGTCCTCTTCCCATTAAACTGGGTACCTTTCATCTCTGTGCCTCAAGCCCTGGGCATATCCTAGCACCTTCCATCTGCTCACGGGTGACAAAACCAAGCCCTTTCCTGGGGAAGCCCCGAGGCTCTGTAGCTACTTTACACCACTAGAGTGTAATCCGGAGGCTGGTTTCTAAACCTGTTTCTGACATTAACAATTTCATCAGCAATTAGTGCCAGGCACAAAAGTGGGTCCTTAAATGTTTATTGACTGATGTCAAGACAAGTCACTTCTCTGCGCCTCGGTTTCCCCAGCTGTGAAATGAAGTTGCTGAACTAGATTTGACCTAGTAGAACTAGTTTCCCAGCTCCCTTTTAGCTCCCAAACTAGTCAGTCACAAGTCTGTCTTAGAAGGGGAGGGCAGGGAGTGAGGGGAGTAAGATTTACCCACACAGGGAGTGAGATTAACAACCCATCCTGGGAGAACAAGGCAGCTCCTCAAGAGCGTAGGCAAGGGGCAGCTAGGTAGGGAAGTAGATAGAACAATGGCCCTGGAGTCAGGAGGACCTGAGTTCAAATCCAGCCTCAGACACTTGACACTTAGTAGCTGTGTGACCCTGGGCAAGTCACTTGACCCCAATTGCCTTACACACACACACACACACACACACACACACACACACACACCAAAAAGGAAAAAAGTATGGGCAGCCCTAATAGTGTACTAAATAAAGAGTAATCCCTTGGTATTCCATGAAAACAATCAGGAAAAAAACACATCCTAACTCAGGGCTAACCCAGGGTTCTATTTGGCTGAATTTACTTCAAGCATTAATTAAGCACCTCCTAGATGCTAAGATCCTAAGACAAAAATTAAAGTCCCTGCAGAAGGAGTTTACATTCTCCAGTTGTCACTGTAGCTCTGGCCTGCATAGTTGTCTACCAGTCCCTGTCTACCTCTATCTCTCCCAGTTACTTTCTCATTTTTTTTCTCCTTCATCCATCCTGAGTTTCTTCTCATCTCACTTTTTTTTTAGCTTTAGCTACTTAGCGGTTTTAACTTAGAAAATGAAGAAAATTTTATAAAACTGAGTTGTCAGGAGAGATAACTCTGGGAAGCTAACTCATGGGATGCTCTACCACTGGTCCCCAAAGGCCATTCATAGGATCTTTGGCATCCTCATGCTCCCCAAGAAAAAGAGGGAACTCCCTTCCCTGACAGAAGTCTTCATACTGTCAACCATACTGTAGTATGGTTGTTTACGTTCAACCTGTCACGAGAATAGAGGTGATCTCTAAAGGTTTTATAGAACTGATTGAAATAAACTTGTCTCCCTTTCCTGTGGAAAATGCCCCCGGTTGTCTTTCCAGACCCAAGACTACTGACTTGCTTTTAGTTCCCCTGTATGTGCTACATGGGGGTACCCCCTCCTTACCTCCCCCCTCCAGAGAAGGGGCCCTGATGTTAGGGGATTTGCAATTTACTGGAGGAAATGCCTTAATCCTCCTGGTTCAGAATCAAAACAGATTACTAGGCCTGTTACCATGTGAAATTTGAAGATTTCAAATATCTTAATGTTATTACTTGATGCCATTAAAAATGGATCCAGAATATTCCATGTCGCATTATTCATGAGGCAGGTTTGAGGCCTTTTGTCTGCCGCAGTAACAGTAGAAAGAGTAACTGGAGACATCAGAGCACACCTTTGTTTCTTTCTCTAAATTTTTAATACCGCCTTCAGCTAGCCAGTTGGTGAAGCTCAGCCCTGCACAAAAGGGGGAAAAAGCCCAGAGATCTCTGGAAAGCCTCGGCCCTTTCTGTCTGTGAGGTGAGTTTGTGCTGGTCTACGTGGGCGATGATCAAGTTACCTATCGGGTGTGCTGAGCGATCAGGATTCAGGCCACCCGAAAAGGTGAATTTCATCTGATTGATTTGAGACCCGAGAAGAGAACGGAACAACTGAGGGGAAAAAAACTGCACCCCTAATTAAAAGAATTACTCAGGATTTCCCATTGATAAACTCAGTCCATCAGCCCTCTAAGACTGGTGCTCTGGGTTTGGTGACATCATTTTGTTGTTTGTGTTTTTACCCACATCAGTTATCTCAGCGGGAGCACCCAAGTACTCCTTAATTGTTCGTGCTTGTTTTTTTCATGTTTTTCAAGTTTTTTCAGCATCATGTTTTTTCTAAATCGGAACCTTGTGAAGAATATGGGACAGATGTGTGTGTGTGTGTGTGTGTGTATTCAGAGCAAATCACTTCCTCTCCCTGTGCCTCAGTTTCCTCATCTGTAAATGAGGGGGCTGAATGAGAAGACCTCAAAGATCCCTTGCAGATCTAAACCCAAGGTCCTATAGGACTTCCCAGGCAGCTGTATGTATACTACTGAAAGGCAGCTTATCTAGGAGCTTCCCCATGGAGAGAAGGAGAGAACTTTGCCTACCCAATAAAATCACAGGTCTGGACCCATCAAAAATTTAAAACTATGGAGGATCTGGAGGAGTAAGTTGGATCTTTGTTTATTCCTTAAAAAACAAAGCAAAGCAAAACATTAACCAGGGAACTTACTAAAATCCAGGGGGCAGCATGGTTCAGTGGAAGGAATAGGAGGACCTGGCTTGGAAATCCTGCCTCTGTCCCTTTAGGCAAAGTCCCATAAGCCTCTCTGGACATCAGTTTTCTCCTCTGTAAAATGAGGGAGTTTGGGATAAGTGATCTCTTAAATCATATCCAGCTCTGAAATGCTACAGTGAGGAGCTGTATTATTACATCATAATGGTAAAAACTCTTGGCAATATAATTCTTAGAGGACCAAGCACACACTCTGATTCAATCATCCACTTTCTACCAAATCTTTCAGATGTGATCTAAAATGCAAACTTTGATAGGATACAATAACCAAATGATGCTATCAAATAAGATTGTGGAGTGCTTGCAATCCTTTTTTTTGTTGTTTTTTTTTGGAGAGGCAATTGGGGTTAAGTGACTTTCGTAGGGTAACGGGTCACACAGCTAGTAAGTGTCAAGTGTTTGAGGCCGGATTTGAATTCAGGTGGTCTTGACTCCAGGGCCGGTGCTCTATCCACTGCGCCACCTAGCTGCCCCCCTCTGCAATCCTTAAAGTGACTAGTTATCATTATTCTTTTTTTTTTTGGCAGGGCAATGAGGGATAAGTGACTTGCTCAGGGTCACACAACTAGCAAGTATCAAGTGTCTGAGGTCGGATTTGAACTCAAGTCCTCCTGAATCCAGGGCCAGTGCTTTAACCATTGCACCACCTAGCTGCCCCATCATTATTCTTATCAGCAATAATCCCCACTCCCTAAGATTGGTCTTAAATGCTAAAACCTATTGGCTTTTTACTTGGTCATGCTCCCAGTTTAGTAGGGATATGCTACCGTCCCTTTCCAAATAACTTTTGCTAACAAATGAAGGATAATTAACATTTAATTTATATTTGGAAATATCCCCATTACATCTACTCATCAGACCCCCTTTACCTTAATTCTCCTGAATTTGAGGTGAGATGCATATGGACAAGATTTTAAAAATTCTTTTCAAAAATATAGATATGAAGGAAAAGAAGAAGCAGGAAGATTGTTTTGCTTTTGGCTAATTTTTTTTAAAAATGTAATAAAATTTAAATGTATCATTTATTTTAGCATTCTTTTCTTTTAAAAATTGGAGTTCCAAATTCTCTCTCTCCCTTCCACCCTTCCCCCACCAAGAAGGTAATATGATATCAATTATACATGTGAGAGGGCAGCTAGATGGCTCAGTGGATAAAGCACCAGCCCTGGATTCAGGAAGACCTGAGCTCAAAACTGGCTTCAGACACTTGACACTTACTAGCTGTGTGACCCTGGGAAAGTCACTTAACCCCCATTGACCTGCAAAGAAAAAAAATTATACACGTGAAATCATGCAAAATATTTCCATATTAGCCATGTTGCAAAAAAAGAAGAAGAATAAGGAAAGGGGCAGTTAGGTGGCTCAGTGGATAAAGCGCCAGCCCTGGATTCAGGAGTACCTGAGTTCAAATCCAGCCTCAGACACTTGACACGTACTAGCTGTGTGACCTTGGGCAAGTCACAACCCTCATTGCCCTGCAAAAAAAAAAACAAAAAAAAATGAACAAAAAAAGAGGAAAGAAGAAAGAAGAAGAAAAGTAAGTGAGAAAATTATAGTTCAATTTGCACTCAGAGAGAGTTCATCAGTTCTCTCTCTGGAGGTGTGTAGCATTTTTTCATCATGAATCCTATGGAATTGTCTTGGATCAGTATATTTGTCAGAGGAGCAAGTCTTTCACAGTTTGATCATCATCATTGCTATTATTGCACAATAATCTCCCGGTTCTTTGCACTTCACTTTTCATCAGTTCATATAGGTCTTGCCATGGTTTTCTGAAACAATCTCCCTCATCATTTTCCCCCCCTCATCATTTCCTAAAGCACAATAGTACTCCATCACAATCATATGCCACGACTTGTTCAGCCATTCCCCAATTGACAAGCATCCTCTCAATTTCCAATTCTTTGCCACCACAAAAATGCTGCTATAAACATTTTGTACAAATAGACCCTTTTCCTTTTTTCCTTTGATCTCTTTGGGATACAGACCTAGTAGTGGTATCACTGTATCAAAGAGTAGGCACAGTTTTATAGCTCTTTGAGCATAGTTTCAGATTGTTCCCCAGAATGGCTGGAGCAGTGCACAACTCCACCAACAGTTCATTAATGTACCTATTTTCTTTCATCCCCTCCAGAATTTGTCATTTCTTATAGGTGTGAGGGTGTACCTCAGAGTTGTTTTAATTTGTATTTCTCTAATCAATAGTGATTTAAAGCATTTTTTTCATATGATCACAAATAGCTTTGATTTCTTCTTCTGAAACTGCCTGTTTTTAATCCATTGACCATTTATCAGTTGGGTAATGGCTCTTATTTTTATAAAGTTGAAGCAGTTCTCTATATATTTGAGAAACACAACCTTTATCAGAGAAATTTTCCATAAATTTTAAAAATTACTTCATTATCTATGGTACCTTTTAGCAAAATATAATTTCCCTGATTATCTCTTTTAATTAAGCCTATTTTGCTTTTGCTCGATCTGAGATCATGGTTGCTATTCCTGCCTTTTTTACTTTATCTGAAGCATATTAGATCTGCTTTGGTCCTTTTTTTTTTTTTTTAACTCTTGTGTGTCTGTTTCAGGTGTATCTCTTATAACATATTGTTGGATCCTAGTTTCTAATACATTCTGCTATCTGCTTTCATTTCATGAGTGAACTCAACCTATTCACATTCACAATTATGATTACTGTATATTTACCTCCATCCCATTTTCTTCTGTTTGGTCTTTTCTTCCTCTCTTTTTATCCTGCTTCTCCTCAAAACTCTATTTTACTTCTAACCGCTGACTCCTTTAATGCACCTTCCCTTTTTTCATCTCTTCCCCACCTTCTCTTATCCACTTTCTCTCTTATTTTCCTTTTGGGCAGGATAGATCGCTTTACACAACTGAGTATGTATATATATTCTTCCCTCTTTAAAACAATTTTCATGAGAGTGAAGTTCAAGTATTGCCTGCTACCCCCATTTTCCCCTGCACTCCTTGTATCCCTCTTTTACATGAGAAAAATTTCCACATTCTACTTCTCCCTTCTCTCTTCTCGCAGTGCATCCCTCTTTCTCTCCCCTCCTTTTTTTTGGAGATAATTTCAACATAATCTATTTACACCCATGTCTTCTGTATATGTAAACTCCTTCTAACCACCCTAATAATGATAAAATTCTTAGGAGTTAAATGTATCATCTTCTCATTTAGGAATCTAAAGAGTTTAACTTTATTGAATCCCTTATTATTTCTCTTTCATGTTTACTTTTTGATGCTTCTCTTGTATCTTGTGTTTGAAGGTCTGATTTTCTATTCAGCTCTGGTCTTTTCATCAGGAATCCTTGAGGCATGGAAAGACTTCTATGAGCTGATGTATAGTGAAGTGAGCAGAACCAAGAGAATGTTGTGCATAGTGACAGTAATATTGTTTGATGAAAAACTATGAATGACTTAATTATTCTCAGCAATACAATGATCCAAGATAATCCCAAAGTACTAATGATGAGGCATACTATCCACCTCCAAAGAAAGAACTAATATTTATTGAACACAGATTGAAGCATGCTATTTTCACTTTCTTTCATTTAAAAAAAATTTTGCCCGAATTCATGACACGATCACTCCAAAAAACATTCAAATAAGGTCATAGGAAAATGCCCGGAGCAGCAAAACTGAAATCATCTTCTAACCAAGAACGGCTTGGAAGGTCAGAAGGAGGGAGCTGCTGTGCTGATACAGAAGTCAGGCCCAACCCCATGGTCACCCTGACACAGGTCCAGTCTCAGGAAGTCCTCACCAGAGAAGGAGACCCCCCAAGTCTCTGAATCAGCTGAAGCACCAGTGTCATCTGGAACTAAAAAGTTTTTATTCAAGTTTTCTTATATAAAATGACTAATATGGCAATGTTTTACCATAATTGTACATTATATAGCCTATATCTGATTGCTTATCATCTCAGGGAAAGGGAAGGGGAGGGAGGGAAGGAGGAATAAAATTTGGAACTCTAAACTTTAAATTAAAAAATGCTTATTATTTAAATAAATAAATAGAGTTTAAAAAATTTAAAAAAAATAAAGGAATGCTTGGATGTCCTCTATTTCATTAAACATTTATTTCCCCCGAAGGATTATACTCAGTTTTATTGGTTAGGTTATTCTTGATTGTAATCATAGCTCCTTCACCTTCCAGAATATCATATTCCAAGTCTTCTGTTCCTTTAATGTGGTAGCTGCTAAATCTTGTGTGATCCTGACTATATCTCCATGATATTTGAGGGTTTGGTTTGGTTTGGTTTTTCCTGGCTGCTTGCGTGGGGACTCTGGAATTTAGCTATAATATTCCTAGTAGTTTTCATTTTGGAATCCTTCAGGAGATGATCGGTGGATTCTTTCCATTTCTGTTTTGCCCTCTGAATCTAAGATATCAGGGCAGTTTTACTTTATAATTTTTTGAATTATGATGTCTAGGCTCATTTTTTGTTTTTTGATCATGGCTTTCTGATAGTCCAATAATTCTTTTTTTTTTTTTAAGTGAGGCAATTGGGGTTAAGTGACTTGCCCAGGGTCACACAGCTAGTAAGTGTTAAGTGTCTGAAGCCGGATTTGGACTCAGGTACTCCTGACTCCAGGGCCAGTACTCTATCCACTGAGCCACCTAGCTGCCCCTTTGTCAATTCTCTTTTAATGATTTTCTTGCATCATTCTCATTTCTTTTCCCAATATTTTCTAAACTGCTCTTATTTCTTTAACTCTTCTAGGAAATCTTGTTGGGCATGGGTCCAATTTAGCATTATTATTTGAGACTTTGTGGCTGTGTTCACATTATTGTCTTCCAAGTTTGTGTCTTGGTCTTCCACCAAAGTAGTTTTATGGCCCAGTTCTTTTTTTGTTGTTGTTATTTCCTCATTTCCAGCCTATTTCTTGATTTTGAACTTTATTTTAAGACTAGGCTGTGTTCACCTGGTGGTAGGGAGGCACCGTACTAAGCCTCAGGCTTTTTTGTGCTGCTGTTTTCAGATCTTGTTCTGAGGGTCTGCAAGTTCTTGGGGCTTCCAAGGTGGTATGATCCAGAGATTGGCATGGTAATAAGACCTTTATCAAAGAAACTTGCTGCAAAGATTTTTTCCTCTAGTTAATTGTTTCCCTTTTAATCTTAGTAATGCCAGCTTTATGCAAAACTTTTTTTGTCTCTAATGTGTTAGTACACATATCCATTTGGAACTTGGTATAAAGTGAAGTCTGAGGCTAAGTCTAATTTTTGCCAGACTGCTGTTGAATTTTCCCAGTAATTTGAATCAGTTATTAAGTTCTTTCCCCAATAGTTCCAGTCTTTGGGCTTATCAAACTCTAGGTTACCAGGTTTGTTTGCTTCTGTATTTTGTGTACTTAATCTGTTCCACTGATTGATCTATTTTTAAAGTATTACTAAATTGTTTTGAGAATTATTGCTAGAACCCTTTCCTTCCCACTTTTTTTTTTTTAGTGAGGCAATTGGGGTTAAGTGACTTGCCCAGGGTCACACAGCTAGTAAGTGTCTGAGGCTGGATTTGAACTCAGGTACTCCTGACTCCAGGGCCGGTGCTCTATTCACTGAGCCACCTAGCTGCCCCTCCTTCCCACTTTTTAAAAATTATTTTCCCTGATTCTTGACCTTTTGTGACTCTATATGGACGTTTCTTTGAATGAGTTTCATTTCTGATAAATCCAGACTTAAGAAAGTACATTTGAGTTCTGTCTTTGTAACGTGGTATTAGGTTGCTTTCTTAGTCATTCTTTTGAAGAACTGGAAACCTTTTAACACAAAGTAACTCAACAAACATTTATTAGGGGCCTGCTATTTTTTTTTTGTCTTTTTTTTTTGCAGGGCAATGGGGGTTAAGTGACTTGCCCAGGGTCACACAGCCAGTAAGTGTTAAGTGTCTGAGGCCGGATTTGAACTCAGGTACTCCTGACTCCAGGGCCGGTGCTCTATTCACTGCGCCATCTAGCTGCTCCCGCCTGGTATTTTTAAGACACTCTTCTAGATACTGGAGATAAAGAGACAGAAAAGAATATATCCCTGATCTCAAGGAACTTAAACTTCTACTACAAACATTCTGGGAACTGCACATCCCTATCTGCTTGTGTAGCCAACTCAAGCATAATTCACAAAGCCAGAATTGCAGGAGAAATGGAAAATATGGGAAAGGTAACAAATAAATAATAAGTAAGAGATATTGGAAGTTAGGGAAGGGGCAGCTAGGTAGCGAAGTGGATTGAGCACCTGCCCTGGAGTCAGGAGGACCTGAGTTCAAATTTGGCCTCAGACACTTGACACTTACTAGCTGTGTGACCCTGGGCAAGTCACTTAACCCCAATTGCCTCATAAAAAAGGAAGTTAGGGAAGTCAGGAGGCAGAGATGAGGAAGAATGTTCCAGAGAACATTGTGCACAGAGACAGCAATATTGTTTGATGAAGAACTGTGAACGACTTGATTATTCTCAACAATACAATGATCCTGGGCAGCTAGGTGGCACAGTGGATAAAGCACCAGCCCTGGATTCAGGAGGGCCTGAGTTCAAATCCAGCCTCAGACACTTGACACTAGCTGTGTGACCCTGGGCAAGTCACTTAACCCCCATTGCCCCACCAAAAAACAAAAACCAAAAAACCAATGATCCAAGACAATCCCAAAGGACTATTGATGAAACATACTATCCACCTCCAAAGAAAAAACTGATATTGATGGAACAGACTGAAGCATGCTATTTTTCACTTTCTTTCATTTTTTTCTTTTATCCAAGTTTTCTTGTACAAAATGACAAATATGGTAATATTTTACATAATTGTGCATGTATAACCTATATCTGATTGCTTGCCGCCTCTGAGAGAGGGGAGGGGAGGGAGGGAAGAAGGGTTAAAAATTGGAACCCAAAACTATAAAGAAAAATGTTTATTATATTAAAAAAAGAAAATTAGCATTAAACATTGATGCAGATAATGCAAAGCAAAAGAAATTTTGAGGAGCAGCTAGGTGGTGAAGAGGATAGAGCATCGGCCCTGGAGTCAGGAGTACCTGAGTTCAAATCCAGCTTCAGACACTTAACACTTACTAGCTGTGTGACCCTGGGCAAGTCACTTAACCCCAATTGCCTCACTAAAAAAAAAAAAGAAATTTTGAAGCTAGTTTATGTTTATGAGGGCAGGCAGGAATTATCTTTCTAGGTATCTTTCTAGCATTAAACTTTGTATACAGTAGTTAAAAATAAATGTGAATGGATAATTTTTTTTATTAGGTATCACACATGGATTGAGAAGAGGTTACTGAGTGGTAGAGGAAGGGAGAGGACCTGAAAGTGCCAAGTTGGAGCAAGAGGCATTCTGGCTGCCTCACCTTAAATAGTGAGCCAAAAGGAATGAGTGGAGGTGCAGTCAGTGCTGGAAAGAGTAGCCAGAGAGGCCGTGTCATCAGCAAGGAGTCAGGTCTTAGTTCTCAGACTGGGGAGTTGGAAAGCATGGAAGAAGAAAATATTTAAGATGAAGGCAAGTTTATTGCCTATGGAACAGTTATTCCAGAGGGTATAATTGAAGGGGCGGGCAATGTTTGGTTGGGGCTTGGAGGTGGGAGGGGGAGGGGGAATAGGGTTTAGATGATGTCCTACAGGAATTCAGAATCACTGGGATTTGTAGGTCATAGCCAAGTGTGATAATGTCCACCCCTGAGTGAAAGGCACCACTCCTTTTCCCAGAAAGGCTGGGGATTAGGCAGGAGATGAAAAATCCACTCTCCACTGTCTTTCTTCTTCTTGTACATATCCCTTGGCTGCTGGGGACTGGTTCTTTGTTTATACACAATACTCACACACACACACACACACACACACACACACACACACACCTCTATTTTTCTTGGATGACCTTATCAGAAATTGCCTGCAAAGATTTTTCCCCTAGTTAACTGTTTCCCTTCTAATCGAACTGCATTTATTCTGTTTGTATCTCAACTATGTCTTGAGAATTTTTCCCTTGAACTTTAATATTCCACTTAGTTGTATGGAAGAGCTGGACTGCTAGGGTTTCCTGGACTTTGGACTGTCCTGTACTGGACAACATATTTATTTTGGCCACTGAAACAACCTTTTATCAATGCAGTGGATAGACCTATTGGCTGCTGTTCTTGGAAATGCTTTTAACCTTCATGTTCAGAATGGAGCAGAGAATATATTTAGGGGCAGCACATCATGGTGTCCATTGTCTCTCTTTTTTTTCACTAGTTCATATTTCATATTGGTCTTACCTTAGATTCATAATTATGATATTACTTTCTCTTTTTTTTGAAGGGCAGTGAGGGTTAAGTGACTTGTCCAGGGTCACACAGCTAGTAAGTGTCAAGTGTCTGAGGCTGGATTTGAACTCAGGTCCTCCTGAATCCAGGGCCAGTGCTTTATCTGCTGCGCCACCTAACTGCCCTCTGATATTACTTTCTTTCTTTCTTTTTCTTTCTTTCTTTCTTTCTTTCTTTCTTTCTTTCTTTCTTTCTTTCTTTCTTTCTTTCTTTCTTTCTTTCTTTCTTTTTTTGTGTGTATATGAGGCAATTGGCGTTAAGTGACTTGCCCAAAGTCACACAGCTAGTAAGTGTTAAGTGTCTGAGGTCGGATTTGAACTCAGGTCTTCCTGAATCCAAGTCCGGTGCTCTATCCACTGTGCCACCTAGCTGCCCCTGATATTCTTTTCTTTTCCTTTCTTTTCTTTATTTTATTTTATTTTGTTTTATTTATTTATTTTTTTTTGGTGAGGCAATTGGGGTTAAGTGATTTGGCCAGGGTCACACAGCTAGTAAGTGTCAAGTGTCTGAGGCCGGATTTGAAATCAGGTCCTCCTGAATCCAGGGCCGGTGATCTATCCACTGCGCCACCTAGCTGCCCCTGATATTATTTTCAATAAATTAAATACTTGACATACAATGCTCCCCCGCCCCCCATCAGCTTGTTCTAGGTCTTGTGGGGCATGGAAATGTATAGAATATACCCATCTTCAAGAAGATTACAATCCAATTGGAGAAATGGTCGCAACAAGTGTCAAAGAAGTGTCAAACAAGTAGTAATGTGTGCTGAGTGGTAAAACACAGATGATGGGCACAAGCAAGAATTGGGAGACAGAGATCATTAATAGTCAGACAAAATATTGTTGGAAGGCACTGTGGAGGAGGGGCTTTTCTTAGAGAATAAGTAGAATTTGGATAAGAGGAGAGAAAAACATTTCAGGAAATTTAATCTGACAAGATAGATTTTTGGTAAAAGAAAGTTGCTAGGGAAAGCACATTCATTATCTTCAGTTCTAGGCTTAAAAGGAAGTTGCTTTTAGATTATTGCTAATTCTGGAAGGGAAAAAATGTTCCTACTGAGTAATTAGGAAAGTATTTTAAGTTTTGTTAATACTTAACACTGTTAAGTATTAACATAACTGTTAGGACATTTATCACTTCCCTATATACTATCATACTATCGTAGGTGAAATCCCCTGAAAGCTGGGTGTGAGCAGGGGAATATATGGGTGTATGGTTAGTAATCCTATATGCTTATAAAGAATTTCAAGACAAAACACTTCCTAAGGTGATTCCCTTTCACTGCCAGCCCCTTTTTACCTCATTCCTTCGATCTCTGTCAGCTTTGATATACATTTTATTAGAGGATAAGCCCCCGGGGGACAGGAATTGTTTTACCTTTGCCTTTGAATCCCCATGGGTTAGCGCTATGCCTTGGAAGTACTAAGCGTTTAATAACTGCTTACTGATTGGTTTCTGATGAATATAGTTATTATTCAATTAAATTCAGTTAAATGCTTACCATATTCAGAAGATGATGACCAAAAGATCCGATGGCTTTTTCTCAATCCTCATCCTACCTACATAACAATTCCTTTTTGATCTTTGCAAAATCTTCTTCATTCAGATTCTCAAACATCTTTATCTTATTCTATCCTGTCTTCTAACGTCCAGACTTGTATCTTTAACTGCCTATTGGACATCTCCTGTTGAGTATCCCATAGATATCTTCGCTATCTCCTCTGTGGAAGTCATCCGGGTCATTCCCTATAACTGTAAGTGTCCTACAAGGTTCTGTCCTGGGTGTTCTATACTATTTCGCTTGGTGATTTTATCAGCTCTCATGTATTCAATGATCATTTCTTTTTTGTTTGTTTTGTTTTGTTTTGTTTTGGTGAGGCAATTGGGGTTAAGTGACTTGCCCAGGGTCACACAGCTAATAAGTGTGAAATGTCTGAGGCCGGATTTGAACTCAGGTCCTCCTGAATCCAGGGCCAGTGCTCCATCCACTGCGCCACCTAGCTGCCCCCCTCAATGATCATTTCTATGCTGATGATTCTCAAATCTAATTATCCAGCCCTAACCTCTAAACAGACTTCCGATCTTGTTTCTCCAAATGCCTGTAGGATATATCTAACTAGATGTCCCACAGACATCTTAAACTCAACATATCCAAAATGGATCTCATTATCTTCCACCACAAAACCCTTTCCTCTTCCTAATTTCTCGATTCCTATTGAAGGTATCACCATCCTCCGAGTTTTCGGATTGGAAACCTAGGTGTCATCTTCAACTCTTCACTCTCCCTTAACCCTCCACATTCAATCTATTGCCAAGATCTGTCCATTTTACCTCCTCAGTGTCTCTTGTATAGGCCCCCTCCTTTCCTCCGACACTGCGACCACACTGGGGCAGGCCCTCATCACCTCATACCTGGACTATTGTGATAACCTGCTGCTTAGTCTCCCTACCACAAATCTTTCCTCACACCAGTCTATCCTCCACTTAGCTGTCAAACTGATCTTTCTAAAACTGACTACATCACCTTCCTCCTACTCTATAGACTCCAGGAACTCCCTTTCACCTCCAGGATCAAATATAAAGTACTCTGGTGTTTCCTGTGACTCTATCTCATTCTCTATCCACTTTCCTCAACTGGCTGCTGCCTCTAGTAGAGAGAAGGAAAAGATGAAATAGACCTGTGTTTACAGTTTCTTCCTTTTAAACAAACTGGAAATAGTTTAGAGTTTATATGTCATTTGATTTTATTCTTTATTGAATTTTTTAACTATATGTTGTTATTTTATTCTTTATTGAATTTTTAATAGTTATTAAGGTTAGCTGTGTGACCCTGGGCAAGTCCCTTAACCCTCATTACCCCATAAAAACCAAAACAAAACAAAAATAGTTATCAAGGTGATAAGAAAAATTATTTTCAAAGTTTTCCCATACTCACTAGGAGTCAGAGGAATCATGTGAGCACATCTATGAAAAAGAAAAGATCAGGGTGGTAGGGTTGGAGAGAGAAAGTTGGGAGAAAGGGAGGGGAAATAGTCTTTAGAGACTGCCATGATCAAAGGGAATTATCATTGGATGGTCAAGCTTCTGTTGACGAGCCTTTATGAAATTAGCTAAGTTGGTTATCAGACAGTAGCAGACATAATGGACTTCCAGGGCAAGCATTCCAGGCCCTGACATCTGGATAGGGACACCTCAGAATGAAAGAGGAGGATGTTAGAAAAGGTTCCCTGCACATAGAAGGTATTTAACACATGGAAGTTGGGGAAAGAGCTTGCCTTTCTTTGGAACTTCCATCATCCTGGATCCAGCTCTCTGAGATGTGATAGAGCCAATAACTGTCCTGGATACCTCCCTTCTTTGCCTCGATTCAGTTTTTTCCTTTACTTCACTCTTTTTTTTTCAGGGCAATTGGGGTTCAATGACTTGCCCAGGGTCACACAGCTAGTAAGTGTCAAGTGTCTGAGGCCACATTTGAACTCAGGTCCTCCTGAGTCCAGGGCCGGTGCTTTATCCACTGCGCCACCTAGCTGCCCCTCTTTACTTCATTCTTATTCCAACTCAGAGGCTCAGAATCTCAGAATTCTCCCTAGCTCTTCTCTCCTTCCTTCCGTTTTACCTTCTCCCTTTCCTTCCTGTCCGTCCTCTCCTTCTCCTGTCCTCCTTTCCTCCCCTCCCTCTTTCACTCCTCCTCCCACTGTCTCTTCCACTCCTCCCCCCACTGCCTCTTCCCTCCCCATCTTCCCTCTTCCTCTTCACAGTTTTTCTATCACTATTTAAGGCACTGCCATCCTATCCTCTCTCAGTCGCTGGGACTCCCAGCCTTGATGTCACCCTGGTCTTCTCACTCTCCTTCACCATCTATCCATCCATCTATCCATCCATCCATCCATCCATCCATCCATCCATCCATCCATCCATCCATCCATCCATCCATCCATCCATCCTATACGTCATCACAACTGCTCTAGGCACCTTATCTTCACTTACATGACCACAACCCCAATTTAGGCCCTCAACATTTCTCACTTGGACTCTTACAATAATTTTCTAACTGGTTTCTCAGCTATTCCCACTCCAATCAACTTTCCACTCTGTGCTCCAGGTGATTTTTATAAAGCATAAGTTTGATAAAACTAAAAGCCATCCCCCAATAGACCCAATAGGTCAAAGGATATGAACAGGCAGCTTTCCAAAAGAAGAATTCTAAGGCATCTGCAATCAAAATGCTCTAAATTAATAATAATTAGAGGAATGTGCTCAGTGGACAATATGAAGTAGGTATGGGAGAGGTCTTTGTTTCTTATATGCACAAAAATGCTAAACACACAACACTCACAAGCTTGTAATTTGACAGAAACAAATTTTAGAAAACATGAAACCTGGGTTCTTCTCTGGTTGTGCATCACATCTGACAGTCTGGAAGAGCCTATGGACCCTTTCTCAGAATAAGGTTTTTAAATACACAAAACAAGATATATCGGATTACAAAGGAAGCTGATTATATTGAAATGGACCCCCTGAAATCGATCAGTGAATCATTTGAAGATCCATTTACTTCAAGTTAATAACCTTACCTTAAACATAAGGCATTTTGTGAGCCTGCTGAATAGGCATTTCTTCCTCTTCCCCCTCTTTATCCCCTTCCCCCTCTTGCCTCCTTCCTCTACCCTCTCCACCCTCCTTTCCCCCTTTTCTCTTCTATTCTTTCCCTCTCCCCCATCATGTTCTGGTAAGTGAAAAGAAAATGTACACAGAACACACTTTTAAATTTAATTTACATTATTAACATATCTCCAGTCCTTTCTTAAGTCTAGACAATCAACAAAACAACCAATCAAAGACCTGGTTTGAAGCTTTGCAAATCTCTGAGATGTAAATGGTCCCATAGGGGTCTCTCTCCAGTTAGCAGTAGTTGGCTTCTAGCACATCCCTGCCCTCTCCTTTCCTTCCCCTCCTCCATTCTAAGATAGCCTCTCTTTTATATATAAATTGCTTAGAACTTGACCCAGATTCATATAGTTGCTTTGATTGATTCAAGTTGGTTTACAGGACTTAAGACTCTGGTCAGGATTATTTGATTCACTCAAAAAGTGATCTCATCTAGAATGCAGAAGACTATCTTTACATATAATTGGGGAAAATAAAATGCTATTAAGTTTTTAAAAAATGATCTCATCTAGTCAAGGCAGTAGAGTAAAATGGTGTGGTTTCAACCCCACCCTTACAAATGTAAACAAAAAGACCTAAAGAGGAAAAGGACTACAAAAAAGAGATCACAATGAACTTCCCTCCCCTATTGCAAGGTGGAGGACTATAAGTGTGGAACATTGAATGAGATTTTATATCTATTATATGTGGTGATTGGTTTTGCTGAACTGCTATTTTTTCTTTCTTTTTTATTCTTTAAACTTTGTTGTATTTTTCTTTCACTTTATGCCATCCCCCCCCCAACGTTGTTCCAGTGACATTGTCCTTTTTTGCTCAGTCTAGGTGTGCAAATTTGTGGGAAAGTATGCCCCCAATTTTTGAGACAAATGTTTTGTTGTTCATTTGTGATTATGAAATAATGTTATTTGTTTAAATACCTCTGCTTGAATGAATTATGCACTCTATATGACTAAAAAAGGTAAACACATAGATGAGGGCTTGAGTGGACATGGACCTACAGAATACCTTAAATTGTGGACAGCTTTGCCTGGGGCACCCACACTTTGAGTTGGGTAACTAACACTAAGACGTTAAACTGGTAATTGATTTTTTAAAATTTATAGCAAATAAACAGATAACAACAAACCTAAACTATAAAAAGACACTCCTTTCTCTGCTTCTACCAAGACAAGTCAACAATCAACTGATCACTTGTCATATTTTTGGAACAATTAATCACCAATTCTCAATCAATAAGTGAACATTTTAGTAGTATGAATGGTTTCCACCAATCTCCATCCCACTAGCTGAATGTACTCAGTATGTTCAACTGATACACGGTATGTGTTTTTCCATCATTACAAAAATTGTGCACGTGGAACTTCTTTAGACTGCTTCAGAGAAACACAGGGATTTGTGGGAAATAGTTTTTTGGTTTTTTTTTAGTGAGGCACTTGGGTTAAGTGACTTGCCCAGGGTCACACAGCTAGTAAGTGTTAAGTGTCTGAAGCTGGATTTGAACTCAGGTACTCCTGACTCCAGGGCCAGTGCTCTATTCACTGCACCACCTAGCTGCCCCTTGAGCAGTCTTAAAGAAAGCCAGACATTCTAAGAAGCAAAAGTTAGGAAGGAGAGAATTCCAGCCATGAGGGCTTTGAAAAATTAAGAATGAATTTGGCAAAAACTGCTGGAAAAAATTGGGAAGAAATTAGGCATAGAATATTAAGTATCCCATAGCACATATGGCATACCATGACAAAATAAATTCCAAGTGTACATGTGACAGACTTAAAAGGTGACATCATAAGCAAGCTAGAGGATCAAGGAAGAAAATGCCTTCTGATCTGTGATTAAGAGAAGCGCTCATGACCAAATGTGAGACAGAGAGGATCACGGAAGATAAAGTGGACAATTTTGATTATGTACAATTTAAAAGCCTTTGTACTAACAAAATGAATGCAGCTAAAATTAGAAAGAGAAAAGGTAACTGAGAAGAACATCTTTGTTGCAAGTTTCTCTGATAAAAGTCTCATATTCAATATATGTGAGGAAACAGTTTACTTATAAGATTAAGAATCATACCCCCAATGGATAAATGGTCAAAGGAAATGAAGTCAGTTTTCAAAGGAAGAAATCCACACTATTATAAAGCTATATAAAATGCTCCAAACTATTACTAATTAGAAAAATGTAAATTAAAGTAATCTTAAAGTTCCATATTGTAAAACAATATATGTTGGAAGGGCTAAGTCAAAACAGAGTGTACTTTTTTGGGGGGAGCGGGGCAATGAGGGTTCCCAGGGTCACACAGCTAGTATCAAGTGTCTGAGGCTGGATTTGAACTCAGGTCCTCCTGAATCCAGGGCTGGTGCTTTATCCACTGCACCACCTAGCTGTCCCCCTTTTTTGCACTTATTTATAAAATTAATTTTTTTTAACCAGCAAAATTCATCCTTTCTTCCCACTATTCCTACCATTCTGCATCAACAAAATTCCTGTTACAAACACGTATAGTTAATCAAATAAATTTTCTTATTGGCCATATCCAAATTTTTTTTAAAAGCCTCATTTTGCATTCTATCTTTCACCTTCCTATAATAAAGGGAATTTATTGTATGTTTCATCATCCGTCCTCTGGAATCACGGTTGGTCATCATGCTGATCAGAGTTCCTAAGTCTCTTAAAGTTGCTTGTCTTTACAATATTGTTGTGATTGTGTGAAGTGATCTTCCAGTTCTGCTCATTTCACTGTCTTTCAGTTCATACAAATCTTTCCAGATTTCTCTGAAACCACATCCTTTATCATTTCTTACAACACGATAGGATCCTGTCATATTCATATACCAAAACTCGTTTAACCATTCCCCAGTGAATTGATACTCCCTCCATTTCCGATTCTTGGCCACTGCAAAAAGAGCTATGGATATTTTCATACATCCTTATGTAGTTTGCTTTGTTTAAGACCATTCCTACCTTTGGCAGCTAGGTGGCACAGGGGATAGAGTGCTGGACTTGGACTCCTCTTCCTGAGTTCAAAACCAGCTTCAGACACTTACTTGCTATGTATCCCTGAGCAAGTCACTTAACCCTGCTTGCCTCGGTTTTCCCATCTGTAAAATGGGCTGGAAAGGAAATGGCAAACCACTCCAGTATCTTTGCCAAGAAAACTCCAAATGGAATCACAAAGTGTCATCCATTTCCATCCTGTTTCTTTTTTCTTTTCTTTTCTTTCTTCTTCTTCTTCTTCTTCTTCTTCTTCTTCTTCTTCTTCTTCTTCTTCTTCTTTTTTGGTGGAGAAATAAGGGTTAAGTGACTTGCTCAGGGTCACCCAGCTAGTAAGTGTCAAGTGTCTGAGGCCAGATTTGAACTCAGGTCCTCCTGAATCCAGGGCTGGTGCTTTATCCACTGCACCACCTAGTTGCCCCCCTCATCCTGTTTCTTTTTCTAAGTTATTAACAGCAATATTTTTTTGTGGGGCAATGAGGATTAAGTGACTTGCCAAGGGTCACACAGCTAGTAAGTGTGTCAAGTGTCTGAAGCTGGATTTGAACTCAGGTCCTCCTGAATCCAGGGCCAGTGTTTTATCCACTGCACCACCTAGCTGCCCCCAACAGCAATATTTTTTAAAAGACCCATCTTTATGCCATCTTTGGTGACCCACCTCTTCTAAGCTGGGCACCAGGATGGGTCAATATCATTTGTTTGCAATCTTACCACATTTTCCATCTACTCAGTTATCAAGGGACACTAAAAATCTCTGTTTTCTGAGATACCAGGTCCAATGTATTGCTGACATCTATCAGTAAAGCTGTGCCCTGTGATTCACATATCTATTGATCCTCACACCAGAACAAAAAGGGACCCTGTTCAATTGGTATCAGTTTCCTTTAGCTTCTTGGGGGAAGGGAAGATTTCACACCCTATATTTGGTTGTGTGTTCAATCCTCTAGTAATTTTTGTTGATTTCATAATTCTCTCGGTGGGACTTCCCAACATTTAATTTTCAGATTCACTTTTAATTTTAACCTTATGGTAGTTATATTAGGGTTAACTAGAATTGCGTAGGGGTTTCCCCTTCTAACTTTATCTGGTTTTACCAATTTTCCATGATTTGTTGTCTTTCTCCCCCTCAAAGCCCCCTGAAAATTGTATACATACTAGTATTTATTTATTTCATATCGCTTGTTTGGATATCTTTGTTATCCCTTCTCCTCCTTTACCCAAAGACTCATCCCCTGTAACAAGAAAAGAGAAAAAGTTTTCAGAAAACCACCCAACACATAAACTGAGCCTACTTATATGTGTAATATTTAATACCAGCATAATAGGTATAGCTTTGCAAAGACATGACTTTGAAGAAAATGAAGGGGGACTCTAATATCAAAGTAAGCCATGAGAAGTTGTGCACTATATCATATCAGCATCAGTCATTAGGTATTCCGCAAATGTTTATTTTCAATATCCAATCAATGTTTATCGAACGCCTAAAAAAAGTATATTCCACACTGGTAGTCCCCTGCCTCTGCAATGGAGGGAGGGAAGGTAGTACATTTACTCATCTCTTATTTGGGGGCCAACCATAGTTAGTATAATTATCTGACATTTAGTTCCGTCTTTTTTGTTTTTTTCCTCTTGTAGTGTTGTAGCCATTGTGTAAATTGTTTTCCTGGTTCTTTCTTCTCTTTGCATTAATTAATATAATTCTCTGGAAGCTTCTTTGTTTTCATCATAGTAAACTTTTCTTGTGTCACATTAATATTCCTTTCTATTCATGTATCACAGTTTGCTTGACTGGACATCTGCTATGTTTTTGGTTACTACCTGTCTGTCTCCCTTAACAAATTCTAATAGGCAGGACCTGACAGGGGTCTACAACCCTGAGGCTAGAGGTACTTTCTGGGTCCACACACAGTCATATACTGAGGTAGAGAGGCATACACTTAGGTGACACATGGCCAAAGTAACTTGCACCTCTGACATCAAAGGGCCTCACTGTCTTTTTGGGGGTGTCCTCATGATGCTAGGTATGTCACTACTGGGTTCTCTGAACTTGCTCTCTTTTGGTTGTGGTGTCTCTGCAAATTCTTCCACTGAAAAATGTCATTCCCCATGTAGGGGAGTGGGAAGAAATCCCCATGAAAATCAGGAAGTTGATGGTTGTTATTCAGCCATTTTTCAGTCATGTCCAACTCTCTGTAACCCTATTTTCAGTTTCCTTGGCAAACATACTAGAGTGTTTGCCATTTCCTTCTCCAGCTCATTTTATAGATGAGGAAACTAAGGCAAACAGGGTAAAGTGACTTGCCCAGGGTCACACAGCTATTAAATATTTGAGGCCAGATTTGAACTCAGTAAGATGAGCCTTTCTGATTTCAGGCCCAGCGCTCTATCCACTGCACCACCTAGCTGTTCTGAGTCAGGAAGACCTGAGTTCAAATCTGCCTCAGACACTGGGCAAGTCACTTAACCTCTGTTTGCCTCAGTTTCCCCCTCTGAAAATGGAGATAATAATAGTATGTACCAAATGATGGTTAAATGAGATAATAATTATAAAGCACTTTGCACAGTGCTGGGCACATAATAAGCGTTCTATAAATACTTGCCATTTGGTGTTATTCTGGAACAGGCATAAGAAAAAAGACACAAAGTGATTCCTTCTCAGGAGTTGGATTCTTCCTCCACAGTTAACTGCAGGAGAGGACTCCTTGGCCTGACAGATGTCCTGCTCTGAATGACGTCTTTTTTGGGGGGATGGGGGTGGGGCAATGAGGGTTAAGTGACTTGCCCAGGGTCACACACAACTAGTAAGTGTCAAGTGTCTGAGGCTGGATTTGAACTCAGGTCCTCCTGAATCCAGAGCCAGTGGTTTAGCCACTGCGCCACCTAACTGCCCCCTTGAATGACATCTTAGACAGAGTGTTCTGTCTGCAGAGCCAAAAGGACCTTATCTGGCCTTCAGTAAGTCAATAGTCAGCTGATCCATAATTCCATCACACTATTGAAAGAACGCCTTCATATCTCTTAATTAAGAAATGTAAGTGTGGACAATTTCTCGTCACTCTCTAAACCAGCTACAAGTGGCCACTCCCAGCTTCACACCCCTTTATAACCTGTGAATAGGCCACTTGGGGTGTGGGCCACTCTAGATCCAGAAATGGCAACCTCTAAAAGAGCTTCGTCCCACACCCTTAAATCACAAAAATGTTTCCTCAGTTTTTTTTTTTTTTAATTTATGGACCTTAAACAAGAAAACAATAAAAAGATACAGCTACAACTATTTAAACTTAAAAATGAATTTCTACATGCTGTAAAAGATTATTTCTGTGAAAATTGACCCATTTCTCTCCTGTGTCTCTTTCATTTTCTGGTTGTACTTTTGTATCCATATTCATATATACATTTTTCTTGTATGGAATTCTAATAAGTGAATGAATTATTCTGTTTCTCTCATGCTGCTCACACAACTCCTCCTAAATTTCTTTAGATGCCTCATATGTGTCATTTTCTCATTTAGTTCAACAATCACTTATTCTGGAGAAGGAAATGACAAATCACTCCTGTATCTTTGTCAAGAAAACCCCATACAGGGGTCCAAAAAGTTGGACACTAAAAACAACCACTGGGGACACAGAAACAAAACCGAAAGGCATCCCCTGTCCTCAGAAAGCTTACATTCTACTGGTCTGTATATTCTACGACATTGCCATTTTATATATTGTTCAGTCATGGGAAGTGTATACTGATTCCTTTAGTTGCTAGCGCCCTCCCTTTGGAAATCACACACACATGTATATATGCATATATATATGTCACACATATATGACACACCCATATATACATACAGATATGTATATGTGTATATCTCAGTGTGTGTGTGTAGTATTTAATTTTCTACATACTTCCTGTCTCCTCCTAAGAATACATAAGGGGTAGCTAGGTGGTGCAGTGGAGAAAGCACTGGTCCTGGAGTCAAGAGGACCTGAGTTCAAATCTCATCTCAGACACTTACTAGCTGTATGACCCTGGGCAAGTCACTTAACCCCAACGCCTTAAACATCCGGGGCCATCTCCCGATAACATATCTTGCCACTGGACCCAAATGGCTCTGGAGGAGAGAGTGAGACTGGTGACCTTGCACAACTGTGCATCACTTAAATTAAATTCAGTGTAAGTTATGATATCACTCCAATGTCATAGTCCTCTTTGAGAATGAAGAACAAACAACAACAGCAAGCATATATAAATATCTTGAGGACAGGGACCCATTTCATTTTTCTCTTTGGGGCCACACCTGGGACACAGTAGGTGCTTCAAAAATTCTTGTTGAATTGAATTAAATTGCAGCATGGTTCCTCTTTTTTTTTTTTTTTAAGTGAGGCAATTGGGGTTAAGTGACTTGCCCAGGGTCACACAGCTAGATGGTTCCTCTTTTGTAGTGATGGTGGCATCCTTGTAGAAAGCTGGGCAGAGAGGATGCTAAAAACCATCCACATATTCAATTACTCTATTTCCTTTAAGGGCAGCTAGGTGGAGAGTACTGGGCTTGAAATCAGGAAGACTCATCTTTCTGAGTTAAAATCTGGCCTCAAACATTAGCTGTGTGACGCTGGGCAAGTCACTTAACCCTGTTTGCTTCAGTTTCCCCATCTGTCAAATAAGCTGGAGAAGGAAATGGCAAACCACATCAGAATCTTTGCCAAGGAAACCCCCAAAAATGGGGTCATGAAGAGTCAAACACAACTGAAGCAACAATAACAATAACAACATAATCCTTTAGCTTAGCTCTAAATATGAGAATGCGATCCCACATGAAGAAGACATAGTGTAGGAGGAACTTCACTGTATCGATCTTGATATTCTTGCTAGAAATGAAACCAGAAGACAGAAGGATACTGTGGCTGAATGAAAATTGGCTCATAGGTTCTCCTTGGAAAGGCAAATAAAAGAATTGACAAAATTGTTTTCATCATGTGTCCAAAAGCAGCAAGAAACATCACTTAATGGGACATTTGATTGTCTGGTGGTGAGCATTTGCAAAAAGACCACCATTAAAATAATTGTAGCTTATATGACTTTTTTTGTAATAGAAGTTGAAAGAAATGATTACATTCTATGAGGAGCTTGGTAAGACCTTCCAAATTAATTCAACATATATTTAGTGAGATACTTGGTGACTTACCTTCAAAGGTGGAAACAAGTGAGGATGGTGAAAAATATGTTGGAAAGTATGAATCAGGAATAAGAAATAAGAGAGGCTAGAGACTTGATATCATGAATACTTTTAAAAACATGATTAGATGGTGTTGGACATGGCAAATACAGTATAACAGTACAAAAATAAATTGATTATATTTTAACAGGAAATGATTCATTACTGAGTCATTCTTGAATCAGCTGTCTGTTATATAGTCAAACCACAGACTTTTAAAGCAAAGATTGGGATTGGTAAAAATCTATGAGAAACTTGAGGGTGATCTATTTAAATAAATTATTGAGAATGAAAAATGGAGTAATATATGGAATAAAAGACATAGATATCTGCTATAATAATTTTATATAGATGCTCAACTGGTATAAACCCATCTTTTTTTTTTTTAATTTTTTTGGTGAGGCATTTGGGGTTAAGTGATTTGCCCAGGGTCACACAGCTAGTAAGTGTTAAGTGTCTGAGGCCGGATTTGAACTCAGGTCCTCCGGACTCCAAGGCTAGTGCTCTATCCACTTCGCCACCTAGCTGTCCCATAAACCCATCTTTATAACAAGAAGACATAAAAATCACCTTAGTCATTAAGCACTTGAATACCACCACCACCCCAACTTGAGGAATGGACAGATGAGAACAATTTGTTCCAATGGTCATGAAGGCAGCTGAAGCAGTCAGACATAGAAGACACCAAGGTCATTCACTGCATCCCATGCCATGGACAGTTGTCTTGCCTTTTGTCTTGTCACTGGACTTCAATCATTCTGAAAGAGAGAGGGAGACTGACAACTTTGTGCAACTCTGCCTCATTTAAATCCAAATACTCAAGTCAAGAAATGATTCTGTGATGTCATTGGTCCTTTTTGAAAACAAAGGACAACAATAACAACTTGTCAAGTGGAGAGATATGGTAGCCAAGGGCATCGCAAGTTTACAACATAAACATGTCTTTGTACATGTTATGGAGAAGGATAGTGGAAGATTAAGAAGAGTAATCACCTTATAAAGTAGAAAGATGTAAAGCTAGTTTCAAGAATGCTCAGCAAGAGACTACTAAGCAAAGCTATTTTGACAATATCTAAAGATGAAGCTGGAAGGACAACACACAGAGAAAAGATGAAAAAGATCTGCCAAGATTTTTCTAACAAATTCTCTTTGTCATCAAGAAAAGATAAATCACAACATTTGAACTATGGTAGAACAGTCCTATATGTGTGGCACTAAAGTGGACAAAGACAGGGAAAACAGCTGGATTAGACAGAGGACATCCATACCAGAAGCAGCACAATCATGAGTACATTGGAAGAGCAATTAACATGAAATCTAAAGGAGAGGAAGATCCCAAGGGCATGGATGGAAATATCAATCATTATTATTATTATTTTTTTTTTTAGTGAGGCAATTGGGGTTAAGTGACTTGCCCAGGGTCACACAGCTAGTAAGTGTTAAGTGTCTGAGACCGGATTTGAACTCAGGTACTCCTGACTCCAGGGCCGGTGCTCTTTCCACTGTGCCACCTAGCTGCCCCTATCTCAATCATTATTAAGACCAAAAAAGGTACCTGAAAGAATATAAATAACTAGAAAACTGTATTCTTCCATTCCCATCTACACACACATCAAGAAGAACCTAGATGAGAACATCATTAGAGAACAGGCAAACTTTCAGAAGTGATATTCTACATGTCATCACCAGCACACAAACCACTGAACAATGTAGAGGATATGATATACCATTGTTTATTGATTTTGACAATGCATTTGTTTTGGTAGAGCAAAATGCTCCTGACAGCTGTCCTCCAACAAAGTTTTTCCCATGTGGACATCACAATTATGCACGATTCCTCAAAAGATACAATAGCAGGAAAAAGCTTGTTCAATGAACGTCTGATCATTAAAATCAGGTGAGACATAAAACAAGAGAATGTAGGCTCACAATGTATATGATGTCATTGTGGAGTAGAGCCAACTTAGAACCCAAGAAATTCCCAATAGATCGTGATTCCCTTTAGATGCTCCTGTTTGCAGGTGATAGAGATGATGCTGGTGGCATCAGACTCTGGTGGCAGGGATGAATGGGTTGAAATCTGCATGTTGAAGGGAACACCTACATCAAAGATCCCAGACACTGTAAATTCTAGAAGAATATAAGCTCCTCATTGTGCTGTAAGAAATGATGAGCAGGCAGATTTCAGAGAAACCTGGAAGGACTTGCATGAACTGATGCTGAGTGAGATGAGCAGAACCAGGAGAACATTGTATACAGTATCATCAATATTGTGTGTTGATCAACTGTGATGGACTTGATTCTTCTCAGCAATACAATGGTCCAAGATAGTTCCATTTCTATTGTTTTTGTTGTTGTTTTTCTTTTTTGAGGTTTTTCCTTTTTGCTCTGATTCTTCTCTCATTACATGACTAATGCAGAAATATGTTTAATGTAATTGTACATATATAGCCTATATCAGATTACTTGCTGTCTTGGGGAGGGGGAAGGGAGGGGAGGGAGGGAGAAAATTTTGAAACTAGACATCTTATAAAAACAAATGTTGAAGGGGAAGCTAGGTGGTGCAGTGGATAGAGCACCGGCCCTGGAGTCAGGAGGACCTGAGTTCAAGTTCGGCCTCAGACACTTAACACTTACTAGCTGTGTGATCCTGGGCAAGTCACTTAACCCCAATTGCCTCACAAAAAAAACCCAAAAAACCAAAACAAAACAAAAACAAAACAAAAAAACAACTGTTGAACACTATCTCTAAATGTAACTGGAAAATAATAAAATATTTATATGAAAAAAAGAATATAAGCTCCATGGGGTGGGGACTTTCTTGTGTTTTACTTTATATTTCTAGTGCCTTAATAAATGTTTGCTTAGTTGTTGAAATGAATAATTGAACTATGGACTTTTTCTATGGTTGCCCAGTTTTTAAGAATTACTTTATTTGAAAGGTTTTTAAAATTTTGTTTGTTTGTTTGTTTTTGTGAGGCAATTGGGGTTAAGTGACTTGCCCAGGGTCACACAGCTAAAGTGTCAAGTGTCTGAGGCCAGGTTTGAACTCAGGTCCTCCTGAATCCAGGGTCAGTGGTTTATCCACTGCGCCATCTAGCTGCCCTGGGTTCCAGTTTTTTACAAATATAAATCATACTGTTGTAAGGGTATCGGGATGCCCATCCTTTTTTTCTCCCTTTGTTTCTCTGAAAGCTTTACAGGTAAGTTGAGACAGGCTGTCTGTAATGGTGGAAGACACTGATTGTGCAACTGGAGCACCAGGGTTTGAATCCCAACTCACTAATTCTCTTCTTGGGTCTCAGGTTTGGGGAGAGAGTGTGGCGTGGGGGAAAGAACATTGGCTTTGAAGTCAGAGGTCTTGGATTCAGGGCCTGCCTCTGACATTGAACCTGGACCAGTCATCTGGGTCTCAATTTCTGCATGTGTAAAAATAATGACAACAGTAATAATATTCAACTGTAAAATGTGGGCATCAGACTCAATTGTCTCTGAGGTCCTTTTCGGAGCTAGATCACAAGATTCTGTTAGTATCTAAAAGGATGATAGGAGGTCAGCTTGTGCTGTATTAAAATACATGTTCAATAATGACTTCTCTGTTTTAGGCATTATTGTGGTTTCAATTTTACTGTATTCTTGTGGCTTTTTTCTTCTCGTACCCCCCCCCACTACCCCCTGTCATTGCCATTTTAGATGTCTCTTTCCCTCCCAAGTACTCATTTTCTGAAATGCCTCATTTGAGCATGTTTTCAATGTCATGTGGCTTGTCTGTAATTTATGGCAGACACTGACTGGGTCCTTGGTTGCTTTTGTTCCACTCAGCGTATGGGGACCCCGCTGTCTTTGGTGCTGGATGGCTGGGAGCTGAGCTTTGCTTCAGTTAGTATAGGAGGAATCAAGAGACCTCATTGTTCACCCTGGCTCCGTTCTTCAATTGTCTGACTTGGTTGAAGAGCCTTAGCCTCTCTGGGTCTCTGGCAATAATAAATACACAAATCTCCCCTTGGAGAGATACTCTGAAATAAAATGAGAAGGTGCTTCAAGCTTCAAAGGGAAAGGACACCACTATGTACATCCAAAGACATGTTATCATTGTTCTCTGGGCAATCTGAAAGTAAATTTGATTGTTAGGAATTACCGAGGGCTTGGTTTGCCTTGAAAAAACAAAATTCAAAAAGGTTTCAACACCTTCTGGGTAGAATTATTTATATATAACAGCATTGATTTTCCTTATTTATCTTCATAAGATCAGGGATTTAGAGCTGTAAGGGACATGAGAGGCTACACCTGCTTCATTTTACAAATAGGGAAACTAAGGCCCGGGAAGGTCATATGATCTATCCAAGGTCACACAGGTAGTAAATCACATAGGTGGGATTTGAACCCAGATTCTTTGACTCTAAAGCCCATTGACTTTTCCCCACTGTACCATGTAAAGGAGGTTGAGCAAATGCAGATCAACCTATCTTACAATAATCACTCACTCACTCACTCAATTGGTTACTCAATCAACAAGCATTTATTATGCCCTTACTATGCGACAGGCATTGTGAAATGGTTGCTGACAAGTATTTTTGAGTGTGGTATAAAAAAAATGGAAACAAAGTGGGCGCCCAAGACTCGGGGAATTCCTGAACAAGTTTTAGCTTAAAATATGATCTAATACCATTGTGCAGTAAGAAGTGACAAATATGAATAATTCTAAGTAACACAGGGAGACTCAGATGAACATGCAGAATGAAGTGAGCAGAACCAGGAGAATAATATCATTCATTCCAATTCTCCCAGCATTTCTCAACTACCTGCTATGTGCCAAGTACTGTATCACGTACCAGCAACACCAGAAGAAAACAGTGTCTGCCCTCAAAGAGCATATATTCTTCCAGGGAGAAAGAACAGGTGGAAAGGTAAGTAAATTTTAAAAAAAGTAAAAACAAATCAAGTTGGGGGATATGAGAGTGGGGATGACACTTGAGCTGAGTATTCCATGAATTGAGATGAGGGTGAAAAGGAGGCAGGGTTGAGAGCTGGCCAGTGATTCAAGACAGCCTGTGCAAAGGTGGAAGCAGGAAGTGGGATGTTTGTGTGGGTAACAGCAAGGACAGCTTGGCTGGAGCTGGAACATAGAATGTGTGGGGCAGAGAAATGGGTAATCAGCTTGGAAAAAGGTTGGAGCTAGATTGGGAAGAACTTCCAGGGTCAAACAGAGGAGTGAGTATTTGACCAATACAGAGTCAACAGAGAGCCCTTGAAGCTTATAGATCAGGGGAGTGATATGGTTAACTGCATGCTTTGGGAATGTCCAGGGGGAGCAGAAGAAGGAGAGAAGTTCACTGTCCCTTACTTCTGGGCATCGTAGAGTTCTTGACCTGGTCTGCTCTGAATCACCTTTTCACTTAAGGCAAGATGGTTCCCCACCACTTTGCCACCTGGATGGGTAACCCCACCGCCAAGGTCAAGGCCACCTAAGAATTCTGGGGAGTCCAGCCCAAGTCAAGGTCAATTCCGGCAGAACCCAGGGAATTCTGGGTAGGTAATTTACTTGAATGGCAGGCAAGTACCTGGATGCCCTAAGGCTTCTAAGTCCATGCCTCTGAGGATGTATCTCAACAGCCTGGTTACTTTCTTGCAAGTGGAAGTGAGTTCATCTATTGGAAACATAACAATCGCAATAACATTTATATAGCACTTTAAAATTTGCAATCTGCTTTACAAATATCTCATCCTCACAACACCTCTGGTACATAGGTTTTGTTATTAGCTTCATTTTATGAGGAAACTGAGGCATAGAAATAGTGATTTGCCTGTGGTCAAAGAACTAGTATAAATGTCTGAAGCTGGATTTGAACTCAGGAGGTCTTCCAGATTCCAAAACCAACACTCAGTCCACTGCACCACCTAGTTTCCTATCAAGTTATGATTATAATTATAAAGAAATTATAATCCTAGCTGATGTTTACAAAGAGTTTCAAGGTTTCCAAAAGCTTTATGTGTATTATCGCATGTGTATCTCAGCTGTGCAGGGTAGGGATTTAACTCTCATTTTACAGATGAGGAAACTGAGACTCAGAAAGATTAAGTGACTGGTCCAGGGTCATATATCAGCTAAGGTTCAGAAGGAGGCATAACTCTATCCATTGCAGGAGGCTGTTTCTAAGCAGGTGTTCTCAAGACTTACTTTTTTCTCCCTAATATTTTGGTAACTATATATTTTTTCATTTAGAATTTTATTTTTCCCAAATTGCATGTAAAACCAAATTTTAACATCGATTTTTAAAACTTCCTCCCCATCCCCCTTAAGAACTCAAGCAGGGGCAGCTAGGTGGCACAGTGGATAGAGCACTGGCCCTGGAGTCAGGAGTACCTAAGTTCAAATCCGGCCTCAGACACTTAACACTTACTAGCTGTGTAACCCTGGGCAAGTCACTTAACCCCAATTGCCTCACCAAAAAAAAACAAACACAAAAAAACCCCCCAAAACCTCAACCAATTCAAGTTATACATGTGTAGTCATGCAAAACATTTCCACATTAGTCAGATTTGCTCACTATATTTCTTTTTTCTTTTATTTTCTTTTTTTTTTGGTGAGGCAATTGGGGTTAAGTGACTTGCCCAGGGTCACACAGCTAGTAAGTGTTAAGTGTCTGAGGTCGGATTTGAACTCAGGTCCTCCTGAATCCAGGGCCGGTGCTCTATCCACTGCACCACCTAGCTGCCCCTGCTCACTATATTTCAATGTAATTGGTTTTCTTTGTAATCTTCCGTATTTTATTTTATGCAGGTAAAACCATTCTTCTGAGAGACTCTCACCACAGGGCCTCATCTCACAAATTAGGCGATGAGGAGGCTCGGGAGGAATGAAGCTATCCATCTCAGGTACAAAGAATCAGAGAGGATGCTTCCCTGACTGGAAAAGATAAAGAAGGTTAAGGTTTTGAGGCCCCCCCCCCCAAACACACCCCTTTCCTCTCTCGGACAGGTCTAAAATTGATGTTGCTCTTCAAACTTTTCTCTTTGCAGGAATCTTACGCCAGCTTTATTCAGCAACCTGGGAATCACTCGGGCCAGTACGAGATTGTCTGCATCTACGAAGGCGTGTAGAAAGGGTGGTTTGGAGATTTATTCAGACAATGTTGATTAACTTCCTCCTTAACGGTCTTCCAGCCTCCGGGCGGGATGACCACTGGTGTTACAAATCCTCCAAGTGCACGGTCCAGGGAAAGCAAGAAGTTGCAACCTCCAGTTGGGTCTATCTAGCACAGAACAATTGGTCCCTGCAGCAGCTCGCGAGGCTTCCGTCCGGTGAGCAAGGGGTCCGGAGAGACCCCTCCCCCGCAAGAGCAATGAGATTGTGTAAATGGCGCCCTGCACGGACTCAGGAAGTATCACAGCTTCCTGATTGCCAACTTCGATAAGGGCCTCGGCGGTTGTGGATGAAAGCTACCAACCCCCCAAAAGATGAAGGCAGCTTTGACATCCTGGTCTCCGGAGATAGTTGCCGTAAGTGCTATTGTACCAAGACCAACGAGCGAACCAACTGGAAGGAGGTCATATCAGATCCAACTGATCCAGCAGAAACTCTCAATACCTGCAGGACTAAAAATGTTTGTCAGAGAGTGGGCAATTTAGTTCGACATACTCATTTTACAAATGAGCAAACTGAGGCCAAGAGATGTGAAGGAACCTGCCCAGGGTTATACAGTGAAAGAATTAGAATTTGAATCCAACTCTCTGGATTCCCAATGCAGTGTTTCCTTGACCGATCCACACACTGTTTTGTTTGCCTCAGTTTCCTGAACTGTAAGATGGGAATAATATCAGCACCTACCTCCCAGGGCTGTAGTGAGCACTAAAGAAGATGATATTTGTGTTTGTTTATTTATTTATTTGTTCATTCATTCATTTATTCATTTATCTATCTCTCTTTATTTATTTTGGCGCTGGGCCATGAGGGTTGAGTGACTTGCCCAGGGTCACACAGCTAGTAAGTGTCAAGTGACTGAGGGCGGATTTGAACTCAGGTCTTCCTGACTCCAGGGTCAGCACTCTATCCACTCCACTAATTAAATATTAACGTTTAGTTTAGAGCATCTGAAATGGGAATCCTCACAATCTGGTTACAACCTTGTGAAATGTTTGCCTAGCTCAATTTCCGATCATTCCTCTAAACCCAGCTTGTTGGCAGTATGTGCTGTGTATTATAATAACCATTCTTTTTATTTTTAGATATGAGGGAATAAGATGGCCGAGTGAGTGATCCCAGTACTTCTGGGATCTATTCTAGCAAGAAGTAGGAGAATGAACCTGGCTTCAGTAATTGATAGAGCTCTGGAAGCCCTTTACAAGCCTCATGGGTGTGGTGCAGTAAAAAAAAAAAAAGAAAAGAAAAGAAAAAAAAGCTCTGCATTTGAAGTCAGAGGCCCTGCCTCTTTATACTTACTAGCTGTGCGACCTTGGACAAGTACCTGAGTCTCAGTTTCCTCATCTTTAAAAGGCAGAGGTTGGAGGACAGCTAGGTGGTGCAGTGGATAAATCACTAGCTCTGGATTCAGGAGTGTCTCAGTTCAAATCCGATCTTAGACACTTAATACATACTAGCTGTGTGACCCTGGGCAAGTCACTTAACCCTCATTAACCTGCAAAAAAAAAAAAAAAAGGCAGAGGTTGGACTAGGAAGCCTCAAATGTCCCCTCCGGCTCTAAATCTGTTATTTTACAAATAGCCCTCTAAGGTTAGGGGGGGCCACTAATGTTGTTATCCCCATTTTATGGATAAGGAAAACTGAGGGTTTGAGAAGTTAAGCCAGGGGGTTGTTAACCTGTAGTCCATAGACCCCTTAGGGCCCTCATACCGATTTCAGAGATCTGTGAACTTGGATGGGAAAAATACATCTTTATTTTCACTCATCTCTAACTCAACTTTTGCATCTACCCACCCCTATTAGACTGAGTTCCTTGGGAGCTGGGACTGTTTTGTTGGTTTGTTTTTGCCTTTCTTTGTATCCCTTGCATTTAGCACTGTGCCTGGCACATAAGTAGCTGCTTAATAAATACTTTTGCTTCCATCCCTCTATTCAATTCTTTTCTTTTCTTTTCTTTTTTAGTGAGGCAATTGGGGTTAAGTGACTTGCCCAGGGTCACACAGCTAGTAAGTGTTAAGTGTCTGAGGCTGGATTTGAACTCAGGTACTCCTGACTCCAGGGCCGGTGCTCTATCCACTGCGCCACCTAGCTGCCCTTTCAATTCTTTTCTTAAAGGCACAGCCCCAGTTAGGTGAAGTCCATTAATATCTTTATTGCCAGCATTTAGATTGGGCCTTAAATTTTAAGCATGTTATCTCCTTTGACCTTCACAACAGCTCTGTGAGGTGAGTACTGTTATTCCCATGTTACAGATGAGAAAACTGAGGGTGAGAAAGGTGATGTGACTTACCCAGGGTCACACAGCTAATAAATGTCTGCTGCTGGATTCGAATTCCGAGTCCAGTTTTCTATCCACCATGCCACCCAGCTGTCATTGTTTATAATATTATCATTGTTTTTATGGGACTAATTGTCTCCTGTGACAATCTTACCCCTAACAAACTGATTTCAGGGAACCAACTGATGATATTAGGGGAGTGGGGAAGGAGTAAACATTTATATTCGATCTAACATTTGCCAGGCACTGTGCTAAGTGCTTTACAAATATTATCTCATTTGATCTGCAAAACAACCCTGGGATGTAGGTGCTTTCATCATCTCCATTTTACAGTTGAAGAAAGTGAAGCAAATAGAGGTTAAGTGACTTGCCCAGGGTCGCACAGGTAGTAAGTGTCTAAGGCCAGACTTGAATTCAGGTTTTCCTGACTCTAGACCACCCAGCTCTAGCCACTGCACCATTACTTTAGATGATGTCTGTACTACAGAGAGTAAGGAACTCTTTAACTATTTCCTGCCAAGTTCTGTGTTCTGCCAAATTCTGAGCTCCCGAAGAGCAGGAACTGATTGTCTTTGCCTCCCCTTTATAGCCTCAGGGCTTAGTAACAGTGTCCCGCACATCTTTGTTTTTCAAGCCTTTTAGTCATGTCCACCTCTTCATGACCCCATTTGGGGTTTTCTTGGCAAACATACTGGAGTGGTTCACCATTTCCTTCTTTGGCTCATTTTACAGATGAGGAAACTGGGACAAATAGGGTTCAATGACTTGCCCAGGGTCACACAGATAGCAAGTGTCTGAAGCTAGATTTGAACTCAGGTCTGGTGTTCTATCTTAGCTGCCCCTGCCTAGCACTTAATAAAGTTTTAATAAATGTTAATTGACTGACTATTGGATTTCCGTTTACAGAAGAACTTCTTTAAGCAGAGACTGACTCCTGGTACGGAATATTATATAATCCTTATGGATGGGCTAGACTGCCTTCCAACTCTCAGATTCTGTAATGTTTGTGCGTCTATGAATTCTCTGGATCTCCCTGCCCCTAGAGTCTTTCCCCAGCCTCGGTTGGGATAGTAAGGAGGGAGTCAAAGATTTCCACCTAAACTAAACAAAAACTTCTCACAGCTCCTCCCCCTATGGGAGGCTCCTGGGACATTGAACTTCCAGAATCCGGTCTCAGCAGGCATCCTCCCCAGAGTTCACCGAGGAAGCAGCCAAATTAACTTCTCTTGGCTTATTTCCTACCAGATATAGGTGTTGTTCCAGCAGTTTGTGCCCCAAAGATAACTGATTTAGCCTCCTGTGATAACTGTGGCTCCCACTGTCCGATAACCATTTTTCCAGAAGCATAGATAAGCGAGATAGGAGGGAGTTCTTTGAAACCCCAGGACGTTTTTCTTAAATTCAATGAGAGAGATCCCTTTTCAGTTTCCCCAGCAAGGTCTTATCTAATCTCCAAGACTGGGTCTTCTTTAATCTTTCTTTTCTTTTTTTAAATTCCTGAAGTCTCTCCCTGGCCTGACTGCTCTGCCCTAAAGTATTCACTCTCCATTAGGGACAGCCCTCAGAAAGCTCCTGAAGATTCAGACTGTTAGAACTGGAAGGAACGTTCTAATCAAGGCTCTCTCTTCCAACCTTCATTTACAGTTAAGGAAGCTCTCCATTTATCTCCATGGTGGAGGGAACAGGTGCTGGATTTGGAGACAGAGGGGTTGGGTTTGGATCTCTACTCTGCTCCTTACTACCTATATACCTGTGTGACCCTGGGCAAGTTGTTTAACCCTGTTTGCCTCCGTTTCCTCATCTGTAAAATGGAGCCCATGACACCTCCTAAGAGCAGCCCAGAACCAGGTTAAAATATAATTAGGAAATATTTAAGAAAATAAATAAAAATACAATACAACCTAGATAATGTTGATTTGTGGTTTTCTAAGTCACTATTCTGTCCCAAGGATCTGTTTCTATTTGAGTGGGATACCCCTGCCCTGGGGGAGGGAGGTTTGTAACTCCTGATTGTCTTTCACTGTTAATTGCTTTTGTTTCTTAACTGAAACTTTCCTTCCATAGCTGCCGGCTGTTGCTGCTTTCCAACCACCCCAGCTAGACCACAATGGATAATTCCCTGCACTCATTTGTAATTGCCCAGTTATCTGGTTCCTGAGCTGCATTCGCAGACCATTGGAGGCTACATTTTTAGAGCAGTCAGTCACTTTTCTCATGCTTTATCTTCTCATCTGGAATTGTGTTTGTGTGTGTGTTTGTGTAAAGGTCCTATTTGTACGTGTGTGTGTGTGTGTGTGTAATGGGGAAGAAGGGGGTGAGGCAATTGGGGTTAAGTGACTCGCCCAGGGTTACATGGCTAGTAAGTGTCAAGTGTTTGAGCCTGAATTTGAACTCAAGTCTTCCTGAATCCAGGACCGGTGCTCTATCCACTGTGGCGCCACCTCGTTGCCCCAGGTCCTCTGTATTTAAACAGAGCATGCTGCTGCTGCTGCTGCTACTGCAGTTCGTCCTTCATTCTCGAAGAGGACCATGACATCAGGGAGGCAATGTCTCGACTTGCAGTGAACTGGATTTAAGTGAGGAAGGGCTGTGCAAGGTCACCAACCTCACTCTCTCCTCCAGAGCCATTTGGTTATAGTGGCAAGGTGTACATAAGGATGACTGGAGATGGCCCTGGATGTTTAAGGCAATTGGGGTTAAGTGACTTGCCCAAGGTCACACAGCTAGTAAATGTCTGAGGTGAGATTTGAACTCAGGTCCTCCCAACTTCAGGGCCAGTGCTCTATCCACAGCTAGCTTCCAAGCCTGCTAGATGTTGCAGAGAGCCCAACTGCAAAATGTATACCATCCCTGACTACAAAGAAATATGCTGCTATACAGGTACATGCGGAGACAGCTAGGTGGCACAGTGGATAGAGCACCGGCCCTGGATTCAGGAGGACTTGATTTCAAATTCCACCTCAGACACTTGACACTTACTAGCTGTATGACTCTGGGCAAGTCATTTAACCCTCATTGTCCCATAAAAAAAATTAAAAATTAAGAAAATATATACAGGTATGTGCTCTCATCAGCTGAAGGATGACAGGATTTCAGCACAAAAGTGATTCATATAAGTATTCTATCTTACTTTGTGGAGGAGAATATTCAAAGTATCTATTTTAGAACAGCTAGTCTTGGGGGGAGGGAGGGGAGGGAGGGAGAAAAATCTGAAATTGTAAAGCTTGTATTAACAAAAGTTGAGAACTATCTTTACATGTAACGGAAAAAATAAAATACCTTATACATTAAAAAATAAATAAATAAATACATACATACATACAAAAAAAAAAAAAGAACAGCTAGTCTTATGTATTAGCAAGTCTGCTGGACCTGAAGTCAGGAGAGTGTCAGGTTCAAATCCTGCCAACTACTAACTGATTGCCATGGGGTGACCGTGAGCAAGTCAGTCACTTTCTTTCTTTCTCTTTCTTTCTTTCTTTCTTTCTTTCTTTCTTTCTTTCTTTCTTTCTTTCTTTCTTTCTTTCTTTCTTTCTTTCTTTCTTTCTTTCTTTCTTTCTTTCTTTTGTGAGGCAATTGGGGTTAAGTGACTTGCCCAGGGTCACACAGCTAGTAAGTGTCAAGTGTCTGAGGCTGGATTTGAACTCAGGTCCTACTGACTCCAGGGCCGGTGCTCTATCCACTGCACCACCTAGCTGCCCCAGTCACTTACTTTCAACCTCAGTTTTCTCATCTGTAAAATGGAAAGAATGATACCTGCAATATGTACCCCTCAGAGTGGTTGCAAGGATAAAATGAGAAAACAGATGTAAATCATTTTGCAAAATATGAGTCACTATCAATGTGTTCGCAGTTATTATTATAATTGTGAAGAACAAATAAAATTATCTAAATGAAGGGAAACAGGAGTGCAGTGATGTCTAACTCAAATAGAAATGGAAGGCCACTAAACTGTATGTAAGCATCTCTGTGGGCCATATTGTTTTTTTGTTTTTTTGCGGGGCAATGGGGGTTAAGTGACTTGCCCAGGGTCACACAGCTAGTAAGTGTCAAGTGTCTGAGGCCGGATTTGAACTCAGGTACTCCTGAATCCAGGGCCGGTGCTTTATCCACTGAGCCACCTAGCCGCCCCAGCCATATTGTTTTTAGAAATCCACATATATTAACATTTTGTTGTTGTCACATCCAACTCTTTGTGGCCCCATTTGGGGTTTTCTTGGTAAAGATGTGGTTTGCCATTTCCTCCTACAGCACATTTGATAGATGAGGAAACTGAGGCAAAAAGGGTTTAAGTGATTTGTCCAGGGTCACACATGTAGTAGTGTCGAGGCCAGATTTGAACTCATGAGGTTGAGTTTTCATAACTCTGGGCCCAGCGCTCTATTCACTGCACCACCTAGCTGCCCCATGTTAACATTATCTATGTTCTGTTGTATTTTTATTTATTTTGTAAAATATTTCCAAATTATATTTTAATCTGATTCCAGCTGCATTTGGGAGTGTTGTGAGCCTCAATGCAGTCAGACCCTGCATGTTTGACACCTCTGGAGAGAAGGTTAGAGAGTTTGGGCAAGTCATTCAGCCCAGTCAAGTATTTATTAAACACCTACTATGTGTCAGGCAATATGTTAAACAGTGCAGATACAAAGAAAAGCAAAAGACTGTCCCTCCTCTCAAGGGATTCACAATGTAATGGGACAGACAACCAGGTACAAATAAGATGGATGGGAGGCAGCTAGGTGGCGAAGTGGATAAAGCACTGGCTCTGGATTCTGGAGGACCTAGGTTCAAATCCAGCTTCAGACACTCGACACTTACTAGCTGTGTGACCGTGGGCAAGTCACTCAACCCTCATTGTTCCACCAAAAAAAAAAAAAGAAAGAAAGAAAGAAAACGAGGAAGACAAAAAAGATGGAGGGATGGAGAGATGGATGGATAGATCGTTAGATAGATAAGTAGATAGATAGGTAGATATGTATCTGCATATATCTATCTATATGGATATATATCATATTTGTGCCTAGTCATTTGCATGTTTTCTCTCTATAAATAGGTATAGATATGGGTATATATCTACAGGATAAATTGGAGAAAATCTCAAAGGGGAGGCACCAAGATTAAAATTGAACTTTTCTTAGCCTCAATGTTCTCATCTGTAAAATGGGCATCTACCTCACAGGATTGTTGTACAGATTAAATGTAAAACACCTTACACATATCAGCTTTTTTTATTGTCTGATATTGTCTACATTTCCCCTAAAACCGATCATTGCATCACATTTTTCATTTTGAGAATTTCATGTGTCCAGGACCCTCAATTCATTCGCTGCAACATTTAAAGGAAGGATTTTAGAATTACAGAATCTCTGGCAGCTGGGTGGCGCAGTGGACTTTGTACTGGACGTGAACTCAGGAAAACCTGAGTTCGAATTCTGCCACTTAGCTGTGGGACGTGGGGGCACTGGACTTCTCTTTGTTTCACTTTCCTTGCCTAGAAAATGAGGATTATAAGTACTTACCTCCCAGTGGATCAGATAACATAACACCTGAAGAGTTCTGCAATACTTAAAACACTATGTGAATGCTGGTCATCATAGAATGTTAGCGCTGGAGGGGACCTTAGAAATAATCTATTGTTGTTCGGTTGTTTTGAACTCTTTGACCCTACTGAGGGTTTTCTTGGCAAAGATAAGGAAGTGGTGTGCCATTTTCTTCTCCAGCTCGTCTTAAGATGAGAAAACCGAGGCAAACAGGGTTAAACGACTTGCCCGTTGTTAGTGTCAGAGTTTGGATTTGAACTCGGGGCTTCCTCACTCCAGGCCCAGCGCTCCGTGCACTATGGAGCCACCTAGCGGCCTCCATAGAAATAATCTACTCTAGATGAGGAAATGGGCTCACTGAATGACTAGCCTGCACTCTGACAGTTAAATGTCAAAGCAGGGATTCCAGCCTGGGTCTTTTCACCAGTTCGGTGCCCTTTCTGTTGCTGGGTGCCACGTACATAAGGAGAGATATGACTTAGGTATTCGTGAACACATCTGAAGATTTCCACATGTCTGGTTGCAATTTTAAACCCTGTTTTTAAGTGAAAAGAGAGGGGAAAGATTTCAGCCTCAATGACCCGAAGAAGCACCTCTATTCGCTTTCTCGTTTCGCATCTACAGGCGCTGCCCGGCAGAGCTATAGCTAGCTGTGAGACCCTGGGTAGTCCGCTTTAATGCTTTCTGTCTCAGTTTCCTCAACTGTAAAATGGGGATAATGATAGCACTTCCCCCCCACCCCCGCTTTTTGGAAAGATCGGTCCAATAAACATTTATTAAGCACCCACGAGGTATGCTAAGTGACGGAGATACAATTAATTCTTTTTAAAAAGACATCCTGCCAGCAGGGAGCTTACAATCTAAAGGGATCATTTGTAAAGCGCCTAGCACAGTGCCTGGCACATAGTAGACTCCATATCAATGCTGGCTGTTATTATTATCATTATTATTTCTTCCCACTGAACTCTTTGGAATCCATTTCAATCAGTTATTGTCATTTGCAGATGTTTTACTGAGAATAAACTTCTGGGGGGGGGGAGAAGAAACGAATTTGGAAAGATTTGAAAAAAGTTCCAACGTGGGTATGTTTAAAGCAACACTGGTGAAAACCAGGACCACGTGCTTAGCACAGTGCCGGAGCCTGGTGGGTCGTTAATGACTGCCCGCTGACTGGCATTGAGGTCACAGCCCTTTCATCTGCACCCCCCACGCAAACCGCGTGGGATGGGAAGGTTGAATTCAGTCAGATTTTAAAAAGAGAAACAGTTAAAATAATTTTCATCATAAATGATTGTTGGGAAGGCAGTGCTGGAAGAAACACTCGGTGTGGAGTTGGGAGCCCAGGATTTGAATTGCGGTTCTGACAGTTACGAGCTGTGTGACCACAGGCAGGTTGCTTAACATCTCTGGGCATCAAGTTCCTTTTCTGGAAAATGGGGATAGTGATACCGCACAGAGCTATTGGTTATTTATGAGCCTTAGCGTGTTCTAGAAACGTGAGCTGTGGTTATCTTTTCTTTGATTGAATTTAAACTCTACTTAACTACTTTTTTTCTGTGTCATTGGAGTCCCTGGAATTATAGAACTACTTCTTTCCCCGTTCTCAAATAAGCATGTGTTTATTTCTCTGCGTGCAGTTTTCTTAGGCTGGAGTTAGGAACCCCCCCCCCAATAGAATGTAAGTTCTTTGAAAGTAGGGATTGGTTTTTGGTTTTCTTTGGTTTAGTAGATATTTAATAAATGCTTGTCGGACTATATTCCACTGGAACTATATGAAAAATCTTTACATAGTAATAACTAACATGTTTGTAGCATTTTAAGGTTTGCAAAATGCTTTATAAATATTTTTATTTACGGGAAGGTAGGTGGCACAGTGGATAAAAGCACTGACCCTGGATTCAGGAGGACCTGAGTTCAAATGTGGCCTCAGACACTTGACACTTACTAGCTGTGTGACCCTGGGCAAGTCACTTAATCCTGTTTGCCTCAGTTTCCTCATCTGTAAAATGAGCTGAAGAAGGAAATGGCACCCCACTCCAGTATCTTTGCCAAGAAAACCCCAAATGGGGTCACAAATAGTTGGACACAATTGAAAAATGACTGAACAGCAACAACATAGGGTATATCTAAGTCTTCAGGGCAGAGCATCGCACCCACAAACTCAAGGGCACAGCTGGATTACTTGTGAACAGCCCTGCTCTAATCCTTCCCAGCTAACCTTCAGAAATCATACACCTGAGCCACCAGCATTTCAGGTAAATTTTCCTATCTAGTAGTTTTTTTTAATAGACAAAAAAAGCCATTTTGATCCAAGGCCAACTGGATCAGAACCACCACAGGAAGCCTTTAAAGACAAAGTGTATTTCCCTATTTCTGATTTATGCAAAAGAAAAAAACAAGCCACCCCAAACCAAAACAAAACCTCTTTCTTCACGCCCCAGTGTGCATTACAGCTGTCCCGATGACACGGTGGCTACCTGACTTTCTCATTCATTTCTCAGGATCTTGGGCAGAAAGCAAACATTTGAGCAAAGGTGAGCACTCCACCCAGTACTTTATTTTCCTAAATCACTCCCTTGGCTAATGTTTCAGGGATGGACACGCGACACATCTGGTTCCAACTAAATATTTTCAGTCCTGCAGATCCCAAGGTAAATATTTGCCAGTTCAATTGCAGGAACATTGGTAGCCCCAAACAATGTGTCACTTAGCAGCTTTCAATCAGGGCTGGCTGCAGGCGGAGAAGGGCACATCTGCTCTGGGTCTCCCCTGTGTGGGGTCTTTGTGGCTCCCCCTTCTCCTCTCCTAATCACAATTGAGGGGACTGTTACTTGGGGAACAAAGCAAATCTAAGAAGAGTCAAGTCACCAAATATTTATTGAGTACAAACCATGGGCCAGGCTCTGTGCTACACTGGGAATATGAGGAAAGGCAAAAACATCTTCAAGGAGCTCACAGTCCAAGGCAGGATATGAACAATTCCTTGCTCTCCGTGACTTCTTGATTCAAGGAGGAAGCAATGGCTGGAAGAGTTCTTGAGGTTTGGATAGGCTACAAGCTCCTGATAAGTCAAAGGCAGTCAAACAGGTCATGTGATCTTTGGCTACATTAATATTATCCTGAGCTAGGGAAGCGAGTCATGATTCTTTGCTCTGGTGAGACAATATTTTACCAATTGGGTTATCGTTCTAGGGACTACCTTCTGGGAAGGACGTCAATAGATGGAGAGTATCCAGCTGAGGGTGGCCAGGATGGCGATGCCAATTAAGGATGGGTTTGAGGGTTCAGGGAGGTAGGGATGTTTAGCATGGAGAAGAGAAGACTTGTCTGGGCATGGCAGAATAACAGTAGCCTTCGAATAGTTGAAGGGCTGTCACATGAAAGAGGATCCCACTTATTCTACTTGGCCCCAGAAGGTAGAACTAGGAGCATTGGGTAGAGGTTGCAAGGGGACTGATGTCAGGGAAAACTTCTTTAAAAAAAACATTTACTCATTTATTTACTCATTCATTGATTTATTTATTTACACATTTATTTATTTGTTTGCTTGCTCATTCATTAATTTATTTAGTTGTTTATTCATTCATCCACACACTAATTTATTTGTTCATTTATTCATTCACTCATTCATTCATTTATTGAATCATAAAGTATTTTATTATTTTCCAGTTACATGTAAAGATAGTTTTCAAAATTCGTTTTCATAAGATTTTTAGTTCCAAATTTTTTCCTCCCTCCCTTCTCTCCCCCCTTCCCAAGACAAAAAGTAATCTGATATACGTTATATATGTACAATCACATTAATCATATTTCTGCATTAATCATGTTGTGAAAGAAGAATAAGAGCAAAAGGGAAAAACCTCAAAAAAAAGAAGAAACAAAAACACAAACAAAAGTAGAAATAGTATGGTTCAATTTGCATTCAGAATCCACAGTTCTTTTTTCTGGATGTGGAGAACATTTTCTATCATGAGTTCTTTGGAATTGTCTTGGATCATTGCACTGCTGAGAAGAGCTAAGTCTATCACAGTTGATCATCACACAATATTGCTGTTACTGTGTACAATGTTCTCCTGGTTCTGCTCACTTCACTCAGCATCAGTCCACTTAAGTCTTTTCAGGTTTTTCTGAAATCTGCCTGGTCATCATTTCTTACAGCACCATAGTATTCCATTACATTCATATACCACAACTTGTTCAGCCGTTCCTCAATTGATGGGCATTCCCTCTATTTCCAGTTCTTTGCCCCCACAAAGAGCTGCTAGAAATATTTTTGTACATGTGGGTCTTTTTCAGGGAAAACTTCTTAAGGGTTGGAGGGGTTGTAATGTGGAATGAGCCACCTTGGGAGGTAGTGAGCGCCCCATCACTGGAGATCTTCAAGCAAAGGCTGGATAACCATATGTTTGGCATGTTGTAAAACAGATTCATGCCCAAATACAAGCTGGATTAGATGGCCTCAGCTTCTGAGAGTCTTGAGTAGATAATAGTAATAGGTGGGGAGTTCTGGTAAATGTTTAACAACCAGCTCTAGGTGGGGGTGGAGACAAAGAATGTACATGCTTTAGTTTTAATCTGAATTACTCCCATTTTCTCTATCGCTTAAATCCGGACAATCAACAAAACATGAGTGTTTGCTGATTTCTGAGGTGTAAAATGCTCACACAGAAAATTTAACAATTGGCTCAGTTCAAGCTGACTTCATCATATCCCTGATTAGCAGCTAACATTTACATAGCACTTTCAGGCTTAAAAGGAGCTTTTTATAGGGTATTCTGTTTGAATCTCATAAAAACCTGGGAGGGAGGTGTTATTATTATACTTATTTTACATATAAGAGAGACTGAGGAAGAGAAAGGGTGTGGTTTTCCAGGGTCATGGAACCAGTAAGGGTCTGAGACAGGATCCTTAAAGGTCCTTCTGACTCTGAGTCAATGCTCTAGACACTAGAGCATCCTTCCATCCCATGTAGAGAAGCTTCGCTCCATCCCCCTGAGCGTGGGGGTCAGGGCAAGGAGGGTATTCAGACCAGCAAACTTCGAAAACTGGCTCTCACCCCACCAGTTTCCAGTAGTGATTTATTCACAAGACTTGTTACATTTCCATCGCGCTCTGATTGTACATCCCCCTGTATCTGCTGAAAAATGAGTCATTTTGTGGTCACTTGGAGGTGGGGAGGGGGAGGCACGAGGGGCCAGAAAAAAGTGTTTTGTGAAAATATGACTTTATTTTATGACAGAAAGAAAGTGTGGGAGGAGGACGGGAGGGAGGTGGGGGCACACAAAGGCCTCTGGGGAATGATTTGTGGCATCATGGAATCAGAGATTTTAGAGCTTGAAAGGACATTGGAACTCATTTAGCCCAGCCCCTCCATTTTACAGATAAAGAAACTGAGGCTCAGAGATTTTTAACTGATGACTAAGGTCACACTTTACTAAGTGATATAGGTAGCATTTGAACCCAGGTCCTAATTTCAAATTCTTCTTCTCCTCCTCCTCTTCCTCCTCCTCCTTCTCCTCCTCCTCTTCCTCCTCCTCCTTCTCCTCCTCCTCCTCCTCCTCCTCCTCCTCCTTCTCTTTACACCAGACTGCTCTCCTCCCCCAACCCTGACTTCGACTTTTTCCAAATGTCTCCCCCATTAACTAACTTTGATGCCTGAAATTCTACTGCTCATTTCTTGGATTTAAGGCTTTTATTTTCTATTACTGTACAAATGACTACAGCCTTGATCATACTATCAGCAGTCTATCAGGCAGTGAGGCAGCTAGGCAGTACAGTGGATGGAGTGCTTAGTCAGGAAGACCTGTGTTCAAATCCAGCCTTAGACACTGTGTGACCCTGGACAAGTCCCTTAACCTCCGTTTCCTCAACTCTAAAGTGGAGATAATAATCAGCACCCACTACCTAGGCTTGTTGTGAGGACCAAATGAGATAACAGTTGTAAAGCATCTTATACAGTGCCTGGCACATAGTAGGTGCTTGTTTCCTTCCTTCAATCTTTCCTTCCTTCCTTTCCTCTTTGCTTCCCTCCATCATCCTTTACTAGGGAGATGCTTATGTTAGGAATGCCTGTGGACCATTCTTCCCTTCAGGGGCAGCTTCCTTCTGACTTCATTTATGGCAAGAATCTCAAGGCTGATATGGCTCAGCGCCTCTCCCACTATACATCCTCTTGTTGGTCACTGGACAACAATCTCATGATCTTAGAATACCTATAGTCGAATTGAATTTTGTTGATAGTCTATTCCTTGACCTGATAAGTTGTCTTCATTCTCTTGGAAGAAATGCTTCTTAGCTTGTCTCTGAATAAGTGGTTCTCTGTGAAATGGTGGCTGACATTTATATATCCCTTTAAGGTTGTCGGAGTGCTTTTCTCCCAATACTCATCTGATAATGTAATGTCCATCTTACAGATGAGCAGACTGAGGCTCAGAGAAATTGAGTGATTTGTTGTGAGGAACTGAAACTAAGTCTCCTCCCTCCCAAGTCCTGTATTTTTCCCTGGATACTGCTGCCTCTTTTCGATGTTGTCCCAATTATCCATGACTCAATTCTCTCCAGCATATTATTGGGTTGGACTGTTTGTTACCCAGGATGATACTTTGGCCCCAGGGAATATGGTTGGTACATGGGTTTTCTGGGAATGGTAGCCCCATGTGAGTGTGAACTCAAGGCAAAAGAAGGAAAAATAAATCTGCCACAATGTGTTATTTACACCATCTATCTGTGAACTTCTGTTCTGATGGTATCTTTCCTCTTGGACTACTTTTCTTCTCTTCCTTGTGTCCAAACTTCTTCTTCTTCTTCTTCTTCTTCTTCTTCTTCTTCTTCTTCTTTTTGCAGGGCACTGGGGGTTAAGTGACTTTCCCAGGATCACACAGCTAGTAAGTGTCAAGTGTCTGAGGCCGGATTTGAACTCAGGTCCTCCTGAATCCAGGGCTGGTGCTTTATCCACTATGCCACCTAGCTGACCCTGTCTTCTTTTTGAGTGTAGGAGTCTCTGGCTGTGATAAATCTTCCTCTGGATTTCCTTCATCCTCTGGGTGCAGTGGGGGGAGGCTGTTTAGAAACTCCTCCCTGCCTGCTGAGCAGAGGATGCTTGAAGCCATCCCCTTCTGCTTCTGGCCAGAGGATTGGTCCAGCTGCCTCTGCCTCTGGCCTGTGGCCCTCTGTGTTGGCTGGGGTCCCCAGGAGCTGCAGAGACCAGCTCTGTGTAGCTCCTGCTCCCACACCAGCTCCTCCTGGATTAGGGCTCTGACAATGAATGCTGATACCAACATGGTTGGCATTTCCCTATCTCTCATCTTTGCCTGTTGGAGGAACCACAAAGGGAAATGTGGCTAGAATTGTTTCTCCCTGAAAGGCTGATGGACCGGTGAACTTGCTCCAAGTATCCTTTCTCCATTTTAAAATCTCCACAGGAAACCTTTGGATTTCATTTATAGCTTTCCCATATATAAATTCCATGACTGATTATGAAAAAAAAAAGACAGAAGTTTAGGGATTTGCTCAGGGTCACATGGCTAAAAAGTCTCTGAATCCAGATTTGAACCCAGGTCTTTCTGACTCTAGGAAAGCAAGGTGGTGCCATAGTGGATGGAGTGCTAAGCCTGGAGTCAGGAAGACTCATCTTCCTGAGTTCAAATGTATCCTCAGACACTTCCTAGCTGTGTGACCCTGGGGAAGTCACTTTATCTTGCTTGCTTCAGTTTCCTGATATATAAGAGGAGCTGAAGAAGGAAATAGCCACTCCAGTATCTCTGCCAAGGAAACCCCAAATGGGTTACAAAGACTCAGACAAGACTGAACTACAACAAACTTCCTGACTCTAGAAGTTATTGCCTCCTGTGTTATTTAGCCATGTCTCTCTCTCTCTCTCTCTCTCTCTCTCTCTCTCTCTCTCTCTCTCTCTCTCTCTCTCTCTCTCTCTCTCTCCCTCTCTCTCTCCCTCTCTCTCTCCCTATCTCTCTCTCCCTCTCTCTCTCTCTCTCTCCCTCCCTCCCTCTCTCTCTCTCTCTCTCTTCCTCTCTCTCTCTCTCCCCCTCTCTCTCTCCCTCTCTCTCTCCCTCTCTCTCTCTCTCTCTCTCTCTCTCTCTCTCTTCCTCTCTCTCTCTCCCTCTCTCTCTCTCTCTCTCTCCCCCTCTCTCTCTCTCTCCCTCTCTCTCTCTCTCTCCCTCTCTCTCTCCGTCTCTCCCTCTCTCCCTCTCTCTCTCCCTCTCTCTCTCTCCCCCTCTCTCTCTCTCCCTCTCTCTCTCCATCTCTCCCTCTCTCTCCCTCTCTCTCTCCCTCTCTCTCTCTCTCTCTCTCTCTCTCTCTCTCTCTCTCCCTCTCTCTCTCTGTCTCTCCCTCTCTCTCCCTCTCTCTCTCCCTCTCTCTCTCTCTCTCTCTCTCTCTCTCTCTCTCTCTCTCCCTCTCTCTCTCTCTCTCTCTCTCTCTCCTTTTACATAGCATATTTCTTTCTATTGTTGCCTCATTAGGGTATTTGCTTAGTAGGATCTCTAATTCAAAGGGTCCCATTCATTCATTTTTCCTTTTTAAAAAAACTTTTTTATTGATACTTTTTTGTTTTTTATCTCAACTTTACTTTTTATTTTTTTTTTCTGGTGGGGCAATGAGGGTTAAGTGACTTGCCCAGAGTCACACAGCAAGTAAGTGTCAAGTGTCTGAGGTCGGATTTGAACTCAGGTCCTCCTGAATCCAGGGCCGGTGCTCTATCCACTGTGCCACCTAGATGCCCCAACTTTATTTTTTAATATATCCCTCCCAGAACCACTCCCTGACCAGCCATGCCTCATAACAAAGATTAAATAAGAAAGAAGGGGGAAAAACTAGTTTGGCAAAACTGAACAACATGTCCACCATGCTTGGCAACATATGCAATATATGCCTAGCCTCAGTCCATCCCTGCAATGAAGGCAAAGGGGTACATGTTCTCAACTCTTTTCTGGGAGCCCTCCCCTCCTACATAAAACGGCAGATCCTCTCTTGTTGAGGAGCAGGGTTGTCTAGGCCTGCAGACAAAGCTAACCCTCACAGGAGGCAGCCAGAGACAGTGAAAAGAAGTCTGAGGATGGGGGTTGGAGTCCCAGCTGTCACTGGCTGCCTGTGGGACTTTAGCTTAAGTCTTGTTGGATCCTTCGCATAGGTCAGTTTTCTTGATTATAAAGTGACAAAGTTACCTCTCGGGTCCAGCCCAGCTTTAAATCTGTGATCTATTACGAAGAGGGTGGCAGGGGAGTCAGGATGCCACAGAAGTCATTCTGTAGGCAAGGAGAAAACCCCCTTAACCAGGGATACATAAGGAAGCAGCTCTCTTCATGCTATTTCTGAAATCTACTTTCATTTAAAGATAGTTCTTCGTATAAAATAAGGCAAGTGTTGTGGCTTTCAGAGAAAAG